>NC_134587.1:1315000-3715000 GCF_037038515.1 Microtus pennsylvanicus
TGGCTTTCTTGAGGTAAAGTAAGTAATTTTCAATAAAAAATTAAGCCCAATGGAAAATAAATCATTGCCCACATTGACACCACGGTCGGCTTTAGGCTCCCCACAATATCTTCCCATTGGTCTTGCACCAGAATGGGAAGTTAGATGATTTTAACTGTTAATGATTATAGGTAAATGATTTTATCCAGGCAGGATATACAGATTCATGTAAAAAAAGGAAATTAAAAAAATAGGTAAATAGATGCATAAAGAACAGATTATTAGAGGTCAAAGTTTGCTTGCTGATCTTCAGAGCTGATCTGTGAGGCCTCCGGGCCCAGCTTCAGACAGAGGCCCTGGAAGGTATTAGCAGCTGGTGTGTAAACAGAAGTAAGAGGCACTTGCTTTCCATCTTAGTTACAGAAGCATCTAAAGATAACCTTTATTTATCCCTCATTTTTATCGTAATTTCTCACTTCAGTTTTTTGAAGATAAAAGGTTTCCATTTGTTTGCCTTGTTGCTAGGAAACTGTTGCAAGAGGAGGAAATACGAGCAAAATGAGGCCTTCAGAGGGGAGAGAGCAGGGCAGAGGGGAGAGAGAGCAGGGCAGAGGGGAGAGGAGAGCAGGGCAGAGGAGAGAGAGCAGGGCAGAGGAGAGAGAGCAGGGCAGAGGGGAGAGGAGAGCAGGGCAGAGGAGAGAGAGCAGGGCAGAGGAGAGAGAGCAGGGTAGAGGAGAGAGAGCAGGGTAGAGGAGAGAGAGCAGGGCAGAGGAGAGAGAGCAGGGCAGAGGAGAGAGGAGAGCAGGGCAGAGGAGAGAGAGCAGGGCAGAAGAGAGAGAGCAGGGTAGAGGGGAGAGGAGAGCAGGGCAGAGGGGAGAGAGCAGGGCAGAGGAGAGAGAGAGCAGGGCAGAGGAGAGAGAGAGCAGGACAGAGGAGAGAGGAGAGCAGGGCAGAGGAGAGAGAGAGCAGGGCAGAGGAGAGAGAGCAGGGCAGAGGGGAGAGAGCAGGGCAGAGGGGAGAGAGCAGGGCAGAGGAGAGAGAGCAGGACAGAGGAGAGAGAGCAGGGTAGAGGAGAGAGAGCAGGGCAGAGGAGAGAGAGCAGGGTAGAGGGGAGAGGAGAGCAGGGCAGAGGGGAGAGAGCAGGGCAGAGGAGAGAGAGAGCAGGACAGAGGAGAGAGAGCAGGGCAGAGGAGAGAGGAGAGCAGGGCAGAGGAGAGAGAGAGCAGGGCAGAGGAGAGAGAGCAGGGCAGAGGGGAGAGAGCAGGGCAGAGGGGAGAGAGCAGGGCAGAGGAGAGAGAGAGCAGGGCAGAGGAGAGAGAGCAGGGCAGAGGGGAGAGAGCAGGGCAGAGGAGAGAGAGCAGGGCAGAGGAGAGAGAGCAGGACAGAGGAGAGAGAGCAGGGTAGAGGAGAGAGAGCAGGGCAGAGGAGAGAGAGCAGGGCAGAGGAGAGAGAGCAGGGCAGAGGAGAGAGAGCAGGGCAGAGGAGAGAGAGCAGGGCAGAGGAGAGAGAGCAGGGCAGAGGAGAGAGAGCAGGGCTCATTTTTTTCCTGTTAATTCTAAAACCTAAAAATACAAGACAAAAAAAATTAAGTTCAAAATATTATCCTGGGTTTGTTACAACAGGAAGAAGTCTGGGCAAAATCAGATAATTTGAAATTATCAGTATAAATCATTGATGAGCTGACATCGGTAACGATGTTTATAAATATACACTGGCTGGCGAGTGAGTCGAGTTATTAGCTACAATACTGCTACTACTGATATTTCATAGGAGTGTGCGGAGCCACCTCTCCTCCTTTGCCACTCTGGATCTACTTGTTGCGTTCCGGAATTCACGGTTTGATGCTTTCGGATTTGGGATGGACTTGTAGTAATGTGTGGGGAGAGTTGGACAAGCGGGGTGCATAGGACGAGACGATTTAAAAAAAAATCTATGTGTAAAATTATCGAAGAATGCATAAAAGTATATTTTAAAAATAATTCACATTCTTCTCTTTTTATGTTTATAACCTACCAGTTTACCATGAGGTTCCTGAAAGAATAGCAGGGGATGATTAAATCTGCTTATCTGGCTTACAATACAAACAGGGGAAATAACTGACTTTTGTTTCAGGTGATACTGATCATTAGAGCTGATCCCAGGAAAAAAAAATGAGAAAACAAGCATCGCTTCCTCCTTGCCTTTTGCTCCTAGAATGTTCTTAGCCATTCTCTTGTCATAGCACGTAAGTGATCTATCTGATTCCTATCAAATAAGCGATGATACACATACAATACAAAATAAATAGGTGTGCTTCATTATCTCCTATAAATTCTCCCTAAGCCTTACCTGGAGTTCTAGTTCTCAAACCAGAAAGGCCCTAGTGTTTTAAAGAATGTTAGTCATGAATGAAAACTTGCACATGTGTTTCCTGGAACAAAGGGTCAAATACTACTACACAATGAAGCTGGACACTTCAAAGCCGATATTATCGCCAACATCAGCAAAAGTACACGGCAAATGCAGCCCGTGGCACTAACAGATGGGAACAGATAGCTGGAAAAGACAGATAAAAATAGTTGAGATTGGGTATGATCAAAAACTAGTACCTGTCAAAGTAGAATTTTTGAATTTGAGATTCTCAATCATAAATATGAAAGAAAATCCTCCTATTCTTAGGAAACACACAATAAAGTGTTGGGAGGTGGAGGTTTGGCCTCTAGGCCTCACTCTTGGCTGGGCTGTGTGAAAAGAAAGACCAATGAGAATGTCCGAAAAGTATGCCGTGGCAGACATAAAGCAAATGTCATAACATCCAAATAACAGGTCGACCCGTGGGGTACACAGAGTCAACTGTAGTTACATTACGTGTTTTCCAGAGAATTTAATCTTTCAAGATAAGAAAGTTAATAAACAACAAACTCCACCAAAATAGCCATATAGTAAAGCCATAAAGGGGTTAACTAACAAATATGATATGAAATTCTTTTTGGACCATAACCAGACTTGAACATTAGTCATAATTTGTAAAGAACTTAACAGAATAATGTAACAAATACAAAAGGAAAAAGGAAAGTTTATGCCTCCAAAATTCCCAATCTAGAAATTGTGAAAACCGATTACTACATGAGTCAAACCTTCATTTGAATGTCAGTATCTTAGAAGTAGCGTGATCTTTCCTAGGTAATTCTCCTTACTATTATTCTCTCTCACTATTATACTGAGGTTAAAAGAAATGATGATTTATTGAAATTCAAGCAGAGCACAGAGAATGAACATTTACAGCTTTGGAATGTTGTGGGTCTGAATTCAAATCCTAGAAGAGTTGCTTACGAATGAACTGGATCAATGCTTGTCCTGTCATACAGTCCCTGTATGTGCAGGAGCCCATGGAGGCCAGAGGAAGGTGTGAGATCCCCTGGAGCTGGAGTCACAGGTGGCTGTGATCCTGAAGTGGTGCTGGGTTTGAACCTGAGTCTTCTGGGAGAGCAACAAGAGCTCTTCATCCATGACCATCTGTCCAGACAGCAGTATTGACCTTAAAGCTGTCAAACTGAATTCTACAGACTGTAATTTTGAAATCTTTGACTTCCAAGGAAAAGATCTAACACTTATGAGAGAATAAAGCTGATTATGCATACTTAGTAATTTCCAAAGCTTGACTCTACATCTAAAGAAAAAAAGCAATGTGTACACAACACAAACATTTAACACATAATCCATAATGGAGGACAGCAAATAATGTGGTAAAAGTTGTTTGCTTATGCCACTCTTGGGTATACACCCACAGGATGCTCAGTCATACCACAAGGATATTTGCTCAATTATGTTCATAGCAGCATTATTTGTAATAGCCAGAACCTGGAAACAACACAGATGCCCCTCAACGGAAGAATGGATAAAGAAATTGAGTACTACTCAATGGTAAAAAACAATGACATCTTGAAATTTTCTTGCAACTGGATGGAAGTAGAAAGCACCATCCTGAGTGAGATAACCCAGACCCAGAAAGATGAACATGATATGTACTCACTCATAAGTGGATACTAGCTATAAAGCAAAGGATAATGAGCCTATAGTTCATGATCCTAGAGAAACTAAGTAACAAAGTGAGAGAAACATACATAGATCCACCTGGAAAGGGGAAATAGACAAAATCACCTGACAAAATTGGGAGCATAGGGGTAGGCAGAGAAGGGAGGGTAGAAAGGGAAGAGGAGGGGACAAGGGAAGGAGAACTTGAGGGAATGGGATGGTTGAGATGGAGGAAAAACAGAGATGAGAGCAAGGAAAGAGATATTTTGATTGAGGGAGCCATGATGAGGGTTAACAAGAAACCTGACACTAGAGAAATTCCAAGGAATCCACAAGGATGACCCCAGCTAAGATCCTAAGCAATAGTGGAAAGAGTGCCCAAACTAGCCTTGCCCTGTAGTCAGATTGATGAATATCTTAAATGTCATCATAGAACCTTCATCCAGCAACTGATGGAAACAGAGGCAGAGACCTGCATCAGAGCACTGGACTGAGCTCCCAAAGTCCAGTTGAAGAGGAAATGAGAATATAAGCAAGGAGGTCAAGACCACGACGGGTAAATTCACTGAAACAGTTTACCTGAGCTAATGGGAACTCACCATTTTCAACTGGACAGGGAAGGAACCAGCATAGGACCAAACTAGACCCTCTGAATGTGGGAGACAGTTGCATGGCTGGCGCAGACTGTGGGGTCATTGGCAGTGGCAGATTTATCTCTACTGCTTGTACTGGCTTTTGGGGAACCTGTTTTCTTTGGATAGATACCTTTCTCAGCCCAGATATATTAGGGAGGGCCTTGGACCTTCTTCAAAGCAATGTACCTTACCCTCTCTGAGGAGTGAATGGGAGGTAAGGTGGGAGGGGGGAAGGTGGAGGGAATGGGGAGAGGGGAGGGAGTAGAAACTGGGATTGGTATGTAAAATGAAAAAAGATAGTTATTTTCTTTAAAAAAATAATAAAATAAGAGGAAAAAAGTTGCTTGCTTGTCCCAAAGTGGTAAAATTTGAACAAAATCATGGAGAATGGAAAAAACTCAGAAAGATGGTCAGAGTTGAGGCACTGAAAACGTTTTGAGACATCACAGTTTCTCAGGTTAAGTCGCTTCTCACAGCCCAAAACAAACAAACAAACAAACAAACAAACAAACAAAAACATATATAGTTCAGCATCCTGAGGGCTCTAAATACTTTTCAGAGGCCATCAAAATACACTGTAATTCCAGAGCAGCAGAACAAATGGATTCAGAGGTAGTTAGGAGCAGATGGACCACAGAGAGCCACACTCAGTAGAATAACAGTGACCAAAATCTGGTGCTGCCCCCTCCCAACTTCCAGCAACATTGTATAACACCTGAGAGGACTGACTGTTAGATATCAAGAGGCAGAGACTGAAAGAGATTAAATGTTCCCATGGAGACCACTGTTGGGGCAACAGAGGGCGAACAGAGAGACCTCAGGCGAGCTAAGACACTCGTGAGAAAAACTGTGGGTAAACACCAGGGGCAAAACCAGAATCCCAGAATCAAGCAAGAAGGAAATGCCAGTGTATAGACCCAGAGCAGTGAGTTTGCTTCTGGATGGTCCCTGCGAGTAGATGCGAGGTGAAATGAACTCGTTCTTGCAAAGTGAAGACTGCCTTTGAGTCAGTTGCAATGTAACTGGGACAAGATGAGCTAGTTACAACTTAGGAGCCTGACGGCAAAACAAATCTTTTCTGCAGAAAGAAAATGTAACCTAAAAGCATAAAACCACAGTCAATATTTTCCATACATATTTAAAGCAGAAAACAAGTACAAATAGGTGGAAGGAAAAACAATGATTGACCATAACTGAAAGGAAAAAGAAAATAAACAGAGAGAAATAAATGTGCTGGAGTATCAAGTAGTGTAGCTAAGGGCGAGAAAGAAAAACAGATAGCTGAATGTAAACACTAAATTATCTCAAAATGAAGAATGTTATCCAAAGCCTAAAGAATACATAAAAAATATTCAAATGGCAGTGCTGAGATTAATAATGAAAATAAATATGCGAATCACCGACTGGATGCTGTTTTTAAAAGTTTGACTGAATCTAAGACAGAAGAGATAAAATAGAAGGCGGCTCAGGAATAAAAATCAGTAGAGTCAAAAACAAAGGATGAGCTATAGAGCAAAGTGAACAATTATGTAAGTAGACAGCCTGGTGGAAAGACCAGCCAATCAGCAGATGTTTGGAATCTATGCAAGATAGGAAGAGTTTGAAGGAAGAAATACTTAAACAAAAACAGGATTCAAATTATTAACATTTAAAAAACTTCAGAAGACATTCTTGCTTTAAAACGGCTGAATTAAAGATAAAAACCAATGTGAGCAAACAGGCTGTAGGAAGGGAACGAATACCAGGTTAAGAGGAAAGTATACTTAGAAAATAAAAGTCCATAATTATAGCCCGTGTCACTTGGATCTATTATCTATTGAAACTGTCTCATGTTGAATTTAAAAATCAAGATTCTACTTGGACATTCTATTAGATGTGCCTGAAAGAGATGCTGTGTAAGAAGTAGGGACAGGAAAACTATACCCAGCAAATAGCATTAAAAATAAATAAAATAACATAGTACAAATAATATTTTACAAGAGATAATCTAAGCAAATTTGTTTTATAATGAAAGTTGCTGAATTACAATGGAAGCATAGGCCGCCCCAACAAAACCACATTTTTGGTCAGTAACAGAAATTAAACTTTGACCTTAATAAGATTCTAAGTGTTAAGATACAAAGAGAGGTGCTTCAGGGCCATTGGAAGGGTCTTAGGATGAATTTAGGATGCCCATAAAGATGCAGTGTGTGGGGGTTGGCTTGATAAAACATTCACCAACTTCAGAGAGCACATGTTCTTCTTCACTTCCCAGCTTCCTTGTGGAGGTTGGTTTGCTACCTATAAACCATTTAAACAATGACTCCCAACGGCCGTCTGTTCCACTAGTCTTATGTGTAATGGCTGTTATTGGCACTGCTATTTGACTGATATCCTCAAAATGTCTATAAGAATATTGTTAGCACAATATAATAGCACAATAATGTCTATAAGAAAATTGTTCTAGTTCCCATGTCTACCTTATTGTACTGTACTGTACTTTTGGATTTTTAAAATACATTAGTGAGGTTATTTTAATTAGGCATTTCCATATGTTCTAAAATTTGATGAGCCAAGAATAACAGTCCAAGAATGGAATCATGCAAGAGGAATTCTGAGTGCTCATGAGGAAACCAAGATGGTCTCGTGACCTCAGTTTCTTTGAACACATGGAACTGTTCTTGGAGTGGGCTTTCGTGCCCCTACCAAGGTGTAGTGGATGGGAGCGAGTTTACTTCAGGTCCTTCATCACAACTGGCTAGTGTTAGTTGTTTATGTGCCTCTATGGAAAAGCATGCTTTTGCCAGGTGTGGCTTGTTCTTGTCATTGTATACAGCTTGAATTCACAAGACCTTTACTTGTGTGATTTTTGCTAACTCTCGGAGTATACATTGATTCTCTGAATAAAGCTGGCTATGGCGTAAAACTTCAGTCCTCCCCATATTTAGGCTCCATTCTCCCAGGCTCCACCACCAATGAGAGTGGCGAACAAATGGCACCCGAACAGGGACCCAAAGTCAGCTATGGGATACGAGGGTAGGGACTCTCACAGAAAGACGTGAGTAGAATAATATGGGGCAGAAACGAAGGAAGGCTTTGCCTTACATTAACCGTGTGCATCATTTAATTTTTTTGCAATAACAAAAACACTTTATTAATTCCCACACTGGGGTGGCCCTTGGTGACCCCAAATAACGTCACAAGCTCCTTTTAAGCGGAGTTAGGGAAATTCCAGAGAGGAAGGATTAATCTGGGGCTGATTGGTGGAGGAAAGATTAGTCTGGGAGGTCCTAGTGGTTAGGAACCTTCCAGCAGCAGGTAGGGAGAGCTGTCTTCAGTTATCAGGAGACGGGATGGTGTCTGCTGAGCCAGCAGAAGGGGCCGTGGGGGGGCCTGCTGAGCTAGAAGAAGGCTGTGGTTTTTCTGAGAACTGTTTAGCCCTGTCCCATTTTAGTGAACCGAAACTAAGGCTTAGGTTTCTGCCAGGCTACTAGGAGAGCCTGGTCTTGCCCCACCCCGTCTCCCAGCTACTTCACTTTCCCCCTTGAGTAGTGGGTCATCTCACATTCTTAGTCTTTCTGCTTTATTAGTAAATGAGAAGAAGACCTGATGTGAACAATAACATGGATTTGATTCTTGTGTTATATTACCCTTAACTAACACTCAGTTTAAGAGTGTTACAGAACTCTACAGAGTTTCAAATTTCATTTGCAGATAACTACGGAAGCTATGGGATTTTTCTCATAAAAATTGAATTTGCGGTTACAAAAATTGTCCAACTTTCTCCCGCTCCACAGAGCAGATACCTACTTTATTGATGGCCATCGAATGGTGTAGAAAGATTCATGGCCCAAATAGTCATCATTCCATTGATACTTATTTCTCTTCAGCCCAACAGGTGGGAATAGCTGCTTTGATTCATTTGTTAAGCTAATTCCTAAACTCTGAAATATCACTTCAGATTCTGCTTATATTGTAGAATTATTTCCAGCGACAGACTCCTATTTGTGTACACTCTAACCTCCCCGACTTTACTGCAGAAGGAAAGAAGCCAACTGATGCACGAACCTACCTTATTTTTACTTCTCCAGACAAGAATCGGGAAGAGGTATGCATCTGTTATTACAGATGGATCCGCTGAAACCTTATGGATTCCTCTTCAGACCCTCTAGTCCCAGGCCATCCAGGACAATGGTAGAGGGCGAGGAGGTAGTGGAAATCACCAGAGAGATAACAAACCTCCAGCTGAAAGGAACAATGAGAAATTGACCATAAGATATTGACAATCAAGAGTCAAGTCTGCCCACTTGAGGGCAATTAAGGAATTAGGCACCAAGTGAGAAGATAGTTTACAAAGCACACAGAGTCCTATGTTACCTGGGAATCTTTTTCTGGCAGTGCTAGCTGTGCATCTACAGTGAGTGTCTGTGAATACATATTATGTTCCTCCTCCTCCTTTGCTTGAATTTATAGATTGGATGGGTCCAGCTCCTGCTATCTTTACTCAAGACTGTGTGTTTATACCTGGACCTTGGGACTGTATCAGATGTATTTATTCATCTGAAGAATGGAAAGCATTGAGTTTTTCTCCGGGATTTAAATCACTTCCAGTTTATATCACTTATTTATGCCCCGGCAATGCTCAAGTATGCACGAATATCCTATTTATGGCGGTTCTTCAGTTGTTCCTATCCTGGATGCTCGTGTTTTTGTCATTTCCAAGGTTCCACAGTCTTCCTTTATGCTGTCTAGCTAGTGGTTTTCGGGCCTTTCTCTTTGCCTTATCCCATGCATTCCTCCAAGCAGTGCTATCTTTAAGTATCTGCCATCATTCATTCCCATAACATGATCGAAGTATCTCAAGTGCCGTTGCCGAATCCTGTAGTTTACTTCCTTCTGCAGATGGAGATGTTTCTTAATGCCATTGTTACACAGTCTATCTCTTTGTATGATGCCTAGAATGCTCCTGAGACATGCCATCTCAAACAATTTACACAGAACATCATAGTATCTATACTCCTGTCGAAGGCAAATGTGTGCTTATGTTTCACCTGATACCAGAATGACTACTCATATGGGTTTTTTTTAAAGCAATTCTTTGTATTTTTCTGATCCATACAATAATGCAACCAGTAGCGATAGACATAGTTTGGATACCCGTGCAGAGTGTTATACACAATGCTTTCACTCTTGTAATATTATTCATTATGTTTATAATTTGTTTGTTTATAAGATACTCACGCATCAAATGGCAATTAGATTTATCTACAATGTCTCAAATTAAAACCAGTCCAGATAGCCTGCTATAAAAAATGAAAAGGGGGCAATGTCAGATCATGGTCCAAGAATAGAATTCTGCGAGGGGATTTCTGAGTGCTTGTGAGGAAACTTCAAAGATGTTCTCTGACTCTTGGAGGGAGTATTATCAGCCCAGACGAGAGAATTTCACTTAAATTATCTGTGTTTATTTACACACAGACTTGGGTTTTACAGTTTTTTTAGATAGTTAGCATTATTCCTTATGACTTTTCAAGATATCCCTGGTACTGTTTTCATCTCCTCTCCCCTTTCTCTATATTTATATCCTTCCCCTTTCTTAATTAGGGTCTCCCTCCCATCTTTCCCATTTCCTCAATCAGATCACCTGTATCCTGCTAGCCTTCCCTGATGGAGGAAGGTCATTGGTTAAATTAAAAGGAACTGCTTTGGCCCATTCCTATCTAGCCTCTTCTAGGCTATCTCTCGCACCTGGACTAGCTCATTTCTTCATAGCTTCATAGCATGCGTCTTCCCTGGAGCAGGTAGCATGGCGTCTCTCTCTGAGGTGTCTGCTCCGGGAGAGGAGAGCTGTGGAGCTCCGACCCAGGATGGACTTAGGCTAGAATCTTCCCGGTAAGACCGGTGCTACACAGATGATAAGAAATGAGCTAGTCCAGGTGCGAGAGATAGCCTAGAAGAGGCTAGATAGGAATGGGCCAAAGCAGTTCCTTTTAATTTAACCAATGACCTTCCTCCATCATTTCCCCATTTCTAACATCCCAGCAATGATCCCTTTTTATCTTCCTGTAGTTACTTGAGGATAAGTACTCACTCACATCTGAAGATTTGGAGCTTGGAGCATTAGGCGAGGAAGAACACGGCATTTGTCTTTCTGGGTGTGTGCCACCTAACTCAACATGATGTTTTCTAATTCTAGGATGGATAATATTCTAAAAAGATGCTTGTTTTGGCTAAAAGTTTGAATCAAAGGGCAAGTAGCCAAATTTGTTAACCTCTTTCTTGCCACCAGAGTCTGCAGGCAGCTCATGGTCTTATCACATGGCAAGAAATAGGAAATAGATATGAATGTCCCCTCTGACCACTCCCTCTGGGTCTCAAGAAAAAGATCAGATGACTCAGTAGGTAAAGCACTGGCCCCAATCCTGAGATTGAGTTTCATCCCCAGAAGCCACACAGTGGAAGAAGAGACCTGACTTTCTCATGTTGCCCTCTGAGTTCCACAGTCACACTGTGGTGTGTGAAGATGCACATTGTCTTAGTAGGGCTTCTATGGCTGTGGCGAAACACCATGACGAAAATGCAGGTTGGGGATGAAGGGTTTATTTGGCTTACACTTCAGCATTGCTGTTCATCACTGAGGGAAGTTAGGACAGGAACTCAGACAGGACAGGAACCCAGAAGCAGGAGCTGATGCAAAGACCATGGAGGGAGAGCTGCTTGCAGGCTTGTTTATTATGGTTTGCTCAGACTGCTTTCTTATAGAACCCATGACCACCAGCTCAGGGATGGCCCCACCATGGGCTGGGTCCTCCCCCACTGATGGTTAAATGAGAAAATGCCTTACAGCTGGATCTCATGGAGATGTTTCCTTAGCTGAGGTTACTTCCTCTGACAACTCTAGCTTGGGTCAAGTTGACACACAAAACCACCCAGCACACACATGCACACAAAATGAATGAAGATGGACAGTATAAAGTAATCCCACACTATCTTAGAATTGAGCATAATAAAAAAGTGTTTTATTTAGGAGTAGACTCACAGATCACAGTCCTACAGGGAACAGGGCAACATTATAACAATCATTAATTCAATTGAGAAGGAGCAAACTTGCTAAAACAAGTCTGTGAAGCATTGATGCGGAATTGACAATGCATATGTGTTCCCAAGTATCTTCCCCTTGAAATAGTTCTAGATCACACAGAGAGAATAAAGAGAAGGTCTGGCAAACCTTTGTGCTAGGAGATGCTTAGCATCTCAAACCCAAATGTTGAAAGCCTATCCCCCAATGTGATGGTGGAGAAAGTAGGCTTCCAAGAGGCTCTCCTGTCATGAGGATACAGTGTTTGGGACATAGCTGACCCCTTTAGAAGAAGCCAGAGTCCTGGCATCACTGCTCTCCCCGTTGTGAAGTCACAACCAGAAGAAGGTCACATGCAAACTAGGAACTGTATCCTTGCCAGATGCTAATCTGCCAGCAATTTTGTCTTGGACTTCCCAGCCTCCAGAAGTAAAAGGAAATAAGATGTAAATGCAACATTTTCAGTTGTGTTCACCAGCTCACTCTGAAATAGTTGAATTTTGGTTATCCAGGAAATTTTTTTTTAGTAGGAATCGGTTGCCATATATTCTCTTATATTTTTGGTTGTGAGCCTAGCCTTTAACGGCTGAGCCATCTCTCCAGCCCTACCATACATTCTCAATGAGAGTCAATCTTGTTGGCAACCTACAAATAGGCAGAAAAAGAGGGTTGGCTTTAATTCTACTCCTTTTCTGTAAGTTTGAAATTGGTCTTTCAAATAAGCAGATAATATAAATTCAGAATTCTTGTAAGTCAAATGGAAATCTTGAAAATATATTTCAAATATATATTGCTGAGTTGTCAAAATATCACACAAGAAATTTATTCCTAGTGACACAGCATTTTGCTATTAAGAGGATTAGGGGCTTATGTTAGGTGCTACTGTGCTCGGAGCTAATCTCTAGCAGCAGTGGGATAGTAGGGGAGGTTGTGGTGGGAGAAGGTGGAGATTGGCTCTATTCAGTACACTCACTATACAAATCTTAAGAACATTTTTCACAGAAGGAAAAATTAGATGAAATTCATGTGGAATTACAAGGTGCCTCAAACAGACAAAACATTCTGGGAAAAATAAAGTCAGAGGTATCATAGCCCTCTGCTTCATTGCTTAAAAGAAAGCATTGTTCATTCTGGTAAGTGTTATCATTTTCTTCCTATGGATATGGCAAACACCATTACCAAAAAGCAATTAACAGGAGCAAAGGATTTATTTGGCTCAGACTTCCAGGTGACAGCTGATCACCAAGGGCAGCAATGGCAGGTACTTTCACATGGGGGCAGAGACTACTTGCTGGCAGGATTGCGCTCAGCTAGCTCTCTTATATAGCCTTATAACCACCTGCCCTGGGAAGGCGGTATTTACAGTGGGCTAGCACGACAACCCCCACGGACATGCCTGCGGGCCAATCCTATCTACACAGCTTCTAAATCAGAGGTTTTCCTCTCAGGTGACTTTAAGTTGTGTCCTGTTAACAATGGAGTAAGTTGACAGCTATGCTGTAAGGATAAACATGTATAGAAATAACACAGAGAGCCCAGTAATAAACGCCGTCCTTCCTACTCACACATGCACACACAGACACACACACACGTGCGCGCACACACACATACACACATGCACACACACGTGCACACACATGATCAAATGCACACATGCTCACACACAACACACACAACACACACATACACACATGCACACACACAACACACATGCACACACATACACGCACACACACACGCACATGCATGTACACACACACGTGCACATTCCCCATGTGCTGTTCCGTCATACCCCGAGACACCTTAGGATTCTGCCTGCAGGACGTCATGCCCACGAGCCCTTTAGAGCATGTTGTGAGCTAAAACAAGCTTACTTTAGTTTGGAAGTTGTAAACAATGATGATAATAATCAAAGGGGGTTACCCATCACTTCTGAAAGAGCCCACACAGGGTGGTGAGAACAGCCCCATCTGTTTTAATACAAAAGTTGAAAGGCTTTTTATGCAATCAATGTGGTAAAGAGATAACCTCCAATAACCACGGCAAGGAATTCTCACACACGTGCTAAATACATTACTCTGTAATAAACTATTTAAAATTTCATCCCTAAGGAGAAATCTAACTATTATGAAGGCCGTGAGGTATTCTCAGGAAGAATGTGAAATCTGTTGTGTAGTTAAGGCAGATTGAAAAAAATAATTAATTGTGCTAATGATTTTTTTCTCTTCATCATCTCCCCTGAATACTTACTTTCTGATAAGAAAGTTCAAATATATACCGTGCATGAGTGTGTGTGTGTGTACGAAAATTACAGTAACTATTTGGAGTCATTAGCATGAGAATTTCTCCATATCTAAAATACATAAAAACGCGGTTTAGAGAAAGATACCCCACTGTTGGAAAGCTGAAATAATGGAGTGTTCTTTCCTTTGGCATCCCAAGGAGCAGAGTGTCCTTTACACTTCTCCAAGAATGAGGTTTCTATGATCATTGTTCAAGGTCTGAGAGACAGTAATACATAAATTTTCTCCCTGCTTCTCTACAGCGGTACTCAGCAGCCAGGACCAATAGCCAGAAAGTCACCGGCTTTATTCACAAAGTTTCCTAACAGAAATGTGCTTTGTCTGGCCCTAAACAACAGTTATAACTCCCAGTCAGAAACTCCCAGCACTTGGAAATGAAGATTGTTTCCAGGAAGCCACGATGAAGCTGGATTTGTAATGGTGCTACAAAGCAATAAAACATTAACAGGGGTTGGTCAGCCACGTTTTGATGCAGCTGTGGGAACACAGGAAATGAGGCTGGGTAGGTATATCCTGATGCATAATTAAGGAGGAAAAGCTCTGAGCACTCCATTCAAAAGGGCAGACAGACGGGGTGGTGCTTTAGAGATAGGCGGGGCTCTGGAAACTTGGGGTGGCGCTGTGCTTATGGAATAGTGGTGGTGGTCACAGAGCAATGACAGAGAAAGGCAAGGCGGAGAGGCAGCAGCAGTCCAACCAAGCTGTTCCTTTGCTTCGGTTTGCCTAGAAGCAATCCTGTACAACGTGAGGATCTCCAAAGTCCACTTCCGTCATGAGAGGAGAGATGTCCTATCCAAACTGTCCACACCTAGGAGGGATTTCCTCTGTGGGTTCCATGAAGCTCTCTATGTCAAGGCCAGGAAATTAGAAGAATAAAACTTGGAACAAGAACAGATAAACCCCAGAGAGCTTATTTGTCGTGAGAAACACTCACTGTGAACATATTGAAATAAAAAGTTGGTGTAGCATATTTTGTACTGAGCTGTAATTAGATACTATGAACGAGGAAGCATACAGCCCCTGCCGTGCAGACTTCACTGCTCTGGCTATCTTCTGAATACTGCATGGCCTGGATGTAAAGCATCCCTTGTGTCGAACACGTGATCTCTGTTGCTGTGACAACAAGTAAACACTGCGCTCTTGGTCTCTCAGTGGGGGGGAACAAGACCCCTACTGGAACTGAACTGGAGGCCATGAGTGCTGTATGCCGCTAAAGAGCCCATCTTTGAGCAAACAACCTGCGATCCTCCTGCACTTGGAAGCTCAGAAAGTCAGAGCCAGGTTAGTAATGGGATGGGAGATGGCTTCAGAGTTTGGCTGCAGTGTTAGTTAGGTAATGTTTGTCCCTGCCCTGGGGCTGTAATAAAATCAGACAAGTATCCTTGTGAGAAGAACTAGCAAGTGTCCCAGTTACTCTTCCACTTGCTGTGTTAAAATGGGCTGACAAGGGCAGAAGGGGAAAGTACCGGATCCGCTCACAGTTTGACACAGGCGAAAGTAATTTGTAGAAAAGGGAACCACAATTAAGAAAATTCCTCCTTAAGAGCGGACTGTAGGCAAACCTGCAGGGCATTTTCTTGAAAGTGATTGACAGGGGAGGGCCCAGACCATTGTGGGTGGTGACCTCCCTGGGTTGGTGGACCTGGGTTCTATAAGAAAGCTGGGTAAGCAAGCCATAAAGTACAAACCTGTAAGCCGCACTCTTCTGTGACCTCTGCGTCCGTTCCTGCCTCCAGGTTCCTGCCCTGTTTGGGTTCTGGTTCTGACTTCCTCCATTGATGAACCGTGCTGGGAAAGTGTAAGAAGAATACATTCTTTCCTCCCCAAGCTGCTTTGGTCACGGTGTTTCTTCACGGCAACAGTGACATTAACGAGGACAAGGGAAAAGGTCTATTGTGGCTTATGGTTTTAGGGAGATGCAGTTTATCATGGCAGGAAGGTACGATGGAGGGACAAAAACCGGATGGTCATATGGTTCTTTACTCAAGCATAGAATTAATAGGAACCCAGGTCAGGCTATAAATCCTCAGGGCCCAACCCCCGTGAACCATTTTCTCCTGCGAGGCTCCACCTAATAAAGATTCCACAATGTTCCCAAACAGTGCTGCCAGCAAGAGGCCAAGAGTTCAAGAGAATTCACCTATGATGGACATTCATATTCAAAACGCAGCACCAAGTATACTGCTGATATATGTGCAAGGAGAAAAGGCCATGTAAGGACATGGAAGATACAAACAACTGTAAGCCAGCAGGATAGGTCTCAGAGGAAAACAAGCCACGACTCTCACAACCAATAAGTTTGAAAAATGCAAAGCAACTTGGATGTTTGAAGATACAGAGAAATGATGTTACACTTCTTAAACATCTGGAAGTGGAAATTTTTTTCTGTGAAGGACCTCAGTGGGTTTTCGCACTGATGTCCTGTTAACTGCTAGGATGAGGGGGGCGACCTAGGTTATAGAAGACTCTGTGCTATCCTCAAAATCTTCACTGAATACGAAGGAACACAGAACAGAAATAGAAAAACTTTAGAGAACAGAGTGTTCAAGCACTCTGACAATATCAAATGAAAAAACATGTAGCACCCCAGGAAGAAAAAATACAAAACAGAACAAAACTTTGAAAATGCAGTGGCTGAAGATATCCCCAAATTAGTGGAAAACAATATATCACAGATCAGAGAGATACACAATTTCAATCAAAAGCTTGATAGGTTTGAAAAGATTTCAATAGCATAAAAACTAGAAATAAAATATCAAATTACAATCCAAGCAAGTTGAGGAGGTAAAATTGTTAAACATGAGAGTTGTGAGAGAAAGACCTGTTCCACAGTTTTTGAATCAAATTGGAATTAAAACATAAGTGTCATGTGGTGACTGCTTCCGTGTTGGGAGCGAAGCATCGTGCATAAGTACGAATGAGAAGCATCTCGCCGAGATTTCTATGCTCAGCATATCATCGGAAATAACTCTCTTTCAAGATGGGATACTTAACAGAAGGAAAGAAATACCCTAGCTCAGGAACAGAAAGTACAAAAATGCCGTAAGGAGATGAAAACACGGGGAGTTCTAGAAACGGAGGGACAAGAGCATACAGGAAGCTTAGGAGAAAGAGGGGCACAGCGCAGGATGACGGACCTGGGATGCAGCAAGATGTAGCCTTAACGTAAGAGAAAAGTTATCATGAGACAAACGACAGTGGTTCCATCACCATGACCAGAAATGATACATTTTTACAACGGCTGGATGCCTCTGCAGGTGAGCCAGGGTCAGGAAGGAGTGCAGAGAGAAGAACCCAGGATTCTGTCAAAATGGGCCAGGTAGCGTATTACTTTCCAGGATAAAGAAGATAAATTACAATTAAACCACATGCCTTCGGAATGTTAGGCCTTCTAACAAACACACGCAGCATCTATTGATATAAAAACTGTGTTTTTCCATCTCTGCCGGTCCCCACTGCCTTCTCATGAGTGCGACGGTAGCGTTCACCTCCCACTTTCTGCTCTGGTGGGGACTGGGGCTGAAAGGATGTGTCTCCTGGGTTTCTTCATTACTACTAGGGATTGGCCTCTAGCATCATGCTCAGCACCGGGAATACAACGCTGTCAAACGAAGTGAGTAGAAACTATTGAAATGATATCAATAAGGCACATATTAAATGCTTTGCATAAAATTTTATAATTTACTACTTCATTCGAGTTTTAAAAAATACCAATCCAAGTTCCCACTGCCTCTCCTCTTCCCATTCTCTCCACACATCCTCCGACCGCACACCCATCCAGTCCTCAGAGAGGGTAAGGCATATTGCTTTAGGAAAGGGCCAAGGCCCTCCCTTCTATATCTAGGCTGAGCAAGGTATCCATCCAAAGAGAATAGAATTTCAAAAAGCCAGTACATGCAGTAGAGATAAACCCTGCCTAAGTGTATATTTCAACTGTCAGTCACATTCAGAGGGACTAATTTGGTCCTATGTATATTCCTTCCCAGTCCGGCTGGAGTTGGTGAGCTATTAGCTCAGGTAGATTGTTTCAGTGGGTGAACCCATCATGGTCTTGACTTCTTTGCTCATAATCTCATTCCTTCCACTCTTCAACTGGACTTTTGGAGCTCAGTCCAGTGCTCTGATGTGGGTCTCTGCCTCTGCCTCCATCAGTTGCTAGATGAAGGTTCTATGGTAATATTTAAGATATTCATCAGTCTGACTACAGGGTAAGTGAAGATCGGGCCCCCTCTCCTCTATTGCTTAGGGTCTTACCTGGGGTCATCCTTGTGGATTCCTGGACCAGTAGTTAAGAGCACGAGATATTCGAGAACAGCAACACCTGAATGGAGGCTCATACTGCTCATAACCCCAGTTCCAAGGGATCTGAATCCCTCTCCTGACCTCTGAAGGCACCAGGCACACATGTGGTGCACAGATATACATGCAGGCAAAACACACATACATTGAAAAAAACAAAGTAAAATTAAAAGACAATAAACTCAATCCATAAAGACTGTGTATAATTTGATTGTTTCATTCAGTGACTTGTCCTTCCCCTGTCTCTTTCCTTCTTCTTGGGTCTTCCTACACAAAACATATTTAAATTGTGACATTTAATAACACAGTAGTCACCTGTTAGTGTTCTATTGAAAGGGAAAATAGCATCTCTCAAATAAAAAACAAAGTACAAATTATTAAACACAGTATGTGTGGTGTGTCAGAAGTCAAGGTAGGCTGAAAACTAATCTGATTGCACCAAAGACTCAGTCAAGTTGAGAATTCAACCAAAGCTTCCTGGAAGAAATTAAGTCTTTCTTGAAAGTACATGAATGATCATTCCAGTTAGAAAATCCTATCAACTATGACATTCTCTTATGCCAAGTGTGGCCCTGAGCAAGACCCTGTTCTTAATGAGTTCTGTGAATGTTGAGAGAATGGAAGAGGCTGCAGATAAAACTTCTGAAGCCAGCCCAGCTCAGCTGATGAGGTTAAGGCAAGAAACTGCTCCACAGTGTAAAGCTCTGCAGAAGTCGCACCACGTCACCCGGGAGACCTCATCCAAATCACTGAGAACGTGGCTTACAAAAAGACAGGTTTGAAGACGCATAAACTCTTGTCTGAATACAAATCCTGAGGTTTTGGTAGCTACAGTTTAATGTCTGGTTCCAAAGCCTCTAAGAATGGACTTTCTGTCTTAGTGTCTATTGTAGTTTGTGACTTTAAATTGAAGCCAATATTCACCTAGCATTCTGAATATGTAAGATTCCATAAAAATAATGCTAAATATACTTTGCCTGCTTTTTGAAATTCGAACAACAAAGTCTAGATGACAACACATCTATTGATTGTAGTCCACTAAATATTTGTAGATTATTGTTAAAACCTACCAGGGTTACTTTTAAAACACTACTGCTGCTCACTGATACTTCCCATCATTTACAAATTCTCATGGAGATACAGAACGAGATTAATGTTATTTTTATTGTGTTAACACAATATCAATTCTATAGCCCAAGGGTTAACTTCAACTTTTAAGATGTATTACTTAGTTTTATTCTCAATGTGTCCAAATATCATACAGAAAAATTTAAGGAAGGAAAAATTAGTTTGGCAGACAGTTTCAGAGGGTTTGTTCTGTTCTTGATTGGTCTCATATATTTGAGCAGAATGTCATGGTAGCAAGAGCCTGTGACAGAGGGCAGCCACTTACCTTACTGTACATGAGAAGCAGAAAGCACGGTGAGAAGCCTTGGGCTGATATTTTCCAAGGACCTGTTCTACTGAACCTCTTTCTCCAGCTCGATCCTGCATCCCACTGTCTTTAGAACCTCTCAAAATGGCACAACCAACTTTTTTTCTGTGACAGTGAACATACTTTGAATCCAAACCTAAGACAAGACTCATTATTTAGTAAATATACTTTATAAGGCGGAGACTTTTACAGATAGTGATTACTCTCGAGGATCCAGATAAAATGTTTGAAGGTATTCTGGAAAGGAACCACCATTCTCAAGGTCATCAGCACAGCGGTGGCCCAAGAGACAGGAGGTGGATTAAATGTGACTCTTGAAACATCAACAGTTAGCAGGAGTGGGGAAGAAACAATGCCATCCCTCATAGTGACTTTGATGGGTTCAACACTCCAGTGCCAGATACATCTAAAGATAAGGCAGGAACAAGAGAACTATAAGAAATGTCTAAAGATCTGGCTGAATTTCTTCAATCTTGTGATAAAACTAAAGGTGGTGAGCTACTTCTCATGGATGGGCAAAGTGAATTGGAGATAGAACCTAATGTCCAAGCACAAATTTCATATATTTATATACGGTAGCATAAGGGATAGAGATGATTGATTCCAGTTTCAAAAAGAGCAAAACCAAACATAAAAAGGACAGCCTTTTTTCATGCTACTCTGAAAGATGTGGCAGAAGGATATTACAATGTGGGAATTGCATTTTGGTTTTATCTGCTTCTTTTCTGTTTTTTGTTTGTTTGCTATTTAGACAGCGTCCCAGGTAATCCAGTCTGTCCTTGAATATACTATTCAACCAAAGGTGACCTTCAACTCCTAACTTCTTTCCCCTTTCACCTCTCAAATGCTTTGACTATAGTGTGCTAGACACACAGCCTCAGTATTTTTAAAGAACTGGTACAATCGCTTCAACCTTCAGTCCTAACACCTGCCAACATTTTTGGCATGTTTGAATGACTGCAGCATTTTTGTAGTGTTAAAAAGAGAAATTGCTCACTTAAGAATTTTTTTTTTAGTGCACAAAGTCAAAACTGACAGCATGTATAAGTACTTATTCTGTGGTCATATGATATAATAATATTCTATGGGTATATGATTTACCAGCGAGTCATGGTTGCTTATAGTCCCTCATTTATAACACAAGGTCTAGGGCTTTCACTTTAGCATCTGTGATTTTTTTTTTCTGACTGACAATAAAAATTATTATGTGATTAGAACAACTGCATTACATTTTACATTTTCCAAGAATGTCTTCACATATATTCAGAAATTACTAATGGGAGAGTATCTAAAATTCCAAGAAAACCCAAGTAGTTCCAAAAAGTTGGGAAACAACATGGCAAACATTTCTTTAGTCATGTTTCATCATAATATGTGAACATGAATCATACTGGAAGACATTATGAGATTTTATACATCAGAGGCTAAATCATTTTGAATGTGATCCAATACAGATTTGTTTTATGCCAAGTTCTTTCTAGAGAACAGCATGTTGTAGAAGGATCACATATAAACAATTCTAAGAATAAAGTTGTTGGCCCCATTTTAAGCTTGCCATTTATTTGTGTAAGTGGAACTGTCTAGAAAGACTTTTGGTGGGTGTATTTTTAGTTATGAGACATCTATAAAGTCTAAATAATGCACATTTTGTAACTTAAAACTGTTTCAAAAGCTATAGGTCCATTCAGAACTTTACAATAGCTCTACACGGGTGCCCGTCACTGCAGGCCTTTAGGATGTCCTGTCTGCGGCTCCAAATCTGGGAAGTCTTAGACAATATAGAGATCAGTAGAGTGTTGCCGCAGAGCACAACCATCAAATTAACTAAAAATTTAATCTCCGAATGTTTTAGAAACACCACGATCCCTGAAACCATTCTGTACACTCAAGTAAAATTCTTAATTGTTATTTAATACTTCAATCTCATTTACAAGATGACTTTGAAATTCAATGGGGCTATACGTGAAAACAAACAAGAAGCCTTGTTAACTGGCAAATATTTCTGCTATTTACACCATCCTACAGTAACACTGTTCAATGAGGACCTCAAGGCACATGTTGCCAGGTGAATACTAGGCATAGACACCAGCTATGCAGGATCTGAGTGACAACGTTTGTTCTACATCCACCCGCTGATTACAAAGCTATTATCACAGGAATGTCTTTAAAGTAGAGATGATAGACACAGTCATCACATTTTCTCAGAACCCTACTTACACATCATCTAAGCATGTATATGTGGATAACAAGACAATAGCTCCCCCCTCAATGTAGGTGCTTGCACCATTGAATCTCATTTTATCTTCTCAGTATTATTTGTTTTAATTAGGAGTGGTTGAGAGACCACCCCTGCCTGATCTGGGTCTTCTGTGAAGCTGCTGTCTGCAATGTCTTGAGATTCATTATGACATAGCATCTTCTCATCCTCGCTGTCCTTCTGCCTAAACCTCCACACACAGTTCAAGCGACAGAATCCTACTTATTGCTATATTTCCCTTATTTTTCATTTTGATTTTCTATCTAATTTTGTCTATTCTTGTGATTTTTAAAAAATCTTTTGTTGACTGGGTAGTGGTGGAGTATGCCTTTAATCCCAGTGCTCAGGGAAGCAGAGGCAGGCAGATCTCTGTGAGTTTGAGGCCAGAAATATATATATATATATATATATATATATATATATATATATATATATATATATATATATATATAGGTTATGCTAAAATAAACAATATATGTTAGCATAACCCTTATTAAATAATATTATTTATTTCCTTATTTTTTTCTGAATCATTACAATTCTTTCTCCAATCATATAAATTCTAACATTTTAAAAATTAGATAACCTGTTCTTTTATAACTTTATTTATATGTAGTCTTTAAATTCTTTTAAAGCATAAGATCAAATTTTCAGATCTATATTGTGGTTATTTTTCTACTATGCTCATGGTTTATGGAGACCTGATTATGATAAATATTTTTCCTTTTAGAATGTGCATGAGTATTGTGTGCAGACACCATGGAAACAGAAAGGGACCAAGACCATCAGCTTGTCAGGAGAAGAGACTTCAAAGTGCAAGGGATGGAGGACCCTTATGAAAGGAACAGAATCCTCATGATAGGAAAGCAGAAAAATCTGAAAATCTCATCATCAGAAAAAGGGTGAGGGATGGGGACATGAAAGAATAAGTAATAAATAAGAAATAAGTACAATGATATAAAGTATGAAATGCCACAAAATCCATTACTTTGAATGAATTAAAAAAATCTTAAAATATTTTAAGTGGCAAGGTTTAATAATACCACTTATGTATAAAATTTTCTTTCTAGATGATTTGATTTTGCTGATTAAACCCATTTTATTGAAGAACAGAGCATCTACCTTGGTATGGCATGAAAGATGAAATCACATTGTAGTCTTCTGCCTGGAACTGTGGCGAAATTTGGATTTTTGCTTAATCTTGCATTTGGAGTTCGAAAATGGCCATGTAAAGTTGAATACAAGACCTAAATGGATGAAATTCAGACATACTGTAAACATGCCATGTACTTGAGATTTTAATGAAGAACAAAGTCAAACTGAGTCTAAATTATTCAAGAAACACCTCTGTCTGAAGAGAGGACTCCATTTTTTCTGACCATCTCTTTCCATGCTTGACTATAGCCATTGCTTCAACCTCATTGGTACCCACTTAGCAACTTCTAAGCATCCATGAGATGCTAAGAATTTCAAAAATAAAGTAAACGTCTTTGGAGCATCTGGATTTTTTTTTTTTATACAACCAAACATTATTGGATTTTTCTGCTGGTTAAAAAAAAGTGTTAAGAAGCATCAAAATTAGGGCTGGAGATATGGTTTAGTGGATAATAATACTGGCTGCTCTTATAAATGACCTGCATTCAATTCCTAGCACACACACTGGGTAGGTCGCGACTACCTACAGCTACAGGGCATTCAACACTCTCCTCCTCTTTTGCTGTCCACAGACAACTCACACACATGTGACACACATACACATAGACACACACATACATAGATATAATAATAGCACATTTTAAAGAGGAGAAATATTAAATCTATGCTAGGTTCTGTGCTGAAATCTATGTCCTCTGCTTTAACCCTTACCACAGCCTTACAAAGCATAACAGCCCCCTTGAGAGATGAGGACAAACTGCTTCTCAGACACTTGGCTGGAAGCACCAGAGTTGTGGAATTTGTCTCCAAAGGCTGGCACCTTCACACATGAATTTCAGATGGACTTTATAAGTGGGGAGACTGCAAAACCATTAGTCATACTTGTATCAAGGGTATTTACGGTCAGTTCCAAGTGTGGACAATAGTTTTAAGCACTGTGTCTAGAAATCCCTAGAGATATAGTATTAAAATGGGATTTTATCCTTTGCCTTTGTAGTAAAAAATAAGTATTTTTTTAAAGTTTCAAAAATGACCAAATCATAGTGATGTCACTCCACATGGCTTATTCTGAAGAAAGTACTGTCTCTAAATGATACCATAGAGTACTAAATTGGATAGGTTCTATGAGCCTATTCTGAAAAGTACTGTCAATAAACAATACCTTAGAGTATTAAGTTGGATAGGTTCTATGAGCTGGGCCTACTATAGGCAGTATATTATACCTATACTATGTCTTAAAGATTATACATTTTTAAGGGATTAAGAGAATTATCAAAAATTCAAATACCATTTTCTCTAAGAAGAAAAGGAATTCATAATCGATGGTACATATATATATATATATATGTATCCTCACCCTGTTCTTTAGATCATTACGTTTCTGAGAATCTATGAGTCAAATGGTCTTCACCTTGAATATTGGTCATTAAATATCAGTCATCCTGAGTCCACCGAATAAATAAAAGTTTATTCTGAGAGTGCTCATTCTTTAGGAACAGAGCGCGCTGTTCTTAAGAGACTGCCATGGAAGCTGAAGCAGACTAACTAGTTCTGCTCAAGTTCTGCCTGGGTGACAGAGTGAGATCGAATCATAGGACCTGAATTTGGATCCCCAGAACCACGGGAATGGTCAGATCTGGAGGCACACACCTATACTCCAGGCCCTGGAGGGGCAGGCTGGAGCTCTCTGGTCAGCCATCGAGGCCCGATAGGTGAAGTCCAGATGATGAGAGTCTCTGCATCAAAACACAGGATGGAGAGCAAGTGAAGATGCACGACATTGACGCCTGACCGCCATACGTTTGCATACATGTGTACACATCTGCTTGCACATGTGCACACGTATGAGCACACTCATACCACACACACTCACGACAAACACTTGTACATGTGCACACGTATGAGCACACACATACCACACACACTCGCGACAGACACTTGCACATGTGCACACGTATGAGCACACTCATACCACACACACTCATGACAGCCACTTGCACATGTGCACACGTATGAGCACACTCATACCACACACACTCACGACAGACACTTGCACATGTGCACACGTATGAGCACACTCATACCACACACACTCATGACAGACACTTGCACATGTGCACACGTATGAGCACACTCATACCACACACACTCACGACAGACACTTGTACATGTGCACACGTATGAGCACACTCATACCACACACACTCGCGACAGACACTTGCACATGTGCACACGTATGAGCACACTCATACCACACACACTCGCGACAGATACCTGAAAACCTCTGACTTCTCTCTCTGTGACACCTGTGAACCTACCGTAACTATCATGATGACAATCTTACTGCTTCAAGCATTTCCATCCACACTTGAATTTTGTCTTCATTTACTTGACCCCTCACGCTGTTCCGAATAACAGCCACCCAGGAACATCAGGCCCTAATCCTAGATGCCCACAAATGGTACTTTTGGAAAAGAGGGCTGTGAACATGATTAAATTATGATCTTAAAATTGGACAAGGACAGTGTAGCCTTTAATCTCAGCACTTGGGACACAGAGGCAGGTGGATGTCTGTGAGTTTGTGGCCAGCCTGGTCTGTAGAGAGAGTTCCAGGACAGCCAGAGCTATGCATAGAAACCCTGTCTTGAAAAACAAAAAAGGAAAAAAATTAAAATCTTGAGATAGGAAGTTATATTGGTAATCCAGGTAGGTCCTAAATGTAGTCACATAAGTGGACACTAGCCAAGGGATGCTGGCCACCACCCAGAGCTGGAAGACACAAGAGGTGGATTTTCCTAACGGAAAATCCTCCTGAGAGGGTATGGCCTACCGTAACCCCGATCCCAGACTTCTGGCCTCCAAAGCTGTGAGAAAATTAATCTGTCATTTGTAAGCCACCCAGTTTGTAGTAATTTGTTACGCTGGTCATAAGAAACAAACGTGGTCCCCTAAGAGAAAGAGAGAGAAAAACAAAGGCTGTGTTTTTCATCTTGTAAGCTCGCTGTCTAGAATAACGGTGTTAAATATTGAATGCAATTAAAAATAATCCCCAGAACTTGTTTGTAAAAATTAGTGTCCAGGAGAAATTTCCCCCGTATAGACACTGAGTCAACAGTGATGGGTTTAACACTTTGGTAATGCTTATGCCTCCAGATGACACACGTGAGGTGTGACGGAGGTTAAGATGTCCACACCAGGAGTGTCTAATGACCGGAGAGTGGACAGTGGAAGGGGTGATAACGGCCACCAGCCCTGGACCAAAAGGTAGTTCTGTAAGGTTCAGGAGCCTAACCTTCAATTCTTGCACTTTTTAGATGTAATGATGAAATTACCTTCTACACATGATTATATATTTTGAGGCTTAAAGTAGATAATGCTATTTTTTTAAAATTGTGCCAAGGACAAGTTCATTACAAGTTCTCAAAAGGATTATATCACAATTTTGGAAAGTAATTAATTTCAGAATTTGGTGATAACTTATTTTAAATTAATTAAGAAGACTAAAGATTTTAGTTAAAATCACATACCCAATATTTATAGAAAACAAATTTTACCCTTTTTATCCATTCAAATTTACTGAGCTTCTGAGGTTCAAAGGCACAAACCCATACCCAGATATGCAGAGATCTGCCAAGCAGTTCCTCTGATTCATTCAGTTGGGCCCCTCTGTGGATTCAACAAACGGCTCGGCTTTCACTGTCGTCTCATTAAAGTGGCCTTACGTTGTAGTTCTTTGCTCTGGCAGAGGATGAGCTACGCTTTGTATACAGTAGAATCATGCTAATCTTTCCAAAGTAGTTTTTCCCCCTTTCAAAATTCCATCTGTTTTGCTGATGTGCCAATATCTGGGGTCTGTTTCTCATAATGTCATTTTGTTTGTGAGGATGTCTGTTCCTGAGGGTTCATGATTTGGCTGACAACGAAAAGCTGATCACAGGGCAGCCAGGAAATATTCTGAAAAATGAAGCACAAGCCGGGAAAGACACTGCACCCTGCTGGCCAGTGGCACTGAATTCCAGGGAAGTGAAAGGACAGCAGATTAGGACATCACTCTGCAAAATGAAGAGACTTCCAGAAAGGGACCACAGAGGCCCCAAGTGCAGTGCAGCTGCCGGTGCCTCCCCTCCCTTCAGAATGGCCCCAGGAAAGGAGCTCCGAGGGAAAGTGTTTTATTCACAAAGAAAGAAAAGGAACAAATGAAATGGCCTGTGACATCTACTTTCATCTCACTCTCTTCAGAAAAACCCCAAAGGGGAAAGTTCTTAAAAGTCAAAAGTGTAAATACTTTTACAAAGTGTTAAGTTTTGTTTTGACATTTGACTAAGAAATGACAGCTTGTATATCTGATATGCAAGTTATAGCTGATATTTTTGCACTACTGAACACTTTACCAGTTTATCCAGCATTGTGCAGGTGACTACACCAAGAAGGAGAATTCCCCTTGATTCTTCAAAGGAGTCAAAAAGACTTGAAAATTCATGAAATAACATGTTAATATTTTGGCTCTAAGTTTCAGTGTTACCTATTGGAGAAGAGTTGAAAATGCGCCGATAGCTAAACTTTTGCAAGCATGTGGATATTTTTCATGAAAACTTTTTAAAGGGTTTATCCGACATCATGGTCAATGAAAAATGTCTTACATCGTGTTCAGATTTGGAGCTGAAGAAAGCATAGACGTTATTTGTTACCTTGGCATCGGGTCCAGAAATTCTCGACTTGGAGAGATTTTAGCCCAAGGGAGACAAGGATCTTTTTATCTTGGGCAACATGGTAGTTTCCTCAAAGACAATGGTATGCAGGTGCCACAACACTGCCTACACTGCAGACTGATTGAAAGAATTTGTAAACTATGATAGTTTACAAGCAGAAGAAGCTCCATCTTATCACAAACACCGGAGAAGGACCAGGGAGTCCGGAGACTACTGGCAAATCTGTTCTGCACACTGCAGCCCTGATCTGGGTGGCTGTCTAGCTAGACTCTCATTTGGCAATGAGACCCCCAAAAGAATGAAGAACGAGAGCCCTCTGGGTCTCTTTAATTATTTTAATAAAGTAACCTAACCATAATGAATAAGAAAAGTGTTGTGGAGATAATAAATTTATTTTGAGAAGAACACTAAGTTCAGCATTTAGAAAGACCATTTTCTTTTTTTATACATTTTTGTTGATATTTATTGCGCTTTACATTTTTCTCTGCTCCCTTCCCTGCCTCTCCCTTCTCCCTTTTAACCCTCCCCCAAAGTCCCCATGCTCCCAATTTACTCAGGAGGTCTTGTCTTTTTCTACTTTCTACTTCCCATGTAGATTAGATCTATGTAAATCTCTCTTAGTGTCCGCATTGTTGTTTTAAGTTTTCTGGGATTGTGGTTTGTAGGCTGGCTTTCTTTGCTTTATGTTTAAAAGACCATTTTCTAGTCAGTTTCTTTTCTGGGCGATCGAAAGCCTTCCCTCAGGAATTACCTGGAAGCTTCTAAAACTTTTTGTAAAATTCCATTTTTCAGTGGCGATGTCGTGGGGCGCAGTATCCCGTTCCCCTCCCTCTGGCTTTCATTCAGTGGATAGACAGGAAAAAAAAAAGAGTTCCCAACGCCTGCCTTTTCCCAGCCAGGCACAGCTTTTTCAGCTTGAGGTATAACAATTGCAGGAAGCGGTGAATGATCGAGGCCTTTTCCTAGAAGAGGAGGTTGAACCCTAGGAGAACCGCTCCTCTTTGAGCTGTAACTACTTACATAGTATGAATCGGAGGAAGCTTGCCACACTGAGAAGGCCAGAGCCGACCAACGTGACTGTGGACTAGACCGTCCCTTCCTGAATGGGATGGACCAGCACACTCCCGGGATGCAGCTTCCCTTGACATTTCCTGAGCCTTTCCTCATGACCCATCCCCTCCCAGGAGCCAGTGGAAGGGATTACGACTGTATTTTAAAACAGTCTGTCCGGAGAGCAGCTGAGGCAGCTACAGTTCTGAAACCATGTGTGCTTATGCCGCGCTGTGCTTGCATTTCTTACAAGAGGCTGTTGCAAAGGAAGCAACTTGAAGGTGGCCTTGCATTGGAAGGGCTGGAAGGAAATTCAGCTGCAGAGATGCTAGAAGAAACCTACGTTTTCCTGAATGTGAAAACAAGTCATCCCCACGCTCCATACATAACAGTTTCAGTGGCCAGATAAGAGCAAACCACTCAGTAGTTGTCAGGGGTTTTTATTTTCCAAAAATATGAGTTCCCCTGGTTGCCTTTCGTTAGCTCTGTCTCCCAGTTACAGGAAAAGATCCTGTATGAGAAGCAGCCTCAGGACAGAGTGACGATGACAGCCAGAGAGAGGCAAAATTGAAAGTCTTATTTTAAATAACCTAACATACTGACATATTCTACAATTAAGGAATAAGTCAATACACTTATTTTTCAAAGTGATTTGGGATCATTCCCTCTTCCCCATGGATGTGCTGTTTGGGATAGGCAAAGCACACGATCACAGACAGTAGAACTATGCCACTATCTACTGAAGCCACAGATTAATCATTAATGAAAGCTTGAGGAGGCAGTAGATTCAAATAAGGAACTTTCATTAAATGATGAGAACACAAGGCATTTCCTGGGGATTTGTCTTTGATTAGAAGAAGCAGTTCAAAGCTCTGGCCTTTAATTTTAGCCAGTCCCTAATCCTCAGGAAGTCCCTGGTGCTTTTTCTTTATTGCTATTTTAAGACAGACTGCTGGAAGCCCTAGGAGAAAAGGGTTTGTCTTTCAGAACCCTGAGTCTCACAGACACCCGGGACTCCTCAACCACCTCGGAGCATTCACGCCGTTCTCTGTAGCTTGCCGGTAGTACTGCTGCTTACAGTCCAGGTCCAGCATGCGGTGGACAAGAATAATCCTTACAAAACACTGCTAAATCAGGGTTCCAAGAACATCACGTGATTGAACCAGTTGACTTCCCCAGTAACCATGTCTAAACCGCTGCAGGAAGATAATCACTTCCTAATTAATGGTAACTGAATCAAATAGCAAAAATAATATATCTGAAGGGTTTGGTTCCTACCCTGATACAGCCCACAGGCATTGCTAAGAGTCCAGGATAGTTTAAGCTCTATAAAGCAGATTAATGTCCTTATTATTTGTAATTGCTTTCTTCCATGTTTTTTCTTTTACTGCTTTGTGAAATGATGACCTATTTAAGCTACTTTTATTATTAAGAACTTGCAGAAAATCTAATGCAACTAAATATAAATAATCACAGAACATGCATAAAAACAATATATTGCTGTTGGTAAACGTTGCTGTTTTCATCTCCCAATATAAATGTTATTTATTTCGGGTCTGCAACTACACAATCCACAAGCTCGTAAAACCCCAGTCTGCTGATTTTGGCACAGATATCAAGCGGGTGGTATGCAGTTTTCCCGAGCAACATGAAAAGCCCATCGGTATGCTTTCTCCCTTTTCTACACACTTACTCCTGGAACTGGGGAGATGGTTCAGGGGTTAAGAGTTTGTCACACAGTATGAGAACAGGAGTTGGGAACCACGAGCACCCATGTAGAGAATGACCCCATGAAGGGCTGGGAGTCAGATACATGGGGTCCCTAGAGCAAGCCGCTTAGCCAAACTGAGCTAGCTCTGGGTCCAAGGGAAGGACCGTACCTCAATATGTAACGTGCAAAGTAAACACTTGATATCAACCTCTGGTCTCCGTGTGCAAATACACACACACACACACACACACACACACACACACACACACACACACAGAGAGAGAGAGAGAGAGAGAGAGAGAGAGAGAGAGAGAGAGAGAGAGAGAGAGAAGAGAAAGAGAAATACCTTGCTATTTTTAGAAAACTGCCAATTATAAACAATGAGGTAATGAATACTGAGAAACTAAATTATAGCCATTTCTAATTTTTGTGATATGCAGACATTGTGGTGTTAACTTTACTCTATGTTTTTGTTTGTTTGCTTCGTTTGGAGACAGGGTCTCTGTAAGTATTCCTGGCTGTCCTGGAACTCTCTATGACCAGGCTGGCTTCCAACTGAGAGAGATCCACCTGCCTCTGCCCCTCAAGTGTTGGATTAAAGGCATGTGCCACCATGAATGAAACTCATAAACATATTCTATGTTTACTGACAAAGAGGACATTCCTTGCAAAGAAGATAGAAGGCAAAACAAAGAAGCAGAATCCACTATTTAAAAAATATTATAAAGGGAGATAGGATGGATGTGGGTGCCTCCACAGAACAGGAAAACACCATCTTCAGAAAGTCTACCCAGAGGGGTTATTTCTTATTTACATCTAGACAAATGATTGAGTATACTCTGAAAGGCAGAGAGATTGTAAAGAGCCTCCAGAAAGAGGCAAAATATCCATTTTATACACAAATAAGTGAAAAGCATAGTATATAAAGAAAATTGTAGGAAACTCAAAAGAAATGGAATGAAGTTTTTTTTAAGGCTGAGTTTTAGGTAGGGGCCAAAAGATGATGCTGACGCCTGCAGCAAAGTCCATAATTATGCGTCCTGCCAAGAAGACTAGATGTTCTGTGCCTAATGAAACACTACTAGAAAGTGTTAAACAGAGACAGGCTTGTCTGGCTCAAGAACAGAGAGTCAGACTAATTAGGAAATAACTGCTTTTTCCAGAAAGACCTATCTCTAACATTTGTGAGCCAGAGAAAGTATAAATGCTGGCCTGGGGACTTGGCCTTCCCTTTCCTCTTCGAGCTCTTAACCTCTCAGTAAAGGACTTCCTACAGAATGTTGTGCGTTACCACTTCCCATCCCCATAACATCTATAAAACAAAGAACATTTGGTCATAACAGTACTTAAATTTCCACTCCACATCTGTGAGATTTCTGGGTACTTGGAGACTGTCCCGAAGGATGGAGACCCAGGGTTAGATGAACACATTTCTCTTGAGTCCTAGATTTCTCATCCATGTGGATTTGGGACAGAGAGAGCCAGGGTAATTCATGTCTAAAGAGTAAAGCTTAAGGCAGGGATCCTCTTGTATTTGTACTGAATCCGTGTACAAATACCTAGACTCGTACAAAGGGAAGGTTTAGGGTGAGAGAATTCAGTCACGTAAGCCCCATGACCCAATCTTGAGCCCTGAAACCGTGTAAGATATAAGGAGAGCACCCCCAAAATTGTCATCTTGCCTCCATACGTGAACTATGGAAAACGTGCCCCCTGTCACACGCACTGCATACACATACACTAATAACCAATAAATTGACTCCACAAAGGAAAAGATTAGAAATAAGTATAAAGCTAACACTAACGGTGGAATAGTAAAGAAAGAGACCCATCCACAGTGGCATGGCAGCAGATGCTATCTAGCAGGAGCATGGATGTGAAACATACTAAGTCACAATGGAGGCAAAGTGAGCCCAGAATGTCTCTGTTGGGAATATGGGAAGTAGGAATCATAAGAACTGGCACCATGCTGACTGCATGCACACTATTACTATGACTGCGGCTACTGTTACGACCGCAGCCACCTTTCTAGGCACCAGCACCTAACTAGAGTGTCACTAATCCGAGACATAGATAGAAAGAGTGGAACAGAATGCGAGGGAATGAGAAATATCAGAAAGGAAGGTTTCAGGCACAGCTGATACCCTTCGATTCCGGTTGATTTAGTTCTACTCAGCAGACTCAACAAACGATGAGTAAAATAAATGCTTGTGAGTAAGTACTTACAAAAATAATTTCATTTAAACAATGTAACTAAGAATAACTTAAAATGTACTTACTTACTCATAATTGCTTTGTTCTCAAATAAATGACCAGACTTAGGAATATTCCTAAATCAAAGCATGCATAAATTATTCGGGTATATTATGAAATTATCTCACTTGGCCATAACATTTGCCAGCTATGTTTCATAAGTCTTTACTTCTGAGCAGAAAATTTTCATAAAGGCAACTAAGTTCCGTTTTATAAATTTTGCTGTAAAATTACTCGCATCTTAGGATTTTGGACTTAGATCCCTTCATTTAAAAACTTGAATCTCAAGGTCATTTCTTATATTTTCCAAGTTAGTCACCACTGCTGATCAACTTATAACCTGTAGACCATTGATGGCTGCATCAATCGTCACAGATATCACAAATTCAAGAACTTCCACAAACATTGGAGCTCACCGACAGAATGAAATCAGAGCTCATAGCTTCTGCCAGACTTAAACACCTTATAAATTCATTTTCTGTCCAAGATTTTTTCTGTTCAACATATAGTTTCTACATATGTTCTTCATATGTCCTACATATGTAGAAAATAGGAATTTAAAGGAAGAGATGAATCTTGAGTCAGCCAATAAAGATGCACCCTCAGGTCCTCCAGGGTCTCTCCAGCCCCGGCAGCATTGTTCACATGTGATTGCCATGGGGTCTTGTAATTTGGTGGCCATTGAATGATTACTAGTCCCAAACATTACAATCCCCCAAAGGATACCTTATCCTCATACCTCTGGATGGAAAACTTTGACGGTATGAAGGGGTATCATTGGGAGGTGTGGTATGTTCTGTGTCTGGTTATTAGCCTTCCTTGATTTCACTGTTAGAGAATTTGGAAACATTATTCTCAGTCTTCACCCTGCAAAGCTATTGCCTTGTATTAAATAATTTCTGGAACATTTACCTGAGAAAAAATAGCTAGCCTCTCAGTAGTTTATAGCATTAAGCTATTCCCCACTTATAATATAGAGACAACAAAGGTATCTGCCCTATGATGTCATTGTGAGAGCTAACTGTGAGCAGATGGGTATAGCTCTTTCCCCTTTGTTCACCCACATCCAGTGAATGAGGATGTGAGGCCATATATGCACATCTAGATAAGAATTAAATTAAGACTTCTATAAAAAGTTCTCACTACTTGAATAATATGTCAAAATATACCTGTATAGCAAAGACATCCAATGAAAATTTAGCTGCTAGGTATGTGGCAAGATGGGGTAAGATAATAACTGAGAACTGGAGTTTGGAACTCATTACACTAGAGAATCAAGACCAGAAAATAAGAAGCCAATCACCTCCTAAACATTTCATCTCCCCAAATTCCTATGACGTCAATCAAATTTCAGTGTGATTTATACTGGGACAGACAGCAGCATCCGAAATCCAGCATATCATCTATATAATAAAATCCAAACTCATGAATAATTTGATCTGAAGACTTCTGTTGACACACTTTGTTGATCATGTTCCAGAATAAAAACTGAACTTCTTAGTTCCTTGACCACAAGTTCACGAGCCTGTGTTGTGATACTTTTTTGTCCCTTTGCTGGGAAAGTTCCTCCCTAGGGCTCTATAAGACAGGATTATTTCCGTCTGGATCTTATAAAATGCCAGTCATGGAGCACACAGCTCTAGTCCTTGCTTGCTGATAACTGGATGCTACTGATATCCAATCATATTCTTATTTGCTTATTAGTTTCTGGATTATTCACTTTCCAGAATGTAAACACCCTCCCTGGGAGAACTTAGTCTTCATTACCAGTCACCATGGGTGGTAAACTGATTGCCTCATACATATAGAAATCAGGGACAGAGTAAGCAGCCTGTAAACTGTTAGTTGAAACCTGTTCAACAAACAAACCTCTGAAATTAAAAGGAGTTACCTCTTTTATCATTCAGTTGTTGAAGCTGAGATAGAAAGAGATTAAATTTTATTCCTGAAGATTCAATGTGTGTACTTGTGTGTGTAAGGCTCCGGTGTTCATGCATGTGTTCTAGTGTTACAGCATGTTTCTCCTCAGGGTATATCTTAGATATAAGTGATGCAGATAATTATCATGTTTTCCATTTTAAAATTCAGATATAAAATGAACGAATGTTTGTGTATTCTATCCTGAGTTTTAAATGTTCAAAATCTTATAATCAACTTTTTTGCAAGCAGAATGAACAAGTGCCATACTTAAACATACCTACAGGCAACAACTCATCACACTCAGGGTAAAATGAGATGCCGTGTTTCTAGGTAACATATTCCTCTTTCTAAATACATTTTAAACACTGAGTTTCACTGTGAGAATTTTCCGTAAGAAGAGACATAGTGCTTCTCCACGCTCTGGACTATTTTAAGAATATAAAACTTAAACTAGCACATCTGTTAGATGCTAAAATAGCCCAAAGGAATCCCTAAAGACCCCGTTTGCTTTTTCAGGCAGCAACTTTTCCTATTTGCCAGAAGTTTCTAATCAGAGGAGGGTTACCCTGTCCAGGTGTGGCCTTGAATACCGAAACAGCTGCACGGAGTCTACTCTGCTTTCCCACCCTTTCCTCTCCCTCCCCAAGCAGCGCCTTTTCCTCTCTTGAGGGGAATTCATGGACATACATTTGGAAAGGTTTTCCTTTTCTGTTGCTTAGCAATCATGCTATTGTGGCCAGGTGAAAAAAATATATGCAAAGGGAAGCTAAGACAACTGAAAACATTTGATGTGTTTATTATGTGACAAAGCTTAAAAAAATGTGTAGAATAAAAATTTATTACTATCATTCTGCCATGCATTTTGCAGAGACCACTGCTGTTTAGAGTTATGAATTGTGCATGAGAAAGAGATGCTTAGCATATTTAAAGCATGCTTAAACAAAATGGATTGAAAAAAACATGGATTTCACTGTTCCTAAGCTAAGGCTACTCAGAATTACCAAAATCAAGGTGCCAGCAAACTTGGTTCTGGATCATAGGCAATCTTGTGATGCCCAGAATTATTGGGAAAGGGAAGGATATTTCTAAAATTTCTGTTCTAACAATATTAATCCCAACCTCCTTGCCACCTTCTATGGTCCCCCAGTTCCTGGTACTAACACCCCAACTTTTTCTTCACCATCTTAAGTGAACTCAGCCCAGTATGGGAAACTCCTTTGAGAACAGCCAGGGGTAACTAGGTAAAGGGGTGTTTGTGGCGTGTCTCTACTCAAATGGCATCTTTTAAAAAAATCGCAACCCTGACAGCATCACAAACCAACCGTTCATCCAGTCACTGTAGACAAATGCTGTGGTTTTCTGTCTTTTTAATTTGCCTTATTCCTTAAAAAAACTTTTTATTGATCTTTTTACGAATTTTACATCATGCATACCGATCTCACTCATCTCCCACCCTGCCTGTTTGTGTCCACCTTTTGCCCTTGAAACCTCCACTCAAAATAAAATAAAACCTAAAAGAAAAACCAAAAACCAAACCAAAACAAAGAGAAGCAACACCAAAGCAAAACAAAACAAAATCCCTAAGCGTGAAAGCTGTAGTGTGGACAGCAAGTCACACAGTTTGCCTTTAGTCCAGGCTTCTCTACATGTAAGAGTTCATTGCAATGGGCCATTGGTCAGGTTCAAGGCCTCTGGCTTCAGCTACACCTTCAACACTGCGCCCTCCCTGACACTATTATACTGTTGCTGCCGTGTTTCAAGGAGACCCTGCAGCTCGGATATGTAGGCTCATCCCCTTCCCATACTCTCAGTTCATAGATGAGTGTTGTAGGATATGTTGTTGTTCTAAGAGGTCGCTTGATTTTTCCCCAGCCTCCCAGACTCCTGAAATAATCACAAAGAAACTGTATTAATAGCAACACCATTTGCCCAATAGCATAAGTGTATTGCTACCTAGCTCTTCTATCTAGAATCAACCCATTTCTATTATTTTATATTTTACCACAAGGGGCGTGGCCTATCAGCAAGGTTCCAACTAACAGCTCATGTCTTTCCCCTCTGGTAGCTGCATGGTGCCTACTGACTCCGCCTAGTCTCTCTCTCTCTATATTTCTTCCAGCCTGGCTACACTCTGTTAAGCTGAGAACAGCTTCTTTATTTATTAATCTGCTGTGGGACAATAGTCTGTACCCTGTCACTTGTATTTTAAATGCTGATTGGACAGTAGCCAGGCAGGAAGATTAGGTGGGGCAAGGAGAACAGGAGAATCCTCGGAACAGGAAAGATGCAGTCTGCAGTTGTGAGAGGTTGCTGTGGGAACCAGGCAGAACAGAAACCTCAGTCAACACTAACCAATAAAGCAACACATATACAGAAGGACTTCCCACATCAGATGAGGTTGGGGTGGGCTAACTCATAGCCCTGGTTCTGGACCTGGGTGGTAGCTGGGTTGGTCAGCCAGCCAGCCTTCCCTCATTTTCATCACCTGGGTGAGCTCATCAGCAAAACCCAGCTAGCTCACCCAATGCAGCAGGCAGCAAGGAGCTGGGTCAGTTCTCCTGCCCTTGGGCTATTAGGTCTAGCTCACTTACACCCACATCACCAGGGCCAGCTCTATTGTGCTGCTCAGGTGAGGTGTAGGGGCCTGCTCCCCTGAATACTGCAGCCAGTGAGGGGGAGTGCCAGTTCTCCCTGGTGCTGCAGCCAGTGAGTGGCATGCCCAACTCTGCATAACCCGAGCCTCACTGTTTGGTTCGTAACAAGAGCCACAGACATCAACACAGACGACAGACCCAAACACGGCCCTTGGCAGCAGTCCAGGCCTAGATGACACCACAGCTCTGAGTGGCAGCACAGGCCACTCAGATCTGTATGGTCCTAGTAGTGGACATAACATGGTCCTAGTTGGTGGCTCAGACCCCTGACGTCAGCATGGCCCTTGGTAGCAACATGAGCCACGATTATCAACACAAGCACTGGCTGCAGTTGGGTCATGGACCCAGATAGGATCCTTAGCAGCAGCCTGGGTCTGGGTGTGCCCATGGTCCCAGTTAGTGGTGCTAATTTGCTTTATTCTTCATCATAATGTTTATCAACACTACCACGATAGCACTTAGCACCTTTATTTTTTAGTTTTTGTTCTTGTTGTTGCCTTTCTCCCTAAGACAAAAGCTTCATAAAAGCAGACAATTCAAGTCTATATTCTTATAATATAGGACACAGAGAATAATACTTGGTACATAATCATTGAAAACTATATAAAAATATTTGAATGAATAGATATCAGGAATCTATTTAAAAATCCTATTTTTGTGTCTATGCAAAAAAAGTAACATATTAAATAAATACACCCCTTCCTCTGAAGTTTCAAAGTTTCCATTGTTTGCAATATTTCTTTGGATGTTCACTGGTAAAATTTAATATTACAGTGACTCCAACATCTACAGTTGATTGGACCTCTGAATGTCTGATTAACAAACTGGAATAGGGTTGTGACATGTGCTATGCTATACAAGGAGCGGGAGCAATCAGATTCTGTTTGGAAACTTAAAATGTAAAACCTGAAGGAAGCACGCTAGTTGTCAATGGAGCTAAAACCAGGGAAATGTTAAAGAGACAGCAAGGCCGTAAAAACTGATATGAGTTAGCCACCTTGAAGAAGCCCTTGTTTGATCAGAAATGAGTGAGTGGAGGGGTAGCCAGTGAGACAGCCCAGAGGAGAGGAGGGAAAGGAACGGGTTCCCACAGCTGTCTCCTGGCCTCCACACAGGCACTGTGGCACCATTTGTCCACATGTGCACACAAATAAATAAATAAATATAATTTTAAGAAGCAACAGGAGCCATGGTTACCTTGAGGGAAGAAGATAAAAAATTAAAGATAGAGGCAAACAATTAGGTTCAATCTTTTAGTAATAATGAGAGAATGAAGCACATCCATAGCAAGAATGCTAGAAAGACACAAAAGAGATGACTGTTGCCCATGAGGCAGAGACAGAGTTGCAGGCTCTAGATTGAGCACAGTTTCTGATTACTGTGAGACTCAAACTCTGTATCTCTTAGATTCCCAATACTCTAAAAATGTATTAAAAGACAAGCATGCAGATGTCAATATTCATGTATCTTATGAAGTTCCATAAAAATTTTAATGTTCTAAAAAATAAATAAATAACTCATGCATCTCTATTATGAATTCTCCCTACGCTAGAATAAAGAGAAGAAAGAGCAGCTCAGAAGGTGTCCTGTCCGGGTGTTTTTCTGCTATTAGTTCTTTCTTTCAGCCTTTAGCATGAGTTCTTTTTCTCTCCTTTTGCTTTAACACCGCCTCCCCAATAAATACTGAGGAAAATGGATTTTTGTTATTGTGTAAGCATAATTCAAGAGAGAAATTAGGGTAGAAACTTAGTAAACTAAAACTTGGTTTCTTTGTATTTCGGGGTTGTGGAGGTTTGAATAAAAATGCCCCCATAGGTCCATAGGAAGAGGCACTATTAGGAGGCATGGCCTCATGAGAGGAGGTGTGGCCTTGTTGGAGGAGGCGTGGCCTTGTTGGAAGAGGTGTCTCACTGGGGCAGGCTTTGGGGTTTCAAAGCTCAAGCCAGGTCTCCTGGTTCACAGTCTCCTCCTGCTCCTTGCAGTTCCAGATATAGAACTCTTGGCTCCCTCTGTAGCACCATGTCTGCCTGTGGGCCGCCATGCTTCCTACCCTGATGGACTAAGCTTCTGAACTGTACGCCCGCCCCAACGAAATGTTTTGGTTATAAGAATCGCCATGGTCATGGTGTCTCTTTACAGTGGTAGAACCTCTAAGAGGTTTTTGTGAGAATGCCTCTCCTGAGAAGTGTGCGGTAAGATGCAGATGTCCGAGTGCTCTTTCAGAGGACCCAGGTTTGGATCCAGTGTCCACATGATGGCTAAAGCATTTTGTGACTCTAGTTCAGGGGATCTGATGCCCTCTCTGGCATCTATGAACACTGCAGCCATGTGATACACTCAATCTAGGCACACATAAAATAAAAATAAGTTAATTTTTAAAAAAGATTCTACAGACTTACAAACTCAAAGACTGTTCTAAAATGTGCTCATTTCTGGCTTTCATTAACTATGGAATCTGATGTTCAAGTATAGTATTACCTTAATCTAATTATTAGGAAAAATAGATTTTTTTCCCTAAGATTCTCTATAAAATGATAAATTGCTTCATAGTTGAATCTTTGAATTGCTTCTCTCCCATCTAAGAAATATAATCTTGTCTGATAAATTGTATAGTGACTTGTTCATAGAAACGTCAGACTAAAACCTTTGGCATATATAAGATGATGTTAGGGAGTTAGTTAGTGGATGACTCAGTGGGTAAAGGTCTTTGTGCCAAGCCTGAGGACCTAAGTGATTCCCAGAACCTACGAGGGGGAGAGAGAACTGACTCATGCCAATTGTTCTCTGACCTCCAACATATTCGGTGGCATGCAATCACACACACACACACACACATACAATTTATTAATGTAAGTTTTAAAAAATTATAGAATGACCTTCTATCAAGTGAAGTGATTGTGGACTTGGTCTTCAAATCTATGGAGTCAAGACAAAAAGAAAAAGTGAAAAACATGCCAACCATTGAGAGATTGGGCAAAAGTAGACGTATTTTGAGGTTCTCACTTTTGTGAGGTTGTAATGTCCTGGCTCCTGATGTTGCCTTGTGTGCACGTCCTCATCCTTCCCTACATTTTTGGTCACTGATCCCTGACAACTCCATAGGGAGATGCTTCCCATTCTAAACAGACCTCAGCTTCTAGTTTGTCTATATATGTAGTTGTTTGGGTGTAAGTATGGGTACAGCTAAGGAGACTAGACAGATACCCAAGAGAGGGGAACAGGCTTTAAGCAAGCAGGGGAGGGCAATGAAGCTCCTGTCATGTGAAGTTAGAAAGGGAAATTGTGACAGCAGAATCAGACAAGTGGGAAGGAGCTTTTGGAATTGACAAACCTAGTATGAAAATGCTATATGGGAAGCTGGAGTTCTGTGTTGATTTTAAGGAATTTACCTGGAAAATCTTGCGGTCCCCTGGTGGGGAGCAAGGGAAACTGGAAGGAAGATGAAACAGACAAGACGCACAAGCTAAAATTGCTCACATATGGGTTTTTTTAAACCAAAAAAGTTCTTGTATTCAAATATTAAACTTCACAGATTAAGTATTTCATTCTTGAAAAAGAAGATTCTTCCAATAAAAGTAGAGCTTTTATTGTTTTTCAACTAAAACCGGATATTCTAAATTTAATGCTGGCTTGTGTTTTGAGTAGAATAGTTAGAAGGAAAACCTATGGAATCTTATTAAAGCACTGCTTTAATTAGAACTGCAAATTAAAGTCCAATTGCTCGATAAATAACAGTGAAGACTTCACCACAGAAAACTGTGTCTTTCAGGGTTTAATTAAAGGAAACCTCAACTTTACTGAGGCTAGTCTTAATTCAAGGGCTGGGATACAGACTATGCTAACCAGTCTGAACCCTCGGTCTTGTGTATCTGCTCTGACCCAAAATGCCTACACTAATTTCAGTTCTTTTTTCTTATGGGCTGACCCAGGCATGTCGACATGAACTTGAGTAAACTCACTGATGTCAGACGTGAGCCTGGCTGATATCACTGGGTGTAACGAAAGACTTCTCAATGTGTAAAGCTTTAAATGTCATTCTCTTATGAAAAATGTGTGGACACCAAAAACATTTTCACAGTCCTGTTTTATATTCTAGGAGAAATGTTTGAGAAAAAAAGGTCAAAGATATGCTAATAGAAGTCTGGCAAGGTCAGGAGAGCCGGAGAAGGGAAATGACTGGAGTGAATGAACTTTGGGTTCATTTGATTTTCCCAATAACAACATAACTCATCTGCAGAGAAACATTCTGTGAAAAGTAATTGTGCATTATATGCATGATAGATAAAGGAGCAGAAGGAAAGAGAGCACGAGCAAGGAACTCAGGACCGCGAGGGGTGCACCCACACACTGAGACAATGGGGATGTTCTACTGGGAACTCACCAAGACCAGATGGCCTGGGTCTGGAAAAGCCTGGGATAAAACCGGACTCTCTGAACATAGCGGACAATGAGGACTACTGAGAACTTAAGAACAATGGCAATGGGTTTCTGATCCTACTGCACGCACTGGCTTTGTGGGAGCCTAGGCAGTTTGGATGCTCAACTTACTAGACCTGGATGGAAGTGGGGGTTCCTTGGACTTCCCACAGGACAGGGAACCCTGATTGCTTTTCGGGCTGGGGGGGGACTTAATTGGGGGAGGGGGAGGGAAATGGGAGGCGGTGGCGGGGAAGAGACAGAAATCTTTAATAAATAAATAAATTTAAAAAAAAAGAAGGATAGGCCTATCAAAGTACAAGAAGCACAGAGAACACCAGATAGGTTGAACTAAAAAAGGAATTCCCATCAGCACATTAAAACCAAAACACTAAACATACAGAACAAAGAAAGTGTGTTAAAAACTACAAGAGAAAAAGACCAAGGGACATATAAAAACAGACCTATTAGAATTATGCCTGACTTCTTCATGGAGACTCTAAAAGCCAGAAGAGCTTGGTCAGAAGTGCTGCAGACTCTGAGACAACAGATGCCAGCCCTGACTACTATATCCAGAAAAACTTTTAATTACCACAGATGGGGAATATAAGATATTCAATAATAAAACAAAATTTAAAGAATATGTCTACAAATCCAGCCCTACAGAAAGGCTAGAAGGAAATCTCCAACCTACACCCCTAAAAACACAGAAAATGAGTAATCTCACATCAGCAAAATCAAAAGAAGAGAAACACATACACACATATACACACCACCGCCACCACCAAAATAACAGGAATTAGCAATTGTTGTTCAGTGGGATCTTTCAGTATCAATGGATTCAATTCCCCAATTCAAAGACACAGACTAATTGAACTAATTGATGCTAAAATGGGATCCCTCCTTCTGCTGCATACAAGAAATACACCTCAAAATCATAGGTAGACATCACCTCTAGTTACGGTTTGGAAAAAGATTTCCCAGGAAATTGGGCCTAAGAAACAAGCTAGTGTAGCCATTCTGTCTCTATCAGAATGCACTTCAAACCAAAATCAAGCAAAAGAGACAGGGAAGAACACTTTGTACTCACCAAAGGAGAAATCTACCAAGATGATCTTTGGATTCTTAACATCTATGCCCTAAGTACAACGGCACCCCAGTCTGTAAAAGAAACACAACAGCCTGAATCACTTACTGATCCTCACACACTGATAGTGAAAGACTTCAGTGCCCCACTCCCACTAATGGACAGATCACTTAGACAGAAACTAGGCAGAGAAATGCTGGCACTAACAGACATTATAAGTCAAAAGGATCTAACGGACATCTATAGAACAGTTCACCCAAATGCAAGAGAATATACCTTCTTCTTTACATCTCATGGAACAGTCTCAAAATTTACCTCATACTTGGTGACAAAACAAGTCTCCACAGATACTAGAAAAGTGAAATAACTCCCTGCATCCTGTTAGACCAGCATGGATTAAAGCTGGACATCAACAAAGGAAGCAACAGAAAGTCTACAAATTCATGGAAAGTTAACAACTTTCTACTGAATAAAAACAGGTCAAGACAGAAATAAAAATTGAAGACCTTCTAGAATTCAATGAAAATGAATACACAACATGCCCAAATTTATGGGACACAGTGAAAGCAGTGCTAAGAGGAAAGTGCATAGCGCTAAGTGCCTACATAAAGAAGGAGCCACCGTTGGGAGCCCATGCCTGACACTGCCTGCATGGCCAGGAATGAAGGCTGGATGGCTTAGAACCAAACAAGACTGACCAAAATAAAAAATAAAATAAAATGATTCTTAACAATACATTTTTTGTCTATACTCGTAGATTGGTGTCTATCCCAATAGTAGTTATCAGTGAGGAGCAGATGCAGAGACCCACATCCACAATAGGCAGAGCTCAGGGAATCTTATGGAAGAGGGGGAGGGCGAATAGTAAATGCCAGAGGGGTTGAAGGAGCATTAGCAGGAGCAAGAGGGAACCTGGCATTGGAAACCTAGCCAACGACTCAGGTCTTGTGAAGTCATGGGTCTTAGAGGAGACCTACAACTGTCACTTTACACAGCCAGCATAGTCCCAGACTCTATCCTAAACCTTTGTCCTCAGACCCACAGAAAAAGCAGTCCTTACTCCCATCTAGGAAAATCCTCCTTGCAACAGATAAACAGAGACCATTCCAGAAGACCACAGCCAATCAAAATGCAGAGCTGTGGAGCCCAGTCCCAATGGATGCATCTACAACACACCTCCTGCAGTCAACGAGGAGGCAGACTGCATGAGCGAAAGGATCAGGAAATTTGCTGTGAGGTTGGGTTTCTTAGTAATGTCAGTATCCATAAAATCTCATCAGCGTGACTTTCTAAACATGAGCTGAACAAGAAAAACAGTAGATATGCCAAAGTGGAGGAGGGAAAACCCATGAGGTCTCAACCCTACTCCAAGAAGTCTATAGAAAACCAAGGAAAGCTGGAATCAGAAGTAATCTTACCCAGGAGAGAACATACCACCGATTTGTTGTCAAGTCCCAAACTTTCAGTTCTGGAAAAACATATATACAAGCAACATTATATGGACTGAACAGGTTATATTACACACACACGCGCGCACACACACACACACACACACACACACACACACACACGTAAGACAATCAATGAAAAAAGAGGCCATGAATTTGAAAGACAGCAGTAAGGGGTATATGGGAGGGTTTGAAAGGAAGGGAGAAATGAGTTAATTATAGTATAATTTGAAAAATAAAAGAAATCATTTAAAAAAGACCAATCTGAGCATGGTCTCCAGTTCCTGTTGTTTTTGCCTGTGCTGCCCATGATTGACAAGAGGGGAACTGAAAGGTCTTTGCCTCCATAACGACATTGTGAAAACGTGTTGACCATTAGTTCAGACACAGTTCAGAGATTAGGCAGGAAGTGTTAGGCGCCTAAGGAAACCTGGGTGATTTCCCCTACCACATGTAGAGCGTTTCTTAAGGAAATTCTGAGAAACTTGGAGCTCTCAAACACTTTATGTAATGACAGAGAGCAGCCAATGAATGAACAGCATACTTGTGACAAGGGGGAAAGAGCAGCATGGCAATGCATGTAATTTTTAGAAATTTAGATCAACAATATCCACGAAAGTCAAAAGAAAAGGTAGCCTGAGGTTTTCTGCAGTATTCAGGGCATATCATTTCGGTGATATTTTATTATCAAAACAAGTAATATTTATGTTTTTCTTTACAAAATTTACTTTTACAAATAACATTATGTGAATACATTATATTGCGCACTATGAGATAATTTTCTCTTATAATCCTATTCAAGCATGATGGGATTTACGTTTTGGCTTTGGTTGTTATGAGGTAGCTCAGGATGGTCTCAACCCTTTTCTGTAGTCCAGCATGGCCCATGAGCTCTTACGCTAGACTCATGGTGCTAGGGCAATAGATGTAAACCACCAAGCTGGACTTTAAAGCATTGTTTTAAATTGTATGACCTTTTTTCTTAGTTTTAGAAAAATATAATGTATTATGTACACTTAGTGTTACCTTCTCCATCTAGCATGATGCTATATTCTAGTTCTGCTCCTTAGATTGTGTGCTCCTGACATATTAGAATTAAGTCTCCAAACTGCTTGATAAAAAAATAAACATCTAGCCAAATATTGGCAGTTCTTTTGACCCCAGTGACGCATATGAAGAATCATGCATGTGACTCCAGCACTTGGAATGAACTCTGCAGTTACAAGAGAATTTGAATTTTTTCTCTTTTAGGTACATTATAGTCTACAATATATTGTGTACCCTTATTTTTTTTTAAATACTATATATACTGCTATATGTGGATCTGGTTGATCCAGAAGTAGAAATCAGTGGCGTGTCCTAAAATGCATTCTTTTTTCCCCATCTCAACATCTTGTTCTTTCAGAAGCCTCAGATTAAACAAACATGACCCATAGTTCTTCCCCACAGTGATAATGTGTAATCTCATTCTAACAATTACAAAATAATGGTTTTGAATTTGAAAATATGAGCCAAACATGGGGAAAACATCTGTTTTGGGTATAGTGTGAATACTAATGGTTTTTTTCCCCCTTGGGATTTGAGTTTTAGAATGCCCTACTTTAGAACTATTAGTATATTCTTTGTATAATTAGCAGAGGCCATCTTAAACAGAGGTAAAAAGAAGTCAATAAAGGCCAGGAGCCCTTGAGGAAAGCCACTAAGGCCTTGGTGTACCAGTGAGCAAGAGAACGTGTATAACAAAACTAGGGCAGCCACAGTGATGGTACAAACTCTCTCTACATCCATGGGTCAGAGTCCTAAACTGACTTCTGCCCCTTTCAAGAAAGAAAGCTAAAAATTAACATCAGGATCTGAAAGACTTAAGAATTTACAGATATTTAGGTACCTACAATGGGAACATATGTAATTAAAGATTGATTTGTGAATATATTTTCTTATTGATTTTTCCCTAGAATCCACTCAGTCACTGAATATTACAGTGACCAGGTTTTGTGAAAACTTCCCTTTAGTGCTACATCTCCTCCAAGGTTTACACCAGATATCTTTGGTATTTCTCCAGATTGGAAATTAAATTTCTAGTCTCTGCCATGCTCTTAAATTCTGAAGATCAATTACTATACTGAATCTGGCTTGATAAAGCACAGGAAAATAAGTGGCATAAGGTATGTTCTGTTCAACATTGCCCCTTTGCGGTTTCATGATCTTTTTCTGTATAAGTGAGGAAATACACATAAACACCTACCCCATCTAGAAACTGTAAGCCATCTTTTGTTATTATCTACTGTGTTCCTCGAAAAGAGGAAGGAAGGAAGGAAGGAAGGAGTTTTATATTTAAAAGATCCAGTGGTATAGATGCCAGGTGTTTATGAACAGGGAATAAAGGCAATAGAGAAAGGGGAGTGGTTTTGACCACTGGGTTGAAGAAATGGATGAACTCAAATAGTACTAATGGTAATATTCGGTGAGGAATGAGAAAACAGATGTTGGGAGGCACTTAGCTCCATCTATGGTGTACAGGGATTGTTATAGTTGAGAAAATCAGAGGGATACTTGTAAAGCGTGCTTTAAATGTTCCATAAAACAAACAGTAAAATTGTTAACACATTCAGGAAATAATATCATGATTTATCTTCCTTATTTCCCCCTTTCTTTTCTGTGCCAGAGAACAAGAACATAGAGAGGTACAGAGAGTGGCTTGGTGTGAGGCTCTTCATCCTTTGTTCTTTGCTTTAAAAGTCACAGCACATACTGGAAAGCAGCCCCAGACTTCTATTTTCCCAGCCCTGAGCGAAGACAGTAACTTCGTCTCTCTCTGTCTGAGTGGTCAATAATCTCAAATGGAGTGGGAGCAGAACATAGCGCACAGTGGTTTGTTTCCAACCAACCGAGTTTGCTTTCTTAGGTCTTGGTTTCATGCTTAGAGAGCAGAATTTAATTATGTTTTCACTGCTGGAGACGGCTATTGCTACTACATTTTATGGAACTTAAAGTCTAAATAATTCCAAATGAATGACTGTAACAAACGGGCGATTTTGTATTGTGACAGCTTTGAAAGAAAGATTTTAAATAGAGTGCTGTCCACCCAATAAAGTCAACGCCAACAATATAAACAAGCAGAAATTGATGCGTAAAAAAATGTGTATAAGAATTAAGAAAAATTCGTGATCTAATTGTGAGAGCTTTGAAATAAAACTTTTACTTTGCCTATTATAAAATCTTTTGTATTTTAAATAAAAACAAGTGAGCGTTAAATTTTCTGGTAGCTGTAGGTCTGATCCACTCCCACTCCCCGATTATCAGCAATAGGGGAGAAACCCCCAAGGCTGCAACCTGATGCTAAGTTACTGTAGATAACTGAGGGCAGCTGCGAGGGGAGAGATGGATCTGCCAGGGATGAGCAAACCAATTGGCTGTCTAGTGCCGAGAGGTCGGCACTGAAAACATACCTACAAGTAACAGTATACTAGCTGAAAGGGATATAGTGACGGAAGGGGAGGGGGGAGGGAGACTGACAGGTGATGGAGGAAGGAGAGGGGAGGGAGATGTGTTGTAATGAAATCATCAACTCAGAAATAAAATGAAAACTATTTTGAAAAATATGACTCAAATAATAAAATAATGAGCACCATGTTTCCTTTCTAAAATTTCGTTTCATGACCTTCCTCGTCAACTTTCGCTACAAATGTAAAACCCGTTCATCATATTCCTCAGAATTTCATTGCTGACCCCTAGTGGACTTTCAAGTTAAGGAATTTTGGAAGTTGTTCTGAATAGTATTCAATAATCCAACTCTAAGTGTGCTAGTAAATTCTGGCGTCATTTCAAAGGGATTACTGAGAGATTTTATTCTATTTCCTGGTAGAGTCTACATCTGAAAGTGAACAAAGAGAAAATACTAATTGTTTTGGAAGCAAAGTCAGATGATTTATCATTGATCAGTAAAAATACATTTCTTGGATTATAATGGACAATGAATACACATTATTTATTGAAATTCAGAAACAAACTAAATATATAAAGATTAAAAGAATATACACCTACAATATTTAAGGTCAAAATACATTCTCGTGTATTTATAGTTTAGATGAATCATTTTATATTCTTGAAACATATTTGACCTTTATTTTTTTTTTTAGAATTTAAGTATTAGTCAGGTCAAATCCTGTTTAACATCACAGATGGACCATTTTCTTTCTAATGCAGTGCTTAATTCTTAACATAAGTAGCTTATTTGGAAGCATTGAAGACAGTAGCGCACAGAAGAAAACTTGAACCCGAAATAAAACAAAAGTAATATGAATTGTTTTTCATTTCATTTTTACCTGATTTTGTCTTACTCTCTCCAATAAAAAGTGTGCTGACAGCTTCAATATGTCTTCACACAATAGCTGTATCATGTACAGGTGTTTCTGCTTGCTTTTCATGTGTGTGCTGTCTGAGCACTGAGAGGACTAAAGCCATCACAGAAAATATACATGACCTAAGAAAGCAAAGAAATACAAAATAAGGACACCTATCAAAGTCACGATATTATCCTCAGAAATTTCTATCTTGCTTGGATATATTTCAGATGTAAGGTGCCAGAAAGGTGTATTCACAGTATGTAACAGATCCTAGCTTCTGATGGCATTGGTTGATATTTTAGTTTAAGTGAAAGGTTTAGAAGATTTCTAGAAAAAGCTCCTTGCGTGTCTATTTCAGTACTCGTTTGAAAAAGATATTAGGTGAGAAAGAACCTCCCCCGTCCCCGCCAACAAAGAGCAATCTGTGTACAAGGAACAAAACCACAATGAAATCAACGAGTGTGCTGCCAGCGCTGTCAAATCAAACTCTGTCCACCTACACTCACACTAAGGCTCTTTCTCCTGCTGGAGGAATTTATACACACAGAATTTTGCAGCAGGCTTGTTTCTAATGAGATAGCTAAAGGAACAAAAGGTAAGTTACTTTCAAGAGTACAACTTCTAACTTCTGAGTATGTACTCTTTGCTAATCCTCTTGCTCTCAGGCTCTGTGGTGAGAGATTCGCTGATATAACAAGAGCTTGAGATGTGCGGCAAATTCAGAGTAGGGAGGCTCAGACCTCCTAGCCCGTGTTTATTTTGCTTTTTGTTTCCCCCCCATACACTGTCCAAAGCACTCTTCCAACAGTAATAAGGTTACTGTGTTTTACACATCATGGGTTTATTATTAGGACCATCTAGTGCTGTCCTCAGAATGTTCATAAACCACAACTGTTGCTCAGAGTCAAGAGATCAAATTACATATCTATTGAAGTGAATAAAAAGTAATGCTTTAAGTTCTTCGAAGGTGTGTTCTTAATGAGACTAGAGAATAAATAGAAACGGTCTAAATTTGATTATGAGCAATAGAAAATAGCTGCTTTATCTATGTTACTCAAAGTCTAGATATAAACCAAAATAGAGTTATTAAAATGAGTGGGTTATTTCTCAGGATGCAAAAGAAACTTGAACTGATCCCTAGGAATAGCTGAAAACATTCATGGAAGAATGAGTTTTGGAAGTTCTAGCATGCTCTGAAGTGTCTAATGGAAGGGGCTCAGGCATGATCCTGGAAATGACGTGACAGATCCCAAAGTTCTTTAGTACTCCTTGTTCAGCAACTGTCTTCCTAGAATACCAGCGGGCTTTCTCAAGACAAGGCTCCTTTTAGAGTCACATCATAAAATGGGCACATTAAAATTATTATTAAAAGACAAGGAATGTCAGAAGCAAATGCAAAGAACAATCCCAGCACTGACAGCTGATTGGCTAAACTACATGAGTAGCAGCTTCGTGTAGTTGGGTACCTATCTTATCCAAGCGCCTAAGGATAGGATCTGTTGAGCCTATCTAAGAGGGCATAACCATTGCTTCTTCAGAATCCTTGGAATTAACCAATTTTAAGATCTCCTTCCCAGGAAATGACATGAGATTTTAGTTTAGAAGACCCAGTATGTCCTAGAGTTCAACTTAATGATTTTAAAAGAAATCATGTTCAGGATGGTTGATAAAGAATTCTCCACTGATTGTTCTTTTTTCTTTTTATTATTTATTCTTCTTTCATACAATATATTCTGACCACAGCCTTCACTCCCTCCTCTCCTCCCAGTTCCACACTCAACTTCCCCTCTTCTCCAAATCCACTGGTCCTCCATTTCCTTTCAGATAAGAGTAGGCCTTCCAGTGACATCAGCCAAACATGATATAACAAGATACAGGAAGACTAGGCACAAACATTCCTATCAAGGCTGGACAAGGCAATGCGGTAGGAGAAAAGGACGCCAAGAGCAGGCAGAAGAGTCAAAGACACCCTTAGTTCCACTTGCAAGAACCCCAAGTTAAACAACCTCAGCTTGTATGCAGAGGACTTAGTGCAGACCCTTGTAGACTCCGTGATTGCTGTTTCAGTCTCTGAGCCCTTATGAGCTGTTGGTTACAACCAATGTATCCATGCCATTATTACACCCTTAAAGATATTGTGCCATGCTGGTCATTTTTGTGGTTTATAGACATTTTAGCTTATTAGGACTGTCATTTGTTTTCTTCTTTTGAAAGCTTAAGTGCCACTACCTGCTCCTTAGGGCAAGAGGCATCCCTGTCAGATCCAGTTCAGAGTCCTCTGGGTCCTGTGTCTGAAGTACACGATGACTTCAATAATATGTGCTTACTTTCCACAACCAAGAGCAATACCAAGAGCCGGTAATGTTTTGGGAGTCTCTTGGACATAACTGTCTGAGAGTTCAAAGAGAGCTTCTCATGACAACACTGTCCTTTATGCAAACATTCTGATAGGTTCTGCATTTCAGTATTTCAGCTTTCTTTCCTGTGGGTTCTTTTGGGTACCTTTGATTCTTACCTCATGGGGAGATTTTCCAAGTGAAAATTGCACTCCACAATAGACAAAGAATAATTTCTAACCTGATAATAGAGATAATTTCTCACCTTTTCATCTTCCACCATTTCTTGATGGTCATTAAAAGTCACAGCTAGGAGACAGCAATAAGGGCAGTTTGACTCTTCAGAGAAAGGCTGGCATTGCTGACCACTGAGAAAGAGAATGAGTTTTCCATGAGGGCACAAAATGATTTATGTTGAGAATTTATCAGTATTTCAAATGTCAAGGAGAAAATATGTTTTAAACAGACATTCAAAAACAAGTAGGAGTTTAGTTCTTGATTGATAGCTTGCTTATTTTTGAGATAGTGTCTTAGATGTGCAGCCAAGGATGACATCAAACTCACAATCTGAGTACTAGGATTATAGGCAACCTCCAACAAATAAGAATTTAAGTCCTAAATAATGAGAAAACTTAAGCCTAAGAAGAGTATATTTAAAATTAAAATTACCTGAAGAATTAGTTGTCCAGGGGCAGATTTAGTCAAACTTATTTTCTCTTGGGACATTCACAGAAAAAAATTACATAAAATAGTAAAAGAATGCTTTGGTAAGTAGGATGGTAGTTTGTGATGATCAACTGGAAATGGAAATAATTAGTTGTAAAGAATCAGTTAATTCAGAATTGCTCTGTGCTTGACTTTTGGAGTACATTGTTTCTGAGATTTAACCATGCCACTTCAGAGCCCCAGAACTCAAACTGTGCCAAGCTATCACTTACTGTATCTACATGCCCCAACAACATTGTCCTGTCTTTAAGATCTGATGTTGATCACTCTTACTTCCTATCTTAGCTACAGTTTCTATTATTGTGATGAAACACTATGACCAAAGAAACTCGGGAAGGGAAGGGCTTTATTTCACTTTAAAGCTCTAGTCCATCATCCAGGGAAGTCAGGACAGGAACTCAAGATGAGAACCTGGAGGCAGAAACTGAATCAGAAGCCACGGAGGAATGCTGCTTACTGGCTTGTTCCTCCTTACTTGCTCAGCCTGCTTTCTTATAGCACCCAAGGCCATCAGTTCAGGAATGACACGTCCCATAATGAGCTGGGATTTCCTGCCCCAACACACATACTAATCATCACTGGTTGTATGAGTAGGATCATTTTCTCAGTTGGGGGTCCCTCTTTCTATGTGACTCTAGCTTGTGTTGAGTTGACATAAAACTAGCTAGCACACTTACCCTATAGCTTCTAAGATTGGTAACAGGCCCATGAACCTTTTGGTATCCATTGAAAATATTTGAATTCAATATGGATCATAATTTCCAGAATGATCAATACTACAATATTCAACAGAACATAGGGGTATCTCTTCTGTTGACCCCTTCCCTCCCACTTATCAAGTGCTAGCTACATTATGATTGTCCTATGTTCAGAGTTATCTGTGCTCTCAGGTGACATCAGTAAATTTTATCTGAGCTTATACTTAAATACTCTACTATTTGTCTTAGAACCAATGGAAAAAGTCATAATGTATTTCATCCAGAGACCGAGAATGGGTGAGAGCAGGAGTCTATTACACTTAACTGCAAGAGAATGGCACACAGTTAAATGCGTTCTTATTTCTCTTTCTTAAACAATAAACATACTGTCTGGGCATTTTTATGCTTTCCTGTGTCAATACTTTCTGGAAAAATTCTCTTGTGCATACAAATTTTATCCACCAACCAATATCAGATTTCACTCTCTCCAGTGCTGATTAAATCAAATCCAAATGCTGGTATGTGATTCCAGGATCTCTTCCAACTGACAAGACATGTCTCACAATTTTATGCTCTGTCAGAATTGAGCTTCATGTTCTTTGCCTCCAAAAGTCAGATGATAGTCAGTGAGAAATAACGTTTTTATTAAGTATACACTAGAAGTTTATGTGGTATTATGTCAACTGGCTCGATTTGACTACTTCACAAAATATATATTTCAAACCGTATTGCACATTATATATATATATGTATATATATATTAGTTAAAATAACTTAACTGAAAGAAAATAATTTAACTAGAGAAAGCCAAACCCAAGACCAAGAGAGCAGACTAAAGAGCCAAGGAATAACAGGTGCTACAATGGTTATAAAACTAGGCACTGAAGTGAAAAAAAAAAACTATCCAGAAAAGATACGTAGTATTTATGTTTAATGACTTTATTTTACACATTGGTATCAATTGCGTCTTCAATGGCATATACTTATCTAGATGTTTTAAATAAGTAGATGACAATTAATACAGAGACTTGTAACAATGGGTCAGTGTGTAAAAAAGAAAAGATTAAGTGCTTAGCCTAACATGGGCATCTATATCACGTCCCTTTACCCCCAGGTTCAGGGATCGTCATGGGAGAGAAAGGAAAAAGATGTCTGTGAGTCAGAGGGACCTCAAAGATCTATTACCATGTGAGGGAGCCTCACATCTCTGGAAATTGATGTCCCAAACACAGTTTGAGGTGAGTTACTAATTTCCATTACCTGGCTGAAATAAAATGAAAATAAAACACCTCAAACATTTCCCTTAAATTTTTTAATGTGCAATATATGCTTTCATATATTTTATAAGCTGAATTAATTTTAAAGTCTACATACCTCGTAAGGACCTGAAACAATCAGTCAGCACACCAGAACATGCTCTGGCTGCATCTTGACTATTCACTAGGCTACTGAACTAGCCATAGCAAAACAATCTTTAAAATCTCTACATTATCATGTTCTCATACAAAATCATAAGAATTTTTTTCCCTGACAAGTCATGTCTATGTTTCATAATCAAACATCTTAAAACTTGGGTAAATATTGCAGCTTAAAACATATCAAACCTCATGCCTGACTGAATCCAGCTCATAAGTGTCAAAATACATATTGTTGAAACTCATAAATGTCCAAATTTGGAGGAAATAAGGGTAGAATTAATAGCAAAAAATTCTGGTAGCTGCGAATCAGGTCAAAAAGTGAATATTTTCCAATCACTAATCAAGCAAGTCAGCAGAGCCAAAGAATCTGTTTCCAACCAGACAGTGAGGAGAATCAAGATCAGATCCACACACACAGAGGAGACCCAAGTTTCAAAGTCTTGTAGTTGAAGGTAAGGACTAGTGGGGAAATTATTAGGATTTTCAAGTCAATTTCCAAAGCAATAGAAAACATTTTTTATGTACATGTGTGATTGTCTATGTATGCCACTTTTTGGCATGCACCTGAAGAGGACACAAGACAGCATAAAACTCCATGGACCTGGCCTTGCAGAGGTCGTGAATCAACTCAGTACGGTTGCTAAAGTCTCAACTCTGATGCTCAGAAAGAAGGCAAGTGACGCCAAGCACAGAGCCATCATCTTTCCCCCACCCCCAAATGAATTTGTTCAGCCTAAAGCGATTATCAGCTGCACAGCTCCTCACATATCCTTCCAACAGTGAGAAACGAGAAGGATAGGTAATCCCTAAAAACCATAGCATAACTAACTGGCCCAAAGCAGCAAGTATTGAAGTTAGCACAAAGACTTAAAGAAGCATGCCCCAAATCATCTTGAGTGCTAACTCATGCTCCTCTCTGGTCTCTATAAGGAGTGAGGTCATTTGTGAAAAGCTTGCATGGGGGACTGGAAAATTTACAAATGGTCTCAGGTTGATTCCAATCCTGGCCAAAAAAACCATCCATGCTAAGTGTGAAATATTGGAACGGTATTATTTGATGTGCAAGCATTAATTAGCAAACTGGCTTGGGGACACATGTGGTTTGAACTTGCAGTTGTGAAAGACAGTTTCTAGGAAAGAAAACTACAAAAAAGGAAAGAGATCAGCATATTTGGCAAATACGGGGGGGGGACATTTAAATAAAATTCAGGGATCTGCATAATTAGAAGAAAAAAGGAACAAGAATGCACGCGGAGCTGAAGGGAACTGTGCTCAGCACCAAACGACCGAAGTTGAAGAAACTTGAATTTGCTCCCATGAGAGAAAAGGACATTCATTTCATAGGAATATTATGAAGCCAGCTCAGCCACAACTAGAATCAGACGTAGATGCCTGCTGATTAAAACCTCACCCCAGCTGACTTTGATGAGAACTTAACAACATTCAAATGAAGAAAAAAAAATACAAAGAAGCATGTCTTGGGAAAAAAATTAAACAGAATCTCAATAATTAACACCAAAATGAACAGTTTAGAGGACTAGGCTCAAGAAGAATAGTGATGGAATTCAGAAAGAAACTAAGAGGAGAAAATGCTTCTAGAAATCTAGGCCAAATTACAAAATTCCCGTGGGAAAGGAGGAAGCATTTTAAGCAGGTGGAAGGAAAGCCAGAGTAGTGAAAGCCCAACAAATGGTTCTTCCCAAACTGCTAGAAATAGCAGACAAAAAAGGAACGAAAATCCTGAAAGAAAATACATTCAGTGTTTAAAATAGTAACATTAAAATACATTCAGTGTCAAAATAATAACATTTAAGATGTCCAGAAACTAAGGAAACTTGTAACATTGCCTAAAAAAACTATTTCCCTTAAAGGTTAAAAGCAAATCTCCCTTACCTTCTCAAGACCAAATAAGTTACCAATTTAAAATTAGTTGTAATGTAAAATAAATTTCAAAGGGGCAAAATAACTAGACCAAAGTAAAACTTCAGCTTTCTTGTCAAAATCATGACCCATTTTGCTCTCCTCCTCTGTGAGCTTCCTAACTCTGGGCCAACCCCATGTTTCTTGGTGATATCCTCTGTCCAGCAGTATTATTTTCTTAATGTTTGTTGGATTCTACTTCCTAATGTTTATTTAATCTTCTTGAGTGACATTTGTCTGTAGTTTTCTTCTTGTACTGTTTCTTGGATTTGCATAACAGCAAAATTAATACACACTAAAAATGAAATATCAACACTGGAGAAACAATCGAGGAGCTTACCCTCGTTTGTGGAGCAACTGTCTAGCATTTTTGAACATAGACAAAAAAAGTGGAAACTTCATGTGTTTGAAAGAAATTAACATTTGTCTGTTTTGGTTTGTGTGACTGAAAGTTTAGAAAAATTCCCCAACTATAGTTTCAAATCCTTTGGACAAAATTTCTTGCACTTCAATTGCATTGTGTGAACATTCTAGTTCTGATGTAGTCTTTCTGCTATTTTGTATTTCCTTGAAGGTTTAGTTATTTCATGTAGGCCTCCAGGGATACCTGGAAATGTGACTCAAATTAAAAATACTTCTCTTACAATTTTAGATTTATTCTGTAATTTTATAATTTACATATTTATATCTTCTACTTTTTTTGAGAAAATTAGTGATTAGCTTTTTTTATTTTCGCAACAGAGTTTGGGTTAACTAAGTCTATTATTTTTCTATTCTTTGTCTTATTAATTTCTGTGTGTGATTTATTTCTTTGTTTCCTACAGAATTGTTTAGCAAGTGTCTCTCTCTGTAGCTCAGGATAGCCTTGATCTTTCTGTCCTTGGCCATGTTGTTAGAGTCACAGGCGTGTGCCTTATTGTTTATTTTAGGTTTAGTTTGTTTTGCCTTTAGTCTTTGATATGGAAACTTAATAACCTGTTTAAATTTGCTTACCTTGCTGAAACTATGTATTTAGTACATATTTTGACTACTACATAAATATTCCTTCATGTAGGTGGTGTTTTGTTATTTTCTGATTGTTTAATTTTAGTTTGTATTAAAAGGATTAAAAGGTTTTGAAATTGTGAAAAACAGCTAGAGAAAGTTGTTTAGATGGTCAATATCCTTACCAATGTTTGAGGTAGCTGTTTATTGGTTTGTTTTTATTATAGATAAATGCAATTAATATTTTTGGTTGGGGGTTGTTTTGTTTTTTAATTTTTATAAAATATATTTTTATCATATTTTCCTCCTTCAACTCCTCACAGATCCTGCGGTCCCTATCAACCAAACATCACATTTGTGTTCTTGTTTTGAGAAATTCAGACTAATACTGTTCTTATGGGATGCCTGGGTGTACGAATGAGCAAGTCTCTGTTTTTTTGTGCCTTCTCTTGGGTTCTTTTTCTTCTATTTATTTGTTTTTGTCCAGTTCTAATATATTGGATTTTTTATATTTAATTTTGCTTTATTAATATTCCTTGGAAGTATATTTATTTGTTTTCTAATGAGGGGCAGAAAAGGGGTGGATCTAGATTAGAGGTTAAGGTGGGTAAGAACTGGGAAGAGTAGAAGGAGGGGAAACTTAATCAGGATGAGTTATATGAGAAAAGAATCTATTTCCAACAAAAGGGGGGAAAGAATTTGCTTTTGTACTGCTTCTAAAAACTAAAACAAAAACCAAAACATGACTAGAAAGGGAGCTTAAAAACAAACAACAGCTTTATGTTGAAGTCTTGGATCCATTTGGACTTGAGTTTTGTGCATGGTGATAGATATGGATATATCTTCATTTTTCTACATGTTGATATCCAGTTATGCCAGCACCATTTGTTAAATATGCTTTCTTTTATCCATTTGATATTTTTGCTTCTTTGCTAAAAATCAGGTGTTCGTAGATGTATGGATTAATATCTGGGTATTTGATTCAGTTCTATTGGTCCTCCTGTCTGTTCTTATGCCAATACCAGACTGCTTTCAGTACCATAGCTCTGTAGTAGAGTTTGAAGTCAGGGATGGTGATGCCTCCAGAAGTGCCTTTATTGTACAGGATTGTTTAGGCTATCCATTGTTTTTGCTTTTCCATATGAAGTTGAGTATTGTTTTTTCAAGGTCTGTGAAGAATTGTGCTGGGATTTTGATGGGCATTGCGTTGAATCTGTAGGTTGCTTTTGGTAAGATTGCCATTTTTACTATATTCATTCTACCTACCCAAGAGCGTGGGAGACCTTTTCACTTTCTAATGTCTTCTTCAATTTCTTTCTTCAAAGATTTTCATCTGTATTTTGTTGTTCGATTCTTGTTGTTGTAGGGTCACTACTATCATGTTGCTCTTTGTGGTGTTGCACATGTTCTTACCTTGTCTACCCATCTTTTCCTTTAGTTGGTGTAGTTGGGGCTGTCTGTGACTCTGGTGATTAATCTTCCAGGCTCCAGTGGATCCAAGGCTCAGATGGTTGTTCCTCATGGTGCAGTCAGTGCCACGCTCAAGTTACCCCATTTGTCACTCCGTGTTCCTGGAGGTCTCTCCGTGCTCCGAGGGTTTGCTCGGCTCCCATGAAGTTTGCTGTGCAGGCCTGCTCTGTCCGAAGTGGCCAGCTCAGACCTGTTTCTATAAATGTCCCAGTGATACTTCCTTCTTTATCCACCCCTCCCATCTTCCTACCCATGTATGGCTCCTAACCAAACTTCCCCTTTATCTCTTTATATAACACTATTCTATGTCTCCCTTCCTTGGAATATTTCCCTTTTACCCCCACCCTATTTCCTTACTGGTTCCCTAGCCACTTTGAGTATTCTAAAAGAAGCAGAAAAATGTAAGGCATGAAGGCAGGAAACATGCAATGTTTGTCTTTCTGGGTTACTTCACTCGGGAGAATTGTTCCTATATCCATCCAGTTATTAGCAAACATCATGATTTAATTTTTAAGAGCTGAATAATATTTTTTAATTTATTTATTTATTAAGGATTTCTGCCTCCTCCCCGCAACCGCTTCCCATTTCCCTCCCCCTCCCTCATCTGCTCAAAGAGCAATCAGGGTTCCCTGACCTGTGGGAAGCCCAAGGACCGCCCACCTCTATCCAGGTCTCATAAGGTGAGCATCCAAACTGCCTAGGTTCCCACAAAGCCAGTACGTGCAGTAGGATCAAAAAACCCACTGCGATTGTTCTTGAGATCTCAGTATTCCTCATTGTCCGCTATGTTCAGCTAGTCCGGGTTTATCCCATGTTTTTTCAGACCTAGGCCAGCTGGCCTTGGTGAGTTCCCGATAGAACATCCCCATTGTCTCAGTGTGTGGGTGCACCCCTCGTGGTCCTGAGTTCCTTGCTCGTGCTCCGTCTCCTTCTGCTCCTAATTTGGACCTTGAGATTTCAGTCCGGTGTTCCCATGTGGGTCTCTGTCTCTGTCTCCTTTCATCGCCTGATGAAGGTTAATAGTCATGAGGATGCCTATGTGTTTGTCTTTGGATTCACCTTCTTATTTAGCTTCTCTAGGAACATGAATTATAAGCTCAATGTCCTTTATTTATGGCTAGAAACCAAATATGAGTGAGTACATCCCATGTTCCTCTTTTTGGGTCTGGCTTACCTCACTCAGGATAGTGTTTTCTATTTTCATCCATTTGTATGCAAAATTCAGGAAGTCCTTGTTTTTTACTGCTGAGTAATACTCTAATATGTATATATTCCATACTTTCTTCATCCATTCTTCCGTTGAAGGGCATCTAGGTTGTTACCAGGTTCTGGCTATTACAAACAATGCTGCCATGAACATAGTTGAGCATATATACTTTTGTTGTATGATAGGGCCTCTCTTGGGTATATTCCCAAGAGTGGTATTGCTGGATCCAGGGGTAGGTTGATCCCGAATTTCCTGAGAAACCGAAACACTGCTTTCCAGAGTGGTTGCACAAGTTTGCATTCCCACCAGCAATAATATTATGTTGTATAAATGTCCCACACTTTCTTTACCATCCATCAATTGATAGACATATGCTGTCTCCAATTTCTGACTTTTAGGAATAGAGCAGCAATGGACATGGATGAGCAAGATGAAGCTGAGCAAGAAGGTTATGATGAAGGGTCTTTGGGTATGCACCCACAATTTGTATAGTTGGCTCTTCCAGTAGGTTTTCAGCTTTTTGAGGCTCTTGCACAGTGGTTTCCAAAGTAGCTATGTTAGTTAGCACTCCCACCAGCAATGAATCAGTGATCCCCTTTCCTGACAGACTTGACAGAATCTACTGTTATTTGCTTTATTAGTACTGACTCTTCTGAATAGAGTAAGATGAAATCTCAAAGTAGTTTTTATTTTCATTTCCCTGATAGCTAAAGATGTTGAACAGTTCTTTTTAAATGTTTCTTCTGAGAAGTCTATTTCTAGTGCTATACCCCATTTTTAGTTGGCTTGTTTGTTTGGTTGACATTTTAACTGCTTGATTTCTGATCTGTTTTGTCCTGACCATGTATGTCTCCTCAGAGGAGCACATAACTACTCATGTGTCCTTGTCATACCTCAGTTTTGTTTGGTTTGGTTTGTCTTAAGAAAGGGGCTGAGCCTACATTTGTGATACAATGCTCAATTTCTTTAAATGGATAAGTTAAGCCTATTTGCTTAAATAAAACAGACTAGTGTTGTGATTCTATTTTATAATTACATACTTCCCTTTTGTTCTCTTATTATAAGGTACACTATAATACTTCTATTATACTTTGTTCTTTGGGGTTTTTGAAGTTTTTTTTAATTTCTTGAGAATTTCATACATGTGTATAATGTGTTTTCATCAAATCCATCACCACTTCTTTATTCACGGCTCTTGCCACATCTTCGCAGATCTCCATCTCAACATCATGCATTCTCCTTTAAACCCACTAAGTCCATTTAGCCCTGCCTGGACACAATAGTTTCAGGTAGCTCTACTGCAGCATTGGCAAACTACCAGAAGCTACATCTCTTAAGAAAACAAATTCTCATTTCCCAAGTAGCCAATACTAACTGCCAATAGCTCCTCAGTTATGTTTACTTTTAATTAGCATTCTACTCTTATGCTAATTAAACATACTAGCTACTCTCCATGAGAGGAATGTACTATAAGGGATGAAACAGTCAGTGCCAAGAAGAGAGCCCCCAAATACAGCCGTGTGTGTGTTTTCATTAGCATACAATGATTGTACCAACTACTAGATTTCATTAAGACATATGACATGTATTTATAATAAACCTTGATCACTGAGACATCTCTCTACTGGTCTTTTATATTTTGACATGTTTATGTCAGCTTCAGCTTTAAACAATCTCTTTAAACAATGTTTACTTAACTGTGGAAGACAGTGATGGTATCTTCATCCAAACAGAGCGCAGATTTGTTCCCTTATCAGTATAATAAACACAATGTTCTACAGATTAATAGGTGCATTTAACTACGTTGACTAAAACTTTCACTTCTGGCAAGGTTTCTGTGTAAATTAGGAGAACATATTTCACAAAAACAATGAGCTGTATAATATAGGAAATATTTCATATCTAGTACATCTTGAATATTTATATAGACGATGATTTAAACAAAGGAGTCCATTGTTTAAAGAATGTTGTTTTGATAAAGTTGATTTGAAGCAAGAGCAGTTTGCCTCTGAGGAAGCTAGTGTGGGATCATAAGTACACAAGGAAGAGGATCTTCTGTCAGATTCCTATGTTGGTCTCAGGGATGCACTCTCTGCTGGGACAAAATGATCTTGAAGACCAAGCCTGCAGTCTCAGATGGTCCTAGCATTCCATAGTGGCAGAGAATTTAAGATTTTTTTTCAGTCTCTTTCTCTTATTGTCAACAAGCACTGCAGAAATTTTAATGGCTCCATTTCCACACATAACTAGTAATGGCACAAGTTACTAGAGCTGCTGCAAATATTTCTTACAGTGGACATTAAGAGCTTGAAGTGCTTGATTTATTTTATGATTTATACATTTGTAAAGAAATGATGAGGTCTTCTTAGAAAGAAACGCCTGACTATTGATGTACTCTTGGCAAACCAATGGTCGGGAAATAGTCTCAAGATAACATAATAAGGAAAAACCTCATTTAATTATGAATCTCCTAATGAAATTCTATGGAAATCCCTAACATACAATTTAAAAATGAAAAGTTACGTGGGATATACTTGTGATATATTATTATAGAGATATTGATTACAGCATTTTTTTTTTTTTACCTGGAGTCATGATTTATACACTGTACCTGAAAAACAGCCCCTCTTTCCGAGTAACACCTTTGCAGTGTGGTTTCTCCCTCATTGCGAAAGAAAATATGCTATATGCATATCATAATCATTGAGAGCCCATTGTATAAATAAATTTGTTTCTGCCCATTACATTGCTTAGAACAATCTCTTTAAAGTCAACAATGTTGTTCTGCACACCTAAGACATTTCCTGATTGGTGTGACCCATGCATAGGGTGACGATCTGTCAGATTGCTCTTGGCAGTATTGATGTACACGCCTACTGGTGTCCTAATTTGGATGACAAACTTCTCTAACCTGTACGTGCACTGACACTAGTTACTCTCGAAATCTCAGCTACCACTGCTGTCAATGAGGAGTGATCACTGAGCACAGACCAATGATGGAATCTCTATTTTCACTAACAGTAAAAGTCCTAACCTTTGCCAGAGAGAATTTCAGTCTTCACAACAGTAGACCCTTAGAGTCACTTACATGAAGGGACAGGTACTCTCCTAGAAAGCCTTGGGATTCTGAATGTGAGTAAGGATGTCTTTAAAACCCTCGGTTTGGAAGTAAAAGCATGAAGCAACAGCATCGGTCTGATGGAGACTGAAGAAAGACACCGATCACTCATAAGCCTTTCAATAAGGAGAAACTTAACGTGACTTTTGGAGAACTTCCTATTGAGTGGTGAAGCCTCTCTGTTAGCGCAACAGATTGTGGGATCCATAAGCTGAGCCCTCAGGATAGCTAGAAGTGATGCAGGGTCCAGAAAAGGCATCACAAGGAAGGCGAGTTCCAAGTACGAACAGGGTACACAGAAATCACAGGAAACTTCACCAGAAGAAAGGCTGGCCGCTTCCCAGGGGGCTCACAAAGTAGTATTCTTTACCGCTATGGGTTTACCACAGCCCACAAATTGGCGAGCAGTTTTACATGCTTAATGCCCAATTTTGTCAACATGCCAGTAATAAATCCACTTCATAAGAACAAGTTTACATTACACAAACTCCTGGCGGAGATAAATAAACAAGCCAGAATCTGACTTGAATTAGCATTGGAAATAGTGACTGCAGAGATGAACATACATGCAGCCCATGTGAGCGACATTGTTTTCTTGTAGGCACACACTGAAAGAAATAATAAGCAGAATGTTGTTTAACAAACATGGAACCAAAACAAGTTAGATGACCCTGATGCTTCGTGGCACCGGGCTCAGCCAGCTGATGGATTAAAGTGGTATGGCTTGCCAACAGCCAGTCTACTTAACCCGTTGGCTGCAGGCCTGTTTCTGTGGAGCAGAGCTCAGATGCCAACTGCCAAATTCCCGTAAGACTTCTTTTTAAGAGCTAAACAGGTTGCAGAAACTGAGACATTTTCTTTTCTTTCAACATCCTCATGTTTTATAGCAAATAACTCTCCAGTTACACAGTCAGTGAAGTCTTGCTTCCTGTCTATTTTCTAAATAGAAACGCTATCTTCTTATAGTGAAAAAAAATCTCTTTCAGTTCTTTCAAAAGTCCAATCCCTCTCAGAAATCTACACACTCATAACTGCGGTTGTACACATGGAAACATAGTGGAAATGCCCTCTGTTTTTTTTTTATTTTACTTGAAATTAAATTAAATCTTGCCTGCAGTTATCTGACTTTTTTATTGAAGGATACTGTTCATACAATATGTCTTGTTAATGCTTTCCCTCCCCTGGTTCCTCTTGGGTCCTTCCCACCTCCAGATGCACCAAAGTTTATGAGCTTTTTCTCTTTCCTTATAAAAGAAAAAAGAAAAAACAAGAAACAAAAATTAATGCACAAAAATGAAAATCAAAATAAGCAAACTAAAGACCAATAAGAAAACCTCTAAAGCAACATGAAACAAAAAAGTCCCAAAATACCACGAAGATAATTTTATGTTGGCCAACCACTCCTGGGAATGGAGCCTGCCCTGAAGGGAAGGACCTACACAGTGAGACTCCACTGAAGAAAACTGATTTGCTCTTGGTCAACGAGGATCAGTTGCAGATAGTTTCTTGTTTATGGCTCTGAGTCCATGTCTACTTCTCCTTCTCCTCTCAGAGACCCCTTCTGGCTTGAACCTATGCAGGTAGCAAGAATTCTGACACAGTCTTTGTGAGTTTAAATGTGCATCAGTCATGATGTGTCTAAAAGACATCCTATCCTCAGAGTTATTCGTCACCTCTGGCTCTCAGCATCTTTCCATCTCCTGTTCCATACACTCCCCTGAGCCTTGAGGGAGGGTTTTAATAAATGCACCCTATTTAGAACTGAATGCTTCGAAGTCTTTTGCTCTCTGGACACTGTCTAGTTGTGGGTCTCTGTGTTAATTAGCAGCTACGGCAAGAAGCTTCCCTGATGTGAGGGAGGGAGGCCCTAGCCTATGGGCAGAGCAGTTTGCTATAAGGAGTCCTTTTGTTGCTATGTTGATTTGGCAGAATAATAGTGTAGGGTTCCTCTTAAGCCCATGATCTCTCAAGTCTCAGTTTCTTGGTCATGTTAGAAGTGTCAGGTTCCCTTACATAGGGTGGGCCTTCAATTGTCCTCTTGTCACAATTGTGGCATGATTAAGCCAGAAGACCTTGCAGACATATCACGGTAGTAGGTCACAGGGTTTGTGGCTGGGTGCTAGTGATGGTTGTCCTTCCCCTTCAAGAGCACGCAGAGGACCTTCCAGTACTGTGAATACAATTTAGTAGGGATAGAACTTCAAGTTAGGCCCAAGCTCAACTTCTTGATGAAATACACAGTGTTGTCCTCGGAAATAAGACCTTCCATCAGGTGTACAGAGCCTTGGCAATACCTGTGAGGTCTGGAGGTTTCCATGCGGCCCCTTTGGCTAACGACTCAACGGGAACTTGCCCATTCTTGGCACTAGAGGTCTATACTTGGTGACACAAGATAGACTAGCTGGGGCATTGTCTACCCTGTGATTTGGTGGCTCCACTTGAGTCTTTGATGTATGTGCATATTGTAGGAACTTTCTTCAGCAGTCAGTTACACATGGTTTTCAAATGGCCTTTAGTCTTAGGGCTCCTACCCATATCCCCTCCATTACCCTTCCTTCCCCTTCTGTCATTATTTAGTCCCCCTACCCTAGAATCACCTTTGTCTCCATAGTACTATGTCTGTCTTTGTCTATCCATAATACTATATTCTATTTCCCACTCCTTGGAAGATCCTCTCCTCCCACCTAATCCCGCCCTAGGTAGTTAATTTTGTGGTTATTCAGATAATAGCACACATACCAAGAGAAAACATCTAACACTTGTCTTCTGTAATCTTGGTTTGCTTACTCAGGATGGTTGTTCCCAGTTCCATTCCTTCACTAGCAAATTTTATGATTACTCTTCTCTTAATAGCTGACAAGGGTAAGATGAAATCCCAAGCTAGTTTTTCTGTTCTTTTCACTGGTGGCTAAGGATGTTAAACATGTCTTTAAGTGCTTATTGCCCCTCAGGTTTCATCTTTCGAGAACTCTCTGCTTAGTTCTGTATCCCATTTTTAAGTTGTGTTATTTGTTTTCTTATTTTCAGTATTTTAAGTTCTTTATATATTCTAGATATTAGCACTTTTTATCAGATGCATAACTAGTAAAGATCTTTTACCATTCTGCAGACCACCACCTTCCCCAAGTAATGGTGTCCATTGCCTTGCAGGGGTTCTTCTGCTTCATGTGGGCTCATTGCTAGTCTCAGGGCCTACACCATCAGCATCCTGTGCAGAAAGTCCTCTCCTGTGTCAGTGAATTCAAGTATATTTTCTCTTTCTCTTCTGTCAGGTTCAGGCTCTCTCATCTTATGTTGCAGCCTTTGATCCATTTGATGTTGAGTTTTCTGCAGGGCAACAGGTTTACTGTGTTTGTGTTCCACACACAGCTGTCCAGTCTGATTAGCACCATTTGCTGAAGATGGGGTCTTTCCCATGATGAGTAGTATTTGCTTCTTTGTCAAAAATGAGGTGTCATTAGGTTTGTGGACTCATGTCTGGATCTTCAGTGTGATTCCATTAATCACCATGTCTGCTTTAATGCCATAAAATATTTTTATTATAGCTCTGTGATAAAACTTGAAATCTGGGATGAAAAAACGTCCAGCAATTCTTGTATTGTACAGGATTGTTTTAGCTGTATTTTTTTTTTTTAGTTTTTCTGTTCTGCTTCCATATGAAGTTGAAGCTTTTTTTTCTTTATTCCTGTGAAGAGCAGTATTAAAATTTTGATGGGGATTGCATTGAATCTGTGATCTAACTTTGGGTAAGGTGACCATTTTCACGATATTAATCCTACTGATCCATGAGCATGGGAGATCTTTTCATCTTCTGATTTCTTTTGTCCGTGTCATAAAGTTTTTATATACAAGTCTTTCACCTTCTTGGTTAGAGTTATCCTAAGATATTTTTTGAGGCTACTGTGTAAGATATTATTTTCCTGATTTCTCAGGCTGTCATTTGTATATAAGAAGGCTACCAATTTCTGTGTGCTAATTTTGTAACCTGATACTTTGATGAAAGTGTTTGTCAGTTCCAAAAGTTGCCAGATGGAGTTTTTAGGGTCTTTCTCTATAAAGTCATATAAACTGCAAATAAGGATGATCTGTTTCTTTTCTTATTTGTATTTCCTTGATATCCTTCAGTTGTCTTATTGCTCTAGCTAACACTTCAAGTACTATATTGAATAAGTATGGAGAGAGTGGACATTCTTGTCTTGTTCCTGATTTTAGTGGAATTGCTTTCAGTTTCTCTCCATTTAGGTTGATGCTGACTGTGTACTTGCTGGAAATCACCTTTATGTTGAGGCATGTCCCTTGTGTCTTTAGACTTTGCATGAATTTTATCATTAAAAAATGTTAAATTTTGTCAAGGAGCTTTTCTGCATTTAATGATTTATTGATTTATGTGTGTTAAAAGATTACTGGTCCTTGGGGATTAATTAAATTAATCAAGGTGTATAATTCTTTAATGTATTCTTGGGTTCTTTTTGCAAGCATTTTATTCAGAAGTTTTGTGCCTATGTTCATAAAAGATACGAATATGTAATATTCTTCTATCATTGGGTCTTTTATGATGTGGTATTAGGGTATTTTGGAATTTGGAAATGTTTCTTCAGCTTCTATTTTATGGCATAATTTGAAGAATATTGGCATTAATTCTTCTTTGAGGATCTGGAAGAATCTGCATTAAATCCCTCTTGTTCTGGGATTTTACAGGTGGTGTGACTGACTTTTAATTAATTCTTCTCTTTCATGGGTTACAGGTTATTTAAATTGCTCATTTGATCTTGATTTAATTCTTGTAGGTTATATACATCGTGGAGTCCATCCATGTCTTTCATTTTTCAGTGTGATGGAGCACTGGATTTTAAAGAATATCCCGTGACTCTCTTCACTTTCTTGTTATGTACAGTAACGTCCCCTTTTCATTTCTGATTTTATTAGTTCAAATTTTCTCTCAGTGCCTTTTGGTTAATTTGGCTAAGGGTTTTTTAATCTTTTTGATTTTTCTCAAAGAACCAAGTCTTCATCTCACTGTTCCTTTTTTTTTGTTTCTATTTCACTGATTCCAGCCCTGAGTTTGGTTCTTTTTTACTGTCTACTATATTGGGGTACTGGTTCTTCTTGATGTTCTAGAGCTTTTACCCATGTCAGTAAGTTATTAATATGATATCTCTCCAGTTGTTTCTTCAAGTATTTAGTGCTATGAACTTTCACCTATGAGTTTAAGTATGTTGCACTTATATTTTCATTCTACTCTAGACAGTTTTTAACTTTAGATTTATGTTTTGACCCATTTTTCTTCAGTATTGAGTGAATTTTCTGCTTTCTGTTGCTTCTATTGCTGTTGACCTCCAGCTTTAGTCCACAGTAGCCACACAGGATGCAAAGCGTTATTTCACTTTTCTCACATCTGTTGAGGCTTCTTTCTGTCTCAGTATGTGGTTAATCATGGAGAAAGTTCCATGAGTTACTGAGAAGAAATCATTTTTTTTTTTTTTTAGTGATTAAGTGGAATGTTCTGTTGATGTCTTTTCAATCCGTTTGACTTACGATGTTACTTAATTGCGGCATTTTTCTGGTTTTTGTCTAGTTTATTGGTGAGAGTGGGGTGTTGAAATCTGTGTGGGGATCAGTACATCATTTTATTTATGGTAGTGCTTCTTTTATGAACTCGGGTGTCTTGGTGAACAAATGTTTAGAATTATAACATCTTCTTAGTGGACGTTTCCTTTGATGAGTATAAAATGTGTGATTTTTTTTTCAACTACTATGGCCCATCTTCATTCTGTCCCACCTAAAAAACAAAACAAAACTGTAGTAGTAGGAGCGGCGGGCTGAGTCCCCGCACCCAGCCGCCTGAACGGCTAGCTTTACCCGAAATAATTACACGGAAACTGTATTCTTTTAAACACTGCCTGACCCATTAGTTTCAGTTTCTTATTGGCTAGCTTTTACATATTGATCTAACCCATTTCTATTAATCTGTGTAGCCCACAAGCTGGCTTACCAGGAATGATCTTAACCTGCGTCTGTCTGGAGTGGGAGAACCATGGCGACTCCTTGACTCAGCTTCTTTCTCCCAGCATTCTGTTCTGTTTACTCCGCCTACCTAAGGGTTGGCCTATCAAATGGGTCTAGGCAGTTTCTTTATTAATAAGAAATCACTCCCACATCACAAAACAAACAAGCAAACAAAGACACGAGAAGCTGCCCACTCCACCCTTACATCGTGAAGCTGTGTGACACTGGAGATGCACACAGAAAGCTGGAGTGGCGCAGCCTCCATGTGGACTTTCACCGTTGACCATGGCTGCCCTGAGAAGGCGCTCAGACCGCAGTAACAGATGGCAAAAGCCCGCGTGGAAGGAGAGATCCGTTGAGAACTGAACTGAGCCAGTCAGCAGTCCTACAGCATGTGTCCTACGCCATGTCAGACACGCCGGGGCCATCAGAACTGTGCTGCTCTGTGTAGCTACATGCAGCACCTTCAGATTCCTCCAAATCACACTTAAACAAATAGTCACTACCCACAAGTAACTAAAATAACTCAAAGAGGCTTTGATGGGAAGATTGAAGATTTTTATTCAGTGAGTCTGATAGACATAGAACATGAGTGACAAGAAACCCTTATTCCAGCTGAAATAGCACAAAGGAGTCAACATTGTCGATCTTTTCCACATCTTAGCATTAGGCAGATAAAGAGATTATTTTTAACTGAAAGAAGTCAGCATTCAAAATACAGTGGTGGTAGACCAAATACAAGTGAGAAGACTATATGTCATAGATTTTAAGCTATTTCTTATTGTCTTGAATTGGTTTAAATTTTTCAGTACAACCTTCACAAATAATATACTTTAAAATATCAAAGCCTGTGTGTTCTCAACATTGTGAAAGTGTCAGATTTTGTAATTTTCTTGTCAGAGATAAAGCTAGTGATAACCAATTACTGTCAGTTCTGGACTGAAACTTCACTGTTGCTGATACTTTAACTTAAAAACATCTGAAAATTAGTCCAATAGTCTACTTATTTATCCCATGAAGTCTCTCTTGACTACTTTAGAAGTATAATTACATGATAACATAATAATTTTATAAATACTTCCATTTACAAACATATTCATAAGCTATTTTATGATGAAAACATTGCCTTGAACTTTTTATAAATCATTGTATTTAAGATGGACTTCATCATACCTATTTTTAATAGATTTTTGCTACATGTTGAGCTGTCAGAGTTGTTTTCCTTAGAAACATACTATGTGATGAATTAAGCATAAAATGTTTAAGTCTTACTCTATTTTTTGCTACTATACCAGAAAACCTTAGAGTACGTAATTCATAAAGAAAATTGCATATAGCTCATCAATCTAGAGTCTGAACATCCTGAATAAAGTATGAACAAGAGTTGAGGCTTTTGTGACACATCAAAATATAGAGAATACAAGAAGGGAAGAACATGCATGTGGAAAAGAAGCAGACTTACTTTATAGCAACCATATCATACAAGAGTGAACTCACTTTCTTTTTAATTCATTTTACATTCCAACCACAGTTCTCTCTCCCATTGTTTGCAATTGTGTTGTAGTATACTGCTTTTGTTGTTCTGAAAACCCCTATGCAAAAATTAATCAATAAAGAAAAAAATTCAGATATCAAAAAAATAGTCGAAGAGCAAGGAGATCATTTCTCAAGAAAAAGGAATCACAAGGCAGAGTTTACGGAGGGGGGAGGACCTAGGACTTACCACAGGGCAGGGAACCCTGACTGCTCTTTGGACTGGAGAGGGAGGGGGAAAGGAGTGGGGGTAGGGGGAGAAGGGTGGGAGGAGGGGGAGAAGGGTGGGAGGAGGGTGAGGGAAATGGGAGGCTGGGAGGAGGTGGAAACTTGTTTTTTCTTTCTCATTTTCTCAATAAAAAAAAGATTTTAAAAAAAATTAGAAAAGTATTTTAGAAAGTTGATTTACTCTGGAATTAAGAAAGTACAACACAAGATCTCCCCCATAGGAGTAGCACAAAGCACAGCGGACTGAATCCTCCCACATCAATAATTATTCGAAAAAATGACTCTATTGTCATACCCACAGACTAACTGAATGGATATAGTCCACTATGTTGGGTGCCAATTTGTTGTAAGAGCTTGCTTGTTTGTTTCCAGCTGCTCATCCCTGAAATAATCACACAGAAACCATATTCTTTGCAATATTGTTTGGCCAATTGCTTAAGCATATTTCTAGTTATCTCTTACATCTAAAATAAACCCCTATACACTACTCCAAATTTCACCATGAGGCTTGTGGCCTACTGGCAAGGTTCTGCCTGGTGGCTCATGTCTTCCTCCTCTGGCGGCTTCATGGTGTCTCCTTGACTCAGCCTTCTTTCTCCCAGCACTTAGTATAGTTTTCCCCACCTACCTCTACTCTATCCTATCACAGGCCAAGGCAGATTCTTTATTCATTAACTAATAAAAGCAACACATATACAGAAGGATTTCCCACAGCAGATGGAGGCAATACATCAGATGTTTTCCTCCTCCAGGGTGACTCTGGTTTGTGTTGAGTTGACAAAAGTCAGCACCTTGAACATGGTGTTTCATTTCATCATGATTCTATCAGCAAACTCTTTTGCCACACAGCTGAAGTTTTCTCTTTTTACTTTAACCAATTCATGACTACTTATTCCTTTAAATATCTACCTCATCACCAACTTAACCTTTCCTTATTCCCTCAAACTGTACCTCATTATTAAGTTCTAGCTCCATGTCTGAGTCCTCCCCTAAGGCAAAAGAAGTTGCTTCTTCATCTACATGTCTCATGTTATGTTGACTATGTCTAAAAAGTAATTAAACACTGTTGTATTGCAACTGTTAGGTTTGAATAATTTTCTTTAATTGAATGGGCTGTCATGTGACTAAGAAGTGCATTTAACAGTTGATTTGAGTTTTCATTTCATCATTAAGAATTATAGAATGAATATATTAATCAAGTTCATTTTAGTCAGTTTGTTCCACTAATACATACAGAACCCTAGCTTAATGTGAAGAGAATTAAATGCATATTGCACCATAGTCAACCCAATGCCTACTTTACATTGTAAATTCCAAATTTTATTTGAGCAGAATTTGTATATAAGCAAGAAAGCTGAAAACTCCCTATGGTTCTTTGTAAGCTAAGTATATTCCCTAATAGTAAAGCTAGTGTTTGCTCATGTAACCAGTCCATTATTAAAAATTTCAAGGACAAAAAATTATTATGGCAACTGATTCAAGTAATGATTCTATAATTTAAAGACAATGTCCTGTTAAGAAATATAGGCTGCGAATTTGAAAGAGAGCAAGGGTGTGTGTGTGGGAGGGTTTGGAGGAAGGAAATGGAAGGGGAAATGATGTGATTCGATTATAATCTCAAAAAATGAAGAACTTATTTTTAAAAAAGAAAAATACGTCAGCATATCTTCTACTGTGCTGATGATTAAACATACCATGAAGAGTACATATGACCTTGAAAATATAGAACGTTCCAAAAAACATTATCTAAAGCAAAGACTGCTTCAGTTCATTGTCAAAAATACACACTTGTGTTCGTTTCTTTGTGTAAGAGAGAGAGGTTATAAATATTCCAATGCACTGTTTATTTTGGATAATACATTCATTCTTAGGAACAGACAGTGCCTAAAAAAAACCTCTATGTCAGTATGCTTGCACTATCTGTCACCGAAATGAAAGGGTAACACGGGTGATTATCATCACATGGCTTTTGCAGTAGGAGAGACAGGTGCAACTCTTAAAATTGTGAATAACAAAAAGATTTAAAAAAAATAGAGAAAGAAATGAAAAAAAAAAAGAAAAAAAAGTAACCACCCTGCCACATTCTCATCTAACATCTGAAGCTCTTCTGCTTCAACACACTGGAGGTGGTAATCTGAATAAAATCAAAAGGATGATTGTCATTGTGATCAAAAAAAAATAACACATGGTGACTTCCTGCTTCCTACTTTGGGGTAGAGCTACTTACTCTCTGCTTAGAGAAAGAACCAGAACAGAACCAAACACGGAAAGCGTACTGTGAAAGCTTAGTTCCTTCTCGCCAAGAAACCTGAACTGTCCACAGGTTCTAGATATTAGGACAATGACCTCGGTGTTGTGGTTGTTATACCCATCACATCCACACATATCCATTATATTACTTTATTCCTTTCTTTGAGTGGTATAGCATAGCCAGGTCACCCTCTAGGCTGTTAGAAATGTACCCTGTGACTTCCATTAATCAATATGAGTTCCTGCTGTCTATGTAAACGCTCTGAGTCTTTCTTGTTTTCCTTTTAATACTGCATTAGAACATGTTTCATTTACTCATAACCACTGGATAAAGCATGAGCAACCTTTATTTAGTCTCACACTAATCCCTTCAAACGAAATCAATGCTTCAACTGAGAGATGGAGCTTGTTCTCCAGGTCTCACAGGAACTATTTTTGACAGCAGGATTATGTTCAGTGTGTCCTAAACAAGCAGCTACATATATACCTATTGAGTTTTCAGTGAAAAATGAAAATGCTGTTACAAAGAGACTAATTTCTCAAGTAAATGAAAAGTAGAAAGGCAAAGGCAAGTGGCGTGCTTTGCCTGGGTTATTAAAGCTTTTAAAGCATGGTGTGACTTGATCTGCTTCCTTGTTCTATCTTTTCCTCCATTGCTCTAAGTAGCGTTCTCTAGAAGAAGGAACTACAGCAGAGGGTCAGGCATGGCACATTCAGTTTGTTATGGGAGTTCTGCAGCAGAGATTAACGTGAGAGCAGCTGAGTGTCAGGCAATCTAGTCTGTAGTGACGTCACACCACAGTTCAGCTGGAAATGGAGCAGCTGTTCTCAGCCTTCTGAACACTGCAATCCTTTAATACAGTTCATGTTGGGTGACCCCCAACCATAAAATTGTTTCATTGGAACTGCATAACTGTAATTTTGCTAGTTGTGAATTATAAGGTAAATATCTAATATGCAGGATATCTGGTATGTGACCCCCAAAGGGGTCTCGATCCACTGGCTGAGAACGACTGAATTGGTGGATTGTGTCCTGATTTTGTATTCTTCATCACTGACTGCTCTACAATGGCTTAAGTCATCTGGGAGCAGGAGGTCAGTCAAGCACAGAACAGAATGGGCACAGCACACAGACAGCTGGGGCAATGCTTCCTGATCAAGGAAAGAGATAGTGCAGGAATGCCAAAAATGTCTAAATCCCTCCTTCCCTTCCTCACTTACTCCTTTCCCCCTCCCTTCCTTCTCATACTATTTAGCTCTTATTTTTGTTACATTGCTAAATTTCCATTATTTGGTCTTATTGGAAATAATCAACCATAATCTTTATGCAATGGAAAACAGTGTCTTTCTGTTTATGCTGGCTGATAGTATTCCTGACACCTGAAAGAGATCTGTGGTTAATAACCCACTGTTTTTGGTTGTAGATACAAATTATTAAAATGTTAGAATCAAGCTTTGGTTGCTTCAAGCACCTAATATCCTAAAATACAGTCTTTTAAACTGTGACTTGTACTAATCAATTTTATTGATGTGAGCTATAGTGGTATTTCATTTGCATTTTAATAAATAAAGCTTGCCTGAAGATCAAAGAGTAAAACTGTTCTACTGATCAGCCTTACAGACCAGACACACATCTTTAGCCAGTAGCCACACTAGTTTGCCATAGAAACTGGGTGGTAGTGGTGTACACCTTTAAACCCAGCCCTAGAGAGGATTACGAAACAGGAGGAAACAGCTTTTAGACAATCTCATTTTGAGATTCCTGGAGGCAGGACCGCCATTTCAGGCAGAGATAGAGATAAGAGTCAATGGCCTGCTGTTTTGCTTTTCTGACTTTCAGACTGAGCCCCAATATCTGTCTCTGGGTTTTAATTAATCATGCTACAGTGTGCTGTGCTGTTCACGCAATGCTGCAGTGTTCAATACTTTTCATTTGAATTGTGGCACCAGCCTGAATTGAGCTGAAAGTATTCCTGTTCAGTGACACATGTATTCAAGGTGATGCCCTAATGTCACCAATTTCTGGGCATTCTCTTACTCAGAACTTCAGCTAAAAGACTCTTAAGTCTTGGTAGACAACGAATTCAGAATATGGATTGCTTACATTTCATAATTAAAAAAACAAAAACAAATGCAAAAACAACAACAAAACAAAAACCAAAAAAAACCTCAAATGAAAAATCAAGAGTGCTCTAGGGACAAACAAGTCAAGAAGCTTTACTTCATTTGGTTTCCTCATTTCAAAATGTTTTAACAAGACTGTGGAGGGAATTCCTTCCAGAGTAGATCCCACAACCAGACGGCAATTTCTGAGTGGGAAAAGGGCAGAGTGGCTCTCAGGGCCGGCATCACGCTTTGTCTGACTGGGAAAAGGGCAGTGCGGCACAGGGTCGGCATAGCGCTTTGGCTGTTTGACACGTCAGCTGTTTACACTGTGAAGTAAATGAGAATGGAAAATGAATGGGCCGCATCCCCTTTCACTGGGTGCCAGAGAAGTCTAGGAAAAGCAATCCCGATCTTATAATCACTATGCCAAGCTGCAGTGATACATAAGCTACAGGGTCTCTCAACTCTGCACTCAGCTTCTAAATCACTTAAATCTCCTGACTTATGTTGTCCACTAATCCTACCAAACTCTAGAAAAGAAGTAGCATTAATGCAATGGTTTTTTTTATCTTCTGCTGCAGTTTTAGTGTTCTGTTTTCAAAAGCTGTACCTGTAATTATGTCTGCTATGTGCCTTGACCCTTCTTGGTTGTCCTTACTGGTTATACCCTTTCTTACTGTGATATAGTTATTTCTATTTGCTTTAATTTGTGGGTGCCAATCATCTTTTGTCTGTCCCCATCCTTTTAATTAATTTGAGTCCTTATCATTACTTAATTTGTTTTTTTAAAGAGCAGACGAGACAGTTTTGTTTCTTGAGTTACATATTTTTATTGTTGCATTGTTTGAGCCAGGATGTCACTGTGCAGCCCAGACTGTCTTGAACTCAGTATCCTCCTGTCTGTGCTTCCTGTATACCCACCATACCCAGCATGTGCAGGTCACACGGCAATGATGCTGTTTTTTTCCATCAGGCTATATTTTCGGTTTTTCTTCATTGTGTTATTTTTCCTTAATTCTACAAATCTACGTGATTGTTAATTGTCTTGTCTTTTTCCTTCTGTCCTATGAAAAGCTATTTAATTTAGTTTGAAATGTTTATGTGTGCTTCTTTTTATAGAGCTCTACATTTTTCTCTGCTCCTGTCCCTTCCTCTCCTCTCCCCTTCAACCCTCTCCAATGATCCCCATGCTCCCAATTTACTCAGGAGATCTTGTCTTTTTCTACTTCTCATGTAGATTAGATCGATGTATGTCTCTCTTAGGGTCCTCATGGTTGTCTAAGTTCTCCAGGATTGTGATTTGTAGTCTGGTTTTCTTTGCCTTATGTTTAAAAACCAATTATGAGTGAGTACATGTGATAATTGTTGTTTTAGGTCTGGGTTACCTCATTCAAAATGATATTTTCTAGCTCCATCTATTTGCCTTCAAATTTCAAGATGTTATTATTTTTTCTGTTGTGTAGTACTCCATTGTATAAATGTACCACATTTTCCTTATCCATTCTTTGGTCGAGGGACATTTAGGTTGTAGACAGGTTCTGGCTGTGACAAACAATGCTACTACGGACATAGTTGAGCACATATCCTTGTGACATGATTGCGCATCCTTTGGATATATACCCAAAAGTGGTATTACTGGGTCTTGAAGAAGGTTGTTTCCTAATTTTCTGAGAAATCGCCACACTGACATCTAAAAGGGACTGTACCAGTTTGTACTCCCACCAGCAATGCAGAAGTGTTCCTTTTACCCCACAACCTCTCCAGCATAAGTCGTCATTAGTGTTTTTGATCTTGGCCATTCTTACAGGTGTAAGATGGAATCTCAGAATTGTTTTGATTTGCATTTCCCTGATGACTAAGGATGTTCAGCATTTCTTTAAGTGTCTTTCAGCCATTTTAGATTCCTCTGTTGAGAGTTCTCTGTTTAGGTCTGTACTTCATTTTTTATTGGATTATTTGTTCTTTTGATGACCAATTTCTTGAGTTCTTTGTATATTTTGGAGAACAGCCTTCTGCCTGATGTGGGGTTAGTGAAGATTTTTTCCCATTCTGTAGGCTGTTGTTTTGTCTTGTTGACTGTGTCCTTTGCTTTTCAAAAGATTTTCAGTTTCAGGAGGTCCTGTTTATTGTTTCTCTCAGTGTATATGCTGCTGGGGTTATATTTAGGAAGTGGTCTTCTGTGCAAATGCATTCAAGTGTATTTCCCACTTTCTTTTCTATGAGGTTTAGTGTGTCTGGCTTTATGTTGAGGTCTTTGATCCATTTGGGCTTGAGTTTTGTACATGGTGATAGATATGGATCTATTTTCATTCTTCTACATCTTGATATCCAGTTATGCCAGCACCATTTGTTGAAGATGCTTTCTTTTTTCTATTTGATTTTTTTTCTTCTTTGTCAAAATCAGGTGTTTGAAGGTGTGTGGATTAATATCCAGGTCTTCTGTTTGGTTCCACTGGACCTCCTGTCTGCTTTTATGCCAATACCAGGCTGTTTTCAGTACTGTAGCTCTGTAGTAAAGTTTGAAGTCAGGGATTGTGATGCCTCCAGAAGTTCTCTTATTGTACAGGATTTTTTAGGCTATCCTTGGGTTTTTTGCTTTTCCATATGAAGTTGAGTACTGTTCTTTCAAGGTCTGTAAAGAATTTTGCTGGGATTTTGATGGGCATTGCATTGAATTTATAGATTGCTTTTGGTAAGATTGCCATTTTTACTACATTCATTCTACCTACCCAAGAGCATGGAAGACCTTTCCATGTTCTGATGTCTTCTTCAATTTCTTTCTTCAAAGATTTAAAGTTCTTCTTATACAAGTCTTCCACTTGTTTGGTTAGAGTTACTCCGAGATATTTTATGCTAGTTGTGGCTATTGTGAAGGGTGTTGTTTCTCTGATTTCTTTCCCAGCCCTTGTATCATCTGATTTTTTTTTTAGTTAATCTTGTATCCTGATACATTACTGAAAGTGTTTATGAGTCATAGAAGTTCCTTGGTAAAATTTTTGGGATCGCTTATGTAAACTATCATATATATATATATATATATATATATATATATATATATATATATATATATATATGTGTATGTATATATATATATATATATCAGCAAACACTGAGTGTTTGTCTTGTTTTCCAATTTGTATCTCCTTGATCTCCTTTTGGTGTCTTATTGCTCTGGCTAGGACCTCAAGAACTGTATTGAATAGATATGCAGAGAGTGAACAACCTTGTCTTGTTCCTGATTTCAGTGGGATCACCGGGAGTGTCTCTCCATTTAGTTTAATGTTGGCTGTTGGCTTGCTGTATATTGCTTTTATTATGTTTAGGTATGTTCCTTGTATCCCTGCTCTCTCCAAGATTTTTATCATGAAGGGATGTTGTATTTTATGTGGTCATTTTCATTGAATTTTAGAAAGTCTTTAATTTATCCCTTTATTTCTTCCTTGACCCATTGATGATTCAGGTGAGCATCATTTAATTTCAATGTGTTTGTATGCTTTCTGAAATTAGTGTTACTTTTGAATTCTAATTTTAAACCATGATGATCCAATAAAATTCATGGGGTTATTCCAATTTTTTGGTATCTGTTGAGGTTTGTTTTGTTACTGAGTATGTGGTCAGTCTTTGAGAAGGTTCCATGAGGTGCTGAGAAGAAGGTATATTCTTTTATGTTTGGATAGAATGTTCTATAGATGTCTGTTAAGTTCATTTCAGTCATAACATCTGTTAGTTCCCTTATTTCTCTGTTAATTTTTTGTCTGACTGACCTGTCCAGTGGTGAGAGGGGAGGGCTGAAGTCTTCCACTATTAGTGTGTGGGGTTTAATGTATGATTTAAGCTTTAGAAGTGTTTCTTTCACATATTAGGGTGCACTTATATTCAGGGCATAGATGTTTGTTATTGAGATTTTCTTTGAGATTTTTCCTATGACTAACATGAACCCTAAGATGTCATTCGCCTCTTTGACATCAAGGAGTGGAACAGTGGAGTGAACATCTACATTTATGATTAAAGAGTCATTCAGACAAGCAGAGCTGCTGGAAGTGGCAAAGAATGACAAAACAGAAGCTTAGCTAGCATTCAAGTACAGAGGAAGAAAGGCTCCCTGGTTAACACTTTTTTAAAAAGTAGATTATTCAAGGGGTACAGTGAAGAAAAGGATGATTTGTTAGAATCAAGAGCAGAGCCAGGCAATACTAAGCTACTAATAATTAACAAAACAAGGAATGATCATTAAATAGTATTAATATATATACATACATATATATTAAAATAGAAATGATCAGATTCCATAAATAGAAAGGACAAGTATTTGTATTTTTCCATGGTGAATGTATTCATTTATTATTTTCTAGTGTTTCAAATATTATTAGTAAAGAAGGAAAAAATAACTCAGAATGGCTACTCATCTGGAACTCCAGCTGTTGGAATGCATCCTGAAATTGGAGACTGGAGTAAAGAAATCATCCAAGCTTACATTCATCTGCCAGGACAGAGAAAAGCTGTTTAAAGGTGTAAGAGTACTCAGAGAACTGTCCATATTGTCCTTGTGAATCAAACTGCTAAGAAGACAACTAATAACAAATCAAAATATTTTTTCTAGATATGAGTGAAGGAGATGATGAGTAGAGAAGACGATTTTTAGTGATGGATTTTCAAATGTAGTTACGAATATAATTACATCTGCAAGTTCTATATTGGGAACTTAGGATGAAGATAAACAATGACCATGAAATGGGAAGGGCACAGTGGAGGAAACTAATGCCCTGTTCCAATGAAAAGACGATCACAGGTGATAAGAGGCACCATCTGAGGAACTGGCATGTTGAAAGCAGGAAGCAATGAAAATAGTACTTAGCTCTACAGTCTGTTAGCATGGCTGGTTCTTCCCCAACTCCAAGGCAACCCAATTATTAACTATCTGGGGTGGCTTCACATTCTGAGGACTGTCTCTTGAGATGTTTGGAAGTGACAGAAACACCCATAGTTCTAAGACCTGCATGGTCAGTCCTGCCTCCATAGTTTCAAAACCCTTAAGCATTAATTTAATGACCATGCAGTGGGGGATGGGCTAAGGGTATCAAGTGTTCTGCCGGAGTGTCAGAATTCTTGATTTCTACAGTTGTGAGTCCACGGCAGATACCTGACTCCAGAGTTTATCAGACTACAGTTATGTGTGGCCAGCACCTTCACAGCTTGTACCAAGCCCCTGCTTTCCTAGACTTTGGAACTTATCAGTGTCCCTACCTTCCATTCTCCATGACAGCCTCCCAGGGCTCCCTGTCAGCCTGCAGCTATAGCTGGTTATGTTCAGGCTTCTTGAATTATAATTGGTTCCTATTCTCAGGCCCCCACCTTAACAAGGTTTGTGTTTGTTTGCTTGTTTAAACTTTTATTCTTTTCTCATGTTTTACATCCCAACCACAATTTCCCTTCCCTCCACTCCTCCCAGTCCCTCCCCCCATTTCCCCTCTCCCCCAGATCAACTCTTCCTTTGTTCCTCTTCAGAGAGAGAGGGGGGGACAGGGAAGGAAGAGAAGAGAGAGAGAGAGAGAGAGAGAGAGAGAGAGAGAGAGAGAGAGAGAGAGACTGCAGGCCTCCCCGGAATATTCACTGAACATGGTCTAATAAGACTGGGTACAAACCCACACATCAGCTCTGGATGTGGCAAGTCAGGAGGAGGAAAGGCTCCCAATGACGTGTACTCACTTGGCATGGGTATCAGCTGTTAAGTAAGGGTCCATCATGCTACAATCCACAGACCCAGAGAAGCTAAGCAACAAATTTTAAGCAATGATTTCTCTCTCTTATTTTTCCTTTGTAGACATGGTCTCATGCCCCAGTCTTACTCCAAAGTGCTAGATAAAGATGAGGTGGAACTTAACATCCTCCTTTCACCAACTCTTAAGTGTTGTATCTTGGGTGATACAGCAAGTCCCGTTTATGCTGTTCAGGGGATCAAACCCAAGGCCTCATATATGTTTTCTGTATAGATTTCCCCCTAGGTTAAAACCTTCTATCTTTGAAGACGTAAGATGCAGGTAAAAAGGGAAGCACACAGTAGGGTGCTTTTTTTCCTTTTAGACAGAGGTAAACACCAAGATGTTCTTAGGGGAAGTGAAACTCTCTAATCTTCCAGGATGCTCTTTAAAACAGGAAGTAAACAAACCAAAGGTTTTAGGAAATACCTGAAACTGACCATATTCACTAGGCTCCTCCTTCCTTGAAAGTAAGCAATAAATACTGCTAAGATTGACTACAGGACAAGCCGAGCTGCAAAGACAACTCTCAACAAGCCCAGGGGCCTGGAAGCAGTGACATGGCCAGCAGGTGAGAGGAAGCAAACCTCCCAGAAGAAACAGACTCACTAACCTACCTGCAAAAGGCTCAGACCAGCTGAGCCCCCTGGAAAGGACACCTTTCAACCTGTTGAGCTGCCTGCAGACTGTGCAGTCTGCTCCTTCCAGCTTTTGTGAGCTGCCACGCAGGCTAAAGAGGGGTTGGTGATAAAGCTGTTTTGAATCTTTTCTGCTCTTCTAAATAACCCGTCATCCATTTTCCTGTAAGTAAACCCCCGAAACTCATGGGTTCATCCCATTAGACTTTGGTGGTATCATGACTATAGTTTGTCATCAGTGTCCTGACTGGGGTGAGTAGATACCTGTTGATGTCTCCCCAGGAATAGTGTCACACAGCAATGCTAGGCAAGTCCTATACCAGCTGAACTGTTCCTGAGCCTAGCCACTTTCCTCTTACCGTGACACCTGGCCACAACTTCACATGTAAGGACAGGGACCACATGGGAGCTCTATGAATTGCTGACTCACCCTGACAAAGGAGTCAGGGTTTCCACAAGACTCCTAGTTGGATTTGAGGCTTTCAAAAGCTGCAGGTTTCTCCTGTGTGTAGGATCCGCAGCCGCTTTTCATCATGGTCTCCTGAGTTGCCTTTGGAGGAGACCACTATTCCCTACGTGGGTAGCTGATGGCTAGAGCCATGCTTGGCTTGGATCACTTCTTTTTACTACATCTTTCTCTTCATCACTTTTCAGTTCTTCTGTCATCCCTTTTGTGAAGACTCAAAGCTCTTCCTCTTTCTCTCTTTTGAATAGTCTGTTTATTTTTGTACTGAGTCCTCTCTTTAATTATGTCATACAGAAGCAGTTTCTAAATTGTTGTCTTACCCAGAAGTTACGTTTTCTTAAAAAAAATTAAATACTATGGCCTCCAAAAACTTAAATTATATCAGTTGTTTTTATCAAGAGAAATTGTGGTAGAGTATAATATTCAAAATGATACAGCCTATGACATTAGGCAGACAGATAAAGACACATCTATGAAATTAAATCACAATAGATATTTAGAGCAATGGTTGAGCTAAAAATATGACTTACGGAACTTTAACAACTGCTCTGACAAAACTAATAGAACTTGAACATCAAAATAACATACAGCATTTGATGCCTAATAAAATTTTAAGTAATAAGTTAAAAAGTCTTCTATCATGCTAACTTGAAATTGTAATTCACGGATCATCTTGTTTATGGTAGAAAGGGCTAGAGTATAAATCATTTTGCTCCAGTGAGCCATATGGCTTCTGTTGTGTACAAAATAGGCCTTCTGTAACTATGGGTTCTGCATCCATAGAACCAAAATACAATGGATGTCCATTAGCAACTCGCATCTATAATTTTTCTAGTCATAATTCAGTATACAATTATATACAAAATAGTATTTGTATTGTGTTGTCTGTTATGAGTGTCTTGAGAAGGTAGAAAACACAGAGAAGAACATTTGGAGGTTAAAAGTAAATGTGACTATTATAATAGGTTTGACCAATCACAGATTTTGGCATCCAAGGAAAAGGTCCTAGATCTCATTCCTTGCTGATGTCAAGGGATTATTGAAAACAAATCTGTCACGGAGCCACAAAAGCATCTATTCTTATGTTTAATATGGTCGTGGCTATATTCCAGTCAACCGTTACTCACAAAAATGAACAATAGAGTAGATTTTGTTTACAGGCTCTGGTTAGCTGGTCCCCGTCAAGTGAATAGAAGAACGGAAATTGCTTTACTGAACTTTCCACAACACTATAATGATAAAGCCCTTCACCACTGACTTACTGCCAGTGTACTTACACGCCAGGCACTGCTAATTGGGAAAAAATACTATTGTAATGGCAAAAATGAAGGGGGCATGCTACCTTATATATGAGCTGTTTAAAATATAGCATACAAAATAATAATGCATAAATTGTCAATTGTATCTCCACAGAGCTTAAGGAGAGAAATAGATATTTAATTCCATGCACTTACTAGTGACATATGGGATAAATTAACTCAGAGGTCTAACATCAAATTGTTTACAATATTATAATTATAAAATTAATTTTGAGAAGTATAGCAAATCTCCCTCACTCTCTCTAGCTCCTTGAATGTAGAGATATTTATATTAATAATTACTTATAGATAGATGAGAATTTTTAAAGATCCCTTTTAATTAATAGTATTAATAAACAATCCAAATATTTCTATATATATAAATAGCTCTGAATTAACTTATTAATTTGATTATTGCTGAGGCTTATATATGAAAATAAAACAATTCCTCCTTTTAGTACAAATTCCGAAAAAGCATTTTTCTGCTAACGGGAACCTCAAACAATCAAAGTGAGAAGAAAGGCAAATGAATCAATTTTTCATCCTACAACTATTAAAACAATCAATATTTTTGAAATCCATTGAGTGCTTTGCAGAAAGGCTCATGATAGAAAAACACACAAAATATTACTGTAGCTATAAAAATGTTAAAAAGATTTTTATCCGTGTAACCATAACCAGGAAACTAAGGGAAAGTGATTTGTCGGCTTTCATGCCAAGTAAACCCTGAGAACAGAGATGAGCGGAACTAGGCCCCCAAAGGAGTTGTCTGTGTGTGCCAGGCTGTGTGCAACCCACTACCTGTCAGTCCATCACCCTCACCTACAGAGGTGGGTAGCACAGAGACACACCCTGAGTCACCAATGTATAGAGAAACAGCTCAAGGAGATAGACTTTGAACACCCAAAGCAAGAGCCAGAATGAAAGGTTTCTGTTCTCCTAAGAAAAGACGGATTGTTCTTTGGCCTCAGAAACAAGTAACCATTGATCTAAATGATCAATGACAGTCTCACCCTAGTACACACTTCTCTGTGCCTTGTTCAGTGACGCTCAGCCTTCCTGCAGTTGGCAAACAGGAAAATCAGCTTTCTGTTTAAGATGCTGAATGGCGCCCTCGTTTCTAAACAGGTGGCGTGTGTTAAGTTAAAGGGAAGAAGAGTCTATTGTGTCTTTCAAGCATAAGAAACCTTAAGAAACTTGCCTTATAGAATGAAGGGCATTCTAGAACCAAAATCATGCTTCTGCTTTTAATTCTGAGTCAGCATAGTGAGCAGAAAAGAGAATGATTGCATGTAAAACTGAATATAATTTAAGTAAATGAAACACAAAAACAAATTATAAAACCAAAGAATAATACAATAGGCTGAATTAAAGTCCAGGAAGCCAAAACTTCTGAATATTATATAGTTAATCTTTATTGAAAATAGATTCTTTTTCTCAACAACATGTCTGGATTATAGTTTCCTCTCCCTCTACTCTTCCCACTTACTCCTCACCTCCCTTTCCCACCTGTATCAACCTCCTCTCTAGCTCTCATTAGAAAATAAAGAGGCTTCTAAGGCATTGTAGAGGGCCGGTTTTGAACTGCATAGAAACCCTGTGCAAGGGAGACTTGAGGTATCATTTTTGCTTATAGACTTGGTAAAACAAGTTGGGAGGAGGCAAACCTCTCCCATCAGTAGAGTGCCTTGCCAATGGTCAATCCTTGAGAACACAGATGTGCACTGTAGTTCAAAGGCTCTGACTAGGTTGTGGTTTGTCTTCTGATGAGGTGTTTTTACATATTATATTACAACAAGAGTTTTTCCAATAACACCAAGCTTTTTGTTTAGATTAGCTAGGGCACGAAGCTCTTGAAATTAGTTGCAACCAAGTGACTAGTCTATGAAACTATTTTCATGTATTATGGGAACCTAGTTTGAATCATGATTTGAGTATTATAAAAGAGCACTGGCTTTGCCATAAAGTATGCAGTTGTATCTCCTACTCTGTATCCCCTGTGTCCTGATTTCTGCGGCACTACCCAGAGTCATCCATAACCGAGGAGGTTGGGGAAGGGTCCACAACAGGCGTAATAATAAAATAAAATATAATAAGATAGAACAAAAACTAACACATCAGAATATGATAAAACAAATAGACGAAAAGGAGCCTGAGAAATGGCATAAAAACCAGATATAGATGCAGAGGCCTCCTTGTTCACACACTCAGGAATCCCATCAAAACATTAAACTGGAAGACATAAGATGTATGCAAAGGACATGTAGATTAAAAACTCTCTCTCTCTCTGAGTGTGTGTGTGTGTGTGTGTGTGTAATTTCAAGGCATTGACATGACATTATGAGACAAAGAATCTCCAAAGATGTCATTGAGCCCCTTTTCTGAAGGTCGTCTACTGTTGGGCATGCTGTCTACCCTCAATAATAGTCTGTTTCCCCAGTGATACTGCCTTGGTTATTAACTGGGGACAGCTTCTGGATCAGTGAGGGGTCATGTGTTCACATTTCCTCTTAGCACTAGGACCCCATCTGCTGCAGACCCGAGCAGGTCCTATGCATGCCGCCTCAGTCTCTGTGAGTTCATGCGTGCAAACACACACACACACACACACACACACACACACACACACGTACAAAATTAATGGACATAAACTCCAAAGAAAATATCCAAATATCCATCTACCTAGAATCAATAATTATAGAAAAGCAATCCTCAGTGATGTGTCACCTCACTCCAGTGAGGATGGCTGTTGTGAGAAGTAGAGCCAACAGGTGTTAGCAAGACTACATGGAAAAGGGAATCTTTAGTCCCTTAACACAGGAATGGAAATTAGTGCTGCCATTGTGGAAAAGAAGACAAAGGTTCCTCAAAGAGTTAAAGGTAAAATCACTATCTAAAAATCTCACTGCTGGATATATACAAAGGAAATGAAGCAATAATTTTAAAACACTGTGTCTATCTTCAATGTTTATTTTATCATTATTCATCATAGCTAAAATATTGAAACAATATTAGTGTCTATTATGGATGAATAAAGATAGTGTGGTATATTGGGAAGACAAGAAAAGGGAAAAGGGGATGAGGAAGAGAAGACCCTACCATTTTCTACAACAACAATAAGTCTGGAAGGCATTATACTAAATAAAGTAAATGCAGAATGATCTATACTGTAAGATCAATTTTTATATGAATCTGATAACCAAAACAATCAGAAGTCAAGCACAGCATGCATTTTCAGGAGCTAGAGTATGTCAAAATGTGAAGGTGTTTATCTATTTGAGTATCAACTGGAGTTTATCAGAATTTGAGTTTGAGATGATGCAAAATTCTTCCAATGGAAAGTTGTGATGGTTTTCTATGCCAATATATTTAAAACCACTGGTTATACACTTAAAATAGTCATTTTATGTAAATTTTACCATGACAGAAATAAATTATATTTTTACAAGTTCTGCTAGTATGTATTAAGAAATGAGCAAGACTCATTTCACAACTAGCTGGCTCATAACTAACAGCAGGTTCAGAGTTTCTCACTAGGACAATTAGAGTGAACAAAGAAATCCAGGAGGAGATCATCCTAGGTCATTGGCAATGGCCACTAATTCCACAATAATTTGATTAGTTGCTGCTTGATTGGTTTCCCTGAACATTTGAATCATTTGCGGCATCTTTCTTCTTTAAGAAGACATACTTCTGGTTAGTGTATTTCTTCAGATCTTCAAGGACACTTTAGTGTTTCAGACCATGAGTTCCCACAAGTAAATAATAAGAGGAAGGCAAGGATGGAAAGAGCGACTAAGGAATGAGGAGACTGACCTGAAACTAGACCACAGTTTGTATGATCCAAGGCATGTGTTACCCAGTGATAAAAATCAGAAACAGAAGACAGAGGTTTTTGGTCTTATTAGTAAAGAGCTGACAGGATACACACTAGATAGAATACAGACATTCATTAATTCTCAGCTCATTAATAACAAAAAGAAAAAATTCATGAATATCACCATGATATGAACCAGAACACTGTCTCCAACTTTAACCTGCTTTCTAAAGTTCTTCTCTTTTCCCGATGTGTTTCTTTTCCTAGGGAGACGTGAACAAACATCTATTCACCCCAGATAAGGAACCAACGGCAGATGAGAAGGAGGACTTCTTAAGTTCAGCTGGGTGAAGCAATGAGTCTCGAGCGTACTCATAGGAAATGGGTGAGGAATTCTTTCCAGGAGAATAGGTGAGCAATAGCATTTACATTACTGAAGTCCTGCTCATCGTGGAAGACCACGTCCCAGAAGCTGCACTGAGGGAAGCATTCTATGTACTCTCGTACCGTCCTCCAAGGGTGTGTGGCATGGGGGCATGTGGGAACAAATAGAGGCGAAGATCACAAGTAAAGGTCTGGGACTCTTCTCCTTCTTCCTACTAGTAGTTTAATGGTCCCATTATCTACAATATACCTGCTGTGTTGTTTTACTAATTTTTTTGCCATGACTTCAAGACCAAGATATTCTGTAGGTCACTACAGAATTCTCTGCTCCCAGATGACAAAGGTGATATTGTGTCCAAAGAAAACAGTTCTTCTCCAACACATGTCTGTGTTCTCAATGAGTTGATTGTCAAGATGACACTCAATGAGAATATTCACTGATAGTCACGAAATCTCTATGTACTTACCTGGCCCATCGCCTTTGCTCGAGTTGGGTATTTTATTAATGTACTCCAAATTGTCATAGTGCTTTACTATTTTCTTCTATAATACTTCGGGAATTTTTTGTCTAATTGAAAATTTTGCCTATATCATTGAAATACAGGTAAGCTACTGTTTTTTATTTACATTTCTAAGAAAGATACAAAGCTAGAACTTTAGAAAGTGAGATGTCTGCAGACATTTATTAGGTGAAAAAGCATATATATTAAAGACCCAGCATTATGACTAACATGGGAATGTTATTTTTTACTGATAGGCATTCCTTATCTCCTGCATTTTCTCAAATTTTTTTAAAAAATTCAAGCCCAGTTTTATCTACAAAATGGAAGTGTTACATCAACCTCATTGGTTATTGGAAGGATTAAATGGAGATCAAACATTGAATGATGTGACATGTGTATTATTAGCTCCCATAAATTGAAGTTCCCAGAGGTGGGGGTTGAAAACTCACCATTACGTTGGAGATTCTACAAGTTTGATTGATTTATTAGAAAGTAGTGATGTGGGATTACCCTCTGTATTTATTGGTTAATAAAGGATTGCTTTGGGCCTATAGCAGAGCTATAGGGGACCAGAGCTAGGTGGGGAAAACTAAACTGAATGTTGGGAGAAAGGAGGTGGAGTCAGAGAGAAGCCATGTAGCCCTGCTGGAGCCAGATAGAACTTTAGCTGGTAAGCCACAGCCACATGGTGATATACAGATTAATAGAAATGGGTTAAATTAATATGTAAAAGTCAGCCAATAAGAACCTAGAGCTAATGGGTGAAGCAGTAATTTAATTAATATGGTTTCTGTGTGATTATTTCAGTTCTGGGTGGCCGGGACAAACAAGTAGCTTCTTTACTACAAAGTGGAGATTTGGGGAGTTGGAATGTTGTCTGTCTGTAGTTAAAATTATCTTAGGCTATCTTTACTCTCTAACATTCACTCTCTTTTACCCCCACGTCTGACTGATAGAGAATTCCTGCAGTGACTCATCTACATGGTTCTCCCAAAGTATTGATAAATGTCTTAATTTGTAAGTTTCCTTTTTATGTGACTGTAAAAATAAAATATATAGCCACTTCCACGGTGGAACACATCCTTCAGGGAACCCTGGATCCAGCTCCCAGGCCATGTTTATTTCTACTTGGCTCAGAATCAACTGTCAAATGTTCCCTTTGAGCTGAGAGCTGTGCTTTGTGTCAGCAGTGATAATTTTTAGTATTGATTATCTAGTTTCCTTTACCCTCAATGCACCTGAACTGATTCGCTCAGTCACCGAGTCACACTGTCATGAGATTGTAGTCAGAATCAAGAGCTACAAATGAGCAAAGAAGTCACCCAAGCAAAAACTAACACTAATACAGCAAAGACCCCATCCTCAGGTTCCTAACACTTCAGCTGAGAAACACCCCTGTTGTCAGCATGTCCCGACACATTTCTTCTGAACAAAGCAGCCAACTATTTATATTTCTTCAGAGAAACTGGTGTTAAAAAATAAGGTATGAATATTGGGTAAAATCCCAAACTTCTCATAACTGTGGATACTGTGCACTGCATCAGTAATATCCATGGGCCGTTTTAGGAAAGTAATGTAACTTTACTGAAGAACTAGAACAGTATCTATAGCTATGACTGGGAAGTAATAATTACACTAAACAGAAAATGAGTTTTCACCTTATGTATAAATTTAGAGAAATTTAAAATTGTGTTCTGAGCACAGGCCTTAATCAAAACTTTGACTTACCTATCCCAATTGAACAACCTATCAAGCATTTATCTAAACTTTTAGAATTTTTGTTATAAGAAAATCCAAAATTAGCAACCTACAAATCAACCATGTAATCATTATTAGAGACAAACAAGTAGCGCTGGTTTATTATAATTCCTGAATGATAGTTATAGGCATTCAGATGTCAGACATTTATAATTTTAAATAGTATCCTAAAACATCCCATATTTTATCAGACCTCATGCCCTCCCTTCCTCTCTTCCTTTTTCCATCTTCCTTCTCTCCCCTCCTCCCCCCCCCCATTCCTTGAAAGTCAGTTGCTGGAGAGGTCAAGTGGCTTTGCTGTGAAGTGCTACCACTGGAGTGGACATGTCGCTTACCGCCAGGTTATTTCTACAGAAGACATTAGGAGGTATCGTCACCACCCTCTCCCCCAAAGCCACCATTCAATGAAGAAGCGATTCTATTTCATTCAAGCCTGTGGCTGCGAATTTACATTTTATGCTTTTCTTAATGGATATGTACACCAGATCCTGAGGTTTGCTGGCCAGAGAATTTATAAGAATAGCATATTCTGCTACTACTCCAACTGTAGTACTGTGGGTTGCCCATAATCCAAATGCAAGAATCTGTTCATCTTGTGATGCCTACCAGATGTTTCCAAGAGTCATGAAATCCTTTCCCCTTGCATAAAGAGTGGAGTCACTCGGGCTCATTGGTTCCAGATTTTTCTTAAGACATGACTAGAGCCATTGTCCTGTGTTTACAGCAGCTGTGCATCCTGGCCTCCCTCAGGATGCTGCCGTTCGCACTGTAGTGTGTTCTCCAAATGTTTGCAAGGGTTGTGCGCTAGGGAGGAGGGAATCGTCTCTGCTGCTCCGCCTCCCAGCATGCAATGCCAGCTTAGAGACTGAGAAGCAGCTTCAATAATATTTCATGGAACACTTTACTATAAAAGAAGCCAGAATAATACAAAAAGCAAATAAATAAACAAATAAATAAATTACTGCCACAGCTTCTTATAGCTGATGGGTGGAGTGTTATCTTTAGGTTCCTTGGAAAGTATTCCTTCTTTGTCTCTGTCTCCTACCTCACACCAGACAGAGAAGTTAAGTTCATATAAGTTACACAGAGAACCTTGAAGTTAAAACCATGATGATCACTCAGGAATTTAACAATGACCTCTGTAAATATGGGGTAGACAGACTTCTCAAAGAAGAATGTTAGTAAACAATCTTCTGAATAGAAAGATAAATAAGATTTTATCAAAATAAAACCTTCGTACTCAATAGAAAAACACTATTTAAAATATCAAAAGAGAGAATGGGGGAAGAGAATGCCCAGGACACAGAGTAGACACACATGATATTGTGAAAGAACCAGTTTTGCTAATTAAGAAAATGTTGATTTACTACTAGTTACCTAATAGAAGAATGTTTTTATAAAATTAAACATTCATTATGATTGAAAGCTAGCTGTAATTTTTATCAACAAAATAGAGTTTAATTTGTTACCGATAGAGTACAGTTATCTGGAAGGATTGAATTGTGTAATTGTGTAAACTTGCACTTAGATTGAATGCTTAAAGGAAATTTGCTTCACCTCCCCAAATGATGGAATCAGCTTGCACATTTGTTATTAGGACTCCAATACCAAACAATAACAAATTAAAATAGAAATCCTTTTTTCACCTTTGGGGAGAAAAAGAAAAGGAAAGAAAAATACCTGTCTTGTACAGAGAATATAAACAATATAGGAATGTGGCAAATGATTTTTTATAAAATATATGAATAGCTTCTATAACTTGATGATACAACACATTTGAAAATGAGAAAGCCCAGTGAAGTTTTGGGGCAGGAAGGGGCATGGATGACTAACATGTGTGTGAGAAGCTGCTCAAGACCTTTACTCGTTAGCTTACGATTAATTAAAATCACAACTAAATAGCTCTCAACTTTCAGAATGCCTGAAATTTGGTCGCAGGTAAAGCTGTCACCCTACCAGCATAAGGTCCAGTACCCACATAAAAGCCAGGTGAATGTGGCAGCCCCTTTGTTAGCCCAGCACCTGGGAGTCAGATACAGGAGGTGCAGGGAAAGCTGGCTAGCTACACCAATCAAAAGGGCAACTTCTGCAGTCAACAAGAGACTTCACCTCGGTAAATAAGTTAGAGAGTGATGAAGGAACACACCCAACATCAACCCACATGAACATGTGCACAATCACCTGCATACACACAAGCCTACCGCGTGTAAACGTGTATGCACACATGTGTACATATCACACACACACACGTGAAGGTACAAAACTGTCGATAGTTTTGACACTGTATCTAGAAGGTTTTTTTATATAGTTAAATCTATATTTACCCAAATTATCTAGCAATTTCGCTCCTATATAGTTACCGACAGAAATGAAACATTTTCCAGCAGCAAACGAAAATTTACAGCATCTTTATTCATTACAGACTTCCATGGTATTATAGCCATATCTTAAAGGGTCATCCAGAGGTTAAATGGATCATGCCTTGCAGTACTACTCAAGAAAAAAAGGAACACAATGATGGAATCACACCAAGGAAGATGATTCTTAAAAGGCATCTGAGCCTTAAAAGACAATCAGTATGCACTATATTGTCACTGCAGGCAACGCTATCCCATGGTAAAAGAAGTCAGGAGAATGGTTACTGGGGGGCGGGAACACAATGGCTAGAAAACACACTTTCTATATAGGAAAACGTTCTCCTTAAAGTCTACATCTATTGTTATGTAAATTATAATGAAAGGGTGGCTTAAGGAAAGAGCTTACTATGTGCAGACAATACGGAGGTCAACATAATGGACAGGCAAATCAAACAGACGTGGTCCCCGTTCACATACCGAGCTTGAGCTCAGACTTAGGAGATTAAAGAACAGAAAGATGATCTTAGTAAAATTCCTTGTCCCAGCAGCATAGAGAGAATTAGGTAACCATGAAATCTGTGTTCCCTCCTCATTCTCTAGTTTCCTGATCAGTGGCAGCCACCTTGCACGATGCTTCCCAATGGCCTGTTCTACCTTCCTACCAATGGCATACTCTGCCTCTTCAAAGCACCCAGAGGTCTGTGTCTGTCTGTCCTGTGGGAAATAGAGGTATGGACAGGATAGCCATCCACGAAGATATGACCATTTAGTTTCAATATCGCTACAAGTTGGGTCTTTAGTGGTGTTATATGTGGTGAAAATACCACACATGATCCAAATCTACTTTCAGGCTCTTAAAGTGGGGTGTGAGGCCTGCCTGGCCTTCCCAGAAATTTCACTCAGCTCCTATTCTCTTGGGAGCTTCATATTGCTGGTCAGGAGGATATTTCAAGTGTCAGAATTGCGCTTGACTCTGGCAGATTGAAGAATGCAGTGTCTTGTTAAAGGACGTAAAGGCAGCTGCACAGCTGTGAAGTTCCAGCATAAGCAATGATCCCTGACCCAAGCCCATCCTCCTACCCCTAGACAGTAAGACTTGGGAGCTCCTGACTACCCACCTAGACTGGGAAAACTGCCTGGAAATTTGTGACGTTAAACGTCCCCTACATGTAGAGGAACAGCTTTCCCTTAGCTGTTTGGAGAAATTTTGCAATCCTAAGTCTTTTGTAGTTGATTTTATAATGTATTTCTCTGTTCTGTCTCAGTGTGATGGACTAAATAGTTTCTAGAAACAGGTAAATTGGACATTAAACTGTTTTCCTCTTATGAAATTCTGTGGAGGACCTCAGCTGTTTTTACCTACTCCTTAAACTGAGCAAAAGTAACAGTCCATCTATATAAATAGACACAAACAAAACCACGCAAAGAAAATGATTTTCCCAAAGATGCAAGTCATATGACATTGACCAAGACAGTCATTCACCTTTGCAGTATGGTCAGAGCACTTGGATTCTAAGGCTCGGGTGTGTGTGCTTCCAAATGGCTGCAAGTTTTTCTCACGAGTGATGTTCTATTCTTTCTGAGTGTTTGTAGGCTCAGAATAGCCATCCAGGAACCACCTAAAACCTAACTTTGGGTTTTCGTCTCTTCCATGGTTCTCAGCTTCGAGAGAAATAAAACAGTTGTTTGGAGTTTGGGGTTTTTCGTATGTTTAGTTTGTTTTTTATTATTTCTTGTATTACTTGGTTTGTTTTGGTCTTTTAGCTTCACCTCATCAATGTTTGGCAGGGAAAAAAAGGAAACAATGAATACCACATTTTTAGCTGGCGGACCCACTTACAGGGAAAAGTAGATTCTCTTGAAGACCGTGGGAGTTCTGCTGGCTAACAGGAAACTCAACTTCGGTTTTAAAAGCAAAAGTTGACATCAGCTGACAAAACACAGAGACAGAAGGCCATCTCTTGCGCTTGTTTGGCTTTTTACTCCTTTTAAACAAATGCCACCTTTCAGTATATGACAGAGTGAGGAAGTGTTGGGTCATCTTAAATACTGCCAATGGGAGGCAGAGTGGTACCTCGGAGAGAAGTGGTCATGAGATGGGAGCTGAATTCAAGCTAAATATCCCTCCACCCCCACAGCCATATACTACTGCTGGGTTACATCTCTTTTGTTGACTGCTGGTCTGCTTTTTGTTAAACTGAGAGAATTGTTAGACCGGAGTAAGCTGCTCCATTAAGAAGACCAAGAGGGGAGAAGAAAAGACCAGGCAAATAGCAATTCTGCTTCAGATAGTAGCTAACTTTCTAGTGATAGAATTGTTATTAATGGTCCCTCCTATGATTTAGTTTTTAACATTTTGTAATTTTTAGTTTCACCTCTAACATTGCAAACTGTCATGAAATTAATCAACTGGTGTCTCTATCACCCTGCTTAGGATTCTATTTGGGTAAATGTCAAGCAAAATCTGGAATCAATCATATTTACCAAGAAAGAAAACCACTTTTATTTAAAATGTCCCATTCATGCATGGTAGCTTACAACTACAATCCCAGCACTAAATTAAGGAAAGAGAATCTCTGTTAGTTTAAAATCAGGCTGGACTTCAGAGTGAGTTCTGGGCTAGTCTGAGCTATGGAGTGAGACTCTATCTAAAAATTTATTTATTGCTATGTATTTATTTAATAAACAAAAGTTCTAGACCTTGAAATGGAAACTAGGATACAAAATATAATAAATAAGAGCCCTAATACCAAAAAATTAAAAAGTAAACTCTTCTTGCTTGATAGTCAAGATTAGGATTGTTGTAGGAGTCTGCTTGTTTATCCTGGCCACCCAGAACCAAAATAATCACCCCAAAACTATATAATTTACATCATTGTATGGCCAAACTCTTACATATAGAATTAGCGCATCTCCATTATTTTATACTCTACCATGAGGCTCATGGCCTTTGGAAGGTTCCGGCTGGCGGTTTGCTTCTGTCTCCAGAGGCAGCTCCATGGTTTCTCTCTGACTCTACCTTTCTTCCTCACAGCATTCAGTTTAGTTTTCCCCAAGCCAGGTTCTTTATTCATTAACCAATAACAGCAACACATAGACACAAGGACATCCACACCACAGGATGATACAGAAAGATAAAAGTTTAAATCTTGAAATGATTTTTTGTTGTTGTTTCATTTTGCTTCACTTTTTGTTTTGCTTTCTGTATTTTCTGCTGTGCAATAAAGAATGACTTAAAACAGGATTTGGGGACTGTGGAAAGTGCTGTACTTTCTGGGGTGAGTGCTGCAGGCTAGACTGAATGGACATGGCTTGCTGAGAACACAGCGAAGCATTTCCTAGACATTTTATGCTACAAATATCTCTAAATAAAACATAAATAGATTAGAAGGCAAGGAAACATGCTTTAAAAGCAAGGAAGCAAATCTTACAAAATCTGAAATTAAGAAAAAGAAAACCCTCCCACAGAGGTTCTGTATGTTTTTATGTAGCCTTGATTATTGTGTGCCTGTCTAAACAACTATTTAAGTGACATGCATCTAATCCAGAGCCCCTCTGCCCTGGATTCTGAGCTTTGGGCACACACAGCTCACTAGACCACATCTCTTAGACATTTCTCCATTTCTGAAACTACTATAATATAAATTCTGACTTATGGAAACATATAGTCCTCCATATCAACAAGTCAAACTGGTATATATTACCCCCAAGCCCTATCTGTTATTTTTTTCCCCCAAATAACACAAAGAGGCCTCTTCCCATTCTGGTCACTCTGAAGTAAACTTTTAAAAAATAAAAATGGGCCTCTACTGCTACTGCAATCTAGTCAACCATGTTAACCAAACCCAATGACGTCAGCCTGGAGGGCAGGTAGGGAGACGGCTTGAAAGGCTGCGCTGTTATCGCATGTGTACAGAGGCACCAAGGAGAATGAAATCAGATGTAGAAGACGATGCTACATAGCAAAGTTTTAGAGTCTATCAATATTAAATTTGAAGATGTTCAATGGGTATACTTAAGGCTAAATTTCTTATATTAAATGATAGCGTTTAGTTTTTATTTGCTATTATAAAAAATTAAAGAAAAAGAGGCTTGGTGTGTGCTCTTATTAAGGTGAGAATTTTGTACTGAGGGATAAATTCATTCATATTTTAAAATAAATACTTCAAATGGAAATAAATGAAGAGATTAGGAACAAAGTTATACCACTCCTGACATATTACAAAAACAACCACAAATGCCTTGTCTCTGTAATGGTCCTAATAGTATTCAAAGTACTAACAACATAAATCTAGGCATATTGTTTCAGTAAAATCAGTTTGTTCTCTTCGGACATCTATTTACAGGAGTATTGTATACCATGCATGTGTTACTAAAGAAGAAATTTGGTGACAATTTAAGGTAGTTTTCTAACATGATAATAAGGCAGGAGTCTATGCCCAGACTCCACTGTGACAACAAGCTGCTTCAAACTAGTTTAATTCACCCTGTATGCTGTAATAATATGCCTGGAAAAAGCACCTTAAAAGAAAAATGGCCTCGCTGGGTGGTGGTGGTACACAGAAGAAAGAGAAGTGAAAGACCCAAGGCAAAAGGTAGATAAAGGGGAACGGGTTAATTTAAGCTAAAAGAGCTATTGAGAAATAAGCCTAAGCTAGTCTGAGCAGTCAAAACTAGTAACAAATCTCTGTGATTTGGGAGTTGGTTAGCCGCCACAAAAACAAACAAACAAACAAACAAAAAAAAAAAACCTTGTTACACAGAAGTTCAAGATCAAGGTACAAACGGATTCAGTGTCTGGTGAAGACATGGTCTCTATTTCCAAGATGAACCTTCTAAAGTCATGTCTTTACAAAGAAAAGAGACTGGAAGGAAGGGAATAAAACTTATCCAGTTTGCTATTTTTTTGAAAATAATAACACATATATAAGTACAGACAGCTCACGTCTTGACACCTCTGAAAGACCACACTTTGTAGTACAGTTATATTGGAATTTTGCTTCAACATGAATTTCAGAAGGGGCATAAATATTCTAATGACAGTGAGGAGCATATTTTTAACTTCAAACATTTTTTTAAATGCATAATAGTTTAAATTGAAGAGACTGGAGATCACATAACCTTAACCCTGAGTTAAAAGTAGTTTACTTCTCTGAGTTGTGGACCCTTATTATTTCCTTAGCTACTGTCCCATTATAACTGTACTGAAATTGATGACTTGACCTGGTAACTGATTTGCAAGATTCAGCTTGTTGGATGGGTTTTAGTAGGCACCCAAGAAAACATCCTAATGGTATCTTCCTTAATTATGCCCAGATTCTAAACCTTGGGCAAGCCAGATCCAGTTCAGGGATGAGGAAAAGTCACAAGCATTATAAAAACTCAACCTCTCCCCTTCCAAGATTCTTATCATAATCAGATGAAGCTTGTTTTCAACTCCCGGGCTATGGAGAGGACGCAGGGTGGGTTTGAGAAGAGTCTGGGGATGCGTGTGTAGCAGTGTATCTGACATGTTCCCAGTGTGTCTTACGGTGATTATGCCCTGACGAGTCACCAGAGAAAAAGCATTGGTCTGCAGGATTAATCTGTCAAATGCACTTTTGAGAAATATTTCAAGTTGGCAGCTTGGAATTTGGAGAAGGTTGATCTCAGGGAAACTGAAATGGCAGGGATCCAGAGACCCCGAGGCCAGTGTGAGGAGTTTTAGGGCCACTGTGAAGGTGGTGGCACAGAATGGAAAGGCTATCTATCTTCTTTAAAGATACAACTGATAAGCTGGAGAACCAGGACACAAAGGAGACATGGTGTATATTCTGGAATGCTGAGCTTAGTTTCGTCTGTAGCTTGTGTGAGAAACACATTTAGAATCAGGACAGTCCACTACTTCTCTGCCTCCTCTATACAGACTCCTTAATGAGCCCCAAATTTTAAAACACATTGGATGCCTACATTGTATGCAATGATCTTGTGAGGTTTGGGTATGAAATGTCACTCAGAAGTTCATGGATTAAAGCGCTGGTCTCCAGAAAACAGTGTCAAGAGATCAGGCACTGGGGACACGATTTGTTAGGGCTCCAATCTCATCAGTAGGTTGATTTATGATTTTATAGCTCACTGTCACAAGAGCCAGCATCTTCTCTCCCTCTCTCTAGCCACCCCGTGTGTGTGTGGGGGGGTCTGTCTGTCTGTCTATCACCCTCTACTTCCTGGCCACCATAAAGTGAGCTCCCCACCATGATGTCCTGGATTACCACAGCCCTAGGAGATGTGGCCCAGTGATCCTGGCCCAAAACTTCTGAAACTATTAATGAAAACATATCTTTCTTCCTTTGAAGATGATTTTATCAAATATCTTATCATGGCAATGGGAAAGATAACTAGCAGATGTCTAACTTAGTTCTATATTTAGTTATCTGTAATTTTAAATACTGGCTGCATAAATTGATTATATTTACTGGCAATTGGAAAATATTGACTTAAGGTAACTTCCAATTTTCTAGCTTTTCAGTAGAAAAACTTATGTTTCTAAGATGGGGTAGCAGGAAAATGAAGGAAAAGAACATTTGGGAGGGGAAAGACAAGCAATGCTTCATTCATTTCATCCTTATAATATTGAAATAGGAAGTTACTATTATAATTTTATGATGGAGAGATTAAGGCTAACAAACATTTGGTGCACTTTAAAATTTTTATACAGGCAGAAACTAGTGAAGGGTTTGAAACTGATTTTTCTAGCTTTTTTTTTTTTTTACAAGAATCCCTTTGAGGTTAACCCCTGCTGCCCACCGTGAACCTTACTTTACAGTATAAAAGCTAAGAATATACAAACAGTGCTATTGGACACCTGGCTGTGCTGCATGGCTATCGGACCAAAGCTCTGTTCATTTAATTTTATAAAGTAGGTTTTTCTGGTCTTTATTTGTGTAACAACTGTCCTTTGTATGAAAATAATAAACAAGAGTATAGTTCTGTTTGTTCTCTAGATGAGCCGAGAAAGAGGTTCCTGAGTGAAGCTTTCTCTGTGTTTCCCCTTCACACAGCTTCTTGAACTGCAAAGCTCAATGCACATCACCCAGTAAAGACATCCAACTCCATCACAGATCAGAGAACTGATCTCTGTGTCCTGGCAGAACTGGGTGTGTAGCAAATCCTAGTAAATCATGTGTTCTACCTATTAAAGTTTCCAGTTATTATTAAACTACCCTCGCAGTCCTCTCTGCAAACATTCCCATGGCCCTCTGCAGACATTAAAAAGGACATAAGTGTCTCCCAAGTGTCCCCATCACAAAGAAGAACACACACAAAAGAGATCCAAACACAGGAGGAGGAAAGGGTGGAGTGGATAACATCCTCCTTCCTCCTCCAGTGGGTTCAAAGCTGAGTGTTTCTGCCACTCCCACTTCAATACCCAGATGAGATTATCGGTGTGGGGAGACCACCCTGTGTTATCTCCACTTCCTGCAGAAGCTAGATTATCATCTCTTGTTTTATGTTTATGGTTAATAGGCAGCATCCCAAAGCATGGCTTTCTCCTTGACCCTTCGGTTGTTCCTTTCCCTTCCTACCTTATAAAACAGCTTTATAGACACTAGGGCAAGTCATATTTATTCTGGCTCTGTATCCTTCAGGATGGCACATCTTGACAGCCCTTCCTTGTGGGGGAGACAAGAGGGAAAAAAATGAAAAGAAAACTGTATTCTGTACTAGTCATCAGTTTAATTTAACATTTACTATTTGGAGTTCTTTAAATAAAGTTTGTATAAAGAAACCAAAAAATTTAATAACTTAAATCCAATAACAATACATTCCCTGGAATAGAAGCCTTACGTTATACACACCCAAACTAATTCCAGAAAGAGAAATTAAGACTATCCTATACCATATGATTTTCAAGGCAACAAAAAATGGCATTTTCACCGGGCTAAGCTTTCCAAAAACTCCCCTCTCCATTTCCTAAAGGAGAAAAGGAAATATACAAAATGATGGAAAAGGTCTTCGATTTCTATGACAGGCTCGTAATGACACAAGTTTGTGTGAGGAAGCCTATAACTGCTGTCCTTTCTCATGGCAGAGTTCACACTCTTTGGCCAGATCTCCCCTTCTGTGAGTCTCAGCCCAAGTTCAGCCAGCAGTCAGAAGCAGTGGGCAACTGCTGGTCTGTGTTTCAGCAGTCAGAGGTAGGCGGCACTCCGCACAAAATGCACAGTTTTGCTTGTCGTCCATCGATTTTTACCATTCACACCTCATTATTGTGGGATATTTTCAACAGTAGAAAGAGAGCCTCTTCAATGCCCCAAATTCCTAAGACTTCTCCTTTCAGGTTCCTCAGAGTTTTGTTTAAAGATGGCCCGAATCAGAGGAGTGATCTATATGCACAGACAGCAAACCCACTTTCAGAAAAAAATCTGTTTTCCAATCAGAGGATTTGAAGGACCTCTGTAAGCCGGAAAGTGGGGATGGGTGGGAAATCCCAGTATGTTTGGTCTTTGTGTTTGTTGATTATGCAATGGTGGTAGCAGGAGAGTTGTAAACTCCTCAAGTCCTGAGGTGGAGTGTGTACTACAAAGAAAAGAACATGGCCACTGTGTAACAGAAATCCTCACTTTTATGTTCTCTGTCTTCTTTCATCACTTCACCTCCACAGCTCCTCCACAAGGATGTCGGAGGTAATATCACAAAGAAGGCTTCGCTTTTGGCCTGATATATTGTCGGGTGGGGAGGGGAGCCAGAAAGTGAACGCTTAAAAATAAAACTCAAGAGAGGAGCAATAGGCATTTCCCCAGGCTCACCCCAAACTCTGCTTGGATACAGAAAAGTGTGGCAAAGACTTTTAGAATGATTCTGTGCACGAGCTCCAGGTCCCATGCTAATCCCAATTGCCCCGCCCTTGGTAGGACCACAGTCTACCAAAGGCAAAAGGGAATTCAACTTGTAATCCTTGTCTGGGTGGCTGAGTAATAAACAAAACCTTCAGCCTTCAGAGGATTTTCAGCAACATAAGGAATTATACAATGTGTTGCTTATAAAGAAATAATACTGGGAAAACTGGATCCACAATTCAAAGAAAGTAGAATCAATATATGTCAAATTGACGATGACCTGGATGTTCTGATAAAAATTGTAAGATTGTCATCAATAACCATTCTCCATGGAGCAAAGGAGAACACTACTGAAATTTACAGAAACAAAGTTCTTAACAGATGAATAGAGATTGTTATTTAAATGAGGAGAAGCAAAGGAAAATCTAATTGAAGAACATAGTGACGTTAACTTTCAAATTCTCCAGATGGGCTCAGTAAGATAACGGAAATGATAGCCCAAGTCACTGTGTTTCAAATGCCCGGTAAACAACAGAGAAGAAATGAGGGGGGGATGACTAGAACTAGCAGGGCCTTAGGGTGACATAAGAATATCCCACTTTGAGAGACCGGAGTCCCTGAACCAGAGCGAAAGGAAGACAGCGTGGAAGCCTCCTGGAAGGCACAGTGGGTGAGAACTAGCTTCCCGATCCTCTGAATAACACACTTTAATACTTAAAACACAAGAAACTGAGAAAACCACAGAAGTTTGTTTCCCAAACAAAGAATTTAAGGGAAATAATACCCGTGGAAAATTCGGAATCGAGGACTATGGGGAAAGCATGAAAATGGCAAATACCTGAATAAACAAGTGAGCTATTTCTCTCCTTAGTTCATTAAGATGCATATTTATAAGACTTTATGTGAGGATTTCTCTTTCTGTACTTGTAACTCACATAACAGACTAGGTAAAGGCACAAAGGATGCAGGCGACTTGAGCAACAGTTGCCACCTTAACTTGGCTGAGATTTCAAGAACATTTCATCCAATAATACCAGAGTATGCATTGCCTGCAAGAACACAGGGAACTCTCATCAAGACAGGCCACAAAACTAATTTCAGTAAAGCTGCAGTAATTTGGATCATGTAAATTATGCTCTCTAAACATTAGTGGCAGAAAAATGCCCATAAAGTATCTAAATATTAGATTAAACAATTCCAGGGTCAAACAAGAAGTTTCATGGGAGCCTGTAAAATACTTGAATTAAGTGGAAATGTGAGTTAGCGATAAAAGGGATGAAAAAAGGGGGCTGTTCCCAGGGACACCACAAGATGAGAACCAAGGAGTCCCCTAGCTCAACAGCTCAAAATACCACTCCCTTGACAGATGCAAAGGATCAGAGCTCAGTAGTTAGATTCTAGATTTTCATCGTCCAGAAAACTGTACTTGTAAAACTTCCATAAATGAAATCTCTAGTATAATTCACCCAGCAGCTGCTCCGTTTGTGAATTCTGTCAAATATTGAAGAAAAGGAAACAGTAGTATACATGTCATCTCTTGCAGAGACCCAAGCTAGGGGTATATCTCAACTCATGTTGTGATATCAAGGTGATATGGCAATAAAATCAACAAAACTAGACAATGAAAACTGTAGAGTATGATTCCTTATGATATAAATCAGAGGCTCACCAACAAGCCGAACCAAGTAGTATATCTTAAAAGATGTGAGAGATTGAAGTTATTAATTTCCATTGCACCTCTGCTATATTGTTTACAAAAAATTAACTCTTTTTTGGCTTAAAGCTTATTTTTTTCTTTATTGATATGATAAGAACAGGTTTGATCGAACTCCTCTTTGTGTGTGTCTTTCCATGTCAGGGTTTTCCACTTTGCTGTGTAATCTCGTTAAGGTGTATTTCTCATAAACAGTACATAACTGGATTTTTAAAATCCAATTTGAAGTGGCCTCCTGCCTTTTAAGAGGTAAATTTAAGTCATTAGCATTTATTGTTATCACTGTTCCCTTTAGATTTATTTTTAATATCTTATTCTATTTTATTTCTTCCACTTCAATTTCCTTATATTCTTCCTCTTCCTTTGATTAGAGCAGCAAAGTCGCCGGCTGCTTTGTGTTTGTTTTCCATTCTTTTGCTTCCCTTATAATGCTCATTTCTAGGTATTTGGCATGGGTTCTTGACCTCACAGAGTGAAAAGTCTATTTGGTGTCACTCCCTGTTTTCCTCCAGAAAGCAAAGATCTACAAAAGCTTGAATTTTGATTTAATTGTTGTTGTTGTTTGTTTTCATTAACTTATTCTTTGACAATTTCCTTTATCTCTACAGTACATTCTGGCCACTCTCTTCCCTCCACCCTCTTTATCCTCCTCTTCCCACCAATCTTCCCTCATTCGCCCATGAAACCCCCATCCTACATTTATGTCTTTTTGTTTTGTTTTTGCTTTATGCTCCGCTGGGTTTAGCAAAATACTCACACGGGCATAGATGTGAGGCTTTCCTCTAGACCATGAGTAACTCACAGGTGTCTACATCACAGAAGGTAATGACTTCTCCTCCAATACCCCTCCACTGATCCTCTGAATGAGGGGCCCTTGAACTCCTCGTCTACCGGCTCAGGCTTGTTCAGGCCCTATGCAGATAGCAACCATTAGCTCATGTCTAGGCCATGCCCATAAGACAGCATTTCGCCTTTCTCCCCATGATTTGACTCTTACTTTCTTTCCATCCTTTTCTGCAGTATTCCTGACCATTAGAGGAGGTGACGTGAGTGACATGCCCAGTGCATCCACTTACTATCTCCACTCTAATGTAGGTTTCTGTTTGCAAAGTAGGTTTATTTCTCTCTCTCTCCTCTCTCTCTCTCTCTCTCTCTCTCTCTCTCTCTCTCTCTCTCTCTCTCTCTCTCTCTCTGTGTGTGTGTGTGTGTGTGTGTGTGTTGCCTGTGTACATGTGTACCGTGTGTGCCTGGTACTTGAGGACGGTCAGAAGAAGATATCAGATGCCCTAGAACTGAAGTTACGGATGGCAGCGAGGAACTGGGTGGTGATAGGAACTAAACATTGGTCCCCTGCAAGCAACCCAAGTCCTCTCCCCAGCTGAGCCACTGCTCCATCCCCAGAGCCTTGCTGTGCAGGCTCTCAAAATTACTCATTGCTATTGTGATGTTTAGTATTACAATTTGAACCCATTGCTTAAATAAATTGATCTCCAGGTTAATCAATACTTTCAAAGCCAATTAATCTCCAATTTAACCAATTTCTTTCTTTCTTTTTTCTTTTTCTTTTTTTGTTTTTTCGAGACAGGGTTTCTCTGTGGTTTTGGAGCCTGTCCTGGAACTAGCTCTTGTAGACCAGTCTGGTCTTGAACCCACAGAGATCCGCCTGCCTCTGCCTCCCGAGTGCTGGGATTAAAGGCGTGCGCCACCACCGCCCGGCTTCCTTGCATCTTATTCTATGTTAAGCTATTCTTTCTTCTCTTTTAAGGTGTATCATCTCATGCTTCTCCTAGTAATGTTCTGAATAATAACCCTAATTACTGTTTTCCATCTTAAAGCTTCCTGAGTATATTTTCATTTTTCTTCTCTAACAGCATTTTCACTGGTCTTGAGTACGGCAAGTGGATTCTAAACCTCGTGGCTGAAATGAGAACATTGAGGCTCCTCAGCATAGCTGTTCTTTCTTTCCAGCTATTGTTACTAAAAAGATGACTAATGACCATTCCTGTGGAACCAGCACCACCACGTCCCTCTGAACCCAGTGAGTAAGGGGGGCTAGGAGAGGGGGAGGAAGGTTTCCGTGGGATGTGCAGTTCACGAGGAAAGAGTTGAGCTCTTCTCACACGGTCCTCCATGTATGAGACGTACAATATTCTTCCCCCCTGAAGACAGGAGAAAAGAAACAAAGAAAATCCCTCAAGTGAACAGGAGAAAATGGGAGCTAGTCAAACCATCACTTCTCTCCTAGTCAGCTATGCCTTTCTTTCGTTAAACTTAGCCAAGGCATTTATTTTTCTGGATGAACAATGACAGGAGAAATTACATTAAAAGAAGACAGATCAATGAAGCCATTAACACTTGCATGACTTGGTGTCTTTTTAAGTGTTATTTCAGGGAAATAAGGTAGACAAAGAAGACAAATATGAACGTTTTAAGTAGACTCCCTAAGTAACTAAAGATCATTATCTGTTTATAATGCAATTTAGATTTTAAAATAAAGTTTAATTTCCTAATTGTAAGTACATAGAATTCCTGATCAAACACAGCTAACTTCGCATTTTCCTAGACTTTGATATGCGTTCTAGGAAAAGGCAGGGCACTAATAAATTTACAATGGACATAGTTGCAAAAATGTCCATGGGCGTTGCTAACATATCCAAACAAGGCTGGTCCAGCATCACACAAAATACACAAACTAGTAAGAAGGAACATTTCCTATATATATTTATTTAGCCATAATCTCAGGGAGTCCTTGTTTGTACTGCATGAAGACTGAAACCATCCAGGGAACCCCAGAGCAACAATAGAAAGAATGGGCTCTTCCTTTAGAGATAATTTTCTCCCATCAGGAAATTAAATGTTTCTCCTGGCAGTGAGTAAAGTACACAAGGGAATGTAGACTCACACGTATACCCCCTCAAGGCCAATCACAAAGGAATGTAGACTCACACGTATACCCCCTCAAGGCTAATCACAAAGCGGGGTTACCCAAGGGTCAGACAAGAGGGTGGGGCTGCCTCAGTCTTCCCCGTTCTCTGAGCATATACATCAATAGACTCACACGTATACCCCCTCAAGGCTAATCACAAAGCGGGGTTACCCAAGGGTCAGACAAGAGGGTGGGGCTGCCTCAGTCTTCCCCATTCTCCGAGCATATACATCAATAGACTCGCACATATACCCCCTCAAAACTAATCACAACCCGGGGCTATCCAAGGTTCACACCAGGCTGGGGCAGCCTCAGCTTTACACACCATTTGAGTATACACACCAATGTAGAAGCATGAACTGAAAATGGATTTCTATTAGAAAGGTTTAGTCAGCATATTAAGCGTAGCAAATGAACACTAAAACTTCTACTACTTAAGGAAGGGAGAGAACGATGCCATTTTTAAGTTTCATTTTTAAGTCTGTGTCTATGCAGGGGACTGGAGTATAGGTACTGGAATACAGGCGCCCACAGAGGCCAGAAGAGGGTGTTGGGTTTTCTGGAGATGGAGTTTTAGTTCCCATGAGCTTGATGTGGGTGCTAGAAACCAAACTGGGGTCATCTGTAAAAAAACAATACATTTTTTAACTTCTGAGCCACTTCTTCAACTCCCACGGGGGAAAAAAAAACATGTCTTAAAGATGGGCCAGAATGGGACAATAAGTGAGCAACTTTATGTTTCTCCCCTAGTTATTATATCATTTTTTCAACTGATCTATAATATAGTTGGACCTCCGTTTCTCCAAATGTATCAATAAAGATAAAGATAGCACATGGTTTATAAGATTGCTGTGTGGGCCAAATGAAGTGATACATGTCATACGACTGTACACATTTTCTTCTGTTGTACAAATGTCTGTCTGTAGAAAATGGGCATAAGTGAAACCCAGCCCCACAAGCACATAGACACCGAGAAGGAACACGTGACAGGGCCCTGGCTGTCTTCTGACTGGGTAGGTGCAGGTCTCCTTGCTGAGGAACCCGCTTTTCCGAGCATCACTAGAGAGACATCTAGTGTTGAAAGCAAGAAGGAAATTGGGAGTGTTCTAACAGTATAAAACAGTCTGTGCTCAAAGAACGAAGAACAGAGCACAAAAAGGTAAACCAGCGTGTCATCCTCCTATCCCCTACAAAACCTAGCAATTGTAAGCCTTTTAAACTGAAGTTTGAAACCATGAGCAGATATTTCAAAGAAGAGAAAGATAAGAAAGTTTTGTTTTGTTTTTTAAAAAAAAAATCCCTGAAACCCCCTCTGTAAGGCAATTTATCATCCTTCAGGAAGAGTTTGCAAAGCTGAGAACAGAGGGGCTGGACAGAGAACCACAGAGTGACGCCTCTGTGGAGATGAGAAGACACTGGGGGAGACTGAACATGAGTGTCTGTTCTTTTCTGTAACACATCTGCCATAAATCAATCCATTGAGTGTTATTCAAGTATCCTCATAAAAGGTGGTAAAATGACAAAAGTAATTCAGCTTATAGATTTTAAAAACTAAACATCAGCAAAGGATTATTTTAGCTCCAGTAGCTCACAGGTACATTTAAGTTCTTAGGGTGAAATGGCAACCATCACAATATTCGGGACAGATCAGTTAATAAAACAAAGGCCCCCTGCCTTAAAACTTAACTCTGAATAAGACAAAGGCAATTAAAAAGGAAAGGGTATTATTATGGTTTCGACGTGAACTGTCTCCCACAGGCTCGTGTTGTTTCAGCACTGTGGTCCTCAGCTGGTGGTGATGTTTCTGAAGGAAGTGGAGCACCCGGCAGAACTGAGAGGAGTTTAGGAATCCAGCCTTCTCTGCCATCTCGGAGTTTCCTGCTACCGTGTCTTCCCTGCCGTGTGAACTGTATCTCCTTCAACCATAAGCTCAATACACACTTCCACCTTTATGTCCCTTCTCTTCTGGCATTTGCTCATGGCGACAACAAATAATGAATACACATGGAATATGTTTAAAAAAAAATCCAGATGGGATGAAATAAAATGCAGGGGAGTCAGAAGGAAGGGAGAAAGCCATTCTGATAAGGTAATTCCACATGCACTCTCCCTAACTAGGAAATGGAAAATGAGGTCATCACTTAGAGTTATCTTTCCACAGATGCTGATTCTTTCTCCTCCCACTGCCAAAAGAATCAGTACATATCTTTCTGCATTTGGCACTCAAGTTTTTATTTGGAATAAATTAAGTAGTTGAAGTAGCTATATTTATGTATAAATATAGGAAGTGTCCAAATCTCCAAATCCTTGCTTGACATTTTCAATCAGTTTTGCTTGAATTCATACTTTTTATCTGAATTCTCTATGTCCACAAAAAAACCCATGTTTTTTTTTCTTTTTCCCAGTAATAAAGTAATCACTAACCTAGAGCTACTTTGTATTAGTCAAGAGGTGAGTGGCCTCAGGAAACAAACTAAAAAAAAAAAAAGAAAGAAAGAAAAGAAAAGAAACTTTGTAATGTTCAGAATTTTGTGTAGAACCAGTCTTCCATTAACCAGAGAAAGCAACTTATTGGTTCAAAAGTTATATATGGTTATATATAAAAGGTATTACCTATATATAAAAGGTATGGTTACCTATATAGTGCTTACATTATTATATTGCGAATTCCCCACTGGCTTCTGATCATGTAATAATCACTGTCAGTATTCAATAGTCACATAATTGAAAATGCTTAATTATATGATAAAGGAAGAATTGTAGTTCTTCTTTACATTTCATTATACTGCTAAGACGATTATCAACTTCATGAAAACTTGATACATAATTTCTTCTCAAATAATTAATTTTACTTTAATAGACAAACTCTGGACTGCTACTTTTGAAAGTGACAGTGAGTGTGAAACTCCGATGTAGCAATGCCTGCTTCCACAGCCTGTGTAGGTGTAGGTATGGATAGACTGACACTCTTCTCAGATGCAAGCTTCCATGTCTCTAAGAGACGTGTTGGGGACTTCCCATGCATAGTTTCTGTTATCGTTCTGTCTTAACAGCAATCACGTAGGAGTTTCCTGTGCAGGGAAACCTTAACCCCATTTCTTCAATTCTGTTTTTCAAAACTCTTTAGTGAGAGTAAGAAGGGAATATGAGCCCTCGGTGGACAGAGTGATGCCCGAAGTCACACATGTTAAAATCATATCAAAGACGCAGCTAATAGGATTTGTGCGAGATGCATGTGAAGGAAGACATGTTGCAATTATACTACAATCTACAAAAATAAAAAGTAAGAAAATAAATAAATGAATACCATTGGGATCGCCACATTAGAGCCAGCATAGTTAGTACTAGCAAGTTCACACAGGTAGGAGGAAGGCAAACATGGAAAGGAAGAGAAGGACAAGGGATGAAACAGAAATCCCCATTTTCTTCTGACCTTACCACCATACCCAAAGCTCAGCCTCTCATCCCACTTGTGAGCCCAGCCCTGCATTCAGAAATAACTCATGAAACTAAGGTGAATATTTAGTCCGTCCACTGAAAAGATTGTGTTAAAATTTCTATTCTGAAGCTAAAAATAAATGCTCTTAGACTGAATCCCCAGCAAACCCTGTGACTCATTAGATGGGTAGCTTCTGCTCCTTGTGACTGTAGCAGATCAAAGACCGCATTTTGTCGTGTTTTTTAAAGTCACCTTTCACTTACTGGGAACTGTTCAGTTCTGCTTTCTTCTTAGTTTCTTATTATGCCTTCTTTTAACAATTCATACAGAATCCCAAGAGCGAAGAGGTTCGCAATCATCGATGTGTTTCTGATTTACAGATCTGTTTATCTCAATGGATTTAGCCATCAAAATATCTTCCATTGACATATGTTTTCCTGTTATCATAGTCCGGACTGCCTTGTACCTAAAACATGTGTATACTGCCTGCCTGACTTCTCTTATGTCTTCTATTAATTGTCAGCGTTGAATAACTATTGTCTCTATCAAGCAGAAAAAAATGCTATCATGTCTTATCTCCTGTGGGTTCACACAACACAAACATACAGAACTCTTTCTTCATGCAGCTGCCGGGGTACGATTGAAGATATTCAGCTGAAACTCGGGTTTCTGGTTATTTTATAACTTCAGATGCAGCTGCCAGGGTATGATTGAAGATATTCAGCTGAAACTCGTGTTTCTGGTTATTTTATAACTTCAGAGAGCATTTCACTTCATACTCAGAGAACATAACATTGAACACATAGCGTGAAATAGAAGGTAAATAATATTGCAGACATTAGTGTTTGTGTTAAGGTCAGGATCAAATTAGGAAATAAATAATAATGATACATGAAAAAGAGGAAGACTATATTTAGACCATGAAAATTGTACCTCAGGAGGTAATTGAGTTAGTGGGTGTGTGGTTATCTTTCAGATATAGTCAGAGTCCCCAGAACAGGACTTAGTAAATTACGTATACTCAGGGAATATTTGTCAATGAACAAAAGAGCCAAATGTTGTTACATGTTAATCACCACTCCATAATGTTTTGTTTTGGTTACTTTAAGCTTTGCTTCCCAGTTCCACTGAACTCCCTTAGTATCACTTCAAAACATCATTGGAAAATATAGTCTCTGAGAAACAACTTTTCTAACGATAAAAATATTTTTGTCTAATATTTCCAGAACTTAGATTTGCCTTAAGGATTTACGACATTAACAATTTTCTGTTCTGAAGAACTGTTATTAATTGTGACTAACACTGACCTTTTAACTTGTAACTGTGTAAACAGTGTGATTTCAGTAGCCTAGCTTTTAGCAGATGGGGGTACTCTTCATGTATTTTTAACTAGACCAGAATAATAAATATGAACATTAATAATCTCTCAGGCTGTTTAGTTTTTGCATGTGAAAGTTTTAAAACTGCTTTTAGCGTTACAAACCACAGAAATAAACACTGCCTAGCCACAGTTTAATTCACACACTCAGCCTTAGAAAGAGAATTTAAACTCTGAAACAAGGGGCCAGATGACAGGTGAGTTACCTGAACAACCACAGCTACAAATTCACTGGCAGCTGTTACTCGTTGAGACGCAGATATCATGTTTTCCCCATGCAATCTGTTTTCGTAACCTGCCTAACCTTCATCCAACTTGACCATCATTGCTGCCGTCCACTCTTTCCTCCTTAGCATGAAACTTGGTCTTCTATGTTGTCAGAATCCAAAAGGACGACTAAGCATAGAGGTTGAGGTGAAGCCCTCCAGATAACGTGTATTCTCCTAAGTGTCTCATTCTGTTAAAGTATGCTTAACATTTCCATGGTCTTTAAATGCAGAAATAAACTAGACATTTTCCAGTTAGTAAATAATAATAATAATAATAATGCTTTTTCATACAAGTGGTTACCAGTCTGTGGAACAGTTGATTAGCGGGCATGGAGTTCCAGTCAGAGCGGAGTTCTGTATGCTGTAGGATGACTAAAGCCTTTGACAATGTCTTGTATACAAAAACTAGAAGAAAAAACGTATTTTAAACACTTTCATTATAAAGAAAGGATAAATATGTAAAAGGCAGATATGTTTAAGTTAATAAACAAGCAGCCTGTACATTAAAACACCCCATAAACATATACAATTTTGACTTTTATGTATTAGTTTAAAATAACTTTAACTAAACCAAATACAGAGGAGCCTGAGGCCCGAGGCTATAACGCAGTGGAAAAATAGTGTCAGCATGCCCGAGGTTCTGGGCCACATCTCCTGCACTAGGTAACTCAAGGAAGCACCTAAAATAATTTTCTTCATACAAAAAGAACAGAAAAAAATAGATTTAAACAAGATAAGGTTTTCCTAAGCAAGACACCAAGATAGAAAAGGAACAAATGAGATCCCAAACATTCAAAACTTCATGGAAGAAAAATTAATTAGGACGGAGGGGAGTTTCTGTGATTTTGTCATACAATACTTATGGGTGTAAACAATTTCTCCAGAGTACTTTTTGGTCATATTTATATAGTTATGAATCCACTTATATAATCAGATAACTATTAATACTTCTAGACTGACATAAATAACACAGGTTCATAGAAAAGATTTTATATCTAGAAATATTTTAATTAACCCAAACAAACATCCAAGGAAGGCGATTTAAGCAAGCATGAAACATGTCTACCTATCTTGAGTAACAATGCAGCTGTTAAAGATGTTACTGTCATTCTGTGTTTTTTATAAAACTGTATCAAACTTTTGAATGTTCTAAACCAATATATTTAAGTTGCATCATTTCATTTGCTAAAAGATTATGTATTTGTAAGTGTAAACACGTGTAATACTTAAATTACTTTAATTTAGAACGTAGAATAAAGAATGCCGACTACTATAATGTGATCATCATCATCATTATTATCACTGTAAGTGACTGTTCTAGTTCTTATTTGTGCTTTCTGTGAAAATCAGATTTCCTCACAGAAAAATCACAACTTTACCTGGGGAGAAAAGTATATAAGCTCCAATCTAAAAAAAATATTTTCTAAATTACACATATATTGTTTATATGTATGCGTACGTGTATATATATATATATGTACACATTATACATGTATATACACATACATATAAACAATATATGTGTATATACACGCACCCAAACATATAGACAATATCTACATATATACATAAATATACATACAAAATGACAGTAACATTTTTCATAGTTTCATTGTTACTCTAAAAGGTATAATGTTCAATGCTTACTAAATTGCCTTCCTCTGATGTTTGTTAGGTGAATTAAAATATTTCTTGATACAAAAATTTCATAAATATATATATATACTATAATCCTTTTGAACATGTTATCATTCTACAATATTTAAAATATTTTACCATTACTTTACAAAGTATTAATTACAACATATCTTCATTTCAGTATTATAGTACCTAAAATTCATAAAGAATAAATTATAACTTTAAAAGCTTAAAGATAAACAGTTATTTTAAAATTCTTTTGATATTTGAATTTGATAATAATGCAGTATGTTCTTCAAATAATGTCTCATAAAACATACCTAATTTTTCATCCTTTATGTCTATGTTTTTATTTTGAGTACCCTATTGCTGTTTATCCTATAAGTAATTATTTCATTAACTTCTTTTTAAATAAGGGGTTTTCTTTTTGAGAATTTCCTGTGTGAATACTGTATTTACACGTCTACCTCTCTACCCTATTTCGGCTCCTTCTGTGCTCTCAACTCCCCCTCAAACTCATGACTTCTTTTTAAATTATTGTTTTCATAACATGCAATATGTATATATAAATACAACTCTGTGTCATTTGATGTCGCTTATATGTTTCTGTATTAACACTGACAATTTGGATCTGTTAACCTACCAGAGATATTGTACCCAGAGAAGACTAAATCACCAGCAGCCATTGGTTGCTTCTACTTCCTCATCTAGGGATAGGACTTCGTGAGATTCTTTCCTTCCACACTGGTATAATTTCCCGTGTGGTTATCATGCTGGTCTTGTGTGGTAGATGGTGTTGAGATTTCACTGATGCAGCTTCTCTATCGTTTCTACAAGTAGTCCTCAGCAGATATTTTGATTTTCTTCTGAAGCGTGAATCTAATTAGTATTAACTATAAAAACCCGGAGTCGGATTTTAGGGTGAGGCCTGAAAGATCAGAAAAGCAGAGCAGTCAGTCACCAGAGACTTCTGGAATTGAAGGCATGAGCCTCCCAAGTGCTGCGATCAAAGGCGTGCACCACCACCACCTGGCTCTGTTTCTCTTTTAGACTGGCTCAGCACAACTCAGACTGGCCTTGAACTCCTGATCTTCCCACTTCCTCCCAAGTGCTGAGATTAAAGGTCTGCAGCACCACTACCTGGCCTCTGTGGTTAACTCGTGGCTAGCTCTGCACTCCAATCTCCAGGCAAGTTTTATTTGTCAGAACACAAACAAAATGTCATGCAACACTTTTTTTTTTTTGAGACAGGGTTTCTCTGCAGCTTTGGAGCCTGTCCTAGAACTAGCTCTGTAGACCAGGCTGGTCTCGAACTCACAGAGATCCGCCTGCCTCTGCCTCCCGAGTGCTGGGATTAAAGGCGTGTGCCACCATCGCCCAGCTACAACACTTTTCTTATAATCTTTCTGCCTCTACTGCTGAGCTGTTCCCCGAAGCCATTGGTTTAGGGATTCTGTTGTAGATGTACCAATTGGAGCTGGGCACTCCATAGTCAGCTGTTCTCTGCATTTTGATCACTTGTGGATTTCTGTAACCATTTCAGTCTGCTGCCAAGAGAAGTTTCTTTGATGAGGGTGTGGTGGTTTGAATGAAGATGGCCCTCTTCAGGTGGTCAGGGCAGAGGAGCAACTGAGCTTCAGGAGACCAGCCCACAGGGAATCAAGGCACTGCTGGTGCTTCTTGGCTAGACAAGGCCCGAGGACTTAGCAAGAACGTCTCCTGCTATTGCTGTGCCTTTACATGTTTGCTGATGCGGTTTTTCTCTGGTATCTGGCGTGGTGGGAATGGGTGTGGGGGTGGGAATCCCCGCTGACTTTAATAAAGTGTAATTATTTCGTGCAAATATCCCCTTCTACTTGACATTTTTACCTGCGGATTATTATGAAGATGGTTTCCTCTTTATCTGTGCTGTTTAAAATGTCGCGCCCGCCACGGGTAAAGCAGGGGCTACAGAGGGTAAGAAACAGGAATGAGGAAGTGTGATTCAGCTAGGGTTTATGATTCTCTCTTGAGGAGCCGTACAGACTATGGTTTAGGTTAATGTTTAAGGAAAACAATCGAGTCCCTGAAATTAACTCAAGTTCTCTTTGATATCAGGAAATAGGCTGTGTGCATCAAAGCTAAAACCAAGCTTTAAACAATTGCCTTCATGTAACTAGAAAACAAAGACTTGGATGGTTAGTTAAGATAGTTGGACAGGACTCTAAAACACAAAAAGTGAGCTAGTAACCTGTTTTCTGGTGATTATAAAAAACTACTGCCTACGTAAGCAGTTATGGCTGAAAGGCACCCGATCTGTGAGAAGTCTGCCACAAAGTTTTAACTGTATGTGGTCTTTTGGGGATAATTTTTCACCTGCAGCATGTTTAATCATGGAAGGGAAATGGCAAACAAGCCGTCTTTCACCTGTATTCATTGTGATCATTCACTTAAAAAGCAGATGGTAACCACCTTGTAATTTTTACACTACTTGAGAGATTTTGCTGGGGTGTATAAGCTGTAAGGGGAAAAGCAAAGCAGGAAAAAGGAAAGACATCAGGATGGAGTGGAGGAGGAAGCCATCAGGACACGGCAGGGAAACACCATGGTGGAAGAACAGAACAAAAAAAGAATACAGTAAAGCAAGCACCAGAAAGATAACAAAATGAAGAACTAAGCTATTTCACAGCCCTGATGACAAGCGGCCTTCCTTACTGCTTCTCCGCTGTCCTTGCATGATCTTCTGACATAGCTGAAATTGGAGGACACATGTCGTTCCTCATTAACAGCACGGTATGTGGCTTTCCTTTAGCTATTGAGGCAGATTTTTCTGTTTCCTGGACTTGCCTGAAATCGCCAGCGCAGCTTCTGGAGTAGCTGGGTTTGCAGGTGCTCACCTTCAAGGCTGAATGGGACTTCACGTGTTTTTCCATCTGAGTATTCTCAGGAAGCCTGACAAGTATTTCTGTTTGTGTGGCACAATGCCCATGTATGTCACAGGTAGACTTTCACAGAGTCATTGTAGCAGCTCAATGGTAGAAGCAGGGATGGAGTTTTATATCCTGGTGGCTGAGAAATAGGTTAGAAGAACTCTAGCGCCTCTACACTGTGCAAGATGGGATGAACACGGGCCAGATCAGAGGCGCATCCCAATACAATGCATTGCCTCTTCTGAGATCTAGTAGACATGTTTGTACTAATTCAAACTTTAAAATCAACAGTAGCTCAGAAAACAAAAAGACGGGAAATTAGAAGGAGAACCAACTATGGAATTGTCAAGGAAATTCTAAGGAAAAATCAGCTTCTCTCTCTCTCTCTCTCTCTCTCTCTCTCTCTCTCTCTCTCTCTCTCTCTCTCTCTCTCTCTCTCCCCCCCCCCCTTCCCCTCTCTCTTTCCTGAATCAGCTTATAAGATTAAATTACTCAGGTAGGTAAACTGGTTTAAAACTTGCAAGGTGTTGCTCAAAACTGAGCACTCTTGGGTTTCCGTTTGTTTGTTTTGTCGCGGTTGTTGTTTTTATAGAGCATAGAGTGCTTTGGCTCAAACAAGTTGTTTCTTACCCTTAATTCAGTAACAGGCCAAAGGATACAAGTCGAACCACAAAAGGACTTTCTGAATCCACAAAGTGTTTTCACAAATCCCTCCACCCCACCGGCGCAGAGGCGGCCTCCAGACATAAGCGCCACTTTTATCGGAAAGGTCCGGGACTTGTGAGCCGCAGCGGAGGTCTGCCCAACGCTTCTCTCAGTCAGAAGCTGCGAAATTCCACAGGCACACTGTACAATGGAGCTCTTATTTAGAAAAGGAAGACCACGCGAAGGCATGAGACAATACGCTATTTGCTTTTAGTGTTTCTTACACTTAAGTTATTTGACTCAGGCTGCAAGAAGCCAAGACAGATAACCCCACATGAAGCTCCTCCTAAACTTCAAAACCCTGTCAAGGGTTTGAAGAAAGATGGAGGATGCCTGCTGGCTTCGATAAGAAAGTGTCAAAGACAGGACAGGGTCTTAGGAAGTGGAAAGATACACAGAAGAATATTCATTCCTGAACCTCGCAAAATTATGATAAAGAACCGTTGACTCATTTGTGTGAGCATGAAGTAAAACTCTTAATTATGGAATATATGTGCTGCTCATAGCAGCAGTCTAGATTTTAATAATAGAAAAAATGTTTGGTTTTACAATTTTTATTTAATTTGAGGTTATGTGCTTCACTTCCACTAAGTTTACTACCTATCTCTGCAGTAATGTGTGATAAAAGTTATTTAAGATTCATTAGAGGCTTTCATTAATTAAGAGGAAATATTTGAAAATGTTTTAAACTATGACTCTAGGGATCATGATGGAGCGTGCTCCAAAGTCTGCTTCTCCTTGACGGGAGTAGGAGGCAAGTCAAGATCCAATCATCATGCTCCCGGAATCCATTCCAAATTTTGTTAATAACTCACTAAAAATATTCAATGACCATTATATTGTTGTTGTGTCAGACTGATGAAAATGTGTAGCCCTCTCGTGGCTTTGTGCTTGAGTCAGTCAGCCTCCCTAAACACTGGATGTAGGTCTGGAAGTGTCTGCCACCCTTCACTTTTTTAAAGGCACTTTGAATTATTTATTTATTATTTATTTAACTACGTTTTTTTTTTAAAAAAAATCTTTTCTCATTTTACATATCAATTCCAGTTTGCACTCCCTTCCCTCCTCCTGCTCCCTCTACCTTCCGCCCATCTCTGCCCCTCCATCCACTCCCCAGAGAGGGTAAGGCTTACCATGGGGTGTCAACAAACTCCAGCACATTGTTTGAGCCAGGACCAAGGCCCTCCCCACTATATCTAGGCTGAGCAAGGTATCCCTCCAAAGAGAATAGGCTCCAAAAAGTCAGTTCAAGTAGTTGACATAAATCCTGTTCCGACTGCCATTGGCCCCATAGACTGCTCCAGCCATACGAATGTCACCCACATTCAGAGGGCCTAGTCTGGTCCTATGCTGGTTCCTCTGCGGTCAGTCTGGAGTCAGTGAGCTTCCTTTAGCCCAAGTAAGCTGTTTCAGTGGGTTTCCCCATCATGGTCTTGATCCCTTTTCTTATATCATCGCTCCTCCCTCTCTTCAACTGAACTTCGTGAGCTCAGTCCAGTGCTCCACTGTGGCTCTCAGTGTCTGCTTCCACCAGTTGCTGGATGAAGTTTCTATGATGACAATTAAGGTAGCCATCAATCTGATGACAGGACAAGGCCAGTTCAGGTACCCTCTATACTATTGCTTAGGGTCTTACTTGGGGTCATCCTTACGGATTCCTGGGAATTTCCCTAGTGCCAGGTTTCTTGCTAGCCCTAACTGGCTCCCTCAATCAAGAGATCTCTTTCCTTGCTCTCCCTTTCTGTCTGTCCCCCATCTCAACCATCCCTTTCCCTCACATTTCCTGTCCCTGCTCCCCTTCTCTCCCCACCTCCATGCTTCCAATTTTCTCTGAAAATCTTGTCTATCCCCTTCCCAGGGGGAATCCATCTATGTTTCTCTTAGGATTCTCCTTGTTATCTAGCTTCTCTGGGATCATGGATTATATAGCCTGGTTATCCTTTGCATTTCGACTAATATCCACTTATGAGTGAGTACATGCTATGTTTGTCTTTCTCTGTTTAGGTTTCATCACTCAAGATGACTTTTTCTAGTTCTATCCATTTCATTTTTGAGAAAGAAGCTAAAATTATACAATTGGGGGGAAAACATTTTCAACAAATGGTGCTGGCATAACTGGATGCCAACATGTAGAAAAATGCAAATACAACTATATGTATCCCAATGCATAAAACTCAAGTCTAAATGGATCAAAGACCTCAGTATAAATCTAGCCACACTGAACCTCATAGAAGAGAAAGTGGGAAGTAGCCTTGAATACATGGGCACAGGAGATCACTCCCTAAATATATACCAGTAGTACAGATACTGGGAGCAACAGTAAATAAATGGGACTTTCTGATATTGAGACACTTCTGTAAGGCAAAGCACACAAAACGGCAGCCTACTAAATCGGTAAAGTTCTTCACCAACACAACATCAGACAGAGAACTGATCTCCAAAATATATAAAGAACTCAAGAAACTAGACATCAAAATACCAAATAATACAATTAATAAATGGGGTAAGATCTAAACAGAGAATTCTCAACAGAAGAATCTCAAATGCCAATGTGATCTTTTATTCTGAAAGCTTCCAGTATAAACATCTGGACTCTGAATAAATTACTATAGACGGTTTTAAGTCTCTTACCATATCTTTTTATGCTTGGCTTTTTTGTTTTTTATGTTTCTAATTTTTTTTTTAAAATTTCAGTCCCGTCAACCATTTCAAATATGAGACACCAATAATAAAGTGATGGCATATCTGACTGAATATTCTGAAGAATACACCGAAGTCTGGTCAGACAAACCGATCTTAAGCCATCAGGCAGATAAACTGGCTAGTTTCATGTCAACTTGACACAAGCTAGAGTCGTCAGAGAAGGGAGATACGCAATTGAGAAAATTCCTCTGTAGGATGAGGCTGCGGGCAAGCCCGTAGAGAATTTTCTTAATTAGTGATTGATGGGGGAGGACCCAGTCTATTATGGGTGGGGCCACCCTGGGCTGATGATTGCAAGTTCTGTAAGAAAGCAGGCTGAGCAAGCCAGGGGAAGCAAGCCAGTAAGCAGCACTTCTCCGTCATCTCTACAAAAGCTCCTGCCTCCAGGTTCCTGTCCTGTTGGACTTCTTGTCCTGACTTCTTTTGATGAATTATGATATGGAAGCATCAGACAAATAAATCCTTTCCTTCCAGATTTGACTTTTAAAATAGCAATAGTATTGGATTAAACTTGATGCCTATCGACTAGACATCAAAGGGAAAATCCAGGAAAATTAGAAGAGTTTATCACTCTGCTAATCCATTGTAGTAATATATCTGATCTTTAAACTACGCAGATTTTGTTTTTTCAAGACAGGGTTTCTCTGTGTATCTTTGACTGTCCTGGAGCTCACGCTGTAGACCAGGCTGGCCTTGAACTCACAGAGAACTACCTTCCTCTGCCTCCTGAGTGCTGGGATTAAAGGCATGCACCATCACCAACTGGCTAGAAAATTTCTGGATGACCACAAAAAAAAAAAAATCTCATGTGAAAGACCAAGTAAAATAGGCTTCACAAACCAAGTGTGGGAAGAAATATTGTTTTACTTCATACCTACCTTCATTTTAGACGTAAGAAATAGTAGCCCTGTCCTAAAGCAGCTTTTCCTCTATCATCAGTCATGCTCCCTAGGATCCTATACAAAGGTTTATCCTAGTCGTTGGTAAGTTGTTATCTAATGACTGTTGAGCGTTACACAAAAATGTACTCAATTCTCAGTATTCTCCAACGTGGTGGATTTGATTTAACCAGAACCCAGAGTCTTAAGCAGTGTTGAAAACAATGCTATCCCAGATTCTGATCTTGGTTACAGACATGGGAGAGCAAGAGAGTGGAAGGCACTGTGTGTGTTGTGGTGTGTTGAGCATTATCTTTCGAGAAGGGATTCAGCACTCAACACCGCCTCTCAGTTCACCTCTGCTCAAGCCTGGCCCTGCCTTGTTCTCAAGCTCAGTGCCCTATTTGAAAACTATCCTGTGTGTGTCGCGGAGACAGAGGGACAATATGTCTACTAGAACTTAAAGCTGAAGTGTATTTATGTTTTATCGGTGCAATGCAGACCGTTTTCATCCGCTTTTATCATTTCCTCCTTCCTAGGCAATGAGTAACATTAAGAAGCAATCTGTTGAGACTTTCGTTGTCAAAACCAAACTGATAAGAACATAAACATGGAACATGAAGTCTACTTCAATTTTGCTCTTTGAATGACTCTCTAAAGTAATCTCAAAATAAGATTACTCAATGGAGGAGAAATTCCAGAAATTGGAGCAATCTCAAACAAGAAGTCCCCCAAACCACAAATTGAGATGTTTGAAGTGGTGTGTGTGTGTGTGTGTGTGTGTGTGTGCACGTGTGTGTGTGTGATTTGTGAAGAGTCTTAATTGGATTTAAATGATTCTTAGGAGCACCACAGAAGTGGCCTTTTCCACCACCGCATCCACAGGAGTTAGCGCAACAGACTTCCAAGGGATTTTTATTACATTCTTAATGGAATCATAACTCGAACTTCATAACTTTCAACATCTCAAATCATCTTGACCTTTTCAGTAGAATCTAATCTCAGATGATTCACTTTATGGAAGTCGTGCCAAGACAAAAACACTCCCAGATAAAAAGGTTTTGAAAAAGGAGTAAGCCTTCAAAGGTGACAAAGCAACAGAATCATTTCTATAAACATACTTTTCAGATGTTGAATTTAAAGAGCAGCTTTAATTACCCCTGAGTTACACCGAAGATACACCAATGGTGGAAGCTTTTATGGACAAAAAATAAATTGCTCAGAACATTTATAGGTCAAAATTAAAATTAGTTGGCATCCTGAAAACACATTCATCTTCACTATGAAGTGTTAATTAAAGACTATAACTGCCCACCACTTAAATATGATCGTATCCCCTGCCATAAAGGAGAGGATGTCAGTGCATTCCTCTGCTGCCTAGACAGATAGCAAACTTTCTACAAATGGATGCCATGCTTATTAACGTGTTAAAAAGTCTGCTTTGTTTCTTAGTTCTACAAGTACCTGTTAATAATGCTACACCTTATTAATTTGGAATTGCTTACAATAACTTGACCCTAATGAATGCATTCCCAACATTAGAATTATATCCAACTCTCTGATTAACTCTTAAGCTTCACAAAGGAGCTTCCTTTTCTCCCCCCACCAACGGGACAAGCAATTGAGTTTTTAGCTTTAAAAGCATTGAAGCTGGCCACACTGAAAGCCTAACTTCCTCCCTAAATTATTATTATAAAGTGTTTCCCAAGTTCATTTCAGCAACAGGTCAGAATTAGAAGGTTCATGTGACGTGAGGTTAAAGGTGAGATAATCACAATAGATGGGCATGTTGGGAAATAAGTGTGGCTGAAAGGGCAACGGGAGGCAGAGCTGGTGAACTCTGTGACCACAGCTCCCTGGAGAAATCAAGCAACCCCGTAGCCTCATCTAGGATAATTGCAGCACCGACTGCTTTGCCCAGAAGAGTTGGTTCCCACACTCCAAGGGTGTGCCCTCTTGGAACAAACACATGTAATGTAAGCAAGGGCAGAAATAGCGGGCAGGAATCCCTTATACAAAACTTTCTATGGTAGGAAGGAAGACAAGAAAAGATGGAAGTGTTCCTCTAGGCTCAAATTTAAGATTACACACACAGAGAGTAGAGACAACCAGATTATCAGTACTGTTCCAGACAGAGAGAGTTAAACATCTGGAGGCATTATTTGTAGTAGACGGTACCTAGAACAATCATTTCCCGTGTGAGCCATGTATATACCAATTCTTATACGAGGACAAGTCAACCATAGCTTTCAGAAATAACAGAGATAGAAAACTGCTGGAAAGCTGTGGAAGGCTTTGAGTTGTTTTGGATGAAAGCCATTAAAAATAAAACTCAATTTCAAAACCAATTCATGATATTGACCAAAATATAAAGACTGCAGTGCTTGGCTAGTGATATCACTTAACCCAAAAGTACAACACAGAGAGCAGCCGAGATAAGATGGTGATAGAGCAAGAAAGCCAGTTTCGACTGGAAAGGACGGGGAGCAGATGTCAAGCCACTTGGATTCTGATCTCGTCCGTCACCTAAAAGTCTGTTCCCATGCCATAAAACACATGTTTTTTCTCTCTTCACTTTTTGTCGCTTAAAACAAACAGTATATTATACTAAAGTTTTAGAACAAACTTCATACTCAAGAAACAAAATTATACTGCTTTAACAAAAGCTTCTTTTGAAGCCCTGGTTTAAAACGGTTGAAGTAAATGGATTTGATGAGCAGCGAAAACGGACTATTGATGCTCTCAGGACACCGCTTCCTCTGGTTTCTGCGTCATCTTCTCAATTCCACCCCGCATGGCAGAAGGTGGAACAGAAACGCAAAAGCCTCGAAGACTCTCGGTGGACCAAAAGGTCATAAAATGATACAGGTTCAGAACAAACTTCCAGTTTTCAGAGGCTTAGCTTTAGGGGGGAAAGCTTTCTCGCTGCGTCTTTTCTCTTGCGCTCATCCTGCCTTTCCCTGGATACTGTTATCAACCTACTTAGTCAAATAAGCGAGAAACACAAAGAAGCGAACCCAGAGGCTTTCTCCTCTCCACCATCGCTCACACATGTGCAGTATGAGATCCCAGTTCTCACGCAGGTTGCTCTCATTCACGTTCCGCTCTCCTTGCCAGTGTCTTTCCCGTATCCCGGCAGGATGGCAACAGGAGTGAGCCCACCCGCTCTCTTGCTCTGCTCGCTCCACGCTCCACCTTAAGCAGCGGCCACAGCCATTCACCTACAACCCAAATCTGACCCACAGATTGTCTGATGAAACTAACAGCCTTACCCATGCTGACAGGTTAAATCACACCCTCCTTAATTTAGTGTTATCACAGGATTATGTGGTCTAATCCCAGACTGACTCTCCGTGACACATAGCGGTTTTGTGGTATTCACAGGACCCAGCAAAGTCTCCAGAATTAGTGACTGTTCCTCAGCATTAAACAAATCAGATAATAGTTACCACGGGAAAGTTCACATCGCTGACTCAGCACATACATAGGTGAAAAGGTCGACCTCATTTCTGCCGCTCTCTCCTTATCTCTCAATTTGTTCTCAGTAAACAGCCACGTAACCCTGCAGCGCTTTCCCCTGCTTCTCTGGGTGATGACAGGCTACAACTCCTTTTAATACACACTTGGTACACAGGCTGGAAGCGTGCTCCTTAACCTTCGTCATTGCCCTGGGCTCCCAAAATATTCTGTTAAAAACTTTTAGAACTGAACTGAAGAAAACAGGAAGTTATTTCATTTTTTTATTTTTAAATTATATATCAATGCAAGCACACAATATCTACATAAAATCATAAAAAGCTTTACATATTAGTGGAATCCTATTTGATGTAGATATTCCAATCCCATTCTCATTGACTATCATGTCTCATGCCTAGAATAAGAAGGCAATCAAGGATAATAACTATTATTAATAAAAAGTCTAATCCTTCCAATATTATGCAACATTAGATAGTAGGTAAAATTTCATACAGAACTTAATCGGTTACTAAATTTCCACTCACCATCATCAGAAACATTTTGACAATCCTTGTTTCTCCTTATTCAAATTGTAATCAAAGGCTTATCATTTCTGTGTTAGCCAACACTCTCTAAACACATAATCATATAGTTTTAAAATTTTATAGTGTTATGAAATATTGCAATTCCTTTTATCAATTCTTAACAAATAAAACTTGGGGATAAATATTAGGGAATAAACCCGAGAAAGCCACAAAATGACTGAAACATGATCTTGCCCCTTTCTGCCTCTCAGATTGAGAGGCCCACACAGCTACTCAGCTTCTTCTCTTCCTACACCATATGTTTTTCTGTATCCCTCTGAGTCAGTCAGGAAACTCTTCAGTTCATCATGGCCTCTGAATTGAGGGAGGACTCCATCAGAGCAATCAAAACAAACAGACTTCCCCCCAAAATAAAATGACAATAGATTACATTACTATGAGTATTAGATATCCAGCATACTTTCATGGGTTATGTATGTGGATATCATCTTAATTTGGCCATTCTTCTAAGACGATTCAGTTCCTTACCCTCCGTTTTCCTAGACACAAGCAGAAACATACACAGAATACCTCCACAGTGACTGGATCTTGGAATCGTTATAAATTCTCTTAATTTTAAAGCAGGATTAATATGTTTGAAGTTCTGATACATGCACAAACAATGTGCACACAAATATATATTTGCATATATACATATTGCTACTATAGAAAGGCAAGCTGTATATGATGATCACACGCTGGGTTGGTGCCACGCAGCAGCTTTGAATGCTTGGGAAAGAGCTGGAGAAGTAGGAAAGAAAATTGAGTCATTCACTAAAGTTATACAGGGCCCAAAGAAAGCCCTTGCAGATTTCTTACAAAGACTGACTTCAGTAAATAAAATGGTACCAAATTCAGAAGCTAGATAAATAATAATTGAATCTCTGGCTTTTGAGACTGCCAGTTCTCTATGCAAAAGGATAATTAGGCTGTTAAAGCCAAGGTCAGCACCTTTGAGGAGTGGATCCCAGATACAATTAATCTTGAATCTCATTAGCGTAATGAAGCATGGACAGGAGAATTGATTTCCAGGGGTTTGAAGAAAAAAGAAAAGAAAGGTTAGCCAGGTGGTGCTAGAGCCCTATGTGTAGCTCTAACATGAGACACACGTGCAGCTCCGGCCTGTACCAGTGGCTCTTTTGTGATTTGGTACCCCAAACATTAGGTACCAATTGTAGCATGAATAATAAAAATTTAGAGACAGATATTGGGGTTGAAGTTGAAGATCAGAAAAGCACAATAGGCAAGTCACTAGAAAAATATTACCTCCTCCAAGGCTGGGCGACTGCAGACTGAGCCCTGACCTCTGTCTCCTCCTGTCTTATGTTCCCCTTTAGTGCTGGGATTCAAGGCTTGTGACTCTCTAGTACTCGGATTAAAAGTGTGAGCCACCAGCATCTCCATCTGTTTCTGCCTTGATCTCAAGTAGCCCAGAGTGACCTTGAACTCACAGAGCTCCACCTGCCTCTGTCTCCAAAATCCTGGGATTAAAGGTGTGTGGATACCACTGCCTGGCCTCTAGTGGTTTAGTTCTGCTCTCTGATCTTCAGGCAAGCTTTATTTATTAAAACATAAATAAAATATCACTATAACTTATAAACATTCTATTGATTGAAATGAGACCTCAAAAAGTACTTTTGTGTATATATAAAAGAAAACATGATCTTTCTAGTAAACTCAAATATAAATTTCTTTTATAAGTAATCACCAGATATATAAAATTATATTAGTAAGAGAATTTGAACGTGTGCTTAACAGATACACTAAAAGTTACAAATGCATTTGACATTTTCTCTAAATACATATCCACAGGGAGGCTAAAGGAATATTGCTCTATTGAACCAGCTGAATTTCTTGGTCCAATGTCTTCAAACTATATATATATAGTTCAAGAGACAGAAGGGATTTGCAGACAACGTTCTCAGAAATTTTATAACTTAGAAAGATATTGTTTATGGTTTGAACATACACAAAATGTGATAGAGGAGAAGCAGCTTGAAAATAGTTTTTAAAACAGCAGCTTGACTGATGCGTGGTTTATGAGCTGCCATCATTGACCATTAGAAAGAATATAGACGACGGTTTCCAGCTAGAAGACAATACACCAATTCAAGAGTAGAGTAAAGTGAGTCTGTGGTGTGGTGCAAGCATAAAGGATGGTAGGATTATCTCCTACAGGAACTTTTTGTTGAATAGGAAAATCTTTAATTTTCACTAGAGACATTTCTCCCATAGGATTCTTAAACCCATATTTTTGTTTCTTCTATATCACTTAACTTACTACATTATAGTTTAATAAGTATTTTTGTTTCTATTGCCCAAAATCATTGAAACCTTGTACTTGGTTGATACCATCTTTGAATTCCCAGAATTTGATTTCAACATTAAAATAAGCATACACACACACGTTTGTCTGTAAAACGTTTTGGTCTTACACGACACGGATTTCTTTGATTTTCTAGCACTGCACAAGCTCTACAGTAGAAACTACAATTCTAAAGGCAGGGGCAAGCCCTGCTGCACGTGGGTGCTGTGCTTCATGCTTGCACAGGGTACTCGCAAAGAAGGGCAGCTCTGCTATCTCTGCAGATTTTACAGTCGCCCTGTCTGAAAGCCCTCACGTTCTGCTGTGTGAAACCACACTATGTGAAGGGCTCTGAGACAAAGCAAAGTCAGGTCTTCTGAATGCTTATGACAACCCAAAGTGTTCAAACTCTAATAAATGTAAACAGTGCGAAGGGGGGAAAAAAGAACTGTGGGAAACTGTAAGAGCCGTGGGTGGGGTGGGGAAGTACTGGTATTCGGGGTTCCCAGAAGTTTGCATGGAGAAAACTGACGTGTGTCATAGCTGAGGCATGACAAACAATAACAAGTCAGTTCAGAGTTCCTACTGCAGAGCCAAATTTGAAGAAAAAAAAACACAGGCAGCAAAATCTTCAGATGAATTAAACTAGAAATGACCTGTAGCCAGGCCTACACCATCCTGTATACTTTCTGTAATATTCCAAAGAAAAGCTTTTGAATGTCATTTGGTAGCTGTATATTAGCCCATAATTAGAGAGAATACATTAAGCTACATCAGGTTGGTAGCTACCTTGTTCTGCACAATTAATTTTTGTGAAAATTTCTGACCAAGAAAAAAAATGTCATAGTTTATGTTAAGCCTTAGAAAACTATGTTGTATGAATTGGGAAAATGGCACAGCGGGTAAAGGCGCTTGCTCCACAACCCTGAGAGCATACACCCACTTCCCAGAACCCACTGAAAGGTGAAAGGCTTGCTCCACAACCCTGAGAGCGTGCACCCACTTCCCAGAACCCACTGAAAGGTGGAAGGCTTGCTCCACAACCCTGAGAGCGTGCACCCACTTCCCAGAATGCACTGGAAGGTGGAAGGAGAGCATTAACTCTAGAACAATGCCCTGTGACCTACACACGCGCGCGCGCGCACACACACACACATACAGTGCACACGCATGCACACCTGTATGCACTCAAATGCAAGTGCACACAGACACACCGTTATATTTTTAAAACTGTGTTGTATTAGAGAGATCAAGGGGGAAGAGAAGGAGCAAATAATCTAAGTATAACTTAAAAAAATTATTATTATAATTTTAAAAATGTTTTAATGTATTGCAATGCCACTTTCTCATTATGTCTGTCTTCATGAGTAAAGCAAAATATATACATGGCTCATTTGATTCTAAATTTGGGTGTTTCTTTCATTAAATAGCTATAGAATTCTATTCTCGAAGTCTAGCTTTGACTCTTTAAGATGAAAGAAATAATCTTGGGGAAAAATTACACTCAATCCTATCAAAGAATACAAAACGAACATTTAGATACTGTCTCATGGAGGCCTACCCTCGGTAGAGGGTACGTTTGTTCTTCTCCTAAGAAACTTCACAATGGGCTGGGCAGTGGTGGCACACGCCTTTAATCCCAGTACTCGGGAGGTAGAGGCAGATGGGTCTCTGTGAGTTTCCAGGACAGGCTCCAAAGCTACAGAGAAACCCTGTCTCAAAAAAAAAAACAACCAAACAAAGAAAGTTCACAATAGTCAACAGTGCTGTACTTTACACAGGAGATATCTTAAATGTTGCTCCCAATCTACCTAGTGGCCTACGGAGCATCACAGGGCACAGAATTGCTGACTGCAATCCGGTATCTGCTCATTAACGGAACAGGTATCAGGAGGAGACACCTTCAAAGAGGAACTGGAGACTTCTCTCTCTAACTGTAGGTTGTCTTTTCGTGCATCTCCGCATTCTGTGTGTGACTGCCACACTCAGCTGCAACAACTGAGCTGCTGAGAGCGGGATCACTGACAAAGGCAGATCAGTCCCGCAGCGTTAGAAAAAAGAAACCAGAAATCCTCAGGCATTTTACAGACTGAAATAAATATAAAGAGTCTTATGTTTGCATGCACTTTTATTATGAAAGTATATGGTAATGTCAGCTCAAAATCGGTGGCAGGTAGAAGGCTCTACAAGGATGGGGAGGAGTCACCAGCTGGCTTTTAGAGCTCCCGGCGCTCGTGCACAACTTGGGAAAAGTTGGAAAGAGTGTAATCTTTAGCAGAGCTCTTACTCCCTCTGGTGATCATGAAATGAAACGTAAATACTGCCCACCAGGTTCGACAGGGCTTCTGAGCCCCCACACCTAGACTATAAACCCGGAATAGAATGCCGCAGATACAAAAATTACGCTTTTCAAAGAGTTTGCTGAAAGAGAGATTCACCATGATTTGGTGCTACATTAAATTTCAATTTTTGTTCAATATGCAAATATTTAAACATCTGCATTTTGCTTTATGCATAGGACTAAATTATCCAATAAAAACCGTGAAGGGGCTGGAGAGATGGCTCAGAGGTTAAGAGTACTGGCTGCTCTTCCAGAGGTCCTGAGTTCAATTCCCAGCAACCACATGGTGGCTCACAACCATCTGTACTGAGATCTGGTGCCCTGCTCTGGCGTGCGGGCATACATCGAGGCAGAATGTTGTATACATAATAAATAAATAAATATTTTTTAAAAAAAGCGTGAAAAGTCTTCACACGGATGTTACTGGAGTCTTACAACTCATGCTTCTACTGAATACAGTGGTCCCTGGTAGTCCCTTAGCAACGGAGTCTGTTATCAGTCAATTGTCATCTTGTCCCGGAGCTTGGGTTCAAATATCTCATCTAACCTAGTAACCCTAAACCCAGGAGATACAATGATGGTAATCCACACACAGCAAGAGAAGTTGTCAAGTGTTTCATTTAAGTGAAAAGGTGGAAGCACAGTTAAGACTTCTCAGGTGATATTGAGGACGTTCACATTCTCAGAGACTTTATTATGATACATTTTTACAATTGTTTTGTTGCTGGCTATTATTGTCAATCTCTTACAATGTCTTAATAAATTAAAAGTTATCATAGGTAAATATGCATAAGAAAACTTTTTATGTATATATAGAGTTTGGTACTACCTGTGAGCCCAGACAACCAATGAGATATATTAAAATATATCCATTATAGAAACAGAAGAACAGTTGTTGCTTCCACAGACATTTGTACTTTGATATAACCGAGAAATGAAACAAAGTGGAGTGTGTGGTACTCACCTATAATCCCAGCCTTTGGGGGACAGAAGCAGGAAGACCACAAGTTCAAGGCTAACTTGGTTACAAATGAGTTCTAGGCCAGCCAGATAATTTGATCCACAAGCCAAAAGTTAAGAGTCTCACAATAGACGTTCCCTTTTGGGTTCTCAAAGTCAATCCAGTTGAAGCCACCTTATTTTAAAATTTTGTTAAAATTTAATTTAGATATACTCTTCTCTACTCCCAACCATTTCACAGAGCCTTGATCTGCCTTTCCAAGAATTTCAGTGTTCTCTACAGAAGCCCAGGACAGGGGGCTGGAGAGATGGCTCAGAGGTTAAGAGCATTGCCTGCTCTTCCAAAGGTCTTGAGTTCAATTCCCAGCAACCACATGGTGGCTCACAGTCATCTATAAAGAGACCTGCGGTCATACACACAGACAGAATATTGTATACATAATAAATAAATAAAAAAAAGAAGCCCAGGACTAACATACATACTTAGCCCCCCCCCTTAGATGTCATATATTCCATGGCTGTCAAATCACACAATTCTATAATGTGTCCTGTTCATTTTTATGATAGTTTCCAGTATACAACCATTGAGAAGATGAATATACATACACATATACGTACATACATACACATACACACCCATGCATACAAACAACAGAGGTAGCCACAAGGTAAATGTTCACCTCTCATATGTGGTAGTTGCCTTCATAGGGACATTTCTAGGCATAAGAATTTAATCTACAATAGTAACCACATCACACAACAAAAGAAGCCTAAGTATTGAGCAACAGAGTCAGTATGTGCCTTATTTGGAACATGCCCTACACTGCCTCACTTGGCTGTCATGATACCCCGTATACATATTTAAATTACCCTTGGTTTATAGATGAAAACTTGAAGCCTGATCAGTGACTCACCCAGTGTTACATGTCTCTCTGAGTGGCTTCAGTTTTTACAAATAGGCTTGTTTAGTGCTCAAGGCCAATGCTGCTTACATTTACCAAATAAGGAGATGATTCTGGTCCATGGTTTTTGGATGACCTTTGGATCCCAGATAAAGATAGCTGTTCTCTCTGTCTATGCTTGACGACCTTCCTCGTGAGTTCTGAGTTGTTCTCAGTCCTCCAATATGGAAACGTTCTCAAAGTAAACACACAAATATGAGCTCACTGGACCAATTTCCATTTCAGTCCCAGAATTATCACTATTATTATTTATAGCTCTTTATTGGGTGTTTTATTGCATGATGAAATTCCATCGAGTTCTAACTGGACCCTATCATCTATCATTAGAAGCATCTGAATATTCATTTAATTATTCTCCAAGTATTTATTGAAAGCTACGAGCCAATTTTATGTTAGACATTGGAGCTATTGAGCAGTCTTCAGCATTCCCAACTGTGGAGTCCTAACAGCAGGGTGGGGATGATGGAATGGGCTAAGTACACATCGCATCATAAAACAAGGAAAAGGGAAGCAGAGCAGGGATCCCACTTGTCCCAGGCAGAGCTAAAGGCTTGTCCCAGGAAATGTGATTCCAATGAAAGAAGTTCCACGCAAAGAAAACAGTACGGGGAATTGGACAAACTCAAGATAAGTTAGCCACAGTACCTTGTAGGATAGTTGATACAAGAAATAGAAGGAAGGCGGGCAGGTTGGAAAAGGCCCTTAAGTTGAGGACCTGAAACTTGGTCATGAGGAAATATGGCACAGTGATTATAGAAAGATGGAACATCTTGTGAATGTCACCAATTGCTCCATAGAAATGCATGGAAAGATGTGACAGTGTAGGTAAGATACTTGCAGCAACTCTTCAGTATCCAGTGGAGAAGCAGTTAGCTGGCTACAGGACACAAACACAATGATACTCGAAAAACAGGAGAACTGTTAAAGCAGATAAGGATTTATAGTTACCATATGTGAATTCACATAGATGATATAAGGCTGAAGTGAAAGAGCAAGTCAAGGTCAAGTGGATAAAATGTCATCTGTATGATACAAAATAAAAAAGAAGAGGGTCTAAATAAATGAATGAAACCTAAGTACATTTGATATTTTTTGGAGAAATGGTGTTAGTCCTAAAAATCCATGTATTTTGTAGTGTGAATAAAGAGAAGGGTGTTTTCAACAGCCTTGTGGAGAATGGGGGACAGGAATGAGTATTGCAAAGCCAGTGTGGCGTTCCTGAGCATTGGGGTGCAATAGAGACAGAGACCCACACTGGAGCAATGGACTGAGCTCCCAAGGTCCCAATGAGGAGCAGAAGGAGGGAGAACATGAGCAAAGAAGTAGGGACCACGAGGGGTGCACCCACCCACTGAGACAGTGGAGCTGATCTACTGGGAGCTCACCAAGGCCAGCTGGACTGTTACCAAAAAAGCATGGGATAAAACTGGACTCTCTGAACATGGCGAACAATGAGGGCTGATGAGACGCCAAGGACAATGGCACGCGGTTTTGATCCTACTTAATGTGCTTGCTTGGTGGGAGCCTAGCCAGTTTGGATGTTCACCTTCCTAGATATGGACGGAGGGGGGAGGACCTAGGACTTACCACAGGGCAGGGAACCCTGACTGCTCTTTGGACTGGAGAGGGAGGGGGAGAGGAGTGGGGGGAAGGGGAGAGGGGTGGGAGGAGGGGGAGAAGAGTGGGAGGAGGGGAAGAAGAGTGCGAGGAGGGGGAGGGAAATGGGAGGCTGGGAGGAGGTGGAAATTTGTTTTTTTTCTTTATTCTCCTTTTATCAATAAAAAAAATAAAAAAAATAAAAAAAATAAAAAAAAGAAAAGAAAAAAAAAGAATGGAGAGAGGCCCTTTCCTGCTTGGAATTGGCAGAATGGCTCACTCAAATAAGGGTAGGGGAGAATAAGGAGGGCCTTTCTGCCATTTGGGAGGTGGTGACCCAAGAATAGACCATCACCACCCACAAATGCATCTACAGAGTGGGCTTCGAGAAGTGCACCCCTCGGCACTCAAAGGCATCCGGAAGTTTGCCATGGAGGAAACGGAACTCCAGATGCGCACATTGTCACCAGGTTTAATAAAGTCGTCTGGTCCAGAGGAACAAGGAATATTCCACATAGTATCCAGGTATCCAGAAAACATAATGAGAATGAGGATTCAAAACAAGCTCTTCACTTTGCTAAACCTGTGTCCCTCTCACCATATTTAAAAAAAAATCTACAGCCAGTGTGGGTAAGAACTAATTACTGAACATCAAATAAAGTTACAGAACCAACAACAGCAAAAAAGAATGATGAGTAGATAATGGATGAGTGCCTGGCAAACACTCTGGAAGAAGGGAAGGAAGGATGTAAGAGCCGGTGAACAGAAAGAATATATAAATGCTATCTTCTGGGCATGAAAAATGAGTACATAGTAACTACAGTGGTCTGGACCGGGCCTGCCAATAATTAATCATGGTTCATGGATCAAGGAGGTGTTCACAGGGCCCTACCACTTCCTACGGAATTATTGGCTACTGATGGATCTGGGGCTGGGAGTAGGGTGGTCATAACCTTCAGTTGTGTACCCACTGATGAGCCCACCAGGCCCAGATGGATAGTTCCAAACCTACTGTCACCAATGTCCCAGGTTAAAGTCATGTGACACAAACATGGAAAGAGACTTAGAGAGAGGAGGGAAGGTTGACAATGGTGGGAGGAAATAAGAGAATGGAGTAAAAATATCAGAGTGAATTTATAAAATTGTCAAAAAACCAAATTGGATAAAATTTATTTTTAAAATATGAGAATGGAGAAACAACCCCTGACCTTTCATGTAATTTCTGTCAACACTCAGTTGTCTACTTTCTAAGGCACAGAGAAGAATAATGACTTGACCTAGGAACAATAACTTGACCTAGCATTAAAGCTGTTGTGTTAGTTGGGGCTTCTATTGCTGTGATAAAACACCGTGACCCAAAGTGACTTGGTGAGGAAAGGGTTTATTTCTGTTTAGAGTTTCACATCAAAGTCAGTTGCTGAGAGAATTCAGGCAAGAATTCAAAATGGGCAGCATTCCGGAGGCCAAAACTGATACAAAAGCCCTGAATGGAGGCTGGCTATTGTCTTGTGACCTGAAGGAAGGCTGGCTATTGTCTTGTGAGTCAAGGCTTGCTTTGTCTGCTTTCTTCTCTCATCTATTGCACCCCTTCCTCCTCTCCCTCAAGCCATCCCCTTCCTCACTTATTCTCCAGAACCATTCTTTTTCCATTTTACTTCAAAAAAGAGCAGGCCTCCTAGGGATGTCAACCAAACATGGTATAGAGTTACAAGAAGACTAGGCACATACTCTTGTATCAAGGATGGATGAGGCCACCCAGTAAGAGGAAAAGGGCTCCAAGTCCTGGCAAAAGAGTCAGAGACAGTGCTCAACAAAAACATATATGCAGATGACCTAACTCAGACCCATACAGGCTTCCTGATTGTCACTTCGGTCTCTGTGAGCCCTTTTGAACCCTATCAACTTAAGGTGAATTTATCTCAGTCTGTGGTTCAGTGCTTACCTAGCAGGGAAAATGCCTCAGATTTGTTTCTTTATACATGGGGGGGGGGGGGGGAATACACCTGCCCAAAAAAAGAACATGATGTATCATTTACTCTGTAGAGTTGAGGAAATACAAGCGAATGCATTTAAAACACATTGGAATGAATGAGAGCTATTTGTGTTGTTAAGCCTGCATTTTTATTTGGAGTCTGTCACATATATGCTATTATTACCTGTTATTGGTAGCTGGCTCAGTTACTCCAAATCAAGGTCCTTGTGATTTTGCAGTCACTCAACAGGAAATCATGTGCTTAAAGAATTGTTCTCTTTGCCATTAATGTAGGGATGTGTCCTCTGGGAATAGCCCAGGAGTGTAACTGGCCCTACACAATTAGTGGGAAAAGATAAGACAAGAAATGTTTTTGTTAATAAAACATTTCTATACTAATAATTTAGATCAAAAATAACTCGAGTTATTTCTGCTTTATGCCAAAATCATTATAAAGAGATTGCAAGGGTTTTTTTTTATCCAAGAAGGGTCCATATTCAGCTATTACCCCAAAGTGAACTTTAATGCTGTCAGAAATGAATTATTGTTCTATAATTGAGATATTCGTGGTATTTTAAGAGTCACTGTTAACAGAGAAAATGTAGCCTGGGTTTGGAATTGAGTAACTACCTCCACATGCCTTTGTCAATATATTCAGTAAATATAAATAAGAAATAGTTTGTGTTGTTAGTCCTTCAAATAGCCCACAGGACAGTCACACGGTTCTTTCTAGTATTTATGAAAGGCCCATTCTTGAGAGTACTTAATCCAAATATCTGCTTCCTGAATGTGAATGGATATTACATCACTGTGATATGTGCTTAGATTGTCCAGCATGAGTGTTCAACCTGCTGCCGGATGACAGAAGCAGCCTCGTTGGATTGAAGATACCTAGCATGCACACAACACCAAATCCCAAACTTATTTAAAACGTGAACATTTGCATTCTTTTGGTAACACAGTTGCAGGTTCTTTAGTGTGAATTGTTTAGATGACAAAGTATTGCAATGTCAGAGATTGAACACACCTGAAGGACTTCTCCAGAACTTGAGCTGAATGAAAGAGGCCTTCTTAGTGGCATTTCATTTTTATTTTAATAAATAAAGCTTGCCTGAGGATCAGAAAAGTAAAACAGCCCCACTGGTCAGCCTTACAGACCATGCAGTAGTGACTCATACTTTTAATCCCAGTAGCCACACTAGCCTGCCATAGAAACCAGGTGGTGCTGGTGCATGCCCTTGATCCTAGAACTAGAGAAGATTATAAAATGGGAGGAGGCAACTATCAGGCACAGTCTCATTCTGAGGTTTGCTGGAGGCAGGATCACCATTTTTGAGGTTGAGGTAAGAGCCAGTGGCTGGCTGTTTTGCTTTTCTGACCTTAAGGTTGAATTCTAATATCTGTCTCTGAGTTTTTATTAATCATGTTTCAGCCTTCCAGATTCTATCAATCAGAAGCAAAGAGGCTGTTTTTGATTCACCTACTAATGTGTATACTTTTTTTTCTGAAGTTGGAAAAAAAGGAATTTGTAGATATTCTTTTGTCTATTGTTTTCTATAGTTCATGAGAAAATGTTTGCTGTATCTCTGGTATACATGTCTGATAGGTGAAGAAAGGATTTGATAAACACTGATTTACATAAAATTACATTACACATTTGAGAAACCAATGGCTAGAGAGAGGAAATCGCTCACCTAATGTAGAGTAGCTAGCTTCATTAATGCATAAGCAAAAATGGGCTGTCAAACAGAAATGAGTCATACTGTGTCCAGCCCTGTCTGTACTATCAAACTGTAGAGACATCAGCGGAAAAATGACAGTTACTGCATCTAGTAGCTGATCACAAATATGTAATGTATAGATTTAGAACTTCGTGTTTGTAAGGTCTAGTGTATGGAAGTGGTTCACACCCTACACCCATCAATCATCCTTGCTGATCACATTAGCCACTAAGGAGAGCTAATCCAGTGTCAGCTGTGTTATTGTGTTTTCAGGGTGCAGATAGAAGGAGTCACTCAAGGAGGAGGGCTGAGTGATCGTGATGGCAAAATACAGGATGGACGCACGTTCAGCTGGAGTCATGGGGAGCACACACAGAAGGAAGCAGAAGTGCTGACAGAGATGTCTGTCTTGTCTGGTCCCACAGCCGTTCAGTCCCAAAGGAACATGCAGAGGCCTACATGAATAATAAACTGGCTGGCCTATTAGCTCAGGCTTCTTTTTTTTTTTTTGACACATAACGTTGTTTCATTAGGTTGTCAGCAATTTAGAAAACCAGTTTGTGAGGATACATCCCGTTGGTCAGACAGAACTGAGAGCGCAGGTAGCCCTGCAGCTGAGGAACAGCTTTGATCTTTGGCAGAATCTGCGAGTCCACCGCTTTCTGATCAGCCTTGCGCTGCTCTGTAATCTCGTATTTCTCCTTCTGTGTCAAAGATCTCGCCCTCCTGATGCCTGGGCTTACGCAGCTGCTTTTTCTTGAAGTAAGCATCAGTCAGGTGTTTGGGGATTTTAACTGTGCTGATATCAACTTTCGTAGAGGTGGCGATGACAAACTTCTGATGTGTTCTTCTCAAAGGAACTCTGTTGAGGGCAAGAGGTCCTGTCACAAGCAGTAAACCACTGCCCAGTTGCTTCAGGAAAACCACTCTCTTGCCCCTGTGGCGCCCGGTAAGGATGATGAGGACAGTCCCAGGAGTGATGCTGGCACGCAGGCGTCTCACATGCTGACTGAAGGGCTTTTTGCCATGGCTCAGCAGCTTCCGAGGCACATCTTCAGTAGGATAATACCTGGGCATTTTTCGAAGCTTAACCACCCGGGTACCACCATTCTTGTCACCACCAACTGGTTTTGTGACAGTGGCAAGGACCTTTTCCTTTTTCTTCTTCTTTTCAACCTTGGTTTTTGCAGCTGTGTATTTCCTTTTGTACATGGCCTTTCTGGAATACATAGCAGATCGGGAGTACCTGCCAATTCCTCTAACAAGGACTGGATTTCGGCTGCAATGGGGCTTCCCCTTCTTGAGCTTTTTAGCCTTAGGGTCACCCTTTTTGGCTGCACCAGCGGCAGGGGCATCACCGCCAGCCTTCTTGGCTGCAGGTTTCTTCTCTTTTGTATCAGCTTTCTCACCTTTTTCACCCGCCATCTTGCAAGATGGGAAAGAGCTAGCTCAGGCTTCTTATTAACTCTTATATCCTGCATTAACCCATAATTCTTGTCTGTGTTAGACACGTGGTTTGATACTTTTTATTGGCGAGGCATTCTCATCTTGTCTCCTCTGTGTCTGGGTGATGACTGCAGACTGAGCCTTTCCTTTTCCCATAATTCTCCTATTCTGGTCACCCCATCTATACTTCTTGCCTGGCTACTGGCCAATCAGTGTTTTATTAAACCAATACAAGTGACAAATCTTTACAGGGTACAAGACCATTGTCCCATAGCACAGAAGCTATTCCAACAGCTTATATGTTTGAACACTTACTTCCAACAGGTGTCATTCTTTTTTTCCCACTTTTTCTTAATTTTATTTCTTTAAAAGAAAACAATCTTTTTTTTTTCATTTTACAGACCAATCCCAGTTCCCACTCCATTCCCTCCTCCCATTCTCTCCACCTTCTCCCCCATCCCACCCCTCCTATCCACTCCTCAGGGATGATAAAGCACATTGCTCTGAGGAAGGTCCAAGGCCCTCCCAACTATATCTAGGCTGAGCAAGGGATCATTTCAAAGAGAATGGGTTCCCCAAAAGCCACTGCCAGTGGCCCCACAGTCTGCTCCAGCCATACAACTGTCACCCAATTCAGAGAGTCTAGTTTGGTCCTATGCTGGTTCCTTCCCTGTCCAACAGGAGTTGGTGAGCTCCCATTAGCTCAGGAACGCTGTTTCAATAGGTGTGCCGATCATGAACTTGACTTCTCTGCTCATATTCTTACACCTCCCAATCTTCAACTGGACTTTGGGAGCTCAGTACACTGCTCCACTGTGGGTCTCTGCCTCTGTTTCCATCAGTTGTTGGATAAAGGTTCTATAGTAAGATATTCCACAGTCTGACTACAGGGCAAGGCCAGTTCAGGCACCCTCTCAACTATTGTTTAGGGTTTTATCTGGGGTCATCCTTGTGGATTCCTGGGAATTTCTCTACTGCCAGGTTTCTTACTAGCCCTATAATGGCTCCTTTAATCAAAATAATGCTTTCCTGGCTCTCCATTTCTGTCCTTTCCCCATCTTTACTATCCTATTCTCTCAAGTTCTACTGTCCTTCCCCTTCTCCCTTCCTTTTCCCTTCTGCTCTCCCTTCTTCCCCCACTCCCATGCTCCCAATTTTGTCAGATCTTATCTAATTTCCCATCCCATGGGCATCTATATATGTTTCTCTTAGCATTCTCCTTGTTACTTAGTTTCTCTAGGGTCGTGGACTATAGGTTCATTATCATTTGCTTTATGGCTAGTATCCACTTATGAGTGAGTACATACCATGTTTATCTTTCTGGGTCTGGGTTACCTCACTCACAATGTTTTCTAGTTTCATCCGTTTTTCATGAAAATTTCAAGATGTCATTTTTTTTTTTACCACTGCTTAGTACTCCATTGTGTGAATGTACCACATTTTCTTCATCCATTCTTCAGTTGAGGGGCATCTAGGTTGTTTCCAGGTTCTGGCTATTACAAATAATGCTACTATGAACATAGTTGAACAAATGTCCTTGTAGTATAATTGAGCATGTTTTGGATATACACCCAAGAGTGGTATTGCTGGGTCCTGAGGTAGATTGATTCCCAACTTTCTGATAAACTGCAATAGTAATTTCCAGACTTGTTGTGCAAGTTTGCTCTCCCACCAGCAACGGAATAGTGTTCCTTTTACTCCACATCCTCTCCAACATAAGCTATCATTGGTATTTTGTTTTGTCCCTGATTTCATTTCTGATTTTGCTAATTTGGATATTCTCTCTTTGCCTTTTGGTTAGTTTGAATATAGGTTTATCTATTTTGTTGATTTTCTCGAAGAACCAACTCTGTCTCATTGATTTTTGGTATTGTTTTATTTGTTGCTGTTTTGTTGATTTCAGCTCTCAGTTTGATTATTTCCTGCCATCTAGTCCTTCTGGGTGTGTTTGCTTCTTTTTGTTCTAGAGTTTTCAGGTGTTCTGTTAACTCATTATTGTGAGATTTTTTTCCAACTTCCTTATGTATGCATTTAATGCTTGACCTTTTCTCTTAACACTGCATTCATTGTATCCCATAAACTTGGGTATGTTGTGAGGTAATTTTCTTTTTTTTTATGTTTACTTAAAAATTTCCACCTCCTCCCATTTTCCCCCCTCCCCCTACTCTCCCCCTCCCTCCTCCCCCTCCCTCTCCAGTCTAAAGAGCAGTCAGGGTTCCCTGCCCTGTGGGAAGTCCAAGGTCCTTCCCCCTCCATCCACGTCTAAGAAGGTGAACATCCAAACTGGCTAGGCTCCCACAAAGCCAGTGCATGCAGTAGGATCAAAACCCAGTGCCATTGTCCTTGGTTCCTCAGTCAGCTGTGAGGTCATTTTCATTGAATTTTAGGAAGTCTTTAATTTCTTCCTTTATTTCTTCCTTGATCCATTGATGATTCAGGAGAGCATTGTTTAATTTTCATGTGTTTGTGGGCTTTCTGAAATTAGTGTTGCTGTTGAATTCTAACTTTAAGCCATGGTTATCCAATAAGATACATGGGGTTATTTCAACTTTTTTGTGTCTGTTGAGGTTTACTATGTTACCTACTATGTGGTCAGTTTTTGAGAATGTTCCATGAGGTGCTGAGAAGGTATATTCTTTTATGTTTGGATGGAATGTTCTTTTGATGTCTATTAAGTCCATTCGAGTCATAACATCTGTTAGTTCCCTTATTTCTTTGTTGATTTTCTGTCTACAAACCTGTCTAATGGTGAAAGTGGGGTGTTGAAGTCTCCCATTCTTAGTGTGTGGGGTTTAATGTGTGATTTAAGCTTTAAAGATGTTTCTTTTACATATGAGGGTTCCTTTGTATTTGGGGTCATAGATGTTCATTATTGAGATTTCCTCTTGATGGATTTTTCCTGAGACAAATATGAAATGTCCTTTGTCTCTTTTGACTGATTTTAGTTTGAAGTCTATTTTCTTAGATATTGGGATAGGTTTACCAGCTTGTTTCTAAGGTTCATTTGATTGGAAAAGTATTCCCAACCCTTTACTCTGAGGCAGTGTCTGTCTTGGAGGTTGAGGTGTGTTTCTAATATGCAACAGAAGGATGGATTCCTTTTTTGTATCCAATCTTCTAGCCTCTATCTTTTTATAGATGAGTTGGGTCTATTTATATTAAGGGATATTAATGACTAGTGATTGCTAGTTCTTGTTATTTTAGTTTCATTGTTGGTGATATTGTTGTCTGTGTGTTTTCCTTCTTTGGGATTTGCTGCTGTGCATCTATTGTCTGTCTTTTTGTGGATGTAGCTAACTTCCTTGGGTTGAAAATTTCCTTCTAGTACTTTGTGCAGGACTGGGTTTGTGGCTAGGTATTGGTTAAATCTGGTTTTGTCATGGAATATCTTGTTTTGTCCATCTATGGTGATTGAAAGTATTAGTGGGCATAGTAGTCTGGGCTGGTGTCCATGGTCTCTTAATGTTTGTATAATGTTTGACCATGACCTTCCTTCTTTCCATCAAGAAGTCAGGTGCAATTCTGATGGATCTGCCTTTATATGTTATTTTGCCTTTCCTTTGCAGCTCTTAATAATCTTTCTTTATTATTTATTGAGATTATCCCTTTCATCTCTTGTATTCTGCTGTTTATGTTTGCATTTGTGGTTCCTGGATGTTTTCCAGTATTTTCCATTTCTAGAATTCCCTTGTTTGTGTTGTCTTTATTGTCTCTATTTTGGTTTTCAAATCTTGAATTATTTCTTTCATCTGTTTGATTGCTTATTCTTGGTTTTCTTTAAGGGATTTGTTGATTTCTTCCAATTTTTTGTTTGTCCTTTCCTTCAGATCTTTGAGGGAATTTTCCATTTCCTCTTTAAAGGCCTCAAACATTCTCATAAAGTTATTTTTAGGTTTTTTTTTTTTTTGCTTCACCTATATTGTGGTGTTCAAGTCTTGCTGTTGTAAAGCCACTAGTTTTTGTTGGTGTTGTGTTTCTCTTTATGGCATTGAATGTGTTCTTACCTTGCCTACCCATCTTTTTCTCTGTTTCATGTAGTTGGGGTTGTGTCTTTGTTGACTTTGTTGATCAGTCTTCCAGGCTCCAAGGCTTAGATAGTTGCTCCTTGTGGTACAATTGTGGCCATGGTTATAGTCACCCCAGTGGTCACTATTTGGTGCTCCCCAGACTTGCTCTGTAATCCCAGATGTTTTCAGGCCCGCTCCCACAGTAGAGGTCGCTGGTTTGTCCATGCTCCCACTGAGGTCGCTGGCTTGTGCATGCTCCCACTGAGGTCGCTGGCTTGTGCATGTTGCTGTGTCAGGCTTGCTCCAGTGGAGGTTGCTGTCTCCATTTACATGAGGTTCTCAGAGAAGTGAAATCCATCAATGTGGGAGGCGTGCTGGCCTTTGTAAGGACAGGAGACCAGCAGTAAATGGAGTCATGCAGTGTGGGTCCTGAGATAAATATATTTTATTTGGCACAATCTCCCTAAGATTTGTCTGTGAGATTGCATATAGCAGATTTCCCTTCTTTGTAGAACTGAATATACTATTCTTTTATGCTGGCCCCACAGCGTGAGTCAGGGAGACTTCCTTCTTTTCAGAACTGCTTAGTGTTTTAGGTGTTTGCATATAGTCAGTTCTGAAGTCATCAGACTTTGAGCTTTTCTTTGACAAGTTTTTAAAAATTATTTTAAAGATGTTGTGATGAAAATCCTAAATAGATAATTAGAGCTTTTTCTAGCACTACTATTCTTTCTTTTTCCCTTTTATTAAACACAAATTATTTCTCGTACAACATAATCTACATACAGTCCCCCCCTTTTACTCCTACTTTCTCCCCATTTTCTCTCTCCTCTGGATCTACTCCCTTTCTCTCTCTCATTAGAAAAGAACAGGATTCTAGGAGATAATAATGAACCATAACAAAATAAAAATATAATAATATAAAATAAAACCATCATGTTGAAATTGGACAAGCCAAGTCAAAGAAAAGCAAAAGAGCCCCAAAAGAAGGCACAGGAATCAGAGATTCACTCTGCACATTCAGGGGTCTCATTAAAGTACTAAACTGAAAGCTTCATACAAATGCAGGGGACCTAGAGCAGACCATGGTAGGCCCTATGATTGCTGCTCTGGTCTTTGTGAATTTGTCCATGCCAAATGCTCAGTTGATTAAGAGAACTTTGATCTCCTGGTGTCCTCCATGTCCTTTGTCTCCCCTGCTCCTGGTGCCTCATCTTCCATGGGGTTCCCTGAACTCTAAGGAATAGGGCTTGATGGAGACATGTTGTTTAGAGCTGTGTGTTCCCAGGTCTTCTGTGTAATGTATGGATGTGGGTCTCTGTATTTGTTCCCATTCTGCTGCAGGAGGAAGTTTCTCTGATGCTGGTTGAATAAGGTACCCATAATCTATGAGAATAAAAGAATACCATTAGAAGTCTTCTTATTTTTACTTGTTTTTTAGATCAGTAGTATTTGACTTTATTCTATGTCTCTGGTTATTGGTCACCCAATCAGTATCAGACATGGGTTCAATCTCATGGAGTAGGCCTTATATCAAATCAGACATTGGTTGGTTGGTTATTCATACATGGTTTGTGCCACCATAGTCTTAGCATATTTTACAGGCAGGACAGATTGGAGATAAAAAGTTTGGTGGTTGGGTTGGTGTTCACCTTTAACTTTTGGTAGACTGCAGAGTCTGTTTCCATGTTGTAGACACTGGAACTTGAGGGTGAAAGTTCTGTGCAGGCACCAGCTCAACCTTTCCACGCTCCGTGCGTTGTGTGGGTGCTGTCCTCAGCATTGGGACCTTGCTGTCAGTTTGTGGAGAGCAACCCATTATCTTGGCAACAGCCTGGGTTTTGGAGATTCCATGGGTTCCTTTTTGGTTAACAACAGTTAGCCCAGTCCTGGTACTGGAAGATACCATTTGGTGATAAGAGATGGCCAGTTGTTTGAAGACTTCATTCAGTAAAATTGACTTTAAATATTACAGGAGGACAGGAGATGTTTTATAACAGATTCATTCTCTTTGTTGGTGATCTATCTTTAAGGATGCTTTGTCTAGAATGGAAGCATTTCTCTCAAGCTATTCAAAGTTTTAGCATGTTGTTCTTTACAGTAGTTCATTATGCCCTAGAAATGTTGGCGGTACCAGTTAGTCTGCTTTCCACATTTCTCATTATTTGACACATATCTTTTCTTCTAGTTGATCGAAAGATTTGTTGATTTAATTTTTTCAAAATGTCAATTTTTATTATTGTTTTTATTCTATTAATTCTACCTCTAATCTTATTATCTATCTATCTATCTATCTATCTATCTATCTATCTATCTACCTACCTACCTACCTATCACATTATTTCGTAGTTTGGAATCTAATTTGTTCATTTTATGATTTTTTTTTATTTTACGAACTCATCATTGAATGGGATTACATTGATAGTCTGCTCTCTTTTGATGTAGGCATGTATTGCTGTAGTACTGTTTCTTTTGTGTGTGTGTGTGTACTATAAATTTTCACAATCTCTATTTTTGTTTTCTTTTTAGAAGTATTTTCTAACTTTTGATGTCTTCTTTGAAGTACTCATTCTATCATATGTGTAATTTCATATATCTGTGAATTTTCTATTTTTCTTCTATTGATATCTAGTTTCATTCCAATGTGGCTGGAAGTGATTTTGGCATAATTTCAATATTTTTTTACTTTGTTTTGAAGTTGTCTTGGGTCCTCATGTGTGTTCTATCTTGGAGAATAGTCCAAGTTGCAAATATTGGACGTCCTAGTAGAATTGTGTAGCACATTCCTAGATATGGATGTACACACACACACACACACACACACACACACACACAGAGGCCGCATTGGTTTGTGATAGCTTTTGTTCTTCTCCTTATCTTTTTCTGCCAGTACTGAAGGAGAGGCATCAAGTCTTGCACGACTGTGCTGCTGTCTCTCCCGACAGTTCCATCAGTGTGGCTCATGTGCTCTTGATGCTGGCACACATTCTTGCAATGACTACATCTTCCTAAGGGGTTGACCGTGTTGTCATCGCAAATGCCCTTGTTTGTCTTTTTTGACAGTTTTTGACTTGTTTGTTTTGCCTGATATAAGTTTGGCTATTTTTATTCTCCTTTGGTTTCTGTATGCCTAGGATCATTTTTTCTGTTGTTGTTTTCAGCATGTGTTCTTAGCTCCAAAATGACGCTTTTGTAGACAGCTTGAAGTGGAATTTGTTTCACTTTTATAAACACTATTGAGCTTAGTTAATACACATTTTTTTTTATTTTTTATTTATTTTTATTTATTTATTTATTTATTTATTTATTTATTAAGGATTTCTGCCTCCTCCCCGCAACCGCCTCCCATTTCCCTCCCCCTCCCCCGATCAAGTCACCCTCCCTAATCTGCTCGAAGAGCAATCAGGGTTCCCTGACCTGTGGGAAGCCCAAGGACTGCCCACCTCTATCCAGGTCTCCTAAGGTGAGCATCCAAACTGCCTAGGCTCCCCCAAAGCCAGTACGTGCAGTAGGATCAAAAACCCTCTGCGATTGTTCTTGAGTTCTCAGTATTCCTCATTGTCCTCTATATTCAGCCAGTCCGGATTTATCCCATGCTTTTTCAGACCCAGGCCAGCTGGCCTTGGTGAGTTCCCGATAGAACATCCCCATTGTCTCAGTGTGTGGGTGCACCCCTCGCGGTCCTGAGTTCCTTGCTCGTGCTCCGTCTCCTTCTGCTCCTGATTTGGACCTTGAGATTTCTGTCCCGTGCTCCTCTGTCTCTGTCTCCTTTCATCGCCTGATGAAGGTTAATATTTATGAGGATGCCTATGTGTTTGTCTTTGGGTTCACCTTCTTATTTCGCTTCTCTAGGAACATGCATTATAAGCCCAATGTCCTTTAGTTATGGCTAGAAACCAAATATGAGTGAGTACATCCCATGTTCCTCTTTTTGGGTCTGGCTTACCTCACTCAGGATAGTGTTTTCTATTTCCATCCATTTGTATGCAAAATTCAAGAAGTCCTTGTTTTTTACTGCTGAGTAATACTCTAATATGTATATATTCCATACTTTCTTCATCCATTCTTCCGTTGAAGGGCATCTAGGTTGTTTCCAGGTTCTGGCTATTACAAACAATGCTGCCATGAACATAGTTGAGCATATACTTTTGTTGTATGATAGGGCCTCTCTTGGGTATATTCCCAAGAGTGGTATTGCTGGATCCAGGGGTAGGTTGATTCCGAATTTCCTGAGAAACCGAAACACTGCTTTCCAGAGTGGTTGCACTAGTTTGCATTCCCACCAGCAATGGGTGAGTGTCCCCCTTTCTCCACAACCTCTCCAGCAAAGGCTATCATTGGTGTTTTTTATTTTAGCCATTCTGACAGGTGTAAGATGGTATCTTAAAGTTGTCTTGATTTGCATTTCCCTGATCGCTAGGGAAGTTGAGCATGACCTTAAGTGTCTTTTGGCCATTTGAAGTTCTTCTGTTGAGAATTCTCTGTTCAACTCAGTACCCCATTTTATAATTGGATTGATTAGCCTTTTACGGTCTAGTTTCTTGATTTCTTTATATATTTTGGAGATCAGACCTTTGTCAGTTGCGGGGTTGGTGAAAATCTTCTCCCAGTAAGTGGGTTGCCTTTTTGTCTTAGTGACAGTGTCCTTTGCTTTACAGAAGCTTCTCAGCCTCAGGAGGTCCCATTTATTCAATGATGCCCTTAGTGTCTGTGCTGCTGGGGTTATACACAGGAAGTGGTCTCCTGTGCCCATGTGTTGTAGAGTACTTCCCACTTCCTCTTCTATCAGGTTCAGTGTGTTCGGACTGATATTGAGGTCTTTAATCCATTTGGACTTGAGTTTTGTGCATGGTGATAGATATGGATCTATTTTCATTCTTTTACAGATTGACATCCAGTTTTGCCAGCACAATTTGTTGAAAATGCTGTCTTTTTTCCATTGTATACTTTTAGCTCCTTTATCGAAAATCAGGTGCTCATAGGTTTGTGGGTTAAAGTCAGGGTCTTCTATTCGATTCCATTGGTCGACTTCTCTGTTTTTATGCCAATACCATGCTGTTTTCAATACTGTAGCTCTATAATAGAGTTTGAAGTCAGGGATGGTAATGCCTCCAGACAATCCTTTATTGTATAAGATTGTTCTGGCTATCCTGGGTTTTTTGTTCCTCCATATAAAGTTGATTATTGTCTTCTCCAGATCTGTGAAGAATTTTGATGGGATTTTGATGGGGATTGCATTGAATCTATAAATTGCCTTAGGTAGAATTGCCATTTTTACTATGTTGATCCTCCCAATCCAAGAGCAAGGGAGGTCCTTCCATTTTCTGGTGTCCTCTTCAATTTCTTTCTTCAAAGACTTATAGTTCTTGTCGAATAGGTCATTCACTTCCTTGGTCAGGGTTACCCCTAGATATTTTATGCTATTTGTGGCTATCGTGAAAGGTGATGCTTCTCTGATTTCCCTCTCTGTTTCCTTATCCTTAGTGTAAAGGAAGGCAACTGATTTTTTGGAGTTGATCTTGTATCCTGACACATTACTAAAGGTGTTTATCAGCTGTAGGAGTTCTTTGGTAGAATTTTTGGGGTCACTTATGTATACTATCATATCATCTGCAAATAATGAAAGCTTAACTTCTTCCTTTCCAATACAAATCCCCTTGATCTCCTTATGTTGTCTTATTGCTATTGCTAGAACTTCAAGCACTATATTGAAGAGGTATGGAGAGAGTGGACATCCTTGTCGTGTTCCTGATTTTAGTGGGATGGCTTTGAGTTTTTCTCCGTTCAATTTAATGTTAGCTGTTGGCTTGCTGTAAATAGCTTTTATTATATTTAGGTAGGATCCTTGTATCCCTATTCTCTCCAAGACCTTTATCATGAAGGGGTGTTGAACTTTGTCGAATGCTTTTTCAGCATCTAATGAAATGATCATATGATTTTTTTCTTTCAGTTTATTTATATGGTGGATTACATTGATAGATTTTCGTATGTTGAACCAGCCCTGCATCTCTGGGATGAAGCCTACTTGATCATAATGGATAATTTTTCTAATGTGTTCTTGGATTCGGTTTGCCAGTATTTTGTTGAGGATTTTTGCGTCGATGTTCATGAGTGAGATTGGCCTGTAATTCTCCTTCCTGGTTGAGTCTTTGTGTGGTTTTGGTATCAAAGTAACTGTAGCTTCATAGAAGGAGTTTGGTAATGACCCTTCTGTTTCTATATTGTGGAATACATTAAGGAGTATAGGTATTAACTCTTCTTGGAAGTTCTGGTAGAATTCCGCATTGAAACCATCTGGTCCTGGGCTTTTTTTGGTAGGGAGGTTTTTGATAACCTCTTCTAATTCTTCGCGACTAACAGGTCTGTTTAGATTGTTCACCTGGTCCTGGTTTAACTTTGGTATATGGTATTTATCTAAAAAAGTGTCCATTTCTTTTATATTTTCCAGTTTTGTGTTATACAGGCTTTTGTAGTAAGATCTAATGATTCTCTGAATTTCCTCTGTGTCTGTGGTTATGTCCCCCTTTTCATTTCTGATCTTATTTATTTGTGTGTTCTCTCTCTGTCGTTTAATTAGTTTGGATAGGGGTTTGTCGATCTTGTTGACTTTCTCCAAGAACCAGCTTTTTGTTTCATTGATTCTTTGGACTGTTTTCTGTGTTTCTATTTTGTTGATTTCGGCCCTCAGTTTTATTATTTCCAATCTTCTACTTCTCCTGGGCGCGTCTGCTTCTTTTTTTTCTAGAGCTTTCAGGTGTGTTGTTAAGTCCCCAATGTATGCATTTTCCGTTTTCTTTAAGTGGGCACTTAGTGCTATGAACTTTCCTCTTAGCACTGCTTTCATTGTGTCCCATAGGTTTGAGTATGTTGTCTCTTTATTTTCATTAAATTCAAGGAAGACTTTAATTTCTTTCTTAATTTCTTCCTTGACCCAGGTGTGGTTCAGTAGTTGACAGTTCAGTTTCCATGAGTTTGTCGGCTTTCTGTGAGTAGCATTGTTGTTGCCTTCTAACTTTAATCCATGGTGATCAGATAGGACACAGGTGGACACTGATATTTTTTTGTATCTGTGGAGGTTTCCTTTGTTTCCAAGTATGTGGTCAATTTTTGAGAAGGTTCCATGAGCTGCAGAGAAGAAGGTATATTCTTTCCTATTTGGGTGGAATGTTCTATAGATGTCTGTTAAGTCCATTTGCTTCATTACCTCCAATAATTCTCTTAATTCTCTATTAGGTTTCTGTCTGATTGACCTGTCCCTTGTAGAGAGAGGTGTGTTGAAGTCTCCTACTACTAGTGTGTGTGGTTTGATGTCTGCTTTGAGTTCTAGTAATATTTCTTTTACATAAGTGGGTGCTTTTATATTGGGGGCGTAGATATTCAGAATTGAGACTTCATCCTGACAAATTGTTCCTGTTATGAGTATAAAGTGACCATCTCGGTCTCTTCTGATTGATTTTAGTTTGAAGTCAGTTTTGTTAGAAATTAATATGGCCACACCTGCTTTTTTCTTAGGGCCATTTGCTTGAAACACCTTTTCCCAACCCTTTACTCTGAGTAGGTGCCTGTCTTTGTGGTTGAGATGTGTTTCTTGCAAACAGCAGAATGTTGGATCCTGTTTTCGTATCCAATCTTTTAGCCTGTGCCTTTTTATAGGTGAATTGAGCCCATTAATATTAAGTGATATTAATGACCAGTGGTTGTTTACTCCGGTTATTCTTATTGCTTTTGGTTGTAGAGATTGTGTGTCTCCCTTCTTTGAGATGTGCTAGTGAAGGGTCACTAGATGCCCGGGTTATTGTAGGCAGTGTTGGCAGTGTTGGATTCCTTGGGTTGTGATTTTCCTTCTATTACTTTCTGTAGGGCTGGATTTGTGGCTACGTATTGTTTAAATTTATTCTTATCCTGGAATGTCTTGATTTCTCCATTTATAGTGAACGAAAGCTTGGCTGGGTATAGTAGTCTGGGCTTGCATCCATGGTCTCTTAGCTTCTGCAGAACATCTATCCAGGACCTTCTGGCTTTCATAGTTTCCATAGAGAAGTCAGGTGTAAGTCTGATCGGTTTACCTTTATAAGTTACTTGCCCTTTTTCCTTTGCAGCTCTTAATATTCTTTCTTTAACCTGTATATTTTGTGTTTTGATTATTATATGGCGAGGAGATGTTTTTCTTTGATCCAGTCTGTTTGGTGTTCTGTATGCTTCTTGAATATTTAAGTGAATATCTTTCTTTAAGTTGGGAAAGTTTTCTTCCATAATTTTGTTGAATATATTTTCTGGGCCTTTGAGCTGTGACTCTTCTCCTTCATCTATACCTATTATTCTTAAGTTTGGTTTTTTTATTGTGTCCCATATTTCCTGAATGTTTTGTGTTGAGAATTTGTTGGTTTTGCTGTTTTCTTTGATCTGTTCGTTTATTTTCTCTATGGTGTCTTCAGCATCTGAGATTCTTTCTTCTATCTCTTGTATTCTATTGATTATGCTTGTTTCTGTAGACTCTGCTCGTTGACCTAGATTTTCCATATCCGGCTGGTCCTCAGTTTGTATTTTCTTCCTTGCCTTCATTTCAGTTTTCAATTCTTGAACTGTTTCCATTACCTGTTTGATCGTTTTATCTTGGTTTCCCAGGGTATCATGTACATATTTACTCATTTCTTCAAACTTTTTGTTATACTTCTCATCCATTTCTATAAGGGCATTTTTTACATGTTGTTTAAGGGACTCTATTGCGTTCATAAAGTCAATTTTTTCCACTTCTTCTGTGTTAGATTGTTCAAATACCTCTGTTGTAAGATCCTTGGGTTCTGGTGTTTTCATGTTGTTTTTCAGATTATTGGGTGAGTTCTTGCCTTGGCGTCTGCCCATCTCCTCCTATTAATCCTATCTAATAGGTCTTTTAAAAACCGGATCAGGTTTCCCTGCTGGCCCAGGGCTCCGCTTACAAAATGCCCTCGCTCTGTTTCCTGGTTTCTGCCGCAGGCCAAGAACCCTCTCACCCCTCCGAAGTGTCTTCCGGACAGGACCAGGCTCCCCGTTTGCCAGTGACCTGGCCAAACAAAGGCCTACCTCTTTGATTTGATTGTAGTAGGGCGATCTGCTCTCCTTATTGCCCGCCTGACTCTGCTGCTTGCGTCTGCTGCGTCTTAAAGCCTCGTCCTGAATGCAGTGTCGCTCCGCCGCGTCTGGCCGCCGGCGCTCCGCCGCCTAGTTAATACACATTTAAATATTTAGAGTGCTATGTTTAGATTGTAAAAATTTAATTTTTCCTTTATTTTTAATTTTTCTCTTGTATAACTACAATTGTTTTAGTTTCTTTGTAAAATTAGAATTGCTTTTTCAGAAGATTTATTCTGATCCCCTTTTCCCGTAGCTCTTTCCAGGTCCTCCATTACCTTTCTACCTACCCGATTCCATGCCCTTTCTTTCTTTTTATCAAACAAACAAACTAAATTTTTTAAAAAAAAAAAAGAAAAGAAAAAACACAAGAAACACACACACACCATAAAAACACTAAATCAGAAACTATAAAAACCATAGTGTACATGCAAAATACCAGTAAGACAAAAAAAATACCCAAAGAAAGAAATATGAGACAAAAATAAGTCCCCCAGACACCACAGAATTCTTTGTGTATGGACCATCTACTACCGAGCATGGCCTCCTAAGTGTTAGTAATATACCCATGAGACTCCAGGGAGAAAACTATTTCCTCTGCAAGTGGATGTCAATTGCAAATAGTGTCTTGGTTATGGGTGGAAGCTGTGTCTGATTCCTCTTTTTAGCTGGGACCTCGTTCATCTGTCTTGGATCTGTGCCGGTCCTGTGTGTACTGCAACAGTGTCTGTGAGCTCATATGTGCATCTGTTCTGCTATGTCTGGAAGACGCTGCTTCCTTACGAGCATCCAGCTGCTCTGGCTGTGGGAACGTGTTTGTCTATGTTTGGGTGTGTGTTGTGTGTGTCTATGTTTGGGTGTGTGTTGTGTGTGTCTATGTTGGTGTGTTTGCTGGTTTAGGGAACAGAGCTTCTGACCCCCTGGAGCTGGAGTTAGAGGAGGTCGTGAGCTGTCCCACCCGGGTGCTAGGAACCAACTTAGGTCCCTTGTAAGAGCAGTTTGTGCTTTTAACTGCTGAGCTGCCTTTTTAATCTATCAAACTACTGACAGAGAAGGATTTATTTCTATTCATTAAATTCTTAAAATTGTTTTTTCTTTAAGATTTATTTTTAAATTTCATTTTACATTCCAACCACAGTTCTCCCTCCCACCCTCCTCCTGCCTCCCCTCGCCTTCCCCAGCCCCAGCCCACTCCCACCCACTCTTCCCATGGGGAGTCAACAAAGCCTGACACATCAAATTGAGTCAGGACCAAGCCCCCCCCCCCCCCCCCCCCGATGCATTAAGGCTGTGTGTGGCTTCCCACCATAGGGAATGGGCTCAAACAAGCTAGTTCATGCACCAGGAATAGATCCAAGTCCCACTGCCAGGGGCCTCTCAAATAGACCAAACTGCACAACTGTCTCCCACATGCAGAGGGCCTAGTTCGGTCCCTTGGAGGCTCCGCAGCTCTCAGTCTAGAGTCCATGAGTTCCCACAAACTCGGTTCAGCTGTCTCTGTAGATTTCCCCTTCATGATCTTGACCTCCATTGCTCATATAATTCTCCCTCTCTTTGACTGGGTTCCCAGAGCTTGGCCTGGTGCTTGGTTGTGGATCTCTGCACCCGGTTCCATATATTATTGGATGAAGACTCTGTAATGGCTGTTAGAGTAATCACCAATCTGATTACAAAGGAAGGCCAGTTGAGACATCTCTCCACTATTGTGAGGAGTCATCCTTGTGGATTCCTGGGAGTTTTCCCATCACCAGGTTTTTTCCTAACATCATAATGGCTCTCTCTATGGAGATCTCTCTGTTAAAATTCCCATTGGTCAATAAATTATTTTCTTCATTTCATTAAGAATCTTTGTGTGTGTGTGTGTGTATGCATGTCTGTGTGTTTTACTCAAGTGCCACAGTACACTTTATGTGTGCATCAAAAACAATTTTTAGAAATAGGTTCTCTTCTTATAGCATAGATTCAGGCCAGCAAACTCAGATAGTCATGACAAGTACGTTCACCTGCCAAGCATTGTTTCCAGCCTTCACTGAGCAGCCTTATAAAGCTTAGTTTGAATTGTTCGTTGGTGACTGAAATTTTTAAATTCCTTTATACTGAGTTTCTGGATATTTATAATATCTCTTTTTGATCAGCCATTTACCCTTTCTATTCATATTCCTTGTGATTTTGCATTGGCTTATGTTCATTTGAAAACACAACACCTTTACAGGTTTTCATGGATGGCCTTTAGATTGGCTGGAGATTTGGAAGCGCTCTGTGCTCCACTCAGAATTTGTTCATGTGTGTTGTTCACTACAGTTATCTGCCTGTTTGTCTTAGATGTTCTCCATGACCTCCTCTCTTGCCTCAACTGGCTTTACCACAGGTCCCCTTAGGAAGTAGCTTGCTACCCAACTCTGTTGTTCTCAGTGGCTTTCAGGCCTCTAGAACATGCAGGGTCTTTCTAGCATCTTGAATCAGACTTGATAGAAATCTGTCTTGCATGGCTCTTTCCCCAAGCTAGAATACCTTTGTCCTGCCATAAAGGCCTGTAGGTCTCTGTCTGCCTGGGTCCTTGAGAACAGTAGCTCATCAGCTCCTGCCCTTTGCTTTCAGTGGGCTCTAAGTATCCAGGCTATGCCAGGGCCCCCTGCCTGTGTGCTGAGAGGGAGAGACATACCAACTCCTCAGAAAGTATACATACCACCAAGTGGGAACAAATTTCCTACTCTTTTCTTCCTCTCATGTTTGGCCTCTCTTTGCTATATTAAGCATCCTCTGAAGTAATTAGCACGTCTCCCCAGAGTCTGTTTGGTTTCTAATTCTCTAACGTCTTAGATTTTAACAGAGAATCCTTAAAGAGTTCTATCCAAGTTTAAACTTGAAACACAGACTCCTATTCAGTTACCTGTGTTTCTATGAGATTGGAATCGAAAGACTCATGCTTATATGTCCACTTAACAAACATCAACCCCTTCTATGGCCGTGATTCTCTGTCCAAATCCTTTTAAATTTGACTCGTTTAATAGAGATAGAACTCAGAACTCTCGCGGAAGCAGTCAGTCTCCATCCTGAGCTGCAGGACTGCATCAAGAGTTCTGCCGTTGCCTGGTTTCAACTCAGACGCAAAGAACTTCTGCAATTATTTATCCCATTTTCTCACAATACCTCCCCAGATGAGCTACATGTGATGCTGGAGGGTTGTGTATTGTTATTGGGATTATTCTAGATTACACGGTGTGTAATAGTGGCCCTGGTGACAAAATCAGCTGTCTTGTTTCCTTTGTCTAGTTCAATGTTTGAAAAAAAAGAATTTTAAATTCATCATTAATATTTCAAGAATTGTGTTGTTTTGTACAGAAACCTGGATTCTCACCTTGTGCTGATAAGATGAGAATCTGTGGGAGCTCAGTCCAGTGCTCCAGTGTGGGTCTCTGTCTCTATCTCCATCCCTCGCCAGATGAAAGTTCTAAGATGATATGCAAGATATTCGTCAGTATTGCGCTAGGATGGGGTCATTTCAGGTTCCCTATCCTCAGCTGCCCAAGGAACTAACTGGGGACCTCAGCTTGGGCTCCTGGTGGCCCCTCTAGGGTCAATTCTCCTGCCCACCCTAAAGTGGGTCCCTTAACTAAGGATTGTGGTTCCGTGCTCCCCTATCCAACCTTCCTTTATCCCGATCCTCCTATTTCCCCAAGTCCCCCCTCCTTCCCTTCTACCTTTTCTCTCCCCATCTCCCCTTACCCCCTTCCCACCCCACCCCCAAGATCCCACTTTTCTCCCCGGCAATTTTGTCTACTTCCCTTATCCAAGAGGATAACGATATGTTTTTCCTTGTGTTCACCTTCTTACTTAGCTTCTTTAGGTTCGCCAATTGTAGATTCTGTGACCCCTATTTATGGCTAGAAACCAATTATGAGTGAGTACATCCCATGTTCTTCTTTTTGGGTCTGGGATACCTCACTCAGGGTAGTGTTTTCTATTTCCATCCATTTGCATGCAAAATTCGAGAAGTCATTGTTTTTTACCGCAGCGTAGTACTCTAGTGTGTATATATTCCATACTTTCTTCATCCATTCTTCCATTGAAGGGCATCTAGGTTGTTTCCAGGTTCTGGCTATTACAAATAATACTGCTATGAACATAGTTGAACAAATGCTTTTGACATGTGATAGAGCATCTCTTGGGTAAATTCCCAAGAGTGGTATTGCTGGGTCCAGGGGTAGGTTGATCCCGAATTTCCTGAGAAACCGAAACACTGACTTCCACAGTGGTTGCACAAGATTGCATTCCCACCAGCAATGGATGAGGGAGAACATGAGCAAAGAAGTCGGGACCACGAGGGGTGCACCCACCCACTGAGACAGTGGAGCTGATCTACTGGGAGCTCACCAAGGCCAGCTGGACTATTACCAAAAAAACATGGGATAAAACTGAACTCTCTGATCATGACGAACAATGAGGGCTGATGAGACGCCAAGGACAATGGCACGCAGTTTTGATCCTACGCAATCTGCTGGCTTGGTGGGAGCCTAGCCAGTCTGGATGTTCACCTTCCTAGATATGGACGGAGGGGGGAGGACCTAGGACTTACCACAGGGCAGGGAACCCTGACTGCTCTTTGGACTGGAGAGAGAGGGGGAGAGGAGTGGGGGGAAGGGGAGAGGGGTGGGAGGAGGGGGAGAAGAGTGGGAGGAGAGGGAGAAGAGTGGGAGGAGGGGGAGGGAAAGGGGAGGCTGGGAGGAGGTGGAAATTTGTTTTTTTTTCTTTATTCTTCTTTTATCAATAAAAAAATGTTAAAAAAAAAAAAAGATGAGAATCTGTAGGAGTGGATTGAAACTGTCTAAGGTAAGCAGCAGCCCTTTGAAAATCCGCAGAAGCCTAGAGAGCTTAAGTTAAGGGAGCTTGTTGCTCTTCCAGAGAAAGATTCCCAGCACCAGCATGGCTGCTCACAATTGTCGGTAGCTCCGAAGGACCCAAGACCCTCTTTTGACTTGCACTAGCACCATGCACACATATAGTGCACAGACACACATACAGGATAAACCACACACACACACACCGAACCCTACTTTTTAAAGTGTATAAAATTTTCCCTAGTCATTGACCTTACTTAAAGGAGTGCAGACTTAGTTTCCAATTACCATGAGAATATTGTTTTGGAGAGAGTAATTTACGGCCTGGGATGCTTTCCTTGCTGCTTTCTGCAGTTTACCTTAGGAGGGTCGCATTGTCTGGAAGGACTGGTATTTGCTGGAACAATTGTCTACCCCTGCGACACAGAAGATTAGCACTGACAGTTTTCTAAATTATACGCTTCCTACTGAGGTGGCCTCCTCAACTCACTTCCTCTAATGATATCTGGTGAGCATCTGATAAGCTTTATTGTACTTCTCTCGGGTCAAAGGGCACTGTCTTCCCCTCCACTCCGGCAGCCAACAACAAAGCCTGGCATGCCTTATCATCATCACGCAGGAAGCTGCAGCTGGCTGTGTTAAGCTGAGCACAAATACAGGAAAAGTGTCCACAGGTTCAGAGCCGGCAGAGCTGTGCTTGGAGAATATTCTGCTAATAATATTGCACACAGAATGGAGACGGGCGATCGGAGTTCAGCATCGAGAACCTAGAAATCTGTAGCCAGGGAGGAAATGTGAGTGCCGCGTCCTCCTCTCTTCAGAACGGTGATAAAAAGACAAGATCTCCTGAGTATATTGGGAGCATGGGGGCCCTGGGAGAGGGTTGAAATGGAGGGGAGAGGCAGGGAGGGAAGCAGAGAAAAATGTAGAGCTCAATAAAAAATAAAAAAAACACAAAAATAACAAAGAAATTAAAAACAGTGACGTTAGAACATGCTAAGATGCCTCCAAAAACGCGGTTAGAATGTTCTTAATAAATTGTGCCCTTTAGTTGTGTATGATAAAAACCGCTTCTCTCAACTATAATAAGGGGATTTCCATGCTGTGGTTTTGCTTTTGTCATTGGCTTAAAAAGCATGCCTTTTTAAAACCGAACAGCTTGCTTTCCTCGGGGCTACACATGTTTGCTTAAGGTCAGTCGTCTTGTTCAAAGCAGTCGTTTGGGCTGTGGTGGGTATGTTCCCCAGTCCACTATCAATAGAGCTTTAAAACTTGTTGAAGTCTGAATGAAGTTTTTCAAATCCTTTCCATGGAAAACATTAAAAATGTCTTGGCTGTCATGTATTAAGAATGTCACCGGGGCTGGAGAGATGGCTCAGTGGTAAAGAGCACTGACTGCTCTTTCAGAGGTCTTGAGTTCAAGTCCCAGCAACCACATGATGCCTCCCAACCATCTGTAATGAGATTTAGCACCCTCTTCTGGCCTGCAGGCATGCATGCAAATAGAACACTGTATACATAATAAATAAATCTTTAAAAAAAAGAAAGAATGTCACCTACCTCCTTTATTCTAATTGGAGTTTCTAGTTGGAGCTCACCTGCTAGGCTAGACTGGCTAGGATGGAAGTCCCAGGGATCTTCCAGGGGCTGAGTCCCCAGAGCTGAGCTGATAAATAAATACCACCACAACCTGCCTGCTTATGTGAGTCCCAGGACTGAACTCAGGCCTTCATGTTTGCAAATTAAGCACTTTACCAAAGGTGCTAATCTCTCAGATTCTTGAAGAACACCTTCCTGTTTGGCTACATTACGTTCTCACCTGGGCTAAATATAATCTCCCCCATGTCTAATTGTATGGGGAGACTGCCTCTTGTGTAATGTGCTGGATGGTTGTTTTGTTTTGTTTTCCCTCAATCTCACAAAAGCCAAGGACATCTGGGAAAAGAGAACTTCAATCGAGAAAATACCTCCTCCTCATTGGCACATGGGGAAGTCTGTGGGATTAATGATTGACGTGAGCAATCCAGCCACTGTTGGTGGAGTCACCTTGAGGATGTGGTCCTTGGTTGTGTAGAAAACATAGTTGAACAAGCATGGAAGCAAGCCAGTAAGCCACATTTGTTCACGGTTTCTTCTTTGGTTCCTGCCTCCAGGTTCTGGCTTTGAGTGCCCTCCCTGACGTCCTTTGATGACTGACTAAAAACGGTAAGAGGAAAGAAACTTTTTCCTTCCCAATTTGGTTTGGTCAGTGTTTTATCAAGGCAATAAAAACCCAAGACATCATTTCCTTTTAGGGCCCAAATAGAATGGTCATAGTCACACATTGATTATGGTCTCTGACATGATGCACCAAATATCTTAGAGCCCATTTTATCTCCATTAGTGAGTGGTTGCCCTCATCTCAGGAACATTATTATGTACCCTGTGGTACCAAGAAAGGAAGTGTGGTCTTTATCTTCTTCCTCTTCTCCTTCTCCTCCTTCTTCTTTTTCTCCTCCTCTTCTTTCTTCTCCTTCTCTTCCTCCTCTTCCTCCTCCTCCTTCTCCATCTCCTCCTTCTCCATCTCTTCCTTCTCCATCTCTTCCTCCTCCATCTCCTCTTCCTCCTCTTCCTCCTCCTCCTCCTCCTCCATCTCCTCCTCCTCTTCCTCCTCCTCCTTCTCCATCTCCTCCTTCTCCATCTCCTCCTCCTCCTTCTTCATCTCCTCTTCCTTCTCCATCTCCTCCATCTCCTCCTTCTCCTCTTCCTCCTCCTCCTCTTCCTCGTCCTCCTTCTTCATCTCCTCCTTCTCTTTCTCCTCCTCCTCTTCCTCCTCTCCCTCCTCCTCCTCCTTTTCTCTATTTTAGCCCCCATTCTGTTTGTGGTCTTGGGCTCAGAGTCTCATATACGCTGATCAAGTGCCCTGCCCTGGCTCACACGCAGCCTTCTCTCTTCTCTACCTGCTGCTTGTTTCTTTCCATCTTTATTCGTTTAAAGGTAAAGACTTCCTAATTGCTTTTTTAAAAATGTAAGTATTTGAAGCTATTCATATATATGTACATATATGAATATATATATATGTCACAGGAAAAAATATGAAACAAAACATAGACATAAAGACATCCTCATTAATTTTATTATGACTAAATTTATGGTGACCTCAGGGTTTTATCATTCCCCAGTGCAGGTAAAATCAATATTTTCTTATTTAAGGCCATATTTACAAGAGTTTTCCATGGACTAAGTATAGTTTAGTGCTTTTTCCAAGCTAATTATTTTTTTGAAAAAACTTAATAGAAGAGAGAAGCCCGTTGTTCCAGTTTGATTGACAATAAACCATTTTTACATGGGCAAAGTACATGCAGAACAATCAAAAGACCGACTGTTCCTTAATTCATTGAGCTTTACTTTGGGCTGATACCGCACAATCAACAAAGAGTCTTTGCTGCATCCAGATGTTACAAAGCTGCTGACTGACCCAGGAGAGTCATTTGGTTGCGAGCACTGCCCTCCTCCTGGCCTTGTAGAGATCAAGGGAAGCCCTTTGGCCTGTCTAGAGCCAGATTGAGGGTGTCTACGGCTAGCTGTAGAGTACTTTGGCAAAAATGTTGGGAATTGTGCAATCACGCTGTTTCTTTTCCCCAGCTTTTTCCTCTCAAGATCACAAGCTGCAAATTGGGCCATGCAGCTGTGTGTGGGTGGAGCGCTTATACTGGAGCTCTTGGTTTGTGGGTGCAGGTCAAGGGCACAAACTCTTCTTCCCGCTCCAACCCTGGGAAACTCAAGGAGCAATCTCTTGAGATGAGCTGGTGATTTGTTGTGCTTACCCGGATGTTACAGAAGGTTTCGCTTTTCGCAGGCACCCTGTGTGTGCAGCTAGCAGCAGCCAGACAGCGGGAAATATCTTCCAGGAGCTTGCGGGATCCTCACAACCAACAAAACCAGAAACACCTATCTTTCGTTTCAAAAATGCACCTCAAAGTGCCTGTCAGTTTAGTGTTTTACAGATGTTTTATTAATCAGAGCGCTGGGTGTCATGAACGCACAGTAGTCCTCCAGTATAATTCCGTAAGAGCACATCTGAAGCCCCCATTGCACCTGGCTAGTTTTCAGTGGACCATAGAGCAGAGGCTTCAGCACCCGAAGGACCTGATCCTCTCGCAAGCTCAGAGGACAATTTGTTAGGCAGTATTTGTTAGAGTCAGCAGAAACATTAGTCCGTGTTCTTGTGGCTCCAAAGACATTACATTTCATTATTTCTCAGTCCACTGTGGGTCAACTCCGCCTCCTCCTCTTCCTCTCCTTCTTTTTCCTCAGCCTCCCCTGAGGAAGAGAGCTCACAGGAGATCAGAAGTCTCACGCACTCTGATGCATTGCACTCTAAAGCCTTCTACCAGACGGAGCAGGGCAATGGCAACAAGAATCCTAAAACAACAAGAATTGTGAGGCCATTTACGAAGTTGTTGAGAATATAAGTTTCCATAGACAACTGTTTTGAAAACTTCAAACCAAATATTAGATACTTTATCAGTTAGTCCATTAGCTTATTCTTGTTACTGAAAAATTAATAGCCACTACTATGTTTTCAGACTGGTGCATAAAACTTCATTCCATGAGTGATTATCTTCTGATTTGAAACCGGAGGCTTCAGTTTGGAAATCTGTTCAAACCAAAAGAAAAAGTATAAAGTGACATATTCAACCAAAGAGATTTAGTTAGATTTTAAGACTATCTGTGGGGTGTGAGTATAACTCAATTTACTAAGCACATGCATTTTTCACATACTAATTAAATCTTTAGTGAGCAATATTTACATGAAAATTCATTGCTCAGTTTAAATTCCAGGCATGGAAGTGCTTCAGAAAACGAGGATTGGGGGTGGGGCCTGCGGAGACTGCTCAGTTGGTAAATGCCTGCTGCGTGAGCGCTAGTCTTAAGTTTGGATCTCTAGCATCCACACAAAATCAGACATGAGGGTCTGTGTTTGCAACCTCAGGGCTACGGTTCAGGGTAGAGGGAGATGGTAGGGTCTCTGTAGCTAATTGGTTAGCCTGATTAGCTCTATCTATGAACCACAGGTTCAAGGAGAGATCTTAAAACATAAGGGAAAGAGCAATCAAGGAATACACCTGATGTCTTCTGATCACCCTGTGCAAGTGCACACACGCACATACATCCACGCACAGACGTGGACACGTCCACACAAGCACATATTATAGAACACGCACACACAAATAGTGGTTTCAGAAAACCACTATGATCCTCCTTGAAGCTCTCCATAAGTAAGTCTGATGTCAGAGAATCAAGTGAATGCCCAGGAACAAAGCTGAGCTTTTAATGTAGGGTTTCCCTTGGACAGGCTCTTTCTAATCTAACAGCGTCTACCAAGCAGGTTAGGTAGGTAGTGCAGTAGCGTTTGTCGATTTGTTAAGTGAGGCCAGACTCCTCTAGACACAGCATCCTACTTTGTCCACGGCACAAGAATGCATGTAGAATCTACAGAGAAAACATTGGTGGAGTCGTTTACAAGTCACAGTTTAGAATGTATTCTAAATGAGCCTCCATATTCTCCTAGTCATTGCTAGGCCTCCTTACTCCCCAGGGAAAAGTGAGTGCGCTATCTGCCCATTCCCACAGCCCCACAATGTAGGATGCTCCATCCGCAGCCCCACAACTCCACAGGGAGTCGAGTCAAGCAGGAATTCAGTTTATTACTGTGAGCGTCAGCTTATATAACTTAAGTGACATGGTGTGATGTAGGGGTACCTCCATCCAATAAGAGGCTGGAAGGGGCGTCTGCCTAATTTTTGCTGTCTCATCCTCACTCAAACTTGAGCCAGGCGTTTTTCTGTCCTACAGGCCTCGAGGTACAGACCCTCAGATAATTTTGGCGCAGTATTAAATCAGAATGAGTCTCACATTTTCTAATAATAATTCTTTTGAAATTTTTCTTAGCATGCTGATTTTTCTTTTACCATCTGTCTGTCTGTTCGTGTGAACAGGAAACAGATCGCAATCATGAAGAACAGCAGCTAGTTAAGATGTCTTATGAGTCGAGTTTCTCTGAAAGGCTCTCTCTACTGATGTCTTAAAAGAAAGCTGCTGAGCACACGTGGTCACTATCAAACTGCTGGCCTTGCTGTCCACGAGGAACTGCTGGCAGGACACGTCTTCATTTCACAACTCTGTGATGAGATAATCCAGCGAGCGCTGTGTGACCTTTGGTGTGAGCTGAGTGGCGAGGGATGGTGAGGCTGAAGAAAACTGAGATTTAGACAATGAGAGAGTCTTCCATGTGTTTCATGACGAAGAGATGACTGACCCAGTGACCAGGAGCAAGAACATTTCCATCAGGACAGGTAGTTTAGTACACGTTGATCACTAGATTGATCCCAGATGAATGCCCACAAAAGCTACCAAGCATTGATAGCAAGGGGTAAATGTGCAAGTTACCCAGCTTTAGGTTGATATGGAGAAATTAAGTCCTCAGCAGGGTGATTTTTTGCAAGCAGTAAAGAATGAAATTATTCTTACATAAAATAATTTACAGTCGCTTTTATTTTTTTTTACAGTCGCTTTTAGTACAGATTAAAATGCTAAGTAAATCATTACCAAACGTGGAGATTTGAGTTTCTTTTAGATAATCTCTTTTTGCTTTATTGTAATTTGTTATACAAATTAATGGATTTCACTGTGACTTTAAGTGTGTGTGTGTATTGTATGTATGTATCTGTTGTGTGTATGTGTGTTGTGTGTGTATGTATGTGCTGTGTGTGTGTATCTTGATATTATTTATCTGCCATCTTCATTTTCTCTCCTCCTCTGAGCTCCTTTCCCTTTCCCTAAGTTCCTGTTCTCTATTTTAAGGTGTGTTTCTCCTCTTTCTGCCCTTTTCTCTTTCTCTCTCTCTCTCTCTGATCCTCTTCCTCCTCTTTCTCTTCTTCTCCATATATGAGAGAAACATATCACATATCATGACTGACTCCAGTTGCACCCACTTTTGCTGCAGGTGACATGATCTTGCTTTTACAGCCGATAAGCATCCCATTGTGCAGCAGACATCTGTTTTAGACCTTTCATCTCTGGGTGTGCATCTAGAATGGTTCGACATCACAGTTACTGTGAATAGTGGAAGGTAGAGAAGTTCTCCTTTCAACAAAGAATGCATGGTTTAGAAGCAAATTCGCCAAGGATCTGCTTTATGCCAGCTCATGTGCCATCTGGGGGCATTTCTACTCACATCTCTGATAGACATTTCTGTATATATGTCATAAATTTAAATATTAAATTTAAATTTAATATTAGAAGCCACACCGCTTTACAGGATCCTATAAGTATTAAAAGGGTGATTCTCTGCAAAAAGGAAACAAAAATAAGCTTAATAGTACATGCAATAGCATGTATTATATAATACTCAAAAACACCATGCTGTGTGAAACAAACCAGACGTGAAGACTACTGGCTATATAATGCAAGTTAGGGCATTCAGAGAAGGCAAATCTAGAGGTCTTGTTATCTGACAACACAGTGGGTTTGGGGAAGGAGCCTGGTCTCAAAGAGATGTGGAGGAGAATGTTTCCAATGCTGTAAGTGCTTTCCGTCTTGATTAATCATAGTTACCCACTACAACCTTCCCAACAGTCGTAAAACTGCACCCCTGAAACCTGCGCACCCTATTGGGTGTCTCACTAGAATTATCTAAAGCAGCAATCGAGCTTTCTCTTGCTGAGTTCAGCAGCAGCAGCGTGTTACAACTCCCTCTTTCTCCGTGACACCCTCCCTGTATTGATTTTGAAACCCTCTCTTAGAATCTAGAATAAACTCCTTTGCTTAAAGACCCTCCCAGAAAAGTAGCCTCTTTCTGGAAAATCATGTCAGCCGAGACCAGCTAGTTTAGAAGACATCCAGGTGCTCCAGAGAGCTCCTGGAATAATCTTGTGTTTGTGTCGGCCAAAATCTGTTTCCCATGGCCAACAGCGAAGTGCGGAGCCAGAGCTGGACAGAGAACGGTCCCCTGGCTGTGCTCTCTGTACAAAGCATCCAGAGTCCCATGTGCCTGTGGAGGATGGCTAATTACTACAAAAATGGTGATCTAATGCGCATAATAGCCGTCGTATTTCAGTAAGAAACCCTTCACAAATGTTGGTCTTACATAATTTTACTGCATGGAAACTTCTTGCATAAAACACTGTATTTTAATTCTAGCTTCTGAGCCTTTTTATGCCGCTTTAATTATATTAATATTAAAAGTCAAGAAAGTAAAGTAGAATACTAAGTGATTTCTTGTAATGCAGGCATCCCACTGCTTGCTCTCGCTGACATGAATGTCTCCCTTTGGGTGTAAAGAATGCGTCCTCATTGGCACCCAAGACACTCTGGGATGAACTCTAGGTGTATTTCTAGAAGAGCATAGCCATTGCTCTAGTGTTTATATGAAAGCTGTGTTGGCTCGCTGAGAAATGGACAAAGTAGTCACTGAAATCAGATCATGGCCGTATGGGCTGACACATGACTGTCTCTGCAACGTGGAACTATCTGTTTTCTTGTTTTACTTGTTTTCAGTTTTTATTTAAAAAATCTAATAACACAATCATGAATCTAAACACAACCAAACTCGTCTCCCCTTTCCAATCTCCAAACTCTTAAATGTTCGATTTGTAGATTTTTTTTCTTTGTTGCTTTATCCAGAGACTTTGAAATGTTAGAGGAAAATTGGGGATGAGAAATAATGAGACCAAAATAATCTGAGTGGAATTTTTATTTTAAGGCGATTTTAAGACATTTGAATGAGTATTTGTCTTTATTAAAACAATGGACAATTTCCATGTCGACTTCCACCGGCTAAGTAGTGATTTGCTACAGATCCACCCGTTCTTTAAATGCAATTACTCTCGGAGGGTCAGAGAGAGCACTCAGTGGGTTCCCTGACTGCAATAGTGCACAGTAGCTCCGTGACCGACCTGCTTCCTTCGTGAAAACTCCACATGAAACCATGAGAAACACAGGGGTTCTGCTGAGTAACCAAACGTAAACTCTCAAAACCAAGCATTTCTATTAAAATAACTTGTTTGGCACATCATTAGTGTTGTGCTATTATTAGTTTGAGCAAACAGATGTCTTCCTGGATAAAATCCAAGCCAGGATTTTTTTTTTTTGGCAAGCATGTAACATGTTAAATAATACTTTTTCCAGAACTTACTTTTTACCAAAAAAAAAAAAAAAAAAGTTACAAAGAGGTTAAAGAGACACTCTTGCAGACAAAACAATGTCAGAAAAGCATTTAGCTTACTAATGTTACAAAAGCCATTAATATTTGTGTTCATACTTTTGATCTAAAAAATATAATAAAAGTAATTTTAAGTCAAAAAAGGAGATGCAACCTTGCAATCCCATTGGAATCAAATCATATCTTTGTTACAGATATTATTATAATTTTATTCTTTATAAAAACAAGATAGAAATAGCAACTTTTCTTAAGTGAGACAAACTATTTATAATCACTTAATAGCATGACAAACAAAAAACTGGTAAATACTTCTTAACAATTTCCAAAGTAAAAGTAATTTTTAGCATTTACTCATTAAATGTTTATGAAACTTCTTTGTTTGGATAAGAAAGTTCCTAAATTTGCATCAATACATGATTGCCCAAATAAATGTCATCTTTGTTATGGTTTTCCTAACGGCTTAGCTCTTTCTTAGCATCTCTCCTGGTACTCTGTGAGGTTCTTCTTTTATTTTGTTTTGTAATTTCTTTTGTGTAACAATTAATAAGCTGAATAGTGGATGAGAGTGTGCAACCTGAATTTAATGGCTGGGCTCCATGTGCTAATGCTTGTTCTGGGAGTTAAACCCAGCCTGGTCTAAACTGACAGCTCCGAGCCAGCCAGGTCTACACAGTAAGACTTTTTTCAAAACAGGTGAATAAATTATTATTTTCTTGTTTTTATGCAACTGAGAAGAGTGAGTAACAGTGTAGGAAAGGACGGACGGGAAGCAAAGTCTGGGCACTACCAATATAATTTAACTATTGACCTCTGTTCAGGCTGTAAGCCAAGAATCACAATCACATTATGGAAAGTAAATCATAATGACCTATCAGTTCCTTCAACTGTTTTGAAAGCAAATAATTAGAAAACCCCTTTCTTGGTTACTTTTTTGTTGTTGTTTCTGTGACAATCTGTGGCATGGAGGGTGTGGTGTCAAGAGCCTGGAGTGGTGGCCACACTGCAGCTACAGTCGGGAAGATAATGTGAGAGTAAATGCTAGTCTTCTGACTTTGTCTTTCATATTTAGTCTGGAACTGCAGCCTATATAGAATGGTGCTGCCCACCCTCAGCGTAGGTCTTCCCTATTCAGTTAAAGCTCTCTAGAAAGACCCACGCAGACAGGCCCAGAGCTGTCTCCTGCGCGTTTCTAAACCCATCAGGTTGACAGTAGATTACCCATCACAACACCTGATTTCACCTTCAGAAAGACTTAAGTTGGGAAACTTGGAGGCATTCGCTTCATTCTTTTCACGATGACGTTTCTTTCGATTGATGTCTGTGGAGTAGATTGTATCAGTATATTGTTCTAAATCACGACGACAAAAATACCATAATTTGCATAGTACAAGAACACATTTATTTGGCTCATAGCTCCAGAGGCTCAGGCCAATAAGTTGTCTGTTCTCTTGTGTTCGGTCCTGTGATAAGGAACAATATCACTGTGGAAAACACATGGTGGGAAAAGCTCCTCACGTCATGGTGCTCGTAAAGCCTCAAAGGATGGAGGAGACACTGAGGTTCCAATTTCCTCTACCTGCAGTAAATAGCTTCGCCGACCTCTGGCAACCAAGCCTCTCGCTCCTGTGCCTTCAAGAACGGAAGATCCAAACTGTAAGAAATATGAAATCCAACTTTGCATCATCAAACGATAGAACTGTAACTGCAAATCCAAGGGTGGGAAAAAAAAGTTTTAACTTGAGTTCTCAGACTGATTCGTTTTAGGAAGGAGTGTGTATGGAAGCTGAGAAACTGGATCCTCAGACTCTTTATGTTCCTGAAACCTGTGCATTTGGTAAAAATCTCTCTGGACCTCAGCAATGCACATAGGTATATATGAAAACTGCTGATCCCTTATCCCATTCAATCCCAGTTAGACCCACCTTTTCCCTCTGCTCCCTCTCTTTCACTACCCAGAATCCAACAAGACCTAATACACAGTGGATATTCACCAATTTCACTTCCTCTGCTCCTTGTGTTCCCTTGACTCCACAGAACCTGTTCATGTATGTATCTCTGACAGCTTCCTAGTTCAAAATCCATTCATACACTTATCCCATAAAGCAAGGCTTCTTTGTGGTTTAAGATGCTGGCGGCCATTCCACTTTCCTCGAAATCGTCTACTCAATGGCTAATGCTTCGCTCCTTTTGAATCTGATTGCGAAGACCTTTTTGTTTCACTTCTAAAATGTTCTTTTTGCAAGATGTCTGCTTTTATCCTCATTCTCTCCTCCTTGAATGAACTCGGAGATTGTGATGTTTAATCTTCATTGCCACCTCGGCTGTATTTAGAACCACCTATTACAACTCTGGGTGTATCTCTGGGGGTTTCTAGAAGGTTTGCAGCTTTCGGGCGGGCAGCTCCCAGTCATTTCATCCACTTCAATCAGTGTCTTTCCTAGTTAGGGTTTCTATAGCTGTGGAGAGACACCGTGCCCGCAGCAGCTCTTACAAAGGAAAGCATGTCACTGGGGCTGGCTTACAGTTCAGAGGGTTAGTACATTGTCATCATGAGAGGAAGCATGGTGGCATGCTGGCAGACACGGTGCTGGAGAAGGCGCTAAGAGTTCTACCTCTGGATCTGCAGACAGCTGGGAGAGAGAGGGAGCCACTGAGCCTGGCTTAAACTTTTGGAACTTTAAAGCCCGCCCCTATAGTGACACACTTCTTCCAACAAAGTCGCGTGTCCAAATCCTTTCAAATAATGGCACTCTGTATGAGCCATTTTTATATAAACCACCACAATCATCATTTCCACCTCAAACTTTCCTACTAACAGGACATGTTGACAGTCAGCTCCTGACACAAAGTCTCTATGCCACCTCAAAATCCCCAAACCTGGATTTACTGTCTTCCCTGCCAAATTTGTACCCTCCTGGAGTCTCAACTGATTATGAATGTTACCACCAAGGCTTCTAAATTGGGAAGCACCAAAAGTTTTTCTCAATTCCTCAAAATTCTACTTTCATAAGTAATCAAGTTTTACTAGCATTTGAATAAACTTTTCTTTTCAGGAGCCTTTGTTTCATCCTTTTAGCAAATATTTATTTTCCCTAATCTATGAAATAATTTAATAACCTCAAATTATTATAATTTGTGTTGGTGGCTTTATATTAAATGTTGGCTTTTATTATACTATTATTATTATTATTGTGGGCACATTGAATAAAAATTCTTTTATTATAAAAACACAGGGTAACAGAGTTGATTTTTCCCACAATTTCAAAACAATTTAAAGGTAAAATTATAAAATCCTAATTCCATATGTAAGAATCATTGATTATTTAAAATACCTGATGAAAATAAGACTATCTTGGCCTGACACTTTTATTTCAAAACTTAACAAAATATTGACTACATTAAAAGCAAGTTTTATGTCATTTTAATGTCCTGTTATTTAAAACAATATTTAGGCATGAATTTTTTTCATTTAAAATATAATTTGAGCTGGATATGGTAGTACATACTTCTAATCTCAGCAGTTGAGAGGCAGAGACAGGTGGATCTCTGTGAGTTTAAGGCTAGTCTGGTGTATATAGTGAGTTCAAAGCCAGCCAGAGCTGCATAGTGAGACCCTATCTCAAAAACAATTGGAGTAAGAGCTATGCTAAGCAAAACATCAAAGCTCCTACACATGAAGAAGGTGAAAATGTACAGTAAAGGATTTTCACACATACCCGGACGCCAACTTTAAGAATCTTTTCTGTACTTCAAATACGACGAAGTTTACATTCGGATAAGTCAGGGTCAAGACAACACAAAGCTAACACAAATGATGCCGCTTTAGTAGCCAGTGGGGGGAAAGTTAAAAATACCTCGCTTATACAATGTGTCTTCTAAGGAGCAAGAATACCAGTCTCCACAGCACTAAGCTGCTCAATTACGACCCATATCTTTTAGAGCACATTTATAAACTGGGCAACAGAAAGAGGAAATGCTATATATTTGATCTTCCCTTAGTTCAAATGTCTTTCATAGCCTCCTGAAGAGGAAAGCCACCAACTGAGAACCCTGAGCACAGAGACAGGAAGTGCACACATGACCGACTTTCCTGTGCTGTGTGAAGTCGCTTTCTCTTCCAGTTTCCTTGTTGGGAATCAGCACCAAACGTGAATTAATTTAAACAGCTGACGCTAATTAGAATGGCTTTAAAAGGTAGGCAAAGAATGATTACTGCCCTGCACAAGATAATTACATGGTGGAGTTTCCGTTCCGTGCCTCATCAATCAGGAGATGAGTAAAAGCTACTCAGAGACAAGCAAGGACTTGCCTGGCCAACCCAGTGCGGTGCTCTACTGACACCTAGTGGAATCTCAAAGCTGCCACCCTTCGCCCTACAGAATCACAAAAGCATACTCACATCTGCACATAAGTACCTGCAAGACAACATTACTGTCAATTTAACTTGAAGTATTTGAAAGAAATTGAAAACAGAGCCCATTGGATTTCAAACAATACCTCACCAAATTCCATGCAAATTAAAATTAGCCTACTAAAAAAACCCAATGAGTAGATCTTATTTTCACCAAAATTCTAAAAACTTGTTTGTTAAGACAAAATGACCCCTTCTTTTCCATATACTGCCATCCATGACAATTTAGTTAGCCGTGCTCCGTTTTCATGCCTGTGCCCTACAGTGATTCCTTACATTGTCTCCTTTCCTTCCCACAAGTAAGCTGAGGATTTAGCATTTTATTTTCAGCCTTGTGTTCTCATGAAAGAATCGCATCATACTTTTGGTATCTCCTCTGCTCTTGAACTGGAGGTTTGCTCTTCTTCTGGTGACCTCCTCACCCTCACCCTCAGTAGTTGTCCTTGATGGCCTGGGGCTGGAGGAACCAAATATGGATCCATAATGTTTCAGTGGATCCATCTAAAAATAAGAACAAGTGAATTCTCTTTCCCAGTTTTCTCCTGGAGATGTAAAAATAGGACAAGTTAATGCATCGGCTTGCTTGTTTCTGCAACAAAAACAAGGAGACTAGAGTGTGCACAAGTAGGATCTTCTGCTGGAAACAATCCTACAGCATTGGGAGAATTTGAAACTCTAGATAAGAGTTTATGAATCAACCATAATAGACTAATTAAAATAGCCAGTTCTACCTGTTGAGCTGAAGAAAAAATTAACAGATTGATGGATAGTGTTGTTACAGCTCTAGAGGGAAAGAGATCTTGACTTGTCAGGAAGTCAAGCTATACATGAAGCTGGGGTGCGGTGGAGGATGGTCCCCACAGGTTATAGCAATCCTGTTCCTCTCAGAGAGAGCAGTTACAGCTAAGCTGCGCTCCACCGCCCCCCATACACGCTTCTCAGCTCCAACCCAAGATGTTATTTCTTCTGCTTCACTCTGCTAAAGGGGAAACACCTGCAGAAATGTAGCAATCTCCTCCAGCTCCAGCAACAATTATTACTTTTTCTGCTCAACACACCATACAAGGGAATGTCTCAGCAAAGCTTCTGTTCCTTGCCAGCAAAAGAAGATCTCCACCCAAAATTCTTTTAAGAAAGAGATTTATTTGGGAAGAAGGAGTCCAGGAGAGTGGCTGTCTCTACCAGGATAGGCAAGGACAGCCAACAACTGAACAGGCACAGAGGCTTATATAGGACTTCTTAGGGGCAGAGTTTTCCCAGGGAGCAAATTTTCTGCCCCGGGATTGGTTAGTTTTCCTGCTCCGGGACTGATTGGTTTAGGTGGCCAGGGGCAGAGTTGGCTCTGCTTTCAGGGCTAAACTCTTTCTGTCCCTTTTTAGCATTTTGGTTTTATCTTGGAGGCTAAGGCATATTTATTTCTTTTACTATCTCTGGTTCTAGAGCCAAAATGTGGAGGTTTTTGTTTTGGTTTGTTTTGGGTTTGGCTCTGGTTTAAGGATCACAGTATATTTCATAGGTTCTGGGTTCAGGGATAAAGTGTTTCTTTCACTGGTTCTGGGTTCACGATTAGGGTACTAGATTTTATGCTCAGTGATTGGTTGGTTTCCTGCTCGGGGATTGGTTGGTTTCATGTTTAGTAGGTCAGGGGCAGATTTGACTCTGGTTTCAGGGCCAAACTGTGTTTCTTTCACTGATTTTTCAGCCTTTTGACTCTATTCTGAGGGCCAGGGTGTATTTCTTTCACTGGCTCTGGTTCCAGAGTCAAGGTGTGTTTCTTTGGATCTGGTTTTAGGATCAGTGTGCATTTCTTTGGTTCCGGGTTCAAGGCTAAAGTGTTTCTTTCACTGGCTCAGGTTTCATAACCAGGATATGCTTCTTTCACTGGCTCTGATTTCAGGACCAGGCTGTTCCTTTTACCCTACATCTGGACCATAAATTCCCTCCTAAGGGTTTAGATGAACCATTAATAAAATAAGTGTCTGTCTGTGAAATGGAAGAAGGGTGGACAGTTTTTCTAATCACAAATTCAGTTCATATAAGGAAATTACATAGTTAACCAGCTGGATAATGATTTCCTATCTTTCCATAGTAACTGCAAACCAAATTTGAAAATCCGTAAAAGTTTTGTAACATTCTTAAAAACTGACTGCTAGTTAGAGGTAATACAATGCAGCAATGATCAAATCCATATAATTGTTGACATCAGGTGTTCCATGATTTACTAATAGAGTGAGGTAAGAAGCTTGTATTTTATGCTCTTATGGTGTAGATAAATCCATTCCAAAGGATTTTCCTCTTGTGCTACACCTGTAGGAGACTATTGGGTGAAACAAGCTGAAAGGCAGTGAAGGATCTACACAAAACAGATAATACCTCTTTTAGTCTGAATCCTAATTGGGTCCCATGTCAGATGAGAAACACAGCCAAAAACAGAATATGCCTTGCAAAGAGAGCTTGGGCATAGAGTTTATTTAAAGAATGTTGGGACAGTGATGGGGGAAGAGAGAGAAAGAGGGAGAAAGAAACAGAGAGAGAGAGAGAAAGGAGAGAAAAGAGACAGAGAACTGTCTCTTCAGAAGAACAGTGGGGAGAGAGGGAAAGAGAGAGGAGAGAGCCAAGACAAGCTTGCCTCAGCTGGAAGAGAGAGATTGGGAGTGGGCAGAGTTTGTCTCTTAAAGAGATAGGGTACTTCTGGTTTCATCCTGCTGTGTGACAGGAAAGGCCAGCATAAATCCTAACACTGAGAGTTGTAGCTCTTTCTGCCCCCAGAGATAATATTCACGGACTTTCCAGGTTGTCTTTCCTGCTGGAGTTTTAAGTACATTGGTCAGTGAATAATTAAGTAAACATTCTGATTTTGCTGAAATTGCACCGGAAATACCAGTATACCTCAGGAGGCTGCGGAGGAATCGGGAAATGAATTCCTTTGCCCTGCTGTGCCATAGCTCCCTCAGCTGTAAACAGAAAGCAAAGCAAAAGCCTCATTAGAATGGAAAAGGGAAGAATTAAGCAATCAAAATTACTTCCAAATGTAACAGGAAAGTGTGTATAGTTCCACTGTTGAGTGTGTTTAGGCTGGGCATCAACCAAACCCAGAGAAGTCTCTTGAAGTCTCTGTGTACTCTACACAAGGGTCCTGAGGGGCCAGTATCAAGACTGAATGAGAAGCTTCATAATTCTAGGGATGGACTGACAGCTGATGTGTGTGTGTGTGTGTGTGTGTGTGTGTGTGTGTGTGTGTGTGTGTGTGTTAAGGGAAAGAGGAAGAAGAGAAGGAGGAAATTGAGAGATATGGTTGCATAAATAGAGAAAGGATGAAGGAGATTACATGGTCTGAAGTAAAAATGTGTTTGGGGTTTTTTTCATAAATACCTATGAAACTATAAAACAAAGAATAATCTATACTTTCATGGAAAGTTATGTCTATTCCTAAACCCTATGGTTTAGCTCGAAAACACCCTGCCCCTAACAGGTCATATATTAAAAACCTGATTGATAGTGGACGGGCTCTTGGAGATGAAACACACAAAGACACACACCTCTAATCACTGGTAAAGAAGTCCCTTATTGAATAGTACCATGGAGGCTTATATACCCAACATAGTCAGGTGGGCCAGCAGGTGACAACCTCATCTCCTGTTCCTCAATCAAGGACAAGGCAACACATGCAGAGCTGGGCACAGCTTTCAGAAGCTCAAATCAGAAGGCCAATAAAGGTCACTAGCAGGGGAAAGCAAGTGGAGGCCAAGACTCCAAATGGTCTCAACAGTCACCAAAATGCGTGATTAATTTTTCTAAAAGACAGTGAGGAAAAAAATCAGTATCAACCAAAGGTTATCATTCTGATTAGACTTTTCTTCAAATGCCTTGGATCTGTGGCTGCCAGATTCCTTTAGCCTCTCAGTCTCCTTACCCATGTTGGTCTCTGGGTAATTTGTTAGTACTACCTCTCCCAGATGGTGTTGCCATTGGTATTGAAACACACAGCCTAGTCCTGATAACTCTCCCAAAGGCAAAACTGAGGCTCTGAGCTTGTGCTCTAAGGACAGTGATAATAATGAAGTTCCTTGTTACTGCTTCAGCGACATACACCACGAAGGTATGATGTCCAGTCCTCAGGTTCTTTGGATGTGGTGGAGATTTTTTTCCATGGTGCAGGGGAACAACTCCCCTGAGTGCCTCACAGACCAAAGTCTGATCCTGTTGTTCTCCTAGACAGCTTGAAAATTAACTCATCAATTATAATAAATTCCTTTATACCCAAAACTATTGGAAGTGATTCTGCTGCCCAACCCAATACTAACAAGCAAGTGAGAACCATTCCCTGCTCATGTAAGCGTTGTTCCCTTTACCAATCAGCTCTTCCAACTGTTATTTGTCAGTATTTTAAACACATAATTCTTTATTGATTCTTTGAAAATTTCACATCATGTTCCCCAATCCCACCTACCTCCCAGTCCCTCTATTTCTTCCCCTCACCCTGCAGTATGCCTCCCCCCAAATTAATTAAAAACAAAACAAAATGAACAACAACAAAAAAACACTCACCTCACTCATCCATCTTTCCAACACCTCTTCATTCATCCTAGTGACCTCAGGAGCTGCGGTGTGCCATGAAGGTACCTCTGTCCAATCGACCCCACCAGCAAAATGTTCAGTGAGTCATTGGTGTGGTTTAAGGCCTCTGGTTTCTGGTACATGATCACCACTGGACCCTCATGGAAGCTCCTCTCGGATACCCTGTTGTTATCCCCGCTGCACAGATCCTGCGGTTATCTTTCTGCAGGAATGGTCCTTTTCCACACTCCAGGAGGTCAGAGATGGGGCAACTGGTAGGGTGAGCCAACCCCAGGCCCAGAATGTGGGTCTGGATGGTAGCTGAACGGGTCCATCTGAGCCATTGAGACACCGTCTAAGGTGAAGAGGCAAAGCCTGTTCTCCTAGTCCCATGGCAGTAGCCTGGACCCAGCCCAGTGTGGCTAATTGGCATGGCCCCCTTCATTTTGTTGGTGGTGGTGTTTTCATTACCTCTAGTTTCTACTTCTGTGAAATAAATTATGAGAAGCCTTGTGGTCTAAAACAATATTCCCTGCTCACAGACCTCAGGCAGGGTCCTTGTGTCACATGAAATGGATTTAATTTGCCAACCATGCTATGCTTTCATTCGGAAGTTCTGAGCTAGACTCTGCTTTACACCCCATTTAGTTTGATGGGGGAAAATACAGTTTTTTTGATGTTGTAGGTTTAATGTCTCTCATTTTCTTGATCTCTGTCAGTCAAAAGCTAATCTTGCAGGCCTGAGATGATTCTGACTTTGAAGTGTTTAGAACTTTCTAGCAGGTCATCTCCCTTTCAAATAACCCAGTCACCCGATTAGTGCATCTGCAATACCTACTTTGCCATCTGTTAGCACATAATCACAAGAGAAAAAAATTATATGAGGGCAACAGCCCTTCGGGTTACTCTTAGATTTCTATGTATTTCAGTCATCTCTTGCTGTGTTCATAATTTAATATTGAAGTCTATTTTTTTATTATCTTATACTCTTCAATCGGAAAGAAACTGGTATTACTCATCAGGCATCTTTTTATCATTTTATATATTTAATTATTATTTAATGTGTATGGGTATTTTGTTTATATGTACATTTTTACACCACATGCATGCCTGGTGTTCTGGAGACCAGAAGAGGATGTCCTTCCTCTCCTCTGTACCTTCAGCTATAAACAGGTAAGAACTGCCACATAGGTAGCAGGTCCCAAGTTCTATTCCCATGGGTGCTGAGGATGGAACCCGGTCCTCTAGGAGAGACAGTGCTCTTAAGTGCTGAGCCATCTCTCCAGCCCCTCAGTCCTAATAATACAGCAAGTTTCCAATTTATTTCTCTTATATCTCGATTGTGAAGCATGGGAATGATTTTCTCTATAAATGACTCCGTCACCTTTGCTAGCCTCCATTTCCCTTCACTGCAACAAGAAGAAAAGTCTTTGCTAAATGTAATTTAGTGTGAATTAACAGTTCAACAATCTTAGCTAAATAGTATCTATTGTCAAAGAAAACTGTGCTGGGTGGAGTTAAATAGGCACATAAGACTTCATGAAATACTGTTGCAATAAGGAAAGAGATCAAACTCAACTTCACTGAGATAAGAAGAGGAGTTTTAGAGCATTCGGATGAGCTAGTGGAAAGGATGGCTGTGTGAGAACAGGGCCGTTAGTACTGTGACTCTGCCATTGTATTCATCACTTGACATCTTTCTAAACTGGGATTGCATTGCCACAGAGGGTGGGGTCTAGGAGTCCTCTCTTTCTGTATAACCCTTTATCAAAAGGGTGGTGCCCATATTCTTCAGGAGAATTTTACTGGGTTTTGATACCATCAAAAGGCTAGAAGAATGCTCGCGTCTCAGAGAAGTGAGAATTTTCCTTTGGAACTCTTCTGAAGTATTATTCTACAGCAAGGCAAGACAGGAATTCGAAGTGAGCAGGGGAAATGGTCTCAGGCTTAGTTGATTTGAATGGAGCGCTAAGACTATCTTAGACAATAAAGAGAAAGGTTTAGAATTTATTTTGACTCCATTCTGATTTCATTCCGTTGTGTGACTAAATTAGCCAGACAAAAGCAACAAAGAGAAAGACTATTCTTGCCCGGAATTCCAGGCTAGAACCCATCATAACAGGGACTTAAAGTCACACCACATCAGCAATCAAGGAAAGGGAAATATATGCTTGCCTGCTCACTCAGCTTGGCTTTTTCCACTCATATAATTCAGGGTCCGGCCCATGAAACATTGCTGCCAATATTGAGAATGCATCTTCCCACATCAATTAACACAAGTAAGAAAAAGAACCCTCACTGGCTTTATCTACAGGCCAACTTTATCCAGAAAATTCCTTACTGGCGCTCTCGTTCTGGTGATTCTAGATTGTGTCGAGCTGACAGTTAAAACAGACTATCACACACTCTTCTCTCTGTTTTCCTCCAAGAAGGTAGAAAGGGCATGAAGAAGCTGAAATGTGTATAAATTTGAGTCTAAACAAAAGTTGAGGGTCTTAAATTCATAAATGTCTTCTAGATTCTTACTAGTCACTTCTGCAGTGAGTGTTGCCTGCTGGTGTCCACTACATTTACTCAGTCACACTGTAACTGAAACAATTATATTTTGCTTGAGATACCATGTTGGCACCTTCTACTGGAGCCCTTGGTGCTGTTTCTTCCGTCTTGAGCTTAATGAATTCTGTATCTTCTTTTTTCTTTTGTATACATTTACTAGAGGAAAACATAAACTCATATTCTCCGTATGCCTTTAATCATTCTAAGCTGGCCTAGTCAGGATTAGTGTTACTGTAGTGAAATGCCATGACCAAAGCCTGGGGAGGAAAGGGTTATTTGGTTTACACTTCCACAGCACTCTTCAGCATCGAAGGAAGTCAGGACAGGAACTCAAACAGGGCAGGAACCTGGAGGCAGGAGTTGATGCAGAGGCCATGGAAGGATGCTGCTTACTGGCTTGCTCTCCATGGTTAGTTCAGTTTGCTTTCTTCTGGAATACAGGACCACCAGCCCAGGGCTGGCACCACCCACCATGGCTGGGCCATCCTCCATCAATCACTAATTAAGAAAATGCCCTTCAGCTGAATCTTACGGAGGCATTTTTTCCATGTTTGAGGTTCACTCCTTTCAGAAGACTCTAGCTTGCGTCAAGTTTACACAAAACCAGGCAGGGCAGAAGCCAAGCACTGTATTCATTTATTCTTCTTCTCTCAATACCTCAGGATACTCCTGAAGATTTCTTTTTTTTTTTTTTTTTTGTTTCTTTTTGTTTTTCGAGACAGGGTTTCTCTGTGGCTTTGGAGCCTGTCCTGGAACTAGCTCTGTAGACCAGGCTGGTCTCGAACTCACAGAGATCCACCTGCCTCTGCCTCCCGAGTGCTGGGATTAAAGGCGTGTGCCACCACCGCCCGGCTCTGAAGAGTACAGTATGCCTTCCTAGCTCTGTTCCTGAAGTATTTTCCCACACACACCAGTCCCAGGAATGCTCAGTCATCACCAGTCTATCCCAATGTTCATCACTCATAGTCTAATTAAATACATCCATATTAAGATTAGAAACCGACTCCCCCTCCTCTTCCTTCTATGCTAACCCTGCAAGTCTAGCTTTTCCACATCTCAGGTTGCAGATACAATATTAACTAACACCTGCCTTCTACTGTCAGCTGCATTAATAACTCGCTTATTAAACAAATTTATAGTTCGTGAAGCTCCATCCATTTTCCTGGGAGAAATATGCCTTGGCATATAACATGGAGAATAATGTAAATTCAAGAATAAATTTTAATTCTCCAAGTTGAAGCATTTGCAAAAAACCATTACTCCTGTCATCAAAATTTCAAAAGATGAAGACAGCATATGGGACATGAGGGGACTCTAATCTGTTTTTAAAGTTTTAACTGTCAGCTACAAAAACAAATGTCATCCAGCTAGACTACAGTTCTGCTTAGCAATCTGTACTTTCCCTTTTTAACTCTTGTGAGGACATGAATAGTGTTACTTTTCCTATGGAATTAAGGAACTATAGTCAACTTATATAATTTATAGTTTAAGTATGTGACCTTTTGAATATGCTATTTATCACATAGGAAGAAAATATCATTCTAAATAAAATGCAATATCTTAAATATTTATTGATGTTTGATTTCTAACTCCTTAAATAACTGTGTGCATACACACACACCAGGCACACGGAGGGTGGTGGGTGAAGAATGCCTCCATAAAGTGTCTTCAAGATGAAGCCCGACTCATTCTGTTACATAGAAAATAGGAATTGACATCCATTAATTCCAAGTTTTTAAATTATAAATACTATTATATAAAAAGCCCTGACGGAGTTTTCTTATGATGTGGTGTTTTTCTTTGCTTACATTTCGCTGATGCTCATCTTGGGAGAATGGTTGTGTAACTGTCAGTTCTTCACTACTTAACAAGAAGGCAAAACAAAATTCAGTCAGTTCAAACCTTGGACGTGAGGTTCTGTGGTGCTTATGCGATGGCTCACCTCCTGTCAAGTTCAAACCTTGGATGTGAGGTTCCGTGGTATTTATGTGGATGGTTCGCTTCCTGTCAAGGAGGTTCCTGTCAAAGATGGTTCGCCTCCTGTCAAAGATGGTTCGCCACCATCTTTACTCTGGGGTGGGAATTTTGCCATTTTCTTTTCAGGTTCTTGACCTGATCTAGGGGTGGTCTCCTCCCCTGAGAAGATAGGATCGATGCCCTTCTCATTCCTGTAACCCAGCCACCACGCAGAGATCTCTCCTGCTTTCAATGTCCTCCAGAGAATCCAGCAATATGGCTTCCCGTTCAGTAACCATGAATCAAACTGTTGACTAATACTTTAGGATAGTTCTCAATTAAAAAGATATAAATAAAGTTTAGAAATAATTTCTGGATTGTTGGGTAAACTTTTCATACCTAAAAAAACAATATCTAACTCCTTAAAAATGGAGCTTTGTAAGCTCAGAGGCTGTGGACACACTTTAAACAGATACATCACCACGCACACACACACACACACACACACACACACACACATACACACACACCACACCACACCCAGCTGAACTGCCTAAAGCTACCCCTACTTTCTCCATCTTCCCTCAGTCACTTACTCAGTGTAATCCTGTTGTGAGCCCCTGGAAAACGCTGGTGGAATTCCGAACAATAGCCATCATGCTGAGTGTTTTGTTGTTGCTGATGTTCATTTTTGTTTATTATATTATGGATGAGAAATACGCAGAGCGAACACTGTAACTGGGCTGCGACTGCCCTAACATACGGCTCTCACCGGTTCTTCCTGTAAGCCAATCAGCAAAAAGACTAGGGGTTTGTCCATGTGCCTGTGGCCCCGGCTTTGAAAGTCTGCGAATGGACTTCTGGAATTTCTCCAGGCCTAACTATAGCAAGGCACACTGGGGCAACTAGAACAGAGCTACCGTCACTACGGCAACTGCACTGCACGCTGTTGCCATAGAGACCCGAGGCGCCCCAGAAAGCCTAGCTCAGTGGCGCCTGGGCCGCCCAGGATGCTTCGCGGAGGCTGCAAAGCCTCCGAAAGACGAAGACACTTGGATGATAGCCTCAGCTGGCAGCAAGAGCAGGCGCTGAGCAGCAGCATCTATCTCCTGCGACAGATCGGCCCCACCGGCTTTCTACTGAGGGAGGAGGAGCCAGAAAAGGGGAATTTCCGAGTAACGACCGACCGTACCCCACCTTCTCTGGGTCTTGGGGGTGGGGAGGAGGGAAGCCCACTTCATAACCCTGCACAGACATGGGCCTCAGCCGAGGACTCACCCCAACAAGGGCTCCCCAGACTTTATGCAAGTTACAAAAGGAAATAGTATCTATCAGAAAAGATTCTTGGTAGTTAGAAACTCGAACTGAGTCCAACTCCTGTAAGATGGACCTTGAACTTTAGTATTAAAAACAAATAAAGGAGAGGGTGATATGAATGTTTGGTGTGTGGGATGTGTATTCCTGGACGCCTTGTTAGCGGTCACCAGCCCTGTAAGTCAAATGAAAACCCATTAAAATCAGGTTCTCTAGAACAGTCTCTAGCTGAGATCGTTTTCTTTTTACTTGTTTTTGAACTGTAGCAACTCATTAGAGGATAGTTTAAAAGATACTTTGAAAACTGTGTGAGTGAATAAGAGTTCCATTTATTTCGCTAAAAGAGATGCTTCCTATATCCATGGCCTCTTGTCTGTCAGGATGAGAACACTTGCCAGGTGCTTTAGAAATGTAAACTTATTGCCTCGTAGCTGAGTACTGGATACAGTTCGTCACTCTGTACTTTGTTCAAAGCATGCGCTTTTACTTTGCCGATTACACAATCTATTGTGTTTAATGAACAGCTATAGACTGTATAATCTTGAATAAATCTAATCCTCTCTCATGGAAGGAAAGTTCAGATAATCCCCCCCCCCAAAAAAACTTCAGATGAACAAACCATCTTACAAAAGGCAAACGCCTTTAGCTCTGTCCCTTAAAAAAATAATAGTTTGGGGTGAATGCTTTAATTTTATATTTAATTTCACCTAAGTACAGATCTTTCTTTAAAAATGTGTTAATCCATAGTGCCAGTTGTTTGCAAAGGTAAAGAATACAGAAGTGGAAAACCAGCCTAGATTTTGAAGAAAGACTATTTCTCAAAAGGTGCTAGCCAATCACAGATTCAGTTCAGAATCATTAAACTAAACTAGTTTAAATGTTTTTAATTTAATTACTTTTATCAGCTTAGTTTTACCATAACTCTAAAAATTAATTTTAAAATTTTTTTGTCTTACTTTTTTTTTAAGGTTTTGCTAGGAAACCCTCATGAATGTAACTGCCCCACGTTTCTGAAGAGGGGGGGACTGTGTAAGCACATTTGCTGGTGAGTGAGTTAGCAACAGTCTTCCACAAGGAAACCCGCCTCACCATTGTCCATGGTTTGAATGCAGCAAGAATAAAGAAGTTTGGTACTGGGAAGATTAACAGTTAAAATAGCCATAATTTACCAATGTGTTTCTTAGTATTCCAAGAATTCCATTTTAGTCTGCAAAGTGAGTAACTCAATAGAGAAACACTTAATAATATCATGTAGAAAAGTATTGATACATATTATGTGCACAAATGTGAAATCCAATGATTAAATCCATAGTTACTCTTGAGACATTACTTTCTTCAACAACTTCCTGTCTTCTGAAATACATTATCATGAAAATAATTGTTGTTTTCAGGATGTCAGGTTTCAGACAACTTTCACCTTTAATATAAACATTTTGGGATAAAAATGAGGACTATAATTGAAGCTTACCTCTCAAACCTGAAGCTTCTACAGTGTTAGGAAAATCTATGTGCTGGGTAATTAATTATCTTTCACACATGGAAGACAATCTTATCAATTAGGAGAGCCTGCTTAAGTTTGCTTTGCCTTCCTATAGTCACACCAACAAATCAATAACAACACCCTTTTAAAATTATTTTTTTAGTTTTAAATTTTAGTGTGTGTGTGTGTGTGTGTGTGTGTGTGCGTGCGTGTGACTGGCCTGACTGGATGTATGTGTATGCACCATGTGTGTGTCTGGTGCCCACAGAGGTCAGAAGAGGGTGTTGGATCCCTTGGAACTGAAGTTACAGATGGTTGTAAACTTTCATGTGGATGGGGAGAATTGAACCCAGGTCTTCTGTGAGAACGAGTGCCCTAATCACGGAGCCATCTCCACAGTCCCAGTAAATACATTCTTAGCATTTATTACTCATCAGCAACTGTGTGTCTTGCTTTCTAATGCCTTTCCTTACCAGGTTTGGGACTGATCCATTGAACTTCTACTAACATAGGTTATTGGCTGTATCTGAAAAATAAAGATGTTATACTTTCAAATGTACAGAGTCACCATAACCCTTTAAATAGGTGTCTCCAATATTATTTTATGACAAGGCAGGGTATGGTCATTCTTTTCTGATTTTAACATACCATAACTCATTTCATATAATATTTCAACCATAAACTAAATGCAAATATTATCCAAGTATATAGTGTATATAACATTAATGTAATTAATGATGCTCACATTTGCTGTATTTTTTAAAAAATGTATGTTTTCCCCCTCTTGAAAGGTCACAGTTTTAGTTAGGGAGAGTTGAAAGTTTTCTACTATGAACTAAAATGGTAGACATACGAAAACCAATCCCTTGGTGCTCTCAAGGAAGTCAGAGAAAGCACTGTGACTACCTGGACTTCGTCACTCCCCTTTGAAGGACCGTGTCTTGAGAGATAAGCAGCTTCTCCCTCTGGCCAAACTCTTTAGCGCAGACGTAATTCCTTTGTCGGTTTGAACATTGACTCACTTTAAACGCAACTGTGGCTGACATAAAATTGAGTTTAAGTTTATTCACAACATTTTTGCATTGCAACTCAAATAATCCTTTTCACAGTCTACATGTTAAACAATTTGTCTTGATATTATATAAAAATAAACGTTTTAATTTTTTTCTATTCATGAATATTAGGGTCTTGCTGAAAAAATTCAAGCTTCCAAGGAATCATGAATGTAAGTTTCTGGCTTTTTATTTTCTAATCCTTTACTAATTTAAAATTAACAAAAATAAGAACATTTTATTTAAACAGATTCTAAACTCAAGTGCTTATTTTCCTAAAGAATCTGGTAAGTATCTCTCCCCAAAGTTTTTACACTTCAAGAAGTTGAAACAGTTTCTTCCTAAACAAAAATGAAAGTTTATATATCACATTCAAACTCAGATTCTTAAATAAAAGACAAGGGTGAGAACCGCAGAGATGACTCAGTGGGTAGAATTACTCGCAGTGCAAGCCGCGGTCCAGAGTGCAGTTCCTGCCCCACATGGTGGAAGGAAGGATGCATCTCCTGCATGTCCTCTGAACTCCGCGTATACAAACATTCTGTAATTAATATTAAGTCTCTGGGTGATTATGTAGAAGTGGCTGTGGGGCGGGGATGGACAGAGAAACCTCCAATTACATATGGTGCCCAGTGTTTGGCGTGGGTCCACATAAGACCCAAGAAAGCCTGAAAAAGGATTCTAGACACACGAAAACAGAGACAGACGTGGCTTATTGGTAGTCGCATATTTTTTCAGGTAGGCTCTGTTTGCTGGCTGCCACTAGATGCACAGCTCCTTTAAGAGAAGGCTTCCTGCCTGGGTACTGTGGCACAGAGGGCTCTTTTGGAGGTTCTGCCATGGAGAACCTATGGTTATGCATGCCATTGGCGTTTATGTGCTGTGTGCTGTGGGTATTTGGTGGCAGCACGGACACACTGCTTCCCAGAGTTGGGGCGGTGAGCATGTCTCTCACTGGCAGCTCCGCCGCTGAGACTAGACGCTCAGAGAACGGAGGTGGAGGAGCCCCACTCACTAAGCTGAGCAGTACAGACAACTGACGTAGCAGTTTTAAGATTGCTGTCAAGTGATCAACAACAATACAGATGCACAATAAGGACAGATTCAGATAAGAAGACCTCTACACAGGCCACAGTGTGTTTAAAAAAAAATGTGTGTATGCTTGAAAGAGAGAAGAAAAAAGATAAAGACAGTCATAGATTAAAATGATGATTTAAAAAATATAAAGTGAGGTCCTTAAAAATAGAGTAATAAAAAATCTAATATTATTTATAAAATATAATAAGCCACATAAAGATGAAAAGTACGCAGAGTCTGGATTATGTATATTATTGTGTTTTGTTTGGAGTTTTTGACTGTTAATGAGCTAACTGCTGAGAGACATTTGATTGTGTCTTCCCTTCCCACATGTCAGACATTCTTATGCAGGAATCCAAAATACTCCAAATAACTTTTTAAATATACAAAACTTATGCTTCCATTCATTATTATTTGTTTAATAGATTTAGTTTAATGTTTTTGCCTTATTTTTGGTTTAATTCACTTGAAAGAAAGATGAAATATTTTTTTCTCAATAATTTACTGAAGCCGCTGTGTGGTGATACAGGGACAATTAATTCCAACCAAACACGTCCTCCAACCTGCACCAACAGAGCCACACGTGGATGCTGTAATAACAAAAAAATAGAAGGGGCAGCAAAAGAAACCTGAACGACTATTACCATTACAAAGAAAATATGATTCTGAAAGGATTGAAACAGCTCACATGAAAAGACAAAAGAGGCGTAATAGTACAAAGAGGCCATGTGTTTTAGAAAAAAAAATAAGTCACAGAGACAACATAAGGAACACATTTGCGAAGTGTAATCTCTGAAATGTTTTGAAAGAATTTTCAGTTTCAGTCCAATAAACAGTCAAAGGTGATTTATATGTAAAGAATATATTAGCAAATGGCTATGGGTGGTAGCTTTGCAAATTTCATTAGAATCAGAAAAGAAGTGAGTTAAAAATAAGGGAGGCGCACACACTAAATAATACGTAATAAATATGCAAACGTTCTTCTGTTGGCCTCATGTTCACGAGACCATAGAAACAATGAATTAGTATCTGTGTGGTGGGTTGAGGCTGTTGGACAGGCTAGCTGCCTACTTCCTGTAGAATACTCTGGTTGGTCTCATACATTACCTCTTCCATACCATCTCAAGTGCTTCTGCTGTTTTCTAATTTATGCTCTCCCACACAGAACAGTTCTCGGGCAGCTTCTTTCATGAAATTCCTTTTTTAAAGAGAGCAGATGTTGCTGTTTCTCTATGTCAAATAATCCTCCTCTTGCAAGTACTGGGTAATTAAAGTTTGATTTCCTCCCACAGTCCTCCTGCACCTGCCCCATCACCTCAGATAAGAAACAAAGGTTTCTTTGCTGAAACAAAAGTAGCATTTTTGCTGTTCCTTTTCTGGTGTTTAATTAGAAAGGGGTCTTTCTAGGAAAACAGAGCTTTCATACTCCTGCATATAACATTTAACTTATGTGTATTCAAAATATACAAAATAAACGAAACTTGGGGGACTAACAACTAGAAATTAAATTGTGCTTAGTTAGAGAGAGAGGGCAGACAGGAGAAGGAGCCACGGATGGAGAGAAGGAATCTTGGTTCTAAGATTAAAACAATAAACAAACAGTTGATTGTAAGAACAGCAGGCTGAGGAAAATTCAGGGCTCCCCAGGGTGCAGGCAATGCGGTGTCTAGTAGGCGTCTAGTAGGTATCTAGTAAGTGTCTAGTAGGCTGTCCTGCAGGACACTGTCCAAGTCTGACATGAACCTGATGAGCAAAGCACTCCTCTATGGCCACAGAACAAAGACAGGAAAATATGCACAACTAATCCACCCCTTAACAAACACAGCCATGCGTACCCATTCGCATGCTCCTTTTCTCCCTTTATGCATTCTTATTACTGTTTGTTTTAATTTATTTAAATGTGTTGTGTCTCTGTGTGTCTGTCCCATGTGGGGTGTTTACTACACCAGAGGAAGGTATTGGAATCCCTGGAGCTGCAATGGTAAGGGTTCTGGGGTCTTTGCAAGTGCACTACTTCCTCTTAATCAATGAGTCATATCTCCTGCTCTTATTTTAATACTGTTGCATGCTCATGAGGGATTCGTTTACAGGCACATGAAAAGACCAAAATGTCACCATGATGCCAAAAGCAGGGTTAGCATTATCACGTCTCAAGCCTGTGATAACACGTCCTGCAGTATTTTTAGTAGCAAGTGTAGGAGGGGGCAATCGAATTGTCTTTGTAAATTACTCTTTTCTAAGGATTCGTTTTCTAAATATAAGATGAAGAAGTGGTCACTGTATAATCCAACTAGTACTACCCTAGTATTTGAAAGAATGTAACACACCCTGCTATTACATCTTCATGTTTCCTTTCTTGCCACCCAACTCTAAGGCTTTGGTGTTTCTTGCTAGCTGCTTTCCAGCTGGGTCTTACGGAAGGAGAAATAAATGACTTGCTACGGGGGATCCACCAGGTTCAAACTCCCAAGCATGGAGCAAGGGACGAGAACACGTGTGTGGAAGCAGACGGCTGCCTCAAACAGAAGGACATCAGTGCTGAGGACGTCTGCCCCATTTGTCAAGAGGTGCTGCTGGAGAAAAGACTCCCTGTCACCTTCTGCAGGTGATGGGTTTAACGCTGGATCGGAAAGTCTTAGGGGAATTCTAGTCTAATATTCTTTTTCTAAAACATTTTTTATTCATTTATTATGTATACAGTGTTCTATCTGCATGTATGCCTGCAGGCCAGAAGAGGGCACCAGATCTCATTACAGATGATTGTGAGCCACCATGGGGTTCTGGGAATTGAACTCAGGACCTCTCTGGAAGAACAACCAGTGCTCTTAACCTCTGAGCCATCTCTCCAGCCCCGTAGTCTAATATTCTTATGAAGTTACTTTACGAGATTCCTTGAGAGACAAAGTAAAAGCTTCCTCTCTGTCTAATTCCTGTTTTCTGTGTTCTTTTGTTCCTTCATATATGTCTTATGAGATGTCCTGTTTAAATATGTCTAGGGCACATTGTAAGGGTGAAAATTAGAAGTATCATTCCACAGTTATTCAGCCCTCTGCTGTAAATAATGAAGAGGAAGGTTTTCTGTTTGCTTTTTAAGCCCTTCGAGATTTATTTATTTATTGTTGATTGATTAACTGACTGATTTGAGAAGGTGGGCGCGTACATGCCTTAGCATGTATATAGGTCAGAGCCCAACCTGTGGAGGTTTATTTTCTCTACCACCCTGCGTGTTCCAGTGATGGATCAATGTAAACTCAGATCACTGGGCACCAAGTGCCTTTACTTGGCCTCTCACCAGCTCTTGTGTTTTCTTTACAGAGGGAGGAAATGTTACAGCTGCAACAATATTTTCTGGATATAAAGATTTACTTTGAAGCTATAAACGCTCTTTTCAATTTTTAAGAAATTCTTTTTTTTTAACATTTTTTTATTGATAAAAGAAGAATAAAGAAAAAAAAACAAATTTCCACCTCCTCCCAGCCTCCCCTTTCCCTCCCCCTCCTCCCACTCTTCTCCCCCTCCTCCCACTCTTCTCCCCCTCCTCCCACTCCTCTCCCCTTCCCCCCACTCCTCTCCCCCTCTCTCTCCAGTCCAAAGAACAGTCAGGGTTCCCTGCCCTGTGGTAAGTCCTAGGTCCTCCCCCCTCCGTCCATATCTAGGAAGGTGAACATCTAAACTGGCTAGGCTCCCACCAAGCCAGCAGATTGCGTAGGATCAAAACTGCATGCCAGTGTCCTTGGCGTCTCATCAGCCCTCATTGTTCGTCATGATCAGAGAGTTCAGTTTTATCCCATGCTTTTTTTGGTAATAGTCCAGCTGGCCTTGGTGAGCTCCCAGTAGATCAGCTCCACTGTCTCAGTGGGTGGGTGCACCCCTCGTGGTCCCGACTTCTTTAATTTTTAAGAAATTCTATCTTGTAACTTAAATTGTTTAATTTTTACTTAGCAAAAGTCCTCGCGGAGAGAATCTCCTTCATGCTATTTACAAAGGCACTCATAAGTTGGACTTTAAAAATCGAAACAACAATTTGCTCCTGGAATTTGTTTCATTCATTTTTCTTTTCTACACTTGACAAATAGTTGACTCCTATTTTGCGTGTTTCTCTGTGGTTGCTTCCATTGAGTACTGAAAACCTACTAACTACTTCTGCAATATAACTTCTCCCAGCAGAGATTGCTAATGTGTTTAAGATGCCAAATGAGTTCTCAAAAAAGCAAAAGAGAGAAAAGGAGGGTAGGACTCCACCCTCCAGTTAAAGAATTGTCCTGTTAACTTTCCTTTGTGTTAAAACTATACTCATTCTGACCTTATGAATGAAACATAATTTTATGATGTAAATCTTCTTACCATTTCCTTTAAGTGAGGAAAAAGTTATATTTGGAATTTTGATAAAGATGGAAAATTATATTTTTGTTTATTTGTAATCCAGCTATATCTAGAAATCAGTTCAAAGTGCATTTTATAAGGAATAAAGATGGTCTCAGAGATATTTTTTATTGAAATAAACATCTCTAACAAATACATACAATGAGTGATAAATTTGAATTTTATTTCTGATAGATTTGGCTGCGGCAATAATGCTCACATAAAATGCATGAAGATCTTAGCCAGTTATCAAGATTCGGGGTCGAACAGCTCCATGATAAAATGCCCGCTGTGCAGGGAAGGGTTTGCACCATTAAAAGTCATCTTGGAGGAATTCAAAAACTCTAACAAACTTATGACGACCTCTGAGAAAGAACGACTAGACAAACACCTCGGAATTCCCTGCAACAACTGTAAACAGCTGCCGATCGAGGGGAGGTGCTACAAGTAAGTCTGAGCCTTAGGGTGGGCTTGCGCTAAGCTGCCCTCTTCCACAGTAGCAATGCCAGCTTGTTTGGGATTTCATTTTAGTTCCCTCACTTCCGCCGGAGCCTTGGCTTTTCATTCTCCTATGGGTTGGCCGTGAAGCAGCTTCTTCTCATGGCTTGCCTATGGATTTGGCTAACAACTCCCAGTTTCTCATTCTTCCATCACAAATCAAAGCAGCATCTGGGACGTTTGTGGCTCCGTCTTCCACCCTCCTTCAAGCGGCAAACATTGCGCTCAGCCCCCAAAGCTAGCTCAGCTCTATACAAGCAGCAGCTTCCTCTTCGTTAGGGTGTCGGGGTGCGGCTGGTTCAGCTGGTTCCCCTTTCAGGTTAGCTCACGAAACATCACGTGTATGTTAAACTGCAGAGTTACTTAGGTTTTTATCCTAGCCTACTCTGATGACTCAAGAGAGTTACAGCAAAGCTGGTTTGTGATGTTCATTACTAAGGATCTACGCATACGAATAGTAATGAGAAATAAATTAACACTTGCATCTTCTGCAATGTATGAGCGCATATTTTTCTTATTTTGCAAGGAAATATCCTAAACGTTAGGAAATTTAAATTTAAAAGTAAGCCTGTTTGTCTCATGCTCACAATCTTTATTTTGTGAATTTTGTAGCAAGTAAATGAAAATTTTAAGTGGTAAAATTTCTAATAAAAATTATTAATAGCATAAGCTTGAAATCAGGCTTCTGTAAAAAGTTACATTTTCAAATTATATTAGTAGCTTTTGTTGAGACCTCATACATTTATCGTTCTGTGGGGAGGAAAAAGTATGATTCTAGGATCCAAGAGCCCTGCCAAGTGTAACCCTACCCTTCAGGAGACAGCTGGAAAGAAGGCTTGCATAGACATGTGACAAACCCCGTGTCCGTGGGCTGCGGTCCCATGGACCACTAGAGAAAGAAATCGCTGGGGCCTAAACTCTGGTCTAGGAAAGTACCATGAAAAGGACATGGAGGAGACAAAATAGTAGCAGCTTCCAAGTGTGCCCACAGGTTTATCCCTGAATGTCTCCAAGTGTGCCCACAGGTTTATCCCTGAATGTCTCCAAGTGTACCACAGGTTTACCGCAGACCTGAATGTCTCCAAGTGTACCACAGGTTTATCCCTGAATGTCTCCAAGTGTGCCCACAGGTTTATCCCTGAATGTCTCCAAGTGTGCCCACAGGTTTATCCTTGAATGTCTCCAAGTGTACCACAGGTTTATCCCTGAATGTCTCCCAGTGTACCACAGGTTTACCGCAGATCTGAGTGTCTCCCAGTGTACCCACAGGTTTACTGCAGAACCTCTATGTCTGGTTACATGTTGAAGGGAGTGAGGTGGCAAAAAGGTTAAGGTTTCTTATTCATGGACCTTTAACTAAGATGACTCCAACCTCCATAAACCCAGTAGAATCACAAGGGCTCTTGAAAGTTGAGGAGAGCAGAGGAAGTGACATGGAAAGACAGTTATGTCCCTCTGAAGCCTGGAAAAGTGGCACAGCCAGGCCAACACCTGGTTCTTACCCTTTTGAGACCCATCAAGCTTCCGTTCTACAGAAGTGTCTGACAATTACTGTCGTGACTTAAGCTATCAAATTTATAGGAAATTCCACAGAAATAATAGGAAACTAATCCACAGTGTGGACCAGAGTGGGCTTTGCCATGTGTGGGGCATGCATGGGAAGATGGGTCAACACTGTGGCAGTGACTGGACTTTCCTCTCCTGTGTTTTTGTGTGTTGTGTCTCAGGTGCACTGAGTGTGTGGAGTTCCACTTGTGCCAGGAATGCTTCGACAGCTGCTGTCATCTTGCCCACACTTTTGCTTTCCGTGAGGTAAGGGGCCCGCCTTTAACCGAACGTGGCGTCCTTCATGTTACAGAACAGTAAATCCAAGAGCATGAAAAGCAGATAACACTCTGGAATGAACTAATTGACTTTTAATTTAAAAATTAGTTTTAGAGCCAGGCAGCGATTGCGCACGCCTTTAATCCCAGCACTTGGGAAGTCGAGGCAGGCGGATCTCTATGAGTTCGAGGCCAGCCTGGTCTACAAGAGCTAGTTCCAGGACAGGCTCCAAAGCTACAGAGACACCCTGTCTTGAAAAACAAAAAGCAAACAAACAAAAAATCATGGCCAGAGTAATAATCCATAGAACTTTTAGGCATCCTTTGAACTGCACATTTTAAAAGGGAAGCCAGATTTGGTAGCACAGACCTGTCACCTCAGCCCTCGGGAGGCTAAGGCAGGACAGTCACATGTTTGAGGCTAGTCTGAGCTACTTAGTGAAACCTAGAAGTAAATGTATACATATTACATATATATATATATAAACTTATATATAATGATGCTGAATAATGCTACTTTTTTCTTGTCGTGAAAATAAAACACCTATGATTATAAATACTATATTTTACATTAAGAACTGGACAAGCTAGCAAGATAGCTCAGTGGTAAAGGTATTTGCTGTCAAGCCTAGGGATCCAAGTTCAATCCCTGGGACCTACATGGTGGACAGAGAGGATCTCTTCCTGTAATTTCATGTTTGTCTTCAATGCAAGAGGCATCACATGTACACCCCCCCCCGAGAGAGAGAGTTAGGGGGAGAAAGAGGGATGGTGGAGACAGAGAGAACACTAAACAAAATGAGGAAGATGGGAGGAAGAGAGGGAGTGGCTTTGAGCATGGTGGTACACGTCTGTCATTCCAGCTACTCAGAAGGCTGAGGACTGCAAATCCGAAGGCAGTCTGGACAGTTTAGGGAATCCTACCTCTTCTGGAGGAGCGTCTGGTGACTCCGAACACTCCCGAACCCCAGTTCTCAGGCGCCCAGTGTCCTCCTCTGTCCTCTGTAGGCACCAGGTCCATGTGTGCTGAACAGATAGACACGTAGGCAAAGTACTCATACACATACAATAAGGAACTCTTTTAAATGAAAAATAAATTACTGAATTCAAAGTACCGTGTGTAGCTTAGTGTTCTGTTGGTTAACCCCTTAGTGTTGAAAAGAAGAAGGTCATTCTAGCAACCTCGTGGTAGGATATGAGAGCTACTAGTAATCTATAATTTTGTGATAAAGTAGATATTCTTATAATGAGCATTTTACAATATTGTATTATCTATATGCAACCTTTATTACTTAATCATAACACATTTTTATGACCTATTTTCACACCTATTTCAGAAGAGAAACCAAAGATGGAGATCAGCAGATAAAAGGTCAGATGTTGTAAAATATTTAGATATTAAAAATGAAGAAGTGAATACAGAATATCTTCAAGAGACGCAAGGGTGAGAGTTAGCAAAATTCACACTTCCTGTGTTTCAGGACCTTTGAGTAATTTTTCATTTGAATTGGTTATATATGGTCCTTGGTTTCTTATTTGTTTAGTAATTGCATAGGTGTTCCAAGTAACACTTCACATCCTTGGAAGAACAAAGGTCTTGAGTCAGCCTGCTTGAGTCTAGTCCTGGCAGAGCACATGCTGTCAGCCAGCTTTGGGGATACAAACATCATTCTCTCATCTTTAAAACAGGAATGATTTTCTACCATTATGGTCATATATCTGTAGAATGTAGCTATGTGAATGTCATCCAAAATAGCTCCTTGACCTGAGCTTTTGTTTTTAAACGCCATTTTATCCGTTTTACCACTTGCTACTGACACTGAATACCTTTATGTGGTTTTAAAGTTGGGGTTAGCAGGTACCCCCCAAATGAATTTTCTCACAAATTGCCATCTACCCTTGAGAATTTGGGCTGACTGTTCGCATACTTCACCAGTTGACACATAAATCAGTTTATGTTTCTAAGGATATGTCTAAACACTTGCTCAAAGTGAAGTAATTTCAGCTTATGACCCTCAGGTTTTTGTCCTTTTATTGACTTTAAAGTATAAACAAAAATCTCATTAATATTTCTATTTGATGTGGCTAAACTAAAATGTCTTCCATATGAAGTCGGCTCACTCAAGATTTGCAGAGAACCTGGGGTTCCATTGTATTACATATGTGGAAAAATTGTGCTTTCGATCACATTCTCATCAATAATCACACATGGGTGCTCAGGTCTCTCTGTTTATCTTCATTTAGTCAGTTTTGCACACCAAAACATGTCGTAAAGACACTGCCTCTCCTGATGATTACAAAGAACAGCAAGCTGCTTGCTCCCGGGTACCAGTGTCGACTCTGCTTGAAGTCATTTTGTCTTGGCCAATATACAAGACTGCTGCCATGTTCTCACAAGGTAAAAGCCACGTCCTTCTCTTTGACTTTTCCTCAAGGGCCATTCCCCATGAATGAGGTGGCAGTAGACGTTTCCCCTTTTGTTTTTCGGTTGTGCTCTGTGCAGACACTCGCTCACTTGAATAGCACATGTGGACAAGATGTCACAGAGGATGTAGCTCGCCCCTCGCGGCAAGTTCACGCCAGGGAGGACTTGCTTCCTTACACACTGTCTAGTTAGGATGCATGGTGTTTTAACTGCATCCTTTTATGTACTTTTGTTACATGTGACATAAAAAAAATCTACAGAATCCTAGATTTGTGCCATGTGTTTTTACAGCTCTCTAGATGAAATAAAAATTCCTTAATTGAAAATTATTCATAAAGACCCACTAGAATCAAAGTCCAATTTCACTTGTCAGTCGTACTTAATAATCATATTTTTTCTAAAATAACATTGCTTAAATAAACATGTTGAGCTTTAAAGTCACATTTAAACTGGTAATGTTTTTAATAACCAAAAATGTGTGTTATTTTGCATCTCATGATTGTTAGACTTGTTTTCAATTCTAGTTGGTTATAATCTTTTAATTTTTAAATGTTTTCTATCATTAGAAGTAATTAGCATGAAAACAATACCTTGAACAATGAGTTTCTAACTAAGTTATGAAGGTGATATATTCAAAGGGCTTAGCATTTTACTGCGGGAAATGGAAATCGGTCAGTGTAGACCTTGTATTTACAAATGAACTTGTTCGAAATATTTTCATAAAACTTGATACGTTAGAATTCCCTTTCTCTCTGCTCAGTAGTCTTAATATACAACTAGATGGGAAATTTTTATATAAGTAGTGTTGCTGTAGCTCTGATTAACCTGCAACCTTTTTGTCTCAAGTTTCACAGGAAATGTATTGACAGTTGGTTATTTCAGAAGTGCAACGCATGCCCTATTGACAGACAAGTCATATACAACCCTCTGATCTGGAAGGGCACCACCTTGGATGGACAAACACATCCGCGGACATCAAACAAAGACATCGCCAGCTTGCCAAAACAGCAAGAAGCAAAACTTTTTATTCCTGGTACTGGGTTAGTTTTACAACAAAATAGAACTGGAATTTTACCTAGTGTTCCTCGGTGTAATTCTAAAACACTGACTACACTTCAAAATCCATCAGACAACTATCAGAACATAACAATAGATGACCTCTGCTCGGTCAAACTAGATAACTCAGAGTCAAGAAAATTAGTCTATGGATATAAAGTCAGTCAACATTTCCCCATATGCCTGCAAGATCCAGCCACTGGGTCATTCAGGCAAACACCATCTCAAACATTTCTTCCTTCCCTTGCTCCTACGGACAGTATTTGTCTCACTGGAAGGAAAAGCCAAGAAATCGATGAAAAATACCACCCTGGGCAGAGTCCAAAGATAACAAAAAGCTGTGAACATGTGAGCTATAATTCAAAGAAATCTCTCACTCCTAAAATAAGATCAAGTGCCTTACCTACAGAGGACTTAAATCTTCCTGTCAGCTGGGGCACAGCAAAACTGAGCTCGTCTAAAAGACATAACAATTCCACGGGGAAACTCAGACAAAAATGTAGTCGCCCACCCAGACGTCCTGCTCACCCCCCTTTGCAAACACAAAGTGCTGCTCTGTCTTTAATAATGGAAGGAATTCAATTATGAAAAAAGCATTTTTATTACATCAGAGGCTTTTGAATATTTAATACATAAAATATCTTACTTGTAGAACATAGGAATGTATGTACGCTATTGACAGATGTACATAAAATCTCTATTGTCATTTTTGCCTGCTTGTCTCTGAACCCCTTACTGTGCTTACAGAGGTCATCCTGCTACTGGGAAGACTAAGCAATATGTTTCAATGAAAATACTCTTGATGTTATGAATTGTGAATGAGTAATAGAATATTCATGCCTTATTTTGTACTGGTCAATTTTTTCACTAAAGAAAAAGATTTTTCCCTGCTTTGAGTCACTGCTCAAAAAAGGCCAGAGGATAAAATTGCATGCATGGTTACTTCTGGGGAACTACCTAGATTTCTCAAGCCTATACAAAAATCCTAGTAGTGATTTTTATTGTTTCCTTAAAGGAGTTTTATTACACATGAATGAAACATAATGAAATAAACTATGACACATTCATAGTGGTTTTTGCCATTTTACTTTTAGGAGATATATATTTTATAATTTTATCTTTTCTAAACATGAGATATTTTAAAATAATCATTGCTTCTGAAAAATAAAGCTTTTGGATGCTTAGTTTATTTTTATATTGCATGGCTTGATGGGTTTTCAAATATTTGGTAGAAACTCTACAGTTCGAGGGAGGGTAACATATGGTCATAAGAGGCCAACTTAGTAGACATTGACTCTTTTATCATCTTATCTTTTACTACTCTTTTATTATATTATCTTTTTAGTCAGGATCTCTCACTGGGACTGGAGCTCACGGATTCGGCTACACTTGGCTGCCCACTGAGCCCGGGGGATTCCAGTTCTGTATTCGTGGGGCAAGGATTCCAAACACTGCAGCCAGCTTTCTTTTCTTTTTCTTTTTCTTTTTTTTTTACTTAGGTGCTGAGCTCAGGCATGGATTCTAATACTTATGTGGCCAGCACTCTGGTGAATGAGCCATCTCCTCAGCCTCTCAAACAACATTCTTTTTTTATGTGCACACGTGTGTGAACACACACATGCAATGCTACGCGTGTGGAGGTCAGAGGAGAACGTGTGGAATGGGATTAATTCCTCCCTCCAAGCATGGGGGTCCCAGGGATCTAACTTAAGTCATCAAGCTCCCAGCAAGCACTTTAACTCACTGATCAATCTTAAAACCCCTCAAATAGTACTTTTAAACATCGTGATATCATTGATTTTTATTACCTGTACTATAGGAGGTTACCTCGCACATTTTTTGTCGTGATGATAAGAGAACACAGTTTTGTGAAGCAGTTCTAAAAGGGTAGGTGTTCTTTGAAAATGGCAATTATTTAATATTTGAAACAAACAACTATGCTTCCATTATGAGTTAATTTATTTCACACTCAGAAAAAGAAAATGGCATTTAATTTTTTTACATTGAAAACAGATTCTTCTCTCATACAATCCATCCTAACCACAGTTTCCCCTCCCTCCACTTCTCCCAGCCCGTTCCGTCTGCTGCTGGAGGAAGCCTCTGATGACTGGACAAGGCACCGACATATGAGCATAGCAGAATATCATTAGGAATCATTCATTTTTTTTCCAGTTGTGTTTGGCTCTATTCTAGGTCTCTGGGGTATCCAGCATTTGGTTCCTTGCCATCCAGGAAGTGCAGGGCATGGGCTCCCTCTTTTGTCGTGGACCTCAGTTAAACCAGCTGTTATTTGGCCATCCCACAAGTTTTGCACTGCTGTTACTCCAGCACATCTTGCAGGCAGGAGCATCTTTGACTCGTCTGCCTGCTGTTAGAACTCCTCTCCTCCTATTCGAAATGAGGACTTTTGCTTTGTCTTATTTTGTCCTGTTTGGTTGTCTTCTCTTTGTGTCCTAACTTTTTTGAAGAGGAAAGGAAGGGGGAGTGGATCTGAGGGAGAGGGGAGCTGTGGACAGGGAGCTGGGAGAAGTGGAGGGACACATCCACAGAAGCCAAAGGGGTACCTTGGGTGTCCTGTTTTTATGACTTTCTGTCTTACTCATTTGAAATAGGATTTCTTGCTAAACCTGGGCGTAGGTGGCAGCCAATGAGTGCCTCCCATTTCTGTGTCCCACTACAGCACAGGGATTGCAGGAACATGCCTCTAGCTTTTTTCATTAGTGTTGAGATTCAAACTCAGATCCGCGGCTGTGCAGCAAGCTCTGCTACCACCGAGGCCGTCTCTCCAGGCTGCAGGGACTCTTTTTCTACCGTCTTGCTGACACAACTCTCCCTACCTTTTCAAACACTTTAGATGCTTCTGTTGAACAAATCCATTACCATGTATCCATTAATCAATATTTATTAAGTATGTCACAAAGATATTATGGGAAATTAAGGGGATAAAAGCACAGTTCTCTTCCATAGGGATCTGCAATCTTAGCAGATGTACATAAGCAAATTCTAATTTCTCAGTACAGTTTAAGAAGCTAGACCATCCCATACAGTGGGACATACATAATTATCATGCTGGCTTTCCTTCCTTTAGAACAGTATTGAGAAGTATGTCCTGGACAGATGGATTTTATAAATTATCTTTTTACACTGAAATTATTTTACTCTAATTAATTTTAATAGAATGAAATTTCATCTTGACTTCTAGAAGAAAGCAGGATGAGATAGGTATGTCTCAGTAAGGAGAGGGACAAGTACAGTTTTGTTGTAAATAATTTAGAACTTGTCCTTTGTGAAGGAAAACAATGGCCACAGGCAGGAATACTGTTTGAGAAACGAGGGTTTAGAAAATGAGTGTGTGTATTAGTAAGCATTAGTGTAAAACTGATTTTTAGAATCCTATTAAAAATTAATTTGCCACTTTTATCAACATGCAAAGTAAAAATATCTGACCAGGCAAGTAATTGTTTTTCCTGCTCTTCCTTTGTTATTCTAACTGTAAGAGCTCCCTGGAAAACAGAAAGTCTTGAGTTGCAAACCTCATGTGCTAACCATTGACCTTAACAGTCATTATTCAAATAAATATGATTTATTAAAAAGTTCAAAATACACTGTATAAGTATATAAAACGTTTAAGGAATAAAATATTTATTAAATTGTTAGTGGAATTAAAACATTTTAAATTTATAAATTATAATTTATAAAATTATAAAAACTAAATGGAAAAAATGAGCACCAAGAAAACTGTAGAAGTGCATGTTAACAATTAATTCTTTTCTATTTAATGGATAGAAATATTTCAGAGATTATCTGAGTTAGAAATTAAGGTTTCAAAATATACTTAATACAAACTGCTAATTAGTGGAGATAAACTTGAGTATAACGTTTTAACAAGTACTTTTTATATATGACAGAGATAAATTTTGTGAGCTAAAAGACAGAGCTATGAAATAAAAAGCACTGGGACACTGTTTCACCTTTCCTAGTAGCCACTATGTCCTCTTCAGTGTTGTGGTTTTGAAAGTATTTTTTCTATAGAATGAAGTCTAACAAGCTTAGGGACCTGTGGGGCTGTAATTACCTGGTTTGTTTTGAATCACTGTCTGTAGCTAGTCTAGTATTTTAATAAGGTCTACAAGGATTAGAAACAGTGAGCACATGAATTATGAAACCCACTGACAACCCGAAGAAAAGAAGAAAATTGAGCCAATTCGTCAGAAAATTAGGCTATCTCTACAAAATTACAGAATGTTATTTAGCAATGCATCTAGTTTAGCCATAAAGACTGGAGAATGTAGGCTTTAACTAAGAAAGACCCGACAGCATATACTTCATCCTGGGGACAGACATGCTAAGATGTTCATTAGCTATAGCCAGCAAAGTGAAGAGATGTGTTGTTGTGATATTTTTGACAAGTGTCACAGGAAGTAAAAAATGTGATCTTTGGCCATAGCTATTTCAGAAGAAAGTTATTCCCCCCCACCCCAGAAATTTACTGTGCAGGTATATTAATAGTATGTAATTTTACCAAATAGTTTATTTACATTTAACACTGTAAATTGTTACTGAGTTCTTGACTGCTTTTTTTCCCCCATTAAGTTATAAAGATGTCTTTAAGAACTGAATTCCGTTAGAAATAGTCTCATTCTAACTGGTGTAAAAATCTCTTACATTGGATTGGTGTAAGACTTTTTACATTTGGAATCATCAAATAAAAACGGAAACATTAAAAAAAAGGACTCTGTATTCAGTAAAGATAAAAATATCAAGGAAAGAACGAATCTTCATGTTTGCTGGAGAGGCAAATCCAAATCTCATATAGTAAAGCAGTTTCGTCTACCCTTCCCTTGGTTTGAGAGCATACTGTTGGAAACCAAGCTACATTGTCATTCATCCTGACAAATGAATCTCTTATTAAAGATACAGGGGAAAGATGTTAATTATGGAGCCAAGATAAGGCAACACTGAGGCCTAGTTCCATGTTTTCCAACACGTGGTGGAAGGAGCAGAGCCCTGGTTATCTGTTCCCACTGCTAAGTATGCGAGGAAAATCATTTGCCATAACGTTAAACTGCCCTTGTCCTACCCAACTTCTTTTTCTGCAGATCTTTAACTTTCCCATCATTCTCCCCATATTATTTTTATTTCTGTGATCAGAGTTCTTGATCAGCTCAAGAATCTCATTGCTTTGGCAGCTATACTTCCTGTCATGACATTGCCACATCATTTCCTAGAAGCCAATAGCCTTCCGGCACCATACCCTGGTACAGAGACAACCACAACCCTGCTAGAGCTTGTACGACTCCCGGTGGAAGGTTCCAGTGGAGTCAGTGTGTCTGCAGTTCTGTATGCCAAATGAGTTCAGAGTCCAACACCCAGGAGATCTGTCTAAAAGTCTGTCTGATCACATAATGATACTGGGGAGGTCTAAAAACACGACAGCCAGGATAATTCCCCAAACTATTCTAAAGCCCCCAACTATTACCTGCCTGAATGGAGATATTGTTCAACTGGCTAAGCAAGGACTTTGGACAGCTGAGTGGGAAAACCCTTTGAGTTGTCACTTAGTCTTAGGTCAAAAGCCTAAAGAGTATTTTGAAAAGAGGTATGGGGGCTTTATATTATTTTTTCACTTAGAATTTAAAATAAATTATAATTTTAAAAATACCTATGAGATTAACAAATTCCAGTCAATGGAAAACTAGTTGTCTATACTCAAATTCAACAGTAAAACTGGGAACTCCAGAGACATAAAAATAGTTATCAAGTTCTTTATATACATGGGATTAATTTAACGTGGGACACAATGAATAAGAAGTAATTATTATTTACTGGATTAAATAATAATAATGAGAAAGGAAGCTTTTGCCTGTTACTTGAAATTAAAGTGAAGGCGTAAGTCACAAACAATCCCACACCAGTTTAGAATTATGACCAATAGAGAAGCTATTTATTTAAAGGAGAAAAACTTACAGATCACTGTCCCAGACAACAGCCCTCTGCTCAATCAGGAAGGGAGCCTAGTCGCTGGGAGAGGAGCTGGAAGCCAGAGAGAGAGAGAGCAGAGGGAAGTGGCTGCTTTTTTAAAGGGAGAGAGACCACGCCCCAGTGGGCTGGTATCTCAGTGGCTATTGGCTGAAGGAGCTCCCGCAACATTAAAGACTGCAACAAGTATATATTTAGGTTGATTTTATTATCCTTAAAGAACTGTTTGTAACATTTTACAAATCTTCAGACTGTTCAAGAAATACAGCAACATCAATAAATACACCAAAACATGAGATTTTGCTGATAAAAGAATACAAAGAAGAAAAAAATAGAAACACCTGAGAACAAGAGGGCAGGACGTCAACTCTAGATCTGAAGTGGAAAGCGAGCCAGGTCTCTGTGGTGTCAGCACACACCAATGAGCAACTCAAGCAATCGAAATTAACATATAGTTTTGAGCTTCAACTTTCTGGGGGAGTTTAGAAGGACAATATTTGAGCCCCAAATCTCTAAAACCCTATAATATGTATCGATAGCAGAGGATCCAAACTCATAGAAACTGGCCTGACAGTAATTGCCAAAGTAAAGAAGAGCTCTTATTTCTCAGCATTTGTGATCTTCGTGGCATACTGTGAACTATAAAAGGGCATGATTTCTATTCGACTGCAGAAAGTCATAAAAATGGATCTTATAAAGTGTCAAGGTCATACGTATTCAAAATCGCATACAGCAGTGCTTTAGTAAATGAATCCATCGGTTAATTGAGAGCTTTGCCTTCAAGATATATCCAAACTATGTACAAAGGGTCCACAAATGTCAGCAATTTGTAATCAAAATTCTCTAGTTTATGTATGCAAAAGTCTGCATTGGCTTTCAATTTAAAAATTTAAGAAAGTAGTGAATAGTGTTGGCTTATCACTTGGGTTAAGAAAGAGTAGATGGCTTTAGCTTTTTAACAGGAAATTGTGAACTGCTCACAAATGAGAAGTCACATTCTTCTGATTAGAAAAGATAAATTGCCTAAAATTCCCAATCAAAAACAGCACATGCAGCATCTTTTTAAGTTACTTTGTGAAATTAAAGTTCTACAAAAGCCCTTAGGAAACATCATCTCATTTCCCTTAGACAAGAATGAGCGAAGTCACTGGCATACTTGGGTGACATAAGTTTATATGTGACTTTCCTCGCCCAGTGGAGACACAAAACTTTCTAAAGATGAGGAGATACACTCAAAGTGTTAAGGAGGTACAGTGCCTCCTAACCTATAGTTCCTAACCTCATTCCAATACAAATAATTTACCAATATATTGTGGATTCAAAAAACAGCACGCAAAAGAAAACGTTACATGCAGAACTCATTGTTCCAACGTGAAACACTAGGGCTATATAGTTTTTAATAACCGCACATCTGTTTGATTTGGCTAACAAAATGTACACCGAGAAAGATGTCATTAATCCTCCTAATGCGAGTCCGAGTCAAAGGCACTTCCACAGAGCACTAACTCCTTAACCTTCTCCAAGTCATTCCATGCTGTTCATGATCTAGTTCTGTGTGAGAACAAGAAAAAGCCCCTTCTAAATGTGAGCCTTGCCACTCTACCCCCAATAGCAAGCCTCGTGTTAGCCAGACACATGGAAAGGAGCAATATACAAGAAACATAGGGAAAGGTCTTTGCATTCTTTGGGCTAAATTCAGAAAGCCGAGTGAGTTCCATCAGTTAAGATATTTCAGAAGGGATTACAGGAAAAACTGCCTGAAGTAAGTCTACTGTCTCCGGGGGTTGGGAGGTGTTGACTTTCATTGTATAACTATCTACAATTTTACAAAGTTGGGGTGTCTATTTCAGTTTCCTTAAACTTGTTTAGGTGGCTTGAATCTCCTCTGCGGCTCATCCATTGAATTGGTAGGGGTGAGAAGAAGAACCGTTTCATTCCACCAAAAGGAAAGAGAGAGCTGCTGCACAATGTGTCCTTGCGACAATTTCTAGGTAGAACAGGATGGGTTGATTGGATCAAAGAGCTTCTGCTTGTAGCAGAGTTGAGGACACACAACTGAAAACAGCTCCTGAGTTCCCACTGAGGGAAGGAGGGTTATAAACGCCTGTAGCTGACAAGGGAGCCTGTCAAGCCTCCCCCTTGAGACCCAGAATGTTTTCCTCAAACCTCTCCTAAAAGCGTCAACACGAACAAATGGAACTCACACCCTGGAGATGCTTTGAATATCAGGACAATGGCCATTCCTTCCCTGCCCAGTTACATGGAGCATTCATTTCCTGTGTCTCCACAGTCTGGTCATTTTTCAGCAGTCACAAGAAATGTTTGCATTTTTAATCAAGTGTAATAGTCTCCAAATGACTGACTTTGAATTGGGGTTATGGCTAAAGAGTATTAAAAACAGATTTTAGCCTACATGGATTAGTGAGCCTTAAAGCAAGCCATAGCATTTTTCCTCTCACCTGGCAACTAAGGTCACTTCATCTGAAAATAAAAAGACAATATCAGAGTTTCCGTTTCTCAAATTTCTACACAATAAGTCAATGCCTTATTTGCTCTATAAACCTACATCCCCAAACAACCAGAGTTGGGTCTCCTGTAATGAATTGGGGGCTTCCTGCCCATGTTACAAGAGCACATTACTTTGGTGCTGACAATCCACAAGCCATCGATCTTGAAAAAGAAAAAGGAAAAAAAAAGTGTTGTTTGATTTTTAACATTCGTCCAAACATTTATCAAGTTGCTTTCAAGCACAGGCAGGAAAAGACATCACAGTCTCACTTCAGGAGGAAGAGGGCTGAAGAAGACACCTGCCTTTCTGGTCCATGATGACCAAGGCAGAAACAAGAGTGTGGAGAGCAGCTTCTGCACACAGCTCACTTTGTATTCTTAAGAGTTGGTACCAGTGGGCAAACTGCACAACTTCCAGATAACATCTTCACATTGTTTCACATTTTTGAAGACTTGGATGTCTTCATCACTCCAAAGAGAATGAAAAGAACAGGCTAGAGAAAGCATTTCTGATTTTTGAACTGTCATTTTACCATCTGCTTTGCTTGAGATGTGTCTAAGGCCCACAAGATGGCTCAGTCTCAGTTTCCTAGGTCCATACTGGAATTCACAAGAAGTAAGAGTGCACACCGTGAAACTACAGAGATAGACGGCGCTCACGACTAGTTTATGGGAATCAGTGGACGCTCCTCTCGTTTCTTCCAGATGTTAGTCTTGCTGTCTCTTTTGACAAGGGGTGGTGGTCGGCCTCTCTTTTTAGTGGGAGATGTGTTGGCTTCAAAATCCTCCACATTGCTTTTCCTTCCTGGAGACTCTTCCCTAGGGTGCTCTAGAATAACTCCGCTCCCTCCATCCAAGATGTGCCTCAACGCAGGATCCTCGGGGGAGCAGACCGTGGTTCCACTCTCACTGCTGCTCAGGTCTAAGTCTTCCAGGTAAAGCATCTTGGGCTGATGCATGCTTTTGATGAATGTCTTCTCCCTCTCCAGCTTTCTGCTTGAATGATGCTCATTCATATCTACCCCCGAGTCTAGACTTGTGTCATTGCTCTGGGTTCTCTTGCCTTTTTTCAGGTCTATGAAGGAGTGTCTCACTTGCGCCACAGGCTTCCCATCGAGAGACACAAACCACGCCCTGGGATGGGGAGAGGGTTTGCCTTTGGATAGCTCCAGGAGGGTCTGCTCTGAAATCCCTTGAAGTTCGGATGAGAAAGGAGTCATTACAACAGCTTCGTTTAGAGTTCCAGGAACAGACACAGACTCGAGCAAGCTGTTGGTGTATCGGCTCCAATCTGAAGTCTGGGACGGCAAGCTCTGCTGACCTTCAAGTACAATGTCCTCTTCTCCGGCATCTGGGGCCTGGACATGAGAATGCATTGGCATCTTGGGCAACGTTTGTGTAAAGTTCTCTCTGTTTACGGGTTCTATCAACTGGCCATAGACTAACTGGCCCTTTCGTGGCAAAGTGGCAGACTTAGCAGCATGCAACTGTTCTGGTGTGGAGAAAAGGTCTGACGTCTGAAGGATGGCAATGGGCTGGCTGTAGATGTGCATAAGCTGCTCGGGAATGCGGGACCGCCCATATACCTCCTCACTTCCGGTGAGATACCTCTTTTCCTCGTGAGCGTCCCCTAGCGGTGGAGAGAGGTTGTTGTTGACATGCTTCAGTTTGCTTCCTATACTTGGCTCCGAAGACTGTGTTGGGTTTCTTGGGTAATTACTGTGATTGACTGACAGAAAGGAAACATCTTCATTGTAGATCTTAAAATTGTCCCGAGTTTTCACCATGGAAATTCTTTCTTCTGTTTCCATCTTTGTGGTTTCCTTCTTCTGGGGGCTGTAGGATGAGGTCTGGGCATTGAATAACTGCGCCTTGTCCTCGGCTTTCAAGGCAACCTTGACTGAACTGATATGGTTGATGTGTGTTGTTGACGTGGTCTGGTCTCTCTTGAGGGTCTCAAGCTTAGTGATATTTCTCTCTCTCTTCTGTGGTGTTCCACACTTACCCCTGGAGCAGAAAAAGCAAAAAGTAAAAGATACCTAAAAGTTACAGTCTATATGACTCACCAAAGGAAAGTATACCGAAACATACAAATACGTATCTAATGATGCTTTCAGAATACATTTGCTTTGATTTCCAATCTACATATATTAAAGGCTAAATGGGTCTTTGCAATTTTTAAATTATCTATATGTGGGCATGTGCATGTCTGAGCCCCTAGAGCTATAACACAGAACTCAGGTTCTTTGGAAGAGCGAGGTTTTGTTTGCTTGTTTGCTTGATTGTTTTGTTTTATTTTTTGAAAATAGATTATTCTTGCATATAGTACACCCCAACAACAGTTTCTCCTCTGTCCACTTCTCCCAGCTTCTCCCACCTCCCCTCCCCCAAATCTATTCTCTCTCTGTTTCCCTTCATAAAACAGCAGGCCTCCAAAAGACAAAAACCAAACACAATAAAACAAGAAACAGTAAGACAAGGCAAAAGCCCTCATAGAGAGGCTGGGCAAGACAACCCAATTGGAGGAAAAGAATCCCAAGAGAAGGCAAAAGAAACAGAGACACACCTGTTTCCACTGTGAGGAGTTCCACAAAGACACCAAGCTAACAGCCATAACACATACACAGAGGACTGGTATGAACCCTTACAGGCCTGTGCTTGCTGCTTCAGTCAGAGCAAGTCTTTTTAATCGCTAAGCCAGCCACCCAGACCCTAATATCAATTTCTACAAATGAACTTTATAATGCACACAATATACTGAAATTATGCTATAATACAGCCGCTCTGTCTGTACACATAGTTTTGTGCTGCTCTTACCTGCAATAACAGAGTAGGACAGCAAAAAAGCCAATGATGATAACGATTGTTCCCCCTAATATGGCTGTGAGGAACACTGTGTGGTAGGCAGTTATGTCTTTGGAGTCTTCATTTATACCCGAACCTGCATGATTCAATATAAAGACAAAAACATGTTATTGTGGGTTAGACTTTTAGTTTTGTTTTATCCTGGATGAGGTAGGCTGAGGATGTGTGCCTTCTATTGGTTTGCTTTCATACTATGGTAGACTTCTACAGGTGGAGTACACCTTTCACGCCCTGTGGGATTCATCAACTGACTTGCTTTGACCAATGAATTTTGAACACTTGAAATGAGGTTGCATGACTATGGGAACAGCTTTTTTTCAAAAGATCACTTGGCTTTAAAAACTGAACCCTTTGTCTAATAGTGCATCCTAGTCAATAACATGCATTCAGATCCTTTGAAATTATGTACTCAAGCAGTAACTGTGTATTCAGCCTATTAGGTTTAGCCTGCCTTTAAGGAAACTATGTAACCAACCTCACTATGCCTTGGCATTCTCATGTCATTCACTTGTACAAAATAAACTGAATGCATAGCTTTGTTCTTAGATCATTTTTCCTGTTTCTCCTTTGCGATTTTTCCATGTCCCCCACCTAGAATAACCTATATGCATTGTGACCACCTTTTTCAGAAAGTTGGTCAGTATGTTCAAAGCAACCCTAAAGAAAACAAACATTTGCCATGACTGTTGGAAGCAACAGGTGGATTTGGTTGGTAGCACCTGTCTGCAGTTTTGAGTGCTACTTGGGGGTCAGTAAATTTTTCCCCTTGTAAATACTGGTTAAAAAGTATTGGGGGATATGAGATTCCTCATCCACTTCTGTGTTATTCAATAAATATAGAACAAAGCTCTTTGTTAGAAGCAGACAGAAGATACAGGGAGAGATGCAGAACCCAGACTTGGGATCACTCTCAGTTTAAACTGCTCAAAGAGGAAGGGCCTTTCTTTAATGTGGCACCAATACATGTGATGTGGCTTAGCCATCTGCCTGAGGCATATCCCAGAATGTCCCTATGCCTTCAACCTGAATTTTGAAGGAAAACATGATGAGTTGAACCACGCCAAGTCCAAGAGCAGGGCAGCCAACCCCAAACACTCACAAACATAAAAGGCAAAGAAATCACACAGCGACTGAAATGGCCGATTACTGCACAACAGCTTGGTCTCATAGAACCGGTAATGCCTGCCAAGACACTGAGAAAACAAATCCTAAAATATGTAGCCCTAGCTTCCAAGCCTTAATGTGAACTTTGAAGGAAATTGTAATAATGGGAACTCCAATCATGTGGTAGCAAAACATAGAACTGTGGGGTTCTTAATTAGTTTGAATTAGAGTGACTGCCAGGTTGACAGGACCCATCCAGCCTCCAGCGTGTGAAAGACTCTTCTGTATTCAGGAAGGTTTTGTGGGCTGTTTTGGTTTTTGTTTTGTTGGGGCTTTTTGTTGTTGTTGGTTGGTTGGTATCTGTTTTTGTTTTGTTTTTTTCAGCTTTATCAAGACAAAGTTTCACTATGTAGCGCTGGTTGTCCTGGAATTTGCTCGGTAAACTACACTGGCCTCAAACTCACAGAGATCTGCCTACGTCTGCCTCCCAAGTGCTGGGATTTAAAGTGTGCATCACTACACCCAATTCTACTCAGGAAGGCTTAATAGATTGAATATATAACTTTTAAAAAGTTTTTGATAAATTTACTGGATGTGATAAATGCGGGGTTTCCTTAGATTCAAATTCCCTACATAATTTGATACCATGTTAAATACTGTGTGTGAGAACAGCGTGGATCATCCCTAGTGAAGAATTCTTGATGTGTGGCCACCAGCTTCCAGTCACCATCTGTTCAAACTGTCAAGTCAGTAACCATTTTGTACATCATCTATCTATTCTCCCGAAGCAATGTGGAGACACCGCTATCCAACAGCCTTTCCTCTCATGTCCCCCAGCGTCTTCCTCCCCAGGAAGATCAGGCACGGTGTGAGGAAAGACTGGAAAGGACTAGAGTCGGTAGCAGCTACCGCGTGAAGATCTGAGCAGGCTCTGGTCAGCCCTCTGGAGCTGCAGAGACGTCCGCCTTCCCCAGGATCCTGTAAACTACACACAAGCAGGCTCTGGTCAGCCCTCTGGAGCTGCAGAGACGTCCACCTTCCCCAGGATCCTGTAAACTACACACAAGCAGGCTCTGGTCAGCCCTCTGGAGCTGCAGAGACGTCCGCCTTCCCCAGGATCCTGTAAACTACACACAAGCAGGCTCTGGTCAGCCCTCTGGAGCTGCAGAGACGTCCGCCTTCCCCAGAATCCTGTAAACTACACATAAGCAGGCTATGGGATCCTGTAAACTATGCACATATTCTTCACCTTTCACCAAATTACTCACGATGTCCCTATTTCTTGTAGCCAGAGGCTCTAACTGTGCTGGGTAGAATTTATTCATGAAAACATAAACTTAGATAATACTGGAACAAACTTTAATCTTCAGAGATTTGTTAGACGTGGCAATAAGAGACTTAGAGTCCATGGAGCTTGCTTAATCCTTTGGCTGTGTTCAAGAAAAGGGGAGGAAGGTTGTTCTGTTTCATTCACCTGCTTCCTGGCAATGCTTAGCCCAAGCTGGCACCCAGCTGACATTAACTCCAGCATGCTATGTGTGTTATCCTTTAAGATGACTTTGTTTCGTTTTTGCAGTACCTCTAGCTCCTGGGAATGGGGCTGCTATCCAGTAGCCCAAATGGGGGGCATCGTAGGTCCAAATCAGGTGGCTGTTATGCTCCTTGACTATTCCCCAGCCATGATGCACCCAAGCACCTAAAACATGTGGTAAGTGAAAAAAAGAACAGTCAGGGATAGTTCTCAACCTTAAGCTAAGGTATAAAAACAAAGCTTGCTGGTAGTCATGAAAGAATTCAGAACATTTCAGAAATTATAAACACCATGATGCTGAATATCTAGGATGATCAATATTAAATATTATATCATACTTAATATAATACACACATAATAACATAAGGCAAATATGATTCGACATGACTAAATGAGAAATCCATTATAACAAAATTCAACTTATGTACCCTGAGGCTGTGAGGAGCAGAACTCTAATTTACAAGCTAAGATGTGAAGTGCGTGAATCCCAGAGTTCAGTCTCCAGCACCGGACACTTGTATGTGAGACTGTAACGAGACAGGAACAAATCCCAATTCATCAACAGGCAGTTCTTCGTCACTTGTCCTGAGACTGTGGTTAAACACACACCACACCACACAGGTTGGGGGGCCTTATCACTTTAAGAGCCATCGTTCTAATCGTTCTAACGCTACTGAGAGTTTTCCCAGAACTGTTTCTTTTCTCTTCCGAGCTGCATCCGTGAATGAGTCAGATTTCCCATGCAGTTTTCATCTGAGGTGTCAGAAATTAAAGCCGTTCACTGCAGGCATGGTGCCATAACTGGGAAGCAAGCCCAGATCTGGTCTTCTTTACGAAGGAGAACAGAATCAGGAGATCCAGGAGGAAATGGTTAAACGGTCAAAGTAGAATCCAGACCACTGCAGCACCTGTAACTAAGTGAGCCTGGGGTTGAGCCCCCTTAAGTCCCATTTAGAGACCAGTGTCTTCCCACAAAATTCACCTCATCCAGCCAACACAAGGAATACACAGCCTCACACTCAATTTTGAAAAGCTCAAACTGTCTCCTAACTCCAATGAATTCTTGTCATCTATAACAAATGAATTCAGTAAAATCCAAACCTTTTGATGAAATGTTATGCACAAGTAGCTAACATGGCTACTTAAGAGTTTGGTATATATTGGGATTTGGGCTTATAATCTACAAAATGTAAATGGGCTATATTATTTTTACCCTTAATTCACACATAATATATTTATGACATAGAATAGAAATTCACAGATCTTCACATAAAACAGCATGTCCATCACCTTTTACACACACCAATTACATTTATATGATGCAAGCCTCTGAATTCATGTAGCTGTTTTGGAATGTATCAGAACTTATTTCAGATAAGCTATTCCATTATATGTTATGAGACACTAAACTAATCCCTCCTGACCATTTTTATACCCTTCAGCCCCATGTTTGCTAGAGCAATGTTTACAATAGCCAAGATATGGAATCAAGGAAGATGCCTGCCAGCAAATAAATGGGTAAATAGAATGTATCTGTGCAATATATATATTATATATTAATATAATACAGATTATATTAATAATATTTGGTCAGTCATACAAAAGAAAATAAATCCAACAACTTTCAGCAATATTGATGAAACAGTTGATAATAAAGTAGAGAAACTTGATATGAGAAAACGGCCCAATCTATCATTTTTAGTTAAGTCAAATTTAACCAAACATATATGATAAATCAATTAAAGTTTTAAAACATTAATATTATTTGTGTGTGAGTGTGTGGGGGCTGTGGCATGTGGGTACATGTGCCATGATGCCCACATGGAGGTTAAAGAACAATTTTGTAAAATAGATTCTTTCCTTTCATTCCTGAATGTGTTCTGGGAGGCAAACTCAGGTTGGTAGGCTTATGTAAACCCCTTTACCCAATTAGAAATCTCTGCAACCCTCAGTTTAAAAGCTTTCACTCAAAGGAATATTCAAAAAAGTCCTTTGCCAAGAATAATGATCAAAAACTCAAATAGCACATTCTTTAAAGTAATAAGAAGTCACTTATTACTTTAAATCACATAAATGACTTGTCCCACATGGCATTGCTGATGAGGGAACTAGATTCCAAATCTCATTTGAAATAAGCCAAAACTCTAAGCGGTGGATTACCGCTATTGATTGCAGTGCTTCCACTAATCAGAAGAACACAATATATGCAGCTTATCTTCCACTGCGGACATTTGTGTGGGGCTGGTTTTGCAATCCCCCTTCCTTCTCAGTGGCATCCCAGCCCATCACACATCTCCTCTGGGTTTCTTCCCATCCTTGGTTTTCAGATGAGATGATGAGTTTGGGATTCCATGCTGCACCAGCGTGTCAGCTCATCCTATGAATGCATGCATTCTTCTGGCACCGACTCTATTCTACAACATGGTGCATAGCTGGGGTTGTGCTGCAGCTGACACACCAAGCATAGCTGATCCACTGATCTGCAACCTGGCGAAGTGTGCAGTTAGTTAGAAGCTCCACCACCAGCAACCACCTGCTGCGAAGGTGCGGACACAGGAAATGGGTGAGAAGGGAGACAGAGCAGGTCCTGCAAGGACTTGAGACTGGACTCCTCACCCTCTTCCTTTACTTTTAGAAACCTACACTACTACTTCATGTACATGGGAACAAAGACAAAATTAAGAATCTGCAGAAGAGAAAGCGCTTCCCAGGTGCCTTCAAGGAAGCAAAATGCAATTAATAAAATTGCTACCTAACGAGGGATCGCCACTCCCTCCATCTAGTGTGCAATTCATTGTCAAGATAGTAGCATATATTTTAGATGGTCTTCACCAAGATTTTAGATAATCTCATACTGCCAATTAAAATTTTCTGAGGAAATTTTTAAACCTTAAATTATTTCCTTCTCAGAATGTTCGAGGACAACAAGACAATGGTGGGTGAATAGTGTTCAAATGTTTGTCTGTTTGTTTTTGCATAATGTGTACGATGCTTAGCCTCAATTGTCAGCTTGATGAGCTCTGCAGTCACCTGGGGAAATGGGCCTCCTCTGCCTGTCTATGGAGAATCATCTTGAGAAGGTCAGCTGAAGTAGGAAGACACACCCACTGTGGCCGACACCAGTCACCTGGCTATGATCCAGACGAAGTCTGCTTCTTGACTGTGGATGTTGCGTTACTCGTGACCAGCTGTCTTCCCACCGCCCCGCCTGCAGCTTCCCCACCGTGATGGACTATAACCATCATGGTTAGAAGTTAAACCGCTCTTAAGTTGCTTTTGTCTGGGTACTTTATTATAGCTACTGGCAAGGCAACCAAGACAAGGAATTAGGCTCCCTTCCCCTCACAAACACCCGTACCAGTGAGGCCCACGTGATCCTTAACAAAGTGTACAAAATGGTAATATTAGGGACAGACCAGCCGTGTATACAACTCTACGAAGAAATACCCAAATATCCAAAAGAAAAACAGTCTGTTTTCTCTTAGCTACCATACCTGTGTTCATATCAAATGTCCACGCAGGTATGCGATCTCCCATGCTTACAGTGTTTGTATGTACAAGAGGAAGAGACACATGAATAGCACCATCCACCTTCAACTCTCTCCCTCCAGAATATATCTTCACACATATCGCAGCAAGAGGAGTCAGCTCAATGTTTTCCAGACCTAAAAGAGAGTATAATTTATTAAGATTATATTCAAACAGAGGTTGCATATACATAATAGATTATTATGGCTCTCACTAAAATTCATTTTACTCTATCATTTCATCATTTGCTACTCATTTGAATATATACTCTATTGGCTGTTCATTAAGGATTTTTTAAAATGTAATTTTTTAAATGTAATTTCAAAATATTTAATAAATAAGTACTGGCTAATAATGTAACACTGACAAATTAGTGTAAGTTTCTGTTAATCTAATTCTCGAAAGCGTTGTCCAATTTAAGGACGCTGGGATCCAACCAAATGTTTCTGAAGACGTAATCCCAGGCCAGTGAGATGGCTCAGTGGGTAAAGGTACTTGCTATACAAACCTGATAATCTGAGTTTGAGTTCTGCAACTCAGGGGAAGTTGGAAGGAGAACACTGGCTCCCGAATGGTGTCTTCTGGCCTCCACAGGCACGCTTCCTCCAGTGAACACTCCAAGCCCTAAGTGCTAACCTTAACTTTCATCTTTACAAAATAAAACACCTGTAGACTCCAGGGCTCTAGAACTGTGTAACCCAACAGAGGGGCTGCCAGAGGCATGGTACTTTTATATAAAATCTAGGCTTTTGGTGCACTGATGACATGTCAGAGTCAATAAACACATAGTAGCACCAGGCTGGACAGAGCAAAGAAGTCCCCTTACAATACTCAACAGTTTGAAAGCAGGATTTTGAGAGGATGCTGCCCAAGTCTCGGTATAATCATTCTTTTTTGTTTTGTTTCTTTTTAGAGACAGAGTTTCTCTGTGTAACAGCCCTGACTGCCCCAGAACTCGCTTTGTAGACCAGCCTGGATTCAGACTCACAGAGATCCACCTGCCTCCGCCTCCCACGGGCTGGGATTAAACATGTGCTTCCCACGGGCTGGGGTTAAACATGTGCTTCCCACGGGCTGGGGTTAAACATGTGCCTCCCACGGGCTGGGATTAAACATGTGGGCCACCACACCCCACTTAATTATTCCATTATGGATAAAAAGAAATGGCTTATAGGAAATTTAATAATAGATATTTTGAAAGCAACACATATCCTGAAAAGCTTTGATGGAAATCAAATGGGTAATATTGTATACATAACTGGTATCTGATGGAAAATTTTTGTGTTGATGTGTTTTAGAAATGTGATCACGTATTTAAAAAGTAAAAAATACCTGGTTTGTTAAGAGTGATTCCCGTGGTGTACAGAAAATTGTCCACCATTAAGAACTGTTGCAGAGCTGTCAGATAGCCAGTCACGTTGCTGATGTGATGGTTTTCAGGAAGTTTGATGAAGGCTTTTGAGAACTGAACACTTGGTTGAGATTTGGCATCTGGACAAAGAAAATCCCATTAGCAAGTGGACAAAAACACAGGCATGTTAAAAACCGCATCACCGGTCAGATACTTTCTCCTACAGGGTGTGGTTGTAATGATTTCTGAGCGTCACCAACATTCACACAATTCCTTTAAATTCAGAACTAAGAAACGTCCTTTTATATATTTATGTAAAGAGCGCTTTTAGTCCACAAGAGTATCGATATGTGACCCACAAATGAGCTACGGAGGTTTACGTGGATACACATGAGAAACCTGAGTGTAAAGCATCAGTTGGGGGAAAGATGTCAGTGTGGTATAAGTAACATAAATTTGGGAACATACAAAGGCAACATACAACATTCACGTTATAATATATATTTCTTTTAGATCACAAGCACCTCCAGACTAGACCTGATTGACTCTGCCCAGAATTTCTACTCGGCTCTTTTGGGTCTCACTGTAGCAAACCGTACGCTGACCCTCTTCAGCCTGCATGGTTCTACCACAGGAAAGGGCTGACTGTGTGTCAGAACACGCCAAGACCAAGATGACCTCTTGCCCCAAGCACAACTAAGGAGGTGTGTGCTTCCCTGAATACGGAATGGAAGACTTGTTTTGTCTCGCCCAGGATCCCATCTTGTAACCCAAAATGAGAGCTTGTTTGAAAGTCGAGGCAGGATTCACAGGGTAGAACTGAGAAACGGCGAGAAGGAAAACTATTTGTCAATTTTTCCAACTTGAGTCCTTCAGATTAAGTCTCAGCTGAGTGACCCTGCTTTGTAAAAGATAAATAAATGGTCCCTGTGGGGTGGTGCTAGTTTAAGAGAGGTTTTCAGCAACTTTCAATAATAACCGCCCTTCAGGAGTTTCAGCCACACACTGAAACGGGTTGCTTTCTCCATCAGATTGGCACACAGTCATTTTAAAGTCTTCCGAATGCCAGATTCCAGGCGTATACATATTACCTCATTTCAGTGGTGCTGAATTGACTCTCTTCTGATGTTTATCAATTGAGACCTTGGTGACATATTGATATAATATCTATAACCAACACATTTTAACAAGCCATAGGTCAATTTCAAAATTATAAGTGTAAGTTATCAGATACATTATCTTTGGCCTTGGACTTTAATAAGAACACTAATAAAGGCAGAAGTCATTTAAGTTATTAGTATGAAAAAATGTATCAAATTTTAAAGATTTTTTTCATAAAAGGAGAAAAATAACACATGCAAAACACTGGAGTAAAATAGCACAATTATATCTTCACTATTATTTGGTTAGATATTTGAAGAAACACTCTGATATTTTCCAAATCACTCAAAATATTATCTAATGCATTCTCTTAAAGTATGTGACCTTTATATATGAAGATCTCTGTAGGAGGAGGCCTCTAGTTAGTTCCCGGCTACTTAGCCCCAAAACAATCACACAGAAACTATATTATTTAAATCACTGCTTAGCCCACTAGCTATAGCTTCTTATTGGCTAACTCTTACATATTAATTTAACCCATCTTCATTAATCTCTGTTTTGCCATGTGGCTGTGGCTTACTGGCTAAAGTTCCCCAGCGTCTGTCTCTAGTGGGGCTCCATGACTTCTCTCTGACTCGGCCCTTCTCCCTCCCAGCATTCAGTTAAGTTTTCCCTGCCTAGCTCTGTTCCCCGATAGCTCTGCTGTAGGCTTAAAGCAGTTCCTTTACTAACCAATGATATTCACAGAATACAGAGGGAAATCCCACATCAGGTATCATGATAAAATACACTACTTTTGTATGTTAACCTAAAAAACGAAATTTTAAAAGCATGTGGCTTAATAGTGCTGAATATACAAATTTCTTGTAACTAAAAATATGCATCCTGTGTAAATTACCTGCACTTCCTAAGAAAGGCTTTCATTTTTTTCTCTTCCCCTGCCCATAAAAACATTCACATATACTGAACACACTTCTATTATATACACCAAGTGTCTTCTTAATGAAGTATTTTATGAGCATTAAGAAAAGAAGTAGGGCCGGGCGGTGGTGGCGCACACCTTTAATCCCGGCACTCGGGAGGCAGAGGCAGGCAGATCTCTGGGAGTTCGAGGCCATCCTGGTCTACAAGAGCTAGTTCCAGGACAGGCACCAAAGCTACAGAGAAACCCTGTCTCGAAAAAAAAAAAAAGAAAAGAAAAGAAGTAGGTACTTTATGGAGAGATGTGACAACATCAGAGCAGATACATTTGTATCTAGTTTCATTAAAGCCCCAGCAGCATGAAACCAGGACTCTCTGCTGCCATGTGGCTCCTTTTCATGTTCTAATCTCCAAACAAAACTCCACATCATATTCCGCCACATGCTAGCAAAATGAGTATCAAAATGCTCAAAGATCTAGAAAAAGAGGAGTAAGTCACTCCAAGATTAATCAAGCCCAAGTTCAGGTTCTCACTTCAGTCTTATTAAGTGCTTTTATTTAATACCTTAGAACTGCATGGATTCTCTTCTAAATGTGAATTTTTACAAGCAATTCTTTAGGTCACGCCTCTTTTGATTGATTCATGAGGATTTTCTGCCATTTCTATTATGTTAGTGCTGAACATTAATCGACTAATACAAATCCAACAAATAGTTGTAATTTATAAAGGTATTAGATATCAAAAGAGAAACAGAATGTCTAGTTTTCCCCTAAGCAACAACCAAGGGGCACATGGAGATAAATAAAGGGTCAAACTGTCATATTTGTAGTTGGTAAAGGAGGGAGGATTACTCCCTGAACCAGCGCCCCAAACAAGTCTTTTTGCACTCTTTTTAGGGGACATGCAAGTACCAAGTACGCCAGAGAAGGCTGCCTAGGAGATCGGAGCTCCCCAGTCACTGGTCTCTCCCTCATTAGCAGCCAGATTCACACTGGAGGCATAGGAGGAAAGGAAGTTAGGGAGCACAGAGGTCTGGGAAACATGGCTGTCTTTGTCACTGTTTCAGCTCCCATAAAAGACAGACATAAGACAGTGAACGCAGACAGCGTTTTCTAGTAATTCCTCACAGCATATAGTCCCGTGTGCAGTGGGTACTGGAGATAACTATTTTCAATGCCCACAAATATAATTTTATAATAAGATATGAACTGGTTCTGATCAATGTACCATCAGGACCCAACTTGGACTTTTGCCAAGTTATAATCAACCATGATTCTCTTATAAAATAATCACTCTAAGAACTTCCTTAGCAAAAGAGTGGTGTACTTACCAGCGAATTTTCCAGTAATCAAAACAGTGTCTTCAAAGAGCCATATGTTTGCTTGGCTTTGTGGGAACAGTGAAAGCGTAACTGAAGAATAGACTGCAAAAGAGGACAATACGATCACAATGTTTAACGTAGGGGTAACCAAGGAGTCATTCTGGTGCAGCGTGCCTCAAGGGCTTCTTCATCCTACTACTAAGACACTTGCTTAGCCAAGCTCACTGCGGCTCTATTCGTAACAGCCAGAAACTGGAAACAGTGTAGAAACTGAGGATGACCAACTAGAAGCCTCACCCCTCCTGACTATCATCCATGGTACTGGAAAGTGCTCTACACATGACCGGAGGGGAGGGGTAGTTATCAGTATCACCCAGCTACAGATCCTGAAACCTACAACAGAGACTTGTCTGGAAGACAGACGGGTATAATAGTGGCACAAATATTATGGAACCAGTCAGCTACTTTATTGAACTTAAGACTCATTCCGTGAGATGAAACCCATACCTGACATTGCTGAAGTGGCCAAGAGCACGAGACTAAATAGGTCATGGGCCCTAAGGGCAACTTACTTTGATTATTATGCTAACGGAGCATAGCAATAGATTGATGGCTAATGATATATTGCTACACCCCTAAAATGGTGCCTAACTCAGCCCTCATCAGAGAATTTCCTTTGCAGGAAAGGAGAATCACCACAGGCGTCCACAACTGGGCAATGAACCAGCCACAGTGGAAGATAAAGTGTCTTCATGATTGCAATGATCCCAGGATTTTTGTCAACCTAAATTGTCAAAGAAAGCTGTGGTGTTAAGCGGGTGGGGAGGGCTTCATCAATGGAATGAGACTGCCTTAAAAAATAGTACCAAAGACTCTTCCATGTGAGGACAAAGTGAAGAGGTGATGGCTATAAAAGGGAACGTAGCTGTATAAATCAGAGAGCAGGTGTACCAGACATGAAACCCACTGCCCTTTCAACCTTGGTCTTCCTCACCCCCAGAACTGTGTTAAATATCTCTGTTCTTTACAGTTGCCTAGTTTGTGTTTTGTTTTGGCATCCCAAACAGACAAAGAGTGTTTTCTACAAGTTTTTCTTTCCTTCTAAACATATGGGATTCTTGTAGGTATTCTCACTTGCAGCTCAACAGATTTTTATGTTTGTGAATGCAAAATACCACGGAAGTACTAACTTGGCATCCTTCCGGTTTTCCAAGGCAGAGGCGTCAAGATGTAGCCATCTTTGTAAGCAATGATGGTTAAGCTGAGTCCTAGTTGGTACGGTACTTTGATCAATACTGCTCCATTGCTTCTAGTGACGGTAGAATTCGTCTTCGTGTAGTTAACAAACACCTCCACAACGGCTTGACTCAGGCGCTGGCGACTGATGATGTCATTCACTTGAACTTTTAGCATAAATACAGATGCTGGAAGGGGGGTGGGGAAAGAAACAGAAACCGAATCAGGTCGAACCCTAGAATGTATGGCATCGCACATTAAAATGTGATTCAGTACTTCTGAATAACAAGACAAATCTTTTTTTTAATTTAGGAAGTACATATTAATGACTGTACAAAAAGGTAAAACCATTCCATCCAATTAATTTATTATTCTTTATAAAACAAAATAAATTATATTTATTATTAATAAGCATGGTGTTATTATTGTAATTTTGTCATTTAAAAGGAGAGCAGCAAACTGCTCTTGAGGAAAATACATCTTTACTTTGTCTGCTTTCAACTTCCAGAATCTTAACACTAACTGAATATACCCATTCATGGCAAGCTCCTTCATCTTCTGTTGGCTAGAAGGCAGGAAATGTGTTACTGTTTCAACTATGTGAAATATCACACAGAAACTTTTTCCAGAATCTAAAAAAAGAAAACCCCCAAAACATTCTTCTTTACTCACATAAGATGTCACACTACTCTAAAGTGAGGACAGTGAGGGTTAAATCCAGCTCTAATGAACCCTCTGGCCTTATATTTCTCAAGGGCAAATCTTGACTGTATGTTTGCTGGGTTTATCCCTCGTGATTTCTGGCAAAAACAAAGAATGTGCACCATGGCCATGCCTTCGGGAGGAAGCACCACATCATGCCGTGAGCAGACTCTGGAGTGAGCCAAGATCCACTGTGCTATCTTTAGGTATGTGCGTGACCACAGGTCTGTCACCCTGAAAGGCCACATGCTGGTCTGGAACACTGGGAGAATGATAATTACTTAAGGTAAAAAAAAAATGAAGTTAATGCAAATAAGTTTGGCTGTTGACATGACTATTACTGATGAGCTTTTCATTAAAAAAAAATCCCATTGGGTGGGTAAGATCCTTAAAGAAACTCACAAAATAGTTAAAAATCCCATCTGCGCTAAGGTTATGAAAGAACAGAGAGCAAAATGGAAACACTGGCTCTAGATGACCCAAAGCTGGGCTTGACCAATAAAATGATGTAAAACAACCCCTCCCCCAGAATGTCCTACATATGTGGTCAGAAAACGTTCTTGGGGGAGAAACGATTGTCAGCACTACAGTGTTGCTCCCTGGCAACATCCTGGTAGCTGCACTTTCAATCACCCAGGAAGCTGAGGACACAAGGAGGCCTGGCTAGCAAGTTCCTCTCCAGTCCAGCTTGGAGAAACACTAACCATCTTTGGTCTTGGGGTTGTTTCCTCCCCACACCCACCTAGTGAATCTGGCATCCTAAAACATGGGCATTCTCTCTCTCTCTCTCTCTCTCTCTCTCTCTCTCTCTCTCTCTCTCTCTCTCTCACACACACACACACACACACACACACACACACTGGGTTCATTGCTGGAACTACATGTTATCCTCTTCAGCAAATCTAATAGGTACCTCCTACCATTAAGGCAAGGAATGAAGCCAGGAAGTGCCTCTGGTACCACCTCCCATGCTCTTTGTCCCACATTACCCCTTAGTGGTGGCCTTCATCACATGTTCTGGTCTACACCCCCCAAATCCTTAAAAGCAAACACTCATTGTGGTCTCTGGGCCTCTTTCCTCAATCCTTGAACATGGTTTGTCTCTCAACCCAGTATAAGCTACAGCAAAAGCATTTTGAAAAGAGAAAGAAGCAAAACATCGGAAGGGAGCTTGAATGTCTCATCAAAACGATTTGGAAGGCGCGAGTTGTGAAGAGTTACCTGCTTGTGACCTAAAGAGAATGTTCTGGCTTCCACGGGGCAGCTGTTGAAGCAGGCGGCACTGGCAGCCAGAAGCACTACATATCCACAGCACCCCTTTCCCCACTCCCTCTCCCAACAAAAATACCTTGCCATGACATGAAGCAGATCCCATGATTAAATATATATGATTTTCAGCCAGCAGAGCAGTTGTCTCCATAATCCACCTACTTTTCCCCATTGTTTATTCAGCTTTTGGTGAGCATATTATTTTCTCCGTCTCTTAATTATAATCATTATTTCGTGCCCACATAATCTTCCTTTCAATATGTCACCATTGGTTTTAAAAATGGTCCAATAACAAATGATTTCAACTGCACTAGGAAACATATAATTTAAATGTTGAAAAAAAACTAAAATAAAACACATATTGATGAGCTCGATCCTGCAAGTACTGATTACCACTTATCATGTGTATTAAGTGGTGTAAATCACCAAAAGTCAGTGAATATTAAATCAGCATAAAGAAATTTCCTTTTAAAAGAACAGTTTCCTATTCTACAGGATGGGTAGGTCAAATTCTGGAAAGGATTTGGCGGGGGGGGGGGGGGATGTGAAGTTTTATTAAAAGGGAATGTAGAGGAGAAGAAGGGAGAGACAGACAGACAGACAGAGAAGAAAGAGAGAAGAAAAGAAGCCAAGACCGCTTGCCTCAGTGGGAAGAAAGAGAGCCTGGAAAGAATTTTTAAAAACACGTCTAGCTGGCCCAAGCCAACCACCTGCACAGGAGCAGGTTCAAGTCAGTGACATCTAGAGTGACTTGTTGGGAGAGGCTGCTTGTTCATTCCTGGCTGCCCAGAACCAAAATAACCATACAGAAACTATATTAATTAAATCACCGCTTAGCCTATTAGCTCTAGCTTCTTATTGGCCAGCTCTTACATGTTAAATTAACCCATTTCTATTATTTTATATTTTACCACGAGGCTCCTCAGCAAGGTTCCAGCTGGCTTCTCCCTGACTCCGCCTACTCTCTCTATATATATATCTCTTCTAGCCTAGTTATATTTCATCATTGGCTGAAAGCAGCTTCTTTATTAACCAATAAAAGCAACGCATATACAGAAGGACTTCCTAGTGACTGGAACCGTGGCCCTGCTTCCACGACAAGGAGCAACCATCTGAGCCTTGGATCCACCAACACTTGGAAGAGTGATCACCAGAGAGACACAGCCCCAACTACACCAATCAGAGGAAAAGATGGGTAGACAAGGTAAGAACACACTCAACATGACATCAACAAAAACTAAACAGCAAGACTTGAGCACCCCAATACAGATGAAGCAGAAAAAAAATAACCTAAAAAATAACTTTAGGGAATGTTTGAGGCCCTTAAAAAGGAAATGAAAAATTCCCTCAAAGAAATGGAGGAAAAGACAAACAAAAAATTGGAAGATATCAAAAAAAAATCCTTTTAAAAAACAAGAAAAAGCAATCAAACATATGAAAGAAATGAGTTAAGACTTGAAAACTAAAACAGAGACTAGAGACAATAAAGAAAGCAGAAACTGAGGGAATTCTAGAAACAGAAAACATGGGAAAATGATCAGGAACCAAAATGCAAGCATAAACAGCAGAATATAACTCAAAACACCAAACATACAGAATAAAGAAAATTAAGAACTACAAAGAAAAAGGGCCAAGTAACATACAAAGGCAAAGCTATCAGAATTACACCTGACTTCTCAATGGAAACAATGAAAGCCAGAAGGTCCTGGTCAAGTGTTGTATAGCTATTAAGAGACTACTGGTGCCAGCCCAGACTACTATACCCAGCAAAACTTTCATTCACCATAAATGAACAAAACAAGATATTCCATAACAGAACTGGATTTAACCAATACCTAGCCATAAACCCAGTCCTACACAAAGTACTAGAAAGAAAACTCCAACCCAGGGAAGTTAGCTCCATCCACATACAACTGATGATTTCACAGCAGCAAATCCCAAAGAAAGGAAACACACACACAATAACATCTCTACCAACAAAAAGTAAAATAATAGGAACTAGCAATCACTGGTCATTATATCTTTTAACATAAATGGACTCAACCCACCTATAAAAAGACATAGGCTAACAATGTGAATACAAAAACAGAATCTATCCTTCTGCTGCATACAAGAAGCGCACCTCAACCTCAAAGACAGTCATCGCCTCAGAGTAAAGGGTTAGGAAGAAATTTTCCAATCAAATGGACCTAAGAAACAAGATGGTGTAGCTATCCTAATATAAAAAAAAAGACTTCAAACTAAAATCAATCAAAAGAGACAAAGGAGGGCATTTCATATTTGTCACAGGAAAAATCCACCAAGAGGAAATCTCAGTACTGAACATCTATGCCCCAAATACAAGGGCAATCTCATGTGTAAAAGAAACACTATTAATGTTTGAATCACATGTTAAACCCCATACACTAATAGTAGGACACCTCCACACCCCATGCTTAACACTGGACAGGTCTGCCAGACAGGGACTTAACAGAGGAATAAGGGCACTAACAGATGTTATGACTCAAATAGACTTAACAGACATCTATAGAACATTCCATCCAAATATAGAAGAATATACCTTCTTCTCAGCACCTCATAGAACCTTTTCAAAAACTGACCACACACTAGGTAAGAACACAAACCTCAGCAGATACAAAAAAACTGGAATAAACCCATGTATCTTATCATATCACCGTGGTTTAAAATTAGAATTCAACAGCAACACTAATTTCAGAAAACCCACAAGCACATTTAAATTAAACAATGATCACCTGAATCACCAATGGGCCAAAGAAGAAATAAAAGAAGAAATTAAAGACTTCCTAAAATTCAATGAAAATGACTATAAACATACCCAAATATATGGGACACAATGAAAGCGGTATTAAGAGAAAGGTTCATAGCACTAAATGCATACATAAAGAAGATGGGGGGAAAAATCCCACACTAATGAGTTAATAGACTACATGAAAACTCGAGAGAGAAAAAAGAAGCAAACTCACTCAGGAGGACTAGATGGCAGGAAATACTCAAATTGAGAGTTGAAATCAACAAAATAGAAACAAAAATACAAAAAATCAATAAGACAAAGAGTTGATTATCAACAAAATAGACAAACGTTTATACAAACTAACCAAAAGGCAGAGAGAGAATAGCCAAATTAACCCAATCATAAACAAAAAGGGAGACATAACAGCAGACATGGAGGAAATCCAGAGAATCATTAGGTCATACTTTGAAAACCTGTATTCCACAAAATTAGAAAACTTAAAGGAAACGAACAACTTTCTGGATAAATGTCACCTACTAAAGTTAAATCAAGATTAGATAAGCAAATAAATAGACCTATAATTGCTAAAGAAATAGAAATAGTCATCAAAAGCCTCCCAATCAAAACAAAACAAAAAACTCAGGACCAGATGTTTTCAGCTCAGAATTCTATAAGATTTTCAAAGAAGAACTAATGCTAATACTCGTCAAATTGTTCCACATAATAGAAACAGAAGGAACACTGCCAAACTCTTTTTACAAGGCTACAATTACACTGATATCCAAACCATACAAAGACATTAAGAAAGAGAATTACAGACCAATCTCACTTGTGAACATTGATGCAAAAATATTCAATAAAATACTGATAAACCAAATACAAGAACACATCAGAAAAATCATGCATCATTACAAGGTAGTCTTCATCCCAGAGATGCAGTTATGGTCCAAAATATGAAAATCTATCAGCATAATTAACCATATAAACAAACTGGGGGAAAAAAACCACATGATCATCTTATTAGATGCTGAAAAAGCCTTCAACAAAATACATCATCCCTTCACTATAAAAGTCTTGGAGAGAGCAGGGATGCAAGGAACATACCTAAACATAATAAAAGCAATATACCACAAGCCAACAGCCAACATCAAGCTAAATGGAGAGAAACTCACAGCGATCCCACTAACATAAGTTATAAGAGTTATAAGAAGTCTGAGCTAAGAGGCCAACCAGTTGATAATTAATGTAGACCTCTGTTTCTTCGGGGCTAAATGGCTGCAGGACTGGGTGGGACAGAAACTGCTGCCAACAAACATCTTTATCCGTCAGAAAAATGCAAATCAAAACAACTCTGAGGTTCCATCTTGCACCTGTGAGAATGGCCAAGATAAAAAACACTGATGACAACTTACGCTGGAGAGGTTGTGGGGAAAAGGAAACACTCTTGCATTGCTGGTGGGAACGCAAGCTGGCACAGCCCTTTCGGATATCAGTATGGTGATTTCTCAGAAAATTAGGAAACAACATTCCTCAAGACCCAGCAATACCACTTTGGGGTTTATATTCAAAGGATGCTCAATCATCCCACAAGGACATGCACTCAACTATGTTCATAGAAGCATCATTTGTCATAGTCAGAACCTAGAAACAACCTAAATGCCCCTTGACTGAAGAATGGATAGAGATAAAAATGGTACGTTTACACAATGGAGTACTACACAGGGGAAAAAAATAAAGACATCTTGAAATGTGTGGGCAAATGGATGGATCTAGAAAACATCATATTGAATGAAGTAACCCAGACCTGGAAAGACAAATAAAATATATACTCACTCATAAGTGGCTTTTAGACATAAAACAAAGAAAAGCCAGCCTACAATTCACAATCCCAAAAAAACCTAGACAATAAAGACCCTAAGAGTGACACACATGGATCTAATCAACATGGTAAGTAGAAAAAGACAAGATCTCCTGAGTAAACTGTGAGCATGGGGACCATGGGAGAAGAAAAAAGGGGAGGTGGGAGGAAGGGAGGGGAGTGGAGAAAAATACATAGCTCAATAAAAGCACAAAAGCAAGAAAAATAAAATAATATAAAATAGAAGAAACCTCAAAAAATACTTCTATCCATATATTTGGGTGATACTAACATCTTGATGTGGGATGGGTGAAAAAAGTATAAACCTACTTCTTTCCGAGAGAATCTGGCAACATCTCACTGTGTTGTATCCAATATGTAGGTTACAACCATGCACAGACTACAGCACTACAGGTCCAGATTTCTTTGGTGTAAAAACCAGCCTACATTTTCCCCAGTATGCTAGAGGCAGCAACAGTAATTTCATGAAATACACTGCAATGCCTACCTAGAAATATAATACCAAAATAGAAGCCTTTATAAACTGAGCAGAACACACTTTAAGAAAACAAATCCAAAAGGCTTTAGAAGAATACATAATCCTCCATGAAAAATAGCAAGCAATGAAGAGCACAGAAATACAGTTTTAAAAATGTTTATATGAATAAGGACAAACGTTTGCCACTGTGAAGTCATTCAATGAATGCTCAGAGACTGCAGATTTTAGGTCACAGCAGCACTGGGGTAGTGTTGGGAACCCTGGGGTGGTGTTGGAGATCCTGGGGTAGTTTTGGGGACCCTGGGGGTAGTGTTGGGGACCCTGCCGTAGTGTTGGGAACCCTGGGGTAGTGTTGGGGATTCTAGGTTAGTGTTGGGGATCCTGGGGTAGTGTTGTGGATCCTGGAATAGTGTTGGAAACCCTGGGGTGGTGTTGGGGATCCTGGGGTAGTGTTGGGAACCCTGGGGTAGTGTTGGAGACCCTGGGGTAGTGTTGGGGATTCTAGGTTAGTGTTGGGGACCCTGGGGTAGTGTTGGGGATCCTGGGGTAGTGTTGGGAACCCTGCAGTAGTGTTGGAGATTCTAGGGTAGTGTTGTGGATCCTGGAATAGTGTTGGAAACCCTGGGGTGGTGTTGGGGATCCTGGGGTAGTGTTGGGAACCCTAGGGTAGTGTTGGAGACCCTGGGGTAGTGTTGGGGATTCTAGGTTAGTGTTGGGGATCCTGGGGTAGTGTTGGGGATCCTGGGGTAGTGTTGGGAACCCTGCAGTAGTGTTGGAGATTCTAGGGTAGTGTTGTGGATCCTGGAATAGTGTTGGAAACCCTGGGGTGGTGTTGGGGATCCTGGGGTAGTGTTGGGAACCCTGGGGTAGTGTTGGAGATTTTAGGGTAGTGTTGTGGATCCTGGAATAGTGTTGGGGACTCTGGGGTGGTGTTGGGGATCCTGGGGTAGTGTTGGGAACCCTGAGGTAGTGTTGGAGACCCTGGGGTAGTGTTGGGGCTCCTGGGGGTAGTGTTGGGGACTCTGGGGTAGTTTTGGGGACCCTGGGATAGTGTCAAGGGAGCCTTGCGGAAGGTTTGCTAGAAGGGAACCTACATGTGAGGAGGATAAAACTGCAGAATTTCTGAGGATGGTGGAAGTACAAGCCGCACTGACACAGACCAAAGCACCTCCTAGAGTCCCTAACACAGTATTCAGTGAAATGAAGCAGAAGTTGCTTCAGAACTAAAATACTAACAATTCCTATAAATAGCCAGGACATGGACTTAATATCTACTTTGGAATCAGTTCACACTGGTATTTTAAACAAGGAGCATTTTGATATTTTGAGTTCAGAGACCCTAGAGGGCCTGGTCGAGCATTGTCTGGTTTTCTCTATGGCCTGACCTTTTGGTCCTTTCCTAAGGTGCAGTCACAGTAAAAACTCTACAGATAGCACATTCCTGCTTCTGACCCAACTCAGACCTCAGTGGGGCATTCGGAGGCCACGTTGCTCTCCATATACCACGTTAATGCATTTAATGTTCAGTCACAGATAGTTCTTAATTTATATCTAGGCATGCAGGTATCTTAGGCTACAAATAGAAAACATCTGGTTCTAATTTGAATGTCTGTGTATTTCTAACTCTGGGGAGAGATATACCAGGCTTGGTTTCATTAAAGAGGATATCGATTCCCAGCTCAAGGCGAGCATCCAAAATCCTCTGGCTTCTGCCACCATTTTTCCATGCAACCTATTTCCCTCTAATCCCGTTCTTCCATCGTGTTCTGGAAAATCACAGACTGCACACCAACTCTGACCCACTGTCTGGTTTTTAAAATTTATTTTCTTGTAACACAGTCAAATTTATTCATCTATGAATCTATGGATACTCTTTCTACACTGGCAAAGCTGAGAGTTGTGTCAGTGACCATATGGCCTGCAAAGACTAACATGTCTACTGTCTAGAATTTTACAGAAAAAGTTTAAGTATCCTCCTCTGTGTTGATGCATAAATGGATCTCTAGTCACTATCCAAGACCAGTTCACTTGTTGGTTATAACATAATCATTCATTTCTTTTTTCCATCGCAAATACATACCATCCTGGCTAGTTTTACGTCAACTTGACATAAGTTGAGTCATTGGAGAGGAGTGAGCTTTGACTGAGAAACACCTGGAGAATATTTTCTTAATTAGTGGTGGACAGGAGAGGGCCCAGTCCACGGTAAGTGGGGCTTCCCTGAGCTGATGGTCCTGGGTTCTGAGCAAGTCATAGAGCGTGAGAGAGTTAGCAGCATCCCTCCATGGCCTCTACATCAGATCCTGCTCCAGGCTCCTGCCCTGTTTGAGTTCCTGTCCTAACTTCCTTCAATGATAAACGGTGGTGTGGAAGCATAAGCCAAATAAACACTTTCCTTCACAAGTTGCTTTGGTCATGGTGCTTTATTACAGCAATAGTGACCCTAACAATAAGCAACTTTTATAAAACCTCTGCTATGCAAACCTCAATTCACTCTTTGGCTTAAGTCAAATACCCCTTTCCAGATATATATCTTTTCTCTGTAACATCTAGATTCTATTCTGACAGGTCCCAGAGTATGTGGTATCTTGCTTGCCTTTTCTACATATCTGTCTTCTTGCTCTACAAGGCTACGCATCCTAACAGCCAACAGTTTCCCACGCAGCCTCATGCTCTTAGGAGGCTTCATAACGGCTGCCATGTGGGCAGACACTGGTTGTGAAAAGAACGGAGCAAGGAAAAGACAGAGCAGACGAACAGGGGGGAGAAGACCAGAGAAGCAGGTAGCTTTCCTGAAATCACTGATTCTCACTTTGGTACAAAGCACAAAGTTTTAAGTCTCATCCCACAGTTGCCAGTGGAAAATACATTGCTACAACAGCAATAACTATTAAGGCTCCCTTTGTTTCGGAAACTAAGATGATGTTGCATGACGACATTTAACCTGGAAAGTTCACTACAGAATGCATAAGGGCAGGGCTTCCTAAATGTAAAACAACGGGCCACAGAAAAGATTAAGCCTTTTATTATCACCGTTTCAAACAAGCACCAACAGGGTGGTTTTGCAAGCCTTTATTCCGGGATGTGAATTTCCCTGTTTAATTGAAACAAGAGTTGAAAGCTTAGAAAGGGACTCAGGACAGCAAAGGAGCCTAGAAAGAGAAAGGACATGTAATTATGTATTATGTTAGGCAGAGAGGAGAGGACTTACACAGCTTAATCTCTATAGCATTTCAAACAGACACACTAACCACCTTCTTTTAAAGCTATGAAATGGCACTGAACAAAAAAAAAAGTTTAAAAAAAAAAACTTCAGTAAAATAAAACAGCCACCTTTTCATTGCTTTGGCCCCAGAATTAGGTGCAAAAGTATTATTGACTGTGGAGAGGAAATGAAAGGGAAGGGGGGGGAGAAAAAAAGAAAGGAAAAGAAAGAGAAAGAAAAATACTCTTCATCTTGGAAACAAACGCATCTGCAATAACTGTAAACTAGTATTTATTATAGAGAAAATGTCAAATCTAAGTAATTAAAGTGATACCACAAGGACACAGTCTTCAAAGGTTAAAAAAATATTACAGAACAAATAAAATCCTAACTGTTCCCAGTAGTCCTAAAAGCCTGAAGTGCGGTTCACCAAAGCTAACAAAATAGATCACACACAAAGTCTTTATAATTCAAGAACAAGCAACTCGATCGGGGAGGAAATGAGAGCCCTGAGCTATTGGGATTTGACTCAGCTCCTTCTGCCCTCAGAGTCCTTTTCCTCGGTGGAAATAAATTAGCTTTACCCAGGCTCCTAAACACACTCTCCAAGATCATTCCATGGGCTTTTATCACCTTGACTTTTTTTTTGTCTCAGTTTCTTATACTGCCTGTCTTAATTAAGGTTTCCATTGCAGTGAAGAGACACCATGACAAAGAAAGTGAAGCTTTCCCAGAGTTAATAAAAGTTATAAAAACTGAGGAAAAGAACACAATAAAGAAGATATGAAGAACCTACATGAAAAATAGAAACAAGTACACCAAACAAACAAACAAAAATAAAATAAGGGCAGATATTCTTCAGTAGTGCTTCCCTGGACAAGCACGCGCTGATGTTATGAAGAATGTCTTTGTCTGACGGCATGTCCAGCTGTTTCTCTTCTCTGGGCACAATCTCTGTCTTAATCCCTACGCATGTCTAGCTCGCTGACACTCCCATACACTTCTTGAACACTTTAATTTCTTATATTTGACATTTTCTCCCTATTAGGGAAAAAGACAATTCATGAAAATTATCTAAGAATTTTTTTGAAGACAGGGTTGCTCCAAAATCTTTTTCACACTTTCTTAATAAACTGCCACGTGAAAAAGAATAATCCACATGAAGTCAGGAGAGAAATGAGATGTGGGTCCCAGGGAAAGGAAGTAAAGGTGGGCAGCAATGGATAGATGTGGTCAAGATAATGTCGCATACATGCATGAAAATTTAAACGAGTCCATAAAACACTGTTTTGTTTAAAAAGAGCAGCAGATGCAGCTGAGCGGTAGGTAGAGCATCCATCATGCACCAGGTTTGGGGTCCAGTCTCTAGGACTGGGGAAAACACTGTGTCAATGCAATCACTTGGGATGTAGCTGCGGTATGATGTGAGCTGTCTCCCATGAGCCCGTGTGTTTGGACACTTGGTCCCCAGCCTAGGCGGCTCTTTGAGAAAGAGAGAAACCTATTGGGGGATGGGGTTTACCTGGTGAAGTTGACTCAGTCTGGGCAGCCTTTGAGGATTATAGCCCAGACCAGCTTCAGTCTGGTTCTCGGGAACCTTCCCACTGAGCTGCGAAAGACTACTGCCATGCACTCCTGTTCTCTGCTGTTCCTGCCATGATGCTCCTTCGCTCCCGTGACGGAGTCTAGCCTCAAACTGTGAGGCTGAAGAAACCCTGCCTGCCTCATGTTACTTCTGTGGAGTATTTGCTTCAGTAATGAGAAAGGGTCACTAATACAACCACTTTTAAAAATGAACTTTTCTTTTTTTATTTAACATGAGCCCTTGAGATCCAAGTTTTAAGTATCAACAGTTCTTTTGTTTTTACAATTCAATAATATTTCAAGGTAGTGATATACAGAATCAGGTTTAATCATTTACCAATGGTAAGCTGTGTTTATTTCTAGTTGGTAGCTTTTTAATATAAACAAACCAGCTGTAAACACTTGTGTTACAAAACAGAAAAAGTGAGTCATCAACCAGGGACCTTCGAGTAGCACTGATTTGTCTGCCAGGACTTTCAAATATGCCAGAGGGAACAGGTATGAGAAAGACAAAAATACCTTCCAGGAAACCACAGCTCCTCAGTGTTCTCTCATGAATGAACAGTGGAAATCAGGTTAGATTCATTAGCTAGAGCACAATGTCCCCTTGGGGACTGATTAAGTGTAAATTATTGGAGTCAGATACAGAGTGTCCTAACTCTCCTTGAAATTCAATGATTTCATGCTCTTAAGTAGTCCCAGTTTGCTCTAACTGATGGACAAAGACCAGAAGAGAGGATGTGTTTCCCCGGTCAATGGGTAAACTGTCAATTGATCTATCTCTCTGTCTGTCTATCTATCTATCTGTCTATCTATTCTATCTATCCATATAATATATGTATATATAATATATTCATATATATTATATACATAATATATATGAAAGAGAGAGAGAGAAAGAGAGAGAGAGAGAGAGAGAGAGAGAGAGAGAGAGAGAGAGAGAGAGAAAGAGAGAGAATTGATATCCTCCTGAGGACTGCATCCAAGATTAAAAATGTCCCCACCAAAATCTCTCAAAACTTTTCACTTAAGGTTTCATTTATTTATTTGTTTGTTTGTTTGTTTATTTATTAAAGATTTCTGCCTCCTCCCCGCCACTGCCTCCCATTTCCCTCCCCATCTCCCAATCAAGTCCCCCTCCCTCATCAGCCCGAAGAGCGATCAGGGTTCCCTGCCCTGTGGGAAGTCCAAGGACCGCCCACCTCCATCCAGGTCTCCTAAGGTGAGCATCCAAACTGCCTAGGCTCCCACAAAGCCAGTGCGTGCAGTAGGATCAGAAACCCACTGCGATTGTTCTTGAGTTCTCAGTAGTCCTCATTGTCCGCTATGTTCAGAGAGTCCGGTTTTATCCCAGGCTTTTTCAGACCCAGGCCATTTGGCCTTGGTGAGTTCCCGATAGAACATTAAGGTTTCTTAAAAGAGAGATCTGGACAAAGGGAACAATGTGTGGCACCAGGCGGTCAGGCGCCATTACGGTGAGTGAGGATACGGTGGGGAAATGGCAGGGAGAGACAGGCAGAAGAGCTCCCGTGCTCAGAAGAGACGCAGATCTGGGCAGGTGAGGACCCAGAGGAGCGGGTTGACATGGGTGGTCCGCCTGCCTCTCGGGGTCATGGTGACGTCAGGGCACGGATTGTTGCCAAGGGCTGTGTTTTTGTCCAGGGCCTTGGCACGTCTGTGTTGATGTCCATGACTCCTGTTACCACCGAGGGTCCAACAGACTCGCAGAGTCTGGGCTGCCACCTGTGACCATGTTGGTGCCCCAGGGATGTGCCCCCACAGGGCTGTGCCAATCTAAGAGAGCTGCTCTGCTAGCTGGGACCACAATGACTTCCAGGCCCAGACTGCTGCTAAGACCAGTGAATCCTGTTTTCAAAAGGTCCGGGCTATTTAAAGTGCAAGCCAGTCTGAGAACCGCTGAGGCAGAATGAGAATCAGGTTTAAGGAGAGCACAAGACCTAACTCGAAACCATTCTCACACAGTTCCTATTTAACGGCTCTTTTAATGGAACAATAAAAATCAAATTATGTAACTTCGATTTTCTCTTTACTATCCTATCAGTTGTTCCTGGTACCTCTACTGTGTACTCCTGGAAAAGCGAGCATCCCAGAGCCACAGATACAGGATGCTGAGAAAGGCAACGGCTGCCCCGGGCAGCAGCTGGGCCTTCTGATAGCTATCTCTAGGTTGTTGTTAGGGGAAGGGGAGAATTAACCCCTGATTCCTAACATTTTCTGGTCATTTGCTTTTGTGTCTTTCCCATATTAAAAAAACCTGACTATCTATACTTTTTACTCAATTCCTTTCATTGCTTTTCTAAAAATATAGTCTATATAGAAAATTTGGAATTCAGAAAAATCTAAAGGAAAATAATGTTTTTCTTGCTTCATTTCCCAGAAGTAACTTGGTTTATACTCAGTACTTTAAAAAACATAATATAGATCCATAGTGCTGACACTGTAGTGTGTGTGTGTGTATGTGTGTGTGTATGTAAGCATGGAATAGATTGGAAAGAAACCCACTGAACTATTTCAACTAATCATCTCAACAATCTCAGAAGACCAGGATCTGACTCACTATAGCAAGTGTCGAAGGTAGGAGAAATAGAAAGAAAATCAACTAATAACCAGTTTGGTTGTGCTGTGTTTCTAAGATTGTATCGTAAGCCTCAGCCCATGGCATTCAATATTCTTCACAATCAGCTTTATATTATTAAAGAAAACTCCAGACCCGGGCGGTGGTGGCGCACGCCTTTAATCCCAGCACTCAGGAGGCAGAGGCAGGTGGATCTCTGTGAGTTCGAGACCAGCCTGGTCTACAAGAGCTAGTTCCAGGACAGGAACCAAAAGCTACAGAGAAACCCTATCTCGAAAAAAAAAAAAACTCCACATGTTATTGAAATACTCTATTGCAGTATGGTTAATCACACTCAGTTTCTCACCTTTGCAAACAATGCTTTAATTAAAATCTAAGTACCTTGTCTGAAACTTTGATTAATTCCTGGGGAGGAGAAATAATGGGCCAAAGGTATGGATGCTTCAAAAACTGCTTGATGTGAATTGCTAACATGTTTTCCAGAGTGAGAAACCAATTTATATTTTCAGTAGGAGAATATCCCTATTTATTTTCACTAATAGCAAATGTATCAATGTAATTGTGCATATCCCCCAGGAAGCTAGCATAAGAGAGAACGTTCAATAAAACTTTTAAATCAATATGCTTCCTGGTAACTTATTCTTCCCTCCCTACATTGCTGTTTGGTTTTGTTTTTCACAAGGCCTCTTTGGAAGGTTAAGAGATCCCTTACCAGGAAACTTAAAGACACAGACACCAGACAGAGAACAAGAGCTTCGCCGGCAACCCTTCGTGGCTTTAGAGTTCCGCTGGTGGGCTCAGATCCTTTCTCACAGCAAAACAAAGTGAAAATGGCTTTGCAAGACCCTTTTCCCTCTTAAAGAAGGCCTCGCGCAAGTGCTTTTAAATCAGCGAAGAGAAGATGGCGTTTACTTGGGAACTTCCAGGAGCACCCGTCATTCAGCATGCCTTCTAGAAATGGTTTGAAACCTGTGAGCATTCCACCTAACCAGGTGAGACCACCACGCTGAAGAGTGGGTAGGTTCAAATGGAACGAGTCCCAGCATTTTCTCCAATGCTCCTAAATACCTGAGAAAAATGCAGGATTTCCCAGTAATCTGACATCTGAAAGGAATACTGGGTAGCTAAATAAATAGATAGATAAATAAATGATTCCGGTACCAGGAGAACATGGCATGCCTAAAATCTCAGCCAATATGAACTCATGGCATGAATAGGAGGCAGAGGGTAGAATTTATACATGGTACCATTCCTGAAAATTGTAAGCGATATAACCATTCATTAGTTTATTCTTTTCAGTGGAAAATAAATCAAAAGATTGTCGAGGATGAAACAGAGATGCCACAATGCAAACGCAATATATATTTTGCATAAAAAGAAAGTCCACACATAGCACTTCAGTGTTGGATGCCAGTTAATGTCACCCAGGAAATGTTACTGGATGTTAACCAAGCGTTATGAAGGTGTCTAGTCCAGTACGAGCAACATGTCACACCGGTTTCTGTTTATCCAATGGAGCATATGTCAACAACTATGTTAAATTTTAGGCATGCTGATATTGTACCTAATTTTTCTCAACTTTATTCTCGGGGCAGTTCAAGCTCTAGAGGGAGAATCATATAAAATGGTGTGGATAAAGAAGGACTGGTATACAGAACAGGGATATGAAGTCTAGTCCTGGACATGGGGTGTTTTCATTTAAGAACTGGTTGATACTGAAACTAAAGAGTTGCATAAATTCTAAGATTTGAGGCAAAGAACACCTGGAAGAAAGGCAAGCATAAGGGAGCGGCCGCCAAGGTTTTCCGTCAGAGGGAAGAGAGGCAGTGTAACGGGACTGATGGAATGACAGTCACTGCAGCTAAGAAAAGCCAGCCAGGGTACAAGGGAGCAACGGAATGCTGCGCACGCGAGGAAGGTCCAGCCATTCACGGCAAGTCATTTTGGGTATTAACAAGACCTCTCTGTGAGCAATTTCGTAAACCAAGCTGCATAGGGAGAAACTGAAGACAGCTACTGAATTACTAGGATCAAAGAAAGAAAAATCAAAACTGGGGCAGAAGTTGTAGCAAGGATCCAAAGCAAAAGCAAGCCGGCAAAGAGTCAGTGCAGTATTTGGTTGTTTTTTTTTAAATGTGCTGAGATTTCTGTGCTTTGAAGGGAATATTTATTTAACAATTATTTATTAAGCAATACGTGTCAGTTGGGGCGATAGGCTGTCACTGACCACCAGCCAAGCAGAACAAAATAACATTGATCCACATTCTATGAACAGTAAGTCTGGGCAAAGCTGCAGACAGATCAATAAGACGATTGCACCTGAGTGCAGGGAGCTGCCGTGAGGGGAACCGTATGGAGATGCATGGCAGGGACACAGAGCCAGGCAAGATCCGCGAGAATTCCTGACAGAAGGAAAGCAGAGGGCCAGGCCTCAGCCAGGAGCACTGAGCAGGGAATGGGAACTGAGAACTCGGCCCCTGTTATGGGCGACTCAGATAAGCTGTTTCCACAAAACTGAACAACCCAACAAAAGCTTTGTATAAAGACAATTCACATAACAGTCAAGATGGTGCTTACTAAATATTACAGCACACACAGATACATGATCCACATGTGTGAACGACCCAAACCTTTGATTTGCTTTTCTTACTTCTGTTAAGAAAAGAAAGTGAGTTGTTTGTTTAATCATTCTTTGAATTGATCTGGGATGAGATGGACAGAAAAGGTCTAATTTAAAGTTAAGATTTATTTAGTCAATAAACATTGGCTAAGCAAGAAACACCAACACTGGGAAGCGCTCTAGTCAGCTTCCTTTATATACACACATAACAAAAAATTGTCAGTATTGTTCAGTATCTTACCACTTCCGAGTAGTGCAGATAATATTTCCCAGTTTTAAAAAAATCTTATTTTAAGCTGTGTGGTCGTGGTGCACACCTTTAATCCCAGCACTCGGGAGGCAGATGTAGGTAGATCTCTGTGAGTTCAAGGCCAGCCTGGTCTACATAGTTATAGTTCCGCAACAGCCAGAGCTATATAAAGAGATCCTGTCTCAAAAACTTAATTAATTAGTTAATTGAAATCTTATTATTTTTTGGTTTTTTTTGGTTTTTCGAGACAGGGTTTCTCTGTAGCTTTGGTTCCTGTCCTGGAACTAGCACTTGTAGACCAGGCTGGCCTCGAACTCACAGAGATCCGCCTGCCTCTGCCTCCCGAGTGCTGGGATTAAAGGCATTGAAATCTTATTTTTATTCAAACAGAAACATTTGGAGTATCAAATGATATGATAGTAGCTAATGGTGAGATTATAGACTATTATATGAACTTAAATGTAATTCCCCCAACTCAAGCCATGCCAAAAGCTGTATAAGAGGCAAATCCACCCAGAACCAGACATACTGCCTTTTATTATGCCCAAATCTGAATAATAGTTTCTCTACAGAAAAAAATACACTAGTCAAATTTATGGACAGTCAATTTTAGAAACAAATCATGCTACATAAAATAAATCTTTACAGAACTATGACAGAATGTTCTTTAACCATGGTAATAGGTAGGCACAAGAAGCTTTAAACATTAATCCCTGTGCCGGTTCTATGGGTTTAGAACCACAGCACTGGTCTGAACCTTGGTGAGCAGCTCACTGCCGAAGGACCTGAGCATCAGTAAGTCAGGAACAGACCACTCTGATAACAGGCCTCTGAGAGCCCAGTCAACGCAAGGGAATGGCTTCTGCTGTTCACATCACAGATCCAGTCTCAGAATCCTCCTTCTCAAGAGGGAGATGCACCACAATGCTGTAAAGTCTGTTTCCTAACTGGCAGGAAAGACTGTGTGGGGTCAGCATCTAACTCCACATCAGTAAATAAGGAAATCTGGGAGTCTTGCTTGTTTTTCTGGTATTACATGGCGTCTCTTCGTTGAACAGACATCTTATTTCAGGTTCTATCAGATACTGCACACAGCATCCTTGCATTGACAAATGAGTTTGCTGATCTTCTCTTGAGCGGAGTATCGCGTCCCTGGCACTTCTGTGATATATGACATGAAATGGACTGCTTTACAGATCATGTTCATGCTGGGGGCTTTTCTATAGCAATAATTCATAAATATTATGAGAATAAATGTGTATTTAAATAAAACGATGGCATACCAGGTAGGAATAATTAAATTCTGAAGAATTAGAAGGATGGATACTTTTTAACTTTCCCGTATTTCTTGAGGCTCATGGAAAATCAGAAATACAAAATATAAAGGCTTTAAAGATGCTTAAGAGATTAAATCATTTCGCTGTATTTCTACCCCATTCCTTACACAAAAGTAAGTTCTGGATTGGTTAAGATGTACTTACTATGAATTTATATAAGTAGAAAATTTTGTAAAATTAAATGCAGGGTTGAGTACGCAAGGATGTAGTGATCACTAAATGTGACTCAAGTAAAACATAAAAGAATGTCACAAAAGATTCTAAAAATCAGTGTTCAAAGCCTGATCAGAGCCGGTCAGGGGTGGCGCACACCTTCAATCCCAGCACTCAGGAGGCAGAGGCAGGCAGATCTCTGTCAGTTCGAGGCCAGCCTGGTCTACAGAGCAAGTTCTAGGACAGGCTTCAAAGCCACAGAGAAACCTTGTCTCTAAAAACAAAACAAAACAAAAAGGCCTGATTTGACCTGGAAAAAAAAACCCAATATGTAAAACACAGATACTACAAAAGATTACTGTTCCAAAGATAAGCAATGCCAAGTGTAAAAGGGAAAAGTCCCCAGGAGGAACAAACACCCAGGGAGTGCAGAAGGACCACTCACTAAGAAGGACAAAATGAAGGAAAGCAAGCAGTCACAATACGCAGGAAATGCAGGGCGTGGGGTTACTTTTCTATTCCTATTATACAGGTGACAGTTTTGTGAATTCTGTAGACAGCCTTAGACAAACAAACATTCTACAAACTACGTAAGTTGGTGATTCCATTTCTTTGTATGAACTCCTGAGATAGTCCTGCTTACATCTAAAAGGCACCCAGCAAGACAGTGAACCAGAAGAGACTCCTACTGTCCTTCAGAATGGTTTATTTATACAAATATTATGCAGTTATTCAAATTAATTAATGAGATATAAATGTATCAACAAGGGAAGCCCACCAAATATGGTGTTACTTTTAGTAAAATAAAAAAACATCAAACCTCAGAAGGATATGCCTAACATTTACATCTATTTCAATTTTCAAACAGCAAATGATGCATACCATAACACTAATTCATCCTGAAGACGGGGGATTAAATAACAATAGAGCTTGACTCCATCTTTAAAGTCCATTACTTCAGAGACAGAGGAATGTAACACAAATACAGCACAGATTGATAGATGCCCGTGATAAGCACAGGGATGTCCGTGAGTCAAAGTCAATTTTAAATTAGAGCAGAGGTTGGAGAAATCATGCCCATGGTGGATGTATGCATAAAACCTAAAACATGGCTGAGCCATTTATTTTCACTGGGAACCGAAATGGACTAAAAATGATTCCTAAATGCTGATCCCCCTATTTGGTTTTTTACCATCGACTTTCCAAGTTCACGTAGGATTTATTCCTTTAATTTGGAGAACCTATATCATAAACAGCAATGTTTAATAAACTCCTGATGAATCCTATTTGACCTTAATAACCCATGGCTTTCTTTAGCTTCCTACTTATAGACATGGGATGAAATCATAAGTAAATTCTGAACAATTTTGATATGTGTGTTTTTCTTTTCATTTCAAGGAAAGTGCCTTGGCATGTTGCTTTGCTTGTGAATTTTGTTTAAAAAATTATATTTTTAAATTATTTCAATGCACCTGCTATAACAGTTTTAGGATTCATCCAGCCTTAAATTTAACAGAACACAGTCTTCTCCATCTGATCAATACAGGAATCAATTGGCTGCCTCCATTAGGATGCTAATGTCCTTCTCAGTTGTCGAGTTACTGAAGAGAAACACAATTTACTACTCCTCTGAGGTTAAGCAATGGGGGCGGGGGATTTCATCTGCTTCCCAGCAGAAGTGTTTTCTAAAGACAGTGTTGGAAGACTCACGTTGTAGTGGACAAATGAAACTACCCAACAATGCCAAATCCAGAAAGACAAAGGAGGGCTGTTGAGCACTGTGCTTTTCTTGTTTAAAACGCCTTCTTTTCCAGTAAGTTTTCCAAAGGGCCTGGGCAGCTTTAATTGGCTTATTTGTATGCTGAGAATATTGTTAGCTCAAGCTAAGATTTCCTGTACAGGAAGAAAAGAAAGACAGAAGCTACCATTGTTTGATTCAGTCTTTCTTGCGAGCCAATTTGTCCCCTCAGCAAAACAAAAGGGATCAATGGAATAATGCAAACCTGCAGCTCACAGGCGTTCACACCTCACTCAATGGAATAATACAAAACCGCAGCTCATAGGCGAACACCTCACTCAATGGGATAATGCAAACCTGCAGCTCACAGGCAAACACCTCACTCAATGGGATAATGCAAACCTGCAGCTCACAGGCAAACACCTCACTCAATGGGATAATGCAAACCTGCAGCTCACAAACAAACACCTCACTCAATGGGATAATGCAAACCTGCAGCTCACAGGCGTTCACACCTCACTCAATGGAATAATACAAAACTGCAGCTCATAGGCGAACACCTCACTTAATGGGATAATGCAAAACTGCAGCTCACAAACAAACACCTCACTAAGCTTGTGCTCTTCCATGCATTTCCCTTGTTTGCTTTGGGTGATGTTTCAAAGACAATACTGTTTCTAGGTTGTTTTAGAAAGAAAAACAGAAATAATTTTATCTCATAAAATGCCTTAACACTTCCTAGCAGTCGCATACATACACTTCTAAAAGAGAAAAATAAAACAACATAAAACAAACCTAGTGTCACATAAGATGGACACATTTTGTTCTCAGTTTATTCAGCCTTTCCTAACAAAATATCACAGAACAAAAATCAGAATGACAAAATGGTCATATTGCTATGATATATAATTTCCTAAAAACCATCCTTAGTATGTCTAGTGGCAAGCATGAGAGCTCCTTCCCACAATTCGCGCTCAAGGTCAGTCTAGGCTACAGCATGAGCTCTCCTTAAAAAATAAATAAATAAAACAAAAGAGCAGCAGTAATTACCAGACTAGTGTCTACTGAGTCCTGGATATAATCCACACCACCTGGACCACAGTTCTGCACACTAACTGTCATTACCCGTGCCTCCAACTCCACCTAGAAATGCTCTATAAAGGGGAACAGATTTGAATTCCCAGCCGGGCAGTGATGGCGCACACCTGTAATCCCAGCACTGGGGAGGCAGAGGCAGATGAATCTCTGTGAGTTTGAGGCCAGCCTGGTTTACAGAGTGAGTTCCAGGACAGCCGGAGTTGTTACACAGAAAAATCTTGTCTTAAAAAACAAAAAGAAAGAAAGAAAACAGAATTTGAATTCCCTGTGCTTAGCACCAAAATGCATGTGTAAGTACCTAATCGCATAGCCCCGAATCATTTCCCAGCTGTCAAAACACAGAAGCCTGCGCAGCCTCCTCACACCCTGAGCTCAGAGACCTCTCATCTCACTCTTCCTATGCTCAACATCTTAAAAGCTGAAATCTACCCAATCCACCCCATCTGATCTTACAGCCATAAATATCGCGCAATTAGCTGCTCGGTTTCACAAAGTGCTCAAAAGCTAGCTTAACTCTGTCATGCTTTTGTGAGACACACACAAATACAAGCCTTGCCTTTGGTGGTTACTGAGGACAAACGGGCACACTGATTTTCAGTGTTTACTTGGAAATGTGTCTTAGGTGTCAGAGGCCCCTGCACAGTGTTTTGAGAAGAGGGAGGAATTGCAAAGACCCCTGTTCAGAGGAAAGAGTCCTAAGGACGTCTAAATTAATCCTGCAGAGCAAAGAATACGAAAAGGCGAGAAAAAGGAGGGAAGTGGGAGTGAGGAGGCATGAGGTCATAGCTTGGACCAAAAGGTGACAAACTAAGTGCTAATAAGAATTTTTTATAAAAGTGAAAAGAAACAAAAATATACAGTGTAGGAAAATTTTTCACTTGAGAGTGGGCCTGTGAAACAGCGATGCCGAAAGGATCGGCAGTTCCCCATCTCACCGTGTCTCGTGGGTTCGGGGAACTCGTCATCCCTCAGTTCATCCCAATGCCATCAGCATTTGCTCCAAACTCATAAATCTGGAACAAATCCTGTTAATTAAAAGGCATTCTACAGCCATTAGTGTGCTGTTCACGCAGCAGAGGACCATGGAATCACAGTCCACAGTCTCACCCTAACAAGAAGACACACAATCCCCAATACATACCACTCAGCGTATTTCTCAGCCACCCAATGTTCGACTTTGTGGGATACAAAATGGGCGAATTAATATATTTGTGATCTAAACGGATCTAGAAGAAGAATAATGAAACACTGGGAATGGAGACTAATTTAAACAACATATTTCAGACCCGTCCAGTAAAGGGTCTGATTTGCTGAGAGATAACCTTGAGTCGCAAACACGATGCAGGCAGAATTAGGCGGACTTCTGCTAGAGGCAGAGATGAGAAGGAACAAGGGTAGTGCTGAAAAGAGGAGAATCAATGTATTGTAAATCGGCCTGGCATCACGACAGTGTGGGAAATAACACAGCAAGTTAAGACTTTTTGGCCAGCTGCTATACAAATACAGATACAAACAAGAGAATTCATCCTCCTGCAGAATCCAAGAAGCTGTTTTGCACAAGCACACCACAAGGATGGAAGTTATCTGACTGGACATCAACTGATACCAGATACCCATTTCTGTGTCTGACCTTCCTCTTTTCTGCTCTTAGAATACCTGACTCTTTCAGGGTAAAGACCAAGAATGGGCTCACCATCTCCATTGCAAACATGGAAGAACGGGGACCGCATAAACAGAGGGTGGGAAAGAAAAAAAAACTATATTAAGACGTGCACCTCCACCATGAGAGGAATACATAGGGAGAGAAAAGCGCCAGAGATTAGTGAACCGGTGACCATAGGAAAAGACAAAGAGGAAACGCAGAGAGAAACCCAGCCAGAATAACACTGCTCTCCCATAGTGGATGGCACCCAGGTATAAATGTGCTGTCCTTACCAATGCTAGGACCCAAGAGGACCTTACCAACACTCCACACCCACGATCTGTAAGACACACTCATTCATTTGCTGTGGTTTTTTTCTTCACTGATTTTTACATAGCTCTTTTTTAAAGGTTTTAATAATTGTTCATTTAAAAACTTATTTATCTGCTGAAGGTTGAGTAGATATTAAGAAAGCTAAGCTAAAGATTTTAAAGAACGAAACTCAGATGTGTTTTTCAGAGCCACAGGAGTCTGAGTATATATGTGTGTCTGTCTGTCTGTCTGTCTGTCTGTCTGTCTGTCTGTCTGTGTATGCAAAAGGATATGTGATAAGAGAGATAAGTAAATATGGTGACGTTTTAACGTGTGTGCTACCTTGATAGTGTATGTGAGTATCCATAACTGTTAAAGGTTTCCCTCATATTTGAAAGAATTCATTATAAACAATCATGGGGGCCGGGTAGATGTGGACCTCTCACATAGAATCAATATGGTGAAATTTCATTTTTATGTTAGAAATTATATTCTTCAAGAAAAGAAAGCCAGGAAGATACATGGCACCAGGGTGTTTGAATTAGAAGGAAGAGACTAGAGAGATCTAATGTATTATTCCCCGAGTCCAAACAGATGGAACAGGATTTAGTGAGGGGAAATGGCTGAGCAAATAGAATAGCAGGAACAGACACAAAAACCCCTGTGACTATGCATTTAAAAGCAGGGGAGAAGCTCGACTCCGTCATGAGTCCTGGGTCTCCGGGTAGGATGACGGATGAGACAGGAGAAATAGAGGTCTAAGGGGGTTGGGACGTTATCTTTCCATTGCATAGTTTTATAACTGAGTCAGTGCCATGAACAATAGTTCTCCCTGTCACTGGGGTGATGTGGTAGTACCTCCCCCTCGATCTCTGAAAGCCCGAAAAGACAACATGCTATACACGTGCCCTGAGAATCCTGGGCCCCAGCCTGAGGGGGAACAGTCACAAACACCCATATGCTTCTCCAGGAAGCCACCTGCTTCGTATCTTAGCTCTCCCAGCCTGAAAGATTTACAGGATTTAATGGACTTTTTTTTTCCTAATGTAGAAACTGCTCTATCAAGGGCCTGAAGTGGTAAAAGAGAAACTATACAACCTGTCTCTTCGTTTCTAAACAGTGGACTTCATATTCACAGAGCTCATGTTTTATCACCCAGATCCCACATATTCTTAAATGGATAACTAGATAAACCGCATACTATATGTAGGGAAAATGCACCAATGAATACAGCTTACAGTTAGTTTAATACCTTTCTTTCGGCATTGGTCATTTCCAGCTATCTGGCCCCTGGCTGTGAACAGCGTAGCCTGAAACCTGACGTCATGAATGGAACTCCTGATGTACTGTGGGTCCCAAGAGCTCCTCACTCAGCAGAACGAGTCAATTGCTATGCAGGAGTCTCAATTCAGATACCATAACAAGTAATCAAACCCGGGGCTGCTGTGAGGGAAAGAAGGCAAGCTACATGGGTGTCATGAGGGTCAGCAGGGTGGCATGTGACAGAGAGCAACAAGAGAGGAAGGCTCTAACAAACATCGAGACACACCCCTACAACGGGAACACTTCCGATTTTTAATTATGTATTTCAAAATTTAGATACTGCTTCACTGTGAATGAACTTTTTAAAAGATTAGTTAATTCACGCACTACTATATAATTATAATAAAAGTTGAACTCCAATTAACACAAAGTAACACTGAACCAGACATACTATAATCCCAGTTACTCAGAAGGCTAAAGCAAGAATAGTATAAATTCAAGGCCAGCAACCACAATTTAGAAGCACCCTGTTTCTAAATAAACTGGATAAGGGTTGCTGTAGTTTAGGTACCTGTCTAGAAAGCTTAGCCTTTGGACCACAAAATGAAGGGAAAAAGGGATAAAGGAAGGGGAGGAGAAGGGAAACAAGAGGAAGAAAAAGGTAATATAAATCATAGCGTTTCTGCTAAACTTCCAGAATCCAACAGCACAAACATATTATAAAATATAATTTGAGGGGCTGGAGAGATGGCTCAGTGGTTAAGAGCATTGCCTGCTCTTCCAAAGGTCCTGAGTTCAATTCCCGGCAACCACATGGTGGCTCACAACCATCTGTAAAGAGGTCTGGCGCCCTCTTCTGGCCTTCAGGCATACAGACAGAATATTGTATACATAATAAATAAATAAATAAATATTTAAAAAAAATATAATTTGAGGCCAGGTATGACAGTACATGCCTTTAATCTCAGGCCTCAGAAGGCTTTAAAAAAAAAAGTGGATCTCTGTGAATTTGAGACCATTCTTATCAACATACTGAATTGGAGGCCAGCCAGAGCTACATAGTGAGAACCTGTTTGAAAACAAACCAAAACCAAAACAAAACAAAGAGGGGAGGATCAGGGAAGGTGGCCCAAGTCTTTAACCCCATCACTTAGGAGGCAGAGGTCAGCCTGGTCTACAGAGCAAGTTCCAGGACAGCCAGGGCTACCCAGAGAAACCCTGTCTCAAAAGCAAACTAATTGATTAATTAATTAATTTTAAAAATTTATAAACCAGAGGATAAAATATAATTTGGGGGGTACTTAGTTTGGGGAGGCAACATTTTATTTTAATGTATATGACTTTGGAAACCCACATTTTCTGAATAAAATCGAGCACACATGTTCCCGACGTCAGGGACTCTTATTTAATTCCTCATGGTTTTCATTTCATAGTGCATGTTCTATCACTAACCCACACACAGTTTATTTTGCTTTAGCTGAATGCGCTTGTCATTTCGCGTGAGATTTCCTCCCTTGCACGATCTCTCTCTGCTCTCATTTCCACTTGTACAGTAAATGGATTCTCATTCGGAAACGCTGCCCACCCTGCCTTGGTTCCCCAGATATTGAAAAACAAATTCTACCCATATAAATGTGGAAGACGTGCAGCATGCGTTTATGATTTTGAAGAAATCTAAGCCGTTTAACCAGACTGAGCTGCATTCCGGTAATTTAATTGGGGCTGTTTCCCAAGAAAGAAGCAAGCAAGAAGCTGAGGTGGGCTGCGTCACAACAGTCGGGGTACCTGCATTCTCTGGCCGGCGTCTGAGTACAATCAACACGGTAAGGCGAATAAAGCATCGGTTTAGCCCTCTGACTTGTTAGCGGCACATCCCTATTACGAGACAAATGGACGAGCAATGGCAGCAACAGATCTATTGGGATAGCACCCTAGAAAGGCTGAAGCATGGTGGTGGGCGCTAGACCTAGAGCGGGAACCTCGGATGGGTGCAAGCCAGGCCTTCTCACCCTGAGCCTCGAGTTAATGCTAGACAGTCTACAGACTTCCAGCTGGCCACGTGACTACTCGCTTGAGGGTCCGTCCACACGTAGGAATAATAATTGACTCGGCCCAGTGAGCACTCGAAATTTTAGCAGAGCAAATGAATTTAAAATATGTCTATTAAGTCAAGGGTAGTGGCGCATAGACTAACAATCCCAGCACTAAAGGGGCTGAAACAGAAAAATCATCTATCGAAAGCCAGCCGGAGCTACATAAACAGATACAATCTTTAAAAAAAATTAAATAAAAATGATATAATTTATAAACAGCATTTTTTTGCTGGTCTATGAAAGTCTGTGTTAAAGAATAGACATTGCTAATGAAGCTTTCAACCAAATAAATATATCTAAATTTTGAGTGATTCCCTCAAGTACTATAAACATAGAAATGTAGTTCTTGTTTTTTTAAAAAAAGAAAGGATGAAAGAAAGAAAGCAAAGAAACTGAAATCTCATTTATAAATGAAATTAATTTCAAATCCATGTAAGATGTAAAACCTTAACCTGGAGAACTTGGTTCATGAACTCAAGGTTCAGGAGGACATTGTTCATTGTGGAAGCTAACTGGCTGGCTTTGGTATTAGGTATGGAGGAGAGTTTCACACGTTGGAAATGATGGAAACAGCATTTGGAATCCTTCCTCATTACATGAATGTGCTTACATTCTCGGGCATCATCGAGCGGGATTTAAGAATGCAGCCGAATAATGACACGGGCAGTCATAAAAAGCATTTAATATATACAGAAATCTAATGTCTTGGACATACAGATTATGTCTTCCCAAAAGGTCTATTCTAAAGGCATCCCCAAACAGAACCTTTTGTTTTGTTTTGTGTTTTTGAAACAGGGCTTTTCTGTGTAGCCCTGGAACTCCTCTATAGACCTGGCTAGCCCAACTCAGAGGTCCACCTGCCTCTACAACAGCCTAACCCCAAACAGAGGCTGTTTGCCTCGATTATGTTTCAATTAAACACTTAAATGCTGAACTTTAATAGTTTTAGAATTTTCTAGGTAAGTGTCCCAAAACACATGTTCTGTCAATTACAGATAAAAAACAAAACAAAACACTGCACTTGTTTTCTAGCTGGGGAGATTTGGAGAAAAGAAAATTAAACATTACACCAGACCAAGCAAATGAAAGACAATAATGCTGCTAACCTAGTCAGGCAGATCTTTGAAAGAGAATCAAGCGCAATATTTATATTCTTGAGGGAAGAGTTTTGTTTCAGAAAAATATTTGGTACAGTTTCTACTGAATCACATTAAGAATGTTGTAAAAACCACCACAAAACCAACTGGCCTCAAATTCAACACAATGACATGTGTTTTTCAACCTGTAATCAGCATCCATTAAATGTTCCCTTCGGTTATTAAAATCCTGGAAAGAAACCACCATCACCCATCTGGGAATATGGCCTCTAAAGTATGAGAACTTCCAAATGGAACAATTCCTAGGCTTACCTTTCCTACTGATTTTTCAAATCCCTTGATCACAAAAAGTAAATAAACAAGTTTTCACAGATGGGAGATTTCCAACGGGAGGGAGGAAGATCAGGCCTACCAGGAAAAAGCAAAGGCCGGAGACAAGGCTACAATGTTGCAAATATATAGACTGGAAAAGCAAATCAAAAGTAGGAAATGAGGAAGAGAGTTACAATGCTGGATTCTATGATGGAAATTGGCTAAGAATACATTTTTTTTGGTAACCACAAGGTAAAGATGGACATTTACAGGGCCTCACCACAGTAACTATTTCATTATGTGTACCAGAATATCATATTGAGTTCTGTAGATAGGCACTGTACAGTTTTCATACAAAAAATCACTTTAAGAGAAAGTGTAAATAATTCTGCAACCTCCATCACCAGAGAAAACCCAAATAATCATAACAAAAGAGGCAATAAACTGTACTGGTGCAATTCTCAAAATGGAGCACGACTCATCAGTAAAGAGAAGTAAACTACTAACGGGCTAGAAAATTAAGGAAGCCAATACAAGTTATTCTGAGCCAGAGAAGCTGAACACAAAAGGCCCAGTGAACGGGAACCCACATCTGAAGTTCCAGACAACACCTAAGTAGGCTAGGATTTGAAAACAGCACAGAACTTGGGTGAAGGGCAGAGACAGTCTGGGAAGGTGGTGAAGGAGATCCTCCCACCATGATATAAACATTGCATGTCCAGAGAGGTACTGCTCAGATGTAAACACCTACCTATCGAAAGAGCATGATCGCATGTACATTTACATAAGTGCATATATTGCCACAAAAATAACTTTACCAAAAAAAATCCATGCATTAGAAATGGTTTAGATGTAAGGGTTAAGCAATAATGGCACAACTGAGAAAGCAAGTGAGTGGTAGGCACAGTCTAACATGCTATCTCTGTTTTATATATACTCAACATTTTCCAAATCATGCTTTTCAGGACTCTTTGTGCAAAAGGCGTTTTGTAAAAAGGCATAGGGAACCTTGCATCTGTGGGGAATATTAATGCCCCTCATTATTTCCCCAGCTACTCTTGCCTCCAACTTCACATGTCACCTACCTAATGGGCCATCAGAGAGAATATGATATGGTTGATTCAGCTACCACCAGCTCCCAAATTAATTCTTCGCTAGCCCCTCAAATATCTGTTTCTAACAAACGCTGGCACAGATGGAGAGACCAGGACTTCTGCACATGGTAGAGAAATGAAGGGATCTTACAGATCCCAGACTTGGCCCTTCTTCTCATCAGTCTCTAACGATAATATAAGTTAATGAGAAAATAGAACCATACTTTTTAAAATCCTGATTTTTTGAAAGTAGTATATTCGTAGGTTTTTTTTAATCTTCCCTATTTCTCATTAACACAGAGACATTTTCAGAAGAGTGAAGTGCAAAGAATAACCAAGGCCATGGTCAACGTCTTTGCTCAGTCATGTGCTGCCCAACATGTCTTAGTTTTCTAAATTTTGCCTGAGAAAATTCTGAACTTTTCACATTCCATATGGAAGGCATGCAAGGTGCTAAAGAGGCAGATAGCAGATCAGGCTCAGCTATTTAAAGGTGTAATACATTAATGCCACCTAGGTCACAAGGGGATTAAAGTGCACTCAGGCTCAGAATCTTCTTAATAGAACCTAGTAACCACCTCAAGTATCAGGATCAACTATTCTGTATAGACAACCCAAAACCAACACTGAAACTAAAGATCCAAAATACATACTTCATCATCTACACTTACAAGTATTTTCATGTAATATTTATTTCTATGCAAATTCTGATGAAGATTTCACGAGGTTGTTAAACGTTTAACAAACACTTGGGAAATGAGTGTCCCCTGATGCCGGCATATTTATCCACCTGAAGGTCTACATATACCAAGTGCTCTCTAGGTGACAGAAATACAGCAGTAGCCATAGCAAAGTCTATGCCCTCATGGGCTTATGTGAGATGGCTCAACAGGTCAAGGGATTGCCGCCAACCCTGACGGCCTGAGTTCAAGCCCCAGGGCCCATGTGGTAGAAGGAGAACCAGTTCCTGCAAGCTGTCCTCTTGCCTCCTTATGCATGACACCTACACCTCACACCCATAGACATACATGCACACACACACACATAAATAGACAGATAGATGGATGGATAGATAGATAGATAGATAGATAGATAGATAGATAGATAGATAGATGTTTTTTAAAAAGAAGGGTAGGTGTTGGTGATGGAGCTCAACCAAGTCAGAAGAGGCTGCAGATTAGGAGTTAGCATGCATGTCCAGTCACTTAAATTTCAGAACTCCATGCAGAGAAAACAGAACGTGCAGAAGTCTGGCCCCTGAGCCCACTGCAAATGAAAGAAACATTTGGACAATGTGACAACCATGGAGAGAGCCAAGGCAAGCACTGATGGAAGTCACTGCCAGAAGTAGAAACCAAAGGGGCCAGCTTCCTGCACACAACAGCATGATCTGAGCATAGACCATTCTCCCGCTCAACACTTTTATAGCAATGTCTCTCTGGGTGAGAAACAAAGGCTGAAATAGGACCCATTCACTGTGAAGATCACAGTGAGTGAGTTCAGGGGACGTTTTAACTTCATTTGTTTAAGGGCTGTGTCAACACTATCTGACTGACTGTGTGCTGGGTTATGCTTGTTTACTCTGGGAGGGGGGTCAGAGTGTTTGAGAAAGACCCAGGAGCTGTGCTGCTCTTCAGACTTCAATGTGAACTGCTGGACAGCAGATCCTTTATCTCAATTAATAAAAAAAAAAAAGCCAGGGACTGCTAGCTTTCCAAATAATCATCCTTTTCAAATAGATTAGATTTCACTCTAAACACCAAGGTTTCAAATCATTACAGTTATTCATAACTCTCATCAGACCACATTTTCCTATGGTAATCAAAACCCATTTCACTAATATTCCTGAAAGACCAAAATATCAGAAACCATGAAACTCATCAATACTCCCCCAAGACTCTTACTGCACCGCTAATGTAAGAAGCCTCTCCTGTATGAGATTAAAACAGTATCGTCAGCATCTGCAGATTCACTGTGTCTAACGTCAGCCTCCTGTGCTCTACGGTGTTTAGTGCTTTCCCGTACTAAACACTGAGTAAGATCCAAACACACCACGTATCTTTCCATTGTAGCCACCTTCGAGTGCTATTAATTCGTTTAAGAGGGTGTCAGAAACACAAGCTTGCTCCTGTGCTCTGTGGTGATTTCATCCTATGCTAGAAGCACTCCAAGAAATTAAATCATCTGGGCTGTGTCATGAATCACAGCTGGCATGCCTCCGAACTGCTCTCTGATGATGAGCAAACAAGATAAACGAAGATGCCGATTCCACTCTACAGAATATCATTTTCAGCATCTTCTATAATGTTACTAGGCAGATTTTAAAACAAAAATCAGTGTTAAAATAATACTCATCTTCAGTTTGTGAGACCTCAGCCCACTAGCCAGAAAATTGGTGGCTTTATAAAAAATAGAAAAAAATCCTCTTTCCTTCCCAAAGCCCTGGCAGCATCTACAGTGTAGAAGGTAACTAAGTGGGTTGGGGGCTGGGTAAAGGCTAGTTAAACGAATAGCCAAGCTCTTGGCTTACCAGGGAGCTTGAACTGGGGGAGGGGAAGACAGAAAACCGGGGACTGAAATGGTCACTGCACCCACATTTCATCAACCCCTACAGAACGTGTCAAGACACGTTCATTTAAGTTCCACTACAAGGAGATTCCCCTCAGGGGGAGGGGCAGGCTGTGCTACCCAAGCGTCGCTCGCTCCACGCTTACCTATCTGTCTCCCTCCCTTGTCCCTTCCCTCAACTACAAACTCCGGTTTCGTGGCTTTCTTTCATCTTATTGTACCAAATGCATTCTCCCCCTTTTTATTGCGAGCCGCCTTAAACGTGTCCTGGGATAAGAAGAGAAATATAATGAAATCAATCGAGATTTCTTTCTCCAGTTCTAAATTTAAATACAGCAGGCAGGGAGAAACAGCGCAAAAGCTGTGTGGGTGTAATATGGCAAAACTGCTCTGTATCTAGGAGAGGACAGAGAACAGAATGCTAAAGGGATCTGAGAGCGTGTGTGTGTGTGTGTGTGTGTGTGTGTGTGTGTGTGTGTGTATACACAAGAAGAGAAGGAAAATAAAAAACAACATAAAAATAGAAAGATCAGCAGGCACCCACCTTGACCCCCCCTCGCACACCCCCCTTACAGTCCCCGACCCTTCTCAAGCCCACTGCAATGTTCTGCGGGGCTGGGGGGGGGCGCACCGAAGGCCGAACCGTCAACCTGGGAAGACGCGGAGGGATAGAAACCGGCAAGGATAGGCAAAGGGGGAGATGGGAAAGAGCTAAGAATCCCGCAAAGCCGGACGAGCTCGCTTGGCACTGATGCAAAGCAAGGCCGGGCTGCTGGGACCTACCTGGAACCGCCAAAGTCGAAGATGCCCCAGGCACCTCTGGCCTCTCCTCCTCCGCCTCCTCCCGCTGTTTTTGCTGTTGCTGCTGCTGCTGCTGCTGGATGAGGCTGAGGTCGGAGCGGCTGAGTTCGGCTCTGGCGGCCGCGGGGACCAGCCGCGCCTTCAGCAGCACCGCGGCCAGGCCGAGGAGCAGGGCGCAGGGGATGCGCCGGCAGAGCCTCGCCATGGCCGAGAGCCAGCGGGCCACGGAGGCATATTGCGGGGCTGCGCGCGGCGGCGGGCGCCAGGGCTGCGGAACCCGGCCGCGCCCGCTCGCTCGCTCCCCCTCGCGCCGTCTGTGGTGCACAGCCTCGGCGGGAGGAGGAGCGGGTCGGCAGGAGGATGGCGAGCGAGCGGGCTTGGCATCCTCGAGCACGTGACCGCCGGGAGGGGCGAGCGAGGACTGGGTCCCACCCCCCAACCCCGCTGCCGCCACCGGGCAGGCGGCCCGCAAGGTGATGCTGGTGCCCAGGTGTTTAGCTAGGTGGAGACTTAACAGGAGAGCTGGAGGACCTTCGAATCCTTAATCTTTCCCGAGGCAGCAGGAAAACGTGTACAAAGTGGAATATAATTCTTCCCACTTGACCCTGGTGTAGCAAAAAAGGCAACACTCTGGTCACCCTCAGGAAACCATAAGGTTTCATAGGTTCAAAGACCAGGCTTCTTTAACCCAGTGCTCTCTGCTGTGCCGAGGCCTCTTTACAGGATAAACGAATACTCTCCAGACTGTAAATAAACTTTTTTTGTTTAAATGAGAATTTCTTTCATCATCATAAATATTCCTAATTATGCTTTTACCCGTTGTAACTTATACTTTTCGTGTGTTTTGGGGATTTTTTTTGATTGTTTGTTTTTTAATATCTTGCCAGGTATGGCAGCACACGTCTTTAATTTCAGCACTCAGGAGATTTGAGGCTACCCTGTTCAGTCTACCTAGTGAGTTCCAGGACGCCCAGGGCTACGTAGAAAGACCCTATCTAAAACAAAAACAAAACAAACAAACTTCTGACTTAACAAATACTTAATGAGGTGCTCACTGCACATTTAGTCTGGTGCTTGGAATAAGTAAAACAGAATCCCTTCGTTCGACAAGCTTACCACCTGTTAGGGCGAGGCAGTATGGGAACAAAACACAGTCCGTTGTGGTGATGGCAACTGAAGAAGCAAATAAAAGCGTTTTTTGAGCTTACATAGGGTTGAACGAAATTAAATAGTCTGTGGAAGACACTGCGGAAGGTAGGCTGTACAGAATAGGAGTTTACACAGAAATAGGTCATTTAAAAACTGGAGTGTGTGTGTGTGTGTGTGTGTGTGTGTGTGTGTGTGTGTGTGTCAGATGCATAAAAGCACAATGTACTTGAGAAAGTGTAAGAGCAGTTACCAGAAGACTGACCCTTCTCTGCAGTGAAAGACGAGTGGAGAATGCTAAGCTGTTTTAAAATACCTAGCAGACACTTATACGTACTTACAGTGTAGGGCACCGTTGTGGCATATTCACAGATGGCAACTCCAGCAGTCCTCCTACACCACTTGGATGGTACATAAGTAAGCAGAGTTCTCCACTGAAGACCACTCTGAAGGGGGCTGAACAGGAAGGAGAAACCCTCTCAGCCCTGCATTTTTAGCATCCCTGTCGATCGGCATGAAAGAGATTAGAGAGGAAAAGACAGGGAAGAGAGACCGCCACACGTAGGCGTGTTATTATAAAACAGAATCAAATAAACAACAGCAAAAGATGGGAAGCTGGCAAAGATGCACGAGCCTGAAAACGAGAGGAAAGGTAGGGGAAATGGGTGTTTGGGGTTAGACTCAGCTGAGATGGCTAATTGGAGTTGCTGGGGACAGGGTAGGGTGGAGTGTGTCTAACTTGAGGCCTGGATTGTCCGATTGAGATCTTGGGTGGCTGCTGATGGCATTATCAAGATCAGCTGGTTTTACTGAATAGCGCGTAGATCTACAGTGAAGGAGCCCAGCTTTGCAAACTAGAAGGCTTTGTATGTGGAGCGGCTGCAGGAAGTTCTGCATAGGACCTGTCTCTGGCTGAGCATCGCTCTTTACCTTACCTCTAGCTAGCAGTGCCTGTGAGCGGCTTTCTCCCCGCCTGCCCCATTCTTAAGGTTGTCTCTCTCTCAGTGTCTCCAGCGTGGGGGGGGGGGGGGGGGGACAGTTTATACAGTGTAGAAACTTACTGTGATCAAGAATATAAAAACAGCCAGGCAGTGGTGGCACACACCTTTAATCCCAGCACTCGGGAGGCAGAGGTAGGCAGATCTCTGTGAGTTTGAGGTCAACCTGGTCTACAAGAGCTAGTGCCAGGACAGTCTCCAAAGCTACAGAGAAACATTGTCTCGAAAGAAAAAAGAAGCCCAAAATAAACAAAAAAGAATATGAAAGCAAGACCTACATAAATACATATTTCATTTGTCCATCCACACATCGATGGACTCCTAGACTGATTCTATCAGGGCTATTGTGAACAGTCATGAACAATGCCACAATAAACATGGACGATCACGTGCACTGTGTGCTTCGGTGTCCAGAACTGCTATAGCTGGGTGATATGATAGCTCTAACTTTAGCTCATTGTGGAACTTCCATACAGATTTCCACAGTAGCTATAGTTTATATTCTCTCCAGCTGTGCTAGGAGTTCCTTCTTCCCAGGTGTTCCCTAGCTCTTGTTTGTTTGCTTTTTAAGCAATAGCCACTCCGACTAGGTTGGCATTGCATTTTTTGTTTTGTTTTGTTTTTTGACACAGGGTTTCTCTGTAGCATTGGAACCTGTCCTGGAATTTGCTCCATAGACCAGGCTGGCCTTGAACTCACAGAGATCCCCCTGTCTCTGCCTCCCAAGTGCTGGAATTAAAGGTGTGCACTACTACAGCCTGACTATATTTTTTTAAAGAAAAAAAAACCAAAAAATAAAAAACACTTACCTGTAACACAGTACTTGTGAGTAGAAAGAAGTATATTTGGTAGGCACACGGTAGGAGAGGACCAGGAGTCCATGAGCTGATGGAGGGGAAAGAGTACCCAAATGGTCAGGGAGGAGCTGCCAGAGGCAGGTTCAAAATATGGGTCCTTCCCAGTAGTTTTGATTTACAGTTTCCCTGATGGCTACCGAAATTGAACACTTTTCATGTATTTACTGGCTACGTATGCTTTATCTTTTCAAAAACGCCTGAATATTTGATTTACTCATAAATTGGCTGGAGGGTTTGGCTTTATGGAGTTTATGATTTTTCTGAGTTCTTTGCATATGCGAGGTATTAACCCTCTGCTGGCTCTAGAGCAGCAATTGTCATCTCTGTTCTGGAGGAAGCCACTTCACGCTGTTGTTCCCTTTGAAGTGCAGAAAGAAGCCTTTTAATTCCCACGCAATCTCACGTGCACGCTTCTCACAATTACTTCCAGAGCAGCTGACATGCTAAGAAATCGTTTCCTCTCTAAGAATGTGGCTTTAAGTTTCCTTTGCTTTTGGTTTGTGGGTTTCCTGCATTGAGATAATGAATCCTGTTAGAAATCTGAACTTCTAGAGAGAGCTGTGTCACTACCCTGAAGTCACTCGGTCGACACATGATTGCTGCGCTGTGAGATTAAGGAACAGGAGAGGGCAGGAGATGGGAGAATCCACACAGGAGGCCGGCACCGTATGTTCAAGTTTATTGTACAGTCACAAGTTACACGTGGGAAGGAGAGCAGAACATGGTACCTGCTTTTACTAACTCAAACCAAGTCAGCAAATGACAGATTTCAGAACAGATTCATTTTTATGTCTCACCCAATGTGGGTGACCACGAGAGAAGCCCAAGAGAATCACCTTCCACGTTACTTAAAGAGCAAAGTCAATTGATACACGTAGCTTCCGAGTTACCTCAAGATGCTGAAAGGGTTTTAAAGCAGAAAGGGAATAGCTCATTTTCCACCTAAAATGAAATGCAGAATTCGGTTTAGAAGTAAAAAAAAAACCAAACTTCACCTGTGTACCTACAACTACAGCAGAATGGCTCTTTTCTGCTAACCAAAACAAACAAAAAATACTAATAAATCTCTCTTCAGATTAGGCTTACTAAATTAACAATGACTTATATGTTTCGTTACATTGTTATATTGCACTTGAGCACAATGACAGAATTAACGGGAGGTCCAGTACCCTCACAGAAAGCATGACACATCAGGAGTTACAACAAATGCCGGTGTAGACTGCAGATGGCACAGCCACCGTTCACGGTTCAGATGAAGGACCAACCAGTTCAAAGAAACCTTTTAGAAAGCACTAGACTTTAAGCAATTTTATTTGCCTTTTTGGATCCCCAGTACAACTTTGCTCGCCTTTTCCCCTTCCTCATCAAATGAAATGTAAAAGCCACCCATGAGTAAAGCAAGCTGACAGAGAGGCAATGGCCACACAGTCTCCTCTGGGAGGGTCTGCACAACTCTGCCAGTGGGGACGGATGCCGCCTCAGCTCTCCGTTGCCCTATGAGAACCAGCTGTCCTATCTATACTCTGCCTCAGCAGTCCCTCCTTGGGGTTAGGGTCACTATCAAAACCCTCACTGCTGTCTTAAAGGAACAGCAAGCTCTTGTCTGCTATTGGTCAATCTCCTCAGTATGTAAATAATGTCGCATTCATGAGGATTAACATTCAGGTAGAATTAAGACCATAATGTTTTGGCTGTTTCACCTTTTATAGTCATTGAGACACAATCAGAATCACGATGATAGTTAAACGTAGGGGAAGTGACCCTGACATAGATGTTATGCAGCATCAACACTAAAATAATTGTCTCTGTAAGAAACCAGCGTCGCTGTTAATACATGTCCTCCGCATCAACTGAACTAGATTATGAAAGTTTTATACTTGGAAATCAGTTTTAATTCTCAATAAACTACAAATATGAATCTAAAATGATCCTTTGATATTCTGTCGATTATATTCATACGCTGCTATAGAATAAAAAGAATCAACATTTTTTTTTCAGAGTTGACTTTGAAATTACAGTTTCTAACCTCACAGAGATACGAATTTACACCTTTTAAAAGGAAATCCACACTTTTGCAGAAAACTACACATCATGTTAATTTCCCATTACAACTTCTTTCAGTCCTGAACAGAAAGTTACTCCTTGGCAAAGGAGCCATAATAGGAACAACTGTAAAAATCAATATTGATTCTATTGCCAAAGAATGAATTTCATTGATTTTCAGGAATGGCAGCTATTATGAAGGAAGACAGAGCAAAAGTTTTTACAGTCAACTTAGTGGCTGTGTGGTGGTGGTCAACACTTGGCTTTATGATAAAAATATTTCTGAAAAGAATTTAAATTTATTGGCTAAAAAACTTGTGTATATGATTATGATCTTTCAAGCCATTAATAAATTCTATGCCCCAGAAGCTATTACTTTAAAAGTTCAAGCTAAATGTAGGGTTCTGTCCATATCTAACTTGTACAAGCCACCTAAATGTGCCTCATGTTATGAAAATAAATTCTCCATATTAGCTCAGTCATATGCACATGGAAATAACCTGAGATATGGTGAGACAAATTTCATTATTTTCAAAATGTAGAAAAATATTCAATTATTTAAGAGAAATATTGTTCCTTGCCTAATGAGGACAGCAGTTTAAAAAGCTGTTAAAATTCTCAACTTCTAGTGCACAGCTGATGTAACTGCACAAAAATAGCTATAATCGATAGTCATCCCATGGCCTTGAGGAACTGTGAATAAATCAGGGACAATGAAGACCTTGCTAAGGCTGCTGCCCTTATTAAAGCCCCAGAAAACTTACATTAACAAATGTAAGAAAGCTTTAGAAGGTTTTCAGTAACAGGAGCTGCAGTAAAAACACCTTTTTAGCATTTCTTCTGACAGCTGAGGCACGTGGATGCATTGCCTTGCTTAACCTGGAGAAATGCCCTCACTAGAAGCAACCATGCTCGCTGCCTTTGGAATGTGGATTCCAAGCATTTCTCTTGGGGTAAGGGTGGGAGATCCAGGTTCCTATAGGTTATAAAGACGGTCCTGACCCGTTCTCGGTTTTGGAAATAGAAGGAAAATATGAATACAGGAGCAGAATAAATTAACACCAATTGGAAGCTCCAGTCTAATTAAAGAATGCAGTTTTGATGAGCGGTTTCAGCAGAGAGTCACAGAGAGCCTTTCGGCATTTTATACACTGCAAACAGCCAGACAATGAAATGGACGTACCTCAGAAACAACTTCCTGCTCCCAGGGCTTCAATCACCATCATTATTTAGTTAAGATCAAGCTATTGCTTAATGGGCATTTTTAATTATAGAATTTTCAGCATGAAATGGCTTAAAGGATTTGATATAGAATTTAAATTACAAAAAATACAATAAAATACAATGCAGACTAGATATAAATAAAAACCTAAATTTCATACAAAAAATACTGTACCGTTGTTAATACAGGAAGCTGTTGTTTCTCCCCAGTGCTGAGGATTAAACCCAGGGACGTATATATACGGAGCACATGTTTTGAAGTGGCCTAGTGCCCAGGAAAGAATTTTGATGGTATCAGATTTAAAAAAAAAAAAGTCCTACTATGCAAATGATATTGAAATCTAAGTCCGTGCAATCGCTGAGTCTTCAGTAGCTTACGAAATAGTGTAGTGTAATGTGTACTAACGTTCTAAGTACCTGTACAAAGTTATTGGTGCTAAGGTCTAAATATCCTAACTGCCTTAACGTAACATCGAAGAAGAGAGAAACCTCACATAGTAAATTAGAAACAGTAACAGAAGAGGTACCATGTTATGTGATGTGGTAACTCAGGTACTGTCGTATATACGCTGAACAAGGATTATCGCTAAAAGCACAAGTCAGTGTATGTGAAGCCCAGGTAATCTGAGCCTGTTTATCAAGAGAAGCTGACAAACAGTCATTTCAGTTTTGTGGGTAAGCTGAGGCTACTGGGTACCCTCAGCCATACCATCTGGGGATTTTGTTCTTCATGAAAGATATTTAAATCTATCGCCAAAGTGGAAAATTCCATGGATCCAGAAGCGGCGCAGCTTGGGAACCACAATTAGGTTTCGGAGTTTCCTTCGCCGTTCTCATGAGGTTGGAGCTGTTCTCTCTCTTGCTCTTCTTGAGGCGGTCGGACACGTTTAAAAAAGCCCATCTGTCAGTTAAAGAAAAGACAAAGCTCTCACTAGCAGAACGTTAAAAATACAATTGAGCGTTCCTATTAGCAGCTTGAGACTCCAAATACCATCCTGAAACGAGCCCTGCTCATCGGGCGGTGTCACTGTGCGCCCGTTTCTTCTCTTCTTTACTCTTTTCCTTCCTTTTCCCTACTCCCTTCCCCTTTTCTCCTATTCTTTCCCCTTCCCCTCCCAAAGTCCATCACTTACCCTGTACATTACAAAAACCAGAACAGCCAGTAGCAAGAGCCCGGCGAGGACCGCCAAGATGATCACCCACACGGGCACAGGCATGGGCGCCGGCTGAATGCCCCAGGTGATGTTAGTGGTGACCTGTTGGGAAAACACACTGCGCTTTAGAGAACTCTTTGACTTAGTCAGAAAGTCAGTCGCTTTTAATTTTTATTTAGTGGTGTTCACGTCACGCTCCTTTCTCACACAATCATCTAGTGTGCACACATTAGGTGTGCTAACAGTAAGCTGACTTCAGAGTTCACGTGAAATGACCGGTAAATGACCCTCTACAGACCTTGGCAGCTGATCCCATTTTCGGTACTTAAATATCTTCAAAATCCGTTTACTTTATGTACTTAGTTTCAAACCTTATAACTGTCAGGGGAGAAAGGAACCAAAAACATCTCCCAATGAATGTGGTAAACAGTGAAAACCTGTTACAAAGACAAAGCATTCAAGGAAAAAGCCCAGCGCTAGTAATTCTACAGTGGAGTAAAGGAATACCATAGGACAAGAGTACAATCCTGGGATTCCGCAGATAAAGGCACTTGCCCCACAGCTGATGATCTACGTTCAATCCTCAGGCCCCAAATGATGGAGGGGGAAAAAATCAGTTTTGGAAAATTGTCCTCTGGCCTTGACATGAACGCTGTGGCTTGTGCTCCACCTCCATCTCTACCACCTCCACCTCCACCTCCATCACCACCACCTCCACCTCCATCACCACCACCTCCACCACCTCCACCTCCACCACCACCACCTCCACCACCACCACCATAACCTCCATCACCACCACCACCACCTCCACCTTCATCACCACCACCTCCACCACCTCCACCTCCACCACCTCCACCTTCATCACCACCACTTCCACCACCTCCACCTCCACCACCTCCACCTTCATCACCACCACCTCCACCGCCTCCACCATAACCTCCATCACCACCTCTATCTCCACCACCTCCACCTCCATCACCACCACCACCACCACCACCACCACCACCACCACCACCTCTATCACCACCTCCACCACCTCCACCTCCAGCACCACCACCTGCATCACCCCCGCCTCCATCACCTCCACCACCTTCCCACCACCACCTCCACAACAACAAATGTAATTTAAAAAAACAAGACGACGACGAATGAAAGGTTTTCAGATCTAAAATATTAATCCCAGCAAACAACTTGATGACTCTCAGTTACTGCAGTGAAGCTGCATGCACGCATTCACTCTTTGAAACCAATGACTTACGAGTGTGGAGTTGAAGAGATCCTCAATCGGAAGATTCTTGTACGGAAACTCTATGATATTAAATGACGCGGACGACTTCAGGGAGTAAGAGTGGTTCTGGTTCTCCTTCTGAATGGAAACAAAAACGGGATGGTTTCTCAGGTGGCAAGGCCTTTATTATTCCTCTGACAAACAAACAAATCTGCGGGTGCATCCGTCCGCTTACATTCATAAATGTCTCGGTCCACAGCAGGGATTTGATATACAGGATCGCACTCTTCCCTCGATCCAGCCGCCCGACCTGGCAGATGATCTGCAAGCACTTAGCGACTCCACAGCCCTGCAGGGATGAACCACTTTCACTTACAAAGTAAGATCACACTGTCTCTTTTTAACACTGATATTTAACATTTGAACATGAAGCATTCTTACAAGAAGACCAAAGAGGAAGTGTATAGATTCTTTGCCTTTTAGGAACAATGCTTAACAAACAAGACAACAGTTAACCCTGTGCTTTTTGTTAAATTGTTTTTTATTTTATTTTCTATTTATTTTGAAACAGGGTCTCATTATATAGCCCAGGTTGTCCTGGAACTCACTGTGTTGACTAGACTGCCCTGGAACTCACTGTGTAGACTAGACTGCCCTGGAACTCACTGTGTTGACGACTAGACTGCCCTGGAACTCACTGTGTAGACTAGACTGCCCTGGAACTAGCAGAGATCCGCCTGCTACTGCCTCCCCAGTGTTGAGATTAAAGGCGTGTGCCATCACACACAGCAAAATCAGTGTTTTTTTTAATGTAAATTATTCTAGAAACATAAAATATATAATATTGAAAATTTCATTTTTATAACAACTCAACAATCTTTAGGGGACCCCTCAACATTTTTTAAGACACAAACGTCATCAATTTTAAGGCATAAACATCAGATCACAGTAAGTGCAGAAAAGAAAGGATCAGTGAACAGTAATTGTTCTTCTGCATGAGACTCGCAGAGAGACAATCACATGCTGATGAATAGTTAGCCAACACAGAAGGGACTCAATAGTATGTTTGTGGACTTTTTTCATTTTGCTTTTCTTTGGTGTTTTTCTGTCTTATTGGTCTTTTGGTTTTGTTTTTTGTTTTCCCCCCTCTGTTTCTGTGGGACTTTTTTGTGTTTTTTTTTCTTTCTTGTTGTTTCTTACAGAGAAATAGAAAAAGAACATAAAATTAGCTGAGTAGGAAGGTGGGGGAGTATCTGGGAGGAACTCATCAAAATCTATCAAATGAAAAATGTTTCAATATAAAAAGTAAATACTATATTTTTTAAAGCAAAATGGGGACGAGAGAAACAGTGTGGGAGACTAGGTGCAAACAGACAGACAGCAAGGTCCTGATGGAGGCTGCTTGTTAGTTCCTAACTGCCCAGACTTGAATAATCACACAGAAAATGTATTAATTAAATCACTGCTTGGCCTATTAGCTCTAGCTTCTTATTGGCTAGCTCTTACACCTTAAATTAACCATTTCTATTAATCTGTGTATCGCCACATGGCTGTGCCTTACCAGCAAGGTCTGGGCACATCTGTCTCCTGCTGGCGGCTGCCTGGTGTCTCACTGACCTCACCTTCTTTCTCCCAGCATTCAGTTTAGTGTTCCCACCTAGCTCTACTATGCTCTATTATAGGCCAAAGCAGCTTCTTTATTCATTAACCAATAAAAGCAACCCATATACAGAAGGACTTCCCACATCAGCAAGGGCCCTGAATGTGTGGTTTACAGGCTATTATGTTATAAAGCTGATTACATTACAAGCTCTGATTAATTTTCCTTTTTATGAATATTTTATTTTTAATTGTGTGCATCTGTGTGGGGATAAGCAAACATGAATGCAAACATGGTGTTCTTTGAAACCATAGGTGTTGTCTCCCTCTGGAGCTGTGGTCATAGTTATGAGCTGCCTATTGTGGGTGCTGAGAACCTAATTCGGGTCCTCTGGAGAAGCAGCCAGAGCTCTTAACCACTGAGATATCTCTCTAGTCACCTATGATATTCCTGAGTCAGCTGAGAAGGTCCTGGAGTGAAAGAACCCCAATAGATTCAGTAGTAAATAAATTCTAGGGGAGATAAGGGCAGAAAATCAGAAGCCAAGGTTAGTAAAACTCAAAGAAGATGGTCCAAGTCACACCGTGAAGGAGTGGAGCTGGTGGAAACAAGTTAGAACTGGAAGCAGAGAAGTCGCTCCCAGAAGCTGTCCTCTGACCTCTGCAGGCATACCATGGCATGTATGTACCACAAATACACAAACACACACAAATGAAAATCTAATACACAAACATAAGTTTTTAAAAAGTAGTGACTGTAAGGCATGGTGGTGCGTGCCTTTAAACCCTGCACTTGGGAGACAGAGGCAGGTGGATCTCTGTGAGTTTGATGACAGTTTGGTCTATATGGCAAGTTTCAGGAAAACCAGGGCTGCATTGAGAGACCCTGTATCAAAAAAACAGACAAATTATAAAAGAAAATGTTACTGTGAGGTGATGGTAGTGGTGGCACACCCCTTTTATCCCAGCACTTGAGGGCAAAAGTAGGTGGATCTCTGTGAGTTCAAGACCAGCCTGGTTTACAGAGTGAGTTCCAGGACAACCGGGGTTACACAGAGAAACCCTGTCTTGAAAAACCAAAATAATAATAATAATAACAACAATAACAACAACTAGTAGTAGTGTTGGCTTCAGATCTACTTTTTTTAAAAAATTAAATTAAATTAAAAAGACTAAACAACTCATTTTTTTCAAACAGTACAGGAAATCATTGAACTAATTATTCCCTTCATACGTTCTCATCACTTGGTCTCCTGGTTTCTCCTGCAACGTGCCATTGAAGTATCAAAGAAAAAGATGAGATCAGAAAAGTTCAGGTAACAGAGCACAGTCAAGGAAGTCAGTTAGAATACAAATGCTTTTATTAAACAATCTATTAAATGGGTCGGTTGAGAATTGCCCCCAGCGTGACCAGGGTCAAGAGCGAGAACTGAAGCGTGATCTTTTAGGCACTGCGCTATGATGTCGTCTGTCCTGAAATCGTGTATTTTTAGATGCTTACCCTTTGCGTACTTGGGATGGCACTTACCAAAGTGTGAACATCTCCCTCCCGGAGGGCGAGATCCCGCTTGGTGATGAGATGATTCCGTTCTCCTTGTCCGGTGGTTGTGTCATTCTTTTCGGGTGTCTGCAGAGATGAGACATGGATTGTAAGACGGTGGTTAAACAATAACGGGAAAACATTTCACAGCGACATTTGGACATTAATGCTTAGACATGGTTAGCATACAGTCTGTGCAAATGTGATCCGAGAGAAAATTTACCTCTTAATAGTCAGTGAACAGGAAAGACAGAAAAGAAAAGATCAAAGTCATCAATGTACCCTACGAATTTATTAAAGTTCCCTTTTCCTACGCATTGCTCGTCCCCATGCATCCCTAAAGGGGAACCGAGAGCAGCACTGAAAGAGCCTGAGACTCTACAGTGCATCTGTGATGAGTGTTGTTAGGAGCTTTGAGTTTAATTGGTTTGGGGTTTTGGAAACAGAATATTACTATACAGAATAGAGTGGCCTTGAGCACAAAATGTAATCCCAGATAGTCTCAAACTAGTTATGGGATTACAGGTATGAGCCAGCAAGCTTGGTTTATTTTTATTTATTCCCTGAACTTTTCGTAGACTATATAAAACATAATATTCTTATGTAAATATATGTTCTAGAACAAATATTACTATCACCAAAAATATATAAAATTCTATAGCATTTTCCTAGACCCTGTTAATCAAGAGTCCCAAGTAAAATGGTATCATATTATTCTTAAGACAGAAATTCCAACAATAAAATAGTATTATATAATTAATAAACTGAGATGCAGTGGGCCATGGTCAAGAATAACTCCCGAGGCTTCCAGAACACTCATAAAAATATGGTTCGTTTTGATTTCACAGAATTGATTCTTACTATTACATAAATTTAGTATACTACTTTTGAACTAAAATACTTTTTGCAGAGTTCATACATTAAAATAGCTGTTTGTATTTCATGTGTTTCATTTATCGATTCAGAAAGAAAACGCACTACCTTAATTCTCAAAGGGTTGATCTCTGTGTCCGAGGTACAGTTCATTGGCCCGTCAATGTCATAATGAAGGATATACAGCAAAGTGTTGTTGTTATATTTGTAAGGCCACTGGAGATTTAGGATTGCCTTGCTGAACGAACTTGGACCATTGTTTCTTAGCTAATAAGAAAAAGGAGATGTAAGCACTGTGGACAAAGATTAGACCTATTTTCCTTCCACCAAGTGATCACTAGAAATCATATCAACAATGGGATCTGAAGAGCAGCCGTTTCTACCATGGGGATCTAATCGTGACCTCTACGCACAAAAGCCAAACAATGTTTATCTCAAGTGCAGAAAGATCTACCAGGATGAAAATGTCAGAAGGCTGACTTAATAGCCTTTGTATAGACAATAAAACGGCTTAATTACAGGCATTTCCAGCTTTTAATCAGAACTTCAAAAGGCTGTGGAGCATACACGAGGATTATCTCTTTCATTCAGAAAGAGTTGGTTTCGCTTTTTTTAAACACATAAAGTTATGTGTCTATAAAAACGAACTTACAAACAGTACTTTTGGTATAAGTTCAAACAATGCAAACTCTACATAAAAATCGTACAGGATTGCTTTTAAAAGCTCTCTCCCTCGCCCTAGCCCCTGCCCCCACTTTGCCAACTTTCTACTGGGTCCGAGAGCTGCAAACCTCGTAGATGTGCTGAACAACAGGCCCAATGTCCTCTTCTGTCTCCGGGTTTTCCTTGTACTCCCAGTTTGGAATTGGAAGAAAGATATGATCAGGACTTGAGACTCTAAACAACGACCAAAGAAAACCTGCCGTGAATATCAAACAACATAACCAGTTCTTTCCCCTAAGTGTTCTATATTCAGTGGAATAAAACCAGACCTAATTATAAAAAGCCTCAAAGGAAAAGCTTGTTAATGAAAAGCTTTCATTTTTCTTTCTTTTTTATTGTTTTTATTGATCTATAATTTTTTTCTCTGCTCCCCTGCCTTTCCCCCCCTTCAACCCTCTCCCATGGTCCCCATGGTCCCCATGTTCCCAATTTACTCAGGAGATCTTGTCTTTTTCTACTTTCCATGTAGATTAGATCCACATATCTCTCTCTTAGTTTTCTCATTGTTGTCTGGGTTCTCTGGGATGGTGAGTTGTAGACTGGTCTTTCTTTCCTTTATGTCTAAAAGCCACTTATGAGTGAGTACATATGACATTTGTCTTTCTGGGTCTGGGTTACCTCACTCAATATGTTTTCTAAATCCATTCATTTGCCTGAACAAGCTTTGTATGCATAAAATCTACTGTTCTTAAATCAGCCTGCATCAATGAATCAGTGAGCAACTGGCTGTGAAAGCCAATCAACGTATTTTAAGGTGGCTGTGTTTGTGCCCCCTGGAGCACCTTCAGGGTCTCATCTCTGCAGAGCCCACTGCCTTGGGAAGCCAAGCACTAAGCGGGAGTGGCTGCCCGTAGGAAGCCAGGGTCCAGCAGCTACGTTTCAGAAGTAATCACAATGACGTGATAGTCAACTGGAGGCTCACACTTACCCTCTTATCTCAACAGCAGCCAAAACGGCAAGGTCAACTTTATAAGACACAACAGGGCTTACATTGTCAAAAGAATTAGAGCTGAAAAAGAAAGGGAAAACAAACACACTCAGGACTGAATCGGGCACATTTATCATCAAAGCCATAAAAGGGAAAACTCAGGGGAACTAAAACTAAACAATCCAAGGCGGCACAGAAACTGAAGCCCTACTGATCAAGTGATTATTTTAATTACATGCAATTCAAAGCTGAAGATAACTTTTATTTCCTAATGCTTAATTTGTCTTATAAACTCAAATTAGCAAGATAGCCATTTGCTTAATTAAATACTGATTAAAGAATCTTATAATGAAGTACTGAAATTTTAATCTATGTTATTCCATCTTTAAAGGGTAGTATGTAATGTATTTATAAGGAAACATGGTTATTTTATCCTAATACATTGTTTTTCATACCTTTGGATTTTCAGGTCAAATTTCACAGAGGTATCCATTTCTGATTGCTGGTGGACGCTAAAACGGAGGCCAGCAAACAGCTGGAGAGGGGAAGGTAATGATGAATAATTAATGCCTCATTTAAATCAGAAACTTCAAATCTGACATCCACATACAAAGGTGTATTATAAAATATGCTTTTGACGAGGTTACAGTAAAAGTGAACAAAAATAATTACATCTCATTTTCCACTGAGGTCATGATGGAGGCTATTTAACAATTATTGATTACAGCCATACCTACCTACAATAATAACCACCTTTCTAAAAATTTCCGTGTTTATTGTTGCAATGAAAGCCTGCAACTGAGTCCCAAGACTTGCTATAGGAAGCTGAACTAACCTGAGTGAAGAAGCCAGACAGGGAACACTGGAGGCTTAGTCAGAGCACAGCGTGAAAGAGTTGGACTAAAAGCAGAAAGTCTCTCCTCACACCTCCCACTGTCTCCTCCCCAGCAACTCACAGGCTGAGCCCTGAGGCAGAATACAGAATGATTTTGAAAACAACTGAACTGAAGGTATAAGAGAACAGGCTTCCTGGGGACCACATAGATGGCATGGGAAAATGGCACCTCCACCGTGCTGCACTCACGTTACAAAGTCTGCAGCTGGCTACTTAGAAAAGCCAGGACATAAAGGGCCTCTGAGCTAGAAAACCAGAGAATGAGAAAATCAAAAGCTCTTCCCCATAGAGCATCTATCCAGGATAACGAATGCCTGTGGAAACACACTCAGAGAAGAAGCATGCCACGTTTAGACCATGCAGCAGGTCTGCACATAACTGCCATCAGTGTGCCTGGAGAGCATCCCATGTACAGGCCTGCTTTCCTCAGTACCGTGACACACAAACCCTGCTTCTCTTCTGCAGGACTTGGGGAAAACCTCCCTGGGCGCTTGGCTTCCTGCTCGATAGTACCCTGCTCCCCATCAGAAGAGGATGCCTCACCCAACTAAGTTTCTCCTCCTTGGATGATATAAGGCTTTAAGTTAGTAAGAGGACACTATCTCACCTAAGAGTAACAGGCCTTGGTGTCTGCCAAGGCTGCAGAGACACCCTGGCTCAAAATACTAAAAGTATAATTTTAGTCCTTAGTTTAAATCATGTTTCCTTCTATTTACCAGATTTAAGGCAGTGTGAAGAGACGTTTACGGCAGAGGATACAGCTCCACCTATAATGTTAGCATCCTAGTTAAGCTGAGCAGAACTCAGCTAAAAACTAAACTCTAAATCAAAACAAATTTAAAGATACTTCTCTGAGGGCAAGTGAAATGGCTCAGTGGGTGAAGGCACTTGTTGCCAAACCTGAAGACCTGAGTTCAGTTCCCAGGTCCATAAACCATGTTGGAAGAAGAGAATCAACTCCTAAACTTTGTCCTCTGACTTCCACAGTGTGTGTAGCATACAAGCATACATGTGTAGGCATAACACAAATGCACACAACATAGATAGATAGATAGATAGATAGATAGATAGATAGATAGATAGATAGATAGATAGATGATAGGTAGATAGATAGATAGATAGATGATAGATAGATAGATAGATAGATAGATGATAGATAGATAGATAGATAGATAGATAGATAGATAGATAGATAGATAGATAAAATTAAAGATACTGCCTAGAGCTGCCATGGTGGTTCACAGCCTCTTGTAATTCCAGCACTTAGGAAATAAAGGAAGGAAGAACTTGAGTTTGTGGTCATGCTGAGTTTACATAGCAAGATCCTATCTTAAAAACACAAACAAGCCGGGCAGTGGTGGCGCACACCTCTAATCCCTGCACTCTGGAAGGCAGAGGTAGTCAGATCCCTGAGTTCGAGCCCAGCCTGGTCTAGAGAGTGAGTTCCAGGACAGCCAGGGCTACACAGAGAAACCCTGTCTCAAAAAATAAAGAAAGGAAAGAAGAAAGAAAAACACAAACAGCAAAACCCAGGGCTTTGATGTAGCTCAGCAGTGCGACATTTTCCAAGCATGTTCAAGGTCCTGCGCTACGCCCTTAGCAACAATAATGAAGAAAAACCCAACTTGCTTTGAAATTACTATAAACAAACCTAGAGAAAAATTATTTATAGGACGAAATATTTATATTCTACTTATAAGGAGACAACTCAATAGAATTAAGCTGCCTTACTTGAGTTCCAGCCTTCATCGGGTTGCCAAGATCACACACCACCTGCCGGGTTTGGTTTTCTGTCTTAAATGCACAGGAGAGTCTTGCTAGGGCCTTTACAGACAAAAAAGAAAATAAAGAGAAGTGGGGTTGGGGAAAGTAGAAAGAAAATAATAGTCAAAAAAAGTCGAAACTATAAAGTTCCTATTCAATACTGTGTATATATTTAAATTCCTTTTTTAAAGAAGCAAATAAATCTATTTGAGCAAGTAGAAAAGAAAACCGGAGCTGTGGACTACTGCGCTGTGTAAACGTACAGGCGTCAGAAAGTGTAGTAATATGGGCGGCGGCAGGGTTGCGTCCCCAAATCCCCAGCCGCCTGCCCGGCTAGCTTATGCCCCGAAATAATTACACAGATACTGTATTCTTTTAAACACTGCTTGGCCCTTAGCTCTAGCCCTTACTGGCTAATTCTGATATCCCAATCAACCCATCTCTAACAATCTGTGAGCACCGGTCTTACCGGGAAGATTCTAGCCTAAGTCCATCCTGGGTCGGAGCTGGGGCATGGCGTGTGTCTGCCTGGGAGCGGGTAGCATGGCGTCTCTCCTGCGTCTGCTCCAGAGAGCAGAGCTGTGGAGTCTGACCTCACTTCCTCTTCCTCCCGGCATTCTGTTCTGTTTACTCCTCCCACCTATCTCCTAACCAATGAGAGCCAAGCAGCTTCTTTTATTTTAACCAATGACCTTCCTCCATCAAGAAAGCTCCCTGGAGGACTCGGATTCTGACCATAGGGCCTCTAACTAGAAACACGATGGGCAGGTTTAGAGACCTTATCTAGCTGACCTCATGTCTCAGATGCTCGGCTGGCAAACCTAGTAATTCCATATCAATTATTCAAGGTATTGGCCTGAAAGGAATTATTTAAGACATGCACTCTATTGCCCAGCCATTTAGTCTTAGAATGGCTAAGCTTGGGCTTCACTGACTAGGGACTACCCCATAAATGTTAAAAAGACTGCTTGCTTACTTCATTGTTCCTGACAACCCCGATGAAATCAGCCTGTGGTGGGATGGAGACGATGAGCTCCGCTTCGTAGGCGCCCTCCCCCTGGTTCTGCGCCTTCACCGTCAGGGTCAGAGGGTTGTCGTCCCCAATGTAGAGCTTCTTCTGATCACTGCAAGTTAATTCAAATCCAACAGTGAAGAAAGACTACATGGGGAGCGTGCGACTGTTCAAAGAAACCGGAGCTAAGACACCGCACTGACATCCTGCCCTGTCTCACAGCTCAGGAGAAACCCGAAACCAGCGCGCTGCATGCTCAGTACGTCTCCCGGACTGAACACTGTGGCCAGTCACAAACCACTGCTCTTTACAGGCAGTGACCAAAGTCACATTACATCTGGGCGTGTGCTTCTAATTCCTTGGTGCTCTTGCTAAACGATGAACTAGTCTTTCGTCCTAATCCCCACGACAATCTTCTCCATGTCATCTCAAGTGGCAAGGACATCCCTCAGTTCAGACCATGCCCACACTGAAGCAGATCGAGGCAATTAGTAGGGTCTCAAGGCACAACCAAACCTTATTGTCATAAATCTGCCCAGCCAGGCACCTAGCGAAAACATAGTGGGTATTTATTTTAACCATGGTATTAATTGCTTTATTGTGAAGAAAATCATGCATTATTCTTTACTGGTAGTTTTTCTCCTTAAAAACATTAGCATTTTTAATAGAAATTTAAATGTTTTTCCATTTAACTTTCTTATATTTCATATTTACTGTTTGGAGTAAAACTTACCTGTCTACCGAAACTTCCAGTTTGGGCTTACAGACATTGTCTTCCCCACAGTCAAGTAGAATATGAGCCTAAAAGAAAAATATTTTACTCTTTTCTATGTGGGTTCTGGCCACTCATCTTTAAACATGGAGTGCAGGCAATCAAGAATAAGGGGAGAAAACAGAAGTGCTGACAATTTTGTATATCTCAGATCAGCTGTTAACATTTTGGAGTGAAATCTGGTACAAGAAAGGAGGGTTCGTTTTAACTGTGCCCCTGTCTGAACTGAATGAACTGAGACAAAATAACTCCTCATTCAGACAATGGCCTCCATTGCTATCACAGAAACTGGCTGCAAGCATCAAGTAAGGAGAAAATGGTCAAATGAGCCCAGCATGTACAAACCCATTGGGAAAGAAAAGAAGAAACCAGTAGTAGAATGATAAACCTGAAGAAAATAGCAAATAGTCTAAACTTGGTTTTGGTTAGTTTTTGTTGTTGTTGTTTTGTTTGTTTTTGTTTTGCTTTGAGGTTTTTTTTTTAATCTGGCCAAGGAAATGTGCCATAAAGAACAGTGTGAAAAAAAAATCTCAAAAGAAAGACTGCAAGAACACAGATCTTGGCCAAAGGCATAGAAGGAACAAAAACATTGGGGAGGAAAATAAAGGTAAAGTCATTCTTGGTTTATTTGTTGCTATTTTAGTGAGACTTTGTCTCAAAAAATAGTAACAATAATGATAAAGATTTCTAAAATAAATCTAAAACTATAGAGAAAAAACAATTAGAGCCCATATATCAAAATGCATACTATCATGCACAGGGAAAAAGTTATTTCTGAATAAACTACCACACAGAGAAGCTCACGCATCAAATGAACCATCAGTACAACATCCACTCACCCCAAATATCAACTGTGAACACAGAACCATGTTCACAAGTCTATTTCTCCTCTGGTTTCTTTTTTTCTTTCTTTCTTTTTTTTTTCAAGTTTTTCGAAAGAGGATTTCTCTGTGTTGCCTGGCTGTCCTGGAACTCACTCTGTAGATCAGGTTGGCCTCGAACTCACAAAGATCCACCTGTCTCTGCCTCCCGAGTGTTGGAATTAAAGGTGTGTACCACCATTGACCAACTTCCTCTGGTTTCTTTAGTTAAAATCTACCAGCATATATATATATTTACACACACACACACACACACACACACACCACACACACACACACACACATATATCCCTTATGGTATTTAAGAACACAAAAATAAATTGGGAAGTGTTCTTACCTGCCGGCTGACATTGGCAGGAGTGAACTGGTTCAGAATGGGCTGCAAGCCTGTATTGTCGGCAGCTGTCCTCTGGTCCAACCGATACTCCATAAAAATAGTGATGGGAGTGAGTTTGTCTCTAAATTCAGATTCATCCTGAAAGAAAAGGGCTTCATGTTAAAGATGACACCAACCCAAACTACTGGGAGAAACCCACAGTTCCAGAGAAGCCACAAAACGAGCCAAATTCATCATTAGAACCTTCAATTCTAACCTCTGGACCACTGTGGCAACTGTAGTAAGCATGACGTGAAACTCACGCGGCTGTCCAGTAAGAACTATTCAGCAGGTTTTGTTTCCTAATGAAACCTTGACTCCCAAAAATACCTACGAAGCACGTTAATTGTCAACCCAAGTTCTCCGGGGAAACCACACATGTACATCATAGCCTGCCAAGAGCTGACCTCTGCCAATTAGGAGGAGATGTTATAGTGTAGACTGAGAACTGGGGCTGTCATAAATATCAACTCTTAGCTATAAACCTCGGCATCCAACTCACTTCTGTGACTGCTAGATGAAACGATTGGAATTCATCCGTGAGCTGGTGGACTCTCAACTCCAGCAACCAAAGAACAAGATAAAGTTCTACATCCTGTAGATATTCCTCCCTTATTAAAGATGACAACTGGACTCTACAGAAGGTATTACACTGCCCTTTTTATCTCACGGATGGGATGGCCCGGACAACCTCCCTTTGTTCTGTGTCTGTAAAAACACACACAACCCCACCTAGACTCTGCTCCAGGGGAGGAGGCTTCCAGGCCATGGTCACCCACATTCCCAGAACACGTTATTTTCTTGTCTTCTTTTAAAGGGAGCTGTGATTTTATGTCCCCACGTAAAATTGGCACTCAGGCAACTGCCCAACATAGGAACAGGACACTAAAGCGGCTTTAAGTCATCCAGCTTCTTCCTTTCCCTTTCCACCTTCCCTTCCCGTCTCAGCTAAGAGCTGATGAAATTCAGTTTGCCAGTCCCTACGTGCTCTATCGACACAGCTGTTTCCAAGCTGGTCTCAACATATTTTATGGCCTACAATAATGGCCGATATTGATATACCTGCTTTGCTAGTGTCACATTTTATATAGATCTGATAAACACTGCATAAACACTGACAACAGTGTACTCTTCATTTCTCTTTCTCTTTTGGCTAACTGGTAACGAGCTCTCACATAATCTATGATTTTCTTTTGATTTAACACTTTGAGCCTCATCCATATCTCCAAGATGAATCCACACTGCACATTAATAGGTTATCATACGACAGTTTCCATTCTTCTGTCTAAAACTCCTTGAGTGATTTGAATTTGGTTTTGTTGCAATGATGAATCTTATAAATTCTGTGTCACAGCGCTATTCATTGTCCCAAATCTTCCTAACTACTAAAGGGTCATCAGCCAAGAGTGGATTTCCATCCCTCACACCCAGACTAGTGAGCAGACACTGGAAGACTTCAATTAAATTTAAATTTGGATCTGCTCACATTCCTGACTTAAGATGCTTGCCTCTCCGGTCTCTTAAGTCCTGAATGCTTCTTCAGATCAGAGGGCTTTGCTTGCTTGTTTGTTTCTTGCAGCTAAGTAAGATGCTCAGGTGTTTTCCCTTCCTTATTTATGTGAAATTTCTTCTAAATTCTAAAGTCTTATGCTTCTTTGGGTAAAGATTTCTTAGGGGCACTTGGGCTGTGGAAGCAGGAGAGTCATGGACTCAAGGTGATCCTCAGCTACAAAGTAAGTTCAAGGCCAACCTAAATGACAGGAGACACTGTCTCAAAAACAAACAAAACCCCAAAACTATTTTCAATGAAAGTTTCACTATTAAAATAACAATAGAATCACTCATATAAAGATATGAGTATATTATGAATATATAATCATTATATGAGTATATATAATATAAAGATATGAGTTATCCTATAGCTATTGGTTCCTCATAGTTTCTTTTCTTTTTTGTTTTGTTTTGTTTTTTGAGACAGGGTTTCTGTGTGTGTAGCTTTGGAGCCTGTCCTGGAACTTGTTCTGTAGACCAGGCTGGCCTTGAACCATTAGAGATCCACCTGCCTCTACCTCTGCGTCCCAAGTGCTGGGATTAAGAAGTACACCACCACCACCCACCCCAGTTTTTCATGTCTTCTTATGGCAGGTGTGTTATGCGTGTCTAAGATTCCTATATGTTGGTACATAGTCATTCAAGAATTTCTGTAATTTCAGTCTCAATTTTATCTATCATTATGTCCCTTTTAAATTTCAAATTTTAGGTAGGTGTTCATTTTTGCAAATTTATCAAACATTTCACACAAATTAAATAGCACTTAAAGTACACATATGTTTTTCCCTATATTCCACTTCCACAATAGTCCGTTGTGACATATTTTCAAGACAGATAAAAATAAATTTCTGTTATGATCACTTTCACCAAAGACCACATTTCTGGTGTTTTTTTTTTTTTTCAGAAAAAATCACTTTTCCGCCTATTTTTCAATTACTGATTTCTGAAGTGGTTTGGATCTGAAGTGTCCACCACAGGTCTATGTGGTGCAGGCTTTGGTGAGACGGGGAGGTGACAGAAGCTTCCAGAAGTAAGCCTAAGGGCTGGAGGGATGGTTCGGTGGTTAAGAGCACTGGCTGCTCTTCTGGGGGACCTGGGTTCAGTCCCCAGCAACCACATGGTGGCTCACAACCATCTGTAACTTCAGGTCCAGGAACAGATGCCCTCTTCTGAGCACCATAGGCACCAGGTGAGCACTTGGTACACAGTCACTTGTGGAGGGAAAACACCCAAACACATGAACTTTTTAAACACTCAGCCTAGCAGGAGATCTTACTATTTGGGATATGCCTTTGAAGGGATTGTAAGAAGCTGGCTGATTCTCTCTTTCTTTACTGCCTGGCCATGAAACGTGAAGGGGTTTTTGGTTGTTGTTTGTCTTTTTCTAAAAATGAATTTTATGGGGCTGGAAAATGGCTCCTTAAAGAACACTGAAGCCTCGAGTTCAGTTCCCAGCACCCACATGGCAGCTCACAGGAGTGTGTGGCTACAGTTCCAGAGGATTTGGTGCTACCACGGCACCAGGTACATGCTTGGCACATACACATACATGAAAGTAAGACAATCATATGCAATAAATAAAAAAAACAGATAGAGAAATAGATAGATAGATTGGTGGGTGGGTAGATAGATAGACAGACAGACAGATAGACAGACAGATAGATGATAGACAGACAGATGATAGACAGATAGAAAGATAGATGATAGATAGACAGACAGATGAGATTCCTGCTTGGTTGAACTTCACCTGCTCTCCAAACTGAACTACCCCTATACAAGAAGCTGTACTCTTTCATGTTGGAGTTATGATGTATCTCTGTGCCAGGAACCTTCCATATCAGGCAAGAATCAATTGAGTCTCAAACTTCACGAGGTTCCCAGGCAAATCCCAATTCCTGGCTGATGTCTACAGTCAAAACCAGCCCTGCTTTGGACTCCGTCTCTTGCCTCAAACTAGACTCCCATGATAGCTCATGATTCAGATTTCAAATTTAGTCACTGGGGACTTTTGGTGGATGACTTAATTTTTGGACATTAGAGATTCCAGCAATATTTAAGAAGCAAGTCTCTGCATGACTGGTTCTGTAATAGAAGGCCTCCTCAAGCACCTGCCTGACAGGAATAAACCATATCCGCTGAGCTTTGACACTCTCGGGCACGTTTCTCTGGGTTTTTCATTCTGGCTGACCACCGTTTTCAGAAAGCAAAAGCCGTACACACGACAGAGAAGCCAGCGGCGCAGAGAGTGTTTCTTACCCGCAGGTAGGCCACCAGCTCCTCGCACTGCATCTGTCCCCCCTTGAAAACGGTCATGTTCTTGGAGTGCCCTGGGGACCTGTTATGGAGAAACAGTGCTCGTCGGATTGCTCCCTTTTGCTTGAGTTTATCCAAAAGAAGCTCCACCTGGAAGTCTATACAAACCAAAGCATTTATAACCAACACATTCCTCGGGGGCAGGTTTCTGTCCTAGCAACCTAGAGTCCCCCTCAAAGCAGAGATACCCATTTCTGAAAAGTAAGTCACTTCTAAACTCACTAAAACGCCCAAGCACGGTGGTGAGAAAGCAAGGAATTAATGGCAGAAAATAGTAAGTAGTTCACTTGTTCCCCCAAAAGTGTCATATAATGGCAGTGGCAGAGACGAAACCAGCTTCTCAGAAGGGGGAAAATGGGACTTTTAATTTAAGCTAAGGGAAAGACATCGTGGAACAGAGTAGACTAAGACTTCTCCACGGGGCGAGGGTGCAGATTGGTAGTGCACACAACACGCACACCACTTCCTGCGCCTTTTGATAAGAGGTATTGATTAATGTGCATCCAGTCACCATACTGAGTACTGTGAACCGTCTATATCACTTACAATGGTGTTTCCCATGAAGCTGCCCCTTACAGTGACAGCTGACTATGTCCTAACTGAAGCATGTGGCCATAGAAAACCGAATGGATTAAGAATCATTTAAAATATATGGGCAATTGTTAAAATTACTGCCTCCTAGTATTTATTTATTTAAGCAGTTTCTTCTTTTCTTTTCTTTTTTCCTTTTTCTTTTTTCTCTTTTTTGTAAAGACAGGGCCTCTCTGTATAACCGTTCCGGATGCCTGGAACTCACTCTGTAGACCAGGCTGGCTTCAAACTCACAGAGATCCTCCTGCTTCTGCCTCCCGAGTGCTGGCATTAAAGGCGTGTGCCAACACCACCTGGCTATACTACAATTTTTTTTAAACCTCCAGTCTCTTTGTAAGTGTCTTTAAATGTTTAACTCTAATTCAGGTATATCCCCTTTCTGGTCTTCACAGCTACTTTGCCCTATCTGTGCGGCTTTTCAAACTCAGTGAGTTCACTCCACTGCAGGCTTCTCGAGGTTGTTTCCAGGTGGGAAAGAGTTCCGGGGTCCCCCCACCCCCTGCTCTCTCATGTCCTGGAGGTCTCTCCATAAATCCGGTCTTCCGGTGAGGTCCAGCTTGCTGTCCTCTGACGTTCACACTGACTCCACTCAGCTCTTCAGCCCTCTTCTCCACCCTATTCCTACTTGCTACAAGAAGTGACCACACCATCCACTCTAACGGGCAAACCTTGCTCTCAGGACCACATCCGCCGTTTCAGCATAGAAGGGGTGGTGTTGGCTGCACACACTAAATGCAGCCACACAAACCTTTCCCCCTTTCTAAGGAAGACAAAAGCCTTCCCCGGTTCACAGCAGTGCACAGACTCATACAAAGTGGCATCGACCCCTCGTCCTCAGACGCTCAACGTTCTAAATGCTCACCGTGTCTAGTCGCAAACACATGGCAGCTGAACTGCCCGGCAAGCTGCCGAAGAAAGTAATTATATCTATTTTGTGTCCTAAATGTCTTCCGAGTGAAGACGCAGATTAAGCCAATGAGGACAACTGCTTCAGTAACTGTCCTGTGGGCCCTGAAACACAACCCTGTACCTGTAGCGCCATGAGCTCACTGACTCTGCCCAAGATACTCACTGAGCCTCTTCGGAAGAGTTCCTTTGCCGTCCGCCTTTAAGCAGAACCTGACATTAAAACTGTAAGAAAAAAAAAGTTTTTAAATGTAAATTCTACGATCTAATTTAGGTCCAGTCCTGCAGCCCACCCGAGTTCACTTGTCTAATGCAATCAGCCCTCGGTGTCCCAGGTGGTGGAGGGTAGTTCTAGGAACCAACCGTCCCCTCCCAGAGACCAAAATCAACTGCATTCACAGAAACCGCCTCAGTGATACTTCAGTCCAGCCGCCTAACTCTGTGTTGTGGTGCAGTGACGGAGGTATTCATCTTAATCACAACTAGTACATAACAAAGATCCTTACCAGGAAACTTTGAGAGTTGTCCCAGGCAATGGGCAGATTTTATTGTCTTGATTTAAAATGCTAGGGTACACTTCAAGGCCGGCATTTACGGTGACAACGGGCCTGGCTCTAGTTTTAAATTTAAAAAAAGAGAGAGAGAGAAAGAGAGAGAGAAAAGAAAAAAAAAGAGGAGGAAGAGGAAAAAAGAGCGAGGAATATTATTAAAAAATATACTGATTAAAAGTCTCATTCACCACAGATGCAGTTCAAGCCCATCACTGCCGGCAATAACAACAATTGTACTAGCCTAAATGACCCACACCTGACCTAATTTAGTCCTGCATCCTGGCAATTGCTCAGTTCCAGGCAAGAGCGACAACTAGTCAGCCTCTCTGAATTCAGCACAATAAAGCACAACGATTACTAGCTGTAGGACATTCAGCTAATTAGAGACACAGGGAGGAATGTGAGTGTCACAAACCCCCCTGTGCTGACAGGCGGATACGGGCAAGTGTGGGGCTTCTTCACGAATCGAATCCTCACAGTGTGGCACACACAAGTGTACCGGATGTGCTTTAAATGCCTGTTTTTATTATTTTAATTATGAGGGTGAGTGCAGATGCATGCAGAGGCCAGAAAAGGACATCAGAACTTGTGGAGTCATAGGCCATGGTGAGCTGCATGATACGGGTGCTAGGAACTGAACTGGGGTCCTCTGCAAGAGCAGTACCTGCTCCTAATTGCTTTCTCCTTTTTAAATAATTTATTTGTATTTTATGAACATTGGTATTTTGCCTGCACTTATGTCTATAAGAAGTTGTCAGATTCCCTGGAACTGAGTTGTGAGCCACTATGTGGGTGCTGGGACTTGAACCCAGGTCCTCTGGAGGAGCAGTTAGTGTTCTTAACCGTTAAACCATCTCTCCAACCCATGTCCAACTCAGTTATTTGAATATTTACCATATCCAAGTGTTTCTTTATGAACAATAAGTTATTAAACTATAACAATAAACTAAAATATACAATGAGTATTCCTATAATCTGAAAACTCCAAACCTAAATGCTATAGACTCTCAAACCTAAAAAGTTTTGAGCACCAACAAGATGCTCAAAAACGTGTTGGACTGTTTCAAGTTCTGGATTTTTAGATTAAAATTGCCTAACTGGCAAGTCTCTGCAGATACTTCAAAATTCATACAACTCCACAATCCGAAACACTTCTGGTCTCAAGCATTTCAAACAAGGGATATTCAACCTGTAAATATAATTTTGCAAATTTACGATGCACAGCTCTTAAGTATTATAATAATAAAAAAATAGTGAGGTCAGGTCAATGAAACTGCTTCAAATGATAAATTCTAGAAATCTGTAAGTTTGTTCTCCATGACTGTGAAGAAATTGATGGATCCCAGAGCCTTAGCAACCGCAGTGGTAACTTTCTTGCCAAGTTCAGCCCCCAGCAGTGCAGGAAGCTCGACCCAGAAGAGGCCGGCTGGTACTCAGAGGCAGAGGAAGGGATGACATTCCGTACTGAGAGCATGGATGCAGCTCACCAACGAGGATTTACTCACTATGCTCTAGTTGAAATAAATGTTTTGATACTTATGACACACCACCCTTATGGCCATAGACCACTGAGATACAAGTTATGTAAACCTCTGTTTTCTTAAATTTATTTCTGTGGGAGTCTGGGAATAGGGCGCAGCACACAAGGCAAAGTCACTCCCTGCTGCTCCTCATACATTCTTGATGACTGATTAAAATCGCAGAAGAATGTCTCCAAACAAAGCTTAAAAGCTAATGAGGAGAACTTCTGAATATTTCTCTAAAAAATATCTGTAAAAAACTATAGTTCTCTATTCTTTGAGACTTCCTTGAATATATACTATTTGCAGCAAAGCTTGAACAGAAAAATAATTTTGTCATTACTTGGAGAAATTAAACTGAAATTCAAAAATGAGTACTTAACTATAATTTTTTTCAAATAATTGAGAATATTCCTGGTATTAAAGAATATGGAACATACCTGTATAAGATAGCTCGATCCACACCAAAAGCTCCTACAACTAAGTCTTGAAAGAGCAAAAAAAATAGTTAGTAACAAAAGTGGTTTTAAAATATGCATTATTCTATGACATGCTTAATGTCCCTGGGTTTTATTTTCAAAGCCAGGAAATTAAAATTATAATATGCATAGAGAGAAACTACGTCAAAATGATAAATAAACTATCATCCCCAACTAGACTCTCATTTGGGCAGACAAGAATATTTTCAAGGGCTGGAGAGGTGGCTTGGTGCCTAGGAGCACAGGCTGCTCTTCCAGAGGCCCAGGGTTTGACTCCAGAGTACAAAGGTTTGATTCCCAGCATCCACAAGGTGGCTCACAACCTCTGTAACTCCAGTTCTAGATGTTCTGGTCCAGTCCATCCTGTGCCCTCTTCTGGTCTCTATGGGCTGTGCACACACACGATGCATAGACATACACACACATACATAAGATAAGAATAAAATAAAACTAAAAAAATTCAAGTAATCTTTTCAAAGGGTATTTAGTAAAAAGAACAACAATGAGGATGTGTTATGTGCCCAAAATACACATCCCCCAAGAGACAGCCTTACAGCTAAGCTTCTTCAGTGTGCAATTTCATTCTGAAATTACTTTTTCTTTCTCTCTTATTTCAAAACGAAACCCCAAACAAGAAGCAAATATTCCATATATGGCAGCAGGCAGAATTCAAAGCAGCCAGGACAAAACGTATTTGTGTTTCATGTAAAACTGGTTCATAATTTGGATAAAAATTAAATTAGAGTTCTATCCCACATTATACCCAAGTTAAATCTGAGAAGGCTCTCTCAACAGAAAAATACATGAAAAAACAAAGATGGAGAGATTGAATTTCATCAAAATCTGAAATTTCTGTACATCTTAGATGCTAATATGAGAAACTGGGAAATAATTACAAAAATTAAAGAGATAGTGTCTCAATATTTGAGGCACTGGACAAGGTTTTAAAAAATGAATGAAAGGAGAAAAGTACTTCAAACAAGGAGATACTTTAAGTACTTACAAAGGTGAATATACATTATAAAAAAATGCTTATCCTCATGAATACCCGAGAACTACCCACTGATATTATTATTCATATATCATAAAGACAAAAGTATTATAAACGGAGAACAAGTATGGGAAAATGAGCAATTGTTTACTGTCATTGAGTGCTTCAGAAGTTGACAAAAGCCATTTTGTTGAGGAAATAAAATTGAAAATTGGCAATCTGTATCAATGGCTTCAAAAGGGGAATGCTTCTTGGGGCTGGAGAGACAGTAAAAGCCATTTGCCAGGCAAACCCAATGACCTGAATTCAGATGGTAAGAAGCACGGACATACTGCAAATGTCTATAATCCTGACACACCTCTACTAGGAGATGAGAGGATCTAAGCTCCCAGGCAAGCTATGCTGCAGCACACAGAGACCATGTCTCAAATAAGGTGGAAAGGCAGGAATCAACCAGGTTATACTCTGACCTCCACACATCCTCTCAGCTCCTCATGTGCCCACAGTCATACAGACAAGCACTACCTCTGTGCATGTGTGTGTGCCCTCAGCCACACGTACAAAGAAGCACTACTACAGAGCCTAAACACACGCACACACACACGCACGCACACACACACACACACACACAAGAGCACACTGTTGTTGAAATAACAAAAACAGAATTGTTGTCAGGAGGAAATATTCAAGGACACACAACAAAATTATACATATGGACATAAGTACCAAAATATAAGGCAAAATAAGATAATACACAGTTATTTGTTACAATGGGAAACATAAAATTCATGTTTTAGAATAAATATTCTTGATATGCAACGAACAGTATATAATGCATGATGCTTTTTTGTTTATCAAACAACAAAAACACGGGACTAGAAAGATGGCTCCACAGTAAAGAGCGCTGGCTGCTCTTCCTGCAGATCCAGGTTCAATTCTCAGTACCCACAAGGTGACCCACAGCTGTCTGTAACAAGTTCTCTGCAGGCACTGCACAGACCTGATGCATAGACACGTACGCAGGCAAAACACCCATACAGACAAAAAATCACAAAACCCATAGATTACATACTCTTGTATATGTATGCATATGTGTGTGTGCATGTGTGTATATGAATGAATAATCTAGTCACAATGCTGTACACCTGCAATCCCAACTCCTCACAAGACAAAGGCAGGAGGACCATGGGTTCCAGGACAGCCTGGGATACATAACAAGACTGCCTCAAACAGTCACAAAGTATACATGCATGGGGGGGAGGGATGGAAGGATGGAAGGACACATTTGCTATACTAAGCTCTGCATGCACATAGTGCACTCGTGAGCACGTCACTGAACGTGTACACAGAATCCACATTAGCTGTTTCAACAACAAAGGTCATCTGGTTTTTCTAAAGAAAGGATGCATTTTGATCCTCATCCGTTATAATCCTCAAAGGGTACAAGGGTCTAAAGGATGGATGGTCTCACTCTGCAGATTAACCCAGTGGGAACCTTGGCAAGTTACCTTTTTGCTTTTCACATCCCCCAAATTGCCTCATTGTTACCTAATTTATCTTACATCTCATACAATTGCAATTAAGAAAATTTGGTGAAATGGAAGTTTTGTTTGTTTTAAATCAGAGTGATTGGTCCAGGCGGCTGGGCTGGTGGCTCCATTAGTAAACTCTTTACTGCACAAAGTGTGAACACGTGAGTTTGCGTCCCTCAGCACCCAAGCCAGGTTTGATGCAATCCTAGCATGGGGGAGGGGAAGGGGAAGACAGGAGCAACCCTAGGGCTTTATCCACCAGCTTAGCCATATTTATAACCCCTAGTGATGGACCCTGTCTCAAAATAGAAGGTAACATAAGGAAACACTAGACATTCCACATTCAGGTGCATTCATGCATGCATGCACACACACACGCACACACACACGTGCATGCACACACATGCACGCACATGCACACACATGCACATGTGCACGCGCACACCCATCAATCATTGCACCGGTCCATAAAAATACTAGCTTATTAAAAACAAAAAATCAATGGATGGTATTTTCAAAACTCAGACTGTGCATTTGGCTTTTGTTTATTGCTTCTGCATTTTTTTCTGATACTTTATTATAAGCTATTGTACACTCCCATCAAATATGGCTGTGTGTTCTTCCTGTCCCTGTTGATGATGCCAGTAAAGACCTCGTCAGTCTTTAAACATTAAATGGATTGACGGGTAAGAACAGAATAGAAAAGGCCAAGGGCCACGTGTATTTGTAGAAAAGTACCTGGGTATCCATTTTCGTCCACATCTGTGGCTCCTTTCATGGAATAGCCGAAGCTTGGGGGCATACTCTGGGCAGCCCACTGGCCCTGGAGGATTTGAGAGGGCACCGAATTCAAGCCTGTTGATCTTCCATTAAAGATATAAACAAGTCCCTTTTTATCTTCACCTCCATACGGAGCAGCAATTGCAATATCTGTGGACAGAGGGAGCAGGGTGGAGAAGATGGACGACAAGAGAGGTAAGTCGGCAAGGACGGCCAGAAGAGATTCTCAGGACTAACATTATCCATACAACCCATCCCTATGACAACTGTTGGCGTGAAGTTCTGCAGAGGCAGTCACGTGGTCACAGGCCTGTAATCCCAACACGTAAAAGATAACACAGGAGGATTCTGAGTTCAAGGTCAGCCTGGGCTGTAAGACAACAGAGGAGGATTCTGAGTTCAAGGTCAGCCTAGGCTGTAAGATAACACAGGAGGATTCTGAGTTCAAGGTCAGCCTGGGCTGTAAGATAACAGGAGGATTGTGGGTTCAAGGTCAGCCTGGGCTGTAGAGGGAGACTCTGTCCAAAACAGAAAACAACACAAAAAGTGGCATTCTAATTCAAAGAGATCCAAGGAAAACGGTGCAAAAATGACATTAATTTGGTGGCATATGTCCTGGGTCTGACCTTGGATAAGAAGAGACTTCAGTTTTCTGGACCTTAAATCACAGATGGGGGTGAGGGTATGAAAACCCTCATCTACACACGGGGATGTGGACAGGAAAACACTCATCTACACACAGGGATGAGGATGTATAAAAACCCTCATCTAAAATTCATTATAATTCTTCTAATTCATGCATGAGTTTTATTTTACAAAATTAAAATATGGTTTATAAGCTTCTAAGTTCTGACTTCTTGACTTTGTTCAATTTATACTGAAACAGCATGAATATACAAAAATTTTAATTCTTTAAAACAGCCCTAATATGGTACTAAATGGTCATCGTGGCCACTCCTGACTTGAAAATAAATGTAATATACCAACTTCTCCTTTCTCTGATGCTACCAGCCTAGCCATGATGGATATCTCTGTAGCTTACAAGAGGCGCTCTGACCCACTCACACCAAACTGCTTTGTTATGGCCGTGTCACGGGCCCCATCACAGAGCTGGTATCCGATGCAAACACACTGGGGTTTATTGATTACGAGTTAGTTAACTCAGTCTGCAATCCAACACATCATCATGGCAGGTGGGGGGAAACGGCCCAGAGCTCTCAGGGTAATGGGTTTTTTACAAGGGAAAAACCGCAAGCTGGGTAGCACAAGCCTTAGTGTTTCAGGATTGGGTAAAAGTATACAACTTTTGAATTCATTGGTTGGGGTATAAGGGAATTTCAAAACAGTCAAAACAGCAGTTAATCGGGTACCTACAAGAACGTTTGGAGCAAGCAGATGTAATCATCTGTTGTTTGGACACCCTGCTGGGTCACTTTGACCAGAGCAGGCACAGTTTCTTGGGAATGTTTATGACTTTGCTGGGCTGCATTCACCACCCCCCCACCCCACCCCCCACCCCCAGTTAGGTCCTGTCTAAAATGGAGTTCTTTCTCAAATGGAGTTTGTTCTGCTCCTTCATCCTTACTGTACTCAACCACTTTATGCCTCCCTAGTGACATATCCAGAAATACCTAACATGTCTGGAGACCACCATGCCTGGGAATTTCTCAGACACCACGGCAATCACATTCTACTCACAGAGATCAGCCGGCCTCTGCCTCCCAAGTGCTGGGATTAAAGGCGTGCAAAGAAACCAACAATTCTTCTGTCCTTACTAATCTTTTACAAAAAATCCTTGTAATCTATATTTCATGTCCCTACCTTTTAATCTGTATTTCAGGTTCTGGAAAAGAGCTGTGTAGTAAAAGCCAACTTTTGGTTTTAAAGGTATTTGTAACTATTGAATTGGGACTACTCTAAAGCAATAGGCTTCAGGATTTTACAGGTGGCCGCGAAAAGACACAGCCTCTTTCCGAGATTCCACAGCCACTATAAAGCTACGTCTATTAGTGGAAACTCAGACCCGAGGCAAGCATTAAGTCATCCTTGTTTTGACAATGAGCCTGGGAGCTAGTTTTCACTTGAAGCTAAACGGACAGTAGGGGGCGCTGTCATGCAGCAGGCTGCAGAGGGCTCCCTGGGAATGAAGACTCCTTTCAGAATTTAATAATTTGACGTTCTAGCATGTGAACATCAAGTTTTGAAAACGTTTACTCATTTCTCAGAAAAACAAAACAAAACAGTTGTTTTCATACTTGGTGTCAGTGATGGGCTTGCCATCTTTCTACAGATGGCATTTTCGGACTTTTTCACGTGACCCGGAAAATCACTTGGATCTTACCATTGAAACCATCCTGGTCCAGGTCTCCCAGAGGAGCTATGGCACTTCCAAATCTGGCAAAAACCTCAAACCCATTCAGCTTCGTAGTTTGGAAGTCTCCCGATGCTCTCTGCAGAGACACTGTGACCTGGCCCACCTCTTGGAGTTTCCCATCAGAGCCGCGGTCCATGAACAGAGGCGCTCCGATAAACACATCTGCATAACTGAAAGAAGAGAATGTCCTCACCCACAAGATCAAACTCCATCTGACAGCATTTCTCTTAGTTTTTTATTGCATGTATGTGAATGTTTTGCCTGCATGTATGTCTGTGTGTGTCTGGTACCCTTTGACGCCAGAAAAGGGCCTTTGGAGCCCTGGAACTGGAGTTAAGATGATGAAGAGCCACCCTGAGAGTATCATGAATCAAAACCACACCGTCTGCATGACAAACCAGTGCTTGTACCCAGTGAGCAGCCTTCCCAGCCCCCATCAGCACATTCTTCCTAAAACTCCCTTTCCCACCCCCTTGGCACACCTCGTATGGCACACAGAAGCATCGCCCATCACACATAAAATCACATCACCACAGGTTTGCTTTTTTAAAATATTTATTTATTTATTTATTTATTTATTTATTTATTTATTTATTTATTATGTATACAATGTTCTGTCTGTGTGTATGTCTGCAGGCCAGGAGAGGGCACCAGACCTCATTACAGATGGTTGTGAGCCACCATGTGGTTGCTGGGAATTGAACTCAGGACCTTTGGAAGAGCAGGCAATGCTCTTAACCACTGAGCCATCTCTCCAGCCCCCCAGGTTTGCTTTTTTAAAGATTTACTTATGTATATGAGTGACCCATCTTCATGCACACCAGAAGAAGGAATCAAATCCCATTATACATGGTTGTGAGCTACCATGTGGTTGCTTGGGAATTGGACTCCAGGCCTCTGGAAGAGCAGCCAGTGCTCTTAACTGCTGAGCCATCTCCCCCACAATGTCCTGTTTTAAGACAGCAGCCCTCAACCTGTAGATCGCAACTCCAGAGGGTCACACATCATATATCTTGCACATAAGGTATTTACATTACAATTCAAGATAGTATCATGGTCGGGGCCACCGCAGCGTGTGGGGCTGTATTAAACATCACAGTATTTGGAAGGTTAAGAACCTCTGCTCTAGAACTACGGCAAAGCCTAGGGCCAACTAGGAGGCAGTCCCATGTCCATGATGAGGGAGTGTCAGATCCCTTTCTCAGAGTGACAGAAGATTAGCAGGGAGCAGACACAGACACAGAAAAAGACTATTTAGCTTTAGTTACGCACGTATAAACACAGAGGAAAAGAGTTTCTGGAAACATTCTTTTAAAACTTACTCATCTCCATTAATGTCAGTGGCAGCAACAGAAAATCCAAAATACGCAGCCATCTGCAGAAAGAGAGGGAACAGAACATTCACATTTCATCCCACCAGACCCTGCGGATTAACGTTCCTGTCCCATCGGCATGGCTGCTTTCTGTCCCCGTGCAGAGGTTAGGGCTCCAATCTCAGTGTCCTCGTCTATTTTACTAACACGCTGACAATTGCTTCATGAGACTTTCTAATGTTTCTAGATTTGTGGGCAAAACATATTTCATGTTCATCATTCCTGAATGTCGACCACAAGGTTTCTTATCCTCTCCTCCTCTCCCAAAGCCTAACAGACCCCAGGAAATGAGAAGGTTCCCACCCTGGATACAAAAACTGGGAGGGTCTCTCTCTCTCTTTCTCTCTCTCTCTCTCTCTCTCTCTCTCTCTCTCTCTCTCTCTCTCTTTATTGTGGAACTTTTTCTTTACTGTTACCGATTTGTAACTTAATTCTCTGAAACACACAAACAGGAATATTATAAAACCTCTATGCTCAGTCAGAATAGCTTATATTAAACTTAACTGAAGAATTTTTATTGTATAGTGCAATATATATATATATATATATCATCAATAATACACTTATCTGTGTTGTGCCTTTTTAAGTATCTAGTAAAACTAAAGCACATAGGTCATTCTTTTCCTTTCTTATTTTTCCTTTCTTTTTTCTTTTCGGGTTTTTGAGGCAGAGTTTCTCTGTGTAGCCCTGGCTGTCCTAGAACTCACTCTGTAAACCAGCTGGCCTCAAACTCAAAGATCCACCTGCCTCTGTCTCCCGAGGGCAGGGATCAATGGTGTGAGCTACCACACTCAGCTCATAGGACATTCTTTAATGACATAAAAGGGAAACCTTATGCTTTTGTGTATGTACAATTTTATTTTTATTTAAAAAAAACTAGCAAACAAAGCCAGTGGTGGTGGCGCATTCCTTTAATCCCAGCACTTGGGAGGCAGAGGCAGGCTGATCTCTGTTAGTTCGAGGCCAGCCGAGTATACAAGTGCTAGGTCCAGGACACAGAGGAACCCTGTCTCAAAAAAGAAAAACAAAACCAAACAAACAAAAAAAACCAAAAGACGAAAAAAGAAAAACACGTCAGAAGCCTATGAGATTCTATTTATAGCACTGTAAGTATAGACTCATTATGCCATTTCCACAAAACGCTGACTGACTAAAGCCACAAACTGGAAACAGAAAAGGCAGTGAACTGTGGCTTTGCCACAGACGTAGACGCGGGAGAAAGCAGCAGCAAGAGGGCCCCTCCGCAGCTATGTCAGGCTCCAGGGCACATGATGCCAGCATTTTCATTTTCACTATTTCCTCAGGGAGCTTTTTTAAAAAATATTTTTATTGATATTTATTGAGATCTACATTTTTCTCTGCTCCCTTCCCTGCCTCTCCCCTCTCCCCCTTCAACCCTCCCCCAAGGTCCCCATACTCCCAATTTACTCAGGAGACCTTGTCTTTTTCTACTTTCTACTTCCCATGTAGATTAGATCTATGTATGTCTCTCTTAGTGTCCTCATTGTTGTCTAAGTTCTCTGGGATTGTGGTTTGTAGGCTGGTTTTCTTTGCTTTATGTTTAAAAACCACCTATGAGCGAGTACATGTGATAATTGTCTTTCTGTGTCTGGGTTACCTCACTCAAAATAATGTTTTCTAGCTCCATCCATTTTCCTGCAAAATTCAAGATGTCTTTTTTTTTCTGCTGTGTAGTACTCCATTGTGTAAATGTACCACATTTTCCTTATCTATTCTTTGGCCGAGGGGCATTTAGGTTGTTTCCAGGTTCTGGCTATGACAAACAAAGCAGCTATGAACATAGTTGAGCACATGTCCTTGTGGCATGATTGAATGCAAGCTGGTACAGCCCCTTTGGATGTCAGTGTGGCGATTTCTCAGAAAATTAGGAAACAACCTTCCTCAACACCCAGTAATACCACTTTTGGGTATATAATCCAAAGGATGCTCAATCATGCCACAGGGAGGTTTTCTAGTAGAGGTGTGACATTTTAATAGCATACCTGTTCGCCAGTAAAGTTGTGTAAAGAGGACATGTTTTTCCCATCATAAATATAAACCTGTGTAGGAAAGCAAAAGTAAATGACATGTAGTAAAACTAATGTATGTGTCGGAGGTCGATGTGTCTTTATCCTTTTCTGAGAAAGACTTTACTAAGCCTGGAGCTCCTCCATTGGTGTGTGGACTGACTAGTTTGTTCCAGATCCACTCTCTGCACACCCAGACGCACAGCCCAATGGATACAGTGTAACAGGTGCAGATCCATTATCTCCACACCCAGACCCCCCAGCCCAATGGATACAATGTAGCAGACCAAGACCCACAGCCCAATGGATACAATGTAGCAGACCAAGACCCACAGCCCAATGGATACAATGTAGCAGACCAAGACCCACAGCCCAATGGATACAGAGTAACACCCACAGACCAATGGATACAATGTAACAAACCAATAGCCACAGCCCAATGGATACAGTGTAACGGACCTGCTTTTATATGCAGGCCAGATCCAAACAGAGGTCCTCATGGTTGTGAAAACAGAACTCCCCCATCACAGACCCATCTCCCCCAATCCCTGCCTTCAGATGTTTAAGGTATCTTTATCACTCTTACCATTCCCAAAGTCCTTGCTGCTCTTGGAACCCCTGAAACAAAATCTGGGGGAACAATATAAAAGCTTAATTACTCATTGTAAGACAAACACTGGGATTTACAGGTGTAGGTATTCTGCCAGGGTGCTTTAAGTTTTATTAATCCAGTAGAAAACAAAATAGGGATTTTTTTAAAAGTTGATATTGAGTATGAAGCAACCTTTACATTTTAAATTATAAAAACCTAACTTGTAAGTCATAAAAACATTATTAAGGAGCTCAAATACACTGGGTGTGGTGGCACTGGGGAAGCAGAGACAGGCAGATTAAATTCAAGGACAGCCTGGTCTATGGAGTGAGTTCAAGGACTGTCAGGACCTCACCACAGGCAAGTAGGACATCAAATCACTCGCCATTTTATTAAGCAGGAATAGAAAGATCAAGCTCCGCAGCGACTAAGAAAAGTTGTATTTGCAGTCATGAAAACCACTACAAAGTAAACTGAAATGAAGCTGGTGGCTGGGGCCAGAAGCATGACCTGTGTGATGTCTGGGATTACGACACTGACTCCTGAACCAAGGCAAGGAGGAAGGAGGAACAGCCGGCTCCCAGGCTGTGCCCACAAGCCACAGATCAACCCAGAAAGAGGAAAAGCCTCTCCTCACAGACAGGGCTTACCAGGGCCTAGCAAGGGACAGAGAAAGAGCAACAGCCCCACAACCACTGTGCCAGGCAGAACTTGTAGCAGAGACCAGGGGTCATCCCCAACCCGAACACTTTCTTCCTTCTGTATATTCCACAGTAATGGTTACAAATTGTCGAAGTGTTCAGTGCCATGTGTTTCAAATGCTTACGTGACAAGGATTAAGGGTGGCCCAAACTCTGCCTACCTTCGATACCATCACCATTGAAGTCTCCGACAGCCACGGAGTAACCTAGACAGGAATAAAAGGCGAGACACCGTAAATCCCCTCGGAGCATCTGAGGCTTCTCTTTCCTCTGGGTTGGAGATTCATATGCACGTGACAAGCAAGTTTTAAAGGCAGTAAGTCAGTTAAGTACCCAAAATGAAGGCTCCCTGTTAGAAAACTAAGGTGAAGGAGTGCAGAAACAGGGTAAGTCTGCAGTTTGCCCAAAAGGGACAAGGAATAACAGATTCTCTCAGTCACCAAGTCCTACTTCTGGGGTGTGACTTGTTTCCATAAATAACAAGGTGATTTAAAGGGTGAGAACAGACACTAATAAATCCTGAAACCAAACCTGTCGTTTCCAAAAAAAAAAAAGAAAAGAAAAGAAACTGTGTCTTAAAGTTCAGCAGTCAAAACGCCTAGGCTGGGACACAGCACAGCCCATAGCCAGCAAGCAGCGTGGCCTCCGAGCCTCAGCATCATTAGCTATAAAACGGGAGTGGGAATGGAGCTCTCTATAGACTTGTGGAGTTGACAGGAGCAACAGAAAGAAAACACTTAGTGCCTAGAACACAGGAATCACTTTTCAGGGTTAGTTATTATTATCACACGTGTCCAAATAAGTGCTTTCTTCCATTTTAATTACTGAATTATGGGCATAGCCTAAACATTCAACACCCATTCGGTGTTGCGTGCCCCTCAGTTTTGCATTTACTTACCCAAATAACTGTCATCAAAAATTGCTTGTGCAGCCCGCGTTGCTAACTGATTATTGTATTTGATGCTGTAGACATTGGGGTCATATTTAGATATGATTTCTGCCAGTTGATCCGAGATGAGCTGACCTGGGGGTGGGGAAGCAGACACAAGTTTGTGAAACAGCCTTCTCAGGGGACTTGGCAGTACAAACCATGCACGGTCTTTGTGTGAACAAAAGTCCTGCTGGACCTGATTACTTCTGGTGTTTTATTTCATTCTGATGTTGTGGGTTAGAGTCCCACTGTATAGCACAGGCTGGCCTCAAGCTCTCAATTCTGTCCCAGGGTCTGTGTGATGGGCTTATTAATGTTCACCACCAATCCTGACAAGGCATTACTTTTTCTGATTATTAGTCTAAAATAACCATAAAACACGCTTGCACACACGCACACACCCCTGTCTAAAATATTCTCTGTGAATTGAGTCTTTAGTTGTATATTGCAGGCCACCACAACATCACTATATCACAGAAGATGCGTCTTAAATAAATCAGTGGGATGGTGGGAACGACAAAATCTCGACTCTTCCATGGTTTCCCAGGAATGCCCATCGATCTCCCCTCGCTCCACTGAAGGGCAGCAGGCATGTATCGTAAGAAGAAAAATAAACCCAGATTTGTTGGCTCTGTTTTAGTACCCCCACCCCAGGGTTGGGTGTGGAAGCCCACAGCCCTGCTAAGTTCTCCCTCAGGAAACTGCACACCCATCTTATAAAGAGAAACCATCAAACTGTTACGCCTAATGAGAGAGCAATCAATATCCCCTGTTTCCTCATCTGAACTTTAAATGCTGGGTTAGTTTGACAGCACTAAAACTCAACTAAAACCTTCCCAAATTCTGCTCCCAGTCGCTGCATGACTCACAGACCCACGCTTTCGCATCTCAGTTAGCACACCTCACAGACAGGCATGTGTGTTTGATGCCTGGGTTTTCTGGACTCTTCAATTTTTCATTTATCATTTTTTTTCAGATGTATTTATAATGTATTCAGTGTTCTGGCTACATGTATGTCTGCAGGCCAGCTCTAAACTATAAGATAAAATATAAGCAACTTACAATAAAAAACATTTAAAATTATTTTATATGTTTGTTTTAAATTTACCTTTAAAACTGTTGTTTTCTATCTGGAACATATGCACATTCAATATATACCATAGAAAGCACATTTTTTCTAAAAATATTGCATAACAAATAATTTGTACACTTAAGTTATATTTTATATGTCTTTCTTTAATATAATTCAAGATGCTTCATGGGCAAGTGAGTAGCCAAGTATTCAGTTGAAAAATAAGAACCTACCTTGCCAATAAAAGCTACCAGGACCACCAAGAAGTACTCTGTCAGCCTAGATCAAATCACAGAACAGAGGGAGACACTTAAAACAATGAGCCTAGACACAGAATTCAGGATGCTGAACATTAGGATATCTACATATTTTAAATTAACATATTATAATTAAATAACATGCTGTTAACTCAGCTACCTCAGTTTCAGTAGTATGCATTTACTTTTCCAAGAAATTAAGAACTTAATTATCATTATCAGGGGTGCTAAAGAAACCTAATATCCTCATTTAACATGGCCACGTTTTTCCGGGAGATCTTGACTGTCCTGTACACTGTGGAGGACATCCTGGTGGAAAGAGCTCAAACTAAGGAAAAGGTGGTTTCTTTACTTCGCATGTTAGGTTTATGACCACTTGAGATACGTTTTCTAGCGATCACTGAGAAATGTCCTGCCAAAGGAAAGCCATTTCAGGATCTCACAAGATGTGTGGCTTCCAAGGGGAGATTTTGGGGAAACAGCAGCATTTTTTAAACCCGTGACAAAGCTCTAATTCAAGGTATTTTGTGTTTGTGCACGGTGTCTTGAAATCTTTTTCTTGCTAGAGGGAAGGCATTTTACCCTCCCAGGTGTACATATAACTGTCCACTCATTTCTATCGCTGCTGTGGTTGCTTCGGGTGTAGCTTTGTTACTTTGCAGCAGGGTCTCCTTGCATAATCAGAGTAGCCCTGAGTTTGCCATCCTTCTGCCTCCGCCTCCTGAGCGCTGGGCCTACGGTATGCAGTATGTGCCATCTCTCGGGCCCAGGACCCTCGACTGACTCAATCTACTTTTGCAGCTTCTCCCAAGAGGGGTTGGTATCATCAACTCGATATTCAAAACGTTCAGATAGCTGACAGAAAGATGGCAAAATGAGCAAAAAAAAAAATCATAAAAAGCATACTTTTTAATGCATATATATATAAATAAATATATATATATATAAGTTTGTCTTTAAAAATGCTGATGAAATTTTTATTGGAATAGATTGAAAACTGTGGAGTGTTAAGAGCATCTTAGTTTAGTTAAAAATAGATCCTACTCACGAGACCTTCCACCACCACTGAATTTCCTAACTTCACTTGGCACCAAGAAAATACAGATGGCAAACAGATACAGTTCTCGGTGTTTATGTAATTAAACTAATTTTATAACTTCCTATTGATAGCTTTTGTGAAAAACCAATTTCAGTTGAAAAGGAAGTTGCAATATTCTATTACGTTCCCATAAGTAGAAATTTTAAGTGTGTGTGTGTATGTGTTTGTTAACGCGTATATGTGGGTGTTGCGTATCTGTGTGTGTGTGAGTGCATGGGCATATGTGTGTCAATGTGTGTGTGGTTTGTGTGTGTATATGTGTGTCAATGTGTGTGTGGTGTGTGTGTGTATGAGTGTGAACATGTGTTGTGTGTGTAGTTTCTGTGTGCATATGTGTGTCATTGTGTGTGTAGTGTGTGTATATGTGTGTCAATGTGTGTGTGGTGTGATGTGTGTGAACATGTGTTTTGTGTGTGTGGTGTGTGTAGTTTGTGTGTGTATATGTGTGTCAATGTGTGTGTAGTGTGTGGTTTGTGTGTGTAGTGTATGTCAATGTGTGTGTGGTGTGATGAGTGTGAACATGTGTTTTGTGTGTGTGGTGTGTGTAGTTTGTGTGTGTATATGTGTGTCAATGTGTGTGTAGTGTGTGGTTTGTGTGTGTAGTGTATGTCAATGTGTGTGTGGTGTGATGAGTGTGAACATGTGTTTTGTGTGTGTGGTGTGTGTAGTTTGTGTGTGTATATGTGTGTCAATGTGTGTGTAGTATGTAGTATGTGTGTGCATAAGTGTGTGAGTGTGTGTTTAGTGTGTGTGTCCCCATGTGTGTGTGAGTGAGTGTGTTTTGAACATAATGTAAGTAAGGGAGGTGTACATATAGAGATCAGAGGACAAATTGGTAGAATCAGTTCATGTGGAAAGCAGGCATTGAACTCAAGTTATCAATCAGGCTTGGATGGCAAATGCCCTGAGACAATCTCGCCTGCCCTGGAAACTTTAATGCCATCATAGTTACCGGTCATTTACTAAACGGAGTTTCTATTTTCGTCCTTTCTCACTGGGCAGTCTCACCAGTTCAAACAAGCCATGTTTATGAAGGAGGAATGTCAGAAGTCGAAGAATAGCAAAATGAACAGATGGCTTCAGAACTATTTTCATTAAAACATGGTAATTGTAAAGAAGCTGAAGTAAGGACAGTGTATTTTTAAATCCAGTTGAGTCAGTAAAGAAGATCTGAATCTGTCTTAAATGAGAACTTACTTTAGTAAAATCAATGCTGAATCCTCCTTGACAAAATCCCTGTCCATCAGCATCAATATTTTCTAAAATAAAAAGATTGGAAATATACACAAACCCCAAAACAAGCAAATAACACAAAACAAAGCATAAAATAAACAAATCTGCTATTGTTGAACCCATGGTTTCTTTAAGCAACTCACTCAGGCCCCTGGCCACTGTCAGACAAGCTCACAGGCTCCTCACCAAAATTCTACATCATCTCAGACACAAAAACAGAGACACTGAAGTGTGGACAGTGTAGGCCACTCGCCAAGGACCAGGAAGATCAGCTAAGATCGTGTTTTTTGACAGAATTCCACTATGTAGTTCAGACTGGCCTCAAAGTCAGGATCCTCCATTCTCTTGCTTTCAAGTGCTAGGATTAAGGCAGGTGTCCCCACCGCTGGATTCGAACACAACTCACAGGAAGATTATAGCTTGTCACAGTGCGTCAAACATTGTGAGTATGTAAAATAAATACACAACTTAAAGTCTCACGAAATATTATGATATGCAATGTACTCTATAATGTCCACTATTCAATAATATCTTGTGTTTAGGAAAGATACCAATAGTGATCTGTTACACAGTAAACACCGTTGAGTGCCATCCACAAACTTAAGCCTTCTTTCTTCCTATTACCTTACGGTTGCTATGTCTTTGCTAAGTTTAGCAAAAGCTACAAAAAGACCCATACAGTCCTAACATATTTCCTATGCATGCATTTTATAGATGATGACAAAAATAAAAAACTAATCTTGGTGGTGGTGGTGCTTGAGTTTAACTCCAGCATTCGGAAGGCAGAGACAGGAGGATCTCTGTGAGTTTGAGGTTAGCCTGGTCTACATAGAGTTCCAAGGTAGCCAAGGCTACATAGAAAGACCCTGTCTCAAAAACAAACAAACAAATAAAAAAGTATAAATAACATGGTGTAGAATTTCAGAAAATTAAAATTGGAAAATCCAAAGTTAATGTTCTACAAAGAGTAAAATATTCAACTATTCTTGCTATAGTCATAGGAGCTAATTAAGTTCATTTAAACATGACTCTCACGGTATTTTCCAACCACAACAGTTAATAATTTACTTTTCTGGAATAGTGACTAATTCTGAACTAAGTAATTAACCAATTAACTTAAGCTAACTTTATTCATGAGCAACACTACACCCAGAATAGAGATCAACTTCCAAGAATTCTGTATGTGTGTGCGCGCGTGTGCACAAGTGAGTGTGTGCATGTGTAAGATAATCTCTTCAAATCTTTTGAACCCATTTTTTAAAATCTGGAAACTGCCCCAAGATTACACAATGAAATATTTTTGTTTTAAGAAAATGGCCACAAGAGTGTAACACGATTCTAATGTAAATTTTTCTAACCAAGAGGGACCAGGAAACTGTGGCTGGGGTTTCCAGTGTCTGGTGAATCACATCGAACGATTGTGCTTCGCCCTCAAGTCCATCTGAGCTACATCTGGGGAGCAGTCGGGCTAGCTGTGAAGACATGCCTTTTCCACTCCTCCTGTGAAACTATCTGCTTCGTGGTTCCCTGGGACATCCAGCTGAAATACACAGCTTCCTTAAAATTCCCATAACCAGTGCATACAAAGCTGGGTGTGTCTGACAGTTTAAACTTTCTGCTGAGTGCAACGGAGTTCAGTGGAGGGCTCAGTCTTTATCCCCACAGTTCTCCTGCGTGTCAAGCTTGGAAGAGGACAACTACTGGGGATTGGACAGTATGGTCAACTAGTGTGCACTAGGCACGCACTGGAAGCTACCTACTTACAGCACATTTTCAAGTTTGACAACCACCTCAGGAGGGATGTGATTATCAGTCACTGTACAGAGGAAAGACTAACACTTCGGGAAATTAAGTCCACCTGACAATGGTCAACCAGCGAACTACAACTGTGTTCCTGATGAATACTGGGCTGGGCTACCCCTCCCAGCAGCTAGACCATCATTATCTGGATAAGGAAAAAGTGGGAGAAAAAAGACTAGAAACCTTAGCTGAGAAAATGTTACATCCAAATATGGTTATCAAAATTAGAGATCAGGAACAGAGGCTCCTGGTGGGAACAGAAGTCTTCACACCATGTGACTTGGGCAGCTTTTCAACAGATGGACATCTGCCTCCTACTTCAGGCCAACTATGGTCATGGATAGTGTCATTGAAAACCAGAAGTAACCACAGGCAATAAAGAATTAACTGGGGAACAAGCAGGGAAGCTCTTTATCCAGGCTGTACACAGAGATCATGATAAAAAACAAAACCAAACAAACAAACAAAAACCAATGAATCAGTGACCAACCCCCCCCCCAAAAAAAAGCCAGAAACAATACCAGTAAACACATACATAAACCACCACAGCCAAGACAAGTGAAGACACACAAAGGTCAACACGTGGCCTCGAAAAACTGGAATCATCTTGTTCTGGACTGTGTAGTTCACTGAAGCATGAGCGAAACGTAAAATACCAAATGGTCCCTCTAAAATGCTTGGCCAGGATCGCTGGTCAGGGACAATCCCACAAAAAGTAGGTTTGCAACGGGTCTGGGAGCTCCAGTGGAAGAAAGACAGGCAGAGAAAGGAGCAACTGAAATGATACCTGCTTGGAATCGCCTGGATACGACTTTCTTTTGGATTTCAACTAACATTAGGGAAGAGCCTGAGACTGTCGGGATAACCAACAGACATGCAGCGTTCACTGTCGATGGAAACTCCAATGGAAGTAAAGCCTGGCTATTTTAGACTTACGACACTTGAACGCTATCCTCACCTTCCTTTGTGAAGGGGCTCAGAAAGACATCTTTTGTTTATTTACATTTTACTTTTAACATCATTGTTCATCTACGGCCGTGGTTCTCAGACTTTGTGGTCCAACAAGACTACCTTACAGAACCTGTTGAAAGTGTAGACTCCAGGCCTGACCTGTGATGCCCATTTCCCCTGGAGAAAAGTTCACAGGAGCAGCTTTTCACGAGCTGTGGCTGGAAATAACAGACTTCCACAGTCAAATAACAATCATCACACAAAGATGACCACACTGAGTTCTTAGACCGTCAGGATGGTTCATTCACCTTTGCAGTTTCTTTGCACGCACACAAAGATGACCACACTGAGTTCTTAAGAGACTGTAAGCATGGTTCATTCACCTTTGCAGTTTCTTTGCACGAGCAGAATCTTTTCCATTGCTTGGTCAACCCCACGATGTCTACATATCTTGTCATACAGACACACACACACACATACACATGCATCCCACATAAAACCTGGGCTGCTGGGCCTCTTGTGAAAAGCAGGTGCCTTTTGTCATACATACTTGACCTGCACGGAGCATACTCAACAGTCTTTGTCCCGTGCTGGAGAAAGCAAGTTCCAACAGGTTCTCGCTCTTGCTTCATCTCCGTCCTCCAGTGGTACAACGGAGCACAAGCCTGGAAACAAAGGTTTGGTCCATGATACAAGAATCCTCTCAAAATCAACGATCCACCTACCTATGCTAACTCAGAGCACAAGAGCCCCATCTAAACATTGAAAATTCACAACTACCCTCTGCTTTATCTCAAAGGTGAATAAAGATATTAATAGAAGTATTTTTTCCCTCTAGGCAGTGGTGGAAATTCCAGCACTTGGGAGGCAGAAGCAAGTGGATGTCTGTGAATTCAAGGCCAGTCTGGTCTACAGAGCAAGTTCCATGACTGTCAGGGCTACATGGAGAAACCCCATCTTGTTTTTTTAAAAAAAGGGCGGGGGGACTGGAGAGGTGGCTCAGCGGTTAAGTGAGCTGGCTATTCTTTCAGAAGACCTAGGTTCTACTCCCAGAACCCATATGATAGCTCACAACTGTCTGGAACTCCAGTTCCAGGGCATCCACCTTCACATAGACACACATGCCGACCAAACAACAATACACATAAAATAAATTAAAAAACCAAATAAATCATCTTTTAAAAATTAAAGTATTGTTTTAGATTCTCTGTCCTTCTAAAGCTTTCAGGTAAGATCAGGAATAGATTTTTCTGAAGACTATACCTGTAGTCCACACTTGTGTTTTCAGAAGTCAGCAGAGCTCTCGCTCCAAGTAAATTATTTCTAGACGTTATGCGCTGAACTTAAGGTCACAGCCTGAGTCAATTCCTGAACTACATCACATCCTCGAGCTTGCAGGAGATACCCCGCAGTGATGCAGCCAGAAATGAGAGTAATAAACAAAAAATACCCTGCTGGGCGCCGCGCTTCTTCTGCGGACTTTCCAAATAAACTTCCCAAAGGTCCAATTTCAATATCTCACAGGAGCGGTGAAGTGATGAGTGTTTTAATGGCTTACAAAACTTCCAAAAGTTCAACAGTTTAAGTGGCCGGAAGAAAGCTCAGCTTATTTCTACACTAACTTTTAAGAGAGACTCTGACCTTGGACTATTTCATCCCCAGTCTGTGGAACCTAAAGCAAGAGCCGTGACTTCTCCGCAGAGAGGATGAGCAGCGTGTTGAGCTGCTGTTTGCTCCGTGTATCTTTCCTCCTCAAGCGCCCCTTCTCACACCTTCAGCTCTACGTGCTAACACTTGATGGGTCCCCTCATGTCCTGCTGAAACCCCAACTCTTAAGCAGCTTTCCCCTAATACCCCAACAACACATTACAAAAAATGGTAAGTAAAAATGAAATTAAAAGTGACCACTGAACGGAAGGGGATGGCTGGATAAAAATCAACAAAGCACTCTCCAGGTAGAAGGGACATAAACACTGGGTACTGGCTGAAATGGAAACGAAATAAACAGAAAGACAAATGTCACTGACATGTCTAAGACGGACTGAGGTAACACAGAAGGACAGCCCTTAACTTTTATGTCAACTTGACAAAGGTTAGAGTCATTTTGGAAGAGGGAACCTCAACGGAAAAAAAAAATTAGCCACATTAGCATGTGGGGAATCTTCTCAACGGAAGATTGATGTGGGACACAACTCAGGTGGGTGGGGCCGGCCCTGGACTGGTGATCTTGAGTACTATAAGACAGCATGCCTAGCCAGTCATGAGGAGCAGCCCAGTAAGCAGGACCCTCCATGGCTTCTGCCTGCTTTTCACCCCTGACTTCCTAGGATAATGACCTGTAAAGTGGAACTGCGTGCTGAAATAAACCTCCTCGGGTTGCTTACGGTGCCCGTGTTTATCACAGCAAACCCTACTGACAACAAACCTGGCTCTAGTCGGACTTATATGTCGGTTCGATCAAATTCGGGGATAGAAAGCCACTTTACTGTTTTAATCGAGAGGGTGAAATGCTGATCCCCTTAAGTCTTGCTGTGCGGAACAGGTTGTGGTGGGGGCTTGAGGAAGCTGACAGATGATAAGAATAATCACACTGGCCTGGGTGAGCGATGGTGGTGGCTCACTGCAGCGCAGATCACAAAGATGGAGATCTATTGATAGATGAGGCCTTTTGGAGGTGGATATGTTTTAATAGGGATCAGTGATAGGCAGGGGGAAGCCACACATGCCAGGGAAGTCATCCAGGAATAAGTGACCTCTGCTTGTTTGCTCATTCTCTATGGTAGAGGGTAACAAGAATCCCACTTAGGTCATAATCCTTCAGAGTAGACTATTAGAAAATTAGGAAGGGCAGATAGATAATTTAGAGATATGTCTTTAAGGATTTAGGGCCAACTAATAGCTAGAGATATTGATTGGGAGATTAATATATACAGTGTGTATTCACAGATATGGAGCAAGAAAGGAGCATCTAGATAAACAGTTCAATGAGGGAAAACAATGGACCCTTTAGTAGAGCTCAAAGACACCACAATATTTAGTAACTGAAGAAGGATCATTACCAAGGCATCAAAAATGTGAGCAAGAGCCAGGCGATGGTGGCGCACGCCTTTAATCCCAGCACTCGGGAGGCAGAGGCAGGCGGATCTCTGTGAGTTCGAGACCAGCCTGGTCTACAGAGCTAGTTCCAGGACAGGCTCCAAAGCCACAGAGAAACCCTGTCTCGAAAAACCAAAAAAAAAAAAAAAAAAAAAGAGTAAAAATGTGAGCAAGATGGGGGAATAAAACATGAGCATACAGAGCCTCATAAACCAAGAGATGAAAAAGACTAAGTCTGACATGGAGGCAGGCCGTCGTCATTTCAGAACCTGGAAGGTAAAGGCTGGCAGACTGGGCGTTCCATGACAGCCCAGCTACAGACATCATGGCTCAGGGTGGTGAGGGGGTAGCTACAAAGTGTGTGGGGAGGAGAGATGGCTGCAGAAGGGGCTCAGAGATGGCTGCTTTGCCAGGAGTCAGGTTAGGTCCCCAGCACCCACATGGAGTTAACAGCTGTCGGCAACTCCAGTAACGGGAGCTGAGGCTTTCTTCTGCCTTCCCTTGGCACTGCACACGTGTCTTGCAGAGACATACAAGCAGGCAAAACACCCCATTCACAAAATAAAACTGTTTTAATTTAAAAAAAAAATGCTGTGCAGGAGAACGGGGATTGACTTTGTTTGATGGTGCCAAGGAGAAAGAATAAGAAAGTATCCGTGCAGAAAGTAAAACAGCACAACAAACATCTCTTTCCAAACGACGTAGCTGTAAAGTTTTAATAACCTTGAAGTCTGCGTGACCTTGGTTTTGCCTTCTCCTGTGTGGCTCGGGTTGCTGGGAGGAGAACGTTGGAAATGGAGACGGTTCTGTTAAAGGGACGAAATAACTGTCTGGACAGAGGACGAGGCTGCAGCAGAACGGAAGACTAGAGGGCGGTTTGCAGTGTTTGTTTGATGGGGGTGTTTGTTATTTTGGGGTTTTGTTTTGTTGGGGTTTTAAAAAAAAAATTGAAAGCATTTGATTAGCCAAAGCCATTCTCTTCTTAAATGTGATGGACAGAAATAAACTGGCGGGGATGACCATGGAGCAGAAAAAATGAACAGCGAAGGCAAGGAGGGAGAAGAAGACGGTAATCTCAGCAGAAGATGAGGGACAGTACGCTCACACTGTCGGCCTTGGATCATGGCTGTTATTTCATTATACCTTGCGCCCTTGGACAGACCAACTTGAACATATAACAAGTCCTGTGCACCACCCAAACTAGCCCCACACACGTGAGATAATTCGTAGACTTACCAGGATTTTATCCTGCTTTGACCTCACAGAGGCTCCAAACCACTGGTGGGACTTGAACTCCAGGGGGTCGTCTTTGGCAAAATCGCGATTACCTGGAAGAGAATGTTTAGAGTGGTCAAAAACACAACAGACTGTTCTTAATACAAGAAACTGTATTTCTATCCCGCCAGGTTTAGAATAGTGTGTGCGTGTGCGTGCGTGCGTGCGTGCGTGTGTGTGTGTGTGTGTGTGTGTGTGTTTGCATGGTGGGGGAGGGGGCATGCCGTTAGTCCTAGCAATCAGGAGGCAGAGGCAGGTGGACCTCTGTGAGTTCAAAGGACAGTATACCTTCGATTACTCAGACACTTTGACAACACTGCAGCTTAGGAATGTTAGGTAGTCATAAAAATGTGTGGGGCCGGAGAGATGGCTCGGTGCTTAAAGTCCCTGCTGCTCTTGCAGGGTCCTGGGGCTCATTTCCCAGGACCCACTTAGCAGTTCACAACTATCTGTAACTCCAGTCCCAGGACACCCTCTCCTGCTGTCCATGAACCCTGCACACAAATGGCGCACATACATACATGCTGTCAAAACAGTCATACACATAGACTTGAAATTAAATCTTAAAAAAAGAAAAGAATGACTTGTAAATGTCTAAAGTTTGCTGTGAACACTATTAGTTATCATATCACAGATGTGGAGAAGTAATTTTAAACCAGGTTTTTCAGTTCAATTATTTAAATTGCTAAATAACTGTAGCAAACACTGTAATCATATTAATTATTTAAATTGCTAAATAACTGTAGCAAACACTGTGATCATATGTTATGTTCCTAGGCACTCCTGCTGTAGCATAAACATATGTACGAATATCAAGTCACATGAAATTCTTAAAAATGGCAAAGGATAGTAAAAGACATAGTAAGATGAGTGCCCCCATGATGTCACATGTATGTACACACAGACACACACAAATAAAGCTATGGTACAAAGAAATGACCTTGCGAATATTTTTGGCTTCTATCGTAAAGAAGGCTCTCATGAGCATAAGGCATATATCTTCATCTATAAAAAGGTATTTCAAGACAAATATCTAAATTTAGATACACTGAAATTATTACTATCATAGATATCTTTTTCCCTCCAAGCAACAGTGATGGAAAATCTCTGACATCATCTTTAGTGTCATACAATACCCCATTCCAAGGCCATATTATAGTTTAATGAATCCCTTGCACCTCTTACTGTGTCCAAGGTAGGGCTATTTCAGTTTTATGGAACCTTCATATACCCTCAAGTCACATCTATGTGTTCTTCCACTACACATAGACATCTCAAGAAAGCAAATCACTGAGGTCTAGGACACAGGCTCACAGGTAGAGTGATAAAAACCTCTAAGAACATGGCACACTAGCAAGAATTATTCTAAGGGATAGACTTCTACCAAAGCCCCCAAGATATGCCTATCATGAGCTGTAAGTCTTCCCTTTTGCCTGTCTTCAGTCCATGGAACTAGGTAATCTTATTTCGGCACACAGCCTTTGAAGTCAAGACTCATCTGCCTGGAAAACTTCATTCCTTCCCCCTTGAAATTCTGATACTTCCTGAAAATCCAGCTGCTAGTCACTCATGACCTAATGCGTGAGGTCATGGCTTCTTACGGAAACAGATGTCTACTACAATACAATTCTGCGAACCTATGAACACAGTTGTACAGCAGCAACAAAGGAGTACCTTCCAGATCAGCCTGTGAGTCACAGCCCCTTGGGTCACTTATCAGATATTTACATTATGGTTCATAACAGTTATGGCCAGTCAGTGGTGGTGCACACCTTTAATCCCAGCACTTGAGAGGCAGAGGCAGGCAGCTCTCTGTGAATTTGAGGCCAGCTGGTCTAAAGAAAGAACGAGTTATAGAACAGGCTCCAAAGCCACAGAGAAACCCTGTCTCGAAGGAAAATAAAATATAGTTATGAGGTAACAACAAAATAATTTTATGGTTGGGGGAACACCACAACATGAGGAACTTATTAAAAGGTCACAGCATCAGGAAGGTCGAGAATCTCTGCTCTAGAACAAGAAAAAGTTTTGCACAAAGAAATGGAAGAGTAGATCACCCTCAACTTCTAAGAGTGTTGACTTAAGGGTTATGCTCTACAATTAGTGGCGGAAAAGCCAGGAACACCGTTGTCAAGGGCCTTTCTGCCATGCTGCGAATGGCCTCCCAGGGACTTCCAAACACCCTCTGTGTTAAGTCATGTTTCTTCAGTTATTTTAGTCCTGATTGTTTGGGAAAAGATTTTTTTCTTTGTAAAATGTTATTCACATTTTTCCACTTTCCAAAACTATCTTAAATACTTTTCTCAGCAAGGGTCCTGTGTTCTAATTTTGTATTCAGTAGCATGAGCTGTTGCTGTGTACTGTCAAGTAGCAAAAGCTCGTCATAGTCACTATGGTCTAACTCTCTCTTTAAAAGCAAAGTACAGACAGCTGAAGAAATGGCTCAGGGGACCCCTGAGTACAGCTCCCAGTATCCAAGCAAGGTGACTCACAGCCTGAGGATCCAACGGCCTCTGAGGATACTTGCATACAAATGGCACAGACGTTCAAAAATACATATAATTAAAAACTAAATCTTTGAAAACAGTATAGAAATAAGATAAAATAAAATGGAATAGAAAATACTTTCTGCTACACTTTTCAGAGTCTCCAGGCACTAGCTATCCTGGGACACAGGTCCTTCTAGCAGACAACCCACAGACAATCTCAGTGGGTTTTCTGGGAGGCACCTACGTCTTGCTCCAAAGCACTCTCCCTTGGGAACCTGGAGACTCCAGGCAGTTCTAGTCCTGACCTTGCCGACCACCTGGAAGAGCAATAGCCAAAACCCTTCCCGAGCCTGAAAGCCAAGTGTAGCATGGATGTGTACTGATGGACTCGGAGAACGGCTGTGCACTGCCTCGTCCCCACAGGGCAGAGAGACCAACAAGTAATGTCCCGTAAACTGATGGGCCATCGAAGACACCTGCCTGCTGTGGAAGTCTCCATGTGTATATGCAGCACCCCTCGTTTGAGAAAAGCATATGTGCCCCCGTGTAAGGACAAGCTCCTGGAGTCCTCTTCCTTTTCCATAAGGACAAGAGTCAGAGCTATCGCTCCATCTGCTGCTCGGGGATATCCCCAGCATCTGTGACAGCCCCATCTATAACAGATGCCACTGTCTGGATGTGTGGAAATCCTGGTGGGTCCTGGAACCTCAGAGTGAACCCATGCCATGGCCTGCGGAGGTTGATTCTTGCAACTTCCTTTTTCTCCAAGCTGGTGGCTGCAGAGGTGGGTGACCCTTTGCGGGAAGAAAGAGCTAGAGCTGGGGTTTGGGGGAAAGTGGACTAGTTTTGAGGCAGGAAGACTGAAGAATTTAGAAGCGGTCACAAATATCATGAGGAGAGACGTGTAGGGATGAGGCCCCTGTGACCTTGTGTATGGCCTGACGCAACCCCAACTCTACTTCTGGGGACCTCTGCCCTAGCTGGTCGAGTCCTACAGGATGCCCAACTACACACAGCCCTTCTCCTAGGTGTTGGTGAAGAATCTGCCACTGACCGAGAAAGACCAAGCCATAGCAGTCGGCTGTGACCTCCAGGGTGTCAGCGCCGAGTCCTGTAGAATGCTGTGCGGGTATGGAGCGACATCCGAGGAGTGATGAGCAAGCATGTGGCCCTGACACCAGAGAACAGTTCCTGAAGTCCCCAGTCAGTACTGGAGCCAAGCTGGCGTCCAAGAGACTGGACCCCTGGTGGAGAACGGCCTTCTCCCCCTACAAGAGTACTTCAAATACTTTTCCCAGAACTCACTTCCTCTTTGCAAATGAATCATACAAGGAAAAAGGAGGCTTTCCTAGAACCACACGGGGAAGCCTTCCTCCTATGGCCTTTTCCCTCTGCAGAGTTTTCTTCCATTTGCTTGCTTGCTTTGGGTTTTTTCTGTTTGGTTCCTATAGTGTGGATGCCACTATCAAGCCCACTGTGGGGATAGGAGACACCACTGTTATGCGTACAATAGCCCAGAATGCATCCTCAAAAGCATTTGTATTGCTGTTGGGACGTTTAAAATATATTACAGGAAAGAAGAAGAGAACAGAAGAAGGAAGAGGAGGAGGAGGAAGGAAGGAAAGAAAGAAAAGAAAGAAGGGGGAGGAGGAGGAAGGAAAGAAAAGAAAGAAAGAAAGAAAGAAAGAAAGAAAGAAAGAAAGAAAGAAGGAAGGAAGGAAGGAAGGAAAGAAAGAAAGAAAGAAAGAAAGGAAAGAAGGGAAAGAAAGAAAGAAAGAAAGAAAGAAAGAAAGAAAGAAAGAAAGGAAGGAAGGAAGGAAGGAAGAAAGAAAGAAAGAAAGAAAGAAAGAAAGAAAGAAAGAAAGAACACCTCTTGCCATGACTTTCTTGGACCAGTCTGTGTGAATGCTGGAACTAACAAAAACTAGAAAAAGCATGCAAGGTTTATATATTTGGTTTTATACTTGTCAACAAATAAAAAATCCATAGTTTTTTCCATTTGAAAAATTACTTACCACTTAGTGAGAACAAACCAACACCCGTCAGAAGTTTGTTTTTGTTTTTCAAAAAACATCAAACATCAGACGTGGTGCATTTTGATGAAAGCAGAAGTTTTAAGGCAGGCATGGTTATGTAGTCTGTAATCACTATACTCAGGACACTGAGACAGGTAATTCATGAGTTTGAAGTCAGCCTGTTGAGCCTATATAGCAAGTAGACCCTGTGGTGGTTTGGAAAAAAGAAATGCCCCCAAAGGGAGTGGTGCTAATGGGAGGTGTGGTCTTGCTGGAGGAAGTGTATCCCTGTGGAGGTGGGCTCTGAGGTTTCATGGATGCTCAAGATACCACTCAGAGTCTCTGACCACTTGCCCTTGCCTTCTGATCAAGATGCAGCCCGCAACATGTCTACCTGGACACTGCTATGAACTAAACCTCTGAACTGGAAGCGCTCACCTCAACTAAATGTTCTCCTTTATAGGAGTTGCAATGGTTATGGTGTCTCTTTACAGCAATAGAAACCTAAGGCAACCCTATCTTAAAAAAACAAAACAAAAGCAAACCAGAGTAGTAGAAGCCTTAGTTTCCTTAGTGTAGGAATTCTCAATCTTCCTAATGTTGCAACCCTTTAATACAGCTCCTCATAGTGGGTTGACCCCCATGCATAAAATTATTTTCGTTGCTACTTCATAACTGTAATTTTGTTACTGTTATGAATCGTAATATGAAAAGTTTTGGAGACAGAGGTTTGTCAGTGGGGTCACAGCCCACAACTTGAGAACCACCGCCTTCAGTAAGGGATGTTTTGTTTCATGGAGGGGCACTCATTTCAAAAATAACCTTGGAGATTCTCTGAAACGAAGAATTGTTTAGAATCACTATGTTATTAAAATTTCCAGTCGCACTGCTGGAGGGAGATGCAGAGGTTGAAAGCACTGGGTGCTCATCTGGAGGGCCCCAGGGACTCCTAGCACCCACATGCTGGCTCAGACCACCAGTACCTCCAGTTCCCAGGGATCCAACACTCTCTTCTAACCTCCACGGCTACTGTGCACACAATGCACAGACATACATGCAGACAAAACACTCCTACACATAAATAAAGACATAAACCTTTAAAAAACAATTCAGCTGCATCACTAAACACAGCTGATATAACACACTGGCCTATCCTGACACTGAAAGTTAAGTCAATAATCATAAAAATACACACACACAGACACACACACATACACACACACCACATACATACACACACAAACACACCACATACACACACACTCACACCACACACATACATACATACACACACAAACACACCACACACACACACACTCACACCACACACATACACACATATACATACACACACAAACACACCACATACACACACACTCACACCACACACATACATACATACACACACAGACACACCACATACAAACACACTCACACCACACACACACATACATACACACCCACACATACACACACACACCACAGACACATACATATACAAACATACACACACAGACACACACACATACACACCTACACTGCCTCCAGCTTCAACAGCCACGTCTAATGGCCATCTATTCAAGAAGCTTACTCCAAAGGAAGTTTGTCTTCACTAATCAGAATTTTCTTTGCAGAGCCCAAGTCTTAAAATACTAGATCCCACATCAGACAGTGGCTTCTCTGAAAGGAAGCGTGAATAGAGTGGGCGGGAGGAAGCGAGGAAAGGCCACTCTCCAAACAAACCCACAAACAGCTCATTCAGGACCTGGCCGGAGCTGGCAGGCATTCTGGAACACATGAGGGAAGTAAATATTTTGAGTCACAGCCCTGAAGTCACCGTTCTCGCTATGCTGGAACGCCCAGACTGCTGGACGGAGGAGCTACCCTTGAAAAGGAAACAGAACACAGACTAGGGATTCTGGAACTGGAAGAAATGCTTCTTGTTTGTCGGTTTGCTTGCTTGCTTGTTTTTGTCTTTTACCTCAAACACACTTCACCTCAAGACTGCAAAGATCTGTCTATAATCACAAAATGTGTTAGACAATTGGCTGTGTTATCCGAAACACTACAGAGTAGGCCTAGGTAGAGTGGCATGCCTTTAATTCCAGCACTTAGAAGGCAGAGGCAGGCGAATCTCTGTGAGTTTGAGGACAGCCTGGTCTACAGAGTGAGCTCCAGGGCAGCCAGAGCTGTTACAGAGAAACCCTGCCTCAAAATAAATTAATTAAATAAATACAATCATGAGGCAAATCACTAGAGACTTGAAAATTAAACATCCACTTTTTTCAAGCTTCCAAAATTTGTCATTTGCACCTCTCCAAACCCCCATGATGAGATGCTGGAGGAGAGAAGCTGTGACCAGAGCATCTGCACCTCACCAAACCCCCATGATGAGATGCTGGAGGAGAGAAGCCACCCCCCCCCCCCAGAGTACACTGTCACAGCCTCGGGAAGCACCGACTACTAATTCCTTGGTCTCCTCTTTCCAAGGTTTCACAAGCTACTGCCAGGCATTTGGCGTTCGGTTTGCTGGAGAACTGGAATAGAATTAACATACCGCTGAATTTTAAGAGGAGGATATCCTGCTCCCCCAAAACTAAGTGTTTGTCTCTTCTTCTTGTGCCTAGAGAACATCTTTTGGAACAAGATTATAGCACTATTTTTTAAAAAAAGAGACATGCTGATTACTAAAAAGAAATAAGAAAATAAGCTTTTATTTAGAAGTTAAATGTGGTTTTAGTCATTTGGTTCCCAATCTCTACTATGGCTTTTATGACTAATGAGATGATTTAGGTCTTTAAAGAATTTGCTTTTTGTTTGCTAGCATAAGTTATTAAAACAATGTCATCCCACATTAATCCCTGAATAAAACACACACTTTAAAAACCTCCTCAAGTAGGTTTTTTTCCCTCAGCTTCAACTCAGATATTACTAAAAATAAATTTGGTTAAAAGAAAAAAATCTCCTGATTGAATTTATTATTTATGTAAAACTTGAGAGGTCAGAGGAAGAAATCTCTTTGATCATACATTAAACCCTCTGTCTAAATGCTAGGAACACAGCAGTAAATGAGACACAAGGCCTGTGCTTTCCGTGGTGGAGGAACACAGATGTGGGGGCAGTATGGCTACGACCCCTCTCACTCTGTCGCTCACCAGGGTTGATTCGGCTGATCTGGCTGGCTCGGTGCGTGTCCCCTCCCTCCCTCATACTGTCTGTGTGTCCCTCCCAAAGCTGCAAGCACAGAACCATGTAGAGACATCGTTTGCCTAAGATGCTATCCTCTAAGGGTAAACAAATCTTGGCAAAGTGTATCCAGAAGAGAGCGGCTGAAGCTCATTTTCCGGGTACCAACATTATTTATTTATAGTTATTCAGACTCTCCCGCTTGGTCCCATGAGCAACCTCTGAGGTTCTGCAGGAACACAGCACAAAGAACACAGGCCTGAGGGACAGCACTGCTCTCTCAATGCTGGATTGTTCCCTTCTAGTGTTGGGAAGGAAGTGAGCTGAAAGCCCCAAACAGTTTCAAACAAAATCTCTTTACTGGAGACTTCAAAAGAAAAAAATAAAACCAACCCGTCTCGAAAGAGTGGGTATGAGTCGGACCAAAGTGTGAGTAGAAGGTGGTTTTAAAGGGCTCATGTGAGGCCAGTTTGTTAAATGTGGCAGATATTAAATAAGACAAGATTAGCTATATGTTGGTTAATCAATAAGAAAAGAACTGGACAAAATTATCTACTCCTATCACAGACCTCCAATCATACAGTTCTGAACCAGGGGATGACTGATTATAACAGGAGAAACACACCCATTAAAGGAGAAATCTTTGGTCTAAATTCATGGTGTAGCAAGGAGGAAAAGAAGGATGTTTCATTTGTCTTAACTTTGTAATGTATAAGGCTACTTAGTCTAGACATATCTCAGAGGCAAAAACTCACCAACCGGAGGAAGTTAAACTTACAGGAATATGTTTTGGAGTGAGCTGGAAAGTGTGTGCCACGGAGGCCAGTTTTACATTTGTTATTTAAAGCAAAGCCTAGGAATGTGTGGGGAAATAGCTTCACAGCATTCTTCTGAATGAGAGTCTGCATGGCCAGGCTTGTCTACTGCCTGCAGCTGAGGCCTTCTGGAACCCAGCTTGAGTGTGGCAGCAGAAAGATGTTCAGGACGAAAAGAAGAGGATCGTACATCTGACCTTCTCGAGGACCAAGGTAGGGCTTTCTTCTGCTTTCAGAAGACATGACTCGCAAGCATACAGCCAAGCCTGTATTACCATGTGAAGAAGCATGCCTTCCTTCCCCAGTGGAGACCAGAGAGGGGGACAGGCATGTGTTATAATGTACTGGATGTTGGATGTACACACCATACATGTGTACAGAGGCCAGAAAACTGGGTGTCCTTTATCGCTCTTGACTTACTCCCTTGAGACAGAGTCTCTCATTGGACCTGGAGCTACTCTGGTAGCCAACATGCCCCAGTGACACTCTTGCCTTTGCCCATGACAGAGCTGGAATAAGAGGAACATGAGACCATGTCTAGCTGGAAAAGATTGACTCTTGTTTATATATATCTATATGTGTGTGTGTATATATATATACACACATATATATCAATGCCCAGTTATATATATATAAACTATATATATGGGCATTGATCAATCTGTTAGTACCACCTGCTTCCTTAGGAAAAGGGAAGAAACACTTGGCAATGAGAGGGTTTTCCCCAAAGTCACAGTAATAGAAATTAAAATGCAAACCAAGACGTAACTCACTCAGCAGCCACAATTATCTTTGTTTCTTTCCCTTTTCATAATTCTTTTTTCACGATTATTCTCTATGCAGTTTAGTAAGGGGCTGTAACAATCCTTTCTTCCCCTGCAGCGTGCTTCGTCGTTAATAAAGTGAGGTCATAGTCAAGAACTCCTTTGATCTACAAGACAACTCTGCTTTTTCTGACAAACTGGGAAACTAGAAACTGATACCAGCAAATGTCAATCACTTTCCCAAGGTCATCAGTGTCTGAACCTGAATCTCCGCCTTCTAACTCACGGCTGCATTCCAAATCACCACAGCTGCCAACAGAAAAAGAACAAGGGAAGGAGGGAAGCCTATTTATATAAACACAGCTTTTGCTGGAAGTGCTTCCAGCATAACCAATATCAATTTTTAAAACATACAAAGAGACTCTGGCCAGTAGAATAATTCCACTCCACGAGAAAAATGTACGTCCTACTTCCCAGAATCTTTCCAAGGGAAGATCAATGGCAAATCACATGACCTAAAAGACTTGGCAGGTGTGAACAACTGCAGCACCTTGAGATGTCTGGGTGTATCCACGAGGACGCAGGGCAGCCGTCAGTAGAGGGAGGCAGCACTGAATCCTGCGGACACTGCTGGCCTTAGCTGAACAAACGAGGAACAAGCTGCTGGCCTCCCCCGTTGGCTCCAAGAGAAAGGTAGACTTGATGTCTGCCCGCTGAGGTTCATTTTAGATGCCTAACTCCTCGGACTGAAGGCAATAATAAATATGTGTTGTTTAAAGACATCTAGGGGCTGAAAGGAAAGCTCAGAGGCTGTGTCCCCACACCAGGTCCTGAGTTCAATTCCCAGTAATAAAAGAGAAGGAAACTACGGTTGAGATACCTTATGACGTCAGCATTAGGAAACTAACCCTAGCAGGACAGAAAACAGAAGTACCAGCCTGCATTAGCTGCTGTATGGATGTCTCCAGTCTCATCGTTACCCGTGCAGTGTTTTGCTGCGTGGATAATTACGCACCACATGCATGCCTCAGGCCCACAGAGGTCAGAAGGCGGCGTCAGAACCCTTGGAACTACGGTTACAGATGGCTGTGAACCACCACGTGGGTGCTAAGAACCAAACACCAGTCCTCTACAAGGACAGCAAGTGCTCTTAACTGCTGAACCATCTCTCTGGCTCACTAAACTTTTAAAAAACACATAAGAACACACCAAAATAAATGCATATAGGAGCCTGAACATTCCAATGATGTAAATGTAAAATTTGAATTATCTCTCATCTTCCTGAGTTTAACTTCTTTTTACTGCCACCACCTTGCTTGACATTGAAATGCGTTCTAAAAATTAAATTATACTGCTATCAGTAATCAACATAATTTTTCCAAATATATTTTAGATAGAATTTTGTTTATGATTTTTAAGCTACCTAAATCTATTTGAATACTCAAAATGATAATGATTCCTCAGCTCTTTCATTTTTTTAAAAAAATTTTTTTGCATTACACCAAACATGGGATACATTCAAGATTAGAGAGGTAATCTGTAGCGGTCAGTGAGTCATGCCTCAGTTTGGCTCCCAGAAAAACAGCACAAATCTCCCAAGTTCTTGAGAGCTCCCTCTTGCCAGAAGAGATAAAAACTTATCATAATAGAATTTCCCAAAACGTCTACATATTGACACTGTCGATTTAAATTGGAAGACGTCTAAAACAACAGAGATACACAGAATTGCTGCAACACACACAGAAATCACGTCTACAGATCCCTCTCCCTGTGGATGTGGGGTGGTGGTGCCGAGCTGCTGCTTTTTAAAAAAGATTTGTCTCGTCCACACACAGGTTTGTGCATGGCTGGTGCCTTCCTAGGTGGGAAGAGGGTACTGGATCCCTGGAAATGGCATTACATATGGTTGTCAGATGCCAAGTGGGTCCTGGGAACTGCCCATCCTCTGTAAGAGCAGCAACTACCTCAACCCCTGGGCCATCTCTCCAGCCCTGTTGCTACATTAAAACAAAAAATAGAACAACTGGGCCCGAGGAAGGTAGCTTCTGATCCCTGCTGCTAGAAGACAGAGACAGGCAGATCTCTAAGTTCAAAACTAGCCTGCGAGTTCTAGGCGACCCAAGGATACATCGTGAGACCCGGCCTTCAGTGCAGAACGACCAACCACACAGTCTGAACTAAGAGAATGGACAAACCGAGGCTTACCTGTCGAATCGAATTCGATAGGCTGGCAGCGGCGGCTGGATGAGCACTCACATTTGAGGACCTGCCCTCCTTCCACAATCCCAGGCTGCGTTGTGTTTGCCTTCGGGGCTCCCACCAGGAGAAACGTCCTGCTAAAACACCAAAGGGCAGGTGATATTTCAAATGACACAGAGCAGAAGGTTTATATTATGATTTATGACCAAACATTATTCTGGGATTATCCACAAATACTTTTAAAAATTATTTTCAAAGTTCGGCAATGGCGGCGCACACCTTTAATCCCAGCACTTGGAATGCAGAGGCAGGTGGATCTCTGTGAGTACAAGGCCAGCCTGGTCTACAAAGCGAGTTCTAGGGCAGCCAAGGCTGTTACACAGAGAAACCTTGTCACAAAAAAATAAAAATTAAAAAAAAATTTCTAAGAACCAAACCAAAAAAAAAATAATTATTTTTGAATGGCATAATGTCCCATTATAAAATAATTTCTGCTGTATTCACTTTAAAATGTGTATTATCCAAACTGTGCATCTTAATTCTTTTAGGTTTATTTATTTATGTGAGTGCTTTGCCTGCATGTCTGTCTGTGTCTATTTGTGCCTGGTGTTGAGTGGGACCCTGGCGGGTCCCAGGACAGGTGGATCCCAGGACAAGTGGATCCCACAGCGGTGGCGAGTCCCAGGACAGGTGGGTCCCAGGACAGGTGGGTCCCAGGACAGGTGGATCCCACAGTGGTGGCGGGTCCCAGGACAGGTGGGTCCCAGGACAGGTGGATCCCACAGCGGTGGCGGGTCCCAGGACAGGTGGGTCCCAGGACAGGCGGGTCCCAGGACACGTGGGTCCCAGGACACGTGGGTCCCCGGACAGGTGGATCCCACAGCAGTGGCAGGTCCCAGAACACGTGGGTCCCAGGACAGGTGGGTCCCAGGACAGGTGGGCCCCAGGACAGGTGGGTCCCAGGACAGGTGGGCCCCAGGACAGGTGGGTCCCAGGACACATGGGTCCCAGGACACGTGGGCCCCAGGACAGGTGGGCCCCAGGACAGGTGGGTCCCAGGACAGGTGGGTCCCAGGACAGGTGGGCCCCAGGACAGGTGGGTCCCAGGACAGGTGGGTCCAAACTGCAGCGGCTGACAAGTACACCATGCAGACAGAGTTCGAGTTTGGAGTTTATTGAGATAAAGGGAATAGGAAGGGAAGAGAAAATGGGGAAGGGGACAGAAAGCGGCCTCCTCAGAGAAAATGGCAGAAAAGGAAGGGAGGGGAGTGAGGCAGAGCTTGTCTCTTAAAGGGTCCTCAGCACCTGCGTAGAGTCAGGGACCTGCTTCCCATGCACAGAGGGGTGACACACGCCAGGTTCCCAAGGGAGGGGGCCAAGTGTGCCTGGATGCTAACACCTGGTACCTAAGTAGCTCAGAAGATGGTGTTTATTGGATGCTCTGGAACTGGGATTATAGGCTTCAACCCCAAACCATATGTCTTAAACACATAAGAGATGTTGGGCCAGTGACACAGTAATGGAGGTTAATGCCATCTGTAAACCTGAGTTCGAGTTCCAGAAGCTATATGGTAGAAGAAGACTGACTCCTGAAAGTTGTCCTCTGACCTCCATGTTTGCCATAGTCCACATGCCTACACACACACACACACACACACATGCATGTTTTCCTACACACACATGCATGTTTTCCTACACACACACATGCATGTTTTCCTACACACACATGCATGTTTTCCTACACACACACATGCATGTTTTCCTACACACACACATGCATGTTTTCCTACACACACACACACATGCATGTTTTCCTACACACACACATGCATGTTTGCCATAGTCCACATGCCTCCACACACACACACACACACACGCATGTTTTCCTACACACACATGCATGTTTTCCTACACACACATGCATGTTTTCCTACACACACATGCATGTTTTCCTACACACACATGCATGTTTTCCTACACACACACACACACATGCATGTTTTCCTACACACACACATGCATGTTTGCCATAGTCCACATGCCTACACACACACACACACACGCATGTTTTCCTACACACACATGCATGTTTTCCTACACACACATGCATGTTTTCCTACACACACACATGCATGTTTTCCTACACACACATGCATGTTTTCCTACACACACACACACATGCATGTTTTCCTACACACACACATGCATGTTTGCCATAGTCCACATGCCTACACACACACACACACACACACGCATGTTTTCCTACACACACATGCATGTTTTCCTACACACACATGCATGTTTTCCTACACACACACACATGCATGTTTTCCTACACACACACATGCATGTTTGCCATAGTCCACATGCCTACACACACACACACACACGCATGTTTTCCTACACACACATGCATGTTTTCCTACACACACATGCATGTTTTCCTACACACACACATGCATGTTTTCCTACACACACACACATGCATGTTTGCTATAGTCCACATGCCTACACACACACACACACACATGCATGTTTTCCTACACACACACATGCATGTTTGCTTTAGTCCACATGCCTTCACAAACACACACAAGCATGTTTGCCTACACATACACACACATGCATGTTTGCCTTAGTCCACATGCCTACACACACACACACACACACACACACACACACTGTACTTTTTTCCTAAATCCCTCACCCCTTCCTCTCCTTTTTGAGACAAGGTCTCAGCCTATGTCTCTGCACCACTACACCTGGCCAACTTTTTGTTTTCTATTCATTCAAAAAATAATGTGGAGGCTTGAACATATTTACTGCATCGGGCTCAGTTCTGGCACTAAAGATGCCTGTTCTAGACATGGCCCTCCCCACAAGAAACCAGCCAACCAACAAATCACTCGACCTTCTAAGAGCCATGAAGGAGACAAGCGGCTGAGAGAAGATTTCCTGGAAATAAGGCCAGCAGGCCTTCCTTAGGGAAAGGAAAGTCACAGCTCTCCAGGAAGGGATCATAGGAGAATAGAAAGAGAGACCCTTTGGAGATAAAGTCACCAGGGAGATGATCACTAGGGAACTCCCAGTGAAGTGAGAAGAACCTGCTTAGGCGGAGGAGAGCGCCTAATAGGTTGCTGAAGGAGGGGATGGAGGGAAAGGGACGAGGTGGGTGGGAGGCCCCTAAGTTCTGCATAAAGATCCTGGGTGGGAAAGCACTTAGTCTCCAGGACAGAAGAGAGGAGCAGTGGGCTGAGCAGAGAGAGCAAGCTGGGAGTGGCCCAAAAGAGCCTGGGAGTCAGCAAAAGCTAAATCGTGAAGTGCCTGCCTTCCAGACTAAAAGTTTAGAGGGGTGACTTTCTGGCCTTTAGAGAATTAAAGAAAAAGACAAAGTGGATCAAAGAAAGCAAGCTCAGGGAGGCAACAGTGACCACCCATCCTGGCCAGAGGAGATGATGGGGAAGCATGAGAAACACTACCTAAGGCTAGAATGGACAGAGAGAGGCAGCACCAATGACGTTGAACGTAGAACTGGAGAAGACAGAAAACATCACCCAACTCTTCACGTTCCAGCGTGCTAGTCAAGAGGGTGGGGGAGAGGAAGGCAGATCCCAGAAAAACACGGACTCAGATCCCAATCTACCCAATCGTGACGTCTGTGAGGCACCTAATAGCCTGGGGATCTGAACAGAGGTCCTTGAGAAGTGAGGTGTTGAAAGTCCCAACAGAGCGGGGCGGTGGTGGTGCATTCCTTTAATCCCAGCACTTGGGAGGCAGAGGCAGGTGGGTCTCCGTGAGTTCACGGCCAGCCTGGTCTACAAAGCCAGTTCCAGAACAGCCATGATTATTACACAGAGAAACCCTGTCTCGAAAATAAACTGAACATCTGTACCCAGGAGGAGTTTAGGGAGAAGAAGACAAGGGTGGGATGAGCTCTCTCCACTTTGCTGTTAAAGAAACCAGCAGATTTAGTTCTGAGGTGTCGAAAGAGGGTGCAGAGAGAAAGGGGAAGATATATTTATTGCCACCATTTCATTTGACTAAACAAGTCATTTAAATTCTGGCAAAGGAAAACTTAGAGTGATGAACCTCCGTCTTAAATATGAAATGTATTTATTGTAATTTTTAGAAATTAGTTTCTACCTCTCTTAACCTGGATATTCTCAGTCACCTAGAAGAAACAGAAGTCTGCTGTCGGGACTGCTAAGTAATAAATGTCCTGTAGGCCGGCACTTACTTCCCTTGTAACCCACACATTCCAAATGCAAATAAACGCCAAACCAAGCCACGCCCTGTTTAAAAACTCTTTATGCAGTCATATTTGGCAGCAGAAAAACATGAGGGCTGGCCCCTCTCCCATCAGAGCAAGACGATTCTGAGTAAGAAATCAGCTTCATTTTCCCTTAGCAAGGATCTTTCACAAGAAAAAAAAAAAATAAGGTTGAGTGTGAGATTTAAACCACCTACAAGATAAAAGAAATTCCTTGTCATTACAAACCCGTTTCCTTCCGAGCATGTTAACTACCATAGGCAAATCAGACTATGCAAGTCTCCTGGTCAGACGTATATAAATTATATGTGTGTGTGAATGTGTGTGTGTGTGTGTGTGTGTGTGTGTGTGTGTTTTCTTCTCAATCAGGTCAAACAATTGGCCGCAAGTCTGCATCTGCAGCTGGGTGACAGAGCCCTTGACTAGTGACCCTGAAGGTTGCATCTCTGCTAACACAAAAGCAGGTAAAGCCAGCGCGTTTGATAGAGTGCTTGCCTAGCCTGCAAGAAAAGAAAAAACGTACAAACACAAGTTCAGTCCCGACTACCACCTAAAATCAGGTGTGAGGGCAGGTGTCTGTAATCTCCTCAGACAGGAGACCGACAGGAGGGTCAGAAGGCCAACGTCATCCTTGGCTACAGAGTGCCAACTTCAGAGCCAGTCTGAGCTATAGGAGACCCTCTCTCAAAAAACATTTTTAACAGGTGGAAAAGGTACCATGAATGTTCATTTTTATCTTAAAAAGTTATTTTTCCCCAGTGTACTCTGAGAAAGAGAATAGTTCTGATTCAAAAAAAAAAACTTTATTTACACTGACAGACAGAGGCCAGATGTGGCCCATGGACTGTGATTTTTCCAATCAGTGATTTCATCAGCAGAGAACTAGGGAGGATAAGAGCTCAGAAGAAAGGAGAGGAGTGGTTTGAACGGGAATGTCCTCTTAGGCTCAGGTATTTGAATACTGGGGCCCCAGCCCACCGGTGGTGCGATTTGGATCGGTTATGGAAACTTTAGTAGATGTATCCTTGGTGAAGGAAGTCCCTCTCTAGGGTTGGGACCTGAGACGGTATGGCTTCACCCCACCTCAGTTCACTCTTTCTGCTTTGAGTTTGTAGTTGAAAATGGGGTCTCTCAGCCCCAATCAGCCACCTGCTACCAATGTTTCCCCCACCCTATGAATGATACCTCTGGAACTGTAAGCCCAGATAAACAGAAAAGTAACTCAGACACAGAGTAAGGCTCTGTGGGACGCTGTCCTCCCACTGGGGTGCAAGTGGGAGCCTGGTTCCTCTGCCAGGTGCTGCTCTCCAATCTAGAACACGTCCCTTCCTCTACCCTTCAGGCTTAAACTTGATGACAGTGTCCAGCGTTTCCCCTGCTCTCCCCTTCCCTCTGACCACATTAAGGTCAAAAAGGCTGAGCCATAAAGGGGCCAGTCACCTGGTTGCTTGAGACTCTCTACGTGCTGATTTCTGTGTCTGCATTATGAAGACGACTTGGGTCCTTCCTACACAGCTCCTAAGACAGTCATCCGAGTTCTTAGTATGTGGACCACATGATCTTCCAAGTCAGAATAGCTGTTTCCCAGATTTGCCTTGATACCCACAAGCCACTCACTTCTAGATTGTCATTTGCATATTTCTTTTCAGGGTCTTCTATAATTTTTTGCCAAAACTATTCATTACCTATAAGGAAGTGCTCATTTGGACACAGGGCTGTAATTCAGCCTTCTGCCTGAGCAGGTAACAACACATGCGTTAGCTACAGGTCTCAACCTCACACAAACAGCATATCTGTAAGTCGTCCCCAATGTACTCCAGCTCTTGGGCCACAGAAGTCATCCTTCCCTAATCATCCAATTATTTAAGTTATCCTTAAAATAATTTCCTCATGTAACACATATAATTTTGTACTTCAGATATTTCCCTGACTTGGCAGCTGTGAAACAGGGAAGCGTTCGTTAGTTATTGGGGAACAGCCTTTGGCAAAGGCAGAGGGCACAGTGGGAGAGGGCAGCGAATAAAAATGCCACTGTTGGCATCACACAGCCCGAGGGCCTGTGAGGAGCCCAGAAGCCAGGCCGGTGCTTTCATCTGTTGTCTGCACACTGCAGGCATGAAAGACTGGTAATTAGAAGAGCCAATGCGGATGCCCAGCCCAGCTTCCCTGCACATCCCTGCTTGTGCAGACTTGCCAACTGGTGAAACGCAGAGAAACGGGAGGATAATAAAAAGGAACACATGGTGCCTGCGAGGATCTAAATCCCAGGTTAATAATTCTTAAAATGCCAACCGCAGGATCAGTGGGTAGACAGAGAGACTGGCTGCCAGTCCTGACCACCTGAGTCTGATCCTCAGGACCCACAGGGTGGAAGGACAGGACTCTCCCAGCCGTTATCCTCTCACTGATTTATGGGAACAATGGTGCCTCCACTTACACACACATGCACAAATAAATAAGCAAATAAATAAATGGAGTGTAATAAAGTTTTAAAATGAGGAAGTTTCTTTATCTAAATATCACTGCAATAAGTTACTTTTAAGATACTTAAGGTTTTTTTAGGGGGTTTTTTGGATTTTATGTTTTGTTTTGGCTTTTCAAAACAGTGTTTCTTCTCTCTGTAGCCCTAGCTGTCCTGGAAATCACTCTGTAGGCCAGGATAGCCTCAAAGTCAGAGATTCACCTGCTTCTGCCTCCTGAGTGCTGGGATTAGAGGTGTGGCACCATCACTTAATATTAAAGCAATACTGATACTTAAGTATTTGAGAGAGACAGACAGACTTGGAGAAAGTAAAGAATCTTAAAAGGGAGATAGATGGATAGATAGATAGATAGATAGATACATACATACATACATACATACATACATACATACACACATACACACATACACACATACATACATAGGTAAAGGTACAGATATATTTTCATGAATAGAGTTCCATAGACTGAGTTCCAGGATGACAGCCAGGGCTACACAGAGAAACCTGCCAGAAAGAAAGGAAGAAAGAAAGAAAGAAAGAAAGAAAGAAAGAAAGAAAGAAAGAAAGACAGACAAAAGTAAAAAAGCGAAACAGAGAGAGATAGAAAAGGAAAGAAAGAAAGAAAAAAGAAAATCCAGAACTAGTAAAAGTTACTTATGCTACAAAAACCCTAAATTCGATCAATGAAACACTTTGCAAAAAGTAAGTAATATTACTGAAACTCCCATCAAGACTGCTGATTGTCTACGAGAGTCTAACTCAAGTAAGAGCAGCAGCAGGGCAGGCACGGCTCAGCACCGCCCAGGGCAAACAGGAGGGGACGCCTGCAAGCGCGGTAAGTCACTTGAGGAGTCTCTTGAAATCTCTGCCCTCTGGAACAGAGGTACAACATTCTGTCATTACTTAAAAGAAATTATTTCCCAGGTGGGTAGTGGATAAGTGGAAACTTAAAATGTCGGAAGCTCAGGACTAATACAAGATGGTGCCATTAGCCTTCTAAACAGCAGCTGATATAATTAACAAGCGATTTCCTAATGAAATAGCAAGTGAAAATGAAAATCCGCTTTCAAAGGAGCTTTTCTTTCCTGGTGTTCTCAAAGATCCATCAGTGCTCAAGTAATTAACTCCGAAGAGGAAAAACGAAGGCAGGAAAGGAGGCTCGCAGCACTGCCTGGCAGAGTGGACAGGTGGGCAGCCTGTTGCCATGGGGTCATAAGACCTCACTGAAGAGCAAGCAGATTTTGAAGTTAAACAACATATATCCATTTTTATCAAATATCTATCAAATTTTATTTTATTTATATTTATCAAATATCTATCAAATTTGATATATATTTTATCAAATATATATCAAATTTCTCCTCACAGATTCTGGCTCATTCCCCCCCCCAAAAAAAATTGTCCAATAACATTATCAAGAGCCACATCTTTGCCGGGGCTTTGAGATAACTGGTTTTATTTCCAGGAGTGCCACCTTAGGACTCCAGAACTGACTGTGTGATTTATACGATGCCAAGAAGGGGAAGATGCTAAGAAGCAGCAGGAAAAGAAGGGTAACGCTGGGCTAATGGGGGAGGGAAAGATGAGAAGAGACAGTCGGAGGAGGATGCCCTTAACGGCACTTCCTCCCCAGGGCAAGGCAGGAAGGGTACTTACTTCACAGGATGGAAGTCCGACTACCAAGCAGGGCAGCTGGCCAAGCAATGACAAGCACATTTTCAAACTTTCCAGATGAACTAAGCTACTTGGCTGCTTTCAGCCCTAACCTTTCCAAGATAAAGTATGTTTCATATATGTAGCTAACTCTAGGGTGACCAATGAGCCCACACCCAATGGAATTCCTGAAGAAGAAAAAAAGACTACTTATATATCTAAAAAGAACTGAGTATAAGACAGTTGAGGTGTGATTCAAGTTTCAGATTTGCTCTACAAACAAACAAACGCTTCAGGTCAGCAACCCTATAAAGTAAAACGGAAGCATTAACCACCAAATGTCATACATTTCTCCCAGGAACTCACAGATACACGCCTGCCTCTGCCTCCCAAGAGCTGGGAATTAAGACTGAGCCACCACATCTGCCCAAAACATCTGTGGTCTGAATCAGAAGTAATAGACCTAAGATGTGTTTTCTAAATAACAGAGACTGCAGTGTATGCACGTGTACTATTTATGATGAAACAACATTAGCCCACACAGTAACGGTCACAGGAAAGTTTTTGAAAATAGCTGAAGTCTTTTTCAGGAGAAGGCGGTGAGACCAGGTCTCACTCTGTAGCTAAGGCTAGCTAGGCTAGAACTCTCTACATAGCTCAGGCTGGTCTCAGGCTTGTGACAAACCTCTCCTACCCCAGACTGAGTGCTGGGATTTCAGGTAACACTACATTCGGTCATTTCCTAAAATATCGGGACAATGATTACAACACCGAGATTTTTAAAAAGCAGTAGCCGGGGGAGGTCTTAACCTAGGTCTGGATTTTCTCTGCCAATGGAAGCACTGCTGAAAGAAATCAGCAACAGAATAGCAAGAGCAAAAACAATGTTTCAGAAATATAAAGCCAGTTGAAACATACAAGGCGTTTTTTGCAGACCTAGCAGCCAAAGGATAGCAGATTAAAGAGGCTCTAGCGGCCCGGACCCAGGCTCAAGTAAGAAGCAGGAGCAGGGAGCAGAGATAGAAGCAAGGAAGTATTAACAAGGAAAAGATTGGAAGCCCTCCGCCTGGTGACTAAGCAGTGACTAATCTCAGCAGAGTGGAGCAGGAGACAAAGTAAAACAGAAAACGAGGGGGAGGAATATGAAAGGGTCTCCAGGGCGACAGAGAAAAAGTGGGTTCCACGAATAGAAATAGAGGTGCAGCTGACATCTCTTGATGCAAATATAATTCATTTTTAGACAAAATGAGTTAGCATGGACGAATTCAGGCTAAATGACCTGCAAGCTATGGTAACATTGTTTCTAATGGAGAAAAGAACTTGAAACCAGGGCCTTTCCTGTGTTTTGAGGCAGGAATCATGTCCTCCCCCAGGCAGGCCTGGAACTCAGTACATAGCTGGGGCATGCCCTGAGCTCCTGATCCTCCAGTCTCTCCAGTTCTGAGACTACAGAGGCAAACCACACGGCCCAGCTTCGTCTTAGCAGTTTTACTTAGTGCTTCTTTTCAATCAATATTGATGCATTCATTCCCACAGCAACACGGAGACAGTTCAGTCATAATCTTCTGTAGTAAGAAAGATGAGAGGTGAAACCAAGCAGTATTTAGAGCCCTGAAACAGGAATAATCATAAATAAACAAAATCTACTTTCCTCTCTAATCTAGTACTTTTCACACAGGAAAAACAAAAACCCTCTTTCATTAACAAATAATTATATAGTTTTCCTTTAAAAGCTTATGATAGGAGCTGGAGAGATGGCTTTGCAGTTAGGAGCACTGGCTGCTCTTCTGGAAGGCCCACATTCAATTCCCAGCACCCACATGGCAGCTCACAACTGTCTGTAATTCAAATCCCAAGGGATCCAACATCCCCACACAAACATATAAACAGTGATAATACAGCTCTGCGGAGTCCAATGCCTGCTGCATTTAGGCGTGCCTTTACCAAGACTAAGTATAATTTTGTCTATTTGGTTTTTTTCTTTTTTTTTCTTCCTTCCTTTCTTTCTTTCTTTCTTTCTTTTTTTCTTTTTTTTTTTTTTTTTTTTTTTTGAGACAGGATTTCTCTGTGTTGCCCTTGCTGTTTTGGACATCCCTATAGATCAGGCTGGCCCCAACCTTAGAGATCTTCTTGCTTCTGCCTTCCAGAGTCCTGGGATTTTGGGCATGTGCCACTATCAAATGACATTGTTTGTTTCTTGTTTTGTTTTAAGATTAAGCATAATTCTGTAATAATCGTCATTTAATCTGAAAAAGGCAGTAATTATAAACCTTCATTTGGGTATAATTTGTGGTGGTGGAGGGGACAATACCTCAAAGTTTCTTTTGATTTTTTTAAGTTACACTAGACAGAGCTCTGGTCTCTTGGTACCAAAGTTTCTATGACTGTTTCAAAATACAACCTGCAATCTCTCCAGTTCCACAGTATCTTACTATTATGACCCATGCATGAGGTGATGTAAACATGAGGTCATGAAAGTGTGTACGCTCAGAGCATGTTCTTCGGCCATACGGTTCTCCAAAGGCGTGCCACATTCCTTGCGGTCAGTAATGCCGAACACCACCAACAGCTCAATACCCCTGTTCTCCATGGCAGGAACATTTAAAAGCTTACCAGCCTGCTGTGTGCCTTAGACACTAAACTTCTGCCATAGATTAACAGATGCAAGCAACAATAATATTAATAACAACAAAACAATGAACAGCATTTGTCCAACATCCCATCAACTCTGAATTATTTAAATGCTAATTCCTGATGTAAGGCAGAGAATATATTTTAAGTCAGAATTTCTGTAGAATGAAATCTAAATGGTGTACCCTGGGAGCAACTAGAATGCCCATGCTAGAAAAGGCATACACTTAAAAATACTCAGAAAGGAGAAAATGTCAAGTGGTGAACTAATTAAAATGATTAGATTGGGGAGAGGAGGAGTGGTAGCTCAGAGATGCAAACTCTACTCCAACCCCCCACAAAGAGATCAATCACATCACAGCGAAGTGGTTAATGCTGTCTGAAGTTGGTGCATCTATGGTTTTTGGAGCCGTCAAGTCTCTCAGAAAGCACTCGATGTCAGTGCGAATAAGGCCATGTGCTGCAGGGTCTAGTTTTTGCCAGCTTCCCCCAAAGTATGCGTAGCTTTAAAGACTGGTACGCAGGAAAACGATGACAATAATCCTAAAGACCGTCCTAATAAACCACAGACAAACATTTAGACCACCTTTCAATTAAGCATATATCAGGAAAATGGTCCTACCCAAGTACTGACCATCAAAAAAAATTGTGTGTGTGTGTGTTTGTGTGTATAATGCATTGTTACCACTTGTGAGCACAGAGAAACAACCAAAGAAATAATAGTTCCTTTCAAAAAACCATGTAGCCAACATTATAAAACATCCATTAAATCAGTGTTTCTAACACTGACAAGCAGGGGTAAGAACGATGCCAGGCAGCCCAGCTGAGCCAGAGACAGCTTTTAATCCAAAAGCGACAATAAGTGCTACAAATTCTCAGGGACGCTGCAACACAGGGCGAGGGTAATTTGAAAGCGTACACGAACTGCTGAATTCTTCAGTGACCTGCAGCGAGGGAAACTCGGCAAACACCCCGGTTCTTTCTGAACAATGACCTAAATAGTGGACTAGAAAAGGAACAGATGACACATTCCATTCATCTGGTGGACCTCAAAGACGCAAAGGTCGTACAGTCCTTTACAATTTAACGCGACAATGTGATCACTTTAGTCATCGTAGCGTCTAGACAAGGAACGAAAAGGAAAAGAATCAGACCATCAGACGAGAAGGGCTGGTTTCGGAGAGCAAAAAGCACTAGGAAGAGGCTAAATGGTCCGGGAGAAAAAGAAGTTCTGGGACCAAGTGAAGTTAAGTCACAGAATGACAGAGAAGCCAAAAGTCCCGCCGGACCAGCCTGTACTGATTTCCAACTTTTCCTAGATGTTAAACAGCTCCTTCAAAGCCAGTGTCCCCGGCCAATCCGAAGTTGGTGACAGGGTCAAAGTGGATGGTGAGTGCCAGGCTAGGTCATCCCCACAAATGTTTCATCCCTGCAGGACCTGAGCCAGCCGCGGGATGGAGTGGGTAGGCCGGTTTGGTGGAGCCAACGACCGGGTGCGGATAGGCTGGGTGGGGGCGCGCGGTGGGGGAGGGGGCGCCTGGGGACACAAGCGCGGCCACTTACGAGGACTTGCTGGGCGCAAAGAAGTCCACGGCGAACCCGAAGTAACTTCCCTCGGGGCCGGCGTACTCGGCGGGGTTTTCGACGTCCAGGTTGAAGGCGCCGGCGAGAGGCAACAGGAGGCCGGGCAGAAGCAGCAGAAAGCCACGGGGGCGAGGAGGCAACAGCAGCCACCCGGGAGCAGCCATCGCTCGGGCGCGGAGCCCAAAGGCTGTCCCGATGCCCGCCTGCGAGCGCCCAAACTGCTGTGCTGTGCTGTGTTGCGCTGTGTTGTGCTGTGCGCTTGCGGTCAAGGGCGGCCGAGCGGCTTGGAGGCGGGAGGCTGAGCTGGGCGGCTACCCAGGGGGCGCGGTGTGCGACGCGGGACTCCGGCTAGGTCGCTCGCTAGCGCGGCGGCTGGCACTGAGTACTGGCGAGGCGAGCGTCGTACCTCAGGCCGGGAGCTGCTTGGGCTGGGGTTGGGGGTGGGGGGGAGAGGAGGGGAGGAGGAGCCAGGGAGGCCGGGCCGCCCGCCGAAAAAGGAAGTCGCGCTCACGGTGGCCTCCCACAGGAGAAAGCCGAGCGCACTTCCGTGCGCGCTGGCAGCGGGTCCTCGGAACCCGCCCCGGGGCTGCGGCCCAGACCCAAAGGACCTGGGGACACTGGCCGCGCGCCTCCACCTGGGCCTTCCGGCCAACCCAGCAGGCCGGAGGATGGCGACAATGAAGCGAAAGAGGCCCAGGCACACCTCGTTCCCCGGTTCCTCCTGGAACTTCTGGGAGACTTTTGTGTTTAAGAATGCGGAAAGCGTTATCCGCTTCTCGAACTTCTGCTACTTAGGCCGGCAGGCACTCAGCAACAGAGAACTCTGTAATTATGTGCTATTTCCCTCCCCTTCTATTCCCCACACACTGAACTTAATTACAAACTCCCAGAAGGTTGCTAGCACTGCCCCGCCCAGAAGCGGTGCGTGGACCCGGATCTCGCGGACTGACAAAGTGTTGGGAAGGCAGAGTAGGTGATGAGTCTTCCAAATCCACCCAGAAGAGTACAGGCCTCATTCCTGCTAGGAGGAACAAGGATTTGGAAAACTGATAGTCGGCTTAGGGAGTTCAGGTAAACATGATTTTAGAGCTGGAGGCAGAAAGACAGGAATGGAAATGGAGCACTTGAGGTTCAGTGCCTGTGGACAAGGGCGGGCTGAGTGCTCCTTCTATACAGAAATCTTGGCCCGCTTTTTTAGATTCCTACTTCCTTTTCAGTCAGTGAATGACTAAAGAGTAAAGTTTGCTCAGAGCCGGCGCACTAGAAAGAACGCTCGGCTCTTAAGTGTTCCCTCCCGCTTTGGTAAAGTGGTCCAGCACCCACATGTTGGCTCATAAACATCTGTAACTCCAGTTCCAATTCCTCTTCTGGCCTCTATGGTGCACACACTTATGCGCAGACGAAACACTCATTCACATACAACATTTTTTTTCAAGTTTGCTCAGAGTCTTCCTATGTTGCACATGAAATGTTAAAGAATTTAGTGACTGAGTCGGGTGTGATGGCAAATGCTTTTGAACCCTGGCACTAGGAAGTCAGAGGCAGAAAGATCAAGCCTGTGTAGCAAGTTCCAGGCATATGCCAGGTTTGCATGTGAGACCTTGTTTCAAAGAAGATAAAAGAGGATGAAGAGAAAGGAAAGAAGGAGGAGAAAGAGATCCCTGTCACAAACGACAGGAAAGTATCTCAGTGACAGCATATATTCATCTAACATTAAATAGTTCTATGTGGTGTCATGTATACACTTAATTGGGTTATTCATTTTAATTTTTAAAATTTCACTAAAAGATGCTCCGCATAACCATTGGGTGGTCTTACCAACCACAGGCCAGCATCTTTGCCAAAGCAATGACAGGAAATCTACTGTGAATATGTATACATAAGATCATGTACCAGGCCAGGCAGTGGAGGCGCACGTCTTTAATCCTAGCACTTGGGAGGCAGAGAGACAGGCATATCTCTATGAGTTTGATGTCTCCTGTTCTACAGAAATAGTTCCAGGGAAGCCAGGGATTCACAAAGAATCCTTGCCTCAAAAAACAAAACAAACTAAGTAACAAAAAAGATCCTGTACTTGCTCTTTATTCCTTGACACCATTTGGGGTTAGAGTCTGAGGTTTAAGGAGATAGTGGCTCATGGACAGCAAGACCATCCTCTGTAATCCCAGCGACCTCTGTATCTCACTCTGAAAACCACACAGCTCTCCAGACAGAAGCTCTCAATTCTAAAGATGAGCCTGGGGTTTCCCGAGTCCCGTTCAGATAGTCGACATGCACAAATTTTAAGAGGAATCACGACTTTTACTGAATCGAGATTTAAAATGACAACATCGTCTTTCATGATAACTACTTGAGGAAATTTGTTTTTTAAATGTTTTTAAAATTGGTACCTACTGTAACTATATGCTTGTTGTAGTACGGCCACTTGTTTGTTCCCGGTTGCTCAGCCCCGAAATAACCACACAGAAACTATTTTATTTGCTGTACTGTTTGGCCAATAGCTTAAGCATATTTCTGGCTAATCCTCAAATCTTAACCAATTTAACCAATTTCCATTCATCATCTGTGTATCACCATGAGGCTGTAGCTTACTGGCAATGTTTCAGCATGTCTGTCTCTGGTGGTGGCTTCATGGCTTCTCCCTTACCTTACCTTTTTTCTCCAAGCATTCAGGTTAGTTTTCACCACCTAGCTCTGTTCTGTCTTGCTCTGCTATAGGCCCAAGACAGTTTCTTTATTAACCAATGGTAATCACAGCATACAGAGGGCCTATAAATCCTGTCTTAATACAGCACTTTAATAACCACAAAAATTCCAGTTCTGGAAGTTATTCTCTGTGCTCTTCCACATGGACTGCTCCACTGCTGAACAACTGAATTAGGGCTTAGGCGCAAAAACCTCAGCATTTCCTGTATGTTTAGAATTTGCTAATACAGAAACTTCCTTTGCCTTTGGGGGTGGGAGCAGGTAGGACTGGAACTCACATTTCTGTCTCAGCTTGCCGAGTGCTGATTACAGGAGGGAACCACTATACCCAGGAACCTCTCACCCTTCATTTTGACCAAGGCTTCATGCACCTAAGACTGGCCCTAAAACTGTCTAAGTCATTGAGCATTCTCAAGGTTGAGCTTCTGACCTTGAGCTTCTGACCCTCTTGTCCATACTTCCCAAACTCTGGGACTATAGGTGTGTATCACCTGTTTTAAAATGTTTTAAACTAAACAAACAAACAAACAAACAAACACAGAACACAGTAGTTTTTCAATTCCATGACTCATAAATAGAATCATGTGGGCCAGTTTGAAATGTGGCCAGCAAGTCCCCAAATGGTTACTAATGCTTCTCTCCTATTCTTTTTTGTATAAACATGACCTTGCTGTTAGTGGAGATTATAAATTAAACTTCTAAAGCACATTTCCTTCAGGCTTATGATAAATGTAAATAGTTATAACCAGAAGGCCTTTACCAATGGTAGTGTCAAGGCTGTAAAAGTTCCTGTAGAGACAACCAAAGATGCCGGTACAAGTTGTCAGGATCTTCAAGACAACTGATGGGAAGAAAGGGTACCGTCAGAATCAGGGACGCTATTTCCTGTCCCATTTCTTTTCGGCAGCTGCTCGGAGCTACACAGCTGCTTCGTGAGCATGGAGAGAGCATGCTTAGCAGTGAAAGTCATGGTCTAGGAATTGCAGAGCAAGAAGAGCGAGTTTCTGAGAACTGTGGATCCCGTTCCAGGCTTGAATTATATGTCTTCACAGTGTACTATTCAACATGGTGCCTCTATCTTTTTAAAGATGCTAGTATTTAGGTTTCCAGTTGTACTTTCTTTTCTTTTGTTTACGTTAGCAGAACGTGATGTCCCATACCCCAAACAAGTTGGGTCTCTGAGTTTGAGGCCAACCTAGTCTACAGAGTGAGTTTCAGTACAGCTAGGGCTACACAGAGAAACCCTATCTTGATAATCAAAAAGAAAAATATATATTTATTTATTTTGTATATATAGGTGTTTGTGGGATACCTCTGTATTCTATGAATATGTTTTATTATCATTGGGTATTAAAGAATCTGTTTCAGTCAATGGCTTGGTAGAGTAAAGTCAGGCAGGAAATCTGAACAGAGATATAGAGAGAAAGTAGGAGGAGTAAAGGAGATGCCATGTAGCCACCAAAGGAGACAGACACCCCAGAACCTTACCAGTAAACCACAGACTTGTGCCGATACACAGATTAATAGAAATGGGTTAATTTATGATTTAAGAGTTAGCGAGGAACATGCCTGAGTCATTGGCCAAGCAGTGTTGTAATTAATACAGTTCCTGTGTAGTTATTCAGGTCTGAGCGGTTGGGAAACGACGAACAATCTCCATCTACAGGTGTTTTATCTGCATGGACATCTGTACACAAGAAGAGGACATTGGGTCCTATTGGACTATAGTTACATATGGCTGTGAGCCATCATGGGGGTGCTGGGAACTGAACACAGGACCTCTGGGAGAGCAGCCAGGGTTCTTAACTTCTGAAGTACCTCTTAATAAATCAGACTAACTGATACCTCCACCTTAGTCTTCTTTTTTTTTTTTTTTTTTTTTGGTTTTTCGAGACAGGGTTTCTCTGTGGTTTTGGAGCCTGTCCTGGAACTAGCTATTGTAGACCAGGCTGGTCTCGAACTCACAGAGATCCTCCTGCCTCTGCCTCCCAAGTGCTGGGACACCTTAGTCTTCTTAACAAGATATTTAATGTGAGTGACAAGTATTTGTTTTCTTTCCTTGTTTAGGTAGAAATTATTCTACAATTATTCTACATATGTTTCCATTCCTGATTGGTTGGTTGGTTTAAGTAGCTAAAGCAACAGCATCACCTGGCAGTTGTCTTCCTGATGTGAAGTTATCTTTATTTACTGAAGCTAGAGTGAGTTCACTTTCTAGTGACTTTAGAGCTTTACCTACTCTGTGGAAGGACTTCTATGGCTGGCATTCATATAACAAAAATGAATTTAGTTCTGGTGGGTGATCTACTTATTGGATGGGCTGGTGCCTTCCCTGGCTTTGTGCATTTTAGATGATTCACTTGGGGTTTTCCTAAAGTCTCCACCACTACTTCCTCTAAAGTTGAAGGGATAATTAAGAATTTCTACCTTTCCATCATTATGGAAATGTGCCAGGGGATTTTCATGAAATGTTAAATATTTGGATTTAACCAGAGATGATTATGTTCACTAATAGAGAGCTCTTAATTACATAATTTAATTAGGCTTAGATCACAGGAGCAAAATGAATTAAAGACTTAGGACAGTTTCCGCCTTTTTTCCCCAAAGGATAAAGGTATTTCTATGGTTAGATTTTTGTTTTGTTTTGTTTTTTGAGTCAGAGATTTTCTGTGTGGCCCTGGCTGTCCTGGACTTGCTGTGTAGACCAGGCTGGCATCAACTCAGACAGCTCCACCTGCCTGTGCCCCCCAAGTGCTGGGACTAAAAGTGGCGCCACGGCTGTCCTGTCTGTCTGATATTTTTGTTTTGGTTTTGAAGCAGCGATCACTGTTGTGAAGACAGCTGCCCAAATTCATTCTACCATTTCGACGTGAGCAAGATCCTTCAAATCTGAGTCAGCACTGCTACCTTTTTACTCCAATTACCTTATTTTAGCTGTTGTTGGTTTTGTTATTGTTTTTATGTATTACTAATCAGTCAAGAGCTCACTGCATGGCCCACATTGCCAGTAGAGTGTCTCTCTAGTACTCATAAGGCCCTGGGTTCAATCCTCAGCACTGCCATAAGTAAATACATCAAATGAAATACAACCAAACATATGTGGCCAGGCTGGATTTGAACTCATGGTCCCCCTGGTTGAACTTCCTGAGTGCTAGGTTAAGGTATGCACCAGCAGATAGGCTTCATTTTAGCTCTTCTGTTTCCAGATGAATAAAATAAAAATAGATTAAAAATGTTTTTCTCTTTTATTAAATTTATTTGGTAAATAAAATATATAGCTGGATGGTGGTGGTGTACACCTTCAATCCCAGTACTCTGGAGGCAGAGGCAAGTGGATCTCTATGAGTTCAAGGCCAGCCTTGTCTACAGCGTGGGTTTCAGAATAGCCAGGGCTACATGAAGACACTCTGTCTTGAAAAACAGACAACATAATCCCAGCACTCGGGAGGCAGAGGCAGGCGGATCTCTGTGAGTTCGAGACCAGCCTGATCTACAGAGCTAGTTCCAGGACAGGCTCCAAAGCCACAGAGAAACCCTGTCTCGAAAAACCAAAAAAAAAAAAAAACCAGACAACAAAAGTGGTAAGCAGCAACTTTAATGAAATACTCTCTGAGGAGAATACATATTTTCATATACCTAAGCCAGTCTCAGACAAACATATGCAAGAAACTTTTAAGGATAGTCTAGTGATTTTATGACCCAAAATGTAATAGTAAACGACATTCTTTAAAAAGAAATAAGTGCTGGGTGTGGTGGCTCATGCCTTTAATCCCAGCACTCTGGAGACAGATCCAGGCAGATCCCTGTGAGTTCAATCAAGGCTAGCCTGGTCTACAAAGTGAGTCCCAGGGCAGCCAGGACCATTACACAAGGAAAGCTTGTCTCAGAAGAAGAAGGAGGAGGAGGAGAAGAAGAAGGAGGAGGAGAAGGAAGAAGAGGAGGAGGAGGAGAAGGAAGAGGAGAAGGAGGAGGAGGAGGAGGAGGAGGAGAAGAAGAAGAAGAAGAAGAAGAAGAAGAAGAAGAAGAAGAAGAAGAAGAAGAAGAAGAAGAAGAAGAAGAAGAAAAAGAAAAGCAGCTAAAAATAAAATGGACTGGGATATAGAAGACAAAAAAACCTTTGTGGCAATGAAAACACTCATATTTAAACCCTCCAACTACCTGCATCACCATCACCCACAGGTAGCTACGACTAAGTAGTGAATACATGTTACCAGCATGGCTGGAAAATTAAATTGCAGTGTAAACTGTTTCAGGGTCACATGCAGCCAGTGGCTCCCAAGCTGAGCAGAATGGCTGCCAGCCGTATTCATTCAAGGGGTAGAGAATCAGTCTACTGATGGACTAAATAGACTGAAGTCCTTTCTGTTTATCTTTCCAAAGCTGCAAGTGTCAGTGGTTAAAGGTCAATTTTCTTCTCTGTTTCTGCACCAAATTGCACCTGATTTTCCAGTTCTACTACTGGGAGGTTTTCATTTACTAATTCAGTCACCACAAAAAAAGGTATAGTGTGGTGGTAAGAAAAAATAGAAAGAAGAAAGGCGACCAGAAACTGCTCTGATATCAACACACCCATCTTCTTTCTTACTTTTTATGCCTTTGACAGCTCTGCCAGGCTGAGACGCATAGCTCACCTCTAAATGTGGTGCTGAGTCCCAAGTCTGTGAAGGCCGAGCCCTGAGTTCAGGCAATGCAAGGTTCACTAGTTATTTCACTGGTCATAGGGAACCAAGTCACAGAATGTGGGGGATTCTTCTGGAGCAGTAGGGTGAGATCGGCTTGATCGTCAGTAAACAATGTGGGGTTGTTTGTGTGTCTGAGATTGTCAACTTCCTTCCTAGTGTCCCTAAGGAATCTCAAAGGTACTTGAGCCAACGCTGATCTCAATCTCACTGGCGCCTCGCTTTCTGTTCATTCACCACGAACATGTCCTGTCGTAACATGAAGATATGGCTTAACCCCCTTTTTATTGATTTTAAGTAATCCAAATATGGAAAGTTGCAGGTGGTAGAATTCCATAGAACATTTGAGAAAAACAGCAGAAGGTAATGCTTTAGGGTAGCCCAGGGAGGACCAGCCTACACTAATACAACATTAGAGTATTAAATGTTGCTTCTTTTCTTTTTTAAGGTGAGGTCTCATGTAGTGTAGACTCACATCAAATTCGCTATGTAGTGTATATGTAGCAGAGAATGTCCTCGAACTTCCTAATCTCCTGCCTCAAGTCTAAAAGCTAGGCTCATAAGCATGTGTTGGTACATCTAGTTTCATTCAGTGAGGGAATCAGCCAGGCAGGCACTCTACCAACCGAGATAGGAAGGATCAACCGAGGGGGACAGACCTTCCTCCAGAGATAGCAGCGCTTTCCAGCAGCACTTCCCAGATATAACGGGGTGGGAAGGAAAACCACCAGTTTCTAGTAATGAAGCTCCCCTCCAGCCCTGATGCTGGCTGCATCTACTCTGTTCATTGCTGCCTTGCTGATACATTTTTATTTTTCCTTATATCAGAAGTCAGCTTCTAGAATGCTGGGGGACCCTGTCATGACAGAATTAATAAAATTGAAAAGAAAAAAAAAAGAAGTCAGCTTCTTTCTGCTCTCAATGTGGACTGCAGACCAGCAGCTCTGCAGAAAGCCTCCCCAGCTTTAGCACCAGATGGAAACTGACCAAACATCCACTCCTTTGGACTCCGCAGCTGTTGTGGAAGCCAAACCAATAAATCCCCTTTGTAAGACATGTTCATTCTATTGCTTATATGTCTCTTGAGGACCCTAACACGATGTTTGTGCTTGATTTTTTTTCACATAAACATTTTGGAAGGTATTACAGGCATGGTAGCACATACCCTTTATCCCAGCACTTAGGAGGCAGAGGCAGGTGTGTCTCTGTTAGTTCGAGGCCAGCCCAGAGCAGCATTTAAAAAAATTGAAAGACAATGTTATCTACACTTGGAGTGCTGCATGTCATGATGGTCATATATCAACTCTACAACCCCAGTGTCTCTGTGTGAGGGGCAGTGTGCAATCATAGGCTGGCTGGCTTCTTCAGGCCTCCTCCAGGCTAAAGGAACTCTTGCCAGGATGCTCTAAGGTCTCTCTCCATCTGCTGACCTTGCTTGGACACATGCTGGCCTTTTCCTGAGGCAGGCCAATTTACAGCAGAGTTCCTGGGGAAAGACACTAGGAGCTCTCATTTTGGCAGTTCCCTCAAAGGAGTTTAGGAAACCCTGAAATTTGAGCATTCTACCTGAAGGAACCCTAGCCAGCCTAGGCCTGGCAAACACGGCTCTGGCAGGCCTTGCCCTTCTCCCCCATTCTCTCTGCCTTTCTAGAAATGGTTAAATTACATTCCTAAAGCTAGCCACCAAGGTCTATTTCCATATTTGGCCACTTCCTCCCTCTGAGGCTGCTGACCACCAAGGTCCAGCTGTCAAAGTATTGAAGTCCAGTTATCAGAAGCCTAACCATAGGCCATTTCTGCGTTTGATGCTGCCCCTTGCTATGAAGAAACATTTTATTAGATGAAGTCACATTCATCAATCTAAATGATTAGTTTCTTATTTAGAAAGTCCTAGTCTATACTGATATCTTGATATATTTCCCCTGCGTTTTCCTTGATCAATTTTAGATTTTCAGGTCTTACACCGAAGTCTTTGATTCTCATGGAGTTGGCCATCACACAGAGTAAGAGATGGGGGTCAGTTTCAGTTCCCTGTGCATGGTCACCCATTTTCCCCAGCAACAACTGTTGAAGAGGCTGTCTTCTCCTTGTGGACACAAAAACACAGCCCTCAGCTCAAAGGCTAATATGAAATCGTTTGTTCTGGAGCCAAACCTGAGGGTCTCCAGTGTTGCTCTTTTTGCCCATTATTCTCACTGTTCTTTGGCATTCTGGTGTCTTTTATGCATCTATGTAAATTTTAATACTGTTTTCCTATTTTTTTTTTGAAGATCGGCATCGGGAAGGATTTTTAAAATTATTTGTGTATGTGCGGGGATGTGCACGTAACTGCAGGTGTTCGAAGTGACCAAAGGACTCAGCATTGGGAGCCAATGGGAACCAAACCTGAGCCCTCTGGGAGAGGAGTGAGTGCCCTTAACAGCTGAGCCATCTCTCCAGAGCCTTGACATTGGAATTTTTGTGGCGATTGCCACAAGTGAATCTATAGGTTACTATTGATCGTGTAGCCATTTTCCCAGTATAAATCCATCCAATCCACAGTATGGGAGGTCTTCCTACCTTCTAGCATTATCTTTACTTTCTTGTAGCAGGTTTTAAATTTGATTTGCGTTAGTGTTCTGCTTCTCGCTTAGATTTATTCACTTAACTGCTTTAAGGACCCTATTCCTACTCAGAGGGGTGACCTCTCTCTCTCTCTCTCTCTCTCTCTCTCTCTCTCTCTCTCTCTCTCTCTCAGAACTCATGCACTGTGTTTCTTCTGTCTACAGTGTCAAGTCTTTCATAAAAAGTTTATATCCATTTTGGTTTGGTAAATACTTTGTCCTGTGCCTTATGCTTACCGTTTCTGCAACATTTTGCAAACACACATGCGTGTGTGCACGCGCACACACACACACACACACACACAACACACACACACAGCCAAAACTAGCTAATGGACACTTAGCTTCAAATTCTGCCTTTACTTTTCCTGAGTTATTTTGAATAAAAGAAAAGGTCTTAATCAAACATGATGATGAACCAGGTATGGTGGCACATACCTGTAATCCCAGAAGCTGGAGGTAGAGGCAAGAGAAGTTAATTTTTGACTCATAGTGAGTTTGAAGACAACCTGAGCTACATGAGACCTTTTCTAAAAATACCAAAGCCAAGACAGACAAAACCACTAAAAATCAATAAATCAATAAAGAAATAAATACAATGAACAGAATAAAGAAAGAGTAAAGCCAACCTCTGAAGTCAGGGACCGAGTTCAAATCAAATGCTCATCTCAGGAAAAAGACCGAGACCAAGCATATCCACAGCTGCAAGTTTTGTCTTGTGTTAGGAACAAAGGGAAGGCCACTGTCTTGTGCACACTTAATTTCTACTCCAAGGATTTGCCACCGTATCTGCAGACCGTATGCAGCATCAAAAAGACAATAAAATGTATTCTTGAAAAGTATCTCCTGAGAAAGCATATACAGCAGTTATTCTCAAGAAAATACTGGGTGGCAAGAATTGAACAAACCATGAAAATGTCTTCTTTTTCAAAAAGAATTATCCCGGCGTAGAGGTGTATGCGTTTAATCTCAGCATTCTTAGGAGGCAAAGGCAGACAGATCTCTGTGAGCTCAAGGCCAATGTGATCTACAAGGAGAGTACCAAGGCAGCCAGGGCTACACAGTGAGATTCTGTTTTTTTTTTTTTACTTTTTTTTTTTTTACTGTGATTAACTTGCTTATTCTCTCATGTTAAAATATTTTATCATATTTTCCTGTGCTTAATATTTATTTTGGACTTCTCCCCCATTTTGATTTAAATGGAAGGAAAAGCTTGCCAAGGTTCATGTCTTCCTGAGTCAGCAAGTAAAGTTCCTATTAATCTCCCAGCTGAATGAGTCACCAGTCTGGCTTGGGGAAGTCAGTCTTGGCCATCTGGGCTGCTGAGAAACAGCACCGTCAATTAGTCTAGACAGTTTGTGGGCAGTCACTTGGCCATGTATGGTATGCTTTCCACTTCCTCCTAGTGGAACCTAGACACTCTCCTGGGAACATGTAAAAAGATGCCAGATTTAGAAGAAGAAAAACACGGGATGTGTAGACAGATTAGGATCCCACATAAACCGCGAATGCCCTTACAATACAGGCATTCCGTGTGATATCTGAGACGTATTTCAGTACACACAAAAAAGGAAATTGTTTATCTGACATGTATTCTGCATTAGGCAGCCTACATTTTATGTGCCAGCCTTACATGGGTAGATCTGAGCTGTGCCTCCACACTTTCTTTTCCTGGAGAAAGACTGCTCTCAAGTGAATGAGGGCTCAGTTTTTTCCTCTGTTGTTAGCCACACAATTACTGTCTAACATCAGAGAAAGACGAAAGAATTCCTCCCAGATTGCTTCTCAGTCTTTCCACGCCGCTCAGGAGGCTTGGGGAAGTCCAAATTCTAATCCATTTTGGTTGCTAACCGTGGTGCTTCCTGGGAAAGGCTGTGCTGGCCACCAGTGGCCCTCAGTTAAGGTTTCTGGTATTTCACAAGTTTTATTGGGTGTAAGAATCTCCTGAGGAGATTTTGAAACTTTAATGACTGGGGTGCATTCCATCTAAATAAAAATCTGGCCGCATTGGGTAGGATGTAGCTGTCAGGGTTAATACTTGTAATTCCTTAGCTGTCGTTAACTTCAGGCAAAGTTGAGAATGACTGTCCGCTGAGCCACATTTATACCAGGTAATGTTTACCACAAGTGGGGAGGCAATTCCTAAAAAAAAGGAATTACAATACTGATTATTACACATTCATTTTGGGTTTTTTGTTTGCTTGTTATTTTTGAGACAGGCCCTTATGTAGTTCAGGCTGGCCTTGAACTCACGATTTGTCTAACTTAATTGACCTTCTTCCTCCACCTCCTAAGTAACTGTGCTTGGCAGGATCAGATTATCTTCTTTTTAGTGTGACCCTGAGGGTCGGAGTCTGAAATATCACTGTCAAGCCTGGCTAATGAGCCCCTGTTCAGTTCTGCTTTCCCAGCAACTGCGAAAAACAATACATTTCTACCAAATATTTTCCAGGTTTGGGAATTTTATCTGTAACGTCATGCTTGTCGGAAAATACTTTTCTATGGATGTCAAATAATTTATGTTTCCTAATGCCTCCAGTGGAAGCCAAATAACCACCACCTCAGTGCGGCTCATCTTGAAAAAAAATTGACATTTCTGCTAATGTGCAGCTTGGATAAAGTTAGGAAAATGTCTTGAGGAAGAACATCAAACCTTTAAGTTGTTTTTCACATAAAGACATGTCAATATTATGCATTCAAAGCTACTGACATAAATGTAGCACATGCTTACATGAAACAGATGATAAAAACAGCTCTTGGTCAAACACCTTCGTTTTTCTTCCTAATTATTGTCAACGTGGAATCATCCATTTGATGCCATCTTCCTCAAACCACCACTCTGCCTTCCTCCCAGCCTTCTTTAAACTAAGGCGTGTTCTCTGTGTGTCCTGTCCTTTACACTCAAGTCTTTCTGCTTGACCTTCCTTTCTTACTTTTATTCTGATTTTTTTCTCTCAGTCTGCCTTATCCAGCCTGTTTGCCCTCCTTCATGTATGCCCTGTCTCAGCACTCCCCTCTTTACTGCGCAATCCTGTCTTGTAACTTGTGTATTATAATTCAATGGCATTCTACTTATGACTTTTTGCAGTGTTGGTAATTGAATGCAGGACCTTGAGCATGCCAGATGACCCCTCTACTGCTGAGCAAGGGAGGACATTCTAGAATATGTGATCCCTGCTTCTTCTTGATCTTCTTCTCTCACCAGCAGCAATAGCGGTTACCATGTCTGTGGAAAACCACCCTGAGAAGTCTGCGGGTGTTCCCTCCCTCCAAGTAAGTGTGTGTGTGTGTGTGTGTGTGTGTGTGTGTGTATGTGTATGTGTGTGTTGGGGGAGGGGCGAGCTCACTCATGGGTTCCGAGGCTACCAGCTTACAAAGGTGACTCAGAAGAGGTGACTGCCAAGTTGTATTGAGAGTTCCCAGCTGTGGGTCCTTCTCTTGGTGTGTCCTTTTCAGAAAATGTTTACCCCATAGTATGTGAGAACAGAACAGAAATCAGTTTGAGGTCTGTTCTTCCTACAAAGTCAGCCAGCTGAAAACGTGAGTGTGTGTGTGTGTGTGTGTGTGTGTGTGTGTGTGTGTGTGTGTGTGGCTTACCTCTCAACCACGGTGATCTGCTCGTCCTTCCATGAAAGGCTCATAAACATATCCTGAATACAGCCCACGCAGCAAGCAGCAGGGCAGGGTGGTAAAACAGTAACTACGATTGTTGACCAGGCTCTGCTCTAAAATGCACTGAACCTTTACAGCTTTATGACCACACAGACAAGCCTAACTCCAGCTGAACTTTCTAAGGAGGGATTTGCCCGGAGTCCCTCTGCTAATTACACAGCAAAAACAGAATGTGACTGAAACAAGCAAATGAGAGGTCAAATAATGAGTATAATTTAGCTACGGCGTACGTAAATTTTTATTTATTATTTGTTTGTTTGTTTGTTTGTTTGTTTTTCAAGACAGGGTTTCTCTGTAGCTTTGGAGCCTGTCCTGGAACTAGTTCTTATAGACCAGGCTGGCCTCGAACTCATAGAGATCCACCTGCCTCTGCCTCCCGGGTGCTGGGATTAAAGGCATGCGCCATCACCGCTGGGCTAAAGTCTATGGCCTTCTGTAGTTTGCAGGTTATGAGCAGAATATAAAGGATCCTACATTTAAATATACTGATGGGAAATGCTTTAACTGTCATTTCGTTCAAAATGAACCAGTAGCTAAAGATGATTTTTTTTCATGGTCATGCAAGTTTTTCATTAAAATAACAATGAGTCGCCTTAAGAATGGAATTCCCTTCCCTATTTCCTTCCAGGCTTTCCTTTTCTATGGAAGTTAAGGATAGATTTGTAACTCAGTTGCCTTATTTTCACTCCTGGTTACTAATCTTTAGCAAAGAAAGGCAGCAGGCCTTAGGGAGGTTCTTGTTGCAGTTCCCTTGCTGGGATGGAACCTCGACCAAAAGCAATTTGAGGAGGAAGTGCTTTTAGCTCCCAGGTTCTGCAGGAACTCAAGCAGGAAGCTGGAGTAGGAAACGAAGACCCAAGACCCGAGAGGAAGGTTGCTCACTGGCTCCCTTTGCTCAGCGTGCTCACTGGCTTTCTCACCCAACCCAGGACTGCCTTCATTGGACTAAGTCTTCCTGCATCAGTCACTAAGCAAGAAAACACCCCAGACGCGCCTGTGGGCTAGTCTGCTGGAGGCAATTCTTCAGCTGAGACCCCTTTTCCCCAGGAGACTCTAATGTGTGTCAAGTTGACGGTTAACCCAGCCATCACAGCAGGAACACAACTTTAGTACAGTATGATACTTACTTCCAAGTTTACTTTGTTATTTTGGCTACTTATTCATTTAGACAGGATGTGCATCCTCTTTCAAAAATATTTATGTATCTTTGAAAAAGGGTGTGGCAGAGTTGATGAACTGACGTGCCAATAGTTATGACAGTAGATCCCAGTGGCTAAAGCAAACACAAGACCAACACCTAGAAGAGATGCAGGGTGGCAATCAGTTTCTTCACGGTTATCAGTTAGCCTGTGATCTTACATTCAATGTGCCTTCAAAAGTCTACAGATTCTCTCTTAGGCCACATTAAGACAAAAAGAGCGTGTGTATGTGTGTGAGACCTCCTTCGAGAGACCTCTTTCTGTGCAGTTAAATTTCTCTCCCTATTCGCATCTGTTTGTTTACTTAGTCATCTTTATTCTGTAAGTTTTGTCTAGCTCTATGTGAGCGACTTTTGTTTCTGGGGAGACGATGAGCAGTGTAAATACTTTATGTTGTAAAGCTTCAACGTTTGTTATCGAGAAGTTTTCCAACCTTTAGACTCACCTGTTGTGAAGGGAAGACCCTTCGATACTAGTCACCACCGCAACTTGGTTTTATTAGGGAGAAGACAAATACTTTATACCCTTCAAAGAAACCAGCTTGAGTAATGGACGCTGCACTTCCAGTGTGATTGCTTTTACACTGGGGACAAAGTACAACTAATTACTATTGACCACTGCGCTGGCCAAGCTGCCTTTCCTGCTGAGTGACTGTATCACCCCTCAGGTGACTGCGCCTTTAAACGTGTTCCTGATCGTGCTGGCGCCTTGGAGGAGAGAAAACACCGGCCGCACGCAACCACCAGGCTGTCCCTGCAGGTGTCCCTCTTGAGCCTCTCGTGTGTGAGCACTAGTGGACACAGTGAGTGGAGATTACGGCTGGAGAGGATAGCTATGCTGAGATTCTGGGAGGATAAAGCCGGATTTGGGGAACGATGTGAGGTAGTCAGACAGGAGAAACAATATGCTTGTCATAACTCTCTTTGGGACCGTTTTCCTAAGGACTGTGACACCAGAATAACATACTACCTAAATACACAGACTGCTAATGTTCAATGTGCACTATGCTTGTATGTACATCATGTTCAGTATAGCATATAGTAAACCTCTTTTTCATTTTTCCTCTTGATTTCTCAAGACAGGGTTTCTCTGTTTATCCCTGCTGTCCTGGAACTCATTCTGTAGACCAGACTGACCTCTAAACTCAGAGATCTGCCTGCCTCTGCCTCCCGAGTGCTGGACTCAAAGATTTGTGTCACCGCCACCTGACTAGCAAACCCAGCGCTCGGGATACAGAGGCAGGGGTATCTCTGATCTGGAGCCAATCTGACTACAGAGCTAGTTCCAAACTATGCAAATCCTGTCTTAAAAATCAAAACCCACAAACAAACAAAAAGAGTGTATTGTAGGAGCTGAAGAGACAACTCAATGGTTGAGGGTATTCACTACTCCTCTGTCTAGCTTTGGAGCCTGTCCTGGAACTCACTCTGTAGACCAGATTGGCCTTGAACTCAGAGATCTGCTTGCCTCTGCCTCTGGAGTGCTGGGATCAAAGGTGTACTCAACCACTGTTCTGGTTTTTTTTTCAATGTATGATTTTTATTACTATGTTCATTCTAAAGACTGTACCAAGTCAAAGGAGCAGGGTTCCAATATGGAAGTAACTAGTTTCGATTCAGGCTCGTGGGTAGCTGCTGTAGCTTTGCAATCACACATAAGCTGAGTCTGGGGCTCTGGTTCTGCTGCTCACAGCTAAGAGGCCTCCAGCATGTTACAGCCTCTCAGTGACTGGATTTCTGTTTTCCACTCATTCTCTCTAGTCCGTTTCCACATCTACACTTCCCGCTTCTCATTGAAATTTGTTTTTTCCATACGTTTCTTCCCTTTCTCTCTGTTACTTCTTTTCAAAGTACAAAGTTTGTAGCATGTATCATACTATTCTGCATGTCCACATTCTGGGAGATTCTAATAATTACCTCTGACTATCTGCTGGCCCTCACTCAAGACGAGGTATTTCCTTATGTGTCTGAAGCATTATCCAAAATCACTTTGGCTGTAGGAACTTCCTGTGGTCTTATTTATGGAACCATTCTTCTGGGGTGTTTTTCCATTTGTTTCTATTGGCATTCTATGATTGTGCTTCAACGCAATTGTCTAGACAGAGATGTTCGCTGGGAGCCCAGAGGCAGACATTTTTGTTCTCCTTTTACCAGCAGCACAAGACATTAGGTTCATACAGAGGTCGTGGCTTCAAATCAAACATCTATTTCTTTTCTTCCCAGGCTAGTTAGCTCAGTACGTCCCTAGATAGAATGCCTCGCTCTTAAAACAGGATTCCTACAAGATTACAGAAGACTTTGTTCGACCTTGCTCGGCCATCTGTTAAGATAACCTGTCTGTGTGGGCAAGTCTGGCAGAGAAACGTGAGCTATGTGCTACAACCGTTCTCATTTCCTTAGAGGGTGGCGGTCGTCTTCTTCCTCTGACAGACACCGTCGACTTCCTTCGAGAAAGAGTATGCCCCTTCCCGTATTGGTCAATAGACAAGGTCTTCTCTCTGGAAGGTCCGGCTTCTGTCTCTTTTTTCTGACTTCTATCTCTTTAAGCTGCCTCAGAAATCTAGCAATTCTGAGTTTCTAATTTTATTCATTTACTCTTTTTGTTTGTTTGTTTGTTTTGTTCTTTTGAGACAAGGTTTATCTGTGTAACAGTCCTAGCTGTCCTGGAACTATTTCTTGTAGACCAGGCTGGCCTTGAACTCACAAAGATCCACCTGCCTCTGCCTCTCCAAGTGCTGGGATTAACTGTGTGCACCACCGCCACAGTAAAGAGTCTCCATCTTTACTCTCGTTGAACTTTAGACAAGGTCTTTCCTTCCTCTGTCTCAGGTTCTAGGGATAGAATTCATGACCTCATGCAAGCAACACAAGAAGTCTGTCTACTAACTGAGCTGTTTCCCTATCCTGAGAAGCCTTAAAGTCCAAATCCCTAGATTTTAACAAGTCTATTTCAGCTTCATAACCTTCGTTAAGTAAAACTTGAACCCCAAGTTAAAGTTTCTTCTCAATTCTTAGCAGTTTTCCTTTCCTGGTATTTAAGACATAATTCATATTGTCTTGCCAATAGCTAGAGTTATGGATGGGAAGGATTCTCTATGTAGTAGTTCACGTGTCTCAGAATCATTTTCTTGCCTCTTGAAATTTGCGAATCTACACATTTAATATAGGGATGGCGGCACTGTCACCACGCACAGTTTGGATACAGAGGAAATGAGCGATGGATTGAGATGCTGCCCTAGTCAGGGTTTCTGTTGCTGTAACAGAGCACCAGGACCAAGTTGGGGAGGTAAGTGTTTATTCAGCTCACGCTTCCCCATTGCTGTTCATCACCAAAGAGAATCGGGACAGGCACTCAAGCAGGGCAGGATTCTGGAGGCAGGAACTGATGCAGAGGTCATGGAGGAGGGCTGCTTACTGGGCTGCTCAGCCTGCTTTCTTAGAGAACACAGGGCCACCTGGCTTGGTATGGCACCACTCACCATGGGCTGGTCCCTCCCCACTGGTCACTAAGTGAGAAAATGCCTTACAGCTGGATCTCATGGAGACCTTTCATTGGGTCTCTGACGACTCTAGCTTGGGTCAAGATGACACACAAAATCAGTCTGTGTAAATGCTTACTTCTATGCTCAAGTTCATACTCAACTGCATAACAAATTCCAGCCTTGTAGTAATATGGGGCGGCGGCGGGGCTGCGTCCCCCAACACCCCAGCCGCCGGCTCAGCTAGCTTATGCCCCGAAATAATTACACGGACACTGTATTCTTTTAAACACTGCTTTGGCCCATTCCTATCTAGCCTCTTCTAGGCTAATTCTCACATATTAATTTAGCCCATTTCTAATCATCTGTGTAGCGCCCCTAGGTGCGCTTACCGGGAAGATTCTAGCCTAAGTCCATCCTGGGTCGGAGCTTCATCACGTGCGTCTGCCTGGGAGCTGGGCATGGCGTCTCTCCTGCGTCTGCTCCGGAGAGGAGAGCTGTGGAGTCTGAGCTCACTTCCTCTTCCTCCCAGCGTTCTGTTCTGTTTACTCCTCCCACCTAAGGGTGGGCCTATCAAATGGGCCTAGCAGTTTCTTTATTGCTTAACCAATGAAATCAACAGATTGATATATGACACTCCCCCATCACAGCCTACCTGTCCAGATGCTATCGCCAGATTGCTAGTGTCCTCTTGAGTGAAACATCTGATCGTGCTATTAATATTTTTTTTTCAAGACAGGGTTTCCTCTGTGTAGCCCTGGCCATCCTGGAACTTGCTCTGTAGACCAGGCTGGTCTCAAACTCAGAGATTTGCCTGCCTCTGCCTCCCAAGTGCTAGGATTATAGGCTTGTACCACTAACACCAGGCTTGATATTAATGTTTTACTAGATCAACAATTTGCTGAGTTTTCTGCAGCTCACAGAATTTAGTAATTAGTGCCATACCAATGCCCCAGTGGTGTTTGATTTTCATGCCTTGTTCCCTGCACATGAATAAGTCCTAGCAGGTTATGGCCTACCTGTGTGCATTGCTGTTACTCAGCTTTCTGTCACTCTTTCAACTCATGGTGGGAACAGGTTGGTTTTGAAGGTGTCAGCCCATGATGAACTGGTCTCCTTGCTTTGGACTTGTGGCGAGGCGATCCATTTCAGTGGGAATGTGTGCTGAGGCCAATCCGTTGCTGAAGTCAGAGTCTAGGCCTCAGCAGACACTCTCCCTCTCCCTCCCTCCCTCTCTCCCTCTCCCTCTCTCTCTCCCTCTCCCCCCCTCTCTCTCTCTGTCTCTCTCTCTCTATCTCTCTCTCTCTCTCTCTCTCTGTGTGTGTGTGGGTGTGGGTGTGGGTGGGTGTGCGTGCGTGCGTGCGTGTCAGGGAGTACACAGCAAAATTAGGTCCATTTACCCTAGAAGCTAAAGACAGAGTAGTGCCGTAAAAGAACTTTAATCATCATAACTATACCTGCAAGACAAAGATTAGTTTCTTAGCTCCATGTTTGCTGGTAGGTTCTAGAGAGAGGGTGAAAAGTAGGAGGATGTAAGGACACCATACAAAAACAGCCATGGTCACACTGAGCTCCAGTTAGTCACAGTCTCAGGATGAGTCAGGTGGGGCCTTGTCATCTGAAGAATGTCATTGCTGTCTGAGGAAGATTTGACTGTTGTCAAAAGATATTCACTAGACAGGTGTGGTGGAGTATGTTTTTAGTATCCCACACTCAGGAAGCAGAGTTTGAGGCCAGCTTGGTCTGTAGAGCGAGTTCTAGGACAGCTAGAGAAACCTTGTGTTGAAAAACAAAACCAACCAAATAACCAAAAAGGATATTTGCTCATCTGTCACATTCTTCTTGGAACTTAAGGTGGCTTCAGAGGAGAGCGACTCATAGCGATGGTGACAGATGCAGAGAGGCAGCAGAGAGGCCATGGTCATCTACACCCTGCTTTGTGTTTGTATGCTCAAATGAAAAGTCAGAGCTTTTAATAAAACATTGTCTGTGTCCTTGTAACAAAATCAATTGCATCATGAAGCATGCAAAAAAGAAGAGAGAGAAAGCGAGAGAGAGAGAGAGAGAGAGAGAGAGAGAGAGAGAGAGAGAGAGAGAGAGAGAGATCCTATCTTCAGGAATAGAAAGGTGAGCAAACTTAGGATGTACTTATATGGAGTCCCTTTGACCTGTGAGAGGTGGATCCAATTTTTATGACTCCTTTGAGTCCCTGAAGCTTGTATGAATGTTTGGTTTACAAACAGACATCCAAGTTTTAGCTATATTAGCATTATTACTGTTTCTAATCTATATTGAAATTTATATTGTAGAGAAAACAGCTGACGTGTACCTGTAAAACAGCTGAGCCGACTCACACCTTTGAGTCATAGCAAAAGCTATAGCTTTGGCTCAAAAAGCATGAACATTTTTTTCCCAGTCCAGCGGGCTGGATATAAAAACTTGACAATTTTTATTTAGCCCAATGAGAAGCTCCTTTAAGTCTGTGCTTAGAAGACAACCAAAGGAAATTTAAAATCTGAGTTTGTACCTGATAATAGCAACCAGTGCTCTGCCATCTTCTCCGAACTCCATGATCAGTGTTAAAATGCTGAACTTTTGGAGTCTTGGGTAACAATAGCATAGAGGGGGGAAGAAACCTGAAACCTTTTCTCTTTTCCACATACTTTAGGTCACTTTCTTATGCCTTCACCACTTCTGTTTCAGAACTTATTTAAGCTTTCACATCCTCAGACTTTATGTGCCTTAGAAAATTTTCTTAGACCCTCAACACTTGCATAGATTTTTTTTAAACCTTTTTTCTTACAATATAATCATTTACCAGAGACACAAGTAGTTATGGCTGAGAATAGTCATTGCAAAGCAGGTTCCTTTACTGGAAAGTTACATCTGGAGCCTGTTGATCTTTTTGTTTTGTTTTGTTTTGGAGACAGGGTTTCTCTGCAGCTTTGGAGCCTATTGTTGATCTTTTAATATGAAGTCTGTTAGCAAAGCAAACCTGTCTGCCTTTTCCGAACAGGAGACCAAGTAGATCTAGGAAAAGCAGACCTGATTTTTACATAGGAAATGGACTAACAAGGTGGGTGCAGTCATGGAGAAGAACCTAGCTGTCTGCTGCTGCCAAGCTGCCAGAGCTATAGCTGGCCATGCCTTCAATGCCATTAGAGATCTGAGAAGTGGAAATTAGAGCAAGATGTATAATCCAAATGGCCTGTATGTCAATCAAAATTACCTCAACAGTTAATAAAAGACTCCTGTGGTCTCCATGGCTTCTTTTGGGGAAGAGGTACCTGAGAAGTAACAATCTTTAGCATCCAGGCACTAGAAACCTGAGGGACTTTTCCTGTGTAGGAGGAACTTGGGGAACTGACCTTACTTTGCCTAGGCAAAGTTGAGCAATCATCTCTCTGTTTTCCTGTCTGTTCACAGTTTGGGCAGGGTCCTGGAAGTGGGCAAGGCATTGGGACAGCTGTGACCAATGGTTAGCATTACCATAACCAGGTGGAGTTATGGTGGTGGCATCATCTTTTTTGAAAACCTCGGGGTCACCACTAGGAGCTGGGGGCTCTGTCACGTAAGCTTTTTCCATTAAACATTTTACATGCTCTATTCAGCAGATCTCTGAAGAGTTTGAGGACCGTAATCTATTAAATATATCTGACCTAAACAAGCTTTTTTTAGTTACTTGCTTGAGGCTTAACCTTGAAAACACATACAGGAGGCTAAATAAAGTTCTTTCTTGTAATTAATACGTTAGCACTTAGCATGACCTCAAATATAGTTCTGAACACATTAATGAATTTAATTCTTTATGAGGTGACTGATCATTAACTTGAATGTTTTAATTATTATCTTTAATAGTTTACAATAAGTTGTTAGTAGCTTCTTAATTTTTTTTTTAATTTTTGTGTCCATTGGTGTTTGACTCGCATGTCTTTGTATGGGAGTCAGATCCGTTGGAACTTGAGTTACAGACAGTTGTAAGCTGCCATGTGAATGCTGGGAATTGAACCCCGGGTCCTCTAGAAGAACAGCCAATGCTCTTAACTGCTGAGCCATCTCTCCAGCCCAAGTGTGTAGCTTTTATAAGATTAGAACTTGCAGCTTTATCCATATTACATTTAAGCCTTGAAAATAATTCATGGATTGAAGCTCTTGTTAGTATAAAAATATGACTTCTAAATCATGAGCACAATCCATAGGGAGATTGGCAGTTTCACTTTCCTTGACCTTAGTGCACAGTTATAGGATATAATAGTTTCGTGTATGACTCAGTTTATCAAAATAGCTAAAGCTTAATGAAGCTTGCGAAGACAAGGAGTCGAGACATATGTTCTTAAGCCTGAGAGTCCTTAGGTAAGAAGAGGCATTCTCTAAGCCAGGGGCTCTCAATCCTCCCAGTGCTGCAACCCATTAATAATGGAGCCCCCATGTCATGGTGACCCTCAACCCATCAATAATGGAGCCCCCATGTCATGGTGACCCTCAACCCATCAATAATGGAGCCCCCATGTCATGGTGACCCTCAACCCATCAATAATGGAGCCCCCATGTCATGGTGACCCTCAACCCATCAATAATGGAGCTCCCATATCATGGTGACCCTCAACCCATCAATAATGGAGCCCCCATGTCATGGTGACCCTCAACCCATCAATAATGGAGCCCCCATGTCATGGTGACCCTCAACCCATCAATAATGGAGCCCCCATGTCATGGTGACCCTCAACCCATCAATAATGGAGCCCCCATGTCATGGTGACCCTCAACCCATCAATAACGGAGCCCCCATGTCATGGTGACCCTCAACCCATCAATAATGGAGCCCCCATGTCATGGTGACCTTCAACCGCAGAATCAGTCTCATTGATGTCTCACAGCTTCAACTGTGCCACTGCTATGAATCACCATGCGAACATGTGACATGAAGACAGTCCCAGGCTTCCCTGTGAAAGGTCATGACCCAAAGGTCAAGAACTGCTTCCCCAAGCTCTTTGCCAGACTGCCTCAGTTTGTGTCTTCCTGCATCATAAATCAGGAATATTCTAGTTGGCTTGTTTAGTATTTGGTACCCCAACTCTTTAGACTTTTATTTATTTTTATGATCACATATTATTAATATAAACATTTTATAAACTTAAAATGCCCCATGGTTTTATAAATATAAATATTTTAAATGGTGTTCCTTAAAAACTATAACTCTTTATTTTAAATTTTCTGTAAAACTCCATTATTTCCTCTTTAAAAGATTTAAAATCTCTCAGGCAGGCAATAGCAGTGCACACTTTTAATCCCAGCACTCGGGAACAAGAGGCAGGCAGATCTCTGTGAGTTCTAGGACAGCCTGGTCTACAGATTGAGTTTCAGGACAGCTAAGGCTATGTAGAGAAACCCTGTCTCAAAAAAACAAAACAAAAGTTTAAAACCTCCCAACTGTGTGCTCCTACAACATCAAAAATAAAGTACCATTTTTACTTCAAGAGCGATAATAAAGGGCATGACCACGATCTGCCAAAGGCAACACGGAGCTCTAACTGGTGCAAACAGTTCAATGCTCAATACCTGGGATTCATACTGGTTCTCCCCATGGCCTTCAATAGCCTCTCTGGCTCCACCCTCGGCAACATGTGTCACCTGCCTTCTAGATCCCAGAAGGCCTCGTTCCTTGCAGCTGGTGTTTCTGTGACAATCACATGGCACTGGCATCTCCAGGTAGGTTCCCCCATTGCACCTGGGCTCTCCTTAGGACCTCCAACCCGTCCTACACTGGCAAGGTTCAGCTGTTCTCCATGACCCCTTTGTGTCTTAAAAAACCAGTACCAACTGGGTGACGTTTATGTTACCAACTTTGACTGCCAGCAGCACAAGGTACATTCTCGTATCTGAATGCATGGAGGCGCAGCTTTAATGCCTTATTAATCAAGCACTGTTTTTAGACTCTATCGTTCCTAAACCTTGTTTTCGGGAGAGGAATTATCTTGGAGACCTGTTGGTACCTCCTTGGTTGTCCCACACCACATGGTCACCTTTCATCAAGATGATAGTGACGTCACATGGCATCCAGTCTCTCCAACCCTAGCAATGACGGGCTACCAGCCACATGGCTGCCTAAAGAGGGCAGCAAACCATGTGTTGCTTGTATCCCAACATGGAACCATGCCCCATGGTTTATTTAAGATTGCCTATACAGGGCCTTTTCATTATCAACGCCATCTTACAAGTTTTAAGTTAACTTTTTTCACATTTTACAGATTTTTTTTTTTTTTTTGGTTTTTTGAGACAGGGTTTCTCTGTGGCTTTGGAGCCTGTCCTGGAACTAGCTGTTGTAGACCAGGCTGGCCTCGAACTCACAGAGATCTGCCTGTCTCTACCTCCCGAGTGCTGGGATTAAAGGCATGTGCCACCATCGCCCGGCACATTTTACAGATTTTTACACATATCCAATGAACTTATAAATCTTGAGGACAGAATGAAACAACTCTAATTTTTCTGGCTATTCTGCTTTGATTTCTTCTCCCTGTCACAGGTCAGATGGACCACTAGACACAGACATAGGGGAACTTTTAAATACACGTAGGTGGAGAGAAGAGGGCGTCATAACCCAACTCTCAAGCCGACTTTCTAATAACGTAGAACAGCATAAAATAACTTTAATGTTATCCACACCCAAAAGACACCCAAAGACATTTAAGGGTTTATGAAGTCTTCACAGCTGGACTGGGGACGGAGCTCATTTAGTAAAGTGCTTAGGTCATCTTCAGCTACATAATATGTTTGAGGTTACCTTTGGCTGCATGGGACCCTGTCTCAATTTTTTTTATTTTATTTATTTATATTTTATGTACATTACTGTTTTGTCTGTGTGTTTTCTGTATAAGTGTGCCAGGTCCTTTGGAACGAGAGTTACCTGCTGTGTGAGTGCTGGGAATTGAACTCAGGCCCTCTGGAAGAGCCGCTAGTGCTCTTAACCTCTGAACCATCTCTTCTTAGTCTCCCCACCCCCCAAAAAACCTTCTAATGTGAACACTACTAACAACATATTTATAGAGGTTCTATACACAGATTGTAGTATAAAAGTTGACAGCAATCAATCATTAATTATCGTCCCCATTCTGCTGATGAGAAAACCAAGGTTCAGACACCCAGTAAGAGACAGTGTTGGTGTTGGGATTTGACCCCATCTCTAGAAGGAGGAGGATGGTGATGGCTCTCGTGTCTCAGCCCCTGGGGCTCATCTAGAGCTGTACAAAATGCATATAGGTAGTATCTGACTTTTAGAAGCCTCTGACACATTAGGATACTCAGTTGAGAAAGGTTAAGGAAAATCCTCTATGTCACTGAGGTAATAAATCATAAAATTTCTGAGGTACTTCCCCCACCCCACAGGAAGGACAAAATGAGCTAAAAGTAGCTAGAGTCATTTACCTAAATGTCCCTCTGGCTGTTATCCTAGCTGTAACTCAAGTCTGAGCTAATTGAGTCACGTGAGTCCTTTGTTGTTAGGGCTGTGGGTCAGAAAGGCTGTGAGGTGCGCAGAGGAAACATTGTTTCCAGTCCTGTCTAGACCAGTGTCTGACTCCGAGAGCTCTGAAAGGTAAACGGTTGTTCTCAGCGTGGCTGCACACCATCCGTGAGGGACTGGACGGTGCTAACGGTGCCAGGAGGAGGAACCCGACCCTCTGCTTCCTGCCTGCCTGCGTGAGCAGGGACTGACGTCCCCAGTCCTCCTGGTTCTCCGACTTCAGACTTGGACTCTGTCCTGAGAGGTGCTTTGCTTATGGTGCTGCTTAGACCCCATGATGAATCAAGTGAGCCAATTTCATACAGTGAATGTACCTCCTTCTCTCCCTCCCTCTCTCTTCCCTGTCTCTATCTGTACTGTGCTACACTTTGGGACCCTAATTATGCACAGACGGGATGGGCTGTGTTTGCTGTCTCTCCGGATCTCTCTTGCTCTCCTCCCTCCCTTCATGTTATTCCACTTTCATGGCTCTGCTCCTTGCGTCGAAGGCTTCCTGACCCTTATCCCAGTTCAACTTGTCAAAGTAAGAGCCACATTAGAAACTATCTCTTCCATGTTTCTTTTTCCTTGAAACATCCATATAGTAATGATTCCTCCTCCTCTTAATTTTCCATCATGTTTTATTTCACTTCTCTTACTTTAATTATTCACCAGCTGTTACCATTATTTATGAAAACATATTTATTTATTTACATACTTATTTGCCTTTCAAGACCAGGTTTCTCTGTGTAGCCCTGGTTGTCCTGGAACTCACTCTGTAGACCAGGCTGGCCTCAAACTCACAGAGATCTGCATGTCTCTGCCTCCTGAGAGCTGGAATTAAAGGCATGCGTGACCACTGCCTGGTATCTTTAATTAACTAATTAGGTTGTTAGGAGGGTTGTAAACGTTCCATGGTAATGTATGTGGTGGTCAGAGGACAACAACCTGCAGGAGTTGGTTCCCTCTTCCACCATATGGGATCCAGGGGTTGAATTCAGATTGTGAGGCCTGGGGACAAGTGACTTTACCCAGTGAGCTATCTTGCCAGCTCAGATCTTATTAATTTTACTGGATTTCAATCTCCTCAAGCAAGAGAAAGCATATTAGTGACTAGTAGTATATAGCTTGCAGTAATCTGTTAGACCATGCTATACAAAACAGGCCACAGGAAGTGAGCTGTGTGCCACACTGGGCATAACTTGAACATATATGAGATCTTAAAGCCCACCTCCGCAGTGACACACTTTCTCCAACAAAACCACACCTCCCAATAATACCATTCTCTATGGGGGCTATACAGAATACATTTTCAGATGATATGATTTTATACATAAAAGACCTAAAAACTTCACAAGGAAATTTCTGATATCTGTCTGTCATCTATCTATCTATCTATCTATCTATCTATCTATCTATCTATCTATCTATCTACCTACCTATCTGTAATCTACCTACCTACCTACCTATCTTCTTATCTACCTACCTATCTATCTGTAATCTGCCTATCTACCTATCTGTAATCTACCTGCCTATCTGTAATCTACCTATTTATCTATCTACTTACCTACCCACCTATCTGTTATCTATCTATCTATCATCTATCTATCTATCTATCTATCTATCTATCTATCTATCTATCTACCTGTGATCTATCTATTCATCAAGAGAGAGAACTAACACAAAGTTAGGTGAGTAGGAAGGCAAGGGAGCATCTGGTAGGAGTTGAGGAACAGAAAAGAGTATGATCAAAATAATCGTGTAAAGTTTTCAAAGGATAAGCAAAAGTAATAACGATTTTTAAGAGAGTCTGGTGAAAATCAAAAGGGCATCTCTCCTCTACTCACAGTGCTCGGAGCTACAGAAGGAGGAAGAGCAGGAGAGGGGATTGTGGGTTAGCACCATCTTAGAGATTCCAAAAATGCAGTTCTGATGATGTAATGCCTACAATGTGTGCTGTCCTTTACAGTGAGCAAGGGCACCACTGGAACCTTGTCCTCTATGCTCAGCCATCACCCCCAGCTAACTCTGAACAAAATGGCCTCTTGATATCATCTGTTTGAGCTCTTCTCAGAGCTTAAAAAGTTGTCCACGGCCACACAGCTGCTGAGCTGCAGAGCTAGACTACAAAGACTGCCTCCCTCTATGGCCCAAACATTTGTTGTAGGAAATATTAATGGCCATTTCTTTTACCATTATGGTATATGAATTCCACAACCCACACTCCACGTCTCCTCCCACAGCAACTTTTAAAACACACTTCCTTTCGTTATAAAGGATTTATTATTGGTTTGTCTATTGTTGCATGAGCATACAATTAGATGGTCACAACCTGACAGCCTTCAGCAACAGCACCCTCTAGCAAAGAGCATCCTCTACCTCTTATACATATATGTGTATATGTCTGCCCTTTTCTCTATTCCCACTCTCTAATCCACGTAGGTAGTTCTTTTTCTTTTAGAAATCCAGGCTGGGTGATGGTGGCACACCCCTTTAATTCCAGCACTTGGGAGGTAGAAACAGGCTGATCTCTGTGAGTTCGAGACCAGCCTGGTCTACAGAGTGAGTTCCAGGACAGGCTCCAAATATTAGCTATTTCTGTTGCCCTTGGTTGTTTCCCAGGGTCTGAAGGGAAGTACCTAGTGCTGAAGACACCAGTCACTTTGGGCACAGGACTTGGAGAATTCAGAATGGGTCTGACCTGAAAGCCTCCTCTCCTCTCCCAGGACTAATTCTCGTAGTACCCAGACTGTTCACACTGCCAAGGGAGGACAGCTCATCACGAGATGCCCAGTCCCAATCGATATAGCTGCAACACAACTTCTGCCCCTAAGGCTTAGTGACCATTTCATTAAGATGAGGATAAAAGATTGTAAGAGGCAGAGAGGACCAGGAAATCTGCGGTGAGATTGTGTCTCCTAGGAATTACAGGGATACTTCACCCAAGGTACCTGTGCTGGTTAATTTTGCATCACATCAACTTGAGGCAAGCCAGAGTCACTTCTGAAGGAGGAGCCTCAACTGAGAAAAATGTCCTGACCAGGTTGGTCTTTGGGGAAGCCTGTGGGGCATTTTCTTAACTGGTGATTGATGTGGGAGGGCCCAGTTCACCGTGAGCAGTGGTCCTGGGTGCTATAGGACAGCCGCCTGAGAAAGCTGATCAGCAGCAGTCCTCCACGGCTTCTGTGTCGATTCCTGCCTCCAGATTCCTGCCCTGGATGATGGACTCCAAGCCGTAAGATGAAACCTCCCTTCTCAAGTTGCCTTTTGTTCACGGTGTTTTACCGGAGTAATAGAAACCCTAAGTCAGTACCTCAACAACATGGCTGCCCAAACAAGATCAGAGAAAGGACAACACGAACAGTCGTGGGGGAATCTCGAAGGATCTCAGCCCTAGACAAAGAACTACAGGCGACTATGGAATGCTGAGAGAGAGAGAGAGAAATTTGTCTTCCCCAGAGATGGTTGATTGTGCAATGTAAAGTGATCAGCCCTAAAGTCGCATCCATACAAGTAACAACAAACACAACCAGCAGTTGTACTTACACGGATTCATATATTTATGTAACATGAATTTGAGAGGGAGGCGGAGAAATAGCTGGAAAGAGGAAAAGGAAGAAATGATGTAATCGTATTTTCACTTTTAATTTTTAAATTCTTGGCTATATTTTTAAGTGTAGTTTATTACTAAGACTTTCTTAACTAAGAAAGCACACACAGAGGCTTGTGTGATATCAAAGCATTAACACTGCTGTAAAGAATTCTTTGTCAAGTAAATTCAGGCTTAGAAGAATTGAATGATTATCTCCTGGGAGACCGAGTCAGAATCAATTAGAAGTGATGTCTTACAAAAAAAATTAGATACAGGCAGCATATAGTTGTCAGGCTGGGTGCTTCTTATGTTACTAGCAGTAGAAAACCCCAGAGTTACCTTGCTTCCTTACACACATAGACACACACACACACACACACACACACACACACAGTCTAACAACCAGAACCAAAATCTTCCTAGTAGTGCTGCAGGGAGAGCTAAGGGTGCATTCACTTTAGAAGTCCCAGAACATTTTAGAATGCATATGTAGGCTAGGCCAAGCAAGACAAAGTCAGGAGAGCATTGCACACAGAGACTGACTTTCCAGCGGCCTGGTCACTGTTGCGTTTCAGTCACTGCTATGATGGAAAGAGGCTAAATGCATGCTGGGTAAACACTTTACCAACTGAGTTACGCCCCAGCCTCTCTCTCTCTCTCTCTCTCTCTCTCTCTCTCTCTCTCTCTCTCTCTCTCTCTGTGTGTGTGTGTGTGTGTGTGTGTGTGTGTGTGTGTCAATTTTGCTCTCTCTCTCTGCCAATCTCTCTCTCTGCCAATTTCTCTCTCTGCCAATTTCTCTCTCTCTCTCTCTCTCTCTCTCTCTCTCTCTCTCTCTCTCACACACACACACACACACACACACACACACACACACACACACATACCCCAATCCTCAGGATCAAAATTCTGCCTACATGTTTAAGCAGATATGTTTCAACATCCAAACTGATAAAGCAACCTCTTAGTTACAATTGAAAGGTGGAAAATTCACTGTTTGGTAGTTAGTTGCCTGCGTTCAAAAGCCTCTCTGCTAAAAGCCATTAAACGCCTGAAACTAAACTGTGTTTCCATTATACACGTAGACAAAACACCCTTCCACATAAAACAGTAAAAACTCAAAATAAAACATAGGTGCCCAGCTGAGGGGTTAGTCATCCATCCCCTCAGCTCTGTGTCGTTCGGAACACGAGTCTAACAAACACGAGGTACAATGACTTCAGAGTTGCCAAGAATATTTCCTGTTTTCAAGCCGGTGGCTGCTCAAATGCTTCTGACTGTGTCCCATCTCATTGGAAACAGAGTCGTCAAGTGGTCAAGTGACTGCGTCCGTGAGCGGGTTGTTTTTCACTACTGGTATCAGTGTAACAGAGAGACAGGACACAATACCTCGAGATGGTCGCTAAAGCCTGAACGACTGGTGGAGACAGAACCGCTAAGACTGTTCAGCCCAAAGGGGGGGCCAATTCCTACCCACCTTTGAATGAATGCCAAAGCATTCTTAAAACAATCAGTTTGTTTTCTCAAGATCCCCACTGTGTACAAAAACAAACAACAAGCCCCCAGTCTGTTGGCTGTGCCTACAGAAGGTTTAGAAACGGTAGTGATCTTGCTGATCATCTACCTCCTGTGCTTCTGTGCTTTCCAGAGCCACACAGTTCGGGTTTGGAAATTCCCTCTTTCCACGCTGTTAGCCCATGTGGCTCCTAGTCAGCCAGGTGAACTCAGAACCTCTGGAGGGCGTCTTAAACGCCTCATGCAGACAAGGAGAGCATCATTTACATAGTCTATGGTTAGGTCACAAACAGGAGTTTGCTGCGGTCAGCAGGGTGTCAGGAGGCTTCTGTCCTGCTGAACTCTCTTCCAGAACGCTTGTCTCCAAGAGAAGCCAATCGCACTGCCCGTGGAACCTGACACAGTTGCTAAGACCTGCCCACACCTGGATGTTTTGGTTACACAAACCAATAAATTTCCTGTCTTAAACCTGTTCTTGTTTGAAAATTTTCCTGTTTGATTTTTGTTTTCTTTTTGCCTACACAAACATGTGTGTGTCTTACACTTTATCTTAGGCAAACAGTAGCTGATTCAAGTATTAAACGTTAAGGAAATCCCCTTTCTCTTCAGTCCATTGAGTAAACTATTTTGTTCTCCAGAACATCATGACTCAGGTAACTGCAGCCAGGTTATTGCTTCTGTGAGGGAATTTCTCAACTCAGACTTGATCAGCCACCTGGAAGTGGCCCAGGAGCTGGTGCAGCTGGGACTCAGTTACTCCACCCTCCGTTATGAAGCTATTACCTACTGACTGTAGGACCTTACCGGCTGCTCCCTGATTCTGGTCCCCCACTCTGCCTTCGCTATTCCCACTTCCATGCGTTGTTGGGAGCTGTGCCGCCTGGTCTGGGACCAGCATCTGACTGGCTACCCGTCTGATGGGTTTCCACGGAAACAGACTCTCACTCGGCAAGGACCAGTAGTCCATGGGACAGTGTAGGAATTTACAAAATTCGTGCAAGCTTGCAGGCTCTTTTCTCTCTCATGGTATTGGTGATTCTCTGGGCGGTTTTTAGTTTTACTTTGTCGGTCACTCATGCAACAGCTGTGATTTTCCCTGGAAATTCTCTTCCTTTTCAGTATTTTCCCCTAAAATTCAACAGGGGACTAATAGTCTCCAAGTCTCTTACCTGGAATTCCTAATGACAACTCCCAACGCTGGGAACTTTTCTGAGTCAATAGAGACAGGTATATATGAGAAAACAATAACCACATCTCACAGTTCCGGGAAGGAGAACAGGACACGCGTACACAGAATAGGGAAAAAGGGATACACACGGTGCCAGCTGTTGAGAGTATGTTCCCTGGACACCAGTCATATAGCATCATTGATCGGATCTAGTATGTTCTGATGGGAAAAATGCGATGTAAGATGTGGGATGGGGAGATCCATCTTTACCACACAGGAGAGTATACGGTGGGAGAAGAAAGGTATAGTGAAATGGGGAAAGGCTGCTTTGTCAAAGTCCACCTTTTACAGAGAGATTGAGACACGGGACCCTCCTGTAGAAAAGGGAACTGTATAAAAATACATCTTACATGCTGGGCAGTGGTGGCACATACCTTTAATCCTAGCACTAGGAAGGCAGAGACAGGTGGATCTCTGTGTGTTCGAGGACAGCCTGGTATATAAGAGCTAGTTCCAGGACAGGCTCCAAAGCTACAGAGAAACTGTCTCGAAAAATAAAAATATGTCTTGTAGACATGAGATAATTGTCTGGGTTTGGGTATTTTTGTCCTTAAAGCATTGTGTTCATGTCTATTACTTTTAACTTTGTAACCACAAGTAGCTATAAGTACTGGGAGAGCAGGGTGTATCTGGTTCGATATTTAGTGAAGGTCTGCAAAAATGCTGAACCCTATGACTAGAATAAGGTTATGCCGGGGCTGGGAAGGTTTATTGGGGAAGCATAAAGGGGAACAATGGGGACTTTCATAATAATCACAATGTATTCCTTAAATTGTGTTGCATTTCTTAAAAACAGAAGCCAATGATAAAGCTGTTCATGTTACCCTGGTAAGAAAAACTCTGTTTAAGTATAAAGACAGCCTGAGCTACTGAGGCCACTTGGGTGCAATCCACTTTGTGGTCAGAAGTTCTCCATGTCAGTGCCCCTCCCCACCTCAGGACCTGAACCCAAGCTGAGGCTGAACTCCGGCAACCATGGCTCTTAACAGCTTTGTAAGGTGGCCATTGCTAGGAAGGGCTTTGTCTCTCCGTGGAAACGATGGTATCATCTCCTAGTGTTCTGTTCTCTATGAAGCAAGATGTACACAGACTTCTGCCTGCTAAAAGCAAGCAAGCCGTTCTGTAGCTGGGGACACCACTGGTGCGATGTCCTCCAGCCCGGTGCAGTTCTGTAGCCTCCAGGCTTAGAACTCCGGCCCACATGAGACACTATTTACAGGCTCTCAGGTGGCTCTGCTGGCACATCTGAATGGTCGGCTGTTAATCAGAGTTTCCAGAGCAACACTCTTTTTAAACATTTGTTGAGCACACAAGAAGAGACAGCCCCTGGGGCTGGAGAGATGACTCAGCAATCACGAGCCTGATGATTTGACTTCAATCCCCAGAATCCATGTAAACGTAGAAGAGTAGACTCTGCAAAAGCCATACACATACACATGCATGTGCTCACACATGTAACACATACATTGATCATAATTCATTAATTAAAATTATTTAGGGGAGAGAGAGAGAGAGAGAGAATAGACACCCTTTTTCCTTCTCCAGATGCTGATGATTTACGTATCACTTGAAGGGAGGAAGGAGGAGAGTAGGGACCAGGTAGAGACCTGAGGACTTGGTTACAGGGACAGAGTAAGGAATCGTCCTCAGGAGAGAGCAGGACAGTAGAATGTAAACACAGGGACACTGGTGTGTGCGTCCCTGCGCACACTTTTCCTCTGGGTGTGCCCTCTACATGCCCTGAGCACACCTTTCCTCTGGGTGTGCCCTCTACATGCCCTGAGCACACCTCTCCTCTGGGTGTGCCCTCTACATGCCCTGAGCACACCTTTCCTCTGGGTGTGCCCTCTACATGCTCTCGAAGTCAGCAAACACTGGTGGTTTGTTTCTTTTGTTCTGGACACTACCCCAGATGTGGGAACAATCATTGGGAAAATAATCAATGTGAATGACCTCAAGAGCTTATCACCTAAACATTGCACATGTAGGGGTTCATTCTGATAAAAGAAAAATCGTAAAAAGTTGGGCCAAGGATGAAGACTGAGAAGATGAGTGTTACTTAACAACCACAGGTAGAATCAACGAGGACTAGATTGAAATACTTAAATCCCATCCTGGCTGACTTTCAGAGTGGGGATTAATACACCTATAAAAAAGACTTCAGGTTGCATTTTAGTAAGTTCAGTAGCCTGGTCACCTCATCCCATGCAGGGACACACCATGCAAGCTCATGTGTGACGCTGATCCTGGGGAGACACGAGCAAACATCTACTCACCTCAGAGCGGGAGGTGACAGAACAAAGTGGGGATACAGTCAAAATGCAACTTGACAACACAATGAGCTTCTCTGGTTTTAGAGAAATACGGGTGAAGGGTTGCTTCCAGGAGCAGAAAGGGCTCAAAGCAAGTTGCATAACCAAGCCAGCATGAAATACAGCAGCATGAACGGCTGCTGACATGTGACGGCCCATAAAAGTTGAACTCCTGGAGCACACTGTACAGCCTGCAGCCTCTCAATGGGGCAAAGAGTCTACTTTCTAGATAGTTCAGTTAGGCTAAGCCTCTTCCGGGTGCTTGATGGCTGGTCTCTGCTTCTCCCAAGTGGCTTGCCTGGTGTCTCGGGTTATCTATTGCTGTGATAAAACCCCATGACCGAGAGCAACTGGGAGAAGAAAGCAAGGGTTTGCTTGGCTTTCACTGACTGCCACACTATCCTTGTGGTGGTTTGAAGAATGACCGCAGAGACTCATGTTTGAATACTTGATCCCCAGCCGGTGGAGCTGTTAGGGAAGGATTGGGAGGCACAACCTTATTGGAGGAGGTGTGTCATTGCATTTGGGGTTGGAGGTTTCAAAAGTCTTGTGCCACGTCTAGTGTGTCCTCTCTTTGTCTCCAGCTGTGAATCCAGAGGTGAACTGTTATCATGCTTTAGCTTTTCCATCATGAACACTAATTTTCTGAAAACCCTAAGTCCAATTAGATACTTTCTTTTATAAGTTATTGTGGTCATGGTATTTATTACAATAGGGAAGTATCTAATACAATCAAAAGAACCTGAAGACAGGAACTGAAGCAGATGCCTTGGGGGAAGACTACTTAAGGGCTTGTTCAGCCTGTTTTCTTTTACAGCTCAGGACCACCTCCCCTGGGTTGTCAACCACAGTGGTGGAGACATTTTCTCAATTGAAGTTCCTTTTCCCCAAATGATTCTAGTTTATGTCGAGTTAACAAAAAAACTTTTCAAGACAGGGTTTCTCTATGTAGCCTTGGCTGTCTTAGAACTCACTCTGTAGACCAGACTGACCTCAGACTCACAGAGATTCTCCTGCCTCTGCCTCCTTCGTGCTGGGATTAAAGGCATGTACTACAACTGCCTGGCATGTTTTAAGTTTTAATTACTGTGCTTAAGATATCCATGAACTAAAAATGCCTCTAACCTGTAAACCCTTTGCCCAAGAACAGACCCTTCCTGAAATGCTGGAGGCTATTGTTATGGAAGGTAACAAGCCACATATTTTCGCCCCCTAAACAAACTTGTTTGACTCGATTGTACCAGATGCGCTTGGTCACACCGACACAGGAGGTAAATGGGTAGAAATTAAGCCAGGGTGTACTCTGCTTCTGATTGGATGTAGGCGGAGGTGTACAAGCAAGAAGAAGTACATCAGGAAAGTGCTTGCCCTTAATTAGACCTGGTGGGAAGTACTCTGGCCTTGTAGGTTTGCCCTTTTAAACCTTTGAAATATCACCTGTTGTTCCTTTTGCGAAACTACAGCTCCCAACATTCCCCTGGACTATGGATACTGGTGCGCGCAAGCGCAGGACACCTTTCCCAGACGCCTTTGCATTCCTCGTTAAAAGGCGGGGGTTGCCATGAGCCCCCTCTCTTCTTCCCCCCTCTCCTTTTGTCTCTGTACACCTGTACCTTACCTGTCGTTACCCCTCCCCCATTAATGTGCACCCACGTGGGACCGCCGCGTGTCTGTGTCTCCTTTCCCCGCATAACATCTTTACTCTCTAACCCCACAGACAAGAAAGCCAGAAATAAGAACATCACCTATGACCATTTCCTGGGAACCCTTGAGTTGCCCTGGCCAGAGCCCATCTTCGTGGCCGGTATTTAATTAAAGCTTGATTCAAATTTGACTCACAGTTGTGGTAATGGTCTTTTTCTTGACCAGTGGGATTAACATTACAAAAGAGTCTGAATATCTCTTCAAATTGTGGTCATTTCCTTTTAATTCTTTGATGTTACTTTTAATAACTTTGCTTATTTTTCTACTGTATTATTTTACATATTTTTAATTTTTTTACACTTACTTATTGTATGATGTGTGGTGTACAAACAAGTGGCTGTCAGGACCACTTGCGGGAGTTCTCTCCTTCCAACACATGGCTCTGGGATCTGAGTCAGTGTTGTCAGGCTTCAGCGGGGAGCGCCCTTACTGTTAGGGTCTCTTCACTGATTTTGTTTTTTGTTGCTTTTTTTTTTTTTTTTTGGCACAGTATCTTTTCGCCAATGCTGGCCTCATGATTGTGGGTAGCTAAGGGTGGCCTTTAATTGCTGAATCTCTGTCTCTCCTTCCAAATGCTAGGATTATAATTGTGTGTATCCAGGCCCAGTTTCTTAGATCAATAGTTTTATGTCATCTTGGCACAGGCTAAATTCATCTGAAAGGAGGAAACCTCTGTTAAAATTCTTCCAGAAAATCAGACTGTAAGCAAGCCTGTAAGACATTCCCTTAACTGTGATTGATGGGGGAGGGCCCAGCCCGTTGTGAGTGGAGCCATCCTGGGGCTGGTGGTCCTGGGTGCTATAGCTGGTTGAGCAAGCCCTGAGGAACAAGTCAGTAAGCAGCCCTCTCCCTTGGCTTCCTCATCGGCTCCTGCCTCCTCTGCTGGAGTTACTGTCCTGACTTCCTGGGCTGATGAACTGTGATGGGGAAGCCTAAGATGAATAGAGCCTTTCCTCCCCAAGTGTCTCCAGTCATGGTGTTTCATCTCAGCAATAGTGACCCTGACTAAGAGAATCATTGTTATACATCTTAGATTTATTATGACAACAAAGACAGAAGAATTTTTCACAGAGTTCTCATTTTGTCTAACAAAGGAATGATTCCAGCAAATATTTTTAAATTGTTTTTTAAAATTAACTTGAGAAATATACATTTAATAATCAAAGAAACAAAAAGTTGTCCAGAAGTGAGGCATGGAGGTGCATGCTTTTAATCTTGAGGCCTTTAATCTTGAGCAAGCAGGGCAAGGCAGGGCTACACAGAGAAACCCTGTCTCAACAAACAAACAAACAAACAAAAACTAACAGAGTTGTCTGGAAAAGGTTATTGGGTCAAAGAAAAATAATATAAAAGTGATACATTTTGTTTGTGACCTAATTTAATGACCCTAATAGCAATCTGTAATACCACATCATAAAATTCAATACACAGACCGACTGAAATAGAAGTGGATGTTTTATTTTGAAGCTATATATATAATTTTTATTGAAAATAATTTTTTATGGGGAAGGGAAATTATATCTCATGTAGGTCAGGCTGCCCTGACCTCAACTTACTATTACTATGTAGCCAAGGCTGGCCTTGAACTCCTTATCCTCCTGTATTTGTCTCCCAAACTCTAGAATTACAAGATGTACTTGTAATCTTGCTTTTCAGGGTCGGGGTATCACCACACAGCTTAGCAGCCTTGAGTTTGGACTTCACGTCTCAGTCTGTCGAGTTCTGGAATGCAGGAGTGCTCGCCTTTATCTTTTAAAAATACGCCTCTTGTGGGAAACGATTGGTAGCTCACGTGGAACTCTTTGCCCCTTTGTGAGGGTGTTCTGTTGGTTAAGAACTGCTTGTTTGATTGTCAGAGTCAGCCCCGCCCGCGTCTCTTACAGGAAGTTCCCCACAGCCTTCTTTGGAAGGAGGAGAAGGAGCTTCAGTGGCTCAACTTTATTTCAACCCCGTGTCTCAAGCTGAAATTCCTCATATTAGTCATCCCCCAGGGCTTTCTGGGAACTAGAGTTTTAACCGGATAAAGGGTGTTATTATCTCCTTGAGACTGGACAGTAGCCTATTCACACATTAACATTATGTTCCTTGATTAAATGGGATTGATTGTTTTCTTCAAAGCAGAGAGAGAATGTGGAGAGAATGGGACAACAGACGGGGCGACAGGAAGCAGAACACCGGGTCTGTGTCACTCCGGGAATTTTATGGAGGTCCCTGTGCAGTGAGGAAGAAGTCTCAAGACAAAGTTTCTTTTCCAGGAAGAATGGAGAAAAGGAAATGGGAATATTACCAAACTAAATTTAATTCCCCCCCCCCCCCCTAAGTCTAGAGTTTCCAGTCTGACAGTATCTGTGTTACGTGGTATCAATGTAGAAACACGGTTGCTCTTTGGACAATTAGCTGTTACTTTAGCTGTTTCAAACATCACAATTTACACCTAAAACTAAAAGTGCTTATTTGTTCCCCTCACCCTAGTTAAATAGCCATCGGCTGACGCGTTATTGGTTCCTTTCCCTCTGGTTACTAGTTTTAGTTACTCTTCAGTCATTCACAGTGAAGGCGGCTCAGGGAAGAGTAAAGGTTTGAAGGATTAAGAAGGAGAACTAAGTTGGCTGGCTATCAAAATGCAATCCTGGCTATTCAGGAAGCAACTGCAGGAGAGTGTCACATCAAGGCTTGTCTGGGCAATACAGTGAGACCATAGGTATCTTAGCTGAGGGTGTCACATCAAGGCTTGTCTGGGCAATACAGTGAGACCATAGGTATCTTAGCTGAGGGTGTCACATCAAGGCTTGTCTGGGCAATACAGTGAGACCATAGGTATCTTAGCTGAGGGTGTCACATCAAGGCTTGTCTGGGCAATACAGTGAGACCATAGGTATCTTAGCTGAGGTTTCTATTGCTGGGAAGAGACACCACGACCACAGCGACTCTTAGAAAGGCAAACATTTAATTGGGGGGGCTGGCTTCAAGTTCAGAGCTTCAAGCCATTATCATTGTGATGGGACAAGGCAAGATATAGGCCGACATGGTGTTGGAGTAGCTGAGAATTCTACATCTTGCAGACAACAGAAAGTGATCAGTCTCACTGGGTGTGGCTTGAGCATATATGAGACCTCAAAGCTCATCTCCACAGTGACACACTTCCTCCAGCGAGACCACACCTACTCCAGTAAGACCACACCTCTCAATAGTGCCACTCCCTTTGGGGGGGACACTAGGTCAAAATTTAAAAAAAAAAAAAGTATAAAAAGGCCAGCAGGGAAAATTTTGTAGCTTAGGGTAACTCACCTATTTAGCATGCAGGAGTCCCTGGCTTCAGTCCAGTCCTGGGAGAAAAGAAAAGGGATGAAGCTGCAGACACCTCTTCAGTTAACAGCGTAACTGATCTTGCGGAGTACCTGGGCTGGATCCCCTGAATCCACATGGAGGCTCACAACCACCTGCAACTCCAGTTTTAGTGGATCCTAAGCCTTTTGACCTTCTCAGGCACCGGGATGAAGTTTCCCTACAACAAAGGACTGAAGTTGGATCTGACTTAGGCAGCTGTAAAACAAGGAAACTCCTGGAAAACCCAATACCGCATCTAAAAGCAGAGGAGGTGAGAGGTTGGGAGCCAGAAGAGAATTGCAAGCAGAGAAACTATGTTCACAGTCCTGCAGGAGCCGGGAGGAAGGGCCCAAGTCTGCAATGAAGGTCTGATCATCATTTGGAGCGAGCATGTGGTTCCTATTCACCTTTCTTGCTGCTGTCTCTTCCCTGGTAGCAGAGGGCAAATGCTGAACCAGGAGCTGTGCATGTTATCAACTCAGACTCAACACCCCTGTGATTCCATGGCAGAGAATATGGACTCATGATCCCACCTGAGTTATCTCTGCTTTGCTTTTTTCCCTCCCCTAACTTACCGAGTTATCATTAAGAGAATTTTTTTAAAGACAGGCCCAGAGTACTATTTTAGAAAATACTGAAAGCAAACCAAAAGTATGCAGATAGTTTTGTCTGAATCTCAAGGATTGGCACTTAGGAAGACACCTATAAACGATGATAATCTGTGCATTGCTATTTAATTGTGATGTTTAATTTTTGTTGGGAGCACATTATGTTGTGATAGGGGAGGACAGTGCAGAGGTTCTTCCAGTTTGTGTTCTTGCTGAGGCCATTTCAGGTTTAACTAGAATTTGATCTCTTTGATGGAGAATTTCATGGAAAATTACCCAACTCTATATTCTAGGAACCCGAGGTCAAGATGCCCTGCTAACTTACCTTACCTTCTGTTAAAGTCCTCCCCCTGAAGCTTCTGATTAAGACAACAGGATTCAGCTGGGTGGTGGTAGCACATGCCCTTAATCCCAGCACTTGGAAGACAGAGGCAGGTGGATCTCTGTGAATTTGAGACCAGCCTGGTCTACAAGAGCTAGTTCCAGGACAGGCTCCAAAGCTACAGGGAAACCCCATCTCACTGGGCAGAGTGGGGAGACAACAGGATGTGATTTTTGCCTTTGAAAGCCTGTTGGTCTAAATGCTCATGACTACACTTAGGTCTCTGGAAACTTGAATGTAGTCCCAATGGACTGGAATAAAGACTTTCAGTTGGCTACAAACTGTGTCTGTGTTATTGGTCATCTTCCATTGGGCTGCCCATAACAATATCAGATATCATTCTAAACATTTATACTCATTATGCAAATGAGAAAGCCAAGAGCCAAAATCAAGGATGCCCAGCTAGCAGAAGTGAAAGGGGAGAGCTGACGATGGCAATCTGGCTCCTGAGGCACAAGACATTGCTTGCTCATTAGCGGACTGGTAAATTTCTTCTTACCTCATTAATGCCCCTGATATTTCCTTATGGAGCACTGAAAAAGACCACCATAAAAATACACGACAGAGCCACTGAATCAGCAGGTGAGAAAGAAACTCACAGAACTGCGTAAAAGCAACACACGTGGAAACTGTCGTTTCTTTGACAAAAAGTGCTGACGAGAATATGGAATTTGAGGCTATGAATGTGATACATCGAAGATACGTGACAATCTCCATGTAACTCTGGACTCCTGAAACAGGTAGTATGGAAGTCGTGAAGGTGCCTTGGAGCAGGAACTAGAGTCAACCCTGGACCACTAAACTAGTTCCAGCAAGAAAAAAAAAAGAGCACTTTCAACTAAACCTCAGCTACTCATGTTTGCATTAAGTGATTGTCATTTTCTTGGCATATGTCTCTCCTTTCATCGCTAAACTTCAGGAGGGATTGTTTCAGATCTGTCTCCCAGTCATTGAGGTTCAAAAAAAAAATTCCAGCATTCCTTTGCATGAAGTACTTTGAGACATCAAAAATTTTATTCCTATGTGCTAAGATCTAAAGAAGTGGAGTTCCAGGTCATTCCAGTCTCTCCTTCACTTTTATTTATTGTTACTTATTTTTTTGTGAGAAAGGGTCTCACATGGCCTCTGTTGGCCTCAAACTTAACATGTAGCTGATGGTTTTGAACTTCTGACTCCCTACCAAACTGTTTTCATGGTGTTGGGGTCCAGCCCGAGCCTGGCGCCTGCCAGGCAAACATTCTGCCAACAGAGCTACATCTTCCGTCTTTCGTATCTACCTCTAGCTTTCCTGATCAATCTTCCATTTCCCTCTACTGGCAGATTAAAAAGCTCTTATTTCAAGCTTTGCATGTGCCAATTATATATATATATATATATATATATATATATATATATATATATATATATATATATATATATATTCTGTATACTTTATACCTGTCAACACTTCGAGGCTATGACAGAATATGTGTGTCTAAATCCAGACTTGGAGACCATGCTGGAAATCTGTACCCCTCTTCTACGCCTCTAACCTCTGCAAAGGGAAAACAAGGCTGCACTGTAGTCTACAGACAAGAGAAGATAATCAGCTCCTTTAAGATCACAAAGCTGCAGAGGCAGAACCAGAATTTGAAGCCAGTCTGACTCCAGAGTGTGTGTTCTAGCCTTCATCTTCCCTTAGGAAAGGTGCTGAGGTCCTCACCGACAAGCACTGGAGGAACCAGGGGTGTTAAACACAGTGTTGTTCCTTTGAAGGGAGGGCTACGTAACCTGTTTTCTGCCCAGAAGGCTGGGACGGGATGTGGTTAACAGCCTAGTGACCTTTGGCTATCTTTGTGTCTGTGAGCATGCAGGATCCTCTCTTATCATGAGCTTGTCAGTCTCTAGGACCATCTGAACTAACACTGGCTATGTACATTGTGTTAAACCAAACTGCCTTCTTTCCTCCTGCAGATCATTACTGTGCTGGCATGGCAGTCCACCACCCACCCCCGCCCCAAACTGTAATTTTCCTGGCCAGGTCTGTTGGTGCACACCTTTAATCCCAGCGCTCAGGAGACAGAGGCTGGCAGACGTCTGTGAGTTCAAGGCCAGCCTTGCCTATGTAATGAGTTCCAGGACAGTTAGGGGTACACAGAGAAACCCTGTCTATTTTCAAACAAAAGTACTTTTCTGCTCTGTGTACAAAATTTGTGCAAAAATTTGTGGAGTACGGCAAAAGTGGGTTTTTTTTTTTTTTGAGACTGTCTCACTACATAGTCTCAGCTGATCTGGAACTCATGGTGTAGACCTCCCTGGTCTCAAACTGCATCTGCATCTGGAATGCCGAGCTTGAAGTCCTGCTTTGTCTCAACTGGCTTAAGGTCAGCTTCTTGAGATGTTTAAAGGCCTAGTTCAAGCTTTGCCTAGTAATGGTAGCCTACCCTTGCACTTAATGTTTCTTATAGTGTCTGGAAAATTATCCAAACAATTTGGAAATCAGTGTTCAAGCAAAGGGACGTACCTTACCTGGCCAGTGTGATGGCTCTCTGGGTAAAGGTGCTGGCCCCAAAGCTTGCTGATCAGAGTCCCTGGAACTACTCTAGCAGAGCAAATTATCCCCTGACCTCTGCATGCATGTTCTGGGGCTGTGCATGTGTGCACGAGAACACGCACAATAAATGTAATGCAAACTTAAAATACTAAAGCTGCTAGTATAATCATGACTTAGTAGTGTTGATGTTACATGTGGCAGATTTGTATGGTTGGTATTAGAAAGAATGTAAATGAAAGACTCAGAGATGTGTGAGTTTTTCCTTTTGCAACATGATGTGTAACAGGAACAGAAAGAAAAGGGGACAAAGCAAGCCGACACTCATAGCTGGTGGCCTCGGTACTTAGCATTTCATATACATTTCTCCAGAGCGCCACATCCTCAGGGCAGGCGAATCTCATCTGCTGCCCTTGACCATGGAGGGAGGCCATTCTGCTACAAGGGGGGACGTCAAATTTGTGTGTAGGCTTCTGCTCTCTTGCCCTTCCACCATGCTGCGTTCAGACTGAAAAGCTTTCTACAATGTCTTGTTTATTGAGCCAGTGAGGAAAGCCAGGAACCAAGTGTGTGGGTGAACAAGAGATCTTTTAGCCTGCAAATGTCAAGGGTGATCATACCGAGCTGTGTTCTCCTCATCCAGCCAGTTGGCTTTTATGAACAATGAAGGGAACACTGCACTTCTAGCGAATCAAAGAATGAGAAAATGTGTCTACATGACGTCATAGAAGTTTACCTTTTCCTTGGAACCAATCCAGCGTAAGATGACAAGAACATGAATCTACTAAAACATAGACTGTATTAGCTCATCTGTTCTTGCCAGACACAATGGGGTTTTATACCTAACATGGTTTAAGGATCACCCTGAACTCTCTCATCAGAGGGCAAAGACTTGTGATAAAAGGCGTTTCTAAGAAATAATTCACTTTTATGTGTGGTTCAAAGTTTTCCAGAGACGTTTTTTAAAAATATACGTTTACAGTTGTCCCAGTAGTAATAAATCTGAAATGATACAAAAAAACAAACAAAAAACTGACTTAACTTATTCAAGGCAGCAGTATTTATGAAGTGTCTGTTTGAATGTAGAACTGCTGGGTACCACACACAGAGAGCACAGTAAACTCAAACGAGTTCATAGCCTTTAGAAATCCTCTAGGGACTCCTTTAATGAGCTCCCAGGCAATGCAAAGCTATTTGGGATGAGCTATATCCTGGACACAAAGAGATCATTTGAGCTGGCCAGCTTAATTTCTTCACAGAGCAAGGAGAACTGAAAAAAAAAAAGGGCAGATTTGTTTCTTAATTCTTTGCAGAACCAACCTACATTTAATCCTTAGGCACCTTCCCAATTAACCTATCCTGCACATTTTTCAACCTATGCAGAAATAAATAATCTAATACGCTCCAGAGTTGGCAACACTCGGAAATGGTTATAAACCTTATCCAAAAATTCTGATTAACATGTGTATTAAAAAAAAAAAATCAATGTTTTGTCTTTTCATTGAGACGGCTGCCTCACATGGTTTATTGCTCATATTCTAACTCCTTCAGTTTCATATTCACATTTTCTTTTTTATATTCATTTTGTTCAGTTCTTTTGTTGCTGAAAATGTTCTCGGCCTCGTCCAACGCCGTACTGTGCCAGGAATGTGTTTTGCTTTACGTACATCTTTTTGCATTTTCTCCGCTTTCCCAGGAATTTGCTGTAACAGTCAGCTTTCATTTGGAGGCCCCAGCGTTACAGTTCCCGACACACAGCAAGGCAAACGCTCATGGTGTTGGATCAGACTGTTACATGATGTCAAGAAAAAGCTCACTGCCACACCTTTCCACGCGCATGTCCAGCTGTGTCTGTACAAAGATGAGAAACTTACTTGGTGAACAAGGCTACAGCGGAGCCGGAGGAGAGGAATGACACACAGCCTATGAACTTTTACTTGTAAGACCCAGAGGGCCCCTCTGCCTGCACAGTTACATTCATTTTTACTCTCTAGTCTACTTTGGGCTTTTGAAAGTTCAGATGCAAGAAACCCTTACCTATGGGGGCTGCCATGTTTTGCCCTTGGAACTCCCGGAGTTTAGGTATAACTTCCATGTTTGTGCTCTACATGACCCACCCCGTTACCTCAACTCCCACTTTTTATCGTTCTCTAGAGGGTTGCAGACTTTAAAGTTCTTGCTGTTCCCAATACCTAGAAGACAGTTTGGATTTTCCTACCTTAGCGAACTTATCAAGGACATCCCTCACTACCCTGAAGCTTTTCCTCCTTGGTTCTACAATCAATATATCCAAACCTTCCTCTAACAAAATAACCAAATGCCCCCTCAAAGATATGTTCACAGAAGCAGAAAGGCACACAGGGAATTTGGGACCCTCTGTTTTGGTGATTCAAAAGCACGAATGGTCTCCATCTTTAGATTCTTAAGGTTATTCCTATTTGGAAATGTGGGGATTTCACAAATAGGAGCGTGCAGCCAAGACATAAAACCCACAATATACAGGCATAGCTACCTATTGCCAAGGTGACTGTCACATTGCAGCTACTGTCTAGGTACTGCAGCTCCAGCTGTTACAAACACCCCACATCAGTCTCACAACTGGAATAAGCATTCGAATCCCTATGTTCCTAATGAGGTAACTCAGGGTTTAAACACACAGAACACTGAGTAATCAGAATAATGAAATAATAACAAAGATGGGGCCACCATGACCTTGAAGCCCATGCCTGTATCTCACTCTCCATGGCAGACAATTAGAGCCTCTGAGGAATTACAGAGAGGAGAGCTCATGACTTAACAGAGTTCTGTTGAGAGCTAAGTCTGGCAGGGCTTTCAGTCCTGGGAAAGAAATAGGCCATGATAAGTTTGGTGACTATTATCTCAGGTTCAAAGGGGCAGTCCCAGGTATACCAGTTGTCTTAGTATTTCTATTAAAGGAAACTTCTTCACTATATCCTCGCTCTAAGTGTCCCTTTTTGAGATATAAACTATGTGTATCAAATTACGGACAAAGATAAGACCCCGAGAAAAGGCAGTGGCCACGTGACCAGAAAAGGGCATTGTTGTAGGAGAAATTCTGGTGTGGTACAATGACTGGTTGTTTTTAGTCCAAGTCTCTGGGTGATAAAATCCCAATAACGAAGGAAAAGAAAGGGAAAAAAATCTAGGAGATTTTGGGCTCTGGCATGCTGACATTCGGAAATGTTGTTGTGAGCGGCTTATTGAAAATAAGGGGCTAGAGGTGGAGTTGCTCATGTGGAAGTGATTACTGAAATTAGGAAAGCAAGTGACGCTGGCAAGGGACAGAATGCAAAGACGGCAGAGAAGCCCGGAGCACATGGGAAGGACCCACAGGAAAATGAAGTCTAAGTGGTTCTGCCAACTGCTTCCCTGCCAGTCAGACGACGGCATTACCAACAGCCTAGGCGGTTCTGTCAACTGCTTCCCTGCCAGTCCGACGGCATTACCATCGGCCTAGGCGGGATGCTGAGTACCTATGCCAGCTTCACAGCCTATGTCCTGCATAGTGTTCCCGTCACGTTTATTCTTGGTGGAAGTGGAAGGCTGAAGCACCCGTAGACTGAGTTCAGAGACAGCCGGGCCCCACAGTAAGACACAGACACAGCATACCTCAGCTATAGTTTTCTGAGAGTAGGTAATGTGTTTGCTGCCTACTGAGAAAGTTAAGACTGCCACAATGAATTCAGGCAGCTGTGGGAATCTGCAGGTGCAGACTTTACTACTCTTCAAGACAACAAGGTTTTGTTTTGTTTTTGATTGACAACATCTTTCAAATATATTGTGTTCGGCATGGTCACCAAGGAGAGCTTCTTCTGTGTGTGGATGCACATGTGTGGGGTTCACTGAGACCCCAGGTGACATTCCTTGGGAACCACCGTATTACTTTTCTACAGCTGTGATATGGCAAATTCCAGAGTATTTTGGGACCTTCGATCCCAGAGGGGTAAGACTTGATCATTACTGCAGAGAAGCAGGAATGGCTGAGAACTAACACATCTAATCCCAAGCAGAAAGCCAAAAGTTTGCATCAGACATGGCTCTGGTTTCTAAACTCAAAGTTTGTCTCTAGTGACATACTTCCTCAAAGCCGCAGCTCCGCAACCTCCCAAACAGTGCCTTCAACTGGGAACTAAGTGTTCAAATGCCTGAGACTATGGATGGCATCTTAATCCAAACTACCGCAACTGTGCACCCATGTGTGCGTGGGCCCGTGTACCGTGGCACACACGTGGAGGTCAGAGCATAACTTTCCAGAGTTGGTTTAGTGTCACACGGGTCCCTGGGATCCAGCTCAGATCATCGGTATCACCAGACCAATGAGACAGGGTTTCTCACTTAAACCTGTGGCTCTCTGATTAGGCTAGATTGGGAGGCCATTGAGCCCCAGGAATTCACTTGTCTCTGCTTTTCAGCACTGGAACAAAACCCCCAACATTTACAAGGGTGCGTGTACAGTAAGTCTTTAACTGATGAACTCCTTCGGAAGCCCCTGGAAAGCTTGTCCTTTGATGCTAAGCATACCCAGTAGCAAGCTATGGGGAGACATGACTGTTTTGAGACAGGACTGCAATATTCATTGTGGTTAGAACGCATGAGCCTATGCAGATGCTGAACAGCTCTTTTCCAGAAAGGTTTTATAGCCAAATGATTCATCAGTGACATGTTTAGAGGACATGGCAGAATTATCCATAGTGTATGCTCTCTGAATTTCTACAGCCTAATTTTAGAAGCTCGGGTCTTGAATAGCTGCCCTCATTTCAAGATCTTTCCTCACATATGGTGGTTCCATGACTGCAACTAATCTGAAAATTCCTCCAGTAGTGACATAGCTGTTCCAATGTTCAAACAAGACATAACTTATGCTGGTGTAAATAAACTTACTATGTTGTCAACTGTGAAAAAATAAAGCATATGAAGAGTCAGGGTATGGGAGTGTGCCTATAATACCTGGGACGTGGTGATGACCTAGCCAACATACTTTTTCTTAAAACAAATGAACAAGCAAAACAAAAACTAACCAATACCCCTGCGCCCAATGGAATTATGCACAGTAACCGTCTGATAATATACAACCAGAGTATTGGTTTATGACTTCATTATATTTTAACATTCACAGTGGACTTCTAGCCAGGAGTTGTTGGTGCACGCCTTTAATCCAAGCACTCTGGCAGTGGCTGAGTTCAAGGCCAGGCTGGTCTATAGAGTTCCAGGACAGCCAGGCACAACAGCAGACAGATGACACGGCCCGCAAACTCAAGCTCTCAGGAGGTGGGAGGAAGTAGGCTCAGATTTTCAGTCGTCTTCTGCACACACCCAGTCTTAAGGTCATCTCAAATAAAAGTGGACTCTAGCAGAAAACAGCATGCGGGTGACACCAGCAGCTGCCCTACACGTCTGCATCGTCATCGTCCCTCCAGCTCTGCTGACCAACGGTTCTCACAACGCTTCAACAGGAAACAGCGCTGGATTTGCACCTTTACAGCTCCACACGGCCTTAAATATATTGTCACTGCTTTTTATATTAAAAGATCTCAGAAAGCAAAGCCATTTTTTGGGAGAGTCTCTATTTACAGAATTAAAGACTGAATAATGCATTCAAATGGAGAAATAATAAAAAAATTTGCTGACCATGAAAGAAGCCCTGATCTAATTCCCAGCACCACAAAATGAGAGTAAACTACAAATTCACCTGCATGCTATTTTCATTTAATTAAACACAGCAGACTGTGAAGATGGCCCACTGGGCCAAATAGGGGGAAAAAAAACCTTTAGAATGTGGCTTAATGTCCCCCTCCCCTGAAAAAAGGGGCCCCAAACAAAAAACAGAACCAGTGTTTGACAATCTATAAAGGTGTACAAAATTTCAGTCTTCGCAACAGGTTGTCTTAACATCAACTGGACTGTTCACTACATGCTTGAGAGCTGTGTTTTGATGGCTGGAGAGACGGCTAAGAGGCTGAACAGCTCTTGCAGAGGACCCAGATTCAAGTTTCCAGTGTCCACATGGCGGCTCACAACCTTCTGTAACTCAAGGTCCAGGGGATCTGATGCCCTCATCTGGCCTCCATGGCCTCTTCAGTATGTGGTAAACACACACCAGCACACAGAGAAATAATGTTTAACAAAAATTCAGCCTGCCTCCTGTAAAATGGATCCCATCAAGGACAGGTGGAGTCCTTATAAACCACTGTGAGGAATAAAAGGGCACAACTTTAGAAAACACCATGAAATCCTCTTTAACCACACGTTGCTGTGTTCATACAAGGATCTGTGCCTGACTGTTTAGATGGTGACCTGTAAAGGCCTTAACCAGAAACAATCCCAGCCAACAGGTGCATTCAGATAAACAGTACTTAGCAATTTCCAATTATGACCAGTGAAAGCAAATAAATAAAAAACATGATTCCAATAAAATTATAAAAATGTGAACTAACCTAGAGTGTTACTTTCCTGGGGGTATAGTATCAAGGTGCTAATTTAGGAAAGGGTTTCAAAAGCGCATGAACAATCTTGGGAAGATAGACATGTATTATATACAGACTGTCCCCTTGTAAACACATCACTGGCTGTTACAGAGCAGATGTTTACTGCCCCAGTTTTACCTTAATAAAGCTGTTAAAGGTTGAGTACAGATAGCTGAAAACTTACTTAGTTCCACCACAGCAATTCACAGGAATTCCTACGAATCACAGGACTCTTTGAGACTTGATTTACTTCACACTTAGGTGTTTCCTTACACATCTTTTGTTTGTTTTTGAGACAATCTTACAATGTCGCTTTGGCTGGCCTTGATCTCTGCTTCCCAAGTGCTGGGATCAAAGGTGTGCACTATCCCACCTGATCTAATAATTTACAATTTAAGCTTACAGTTTGAAAACAAAGTTTTCCCTAAAATGGAGGCCCACATCTCTATGCAAACCCAATGTAAAACTATACTTTCCAGAGAAGGATCTTTGAACTTCTGTAGGTAATGTACAGACTGCCACTCACTTATGCAGTGAGATGAGACATGAAGACCATGCAAGAATGGACCTGTCAGCTGCCTAGGTCTGCGGTCAACACCTGAACCGCCACTGGCTCACTCTAGTTTGTTTCTAAGCCTTTACTGTTTGCCTCAGGACAAGTTCAGTCAGTTTTGCATTTTGTCTTTAGCTAAGTAAAAAAAAAAAAAAAAGGAGAAGAAGAAGGGGGGTAGGAGAGGAGGAAGAAGAGGAGGAGGAGGAGGAAGACGGAGGGGAGGGGAGGAAGGAAAGAAGGAAGGAAGAGGATTGACAACCTTTTAAAAATTGTTGATGCCATGCAGTTCTGTTCAGGGAACATGAGGGATGGTACTTCACATTGTGTATTTAAGAATCTTAGCCAGGCGGTGGTGATACAGGCCTTTAATCCTAGCACTACAGAAGCAGTAGACAGATCTCTGAGTTCAAGTCCAGCCTGGTCCAGAGTGAGCTCCAGGACAACCAGAGACGCACAGAGAAACCCTGTCTTGAAGCCCAGCCCCTAAGCTGTGAACCACCACATGGGTGCTGGGAATCAAACCTGGATCCTCCACAAGACAATAAATGCTCTTAACAACAGCCCTAGGAAAACATTTTTTTTTTTGGTTTTTCGAGACAGGGTTTCTCTGTAGCTTTGGTGCCTGTCCCGGAACTAGCTCTTGTAGACCAGGCCTGCCTCTGCCTAACGAGTGCTGGGATTAAAGGAAAACATTTTTAATTAAAAAATCTGACGTGTATTTTTCTCTGTACAGTAACATGCTACACATGGACACAGAGGCGTATGAAGATTAGCACTATTAAACGTCTGTCCCTGCAAATGCCCTACTGGCCTTGCATTGTGAGGCCCTGGCTCGCTTGTCGTCACCCTGACTCAGCTGTCACCCTATGACTCAGCTGTGCTAGTACGGCTATTATTTGACTTTTACAGATGCCTACAGTCAGAAACTACCCAGTAATAGACCTGTCAACTATTCCTTTCAGTTGTCACTAATTCCGAGGTAATTACATTTGTCAAAATATGGACTGAGAAGGCTATATGTAGGAATATATATGTATATACATATGCATGCATTAACAACTAATGAAAAAAGAAGCCATGACTTTAAGGAGAGTGGGAAGGGTTGTATGGGACGGTTCACAGGGCAGTGTAGTTGTCAGGAGATGTCTATGGCCTCCTATGACATCCAAGTGGTCCCGAGGTTGCATTTATTTTTAAAACACTGGCCTCTCGCTCAGCCTCCCGGTGTCCTGGGTGTGAGCCACCATGTCCGGCTGCATCAGACACTGATGCTTTGTCCTTTCAGTCACAATTATTGGGGGGGGGAACCACACACACACAAAACATTGGACCAGCTCAAATTAGACTACAGTTGTTTCAATTTTACATCATGAAACACGTCAAAGCCATCAAACGATTACTTTGCTTCCCAGTAGGTGGCTGGCGGTAGGTCTCCAGTACAAACAAGCTAATGAACCAAAAGCATACATAACTATTTGGTGTGGGAGGTCCTTCTGTGTATGTGTTGCCTTCACTGGTTAATGAATAAAGACTGCCTTGCCCTGTGATACAGTAGAGTAGAGCTAGGCAGGGAAAACTAAACTGAATTCTGGGAGAAGGAAGGTGGAGTCAGTGAGACACCATGTAGCTGCCAGAGGGGAAAGAAGCAAGCTGCTAGCTGGAACCTTAAAATATAAAAAACAGAAATGGGGTTAACCAAAGACATAAGAGCTAGCTAGCAATACGCTTACGTGACTAATCAAGCAGTGATTTAATTAATACCGTTTCTGAGAGATTATTTCGTGGTCTGAGTGGCCGAGAAGAAACAAGCGGCCTCCTGCTACAAGTATTACACTATTTTCAAGTAAAGTAAGTTAGGAAACAAACAAACCGACCCCCCAGCCCTTTCCCTCTATTGAGGGTAAGCAGTGCAAGACATCGAGGACCTTCAAGTCTTCGCGCATCAGGCCAGAAGTGGTGCAGGGTATAACTAACACGCCTGCCTCCACACATCCACCTGCTTTCTGTTTAGATGGTGAATCGCAAAGCTACAGATATTCCCCTTTCCCTGGCTATCAGCAGTGCGAAGATTCGAAGGTGAACACTCCTAAAAACATCTAAAGCTAGTGCATATGATTACATAATATGCTTGCAGCCTGGCAGGTCTCAGTTGCTGAAATACCCTAATTATACATTCTGGCTACATTTCTGCACATGATGTAAGGCTGTTCTGAAAACACATTAGAAGTAGTTTCCTAAGACATAAAAGTACAATTTAGGATCCACACGGAATGAAACACAGCTGCACAGGTTTAGATACAGGTCATTAAGAAAGCCTCAAACATAAAGTCAACAGAGGGCACCTGGGACAGAAAAGGGCAGATTATTATTGTGATTAATATATTATTAATATTGTGTCTTTAATATTTCCAGGTACTTAGCTTAAATATGTGTTTCAATGAGTGAATTTGAAAAAATACCACAATTAGAAATTAAACCTGTGAATCTGTGGCTTTGTTACTATCATACTGAAAAACCACCCAGTGGATGTCTTAAAGATATATTGACAATTATACAATTTTTAGTAGTTCATGTATGATGGGCTTTGATTATGAGAAGCCATTAAAATTGAGACTATTCTGAATTACTCTGGCAAACATTGGGTCACACTGTGGGCTCACTGAACACAGAATAAATAAGGTCTCATGAAATCAACTATGTAAGAAAAGAGCTCATTTAACAGAGCGTATGGAAATAAGTACAAACATTTATTTCCTCTCTTGTATAAAGCTTATATTTACATTCCTGATTTTCTAAACCCCAGATTTCGTAAAATGAATAAAGTTACCCACTGAATTAGAATACAAGAACGTGTTAACAGTAGGAATTACGTAAGAGAAACTTGGAATAACAACTATTTAAAATGAAGTCTGAAAAACCACACAAGTTCCAGATGAACCGAATTAATATAGAATGACTGCACTGTGAACAATACAGAAAAGACACGAGCTTTTTAGAGGATTGTCATTAAGTAACTCACGAAGTAAGCTGGGTGTGGTGGCACGCACCTTTAATCAAAGCACCGTGGAGGCAGAAGATCTCTGAGTTCGAGGCCAGTCTGGTCTACAGAGAGCTCCAAGACAGCTAAAGATACACAGAGAAGCCCTGTCTAGAAAAACAAAAACAAAACAAAATTCACTAAGCAACTTTTCCGCAGAAAGACTGGAAGAAATACTTTGTAGATATAAAGTATAAAACAATATTTTTATACAAAAAGTAGACAGGAAATAAACTTGGTTCATTATATTCTATATTAGAAAATGTTAATTATGATAAATAAGAGCTAGAAAACAATTTTTTTTTTAAACTTTGAGGTTATCATTTAACAATGTATACAGTCTTTCTTAAGTTAGATTTTGAAAGCATTTCTGGAAAACAGGTTTTTAAGAAACCATTTAGAACTGGGGTCTTCTGCACATGCTAAGAAAGTACTCTTACAGTGAGCTACGTCCTAGTCCCACATTCAATATTAAAATCTACAGATAAATGAAAAACTGAAACCCAGAAACTTAAAATATAATTTCTCTGAGGCCGGAAAAAGGTTAGGGCTTAGGTCACCTGATATTTTAACGTTATTACCTTATATACTTAAAAAAAATCATTCTAAAAAAATCCACATTTGGGTATCACCCCACAAAACACAGTACCACGGCAATGAACTGTCGGTATCTAGTGCTAAATATGCGCAAAAAACATTTCAAATGTGCTATTACTCTAAATTTTCAATAGCCAAGACCCTCAGCCCCAAGTTTTCTGTTTAATTTGTTTACCTTCTTCTTTCTGTAATATTGATTTCAACGAAGTATTTGTTTAACTGTAATAACCGTTTAATTAGGTAGGCGATCCAACAATTCCGGAATTAAAGTAACAGCATATAAGTCTTTTTGGAAATGGAAATAACAACTGTCAACACTGTCAGTACTCCATGGTAACATACCAGGTACCAAGAAAATCCATTAAGTCTTTGCCTCTGTGACACCTACAACCAATATAATCAATACTTAATAAAAATACCAAGCTAGGAATGTTAAATACTTCATAGAAAAACTTACAAACAAAACAAACAAAACGCCCAGTTGGATTTGGATGTACGATGGTTTTTATTTACAACTTTATTGGCAAAAAGGGGAGAACTTTAAACAGCTTTAGTACAGGGCATTGTGGCTGACCCTGTCGGGTTGGACAAGTCCCATCTCAGCGTCCATCTAACTGTCCAGATGTGCAATACTGAACCTGCACATGCAGTTTCCTTTATCAAGTATAGCACTCACCTTTCAGGCAGTCTTTAAAACATATAAATACAAAGGAAAGGAAACCACTCATTATTTTAAGTATGACTTTGTTCCTGGAAATAACACATGCCCAGTGAAACCAAAAGCTGGAGAAGCAGTTACACTTCCTACGGGAGAGGACAGTGACAACAACAACCATCTTCTGTAACGGCCATTTTCAATTTATCATCAACTACTCTGAACTTACTAGGAGATGTAGTCAAAGTCAGAAGAGAAGACGCAGGGAGAGTATTCCTTTGTGGAGGGCAGTATCCCTCCAGAATCATCACGGGAAATAAACATCCTGTTGATTCTAGATGGCAAAATAATTAACGTAGTCAATTTCGATTACGGCTGATCATGTTGAGCTGACCTAATTTTCTTCCTTGCCTTGTTTGGTGTCATTCTTCCAGATCAAGTGTGTTTAATTCTTCTTCTAGTTCGTCCAGATCTTCCCCAGTGAACAGATTCTCATCCACGGGAACAGCATCGATGGATCCATTCTCTTGTCCTCCCACTCCGCTGTCCTCGTCCAAGTCACTTCTCTCGCCATTTTCAGCCCGGCCTCCAGAAGCTTCACTTAATTTGTTCTCTGAAAACAAAACAAAACAAAATCGAAATCGGTATGACCTAGAAACAAGACAGCATTACAGCAGCAGCCAAGAGCACAGACCTTTCTTCCTTTCCCAGGAAATCCTTCCCTGAGATTCCTGCAGCAAGGGCAGGTCTTCCTTTTCTGAGCTCACCTGTACCAATTACCTGTCCACTAGGAAATCCCATCTGTGTTCCTCACACGACTCAGCGATTTGGTTCTGAAGCAGCCCATCCCCATCTATTTTGTTAGGACTAAACGCCACAGAACTCCAGCAAAGTGCCTGTGGGGCTCTGAGACCGGGTCTCGAGCACCACATCTAGAGCTCCCAGTGCTTACGCAGCTCTAGCACACAGCTGTGTGCAATGAGACCACAGACGCCGCCGCCGCCTCTTGTCCAATGACAACACTTATATAATGACAACTTTTCCTAGCCTTGCTTAAACATTCCTGATCACAAGGTCATGCAGCCCTGAACTCCAGATAATGTCACCAAATCCCCACTCCACTCGATACCCACCTCAGAGCTTGCAAGGGTAAACCACTTGTTTTAAGCTACAACGTGTATACTTTCATAATAAAGATCAGGTGTGTTAGTCTTTCCTGTTCCAGCCTGTGCCTTCATTAACATTCCTGTGCTTCTTCTCTCTCACAGCATTCGCAGTCTTCAAGCCCCTTCCTCGTGGTACAAGGATGTGCCCCAACCTTTCCGTCCACACGGTCCCCAGAAAGCCTCCCTCCACTCCCACACTGCATCATCACACACACTCCTAGGGTTTGTTTCTTTCTCCTCCTCCACTAGGGCCTTTCTGCTTGACACACATGTATGTTCCTATTTCTCACACCCTAAAAGCCCCTCCCTGTAACCACACTGCTTCTGACACGTGGTCTGTACTCATCCGTCATCTTCCCTGTTTTCCACACCGCCTTGGTAAAACAGGTACCTTATTCCAGTATCCCGTTGCCTAGCTGCAACTAATAAAATACCCCCACCCCCAAACACAAGCCTCTTATTTTTTCACTCAAGTTCTGTGTTTTTGGTAAGCACTTCTGTTTCTGCCTGTCCCGTAACTCTGGTGTGCACAGTATGTTCTGACTGTTACTCTATACATCCTGACTAGCTGAGCTCATTCATCCTGACACTAGTGCACATTACTTTCAGCCTCTTTTTGTCTGCAAATAGTTACACAGAATTTTAGAGAATACCATTAAAAAGCTACACCTTCCAATTCGTTTTTGATTTTCTTTTAAGGCGTTTAGCCCACGGTTTCAATACCCACTAAGCCATTCTTTTCTACAGCTCTCCCTACATTTTTATTTAGCCAAATGTTTCCATTTCCAGTTCAGAGCCTGCACACATCTGAATTTGCCCAGGCCGGTTTCCTGGTTTCTCTGGAGCCCTGAAAAAGGCAGCATACTCACCATCTCTGTCTGAAGCGTACGTGCTGAATCTTTCGAGACTGGCTACAGTGATACCCGTCTCTTCCACATCCCTCGGGATGTACAGGCTCACGTCTATGTCATTCACACCCACAGAATCATCAACCTTTAACAACACAGAGCAGGCAAAGTCACTACAAATGAGTTTCCTCAACTCAGTTTTACTCTTGACACATTATCTTCAGGAAACAAAATTACTAATACTAAGAAAAAGACAAAGGATACTGCTTGAAAACTCAATTTCTTCCCCCTTAAACTTTTAGAAGAAAAAAAGTAGTCACTATTTCTCAAGTTTTCTTCTCTGGAATCATGGTTTGAGAATGACCTTCTTCCAACCTGGGATTCCATTACAACAACACAGGACACGGGCAGACCTGCTGAGAACCGCCAGTGGGGCCTCCTCTTTACCTTCTATCTCCTGCTCTCACCCCTTGACTATTTGGGCAGAACAAATTTTAAACAAAAAAAAATATTTTAAAGGGACAAAAATAGCTTTAAAAAAATCTATTGCAAATAGCACTTAACTGTAGGCACCAAGCATTGTACTAAGTTCTTTTTTATTTTGGTTTTTTCAAGACAGGGTTTTTCTGTGTAGCCCTGGCTGGCCTCCAACTCCAGAGATCTGCCTGCCTCTGAGGTCGAAAGTGTGCGTCACCACCACTCAGCATGTACTAAGTTCTATAAAGAAGGCAACCCTAAAAATAAACACCGATGAACTCATTCTCAGAAGCAGCCTGGGTTAGGAATTACTTACCTGTACTGAGGTTAAGGGTGGAGGTCTAGAGGAAGTTTCTTATGGACGGAACTAGCACTGAACTCCAGAGCCTGACACTGGTGCCCTTAGCCATACTTCTGTTTCCTCCACCACTTCCCCCAGTAAGGTCAACATGCCAGGTCAAAGCCTGGTCTCACCTCATCACCACCTGCTCCCTGGATGTAGCGGGTATCATCTGCCTCCTCGTCATCATCATTAACCAGCTCAGGACGAAATTCAAACACCTCACGACCACTGATCTACAAAGGCACACAAACAGATCATCTCAGGGGAAAAGCCACCATTAATATGAGACAAACTACGTAGATTTAAGAAAGACAGAACCATGCATTTTAACAACTATGAGACAGAAGAATGAAGGACCACGGGTCTGAGTCTGGGACATACCACGAGTGCTTTCCCTGCTTTGAAGTCAGCTTTCCGTCTCTCCATATCTTGTTCAAGTTTATCAATTTTTTCTTGTCTTTTCCTTTTCTTCCACGCAAGGAAAGATTCTAGAGTGATTTTGGTAACATTTGGACCTAAGGCAGAACGCTGCAAAGCAGAGATTTAAAGTCACTTACAGTTGTTTTAACAGCATTTTTCTTTTAAGGCAGGTAATTCTTTCCCTATGAATGCTCTAAAACATAAAACAGACTAAGCGATGTTACTTTTTGCATGGTAATAGGCTAAACAAGTACCCAGAGACACACACACACACAAAGCTTAACACTTTGACGTAAACTTGAGCAGAAAAGTTTGTTGTGAAATAGGTTTTAAAAACATCATAATAAATTCAAGCTTCATTTGTGTTCTTTCAGATGAGAGATAAAACCAAAAGACAAAATCTGCACTTCTCACAGTAATAAGTTAATAAATGGGTATAAAAAATAAGTTATCCGCTATACATTCAGTGTAGAAAGCTCTATATATCACACGCTGATCTCCACAAAGAAGAGGTGACAGGACACCCATCAGGCATGAAGAGCTAGGAAGTGGTGGAACGAGGGTAAACAGTCGTAACCCTGCTTTACCATTCACACTCCATTACTTTATCTATGTGACAGACAGCACAGCCACTTGAGCGCAGACAATCTTAGTCACTTACATGCACACTGAAGCAAACAATGTTAAATCTAGTGTCCCCAATAATCTCAATGCCCTCCAACTCACACAATCACCTCCGTTGCTGAGCTAAAACAACCAAGATGCTCTTACACACACTACCTCTCCTCTAACTGGACAAACATACCCAGAACCCAGAGGGATGGTTTCACAAGTATGCTAAAAAAGAAAACAGAGCACCAAGCAGAGACCCTAAGCTACATCAATATGAGGCATAAATAAGCATTTAAAATAACCCCATGGTATGAAAACAGTAGTGACTCATACTTAAAAAACAAAGCACCCTGCACATTCCTATAATTATAGTATGTTTGGCTAATGTAAACGGTAAAATTTACATTTAAGATACTCAAGAGTAATTTAAGTACAGAAACTTTAGGAAAAGGGCATAATATTATTTTTCCTTTCTTAACATGCTATTGCCCCCAAGTGGTAAATATTAGAATTTACAAAAATAATTAAAAGTAGCTTTTAAGAGAAAAGATACTTGTTACCTCTCTTTCAATTAGATCTTCTAATGAAATCTCATCTTCTTTCTCTTCTTTCTTTTTGTCTTTCTTCAACACAAACCCAGGAGGAAGTGCATGACGATACATGCAGTTGTCGCCACCTCCAGGACACACCCAAAACCAGCCATACTTGTTATTTTCAATAGCTTCAAGGAAATGTCTGCACACCTAGAGAGACAGTATGATTCAGAAGTGGTGGTACAGTGTAAATCTACCTCACTTTGACTTGCTTAAGTATACGGAACAAGTAACAATACTTGTATCCTAAGGCTAACTTATGTACAAAGCACACTTTTACATAAAAATATTTGAAAATGTATCTAATACAAAATCAGGCCTGGTGGTTCACTCCTTTATAATTCCAGCCCTCAGGAAGCCAAGGCAAGAACTGTTTAAGAGTACAAGGCCAGCCTCGGCTGCAGTGTGAGGCCCTGTCCCCAAAAACAAGCCAGGAGCTAGAGAGATGCTCAGTAGTTAATGTAAGTCTGGCTCCAGAGGCTCTAATGCAGTCTCTGGCTTCTATAGGCATTTGTAGTCAATGTGCACGTACCACACGCAGACACTACTGCTACACATATTGATTAAAACCAAACCATGTAATATAAACGGCAAAATCTAGAGCCTCTACTCTGATGTTTCCCAGTTAGCCTTTGTAATATAATGCTCCAAAGCCTAGTTTTTAAATCAGCCCCAAAATCCAGCCCAAGGTCTAACTCTTGCACTACAAGGCACAATAAGGAAAAAACAAAACAGAACCCAAACCCTATGCAATAATGACACAAACCCATCGGGATTACGTAATTAAACAGGCAACTCTGTACGTGAGTCATCAGGGTACAAGGCTCAAAGGAACACAACAGTGACCCTCAATCGCAGAGGGCACAGAGTGCAACTGCGCTAAAGCATCAGGCAACAACCTCCACAAACAAAATCACCAGCATCCGTCTTCCCAAGAAGGCAAGGAGTGCATATGAAGCAAACTCCTGCGTCCTCTAGCAGGGCAGAATCTTACTGGGCATGTACCCAGGACACAGACGCATGCATGTGAGAGAGAAGCTGAGGAGGTACCCGAATTTTTAAAGGCAGACTTCCCAGAACTAGAGTCACTACCTTATTTGGAATTCACATGCAAAAGTATTTTTGACCTAGTAACTGAAATCAACCAATTAATTAGAAGGGTTGGCTTAACAAGCCTACTTCTTCCACTACTCACAAGACAGACGATTCTTAGCTAAGTATGTATTGTATTACTCCTGTGCTTTTGAGACAGTCTATTTATTTAGCCTGGTCCCATATGGAATGTACAATCTACCTATTGGGATTATAGGTATATGCTACCATGTTCAACTATGCTAACCCATAGTTAAGGAAGCAAAATCACGCCAGAAAATTGCATTTAGGAAACTTTATAAGTTATTCAGCTTTTAGATAAATTTTGCTAAAACAATTAATTTAATTAAAAAGTGAAATTTGTAAATTCCCAAAAAATAAAGCTTATGTTGGTGAAATGTAATTTTCTAATACTCTACAATCCAGTAGAAAACATCAATACCTTGCCATAAAATTCTCCCTAATAATAAATGCCACAGCAACTCAATTCAAGAAAAGGACATACTATTTGAGTTTTTGGTTTTTTCTTTTCCGCCTCACCATGCTTCTTGTTTACTACTTCTTCCAGCTTTTTCTCATCCCAATTATCCATAGTATCTAAATAAAAAGACACAACAAGCAATTTTTATCTCCTGCTCTACTATATAGGTAGGCCTCTAAGCGGACAGTACAAAACACTGAAATATTCATAATATAACAATTTTCTCTGAAGCAGCAAAGACAGCATGCATACACAATATTGCAAATTATCCACCCACGCTCCCTAAGTAGTTTAGATAAATGAGACCTTATCACAGGAAAGACAGCCAAATCCAAATTAAACCACTATATTCTAAGCACCATTTACTTACTCTGTGCAAACCCCCAACAGTGCTTTACAAACATACTAGTCAATACTGTATTAATATGTTACTAAGTAGTAAGAAACAAAAAAGGGGACTTTTCAACTTTAAGAGAAAGTTAAGAAATACCTTTTTCAAGTTCTTCATCTCTGGCATCAATGTAAACACTTCGTTTTTCACACTTTCTCTCCAAAGTGAGGTCATGAGAGAACTTACATTTATCTCCTTTAGTACACTGCCCTTGTTTGAAGAATGCACACACCACAGATTTGGGATCTGCACCTGTATCCAACAGGAAGGACATCTATTATTACAGGCAGGTAATCCATTTTCGGGACCCTGTTACTACTGCAGAGTGTTGGCCGTTCCTTCTTTGTGTCCCCCGTCTCCCAATCGTTCTTATAGGTAGCTCGTATCTGGGATTATTCCTGTCTAACTTACTATTTTCTATTTACTAATGTAAGAGAAAGTATCACTTAGAGGTCTTTGGTTAGATATTTCTTTAAAGTTCTTTACATAGCATTTTAGCTATTTGTTTTTTTTTTTATAAACAAAGTAAGTGGCAGAAGTGAAGACCAAACATAGAGGTTATTCTAGTTCCTTGGCTATGGAGTCAGTAAGACAGGAGGCAAAGTAAAACACAAATGGAATATTACTGCCCCAAATATGCATGCGAGTTATAATTTATAAAACCACAGCCTTGTCTTGGCTCCCAAAGATCACCCCCACTGGGCTGGAGAGATGGCTCAGAGGTTAAGAGCATTGACTGCTCTTCCAGAAGTTCTGAGTTCAATCCCCAGCAACCACATGGTGGCTCACAACCATCTGTAATGAGATCTAGTGCCATCTTCTGGTGTTCAATACATGCAGGGTATATACACAATAAATAAAAATCATAAAACAAACATCACCCCCATTAAAACACAAAGAACAGAACTTCAGAAAACTAGCACATTGTTTTCATTTTCTTAAGACAAAGTCTTGCTGTTTAGCTTTGGCTGGCCGTGAACTCATAAAGATCTGCCTACCACTTCCTCCTAGGCCCTAGGATTAAAAGTATGTATTACCATGTTAGGCACAAATCACATAAAAAACAGAAAGAAATTGGGTGAGTGCTGGCCTGCATGCATGCGTGTGTACCTGAGGTGGCCAGGGTGCTGGAGACTGAGACCAGGTCCTTTCTAAGAGCAAGAAACGTCACTCCAGTTCCGCACAAATCAAGTTTGCAACACGAACTGTATTTGATAAAAACAGCACCTGACATTAAATTTTACCTTTACTTATCTTCTGTGCGGCAACTACAGGCTTGAACAGCTCATTCAGCTCCTGCAGCTCTTTCTTCTTGTCATCTTTCTTCAGCTTCTTCTCAGCTTCACTTTGTGCCACCTGCATTTCCAGGTTAAAAATGTAAATCTGATTGCTTATACAACTGTTTCCACTGTACAGTAATTACTACCTAACAAAGACATTTGTATATTTATAGTATTCACTCTTTACATTAAGTGGCTTACATATTAGATATTGTGGTTAAACTATTAAAATTGATAAGCTCTGTAACAAATTCCTTTTTGTACTATAATTAGGCACCACACATAATTAAAATGCCATTCAAAACTAATGAGTTCATGGTAACAAACAAATATTAAACACTTAATCCTGTCATTTAACAAATACTTTTCAACTGAAATATATTTCTTTTCAGTGAAAACAACTTAAACTCTAGAAATACGAGCACATTTTGACATGAGATGAAAATAGCCCGACATGGTCAGTAACCACCACAAACTAGAGTGGTGGGGAGAACAGAAGACACAATGCACTCATAGTTCTAGTACATGCTTTACATACCTAATATGATCAGTGTATTCATCTAAAACATTTATACCTCAGCCCCTATATTAGAAGACACAATACAAGATGCTTATTTAAGGAATACAGACATACAACTATACTACAATATACACAGAACGCTGAAAACAAAGAATGTTGATATGCTTAGAAATTAGATCGAGCTGATACCTTTTAGAGGAGCACTATCAACAGGAAAGGAATGTAAGGGAACCTGCCACTGAACACACCATGGGCAAGTTTGGATCTCATCAGCAGGCGAGAGACTGGAACTTAGTATTTAAAGTAACCAGATCAGGTACAGAGTAGCAAGGCACGAAGAAAGCAAAGAATCTCCTGCAATTGTAGACAGGAAGGCACTAGGGATTTGAATAGGCATAAGTAAAAAAGGAGAAGAAAAGCATTTTAGGAAGCAGAACTAAGGACGAGGAGAAAGAGGAGCCTGGGATTATTAGCATATGCACTAAGTGCTGCTGAAAAAGACAGGGAATACAGGAGGAACAGGTTTCAGGGCAGGAGGTGGAGATGAGCTCAGGTTTGGACACAGGAGCACGAAATGCTTACAGAGCATCTGGGCGGAGCTGTTTAAAGGCAGCTGCACTGGACACGGTACCAACTCCACTGCAACTAGACAGGGCCTAGTCTGAGATAACACAGAACCTAGTCTTTTAAAGAGACTCAAGAAACAGCAGCAAGAAAAATAAATCAGTAAGAAGAAAATGTGTTCAAAAAGAAAAAACAAAAGAAACCAATGCAACAATTAGGTCATTCCAAGTTCTGACTTCAACTACATAGCAGAAGTGTTTAAACAACAACAACAAAATCATTCTGCTTTCCTTTATATCACAGTACACTTTGCTGGCTAGGCTCATCTCCTATGTAGCATCTAGAAGAATATACTGGAGGCCATAAACCACTGGGACAGAGTAGCACAGGCCACTTAGTGCTTATGAGGCTGAGGCAAGAAGAGAAATCAAGCAAATGTTACATCAATGTGGTTGTCTTTCTAAAAAGTCCACAAACACCTGGCCTATGAGGTTCAAATTTAAAATGCTTGGGCTCCCTTTTACAGAGCTGCTGAATGAAGCTCGGCAGTGGCAATCAGTCAGTCCCTACTCATTCATCTTCTGCTCTCTCTGCAGGCTCACAGTCCCATCTGTGCACGTACGGGGGAAGCTGTATCCCTAGCACACTCCCTCAGGCTCCTGGGTAAACTGTCAGCATAGCAGCTCCCTGGACATGGAACGAGGAAGGGGCCCTCATAGGCCGTGACAGCTTAGGGGAACTGTGGTGCGCACCCCCTAAGAGAGATGTCTGGGAAATAACTAAGAGCAGAGTCATCTTCCACAGCACACAACCCAGGGTAGGACCTCAGGTCTGGGTCTACAAATAGCACTGCTGCTCAGCTTCAAAGTAATATGTGGTAATTAGGTACTCTATATTCAATGCTAGACCAGTTAAAATATCACACTGAATGCAGTGACATACTTAAGAAGCTCATGAATTTTATAACATTGCTAGGTCTATTAAATCAGAAACAACACTCAAATGACTAGGAAGATGTCAGAGTAAGAGGAAATGTATTGGACGGGAGTTAAAGTTCTTTAATAACCAGGAGAACCCTACAAGGGACAAGTGCCCTTCCACTGCAAAATAAAAACTGATGTATGAGAACAACTTAAAGTCATGTAACGAAAAAGATCCAACCCAAGTCTACCTGTGTCCAAGGCTTAGCATACAGCTATCCTTTGGTAACTCTGGGCAGTGGGTCTAGGCCTCTTCCAGATGCCCAAATCTGTGATAGCTCAAGTCCCTTGAGTATTACTGATAAGATAATGATACTGATAATACAATGTAGGCTATCTAAATCATCTCACTGTATTCCTTAGGAACAATACCTGAGTACCTTCTCAGTACAAACATGACCATCTTATTAGATCTAAAGACACGGCAATGATGTACCTTTTCTTTAAAAAAGAAAACAGACGTATTTTGAACTTTAGCTGTTTCAGCCTGAAGACACTCTTACTGAACAAAGTAAAGCCAGCGCCTTGAAAGAAGGCTGGCTTTAGAGCGTCTGGCTCTAGAGTAAAACTGTGCCGCGAGGGGAAAGAGACAATGATTTGGAGACAGCATGGAGAGAAATGGGTTCTAGGCAAAGATTAGTAATCTAACAGATATTATGCTGATATTCTCAGACTAAAAAAAAAAATATAGTTAAAAATATAGTTGAGAATTTCTCTTCTATGTCCAAAGAGTGTTACCAAGAATTAAGGAAAAGATATTTAAAAAGAAAATTTAAAAAATAAAGATCATATTTATAAAACCTTAAAGGATGAAAGGTCTAAAGAATTCAAAGAAAAAGAGGCTAAAGTTTCTGAACAAGTTATCAATTCTTATATAAGAACAAATATCTCAGAAGCAGCAAGAATAAAAAGGAGACATCATAGCTAACATATACATCTAGGTCACTCACCATAATAAAAATCAACGTGATAATGACCTAGCCAACAAATAGTAGAACAGAAGAGAGAATCCAGAAAGAGACCCTAATGTATCAGTAGTTATATTCCAGTTCAGTGGCAATATGATGCCGGATCAAGTAACTATTCAACTTTAAAGATAATCTTACAAATACATAAAATATAGGACAAAGTATAGACTGCAAAAAGGAAGCAACCAGAAAACAAATAGATAAAACAAAATCTAAGAAACTAAGAAAATTGTGCAAAACAACCCAGCAGAAATTGAGATAAAATTACAGTACAGCAAAAGAGAGATGAGACAAATTATCTGCAATGTTAAAAGTATTTTACAAATTTGTAAGAAAGGCAGGGTGGTGCACACCTTTAATCCCAGCACTCAGGAGGCAGAGGCAGGCAGATCTCTGTGACCTCGAGGCCAGCTTGGTCTACAGAATGAATTTCAGGACAGAACTCACAGCTACAGAGAAACCCTGTCTGGAAAAACCAAAAAGTAAGAAAAAGGCAGACAGTATTTGAGTAGTTGGCCAGGACAGGGGAGTCACAGAGTAAAATGACAAGTACATGAGGAGACCCACTCTACCCAAGGAACACAATGAAATGTCACCTAAAGCTTATTATTGGGGAAACACTAAGAAACTTTAGCATCTAGTATATACAGGAGATGAGAGAGGGAACTGTTACTCCACAGAATCTGCTCAGATAAACTTATTAGAGCTCAGGATCAGAGAGATGGCTCAGTGAGTAAAGGCATTTGCGGCCAATCCTGAAGAACTCACTTCAGCTACTGGAATCTACACCGTGAAGACAGAGAACCAACTCTCCTTGCAAACTGCACTCTGACCCACAGACAAGCAACGTGGCATGTGCACTCAAATACACAAAAATAAAATAAATAAAATTTTGAGATAGATGGTATATTCTATTACGCCTATCAGAAAAATACAACAATTTAAATTATTTACCTGACGTGGATTCTGCTGACCAAATTTCACCTGATGAGTGACAGCCTTAATAAACTTCTGTTGCTTTGCTCCTTTCTTATTCTTTAGACCAAAAGTTTTGTCCTAAATGGGAAAGAACAGAAATATTTTGGTAAATTACTATCTTTTCAATGATATACGCACTTATTTATTGATAGGCAAAACAAGTCTATGTGCCTGCCACATGTGTACAGTATCCGTGGAGGCCAGAACAGGGTGTTGGGAAGTCAACCTGGGTCATCTGGAAGCACATCCAGTGCTCGTCACATGCTAAACCATCCCTCCAGCCCCAGGAAATAGATTCTTTATGTCACAAAAAATACGTAAAATATTACAGCACCAGGCAAAGGCAATGCATCACTATGACCAAAAGCAACTAGGGGGGTGGGGTGGGGAGGAACTGATGTCCAGGCCCGGAGGACTGCTGCCTACTGGGCTATTCCACACTCAGGATCACCAGCTTACAGGGTGGCACTGCCCACAGAGAGTTAGGCCCTTCCACATCAGTTACCAATCAAGAAAATGAGGTCAATCTTGGGAGTGCACTTCTTCATTGAGGTCTTCCCTAATAACTGTGGCCTGTGTCCAGCTGGCCTAACAAGTAGCCAGCACAATGAATATGAACGTGTGTCACTCAAAACATCAACTAGGACCATTGCAATTTAATGCCAACTGACAACTGTCACCGCCACCGTTCGGCTGACTGTGCTGTCTTCTTCCTCAAGATGTTTCAGATCATCAGGTCTTTGGGACCTGTGGAGGAGTTATACTGGAAAAAGTCATCCCACAAACAAGCTGAGGGAAATGCTGTGAAGAAAGCATTCTTAGATTCTTTCACAGTGCTGGTAGAATCCAAAGCAATGAGCATATAAATCACAAGATATCTTAGCATCCCCTTTAGTTGAGGGGATATACACAGCACTTTCAAAACTCAAGGGATCTCAGGATGCACGTTTGTACTCCTTGAAAACTTCTATCTGCCACACTTTAAACGTGACTTTATTTGAAAACAAGTCTTTGTGGATATAATCGCCCAATGAGGTTACACTGAGAGAAGGCAACGTGAAGACAGCAGAGATGAACACAAACACAAGTTAAGGAAAACCAAAGATTGCTAGATGACATCAGACACCAGGAAGAAGCCAAGGAGAACCCCCCCTCCCCCAGTTGCCTTCAGAAAGGGGTCATGAACATGTTGATTGTGGATTTCAGACTTCTTTATCCAGAATGGTGGAAAAAAACCAAGCAGTCTAGTACCAGTTTTGGGTAATTTCTTACAGCAGCCCAAAGAAACTAAGACAGTGAGATTGGCTGGCACTACCATCTGAACTGGTTCACTCATGTAATGTCATTTTCCTGCAAGGATCTGGCTAGGAGAGAGACAAGCCTGACTACAGGGCAGAGAAGGGAACAGGTGGGAGAGTTATTGCACAGATCGTTCTCAGGACCATTTCCTTTGTTCTCCTGGGAGGTGGGGAAGACAGGGCTTACTATGTAGCCCAGGATAGCCTTGACTAATCTTGCCTCACCTTCTACCACATACTACCACACCCGGCTTCAGCCTTACATTTTAACCAATTTCCCCAAAGCCTCTGTGCGGGTGCAGTGTTTGTAGAAGAGTGCCACCTATCCTCTGAGGAACACACTCCTGTCTGTTGTGGTAGCCCCTACTGAGTCAGGGTAGGCATTACCTGGTAGCTACTCTAACATCTCTAGTCCAGCTTTCAGCCTCTCACTTTCCTATGTAGTGTCTCCTAGAGCTGAGCCTTCCAGAACCCTTCTTCACAACAGACAGCGCTCAGTCCTGCCTGTGTTCTACATAAGTCACCAACCCATCCATGAGCTGCCAACCTTCACATGTGGATGCTCAACATTATAGATGGCTCCAACCTCAAAACAGAATTTGTATTTTTCCTTCTCATTCTCTTGCTTATGAGTGGTTTCACAGAATGCAAAAAAAAAGTATTCTGAATTATCTGAAAAGCTTTAAGTCTGAAATAACAAACACTATTGAATGAACTATCTGAAACCCTATAACATAACACAATCTTTCTAGTACCTTAAACTCAATACAGTCTTTCAATGTTTCTAACAGTAAAAAGCTCAAAGGTGTTTTGATTCTAAAAGGTTACTTCTCACTGGTAAATACTGCTTTATTCATTACCATGTACTTAAACTTTGCTTTACCTTTACTTACCTAAATGTTTCTGGTGTTTTAATATCCCAGCACTGTATTACAAAACTCTGCACACATACTCCATAGCTTATGTATATGAAAAAGGAAACACATAAGCTGAAATTGCTCTTTATCAAGCTTTTAATAAATGGCATCCTCTGTTTTTGTAAAAAGCTTAATATTCTAGCCAATTCCAGGGTATGATGGTCAAGGGTCCTGTGACAGATGGAAGATTAATTTAGGTATGAACCAAGTATGAAACACCCTACCTTCTTTGTACAGTACGAGCTATCATGAGTGAAAGGAGAATATAGGACCAACAATATCTAAAATGCTTTGCCCTACATGCAAGTACAGAGAAGCAATAAACCATGAATAAATAAAATTGGATAGTAAACCATATACTGACATAGAAATATTTAAGCAAGAAAAAAATCAGGCAGCTTGAGAACAACAGACTTCCAATAGCAGTTCCTAGGAGAGGTCTGTAATTCCAGACCTGAAAAGGAACACAACAACAAAAGACAAACAGACAAACCCCAGCAAGCTTCCAGGTTTAACTACACTGCTTTAGGACTTAATTAACCAGGTTAATTAATAATTTATTTCCGGAGAAGAAAATTGTTTTCTATATATAAAGGGCACACATTTACTTAGCATCTTCCTGAATACAGACAGAAACACACACCCACACACATTCTCTCTCTCTCTCTCTCTCTCTCTCTCTCTCTCTCTCTCTCTCTCTCTCTCCTGAATCTTCTTCACAGTCCTACGATGTCTTCCTACAGCCATAAAAGCTCTGACATGTTCCCAAGCTGTTTAAGAATATAACCTAGAGTCAAACTGGGCTGGGTAACTGTGTCATAGGAAAAGTGAGTCTAACCTTGGGTATGAATTAAAGATTTGCTAACACTGAGGCACTACAGAAAGTACCTGACAGCAAGGACTTGGGGGGGCCTGACCTTCTGGGTTTAAATCCTAGCTTCCTGCTTGCCAGTTCAGTATACCTTGGGCAAGTTATTTAACCTTTGTGCCTGTTATCTCAACTGTATGAGTGCTAACACTTATCTGAAACAAATAAAGGTGCTATGTATCACTTACATACAAAGTTTTTCCCTTCTTCAAAATACTAAAAAAACTGTGTCTAGCTCAATACTTGTCAACTATAAAATGACATATTTAAATTAAAAAATATCTGATCTAAGTTCTTGCTCCTCCCACCACCAAAACCTACATTTTTCAGAGTCCTGGTTAAGTCACAGATAAGATAGTTTACCAAAAGCACCCCCTACACACACACACAAAGCCTAGATTGGCATCAAACTGGGTATGTGGCTGAGGATGACCTTGAACTTCCCATCTACTTGCTTCTATCTCCAGAGTGCTAGAATTACAGAAACACACCCAATGTCCAATGTGTGGTGACAGAGTAACCCAGGACTTCATGTGTGCTAGGCAGGCACTCTACCTGAGCGACAGCCCCCGTTACAAAAAGCCTTCTGAAGAGTACATTCTGAATAATACTGGTACACCTTAAAAGTAGGGTGGTTTACGACCCAAACTATGTCAATAAAGCCTTTCCTCGGGCTCTGGACAAACTCTTACCCAAGAGTTGACATGGATTTGGGAGCGGGAAGTACTAGGGAGGAAAAGGTTTCAGTGACTCCCATAAAGCTAGGAAAACACCGCATGTTTAAGGTTTCAAACATCAGTTACAAGGAAAGAAGGAAGGGTATGTTTCCGTGGGTGAATGGAGAAGCAGAATGCAAAGGAGTCAGAAGAGAGGCGGTGTGGAGAGAACTGCTCCGGATCCTCCACCCTCCTCATTCCAGATCTGACCCACAACGCTGACCTTTCCTCTTCTGAGCCTTACGCAGTCCCGCTCCCTTCACAGGCAGCTCCTGCTCCCTAAAGGAAGCAGGAGAGTCAACTCTGACAGTGTTCCAAGGTTAAGTGGGTTCTGGGATCTATTATCTGGGACTCTAGGGCAGACAGAGGCTGACATTGTATTAAGTTGGTGGTTTTGTCTCCAAATACACAACCTAATGGATTTTGTTGTCTATTTATAAATGGACACTTTGCAACAGATTAATTGAGCTGCCAGCAATCAACAGCTTCTACATCCTCCTTTCAAACCTCGGTCCTCTCTGCAGAGGTCTCCATGGTAACTATTCTGCAGTGCTCCCATGCCCAGGGGAACATACATTCCTTACCTGTTTGCCCTAAACCCAAAGACACTGCCAACCCAAACCAATGATTATACTTAGTCTTCTTTTGTTCTGTTTTTTTTTTTTAAAGATTTATTTTCATGTGCCTATATGTTGTCTATGTGAAGACACCAGATCCTTCACAACTGGAGTTACAGACAGTTGTGAGCTACCATGTGGGTGCTGGGAACTGAACCTGGATCCTCTGGAAGAGAGGCCAGAGCTCTTAATCACTGAGCCGTCTCTCCAGCCCCCCTTTCTTTTATTCTTTAAAACAGGGTTTTATATTATAGCCAACGCTGTCCTCAAACTTGAAATCTTTGTGCCTTAGTCAGGCTTCTGGCTCTGCCTGGTTTATGATCAGACAATTTGTTGCTCAAAGTATCATTTTGGCTCTAAGAAAACAAATATTATATACTGTCTGGGGACCACATGTGAATGGAGAATAAACTTGAACCACCGTGTGAAGACGACACATACTCATACAAGTGACCTCCGTGATCCCCGGACAGTTTAAAGGAGGAAGAGGGGAAAATGCAGACAATTTTCTTTTCTTACAAAAATCAACAGAGGGCTGTTTTACATGAAATTTGACTAAGGAGCCAAAATACACGCTGAACTATCACTGAAGTCATCAAGACATGCTAGGGTCTTAGAGAAATTCAAACAAATCAGATCAGGCTTAATTCCATTTCTCTCAATATCAGCATACTTTCAATCAGGTAAACGGTGGAGTTTTTTTTTTTTTTAAGAAAATGCATTTATCTTTGAAGATGTTTTCACTAATGGAAACTAAGGTGGATTTCTCTTTACTTCAAAAACAAAAATATAATCACCAAACAGACTCTTCTTGACTAGGACTGCAGACAGTGGCAAACTGTAACCCTGGAGTGTGTGATGTTTGGGCACAACACCCAGAAAAGCAACAATCTTGTTACAAGATGAATGAAGCCAAAATAGATGAATGAATTTTAGGGGAAATAGAACACTATAAATAACTTTGACTTTTTTGCTTTTTGTTTTTCAAACAGTGTTTCTCTGTATAGCCCTGGCTGTTCTGGAACTCACTCTGAGGACCGAGCTGTCTTCCCACTCAGAGATCGGCACCACCACTTTAAAGAAATAGCTTAGTCTTATTAATTAAAAGTGGTTAAAGCTCTATATTCTCTGAAGTGCATCTAACTTTTACTGTCTTGTGGTCTCTATTTTGTTGGTTCAACTGCAGAATGCTCTCTTGGAATGCCCTTTGTTGGCACATCACTGAACTGCCATTGGATTTTTGGTTCCCAAATTCTGTGAAGATGACAATTATTTTGCTTTCTTTTCCTTTCCATCTTTCTTTTTCTTTTCACTGAGACAGGGTTTCTCTGTGCAGCCCCAGCTGTCTTAGAACTAACTCCTCTGTAGATCAGGCTGGCCTTGAACTCACAGAGATCTGCCTGCCCCTGCCTCCAGAGTGATTCAAGGCCTGCCCCACCACTGGGCAACAATTATTCTGCTTTTCAAAAAAATTTTGGTTATGACAGTCTTACAACAGCCAAGATTATTATTGTCTTCACAACAATTTTATTTAAGTCAGCCAACTTTAACTATGTGCAATGGCAATTGTACAATTGGACTTGGAGAAGGGAACTCTGGGGAGTCTCACTGCTATCTTCCACGTAACAATCAAATGTTGAAAAACAAAAATAAACAAACATCACAATCCAAAGCATTCATTCTGGTATTTTAGTAAATACGAACCTATACAGGGCTACCTTTTATTCAGATCTGTTATGCTGTAAAACGGTCACTGCTTTTCCCAACTACACCCTGAACCTATGAGGTACCATTTGTTTTTAAGGACGAGGAGGATTAGTAGGAAAGATCTCACAAAGAGATGCACGTCATTTTCCGAATGTCAGACATGGCTAATCATCTTAAGAAAACTCAAGTATATAATCGCTGTAAACCTGAGGAACATTTATGAACTTATCCCTCGCATCGCCCACTGAAGGCCTACACGTTTAATGCACTCAAAGTCGCTGTGTGTGTGTAGATAAACTGGGAGCACCGTCATCAACACAGGCAGTGACACAGCCTACACAGGTAATTCGGAACCGGAATTAAATACTCTGGACAGGACTGCTGGGTTACCCTGTGCTTGACCCTAAAGTTTCCAGATGGACCAAAAGGGAGGAGAAAAAAAAAGTCAATTCTGTTGGCGCTTGAAAACGAACAGCGCTACGTCTCAGTGTGTGATAAAGGAAATACAAACGCCAGCGGTGTGAGGCCTGTGGGAAGGGGCCGTCCAGAACGACGCTCAGCCCTGCCCCTTCAGGCACAGCCCCGGGAACCGCTGCAACCCCGGAGCAAGGGAGGCCGGGCCGGGGTCAGCGGGCGGCCGAGGGGCTCGGGCGGGGACGGGGCCGGGGCCCACCGGACTGGACGCCGACACGTGGCCCCGGGAGCGGCGCTCGGCAGCGGGGCTCGCCCCGGCCCCGCGCGGGGAGAGAGAGAGGGGGGAAGGGTACACACCTCGATGATCTTCTCCTTCTTCTTCTGCTCCGCCTTCTTGCTGCCCCCGGCCTGAGCCTGTTTCTTGGGGGGCATCGCGGAGGAGGCGGGGGCGCCGAGCCGAATGCGGCGCGGATGGCGACCGTCGGGGCGTCCAGCAGCGCGGCGGGAGCAGGAAGACCCGGCCGCCGCCGCAGCGCACGGAAAGCGACGCGCTCATTCGCCGCCCGGATGCGGCCTTTGCGACAGGACGCCGCCGCGCGGCATTGTGGGGCGGGAGCAGAGGCGCCCCCCCTCCCCGGAAGTGCGGCTGCGCGTGCGCTCCGGCCGCTCGGGGTCTGGAGGGGGGCGTGGAGGGGACGTGGGAACGGGCAGGAGTGACCGCGCGGTCCGTGGGGCTGGAGTCGCCGTGCGTCCGTGCACCCCTGCTAGTCCTACATAGCTCAGGAAGCGGTTGCAGCCATTCGTTCAGGGGCAGGGCTGGAGTTCGGCACCTTCAATATCAAACAATATGAAGGAAGAGTTTCCTTTGCACGTCGCAGACGTGGACTCCTACACCATGGAGCCTTCCATCTCTTTTGAAGTCCTGTAGTAACTTTAGGTTCTAGGGGAAGGCCTTCACTATTCCCGAAAGCTACCATTTTGCTGTGCTGAAGTCTTATCAATATGGGCTAAGCCCAGTTGAGCTTGGTTTAAGTGCTGGGTAAATTCCGTAACGAATTGGTGCACGGTTTCACTCATTACAGCTACACTGAAGGGCGAAGGGGTAACTGCTAGCGGTTTTTTTTAATAGGTGAAATCCAGAAGGGAAGCTGCTTACGTTTACGGTTAACGTCGGAGACAAGGATTTCAGTCCGGACAGTCTTGCTTCAGGGCCTGTGTTTCTGTTGTAGTCTAAATCAAAATTACGACTTGTCGTTGATATGTAAGTCTATTAGTATTTGCACAGCCAAAACACATACTTTAAAAAAAATACAGAGTTAACGACAGTTCTTTTGCATACTTACTGTTTTAAAGAGAGTTATTCATTTTTCATTATTTTTCATAAGGAGAAAACTACTTTGGGCAGGGGTGGCCCCTAGTGCCACCACGGGGAGGTGGACGGTGGAGGAGGAGTGTTCACCTGGTGGCAGCGGAAACAAGGAGAGACTTAGGGACGGGGTTTCCAATATTCCTTTTAAGGCTCCAATGACCTGACTTCCCTTGATCCTTTATGTCTTCCACTCCCCCAGGAGCGCCACCCAGGCCAACATGGGCTGTTGTGGGACTCTGCGACAGTTTACTTTCTGAAGTGAACTAAGACTTCCTATAAGGGTAGAATGCAGTGATCTTAATTTCTTCCTTTCTAGTGATTCCTTTAATGTCATTATTAACTTCTGAGGATTTTTATTGGCAATCATTCCAATATAAATAGGGAATTGAGGGCAAGTAGACTCTGACAATCATAGTTGAAGTTCACTATCCTTGCTGCTCTTGGTTTCTTGTTTGTGGGTTTTTGTTTGTTTGAGACAGGGTTTCTTTGTGTGGCCCTGGCTGTCCTGAAACTCACTCTATAGACAAGGTCACCCTCAAACTCAGAGATCCAGCCGCCTCTGCCTCCTGAGTGTTGGGTTTAAAGGTGTGCACCGCCACAGCCCTGCAATGCCAACCCAAAGACTGCGGCAGTCTCCTCCATTCTGTAGACCAGGCTGGCCTCGAACTCAGAGATCGACCAGCCTCTGCCTCCTAGTGCTGAGGATTAAGGCCAGTGCCATCACGGCCTACAGTTGTTCTTGGCTTCTAACTAAGCCGTGTTAATTCTGGACGTTGTGGCCAATATTCCCAATACATTCCTTCTGAATGGAAATTACAGTTGGTTTTAGTTGTGTGTAACCCAAACCTGTTATGAGCTGAATTGTGTTCCCAAAATTCAAATTTTCTACAGCCTCTACTAGTTCAGAATGTGACTGTATTTGGAGATAAGAGCATTCTAAAGAAAATAGTTACGTTGCAATGAGGTTTTTAGGGTAGACCCTAATCCAATCTAAATGTCTGGAGTTCTTTTTTTTAATTTATTAGATTTTTTTTTAAAAAAAATACCAATCCAAGTTTCCACTCCCCCCTCTTTCCATTTCCTCCACATACCCTTCCACCACACCCCCATCCAATCCTCTTTGAGGGTAAGGCACATTGCTTTGTGGAAGGTCCAAGACCCTCCCTACTATATCTAGGCTGAGCAAGGTATCATCCAAAGAGAATAGGTTCCCCAAAACCCTGTACAAGCAGTAAGAATGAATCCTGGTGCCACTGCCAGTGGCCCCTCAGACTGCCACAGCCAAGCAACTGTCACCCACATTCAGAGGAACTAGTTTGGATCTATGCTTGTTCCCTCCCAGTCTGGCTGGAGTTGGTGAACTCCCATTGGCTTAAGTAGACTGTTTCAGTGGGTGAACCCATCATGGTCTTGACCTCTTTGCTTGTATTCTCACTCTTCCACTGGGCTTTGGGAGCTCAGTCCAGTGCTCCCATGTGGGTCTCTACCTCTGTTTCCGTCAGGTGCTAGATGAAGGTTCTATGGTGATATTTAAGACAATTATTAGTCTCACTACAGGGCAAATCAAGATCAGGCCCCCTCTCCTCTATTGCTTAGGGTCTTAGGCGAGGTCATCCTTGTGGATTCCTAGGAATTTTTCTAGAGCCTGGCTTTTCTAATCCTAATGGATCCCTCAATCATGATATCTCTTTCCTTGCTGTCATCTCTGCCCTTCCTCCTCAACTATCCCATTCCCTCAAGTTCTCCTCAATCCTCCCCTTTTCCTCTCCTCTTCCCCTTCTACCCTTCCTTCTCCCCCACCTCCCTGCTCCCAATTTTATCAGGTGATCTTGTCTGTTTCCAATTTCCAGGTGGGTCTATATATGTTTTTCCACCTTACTACTGGAGTTTGTATTAAATAACAAGAAAAGAAAAGAAAATCTGAGTTAATTTTTTTTGTTTGTTTTTTTGTGACAGGTCTTTCTAAGTTGCTCACATTGGCTCTTAACTCTCTAGCCTAGGCTGGAATTTGCCTTCCTTCCACCTGAGCCTCCCAACTAGCTGGAATTACACGTTTGTGTCACCAGGCCTTGTGTAAGAGTGTTTCAGTGTGTGTAAAGAAACCAGAAAGACCACATGAAGACAGCTGGAAGGTGCTGTTTGACCAACGAGAGGCCTGAGAACAGCAGTGGATAAACCTGTGAATCGTGACCTATTTGGGGGTCGAACAACCCTTTCTCGGGTTGCAGATCAGATGTCCTGAATATCAGATATTTACGTTACAATTCATAACCATAACAAAATTGCAGTTCTGAGGTAGCAGTGAAGATGATTTTATAGTTGAGGTGACCAGAACGTAAGAATTGTCACAGCTTTGGGAAGGTTGAGAACCACTGCCTCAGAAGCCAAACCCGGAGGTGGTACTGTGCAGCTCAGCTGACAGAGTGTTGTCTAGCATGCCCAAGGCTTTGGGGTTAATCTCCAGTACCACACAAACCAGGTGTGGTACACACCTGTAATCCCAGCATTTGGGAGGTGGAGACAAAGGAATCAGAAGTTGGAGGTCATCTTTGACTCCAGTGTGTTCAGGGTCAGCCTGGGCTACATGATACCTTACTCTTCTTCTATGGCTTCCGTATTGTTTAAGTACCACATCTGTAGTACTCTGTTATGGAAACCCTCGCAAAGTAATAATCTGATAAGGGAGAGAACAATAGTATAGATACTGCTTAGATATTGCTGTTATGGTGAACAGAGGCTATTTTACTCAATTTTGGGGGGGGGGTAAAAGTATGACTACTATAACCATCCTTTTAGACTGCTTACTCATGAGTTGAGTAGTAGGAAATATTTTTATTTATTTAATGCTCCCAAATACTCTGCCATTCCGGCCGTCTCCTTTAAGACATTTTCTCGCCAAAATAAACTATGACAAAAAGCTTGCTTCAGCAGAGCGTGTAAAATCTCCTCTAACTTGTCAGCTTGAGTTTCCATACTATAACCCTTCACTGCAACCTATACGGACACAAAATTTTCTTAAGTGGGTGACTTATCTGTTTCTATTTGAAATACTTCTTGCTACCATTATAATAGCTATTATGGCATTTGTCAAGAAATCGAGCTGTACCGTTCCCAAAATACTTTTTTGCTTCACTGAAGCTTAAACCATTCTTCACGATCCCCATCAATCATGTCATTTCCCTAGTAATAGCTTTCTGATGGTTTCCCATGGCCTCTTGAGTTCAATGCAAGGAGTCTGCGGTTTCCCTAGCACAGTCGTGAATAGTTTTTAGCTTCTGCCACTTCAACTGATGTTCCCCACTTGAGGCCGACTTGTCCTATTCCCTCCACATCCCACCCAGTACTGTCTCGTGCCTTAGAGCTTTCCAGGGTCTTACATATATGACCGTCTCCCCCCCCCAAAAGAAGTGTTTTTATTCCATCTAATAGCATAACGAGAAGCTTTTATTCTTCAGCCTCCAAATCCAGCCAGTTCATAGCTGTCCCTGTCAGTTCTGGGTGGAGTTGGCGGCCTTGCACAAGAGGTTTATTGGGATCCGCAGTCCCCTCCTCTTCAGTGTGATTCAGATGTCTCCTTTCCAGTTCCTAATCTTATTCCAGGACTGCATCCTTTGCTTGGACTCTTAGGAGGGGGCTCTTACTTTATCTTGTTCTGGTTTCTTCCCAGGTCTTACTCTCACAGTAAGTGCTGTGATATGACTTAGATGGTGCTACTCTATTCCTTAAATGTTTCTTCCTAACTATATAGGAATGGCCTCACCACAGGTTTTTATTTTACCAATAAACTTCAGATTTCTATAATACATTGGTGATCATTCTGTAGTTACAGTAGTGTCAATTTTTCCTCTAACAGGCATCAACATTTTTCATAAAGTTACTGTCTTAGAAGCTAAATCTAAACCCTATAAGGATTTTCATCCTTTCCTGTGGTTTATAATGGCTTAGGGTTAGTTGATTATGTCTTCTTATTTTTTCCACAAAGCTGTGCATATTTTCTTAAATAAAATGGATTAATAAATGCGAGTCATTGGTAAGACAGAAAAGTTCATATGGAAGATCACATGAGGAAGACAGCAAGTTAGATTCTGGTAAATAAAAGCTCTATGTCTTCATCTCTCACTAATAGTACCTACTGCACCTTGTCTATAAGAGCTCAATAACTCTGTGTGTGTGTGTGTGTGTGTGTGTGTGTGTGTGGTATGTATGAGTGTGTGTCTGCCTGCAGTGACCGGCAGAGGACTATACACCCCCTGGCTAGAGCTTTAGGTGGCTGTGATACTCAGTGTATGGCAAGTGTTGTGGGGCGCAGGAAGGGACGTGACTTTTCACCCAGGGACAGTAGCTTTTCCGAAAAGGGCCTTTGCAAACCATGGAAATGAGAGTTTTCTAAGCAGAGTGGAGAGTATTGGGTCTTCAGGCAGAGGAAATAGCATGTGCACACGTATGTCTATGTAAAAGTACGTGGAATTTCCAGGTAATGACTGCGGTTTGCTAAAGAAATCTTGAGGCAGTGATAGGAGATGCAGCTGAAACCCATTAGGATAGATGTTTTATTTAAAGCCTTATATCTGACCTTAAAGAGCTTGGGCTTTAAAATGAAGTTATTAGTGAGCCACTCAAGGCTTTCATAGAGATATATGAGCTCAGATCCACATTTTAACCAAGATAAACCTGACAGAAGGGAAATCACAATGGCGAGAGACTAGACAGTGAAATCAATCTCTATGTTACTGCTGGGGAGCAGATGAATGGCAGACTGCACAGATAGTGATGATCGAGATAAGGGGACATATAAATAATATCAGCATAAATCCACAGCAAAGTCTCTGGGAGGTAAGGAGGACAGGAAGGAATTGAGAACGAGGTTGTGTTTGGTTGACTGGACTGAAGATTTAGAGCAAGGAGTGCAATGGAGGCCTGAAAAGAAGAACACAAAAGATTAGTTTTGGAGAGGCCTCGATGGCTTTTTGGGTAGAGACGTGTGATATGCAGTTGGAAATTTAAATATGGGCTCACAGAGAAAGGCTAGAATAAAGATAAAGATTCTTCTGTTATGTAAGTGTCAACAGAACCGGGGTAGTTAATGTCACTCAGAATAGGGGACTGGTTAAGGTGAGATGAGAGAGCCCAGGCAGGACTCCTCAGCAACAACACTCTGTAAGGATAGAATATACAATGATGTTGGAAGCACGAAGATCCTCGCACCCACGGATCTCCTGGGAACCAGGAATGTTAAGCATCCAGGATTGTCCTTTCAAAGAGAAGGACACACAAACTGTTTTCACGGAAGGCTGGGAACTAGAGGTGATCACCTTTGATATTTGTTGGGCCAGGCCTTATCAAGTTCCTACAACCAGGACTGGAGATAGCTAAGAGTCTAAATGACCCTTACATAGTCTATATAACTAGAGGCTCCCCCAAGCTCCCACAACCAGGACTGGAGATGGTTAATACCCGAAATGACCACTCTTCTACCTGATAGAGACTAAGCCAGAACCTTCCTTAGGTCCTTAAGCTAGTACAAGCAGCCTATCTCTCGAACCCATCTTCTTGAAGAAACGACATGTACAGTGAGCTATATTTTGATGTAATGACTGTTTCCTTCTGCAATTGGACACCGGGGATTGTATTACACCAGGAAACTCCCCCCAAGTTATATTGTGCTTATCAAACATGCTGGCAGTAAACCGTCTGGCATCGGGCTGTCTAGGAGTTTGTTCCAGCCGGGCAGACTAAAACTGAGCCTAGTTTTTATTCTTACCTTTTTGGGATCGTTTGCCTGTCCGCTCTGACCCCTGCAGGGACCCCCTCAGAAGGACGCATAGGAGCCTAACTCCCTTTCTCCTGAGTACCGGGCTGATTCATTGGTTTACCTCCAAAAAATGAGTATAAAGCAGACCGGCAGGAACAGAACCAGCCCCAAATATTACAGCCTAGGGCAGTAGCTCTCGACCTTCCCAAGGCTGCGGCCCTTTAATACGGTTCCTCGTGCTGTGGGGACCCCAACCATTAAATTATTCTTGTTTGTTGTTACTTCATAACTGTAATTTTGCTACTGTAAAGATCGAAATCGCTACCCTGTGAAAGGGTCGTCTGACCTCCGAAGGGGTCACGACCCACAGGTTGAGAACTTCTGGCGTAGGATGTCCATTACCTCTCTCTCCCCCTCTGTTTTCCTACCTCACATCTCCCTCTCTCCCTTTATGTCTTTTTCTTTCTTTCTTTGACTAGGAGGGGCAGATTGGCTAGGCCGCCAACTTATAAACTCACTTCCTACTCAGTGTTTCCCTGATTGATCTTCACATCATCTCTCCTTTATGTCCTGTTCAGCCAGTATCTAGTGCTGCTAAAACAGTCACGTCAGGGTGCTGAGACCGGAGATGGCTCAGTGGATGAAGGTGCTTCACGGAGCCTGGGGACCTGAGCCTCAGGCCGGGGAACCTGAACACTGGAAGGAGAGCCCGACTCCCACAGGTGTCCTCTGGTCTCTACACGCCCATGTGACTGAGATAAATAAGGGAAATAAAAATGTATATTTATTAACTCTTACATGTTTTCTGTATAGACGATTATCCATTTGTTTGCTTGTTTATTTTAGCATGATTATTAAAAACCCAGAGACAGATATTGGGGTTCAACCTGAAGGTCAGAAAAACGCTGGTCACCGACTCTTTTTTTTTCCCCCCAAGACAGGGTTTCTCTCTAGTTTTGGAGTCTGTCCGGAAAGCAGACTGGCCTTGAACTCACAGAGATCCCTCTGCCTCTGCCTTCCTTGTGCACCAGCCACTGGCTCTTACCTCTACCCCAGTCCGAAATGGCAATCCTGCCTCCAGGGATCCTCAGAATGAGACTGCCTAAGATTTGTCTCTTCCCGTCTTAGATCCCGCTCTAGTGCTGGAATTAAAGGCCCGCACCACTACTGCCTGGCTTCTATGGCAAACTAGTGTGTCTATTGGGAATAAAGGTGTGTGTCACCACTGCCTGGTTTGTAAGGCTGACTAGTGTGGCCGTTTTACTCTCTGATCTTCAAATGAAATATCACTACAACTTATTTATTTTCCCATTTATCTATTTAGCTTTTTCAAGAGAGGATTTCTCTGTTTATCTCTGGCTGTCCTGGAACTCGCTCTGTAGACCAGACTGACCTCAAACTCACAGAGATCTGCCTGTCTCTGCTTCCCAAGTACTGGGATTAAAGGCCTGCGCTACCACTGCCTGGCTCTTTTTCTTTCTTTCTCTTTCAGGGAATATGTTCCCTAACATTTTTATCAGTGGAAGAAAGTCTCCATTGCTTCAGTGAAGCCTACAGGAAGATGAAGGAAGAAGCAGGCAGGCTCGGCGTTGAACATTGTGTGAAGGCCGGGGCCTAACTCTGTGCAGCTTCTCAGCTCCCATTTATTACTGAAGATTAATGGCCTATTAAACCAGTTTATCATCGGGCTTCCCTTTAAATTGTTTTCTAACTGTAATAAATTTACAAGCGAATTGTAAAAAGAGTTGGGGTGTATTTAATTCAAATGTCAAACGTGAGACTCGAAAATGGATACAGCAAACGATATTCTTCAATAACTGCTTATCTTTCCCCACTCCGAGGCAAAGGTAGCACGCACAGATATGAAAACCCTTCATGGCAAAGAAGATAAATGCAAAACGCATTTTACAGCATCAATCAAGTTATTTCCTATAGAAATGAAACAGAGCCTTCAAACTCAGTAAAGCAAGGAACGTTTCCCCAATATTTTTGTGAGAATATAATGTATAATTCACATATTGGTGTCATGTGTAAAGGCTGAAAACCAGCACACACTTATGACAGTTACATAGAAAAAAAATTAAACTCCTGTAATCTGAAAGGCAGCTCTAGTGAGCATGTTATGAGAGCCTTTCTTGGATTGTTCCAACCATTCTATAGTTGCTTGAATGTTTCTCCTATTAGGAGCTTACGAAACGCTTGGTTTTGAAGGTACGCTTGTATCACAGAAACTTGTGAAAATCTTCATTGTTCAGGAATAGAACTGCAGTTTACATTCATGTGCAGAACCATTTGTTGGAAGAGGCAAGGGCCACTTCTTGCGTCTAAGCTAAGGTGTTTAAGTCACCAAGTAACAGAGATCTCACTGGTCATTGGGTTTAATTTTACCAGGTATTTATGGAGTTTCTTCCTGGGAGTGTGCTTTTATCTGTGCAAGTGAAGCTTTTTACTTTTATGTATTTATACATAATTTAAGAGAGAATCTTTTCATAATAAATTGCAACATTATTGGCCCTTTACATGTGTTAACGTTTACATGAACAGTCGCAGCGATGGGGGTAATGCTACAGGTACCTCAACACAGTTAAAGCATTGACATCTACTGATATTTGTTATGATTTGAATATTTGTGCCACTTGAAAATTCATCAGGAATAGCAATGCTGGCTCTTGTCAGGCACTCCACTGCTCCTCCCAGCCTCCAGCAGAGGTGGAGACATTTCTGTTGTCTATATGATGCTATAGTGACCTTAGTTATGGACCTCCAATGGGTGAGGTACCACTGTTGAACACTGATAGAAACATTTTCCTCTAGAGAACAGCAGACATTGACAGGGCAGTGGACACTATTATATAATAATGGGCTTCGTTGATATTTTCACACCTGCATATAATGTATGATGATCACTTTGCTCCTCATTCTTTCGTCCCCCTCTCCACCATATTGACGCCCTTCCTCTGCCAGCTACTCCCACCTCTACTTTCATGTCTGGTTTTACGATATAACGAATTTAATTAGAGCTGCTGACAGGAATGTGAATGAGGGGTTATTTACCAGAGAATGGGCAACTTGTCTGTTGTTATATCACGGAAGAAACCTGCACTCCCGTGCATGGCCCTATATCCAGTATGTATGAACACACTGCAAGCACAAAGTGCACTTAGTGGGCTTTTAAAAAATAGCATGACGTCGGGAGAGAAAAGTATTGGGGATCAGGGAATGAGTCGGAGGGGGAAAATGGGGTGGTTAGATTTGATAAAAACTCATTGTAAGCATGTATGAAATTCTAAAACAAAAATATGAAACATTAAACCACGGCCCCCAAAAACTCAGTTAAGAATTGATAGTCTTGAGGCAGAATTTGTCCTTCTGTAGAAATCATGTTTGTTTCCTTATTGTCTTTTATTTCTGAAATTACTCATCTGCTTTTGTTGTTGTATTAAAACGTAAAGACTAACAAAATTCCACCAGGAATCAATAGGACTTTTTTAAATTAATTTTTATAATAGCAATTATAAACATTAATTCGTATAATCTCCCCACCTTTTAATTTCCTGATTATAGACATTGTAGTGACTTTCCATATGCATCTTATCTTATCTACCACCTTCCTCTTATTTTTTAATATGTTTAGAAACACTAACAATTTTTACCATGGACTTTTTTTTATATTGGAAAAAGATTTCAACCAGTCTGGAAGGATAATTTTTACATCAAAGCAGTCATGTTATACTTGGACGTGAAATTGTAAAACAAGTTACATGAATTAAGTGTCTTACTAAGGGGCACATGTAGGGTATTTATGAAGCCTTTCTCTCGATAGCACTCCCAAGGTTCTTTTGTTCCTCACAAAAAGGCAAAAATACAAGTTTAATCAGTAGGAATGGGCTTGGTTCCCAGCCAAGAGTTGGCTTAGGGCTGGGTGACTGTACTGATTTGGCTTTATGAATCTGAGGCAGGATTGCATCTAAGGTTGGGATGCACTTTAGGTTAAAACGAATGCTTCCTAGGGTGTTCACGAATAAACACCATGACCAAAGAAACTTAGGGAGAAAAGGGTTGACTCAGCTCACACTTCCACAGCCCTGTTCATCGCTGAAGGAAGTCGGGGTAGGAGCTCAAACAGGCATGATCCTGGAGGCAGGAGCAGACACAGAAGTGAGGGAGGGGTGTTGCTTACTGACTTGCTCCCTAGAACTTGCTCAACCTGCTTCATTATAGAACCCAGGACCACCAGACCAAGGGTGAAATCACCCACAATGGACTGGGCACTCCCCCATCAATCACTAATTAAGAAAATGCCCTAGAGCCGGATCTGATGGAGGTATCTTCTCAATTGAGGCTCCCTCCTTTCAGGTAACTATAGCTTGTGTCAAGTTGTCATAGACTAGCCAGCATAGTGACCACCTGTGTTACAACCACACATGAATGTCAATAAGAGACATTTAGGAGTAACTCAGATCCAATTTCAGGGAGGTAGTTAAGCAAAAACAATGGAGGGGTTTTCTGCTTTTGTTTTCTTTGTATATCTATGTGCATCCAATCCTGTGCACATGGGACCTTTGTGAGCAGACAAACTTGTAGCTTTTCTCTGTGGATGGCGACATTAGTGGAGGTAACTCATAAACATGTCCTGGTTTCCTTACTCTGTAACTTACTCTTGACCTCTGGACTGAGGGTGTAGCTCAGTCATGGTGAGCCTACCCTGCAGACACAAGGTCTTTGAGTTCAGCACGCCCCATATAGTTCTGTTTAGACATTTAGAGTGAGCAGACTTCAGGTCCATTGAGGCTTTAAGAACTCTAGTAGGAATGAGGAATAAGCTGCAACCCAGCTCTCGGTTCCGAACAGCTGTGCTTGGGCAACTGTAATTACAGCTCTACCGAGAGGCTTACGTTCAGTGTTCTATAATTGCCTTGTGCTTCTTTGCTTCCATTGCGCATGTTATAAAAAGCGCATGTTATAATAAAGTAACAGGGAAGTATTACTGTCAAAGTGTTTGCCTTTATTGAGGAGTTTGACTTCTTAGGATGAATACGTGTTAGATGAACAAGGAAAATCAAATTTCAGTGAATGTTAGTAATGTTCTAATACAAAAGGTGAAGTTAAACCAAAAGGCATGTCATTTGTTTGTGTTCTGTAAGAAATCACCCAAATAACTCTTATAGTTAGAAAGAACACGAGTTGTTCAGGAGGGGTGTGTCGGCACCCAGCCATGGTTCGGCTGGGTCCTGCCTGGCTCTCACAGCAAAGGAAGCTACTGCACAGAGCTGCAGCCATGAGAAACTCACTCCCTTCTCAAGTCACTGGTGATTGGCGGGATTTGGGGTTTTAGAGATGAAGGACGGACGTCTGTTCCTCTTTGCCGTGTGCCTTTCTCTGCAGCATAGTGTCTTTGGGTCCACAGAAAAGAGCTGGCATGTTGGATGTCTTTTAAAGCTTATTTGATGGAGTCTAGCCCCATCCAATATAGTTTTTCTTTTGATGACCTCGAGTCAATTTATTAGAGACCTTAATTATGTCTGTCAAATTCCTTCACTCTTCCTATGTAATAGAATCCAAGTGAAGTAAATGATATTTACTCACAGGTTCTTTGAATACATAGGGCAGAATTCATACAAAGACAACGGTTTACTTAGGGTCATTTAAAAAACCTGGGCCAGCAAAGTGTGTGTCGGGGGAGCTCGCTGTAAACCTGCCGGCTTGGGTTCAGTCTCGGGGCCCACGTGGTGGAAGGAGCGAACCTGACTTAAGTTGTCCTCTGACTTCCACACAAGGCCCCCCAACTAAATACAATGAAACGTTTAAAAAAATCGGCTTGCCATGTGGTTATTAAAGTATGAATGTTTTTCCTATCTTCAGAAACGAGCTCAGAAGTGTCATGAAATTTAAGTCTTGGATGTTTTCGCAGAATCATTCTACAGAGATGTAAACTAAAGCAAGCCATGAATGTGAGTCTTAGAGGAAACCGGAATCTTCAGTTTCAGTTACTATGGGAAAAAAAAATACAGAAATAGAATTCATGTATCTTAACAGTTATAGCCTTAGTAACCCCATCTCGACACACAGTCAGTACGGCTCAGGGCCACTGGAATAGTATGCACTTTTGTGATAACTTTGAACGGCATAGTCCCATCATCTAGGGCAGCTGCATTTCCCGTGTCTGGAGGCGGGAGGTCGTCGCTGTGCCGCACGCTGCGGCCTTGTCTCCTCAACGATATCCACCAGGTGTTGCAACGAGGTGATGGCTATCAGCCAGCAGCACCAACACTTGTCTTCTCTCCCGGTGACAAGAGCTACGATCCTCTTTCTCTTCACTCACTGTTTACTTTTAAATACGTCCGTGTGCATCGGCAATGCTCATTTCTTTCGCTTGCATAATAAAAAGTCCAGCATTATGGATTTTCCTGCTTCAGGAAGTTCAGACTCCGATGTGTGTGTTTCACACTCCAGTGTTATGGTCTGTACACATTTTGCTGTAGATGCTCTGCCTGCTGAGAGAGCAGACAGTTTCCGTTCATGCACAACCTCAACACTGAGCAATGCAATCACAATTATTTTAAAGTTGGAGCATTTCAAATACCCAGGGAGTTTCATAACCCCAGAAGCAATTAAATGGTGTTTTGTTACTTCCTCAAGTGATCTAATAGAACACATTAAAAATAGAAACCCAAAGTTCTTCAAAGTGATAAACTTTTCCTTTGCAAAACTGCAGGGCTGTAATTGCCGACAGAGGTCTGGACCGGTGTCACAGTGCCCCCCAGTGGTGAGAATGCGGCGCTTGCGCTTAGCCACATTTACCCCCATTTGGAAAAGCAGAATTCAGGATTTTCTTCTGGTGTTGGCATGATTTTAGAGGATTCCTTTCTAAGTGAGAGAGAAACTGCTTTTATTTTAATAGTTTGTAGATTTACTCTTTGTATTCTCTTGCTTTAACCATCTTATAGGAAAAGTATATACGTGTATCCTATGTGTATATATGTATATTTACACACACACAGAGACAAAGATTTCTCAAGTCTTTTCATTAATTTTTAAACATGAATATATTTACACACATACAGAGACTAAGATTTCTCAAGTATTTTTATTAATTTCTAAACATGAATATATTTACACACATACAGAGACTAAGATTTCTCAAGTATTTTCATTAATTTCTAAACATGAAAATATGTGTAGGTAAAAACTGACGAATCAGAATAGAAATATGTTTCTACCACTAACTTCATAAAATGAGTGCAGTTTAGGACTTGGGCTTCACTTCAATGATTAAGCTCTTTGTTATATTAGTTATTTTTAAACTTCATTTGTATGTGTGTGTATGTGTGGTGTGTGTGTGAGAGAGAGAGCGAGCGGGGGAGGGAGAGAGAGAAAAAGAGAAAGAGAGAGAGAGACAGAGAGAGAGAGAGAGACAGAGACAGAGAGTGGGATTTCCAGGTGGTGCTGGGATCCAAACTCGGGTCCCCTGGAAGAAGCGAGTGCTCTCAACTGCTGAGTCACCTCTCCATCTGTCTTACTAGTTTTAACTCCATGATGTATTTAGGGTCAAGGTAAACCTAATTTTAGTGAGGACCCATAATTATTTCTCAAGCATCAGTATTGTCAAGCAACGTCAGAATGGCTGCATTAGCCCCGGAAGCTCAGCCTCTGTGCCGGGGGGAAGGAAGCACCAGCAGCTCTGCCGTAGCTGGGGGAGGAGGAGGATGAGAAGCGGGGTGGGGGGTGGGGGGTGGGGGGTGGGGTGGTGGGGGTGGTGGGGGTGGTGGGGTGGTGGAAGTAGGTGGAAATATTGTCAGTTAAAATCAGGGCAATCCATTACTTTCGACTTTCAGTTTCCAGAATTCTTTAAAAATAGTTTTTTAATTCTCTCATATATTACATCCTGACCAAAGTTCCTTCCCTCCCCTCCTCCCCAACCCACAACTTCCCCACTCTCCCCATACCCCCTTTCCTTCAGAAAAGAGTAGGTCTCCTAGAGATATCAACTGAGCACAGTATAACAAGTTTCAGCAAAACTAGACACAAGCCCTCATGTCAACCTTGCTCACAACCAAATGTCCTTTCAGTCTCTTTGGGCCCTAGAAGTTTCCAGAATGCTTTTTCAACATATCCAAGAAAATACAGGTATGTTTCAATGGTTTGTAGGACAAATTTCTGGTGAAGTAATTAACTCCAGTTAATATATCTTTGCTTTTCAACTATTTACCACTTTTATTTTGTAAGGAAGTTTTAGCCATAAACCGTAACCTGATTTGTTTGTTCTTTTTTAGAGCAAAATGCTTAGACAGTCCAAGAGATGGCAGTAAACACCTTTTGTAAAGTAAACGTTCAGTTGATAGCATATCACAGTAATTCTCCTAAAGCGGCTTCTTTATTTTCATAATAGCCCTGAACCAATCCCTGAAAGAAAAAAACAATCTGGTAAAATTCTAAATGTGGCTATTTTGGCCTAAGGATGCTAAAGAGCGTACTGGGAGTGTTTCGCAAGGTAACGGAATAGATGGTTTCCTCCCTCGTCTCCAGCCTAGCGGGTTATAGCAGATTATTAACTCAGAATTGACTGTTAAACAGGACAACCAAAGAATAAATACAAGATTAGTTAATATTTCGCTAGTAAAAAATGAAACCTCTAAGATACTAATAGCACAATTTAGAGAGTATGCCAAGTTTCTCTGAATACCATGACCTTTTTTTTTTTTTTGGCCCGTTTAGACTCATAATTTAAATTAACCTATAGAGAATTCTTCACAATTCAAGGAAAGAATGCTAAATTTTGTCAAAACTTTTTTTTTCTGCATTGCCTTTAGGGGCTATTTAATCCGCGTCTGTGCTTGTCTGTATAATGTAAAACCGTCTTGTCATGGAGTGTTAAAAGGTAAGGGAAGTCGTTAAGGAAAGCTCTCCTGCCTCGTTTTGAAGTGTTTATCAGGGCGACAGTTACGCACTGAAGGGTTGGCCATCGGCCTGTGACACTACTGGCCTGAGGTGAACACTTTGTGGGGCGGGACCCTGTGGAAATCAGTGAGTTCATTGAAGGTGCTCTTAGAAGAAGAGGAAATAGGGACCCAGGCCCCGCCCTCTTTTGCTTCCAGTATCCTAGTAACCGGGAGTTGGGCAGCTTTGCTTCCTCTTTGGTCCCCAGGCACAAGGTGATGGGGACAGGTGAGCAAGGGCAGAAAGCTCTAAAAGAGTGAAGTTAAATAAAGAAAAAGAGTTCGCACCCGAGTCGTTTATTGCAGGTGTTTTCTTTTGGCACAGCAAAAGAAATTTGACTAAAGGAGTCACGTGATACATTATTGCACGCAGGAAGCTTGGTTTCCTTTGATAACTAAAATTCAAACACAAAAGTTATTCCCTTAGCATGTTGGCTTTGCGATGTTGTAGCAACTGTAGCAAACACAGCCTCTACTCCCCAGGCATCTGGTCAGAGTTCCGGCCAGGACTCATCAAGTGTGAGCTTGAGCTTCCGGTCTCCAGAGTTCGGATACGTCCTCTCCTGAAGTTCTGTGGGTTCTGGAATGATTAAGTTCTCATAGTGTCAGACTGAGGTCCTCATCTCCTCACTAACAGTCAGTCAGGGACTGTTCCTTCTGCACCACGAGTCAACCAAAGAGACTCACTCTCCTTTCCGTTGAGTCCTTCCCACAATTTGAATTTATTTTTTATTTTTGCCCGAAAGAGTGCAGCTCCTTTAAAGGCCTACAGATTTGGACAAACCGGCTATGGGGACCCCAAGGACATGCTCCTCTAGGGTTGATCATTCGGGAGCACTAATTATATCTACACAAAGCTTTTACATTAGCACCTAGGTTAGTGTTTGCCGCAGTGACTCTGGTGAACGTGCCCAGACAGGCAGGGACAGGAACCCTTGAAATTCTCTTTATCACACTTGACTCTATTTGTTGTGTGTAAACATCACATTACTTAGAAAACATAGGGGCTTTATTTATTTATTTATTTTAATAGAGGTTGTTTAACAATTGGAGAAGGTTTTTATAAAGAGCTAATGCCTTACTGTTGCTTAAGTAAATTTATCCTTACATGCACTTTATTGAAGAAAAGGCTACTCACAAAGAAAGTTCTCTGGAACAAAAGAAGTAAATGAGAGAACTGAGACTTTGAGACTTAAGAGTTACAGATAAGAAAGTGCTTTATTTGTTTATGTATCATGTAGTCAGTGTTTGTACGTCAGTATATCTGCACGCCAGAAGAGGGCACCAAATCCCATTATAGATGGTTGTGAGCCACCATGTGGTTGTTGGGACTTGAACTCAGGACCTCTGGAAGAGCAGCCAGTGCTATTAACCTCTGAGCCATCTCTCCAGCCCAAGAATTTTTGACTCTTAGGATTTCTCTTTATAACTTTTCTTTTCTTTTTGTTGTTGTTAATTTTTTTTTGAGACAAGATTTCTCAAATGTACAGCCCAGGTTATCCTGGAACTGACTCTGTAGACCAGGCTGGCATTGAACGTACAGAGATCTGCCTGCTTCTGCCTCCTGAGTGCTGGGATTAATGGTATGAGCCACCATCGCCTGGCTCTCAAGAAAGTTTTAGTAGCTCTTTTTTGGCATCACCTCAGATTTGGGAATTCATATTAAAAACAAACAAACAAAAACCCACCCAAAACCATGAAAAAAGTTCCTGTACTTTTGAATTTGTTTTGTTTTGCTGTGTCATCCACGCTAGCCTCGGACACATGCCTTTTCTGCTTCTTCCTGCAATGTGCCAGGTGACAGAGGTGATGTCACCACATTAAGCCTCAGCACTTTTATTCTTTAGCAAGATTTGGGGAAAACTTGTTCCAGAACAACAACTTGTCCAGGGCATCAGTTTCTTAGAGACATGGCTACAGCTCATTTTTTTTTTCTAGACATTAAAGTCTAGTTCCCTTCACACTGCATTTCTGTCTGATCTCCTACTGTGGGTCGGGATGAGGGTAAAGCCGAAGATTACTGTAAGGCCAGGCAGAAGAGCTGCCAGTGGTCTCAGTGACCTGCAGGCATGTCTGTATTTTAACTGGAGAATTCCTGAACCGAGATTCAGTGTCGTCCGTCCCCAGTGTGGTTAGGTTTTGCTAACGAATGAGTGGATATTCTAACCTGGTTTATTTAATGCTTAGTCAGGAATTTCAGGAATTTGTGCTCAGCCGGTAGAGCTGCTAGGGATTGGTGAATCTAGCTTGACCTTAGCTTATATATATACACATACATACATACATACATACACACACACAGACAGACAGACAGACAGACAGACACACACACACACTTAGCAGAGCAAAACCATTGGCCGAAACAGCTTTATTCATCAACCAACAAAACCATCAACATCAACCATCCACAAAAGCGACACATATACAGAAGGACATCCCACATCTCACACACAGACACACAGACACACACAGACACACAGACACACACAGACACACACACAGACACACACACACACACACACACACACTGCCGTCCACTAGTTTATTCTGGCTTTATTCTTGTGGTAGTGACAGTTCCAGAAGACAGTGGACAGGTGTACAGAATCCGTAAAGCTCATGCTCCAAAGGTACCTCATGCTAGCTGCAAGGCTGCAGGGCTGTGAGAACAAACGCCACTGCTAGGCTGAGAACCGCTGGAATACTGCACTGTGGAAGGAATGCATGGCAGCCCCGGAGGGATCAGGCAGTTAGCTTCTCCTTTTCCCTTCTTCTAATTAACCTGTCACAAGTGCCGTAACTTATAAGGACTATATTTTTGGTTTTCTCAAGACTGGCTTTTGGGCCGGTGAGAGGACTCAGCAGATATAAGGGCTTGCCGCCAAGTCTGTTGACTTGTGTTTGATCCCTGAAACTCACAGGGTAGAAGGAAAGAATGGATTCCCGTAGCTTCTCCCTTGTTCCTGACATACATGCTGTGGTAGAGCCCCATGGCAATGAGCACCCAGATAAAAACACATGTAAAATATTTAAAGGGGCTGACTTTGGTCTCATTGATACAGATTTGTGTTTGATGCTCTGTCAGGACTCAGTGATCTTGAGTGGCAGTTTCCGTTTTTGTCTTGGAACTATTTATTGTGTTTTGAGAAACAGGTATTGAACGCTGGAGAACCTTTAAGATGGGAATTTTCCTGGTTGAAGATCGAGACACAGACACACTGTGAGATCCAGAGAACAGTTAAAAACCATCAGACATTCCCACCAGCAGTCTGTTTAACAAAGGCAACTGAGATTCAATAATTTGTACTTTTCGTTTCTGAATAGTTTCCTCTTTACCTTTAAATATCAGGTCATGCTTCCTAAATATTATTAGAAGAATAATATTGAAAATAACGTCAACAAAGTATTTTATAGTAACACTTTTGTTACCTACCATTTGTTAATTAGATTAATAAAATCATTCATTTTATCCTTATAAAACTGTATGGTAGATTTTTTACTTTATTTCCCAATGAAAAAGCATCTGAGATGTTAAATTATTTTCCTGAAATCATACAGGTAATAATATCAGATGGGAGCTACAAACCCATGAAGCTAACCTTCAGGTTATTTTGGTCATATCGCCCCTCATCACAGTCCTCTCCACATCTACAAGAAATCAAATTTTGCACAAGCAGGTTTTCTGATCGGTTTCTGCCACATTGTGCTCACAATTTCATCTCTCAAAAGGTCAAGAAAGACTAAAGGGAATTGCAGTTCTGTAGTTAATTCCAAGTAAGAAAGAGTTGATTGATGATGGGGAACTGACATTCAGCTTGAGTGAAATGTCTGGAGGTTGCTAAACATATTAAATAGATACAGATTTTAGAAAATTCTCCAAAACTTCTGAAAAAAAAAAGAGGCCTGAAGTTATGGTTGGAGACGCAGATGGGACTGTGGCTGAGGGTGAGAAGATGGTGAACACAAAGGGACGGTGGAGTCCAGTGAAAATGGATGTGGGGACAGCGGAAGGAACCAGCACCAAGAAAATGCCAGTTTGTATCAGAGGACAGGGAAGAAATTACTATGGAGTCCTGTGGGCTTGCAGACACCTGGCCTAGACACACATTACAAGTGCTTGTTTTCAGGATTGCTGTTACAAATAATTAAAAATGCTCTTAAAACCTATTATGAGACAAGAAAAAAGAAGATAAGAATGAAGTAAGGAAAGTCTATTGTTTTGAGACGTTATTGTAATACTAACAGATGTTAGGAAAGATCCCAGGAACTTGATGCATATTGTGCTTCCATTTTGGCAAATAATAAGGATTTTATTCATTCAAATTGCAAGAGAAATATAATTGAGAGAATGGAATCCTAACACTGGTGAAAAGAAAGGAAAGGATCGTTGCTTCGATGGATTCATGTCCTTGCACTGTCTACACCGTGTTTGCTTAAAAATGTGAGACCTTGAATGTGTGACCAAAGAGTCTCAGGACTTTAGAAGAATGCTAAGTGTAGTGGGGAGAGGGAGTCTTATTTTTATTAGAAATGACTAGCACACACAGTTTTGATTTTTAGAGAAAAAGCAAATGCTAGAAATTTCAGGGAGAAACTTGTCCTGAACAAAAGGTTGGGGTCCTGTTAACCAAGTCACAAAGAGAGGTTATCAGAGACAAGATAGCCTCCTGCCTAATTAACCTTCCTTTCCTTTACCCCTCCAGCTCTTGCAAAAGGAAGCTGCCTGATGCCCTGGACATGGTTTGCTGTATGAAAGGATCTGGATAAAGCTGAGCTGTCTCTCTAATCGTGAGAACAACAGAGATAGTAACAGAGGGTTTTGTATGAATACGTGACAGCAATGTCCGTCCTTAAGGCTAGAAGTTCCAGCTTAATGATCTGATCACACACCCCAATCCTGGAGATATTTTTATTTTATTTTTTTAAAATTTTAAGGCTAGGAAGAGTTTAACAACCATTTAACGATATTTCTGTTTTTGTTTCATGTAGATTTACTTATTTTAAAGATTCACTATCTACACATCAACTGTTTAATCAAGAGATGCCTCTGGGCAAGTCTGGTGGAGGCATTTTCTCAATTGAGGTTCCTTCTTCCCAGATGACTCTAGTTTGTGTCAAGTTGACCAAAAGCTCATGGGAACAGAGGGCAGCATCATTTGGTTGATTCATAAAACAATACTTTGACAGAAGAGTAAAGGCTGGCCTAGAGGGTGTGGAGACCCGAGACAGATGGACTTGTACTGGTTCTGAGCTCATGGACTCTATGGTTAGTGACTTGGCGCCAAGTACATCTAGCCTCCCACACCATCTTGCTGGACCTGGATCCTTCTTTATAAGGCATATTTTGCAACTAGAAATACAAAGCCTAAAACAAATTTGTAAATAAAAGTTACACAATACTTTACTTTGATAGGAATAAAGGGTATGGCATTGTAGACTATGAAGTACTGATAATTAGGGGTACTGTTTTATAGAATTTATAAGGCATAAAATATTTCTGAAAGATTGCTAGAAATTATTTTCAGGAAATATATTTGGAATTTTTATTTAACGGGTAATCTACTCTTAAACACTACAACTGGCAGATATCTGTATTTCTTTCTTAGACATCCCTATGGTCCTGTGGGTGAGGTTAGATTCCTTCATCACAGCGCTTGTACTGTTAGTTTAAAATGCTTGTTTGTGTGTCCGTTACCAAACCCTTCTGCACCTGACCCTCACTAGCTGCCACTACACTATGAGACATTCCGGAAGAGTGCCTTTCAAACATTTTAATTTCAGACATTAACTGAAATGCATATCACTCCTTTATATGTGCTATGCGTAAAACAACCTAAATTTCATAACATGATGTTTGATTTGGTATATGCAATGTACGCTGATATTTTCTATTTCATCCCATGATTCTGCTCGTTCTCTTCCTTTATAAACACCGAAGCAACCAATGAAATTGGTATAATACATCTCTAATTGTTCTCGAGCTGTGCTCTGAAAAATGTATTGCTGGAGTGTGTAGCTCTTAGGCAGAGAACCTGGTTTGTTGTGATAAGCCTGTGGAGATCTTTAGAAAGGATTTCAGAGGGAGGGGGCGCACGCCTCTAGTCCCAGCACTCGGGAGGCAGAGGCAGGCGGGTCTCTATGGGTTTGAATACAACCTGGTCTACAGAGCGAGGTCCAGGACAGGCTCCAAAGTTACATAGAGAAATCCTGTATTGAAAAGAAAAAGAAACGAGTGCAGTGTAAATGCTAATTTTTGGGAAAGTGCTGTAAGTGTTATGCCCGGCAAAGGATTTTCTAAATTCCTGTTTTGAAGAAATAGTGTACGCCATGAGCCATGTCCTAGGTAAAAAAATAAAAGGCTGTAAAACCTTCTTATGCTGCATTACTGTAATCCTACTAATGCCAGCGTGACTTAGCCATGTGCAGCCGGGAGTAACATACTGACAAATTCTCAATTAACACAAGTGCCTGGTGGGCAGTGCTGGCATATTAAAAGCTTTATTGCTTTTAGTACAGAAGCACCACAGCAGCTAAATGTCTGGACTATACAGGGAGCAGAAACTTTCATTGCATATCACTATATTGGGGGAAGTTTTATCTGCAGCATGAATACCCAGATCTAAACTAGAAATTCATTTTTTTTGTATAAATAACTGTCATAGGGTGTCTATTGCTGCAAAGAGACATTATGACCAGAGCAATTGGGGACTGGCTTACAGTTCAGAGATTCAGCCTATTGTCATGGTGGGAAGCACGGTGGCATGCTGGCAGACGCAGTATTCGAGAATTAGCGGAGAGTTCTACATCAGATCCGAAGACAACATGAAGAGAGAATGACACTGGAACTGGCTTGAACATCTGGAACCTCAAAGCCCACCTCCAGTGACACACTTCCTCCAACAAGGCCACACCTTCTCCCAGTCCCACTCCCTGTGAGCCTATGTGGGCCATTTTTATTCAAACCACCGCAATAACAAAGTCTTTAGAAAGCACCGATGGGCTGGAGAGATGGCTCAGTGGTAGAGAACACTGATTGATCCTTCAGAGGATCCTGGATCAATTTCCAGTATCTACGTGGGATCTCACTGCCATCTGTAACTTCAGTCGAGAGGATCAGACAACCGTTTCTGGCCTCTGTGGGCCCCAGGCATTCACATGGTACATAGACATAAATGTAAGCAAAGCATGCACACACATAAAAAAATAATGGAAAATTAAAAATACAAAAGCAGACTGTGGTAATTTGGATGCCATCGACCCCCATGAGCTCACAGGGAGTGGTACTATTAGGAGGTGTGACTTTGTTGGGGTAGGTATGGCCTTGTTGGAGGAAGTGTGCCACTGTGGGGGTGGGCATTGAGGTCGTATATATGCTCAAACCACACCCAATGTATCATTTCATTTCCTGCTGTCTATGGATCACGATGTAGGACTCTCGGCTCCTTCTCCAGCACCATGTCTGCCTGCACACCAGCATGCCCTGCCATGATAATAACGGGCTAAACCCTGAACTGTAAGTCACCCCAGTGAAATGCTTTTCCTTATAAGAGTTGCCATGGTCATGGTGTCTCTTCAAAATAGAAACCCTAAGACACAGACCAGAAAAAAAAAAACAGAACAAAACACGGATTATTTTCAGATATTTAACAAATCTGAAAGTCACGAGGCAGTTTATTTATGGTGTTTTGATTCAATTGAATAAACGTCTTCTGGAGCCGTGATTCTTCGGTAGTCAGCCTGCTTCAGGAAAGCCTCGTCTAACTTGCTCCTGGAGAGCACTTTTCACTTCAGTTGCTAATAATCTCATTACTGTGGAATTCAGAAGATAATTTGAGAGCCCATGTTTCTCAACAAATCTGTTCTACTTGACACTGTTGTCAGTTTCTAAATGTTCTTTTCGAGTTCTTCAGGACGGTCTGTTTACTGTACCAGGTCCTATTGGCGTTTCTTGGCTTCCTCTCCAGCTTCTCTCTATCTGTCCCTTCAGTGTTTATATCTACTCTCATTTTAAATATTATTTCCTAGAAATCTCAGCGAGCTTCAACTTTACTGCCCCCAGATAACTTTCAAATCCGTCTTACCAGCTCAAAGTTCTCCTGAATGCAGACCCACAATTCTGTCAAACTATTTCGGAGTATAACAATTATCTAGGTGTGGTAGCATCTCACCAAGCTTTATGTATTTGAAAAGGAATAATTTCTCTCTCCAATGAGAAGAAATCTTTTTCCTTGTGTGTGTGTGGTACATGTGTATCTGTGTGTATGTGTTATGTGTGAGGTGCAATGATTTTCATTCTGTTCTAGGGATTTTTTTTTAAATTTCCGTCTTGATTTCTTCATCAGTCCATTGATCATTCAACAGTGTGCTGTTCAGCCTTCATGAATCTATTTATATTCTGTATTTTATCTTGTTGACTTCTAGTTTTATTCCATTGAAATCAGATAGAATACAAGAATTATTAACTTGGTTTTTAAAGATTGTTGTCTGACAACTCATACATGCTTGCAATGTATTTTGACCACATGTATCTCTCCATTACCTTCTCTTGTCCCCTGCCTGCTGAATTACTTCATACAAGATAAAACCTCTTTAGCCTTCATGATTGTTTTCTTTTGTGACCCACTGAATTTAATTAGGGTTGCTTGTATGAGCATGGGTACAGACCTATTTATTAGGGACGGGCAATTTACCAGTGGCTACATCACTGAAGAGAATTACACCTCCTCTCCCAGCAATCACTATCTACAAATAGCTAGGGGTGGCGTGGGGCCTCACGATCGCCTCCCTCATTCATGTACAGTATCGTACAGGCCTTGCATGTTTAACTACAGTTTCTGTGTCTGGAAGACGGCTTTCTGCCTGCTCTTCTCCCCGTCATCGGGCTCTTACATTCCATTCTGCTTCTGCTGTTTTCCTTGACCTTCGGAAGGGCATCTGTAGATGTCGTGTTTTGAGATGAGCACCCAGTACTCACTTATTCTCTGCATTTTCACCAGGTGTGAGTCTCAGCAGCCATCACCGCCCACTGTGTAACAAGGCTTCTCTGACTAAGGCTGAGAGCGTTACTTCTGTATAGGTACAGACACAAACATTTAGAAGGAATCTTACAGGCACAGTATGACCATTCGGTGAAGCAGCAGCAATAGCTTCCCCCCTAGGGTCTAAGACCTCACAAGCTGTGGGCTTTTGACCAGTTTTGCAGTAGCAGACATGAATTCCCGTTAGCGGAGGGGACCCAGTCAGAAAGTGGTCGGTTACCTTTTGTATCATCTTAACTTGAGATATCTTTGTTGGATGACTGGACTGTGGATGAGAATGGGGTATTGGAACCACCCGTTGTTGCACGGACGTCAACCTGTGTCTTTATACCCAGTAGTCTGCTTTGTGAAACTGGATATGCCAATATGGTGCATACATGTTTAGAACTGTTGGCAGGTTGTCCGTAATCAATGTCATGTGACCTTTATCACCTCAGTTTTGGTTTGATACCTGTTTTGTCTTACGTAAGAATCAATTCATCTGCTTGGAATATATATTTCCACCCTTTTATCCCATGGCTATACCTATATTTGTTGGTGAAATCCATTTCCTGTAGACAGCAAATAGATGGGTCCTACTTTTAAGTTTAAAACATTAGTCTGTGTATTTTGATTGTGAAATCGAGATCATTATATTGGCTTTATATATAGGTTTCTGATCTTTCTCAAATTACTTTTGGAATTTTGTGTGACACATTTAAAATCGAGTCTTTTTTTCTTGCACGAGTGTCTAGATGTTCTGATACATTTGTGGAGGTGACTTTTTTTTTTAACATCGATTTATTTGGGGATCTTTCTAAAAGCTACTTTACTGACGTATTTGACTCTCCTTAAGCCAACACTACAGTAACCTTTCTTAAGATGATTTTTTGCTACTCTGGGGTCCTCTGTCTTCTCATGGATTTTGTGATGAGCTTTTCAGTGTCTACAATAAGAAGTTAGTTGCTAGGCTCTGTTTGGGCTGCATGCCTGTGCGCAGTGGTTGGCAAGGGGCTGCCTCATGCGAGTGCAGACAGTTGTGGTACTTATTTCTTCAGTTCTTTTACTTCCTGTATTAGAGTTCTTTTCTATCGCACCTGCATTTCTCTGGTTCTATAGTTGTTTAAAGGAGGGTAGTTAAGTCAGTGCCAGTTATGGCTGGAAGCCATGGTACTACACAGAAATGTAACCTTACTTGTACACAAAATGCAAGAATCTAATATGGGAAATGTGATTATTTGTCCATCTGATGATGTACAGAACTAGAGATTTGAAAGATGAGGTGTAATATTATCAAAAACAGCAAGTGCTATATAAAGTAGAAGCTTAAAAGATCAGGTGAAGTTTTGATTAAATGAATATTGGAAGCATCATAAGGATTTTGTTTCTTGTTTGCTGGTCATTTATGTATGTCAATCAATCGGTTCACCTCTTTTGATTTTCTGAATTGATTAATGGTACATAATTTCTGTTTTTTTTTAGATAATGCTGGAAGCGAGTATGATATTTTGACTAAAAGTACATTTCGAGTTTATTTTGCATAGATACTCTTTTTTTCTTGTGTGTATTTACCGACACTGACAACAGGCCATTAATTAATGAATTCACACGTTGGAATATTTAGCGAATGTGCCAGCTGGATCACAGTTTGTACTTTACTTGTGTAAATGTGGGGAGACATCTATCACTCAGAGTAGATATTCACTCTGCTATTTGAACCTATGAAACTGACATCCTCCAGACATCATTTCAAATTTTGTTATTTGAAATAAAAGGTAGAAAAGACTGGGGTCTTTCCCCAACTTAAATATTTATGACCTCATTTTTCAGTGTATGATATATTTAGCGGACAAAGATATACACACAGTTTATAAACAGAAACACAGAGGTTGTGAGCTATCAAACATTAAGTTTGTTAAGGGGACAAGTCAATCGACTTGGTTCACAGTGTGGTTAAAAGGTATTGCTTGATTGTTCTTAAAGATACCATAATCCAGCTTACGAAGGGGATGCAGAAGCTTTGACGTGTTAGGTAACTATACAACTGTAACAACTAGGTAACTATGTAAATGTACGCTACAATTGCTTATCCAATTTCTAGGCAAACTATAAAAATTTAAAGGCCAGAAAATACTGTAGTACCTAATACATAGGAACGACAAAAGTTGGTAGAACAGTGTTCACTAGAGTTTAGGAGGAATTTGGGATAATAGATGTCAAGATATAATCACAGTAGATTGTGGTGAGTTATAATGTTCGATAGCACATCAAGGTGAGTAAAGTTCACAACTTGTTACATATTTTTATGAAGAGACTGAAGGCGGGAGTTTGAAAAGCACCATGAAAAGCAGCAATGCTAACTACTCTGATTGCTTCTTTGTACACATGAATCCTCTGGATCTTGCTACTGTACCCTGTAAGACCCTGCAGCCACTGAGTGAAAGAATGGTTATGATCCTAACAGTCATTTTATTATTCATATAGCTTTGATGAACATATATGAACAAATAGGGAATCGACCTAGATGTCAGTGTTAATGTCTTCACCATCTTCCTTTCTGACCAAACTCCCATGCACTATCAGACAGCATCAATAGGGCTTCTCACATTATGTTTCTATACTTCCTTCTTGTAGTCCAGAATTCTAGCCAGGGAATATCAAGTGGGGTGGAAATGAAGAATGGATTTAGAAGATAATTGGAAAACACAACAAATAGGTCCCTGATATATAAGCAGGACCTCGTGACCTGTAAGTTCCTTCAGTTTATTGTAAGGAATGAGAAAAGATAGGATGGAACATCCAGACTTTAATTAATTGATTTAAGAAACATTGAGTTCCTTCTATGTCTCATTTAGCATGCCAACAGTCTGGGAATGAGTGATGGCTAAGACAAGACTCCTTTCCCTTGGAAGGTCACAGTCTGATAGAGGAGGTAAAAACAAACCCGATCAAGTATAACACAATGTAATACATTATGCTTTAATACTTTACCACTGACATATTTAATGTACTGAGGGAAGACAGATGAACGAACAGTTAATTATTCTGGGGACAGCGTCTGTGAAGACTCCAGAGATTGTAACATTTGTCCTTTACACTTAAAAAATGATCTTTCTGAGGAAAGAAATGTGGTAAACAGTTTGTGTGGAAGAACGGAGTGCAGACAGTGCAGAATGGAAAGGGGGAAGCACTTTGGAAAGGAGTAGTCAGGATGACCCTAAACAGCTGTTGTGATGAGGTTGCCATGGATTCTGTTTGGATTTTACCTTTCAGGCTGCTGGCAATCATTAGAGATTTCTAAAAGGAATTAGCAAAAACCAATTCATAATTTCATAGGCGATTCCAGAGGTGGCTGGACTGGAGGTGAGGTGATGGAACCGGTGGTGATGGAGCCGACGGGAAGACAACCGAAAGCATGAGCATCTCTCATCGCAGGGAGACCTCTCAACTTAGTGGCTTTGGAAGACAGAAGACTGTTTCCCATACACTTCTCATGGCAGAAATAAAACAGCAGCTTCGTAGTTGCTCTGGTTTTGATTTTGGTTGTAAGATTGTATTGAAATCTCAGCTAGCTCTGCAGTTGTCTGACAGGAGGCTATGGCTTAGAGTCATTGCTAAGACGGCTCACTCACGTGAGAGAGAAGCTGATGCTGGGAACTGGCAGGAGGCTTCAGTTATTCATCCCCAAGAACTTCCTTTTTTAATTAAAAGATATTTTTAATAGCTTTTATTGAGCTATATATTTTTCTTCACTCCCCTTCCTTCCTCTCCCCCCCCCTTCTACCCTCTCTCATGGTCCCCATGCTCCCAATTTACTCAGGAGATCTTGTCTTTTTTCTACTTTCCATGTAGATTAGATCCATATGTCTCTCTTAGGGTCCTCATTGTTGTCTAGGTTCTCTAGGATTGTGAATTGTAGGCTGGTTTTCTTTGCTTTACGTCTGAAAGTCACTTATGAGAGAGTACATATGATTATTGTCTTTCTGGGTCTGAGTCACCTCACTCAATATGATGTTTCCTAGATCCATATATTTGCCCACAAATTTCAAGATGTCATTATTTTTTTCTGCTGTGTAGTACTCCATTGTGTAAATGTACCACGTTTTCCTTATCCATTCTTTGATCGAGGAACATTTAGTTTGTTTCCAGGTCCAAGAATTTCCTTTAAGGCTACATGGCTACTTGAGTTCTTCCCAATTCATGGCTACCCACTCCCTCTATGAAAGCGAATGAAGACTCTTGTGAACTCAGCGGAAGTCACATCTGGACTTTCTCCAGTCTTTTGTTTGTACTGTTTAGTGTCATCCATTCTGGCAGGATTTCATAGAGGGATGGACTCCAGGTTTAAGGTTCACTAATAAAATACCCAACAAGATTGTCTACAGGCCTATCTTGGGGAGGCATTTTCAATTCTGGTTCTTTCTTTTCAGATAATTCTTGCCTGTGTTAAGTTGAGATAAAAGCTAGTTAGCACAATATATCTACAACACAACTTCTACACCTAAGATTCAAGGAACACCCCAGAAAAGTGTGTAAAATTTTATAATGGTCAGAGGACCGGTACATCTATTATGAGATAATTTCTTCTATATAAGGCAGGGAGCTGCACCCTTGCATTGGGTACCAGTTTCCTTGGAGACAAAAACATTCCATCCTGCACGGGAGCTCCTTAAGCAGGGAAGTAAACACCACCACCACAAAGAATTCTCTGAATATGACTAGATTCACTAGGCCGCTCCCTACCAGAGGAAGCAGAACCCAGCTGCAAGGAAGACTCTCATACCAGCTGAGCTGCCATGAAGACTCTGAGACAAGAGGAGCTGCCTGGAAGAGATTTAGACCAACTGAGGCACTTGGAAAGGACACTCTCCAAGCCCCGGAGCTGCCTGCAGGCTGTGCAGTGTGGTCCAGGTTTCACAGCTGGGTGAGCCGTCTCTCAGGCTAGGGTAGACCTTTGGGGTGCAACTGCCTTTGCATCATTTCTGTTCCTGTAAGTAACTCCTATAAAACTCATTGGTCCACTGTACCCTCTGTCTGTACAACAGTTCTGTACGTGAGCCGGGAACTAGGCTGGAGATTTGAGAACACAAAGACAAACAGAGACAGAGGCATGGGGACACGGGTATCCTTGAAACAAGAATGCCCCCTTTATTGTGTTCCAGGACAGCTTATGTAGGGATCCTTAACTGACAGCCACGTCCCAGCCAAACCCACCAGAAACCACTCCCCTGCCATCAGGACCTCCTGAGGGTCTCGTGCTCAGAGCAGCTGCAAACACAGAAAAACAAGTTGCTTTGGTCAGAGCAGCTGCAAGCATAACAAGTTGTTTACAGGAAACTCAGGGCCGGGGGTCCACAGCCCCCAACAGTCCACCAAGTTGGACTTTGGTGGTTTCTGTATATTGGATTGTTGTGAGTTCCCTATCTGGCCTGAGGAAACGAGTGTGTTTCACCTCCCCAGGAAAAGTTTTATCACACAACACCATGAAATATTAGCAATATAGCCACCTAAACAGGACCTGTACAATGATAAAAGTTGTCGATGCCCAGCATGGAAGTGGGAAATCTCACAAGGCCACTTTGCTAGATCTCACAAGATCACGTTGTGATGAAGAGCTACAAGCAACTAATGACTCCTGAAAAAGGGAAGACCGGATTTCTGCAGAGGAGTCCCAATCTAGGTAAGCCAGTTCCAGTGGTTGTCTCTAAACACAGAAACATAAGAGCAGCTCTCAACGGGATGTTTTTATATGTACTTATATATCTCTGTATATATATGTGTGTGTGTGTTTGTAAGAATAATAATTGAAAAGGGAGGCAGGGAGGAGGCGGAAATTTTTTCAACAAATAAATAAATAAATAAATATAAAAGAAAAGGTCATAAAGCTGAAGGCAGTGGGCAGGGAAGGAGCTGGAGGGGAGAGATTGTGGGGTAGAAATGATATAAATACAAGACTTATCTAAGACGTTCCTCAAAAGAAATAATAAAGCAAACATTAAACAAATGAACAGGCTTTTAGCCATATTGAAATGTAAGTTATCCAGATGCTTTCAGGCACAATTGCAGTGATCCCTGGATCGTTTTCCAAGCTGGCAATATATCGCAGTTATTTGTTAGAGCCAGCTATCTTTAATTGATTTGAAAATTATTTCTGTGTCTGATATTTGGATGAGGATGACTAATACCATTTGTCCAGGATAACATTCGATGCGAGTTCCCGATGGCAGAGTGTTCCATGAAGCCAAACGTCGCTCTTGGTTGTTTCCTACCAGAAAGCATAATTGTATTTTCATCAGTAAAATTACTTCACATGTTTGATTAAATTTGTTTTGCTTTATATTAATGGAGTTGAAAAATGGACTTCGTTGGGAAAATTATTTCACCGTTCTATAGAGAAATTACCAAGGAAAGCAGTGTTTGTGGAGACTGTTTTGGCCAGTGAACCTTCATATGTGTGTGTGTGTGTATGCCTTTCCAATGAACACAAAGCCAGTGCAAACATTCTAATATTCATGAGGAGAATTGTTTACGGCACTGTAAAGAGATGATGAAGGCAGAAAACTGCTGAGTTCCAGTCCTCAATTTTGTATTTCCTAATATGTGCATATTTGAGTCAGTACAAAGCCACAGTGAGCATCTCAATAGTCCATGAAGAACATTGTTTATGGTAGTGTAAAGATATCAGGTGACGACAGGGAACTGTTGTGGAACATTATTTTAACCATGTAAAGATGTGTTACGTTTGTTTATGCTGCATTTGTTTAACGATGTAAAGATGTGTTGCTTTGCCTGCCTAAGGAACCTGATTGATCTAATAAAAAGCTGACTGGCCAGAAGCTACACAATAGAGGGATAGGTAGGGACAGTGGGCAGAGAGAATGATAGGAGGAGGAATTTAGGCTCAAGGGAGAAAAAAAAAGAGGAGAAAGAGAGGGAGACCAGGCAGTTGCCAGACACCCAGGACATACAGAACGAAAGAAAGGTAAGAAGCCCTGAGGCAAAGGAAGATGAAGAGAAACAGGTTAAAGTAAGTTCTAAGAGCTAGTGGGGGCAAGCATAAGACAACGCCGAGCATTTGTAACTCGAGGTCATGATTTGGGAACCCAGAAGAAAGCCTCTTTTAGGGAAAGACTGAGTTCCAGTGCTCATTTCATATTGCCTAACTATTGTGAGTACCTTACTTAATGTCTTTATTTCTGCCATATCCTTTAATCTTGAGGTTAGTAAAATCTACTTCATAATCTCCTTGTGAGAATGTATGAACTAGCATATTCTAGTCTCAATTCTAGAAATATTAGTGCTCAGTAAATATTCATTTCTATTTCTAAAACTTTTTTATTTTTGCCCCTTAGTCCCAAGTATATTACACATTGGGTAAATCTATGAAAATAGATTTCAATAAGAAAATGCTTTTGTGTAATTGTGTGCTGAGTTATCTTAGCTGCATAACTAATTGCATCAGTGGACATAGTTTGCCTAGGATCAAACTAGAGTTTATTGCATGACATCTTGAACAATTTTGCAATAAGAATGTCTTGTAGGTTATGGGTAGCTAATTATCTTGATTGGATCATTATGTATCATACATAGGCATTGAAATGGCATACTGTTTCCCATACATATGTACAATTATATGTGACTTAGAAATGTAAAATATATTTAAAATCTTCCAGGATACATTCTTCCTTTTCTTTCTTTCTTTTTTTCCTTTTTTGAGACAGAGATTCGTTGTGTAACACAGACTGGCCTCAAAACTGTCCTCCTTATACTGCTGCCTTCTGAGGGCTGAGGTTACAGGTGCGCACCCCCGCTCGGGACCTGTAGATGAAAATACCATAGGAAGATGTTTATGTTTTATTTTTCAGTGGAGAAAATAAGATACTGTAAGCAAAATGACCCACTTTTTAGAAATATTTTAGACTGTATCTGTAAAGAATGCATGCATAGAAGAACAAAGATCAAAAAGATATCTGATAAACTATTACTGGCTAAAATCAATTTCTTTTTTTTAGGGGAAATTCTCATAGCAAAGAGAAGACAGAGTAACAATATTAAACACCTTCCAACCTGTCCTTTTGTTAGTGACCTCCCTTCAGTTACATTATCTGAGGAAATGATTGTTGCTGCTTCTGGCTGTGATGCAGACATTAAAACCAGCATCCATTCAAAAATAACAGCTTTTGTAAAAAGTTACAAGTAGAATGTGGAAACTGCCTACGCAAGATTCAGTCACAGTCAGACAGACGCCAGGACTGGGGTTCCTCCACTGTCTGCACAAGCCCGAGAAGCAGCAGCAGCAGCAGCAGCAGCAAAGACAACACCTCATTATACCCAAACAGAGAAGAGGGAAAATCAATTCTGACCTAAAAAGAGAAAAATGATCTTTCTTGTTTAGCTTCAAAATGAGCCTGATTTCTTGAGCCCCAACATATAGCATTATTTTCAAAATGGCCAACTTTCCCAAGCACCTTTACTCTTTTATACCAGGAATCTTAGAAGTCTTTGAAATCAGTGGTTTAAATATGAAGTTCTCTGGAAGTTCAGAGAACTATTACTGGCAGCTTTGGGTATTGTACATTCAACACAAGGCCAGGTTTTCTTAATTTTCTCCTTTTTTTCTCTGACTTAAAAGTGATCTGGGCATGGAATGTTCTGATCCCTTTTTATAAGTGCCGTTATATATTTAATGAAAATGGAATCTTCTATATCCAGTTGAACCTAAAATTCAGATTTTGTTCATTTAATTGCAAAATCAACATATATTCCCTCTAATCTGACCACAGATTTATAGTTAAGATTTACCTAAGGATAAAATACCAGAATTGTAGGTGGTACTAGTAAAATGATTTGGGGCCTGCACACAGCCCTTCAGGACTCACAGGGCGTCTTCCCTCTTTTATTGTATTTACTTTTCTCATTTTTATCTCATGGTTGCTTTCAAATGAGTAAGAAGGAAATGGAGTCTCACTAACAGAATGAAGGGCATTCCAATGTAAAGTCCTGCAAAGGAGAGTCCATTATTTAAACAACTGCGGTTTGGGATTAGGTTGGGAGAGCAAAGTTGGGAAGTGCTAACACACTATCAGATCAGCAGAGTTAGGAAGCAGTGGGTTCTAGGGCAGGTTTAGAAACGCTTCATCTATGTTGACACTTTTAGAACACTGGGGGAGAAGGCATGACAGGTTCCGCATTTTGTTACTTTTGTGAAAAAAAAATTGCCCAGAGATTTGTGTGTGTGTGTATGTCCTGTATGCAGGTCTCAGGAATCATTTCTGGCTTCAAACATCATCTCACCATCCTGGCATCACACGAACACATCAGCACATCCAACTGTATTGTTTTCTTTCTTCCTGCACTACTTCTGATTTTCTTATCATTAGAAACTACTTATGCATATAAACAGAAAGGATTCCTCCCCCGTTTCATCAAAAGCCACATGTCAAAGAATTTTCTATTTTCTTTCTTTCTTTCTTTCTTTCTTTCTTTCTTTCTTTCTTTCTTTCTTTCTTTCTTTCTTTCCTTTTTTTGAAGCAGGCACTGGGGTGCACAATTCTGGTCCACAGAAAAGTAAATGTTCAAGACCAGAAGTTTTGATGCTAAATTACATGCTGTGGGTCTCAGAAGAAGGACTTTGATAGCATTTAGGGCCATTAACCTTGGTTGTACATTAGTCTCACCTAGGTAGATGCAAAAAGTCCTGGTCCCTTTGAATTGCACAAGACTAATAAAATCAGACTCTTGGAGGAAGGGCCCCAAGATTGTTTAAAACTCTTTCAGGTGATGATGCTATAAATAAGTACCACAGGCTGGCTATGCAGTGATAGGCTTCCAGATGACTTGATACTTGACTTTGATATCAAGGCGTGAAAGCCCAGGGAATGATATAACAGGAAGAAGCAAAGGACTATGAGACAGGTTTAGTTAACCCCAAAGCTGTTCTGCGTGGCAGAAGGAAGAAAGAGAGTGTAATGTTTCCCAGCAGAAGTGTGGATGGAGAGCTAATCACTGAAGACTTTCCTTACTTACTGGATATAGGAAAGCCATTGCCTGTGGGAAATTGGACAGAAGAAAGAGAAAAGGAGTTATAAGGGGAGAAGAAAACAGAAGAATACAGAGAAGAATACCATTTTTTCCCCTTACCTTTCCAGAGGTGCTGTCTCCATAAACCTTTTCACCTCAGCTTTCCCTTAAACGAGGCCAGCAGTGGTTCCATTTCCCCCAGCACTCTAGTGTCCGTCTCTTGTTAAGGCCATTGATAGCTGTCCAGATGCTGAAGTGTGTTGTCTGGTATCCATCCTTGTGTGGCCTGACTTCGTCATCATTCCTGGGCCATCAGTACCTGTGTCTCACACAGTTGCCTCCTTTGCCTCCAGATCTGATTTCTTTCTGCACTTAACCTCACCTTCCTACTTCCTATCTGTTGATCCATAGACACCATAACCAAAACCAAGGTGGGAGAGGAAAGGGTGACATACAGGTTATATAGTCCATCACTCGGGATAGTCATGGTGGGACTTCAAGGTAGGAACCAGGTGGGGTGACATACGGGTTATTGTCCCTCAGTCAGGAAAGTCATGGTTGGACGTCAAGGTAGGAACCAGGAGACAGGAACTGAAGCAGATGCTATTGAGGAAAGCTGCTTACTGACTTGATCTCCATGGCTTGCTCACCTTGCTTTCTTTTACAACCCAGGACCACATACCTTCCCACATCCATCATTTATCAAGAGACTACCTTACAGACATTCCCACACACCAATCTGATGGAGACAGTTCCTCGACTGAGATTCCCTTTCCCGGTGACTCTATGTGGTGTGATTTGAACACAACACTGGGGCCACACTCATCTGTACGCAGGCTCTCTGCCCTCCTGGCTTTTGTTTCCTCTTTAGTTTTTCAGATGTCCTTGTCTCTCTAGTTTTGCTCATCTTATCCAGTTCTAGGCTCTTGTTTCTGTTAACACCATCTCTAATGAACCTCTCCAGCCTGCTTTAAAAGTTTGAGGTGCACTTAACAAACTTACAACTGAACTTGGGGTTCAAATAGCTGATTTATACTTCAAGTAGGAATCATTGTTCCACACCCACTTCTTTCTTACCTTAGCAGGAATCATGACTTTTATTATGATCTGTAGGGTTTGGGGACTTGGCTTTGGCTAGCTTATTGGACTGCACTCTGATTTTGTCACTCTTCCTTGACTCCCTCTCCTTGCTGTCTGTTGACCTCCGTGCCTTTGCATCTGCTTTTCCTATGTCTTGGAATGTCCTTCCTCACATATTTGTGTGATTTACTTCTGTTTTTCAAAATCTAGATCCTGGAACAAATATCAGCGCAGGAAAGCTTTTTTGAGATGAATGTGATGATACATACCTACTGTTTCAGTACTGAGGAGGCTAAAATAGAAAGATCACAAGTTTGAGGTCAGGCTGGGGCTACAGAGTAAGGCCTGGCCTTATAACTAAACTAAAGGACAAAAATTGGGACAAAAGTCTTTCTTCTTCCTAAAAAAAAAAGCCCTCCCATCTGAAAATGGTAGATGCCTGGCACCAAGTTATTTGTTTTTTATTTCCTGCTTTTTTTTCCCCCTTGAAACTAGAAGTTCATCTCCTAGAGCTTGGGATATGTGTATTGTTCTCAGCTTTGTTATGACATCGGGAACAGTGACTGATCCATAGTAAAGAACACTGGTGACTATTTGTTGATTGAGTGGTAGAAGGAGTAAGTCAATTATTATTATTTTTTAAATATTTATATATTTATTTATTTGTTTGTTTGTTATGTATACAATATTCTGTCTGTGTGTGTGCCTGCAGGCCAGAAGAGGGCACCAGACCCCATTACAGATGGTTGTGAGCCACCATGTGGTTGCTGGGAATTGAACTCAGGACCTTTGGAAGAGCAGGCAATGCTCTTAACCACTGAGCCATCTCTCCAGCCCCTCAATTATTAAACTTTTCTAAGGTGAGAATCATTTTTTTTGCCAGGTGGTTCTTGATTGTTAGGAAACTTTTTAACTAGGAGAAAATAGTTGCTTTTGCTCTTTTTTCCCTATAGGAAGACTTTTAAGTATTGTGGCAAATCTTATTCTAAAACTTAATCTTGTATTTGAAGTCAAAAAGAAACATTAACTTCACCACTATGTGTTCTTAGAATTTGATATTTTTAACACCCTCCAGTTCTCCTCCCCCTCACTTTTCTACCACCCCTTCATCCTAGTAACACATAAGCTAGAGGAGAGGGAGTAAGAACAATTAGTTATCCCCTGGAGACACATTCCATGTGCAACAGCAGTGAAGAGAGCTCATATGGAACACGGGATGGGCTGTAGCTGATCTGAGAAAATGGCAAAGCAAATGCTTGATATGTTTAAAATTTTCCTTCACATTATGATGTCATTTCTAAAACTCACACTATTCATCATAAAATTTCAAATTTGCAGTCTTATTTTTTGATGACATCTTCTGAAACACAACCTACTAATTTCTAAAACAGTAAGGAGAAATTATCATGGCATATACCATGCAAATGATCAAACACCATGAGCCTGTTTCTCTTTAACTAAGGGCTCCGGCATCAAAAGCATTTGAGAAAGAGATATTTTTTTGTCTCTTCGATAAGAGGAATGTTAGACGATCCACAAACACAAAAATAAGGAAAGCTTAGACTAAGGTAAGTTTAATATATGGTAAAAATATTTACAACAGAAATCCAGCAACTTTTTGTTGGTGTTCATCTCTATAGTTTTTATTTTTAGGGAGAACATACCTTTATTTCCAAATAAACAATGGACATAGAAAACAGTAAGATAGGATTGACTTTATTTATCAATTTGCCTGGGAAGTGTTAGAGAAGCCAGATTCATATACAGCATCTAACCCAAGGGGGAAAAAATCACCTTGTTGCCTATTTCATTGACTCATATACTAATAAATCGTCAATCTAGGCTGGATTTCATTGATGTGGCTTAGCAACAATTCTTCAGTGACTTTCTTATGATCTTGTTAATGTGTGTATTTTCTCAAGGGTTTGAGAAACAAATTAGAACTATTATGAATCCTGGAATTACAAGGGAAAAATTCCAAATACATTATTTCTATATTATAAATAGTTCTGTGCATAACAACAAAGTAGATGAAGTTTATAATAATATCTAGGCTAGGGCTTTGGGGGTTTTTAGGTGCAGTAATTCACGAGTCTTGTAACCTTGGGCTGGGGACGTATTTGTAACTCGCTCCATTTCTAGTAATTCATATTATGCTGGAAAGACTCCCAGGTCACACTTTCAAGGTTTCGTAGACATAATAGCTTCTGTTGTATTTGTGACTCTGGCGATAACTCTGAATATTAAACCTGCAATTCTGGTGATATTTACACTGGACCGTACACTCTCAGCTCTATAGAGAATAGCAGTAGCATGCTTTCAAATTCACGTCCTTTAATTTAGCAGTTGATATCCATCTTAAAAAAAATCTAATCTTAATAAAACCTTAATTTCTATGCAAAGTTCCATGCTTTCTAGTGGGGGAAATTAATGTATAGCAAAATACCATTTATTTTAGACCACAACAAAGTAATCAAAGAACTTAAAAACCTTAGAACTTCTATATTAAAATAAATATCATTTTCAAGAAGGCTAGGATTTTGCATACTTATCTCAATGATCCTTCTATTGCTTGAATTATTGTGGCCTCATTTATTACACTACATTTAATCTCTTTTATTATGGGTAAAAGCATATATACATCAACTGTAAGTACAGTATTATGTAGCATATGTTTATAATTAGTTCATCTTAAAAGATTGAAACATTATATGTTTTAAACTGTGTAAGAGAGCTCTTTAGGAAACAAAGTGCATAGGAAGCCTCCACATTCATAATTATCTCTGTATATTTTAATGTAGAGAGTTGACTTAGGCAATTTTAGAGACTGTCTTAGTATGTTTCCAGTGTCATGACAAAACTCCATGACCAAGGTCACTTATGAAAGGAAGTGTTTAATTGGATTTACAGTTTCAGAGGGTTCAAGTCCATGATGTTGGACTACTACTTTAGGGCTGGCTCACCCACACCTCCACCAACAGAGTTGGCGCTATTGTGCTGCCCAGGCTATGTGCAGGGTGTGCTCTTCTGAGAGATGAGGCTTGTGAGAGGCAGAGTCAGGCATTGAGGGGAGTGAGGAGGGCATCTTTCTCCCACCCATGCCATCATAAGACAGATGAGAAATGGCGACAGCTCTCTCATGCTCACAACTTTGGGGTTGGCTCACCCGTATCTCTGCCAACAGGGTTGGTTCTGTTGTGCTGTCCAAGCAAGGTGCAGGGCCTGCTATTCTGATCTTATGACCTCAGGGCTAGCTCTCCTACATTCCTCAGTCTGTGATTCATAGAAGTGAGTGTGGGGATGTTGAGGAAAAGGTCGCTTGTTTGTTCCCAGCCACTTGGCTAGCTTAAACCCGAAACAATCCCACAGAAACTATATTAATTAAAACACTGCTTGACCCATTAGCTCTAACTTCTTATTGACTAACTCTTATACTAATTTAACCCATTTTTAGTAATCTGTGCATCACTACGAGGCCGTGGCCTACCAGCAGAGTTTTAGCACATCTTTCTCTGGCAGCGACTCCATGGCATCTCTATCTTATTCTACCCTTTTTCCTCCCAGCATTTGGTTTAGTTTTCCCACCTACCTAAGTTCTGCCCTATCAACAGGCCAAGGCAGTTTCTTTATTCATTAACTAATAAAAGCAACACATATACAGAAGGACTTCCCACATCCACATTGGGTACCAGATGAATAACGATACTTAAAAGAAATCCCACGCTAGCTCAGAATTGAGAATAATAGAGGGTTATTTATTTAGGGGTAGACCCACAAGTCAATATCCTCTGCTGCAAAGGAGAACAGCAGCTGAATCCTGCAACTGGAAAAGAGAGTGGCCACGTGCTTTACATTGGCATAGATAGTATGAAAGGCCACGCCCAAGTGGGCAGGTAACTTAAAGGCTACTGGCTGTAGGAATTCTTACAGCACGGGGAGATCATCTTTCCCCCATCCATGCTGTCTCCACAAGACAGGCGAGAAATGGGGACAGCTCTTCCATCCTCACAACTTCTGGGCTGGTTCACCCGCACCTCCACTAACATGGTTGGCTCTAGTATACTACCCAGGGAAGGTGCAGGGCCTGCTCTTCCAAGTGTTACAGCCTATGGTGGGCAGGGGAAGCTCTCAGATTAATTTTTTTAAATTTCAAAATAGAAGTGATTTCTGGCTGTAGCATGGATACTACTTACTGTGCCTATCTATGTCTATAGTGAAAAAGAGCAAAAAATTGAGCAAAATGGTATAGGAAATGTGTAGATGGGTTAAAAAAAGAACATGATAGATTATAAAGTTGAACCAAGGTAGGTGTTAAAAAAGAGGCTATAATTGTGAAGAGAGACTTACATCTCTGCCTTGAGACAATAGGAAATAGGCCCGAAGAGCCAGATCATCCCATCAAAGTCTCTAACATAATGTGAGTGTATCTGACAGTCTGAACTGAGAATGCAGTTGAAGAAATTTTCTGCAGAAAAATAAGTATTTCCTCTGGGTCAGAGGTTAATCCTACAGATGTGAGGAGAAAGACCACAAACCCAAATTATCATGGCCAAAATTAATTAAAACAATTAACTAAAACAATCCTTGGGAAAAAATCATGTACACAGGTTGCCTCTCCCTAAAGTGGTGTTCTAGTGGCCAGCATTGGACATGGACAAGATAAACGTTTTTTGTTTTTAAGCTTTTAAAAAAATATTTATTTATTTATTATGTATACAATGTTCTGTCTGTGTGTATGCCTACAGGCCAGAAGAGGGCACCAGACCTCATTACAGATGGTTGTGAGCCACCATGTGGTTGCTGGGAATCGAATTCAGGACCTTTGGAAGAGCAGGCAAGGCTCTTAACCACTGAGCCATCTCTCCAGCTCAAGATAAAGGTTTTTATAGCTTAGGGGTAGAATGTTTTCAAGTGGGGAGTTTGAAATGCAAATAGGCAGTTTTACAGAAGCAGAGCATAACAAGGTGGTCACAACATCAGGTTGTCAAAATCACCCTTCAAACAAAGGTAGAGTTTCAAGACGGTCATAACAACCTCCTAAAATAATGACATAGGTGTAAGGTGGTCATAACAGCCTCCTGAAACAACAGCATAGTTGTAAGGCGGTCATAACAGCCTCCTGAAACAAACAGCGGCATAGTGGTAAAGTGATCATACATTTGAAACAAAGTTATAGTTGCTGTTTTCTAGACCAGGCAATTTAGAATCATTTGTAGCTAAGGTTACAGGTGAGGCACAGCCCAATTTTTGAGAAACAGAGATTTAATCATACACAGGAATGAAACTAGTTTGTCTTTGTTATAAGTTGGCTTTAAAGCCCAAGACTGTGGCAAGCTGGTTCATCGCAGCCAAGAAGGAACATAGATGTAACTGTAGCACAAGCAGGCCAGGCTCCATTGGGAACATAGGAACATGCAGCAGAACTTGACAGTATTGTTCACTTGGTACTGGCTTTGCAGTTTTGAACGATGCAATATTGAGGAGTGTCATGGAATAGTGATTCATGGTTCCAGAAGGACATGTGAGACTAGGGTTTGAATCCATGCCAACAGGCCCTGCGGTGGTTAAGCAGATGATAGAATCAAGGTGAAGTCAGCCATCATATCTTCTCTCCTCTTTCAGTTTTATTTCCATGTTAGCTCCTTCCCCTCATATATCATATGAATTGTAGTTTGAAATGAGCATTGTAGTGACATTTATCCACACTTGACATATTTGTTCAGGAAAGGAATGTTAAATATTAAACCTTTCAGAGTCGCTGTCCATAAGGAGACAGAGTTCTCTACTATCCGTCAACTCTGTCTTGTGGTGACCATGCAAAGCTACCACCAGGAGGAGTAAAAGAATCCAGAGATAGTAGCAGAAATAGAAACTTTTATTAGCAGCAGGAAACCTGCATGGACTACTAAAGATGGACCATTGTTTTCACTGACATTCCCTTTGCCCCCAGAAACATTATTTTATATGATATTCTGATGAAGAAAAAGGGAGGTATGTGAGCTCCAGAAGGTGGGTGCTTTGCTCATCCACTATTTCTTTTAAAAAAAATAGACTACATTAGGATGTGTACTGTTTATATGTTACCTCCGGTGTTTTTAACAAGAAAGTTTTTTATTTTTGTGCTTGATATAATAATGTGTGACTGGTTTTTGATTTCTTATAAGCATCATTTCTGGTATGACCTTTTTCTGTAACTTGGAACTAGGGAGTGTACATTCTTAATGTGTGATTAATCTTTAAGACATGACTTCAATGAGTAGATAGTCTTTAAAACAGAGTCAGTACAACAAGGAGATCAGACTTTGTTTAAGTGAGGAAGGGCTCTTGTGCACCTTTACTTTGAGGTATTGTAGAGCTTAAAGCCCTGGAATGTTCCAAGCAATACTCCTTGAATAACTCCTTCAGAGAACACTTGAACTCTTAAAGCCACTAGGAGATCCTTATTCACTGACTGATGGGGAACTTGCCCAAACCATGTGGCCCTGAGCATCACCATTCTTTGGCCTTATATACATAAAAGCCATGTCCTGGATACCATGCTTCAGTTAGCAAGAGCAGTTAGCAATGAGCAGACCTACAGAAGCTGTAAGATAAGGTTAGTGTGTTTAGAGACTTTCCCATAGTCATATGCTATGGTAGATTAGGTCTTTGTTCTTGCTTTGGCAGGTGTTGGGGGTTTACATGGTGGTCTCTTAGGTCAGAATGGTTCCCTGGTGCCTCTAACATGGCATCAACTATGTTAGGGCCTCAGAACCTGTTGCACAACAAGGATAATGTCTTAGACAAATTAAGCAGAAAATTAGACAGCTTTCTGTTACTGTTTGTAGCTTTCTGCTACATCAGCCTAAAGAGACATGGCTTATTTTGACTCACAGTTCCAGAGGTTTTCATCCACAGTATGGTGAATTTATTATTTTTGGGACTGAGGTGAGGCAGAAGAACATGTGGTAGAGAGAGCAATTGGCCTCTTAATGGCTAGGAAATGAGAGTAGAAGTTTAGAAACAAGTTGTACCCATCAGTAAGAGCTAAAAACCAGGGTGAAGGGCTGTGAAATGCTATTAACTAAATTGTATATAATACTGTAATCAGCAAGTACAACATCTGTAGTTATTTTCATAAGAGCAGCCTTATCAACACTCATTCAAGGAAGGGAAAGCACCCTATGGGATGTTACTGTGGAGCTCAGGGGCCATTCAGAGGAGGGGGAGGAGAGGAAGGAAGGTGGGGAGGGGAATGGGGAGGAGGGATCAGGGTAAACAGAACACTCAGGGACACCACAAGAACAGGGCTCACAGAGTCAACTGGCTGACACTCATGGAGGCTCGCAGGGATCAGGGAGCTTATAGGGGTCTGACCTAGGTCCTCTGCGTTTATGCTATGTCTGAGTAGCTTGGTGTTTTTATGGGATTCCTGACTGTTGGAACTGGGGCTGTCTCTGACTCTTTTGCCTACTCGTGGGACCCTTTTCATCCTACTGGATTGCCTTGGCCAGCCTTAATGTGATGGCATGTGCCTGGTCTTATTTTAGCTTGTTATGCTGTGTTTGGTTGATATTCCTGGGGAGTCTGCTATTTTCTGAGGTGAGATGGAGAGGGATTGGATCTGGGGAGAAGGGAGGTGGGGTGGAGAGACTAAGGTCAGTATGTAATAATACATGAGAAAATAAAAATAACTTAACTAATAAAAAATTTTTAAAAATACCTTTTTAAGGCCAGGTGTTGGTGATGCACGCCTTTAATCCCAGCACTTGGAAGGGAGAGGCAAGTGAATCTCTGTGAGTTCGAGTCCAGCCTGGTCTACAAGAGTGAGTTCCACGACAAGGCTCTAAGGCTACGGAGAAACCCTGTCTTAACATCCACCCCCCCCTCCCCACCGCAGAAAACAAAAAACAAAAACCAAACAAACAGGAACAAAACCCTTTTTAAGCAGTAGTTATCAATTTGTGGGTGGTTGTAGCACAATTAATAAAAACCTAGAGACAGATATTGGGGTTCAACCTGAAGGCCAGAAAAGCAAGACAGTCAGCCACTGGCTCTTACCTCCACCTCAGTCTGAAATGGTGATCCTGTCTCCAGGAATCTCAGAATAAGACTGTGTCTGAGAGCTGTCTCCTTCTGTTTCACATTTCTCTCTAGTGCTGGGAATAAAGGTGTGCACCACTACTGCCTGTTTTCTATGGCAAACTAGTGTGGTTACTAGGATTAAAGGTGTGTCACCATTGCCTGGTCTGTTAGATTGACCAGGGTGGCTGTTTTACTCTTTGATCTTCAGGCAAGCTTTATTTATTAAAATACAAATGAAATATCACTACAGATGGTGACTCATTTGGGGGTTGAATAACCCTTTTACCCTGAGACTATCTGCATATCAGATATTTACATTGTGATTCATACCAGTAGCAAAATTACAGCTATGAAGCATTAATGAAAATAATTTTATGGCTGGGGTCACCACAGTATGAGGAAGTGTATTAAGGGGTCGTAGCACTAGGAAGGCTGAAAACCACTGCTTTTAAGGAATGCTCCCAAGACCCTACTTTCTCCATTCAGGTTCTACTGCCCACAATCTCCACCATCTCTCCAAAAGACCAATCCACCCGTTACGTCAGATCACTTCCTAAAAGCCCCATCTCTGGACACTGAATTTGAGATGAAGCCTTCCTCAAATGAGTCTTTAAGCTGGATACTTCCTATCTCAGATTTATTGAAAAGAGCAAATGAGTTTAAAGGAAAAAAGAAAAAAAGTGCAGAAACTGTACCAAGAGTCAGGAAAGGAAAGCAGTAGCTTTCTTTACGGTACATGGCAACCGATACACTTTTTCTTGTTAATTGATTGGAAATAATTGTATGTAAAATTGAAGGAAAATAAAAAAGAGCTTAGAAATATAAATTAAATATATAAAAAGAGGCTGGAATGAAAGTGAGAAGTAATCAAAATGCTTTAAGATTGCTACTTGTTAATTTGATTATATGCATATGTACTTATTTAGATGTATGGGTTTAATTTCTATGTTTATCAAGAATGAACTTTTACTGGGCGGTGGTGGCGCACGCCTTTAATCCCAGCACTCGGGAGGCAGAGGCAGGCGGATCTCTATGAGTTCGAGGCCAGCCTGGTCTACAAGAGCTAGTTCCAGGACAGGAACCAAAAGCTACAGAGAAACCCTGTCTCGAAAAATCAAAAAAAAAAAAAAAAAGAATGAACTTTTACTGCTGTCTGTTTCAGTTAAAACTGCTATGTTCACTATAGGGTAGCAAATAAATGCACATTCATCTTATTTATTAATTAATTCTGCATGTGTGTATGTGTGTGTATTTGTACATGTGCATGGGCATATGGGTGCATGCGTTCATGAATGCACATAAGTGTGAAGATGCACTTGGAGGCCCGAGATCAGCCTTGAATATCATTTCTCAGGGTGAGTTCGCCTTGGCCTCTTAGTGGTTAGGAGCAGTCTGGGTAGGCCAGGCTGGCTGGCCAGTGAGCCCCACCTTTCTCTTCCCCTCTAACACTAAGAATATAGGTAGACCACGATGCCTGGCTGTCTTCACATGGGGACCAGAGAGGGAGGTCAAGTTTTCATGAACACCTGGCAAGTGGTTTTCTGACTGAGCCATCTCCCAAGCCATAAACTTATAAGGATCAAGGTTTATTTTGTCTCCCAGCTGCAGAGGGTTCAGTCCACGGTCCCTGGCCCCACCATCTTGTAGGCTGGTGGTGGCACAGTACCTCATGGGACACAGCAGAGGAGTAAAGACAGAACAAAGGTCTCAGGGCAGCTGGGAGACAAAGGGAGACAGGCAGGTCTCAGTGTGCACTAGGTACACAACAGAAGAGTAAAGACAGAGCAAATGTGCTCATCTCAGGGCAGCTGGGAAACAAAGGGAGATAGGCAGGGCTCAGTGTGCACTACCCTTCACAGGGGCACCCAATAGCCTAAGACTCCCATACCCATGAAAGGTTTCATTACCTCCCAATGGTGCTATGGGAGGATGGCCAAGCCTTTATCTTTAAGGGTCCCTTGCAAGCCATGGTGGCATAGTTAAGGATGCGTGGCATGACGGAAACACAGACTTAATCTGTGTTCTTAACCTTGCAAAAGACGCGCTACTCATTTGAAAACTTTGATTTAGCTTTTTGAGTACAGATTTTAAAAGGCTCGTTTTATTATTAATGAGTATATCTCTGTGTTTATTTGTTTCTTTGTGTGGGTGCCCAGAGAGTCCAGAAGAAGGTGTCATAGCTCCTGGAACTGGAGTTTTAGGTGTTTGTGAGCCATCTGATATGGGTATTAGTAGCTGAATTCTGGTTCTCTGGAAGAGCAGTAAGTGTCCTTGACTGCTCAGATATTTCTCCAACCCTTAATTTAGCTTTAAAAAATTCATGAAGGAGGGCAGTGGGGCAGGAAGGATGATGATGAATGAAAACAAAGTATAATCACACACCACACACACACACACACACACATGCATACACACACACTCGCATACACACAGACACCCCCCCACGCACGCACACACACCCCACACACTCATGCATGCATGCACACACACACACACACTCACACACATACACACACAAAACACAGACAGACAGACAGACAGACACACACACACTTTGTGTGCTAACCCCTAAAATCAACTACTATAAAAACCCAAATAATTACTATTTATTTGGGCCTTTAATTAAAAAATGTTTTTCTTTTTCAGATTTTTCACCGTGGAGAATTTTGTTCATGCTTTCACTCTGCCATGCCTTAAATTATTTTTATTAAATATATTAAGAAATTAAATATGCAGAATAAGTTGTTTCCTGTGGCGGAACCACAAGGCATGAATCAGTAGGCATCTAGTTGAGAAATACAAACTATTAAGAGACAAGCATTTCATTAAGAAGTGAATAGCATTAAGAACATAAGGGGTCTGTTCGTGTGGAGTCAAATAATTTTGAGATGTTTCTGCTTGGGCTCTCTAATGATTGCTATAACATTTCCACCTTGGAGTGCAGTATTCCTTCATTAAAGATTGTATTGCACCTTCGTCAAACTCAGTATATTGCAGCAAGCACCCGGGCTGGGATCACTCAGTTTGTTTGTTGGCTGTGGTGTCACGGCTCTTGCACTTGCAGACATGATTACTCCCACAATGTCTGAGTATTATCAGCATTTAAAAGTCAGAGCTTCACCCAATTCATTTTCTTCTCTAGTTCTCATATAAACTCCTGCTGTCTCCTTTGTTGTTCAGGGTTGAAAGGAACTTACCTTCCCCCCTTGAGTGCGTGTTATTAGTCATACATTGTGCTAGGAGTTTTATACAAACCACTTAATTCCCATAGCAGACGTCCAAGGTAACATTAAGCTTGTCTACCTGACTTTAAACCATGAACTTTTGACCCAGTGCATCATCTTTCCTTGTAAATGTCACAGACTCAATACAGTTGGTATTTAACAACACTTAACAGAGAATTCTTTGCTTTTACAACACATCTTCCTTGTGGTTGTCAAAGTGATATTAACCCGTTTCTGTTGTTTCATAGTTTTGTTTAAGATTCTGTAGCTCTTTATTTCATTAGCTGTGGAGTCAGGTGTCAGGTCAGAGTCCTGCCCACCTCACAGGTTCTTCTCTCATCTGTTCACATCCCTTTCAGATCTGTCAAAACTGTCGTCCTCAGAACCTGCCTGGGATCTCTGCACCTGCTCCCCTGTGCATGTTCTCTCCTTGGCCTCGGATGCTTTTATTCTCTTTTGAGAACAAGGACCCACTTTTCACCTTCTCTATCAGTTTGGGGTTCCCACAGAAAGAAAATCAGAGGGATTTCTGACTATAGATTGGTATCTCAATAGTGTTGCTATCTGAGAACAAGCCTTTAACACATGGACTTTTTGGGAGGATATTTCCTATGTAACCCCAAACAATCTCATTCTGCATCAGCTCTTGGGTACACAAAAACAGGGACTTAGATCCAATGAAGCTCACATCCCATGGAAGAGGAGGCAGAAAGGGTGGAAGAGCCAGAGGGGATGGAAGAGACCAAGAAAACAAGGCCCTCTAAGCAACATAAGGAAAGCTCATGTGACCTCACAGACTGAAGCAGCAGGCACAGGGCATGCATGGGTATCAACCACATCATCTGCATCGATATTATGACTTTCAGGTTAGTGTTTTCAGTGTGGGTGTCTAATTCTTGGGGTTTCTTTTGGATTCTTTAGTTGGATGTGATTTTTTTTCCTTTTGTTTCAATGTGATTCTTGTTTTATTATATTTTATTCTGTTATATTTTTAATATTATCTCTTAGAAGCCTGTTCTTTCCTATTGAGAGTCAGAAATGGGGTGGATAGGGATAGGAGGTGAGGTGGGAAGAAGCTGGGAGTAGGAGACAGAAGGAAAACCATGATCAAGGTATATTATGTGAGAAAATAATCTATTTTCCACTACGGAAAACAAAATCCTATTATAATTCTTATATTCTCTTTAGTATTAATATTTTAAAAGTGCAAATGCTTAAGTATTTAGGATATTTAGTAAAATATTTATTTTTTTTGAAAAATATATTAAAATCAAGCTGTTGGAGGACAGAGGGCTGTAAGATCACTAGTGACCAGATAATACTGCAGACTGTCTGGGTCTAAGAGGACTCTTATTCAGCCAGGGAGTTATCTCATTGATGAGGACCTTACTGAACACTAAACACAAGAAAACCCATTTACAAGAAATGAGCTATTTGGTGCATCAGATCAATGGTTAATCTATGTGTGTGGCAGGGAATTAAAGCATTGTGGTAGCTTACTAGAATGCATATGGGCCATGAGTTTTCTTTTTCATTTGTTCCAATTACAAAGCAATTCAGCTCTCTGGCTTGTGTTCTGAAGGGTCTGTCCACGGATACATGAAGAGAAATTTAGAAATAGTGTGCAGAAAATTTAGATTATGCAATCTACTTAGGGACATACTAAAATATAGTGAATTGTGATCAAACTTTCTGTGCTGCTGTAGCAATGTGAATATAGATTAGCTTCCCTTATGCAAAATTATGGAAGCTTTTATCTCCACGTATCTTATTTTCAGGACTATGAAAGGATAATATTGAATTTGAAATTTAAAACATTTTGTAAGAAATCGAGACTAGGACTATTATACTACTAACTACAATTGGATTTCCTCAAAAAATGCAACACAAATTTTATTTAAACATTATGGCATCACAGGACAGGTGTGCAGGAAGAAATCCTGGCTTGATGTGTATCTATGTGGATGTGCAGAAGTCTTTAGTTATGCGCAAAAAAGATTTAACAGCTCAGGTAGGACTTACGCCATTGTGAGGCTTACACTTTGCTTGAAATGAGTTTGGAGGTTACAGGAGAGTATTATGAGAAGTGTGATTATAGGGCCGGTGTTACAAAGTGAATTTCTCTGAGTATTTTGTTGATAATATCTCTTCTGTGCATAAAGTTACATTTATTTTACAATGTAATAAAAGTTATAGGTAAAAAGTTACATATGAAGATTGTAAAACTGTATTACACAAATGTACAAGTCTGCATAAAGGTTCTACCAGTGGTCCCCACCTCTGCTTCTTTATTTCTGAATAACTAGAGCTCTAAGCAGAGGAGGAAAGAGCTCCCAAACAAGCAGCACAAATCCTTCAGAGACTTCAGTTCCTTCAAAGTAAAATCTCTAAAAATTGTCAGGTGGAGAAATATCACACAAAGTGTTCTTAACACAATAGAATCAAAATTGAAAAATGGTAATGAAATAAAAATGCAGTAATATCTATTATTGTGGTTTTTTTTTGTTTTTGTTTGAGACAAGGTTTCTCCATGTAACAGCTCTGGCTGTCCTGGAACTCACTTTGTAGACTAGGCTGGCCCCAAACTTACTGAGATCCACTTGCTTCCTGAGTTCTGGGATTAAAGGTGTATACCAGCACTGTCCTGCTATTATGGTGGTTTCTGTGGTGGTTTGAATAAAAATGGCACTCACAGGCTCATAGATTTGAATGTTTGGACACCATAGATTTGCAGCCTTGTTGGAGGAAGTGTATCTGTGGGTAGGCTTTGAGATTTCAGAAGCACAAGTCAGGCCCAGTGTCTGTTCCTGCTGCCTGTAGATCAAGTCGTAGAACTCCCTCCAACACCCTGTGCTTCCTGCCATGAGGATAATGGGCTAAGCCTCTGAACCTGTAAGTCAGCCTCAATTAAATGTTTCCCCTTAAAGAGTTGCCTTGCTCATGGTGTCTCTTCACAGCAATAAAACGCTAACTAAGACAGTCCTTGTAGGTGCACATATTTGAATTCTTGGTCCCTAGTTGCCGGAACTGTTTCTGGAAAGATTATGATGAGTGCCCTTATTGGAGGAGTTGTGTCACTGGGCTTTTGTCAGTCCAATCTTTTCCCCTCTGCCTCCAACTTGTGGATCAGATGTAAATTCTCATCTGCTACTCCAGCACCATGCCTTCCTGCCTGGTGTCACGCTCCCTGTTGTGGCCATAAGTTAAATTTGTGTTGACAAAAGCAGCAAACGAAGTCATTACATCAGATCTTGTGATCCCGGTTATTTCGCCTTTTGTTTGTCTTTTTGAGACAGGGTTTCTCTGTGTACCCCTAGCTGTCCTAGTCTACAAAATGAGGAACTCACTATATAGAGCAGGTTGTTCTTGAACTCCCAGAGATCTGCCTGCCTCTGCCTTCCAAGTGCCCTGATTAAAGGCCTGCACCACTCCACTTGGCACTGTATGGCTTTTAAGTTGTCTTAGCATCATTGTCTTCTCTTTAGAGAAGAAGGTTATGGGGTGCAGCTTCATCATTTCATAGCATTTTCTGCCTGTACCCACAAAGCACAACCCATATCATTTTCTTTTGCTCAGTATAAAACGGAAGACCATGGAAGCACAATGATGTGCTCAAGTTCATGTTGTTAATGCAAATTTGCAATTAAAAATTGAATCTCATGCACAGATCTACCTATTCTACTTCTATTCACATAGCAATTGTGAATACTTTCTATAGGCAGAACCTTGATGCTTGGAGATGTTAGAGATTCTTCACCCTTAAAGAACTTCCTTAATTAGGACAGATACCATTCTTTCTCCCACCGTGCTGAAAAGGCATAACCGGAGTCTTGGGGACATTATACATTGGCATTTGTAACACCGGCATTTCTAAATGAAATTGAATCATTTATAAGCTTTTATGTATACTGATGAATACTAACAATATCTCTAGTAAACCTTCATGTAAGGTACTTTCCCCAAAATATTTGATTCTGATCTGGATTATGAGAAAATAAAAAAAAGAAAAATTAATATGTAAGGTTTGAGTAACAGTAATGCTGTATCCAAAGCAAATAATACTTTCTACAAATAAGAAATTTCTTATCTTGTTTTGTTTGTTTGTATAGATAGGGTTTCTGCTGTGGGAGCTCCTTTGACCAATAGCCTTTAAGATACCTGTCCACTTGGGTGTGGCCTCTTATACTATAAATGCAGCTGTAAAATGTGCTTCCAGCTGCTAGATTCTGCACCCGTTCCCAGTTTGTGCAGAGGACTGTGATCTAGGACAGTGATCTGTGAATCTCCCCTAAATAAATAACACTGAATTATACATAATTCTGAACTGGTATGGAGTTATTTTGTAACTTCCATCATCAGGTTTCTGGTTTCTTTGTGTATCCTTGGCTGTCCTGGAACTCGCTCTGTAGACCATGCTAGCCTCAAAGTCACAGAGATCCATCTGTCTACTGAGTGCCAGTATTAAAGGCATGCACTATCACTGCCCACTTAATTCTATTTTTATAATCATACATTTAATACTACAACCTCATTTAAAATAAATGTTTCTTAAAACTCTTAGGAAAATAACTAATTTTTGTTACTAATTGAGGAGTTAAAAAAATAAGCCTAATTGTGAAGAATTATTTAGGGCTGGCAAGAAATAGTATTCACACACACACACACACACACACACACACACACACACACACTCACATGCTCACACACATTCATACACATACCATCACCATCACTAAAAATGCAGTAAAAATCAGAAAGATTATTTATAGGATGAAGGAGTATTTTTGTCAATATTATATATTGGAGCTGTTTTGTACAAGCTGTTTCTTTTTCTATATGTTAACAGTTTTATAGAGTAGTTTGCAAGTAGATGACATTTCAGAAAATTAGTTGCACTTCACATCTAAGTCAGTAAACAATTTCTCCCTGAGATAAGAAAAGTTTACTTAGATATCTATAAATGCAATTAAGGAAATAAAAGTAGTTAAATTGTTGCACGGTCTGTGCATTAAAGATATATTTTAAATTATAATAAGGACCGGGCAGTGGTGGCACACACCTTTAATCCCAGCACTCGGGAGGCAGAGGCAGGCGGATCTCTGTGAGTTCGAGGCCAGCCTGGTCTACAGAGCTAGTTCCAGGACAGGCTCCAAAGCCACAGGGAAACCCTGTCTCGAAAAAACTAAAAAAAAAAAAATTATAATAAGGATCTCATTGACCAAGAGTGCAGTGTTGTAATCCTATAAATAAACTAATTAGCAATTTGAATGTTTTGCTGATATTTGTTATCTCATACACCATAAAATTATTATGTATAAATAGAGAGATAGCTGACAAATGCTTTAAAGACCCTTGTGTACACACAGATGTGTGTTTTCAATAGCAAAATAGATCTATTCATATATGGGTTAAATTATAACCAGTAAAAATTTAATACTGAGGTAAAAATATACCTATTTTATGCCTTGAGTTCCACATCAAAAATGTCTTTCACTAAGATTCCAAAGTTTAAAATTACCCCCATTATAGTTTTCTGAACATTTTCAATTTGATACCGAAGGGGTAAATTCAGTAATAAATATTTTTTTTACCATATTTATAGTGAATATATTTTCCCTCAGAGATACAGAGATAATTTTCCACTCAGTCTTGCACAGGCAATTTCTAATATGTTCTTCAGGACAGAATTTGTGAGACAGAGATACTGTGTTTCACCCACCACCAAGTTTCCTGTGAGACTTCACTATGGTTCAGTCCAAGTTACCAGGTTATATTTCCTGCAATGAGCCATATAAATCCACCTGCCAGCATAGATAGACTCTTATTCTTTTCAAATCATCATCATCATCATCATCATTACTATTATTTTGTGAGACAGGATTTCTCTGTGTATCCCTGCCTGTCCTGGAACTTGCTCTGTAGACCAAGCTGGCCTTGAGTTCAGAGATCCTCTTGCCTCTGCCTTCCGAGTGCTGGGAATAATGGCATGTACCACCACTAAGTAAATAATCAAATAATTCTCTTCAACTTCTTAGGGGCGTCTTCTGATATAAAAACATTTCATGGACATTAGAGGCTTGGATAGTCTGGATGTTATCATTCCCATGAACCCAAGTTGCCTATGTTCTGGCAAAATGCCTAGCTACCCCAAGTGCTGGTACTTCAGGGATCCAAGGCCTTGCATGCACCATCAAGCATTTCAGGCAACCAACATAGTCACCCAGGGTCCTCAAGCCCTACGCGATCTACAGGGGCTTGCACTAGACAATCTTTAAAAGTTGGATGTGCCCACTCCATGGTCTCTTACCACATAAGTTTCCGATAGGCCAGAGCACTTTCTCTCTCTCCTCCTCTTAATAAACTCTGAAGTTGTGTATCTTGTGATCCATTCTCGTGTCTGGTAATATCACCGAAGACCTAGGATAGAACCAAACACGACTGGTCAGTCTCACAGTGAAACCGTAGGCAGAGCTATGTGAATCCTGTGGAAAAGGATGAAAGATTATAGGAGCCAGAGGAGCTAAGGACACCACAAGAAAGAGAATAAACTAACCTGGGCTCATAGGGGTTCGCAGAGACTGAACTGACAATCAGGGAGCCTGCAGGGAACTGACCTAAGTTCTCTCCATATATGTTACAGTTGTGTAGCTTGGTCTTTCTGTGGGACTCCTAACAGTAGGAGCAGGGCTGTCTCTTACTCTTTCACTGGCATTTGGGACCCCTTTCCTCGTACTGGGTTGCTTTCTCTAGCCTTAACAGGAGAGGAGGTGCCTAGTCTCACTACAACTTGATATACCAAGGCTGACTGATATCCATGGAAGGCAAGCCCTTTCTGAAGACAAACAGAGGAGAAAAAGTAGATTGGGAACAGAAGAGAGAGGAGGGGAAACTGCAGTCAGGATGTAAATAATAATAATTATTTCATCAAAATATTAGGAAAATTAAAATTAATCAGTACAATGGATGTGGCCAATGAAGGAAAACATCAGCATATTCCTATAAGTGTTAGCGTTCAATTACCAGATATAAAATACTAAAGCCATGAAAGCAATTGCTTCTGGAAAGGTCCCTTACCTATATAATTGTCTCCTCCCCCACTGTGTGTGTTCTCTTGTATGTGTGTGTGTGTGTATGCCATCTAGAGAGGCATAAATAATCCTATTTGTAGGTTGTTTTGTACTCTCTGGAAATGTAAAATGAAGAGAAAATTATGTAGCTCCCTGCATAATCAGGACCTCTCAATTTCTTTGATATTCATCAATGGGTTTCAAGAAGGCACAATGATTTTATAACAATACCAAGATGCTCTTTGTTTTTTTCCCATAGTGCTGTCAATGTAGTAGTGGACAGAATAACCGGCACATTGTCCTAACTCAGGGCAGTATCACCAAACCATACTAACTCAGGGCAGTATCACCAAACCATACTAACTCAGGGCAGTATCACCAAACCATACTAACTCAGGGCAGTATCACCAAACCATACTAACTCAAGGCAGTATGACCAAACCATACTAACTCAGGGCAGTATCACCAAACCATACTAACTCAGGGCAGTATCACCAAACCATACTAACTCAGGGCAGTATCACCAAACCATACTAACTCAGGGCAGTATCACCAAACCATACTAACTCAGGGCAGTATCACCAAACCATACTAACTCAAGGCAGTATGACCAAACCATACTAACTCAGGGCAGTATCACCAAACCATACTAACTCAGGGCAGTATCACCAAACCATACTAACTCAAGGCAGTATCACCAAACCATACTAATTGCCTTATTCTGTGTTATCATGTACTCCCAGCTTCCAAATGGCCAGCTTTACTTACTTAAAAATGTCTTTGAAGAAGGAACCAAATGATTAAAATCTGCTGGATAAGAACATTTAATTTCTTTTGTATGATATAAAGGACAGTCCATATCCAGCTCTTCTGTCACTTCCCAGGGTACAATGGCATCTTCAGTAAATGAAGATGGAGATAGCTCAGTGGCTAAGAGCACTTGCTGTTCTTGCAGAGGAATGAGTTCCCTTCTAAATACCCCTGTCAAGGGGTTTACAGCCATTTTAACTCTCATACCAGGGGATCCAAAACCCTCTTCTGGCCTTATCAGGCATCTGTGCATGTGTGTGCATGCACATGCATCATACATCTCTGTCTCTGTCTCTCTTTCTCTCTCTCTCAAGCACAAACACACACGAAGAAAAAAGAATAGGCGTGATTTGCTAGAATGACATATTTTTCCCTTTAGGAAATAGCTGAAAGACAAACTGTGACTATTCAGACTTGGATATTCACAAGCATTTCCCACAATCAATTAGGTAAACCTGTCACTTCCATGCTGGCTTTCTTGTCAGTGATAAAATTTTAGAGTTGTTGAAAATTAGATAATTAGAAAAAATTTATCTGCTATTGTGATTCTGACAGCTTCCCAGCAAAGTATTGTTAAATAAAACCTTCATTGTTGAGAAGACTGGTGGCATTAAAATATGTGATTTTTGTGTTGTAATTGAAATGTATCAATATTTGGTAGTTCTGTGATACTCAACTATGATTTCAAAGGACATAAAAGGATACATGACCCAAAGATCCCTTGAAACTGTAAAACAGATCATTGCATTGAAATGAAAGAGTATGTAAAGTAAAATGCTATCTTAGTTTTCTATTTCCCAGGGCCCTTTCTTGCTAGGCTTTATTTTCTTCATATACTTTAGTTGGAGCAAAACAGTGACTGCCGGAGGAGGTGTGAGGGCTTAGTTGTTCTCAGGGTACCATGTGCCGAAGAAACCTGAAAAATGCAAACAATTTTTCTCTTAATATATTTGTTTTGTTTTCTTAAATCATACTTACATTAACATTTAATGGAAATATTCCTGCCTTAGTATAACTTTAACTAGTCCTCAATTTTTATTTCACACACAGCACATGGTGAATACTGAAGGTTATAATCTAGTATAAGTGGAAACCCTGACTTTCCTTGAATTTAAAAATATTCCAAAGCTGGGCAGTGGTGCCACACACCTTCAGTACCAGCACTCAGGAGGCAGAGGCAGACGGATCTGTGAGTTCTAGACCAGCTACAGAGCAAATTCCAGGACAGCTGAGGCTACACAGAGAAACCCTTTCTTGACTCCCCTCCCCCGCCCCAAAATTAAAAAAGGATTCATAGACAGAGTCAGAGATCTGCCTACCTTTACTGTGGAAGCTACAGGAGAGGCTTTGTCTTCCCTTTTATGAATGGAAGCTAGATTTTTTTTCTAGTTCCATTCATTTGCCTGCAAATTTCATTGTCATTTTTTTCTTTTAAATAACAGAGTAATGCTCTATTGTGTGAGTGTACCACATTTTCTTTATCCATTCTTCTGTTGAGAGACTTTAGGTTGTTTCCAGGTTTTTGCTATTATGAATTAAGTATGCAGAGGCAGGGACCTCATGAGAACATGTTAGTACATTAGCACATCTCCTCAGTGCCCATGATCCTTTCTGGTGCACAGGAAGTCATTCTCTGTGAGGAACCTTAGGTCTGCTCACCTACTGTTCCAAATGGATTTATGGATAAGGTGGAGGGAAGCTGTTTATCCATGTTCTGAAGGCAAGGATTGACTGAGCTTTTGCAGATATTATTAAACCGCATCAAATTTCTCAAACAAAAAAGAGTGAGAAGTCCCACAAATCAAGAGAAAATAGTAAGTTGTCATGCCTGTCATGCTAATGGAGGGCAGAACGTAGAGAAGATATTGAAAGTGAAGCAATTTTCTAAAACTCTGCAGTGCTCTTTTTTCTGTGCAGTTAGTTTGTATGAACACATCGCATTTAGAAACACTCCAGAATTTAGCAACATTCACCAGTGTTTGATCTTTGCAAACTTCTAATCCTGCACCTATGTTTTTACAATACCAAATGATGTATCAAAAAATGAATTGCAGCAAAGTTTGTGTTATTTTGGACCTGAAAATGATCAAAGACGGTGAATTTTCTCAATTTTTCCTCTACAGCGTCCATGAAGGGCTGTTTTATTCCTGACATGCCGCAGAGGAGACCATTTGAATCAGTCATACGATACTGGCAAGGCATGAAAGTCAGGTAAAACCACTGTGGATGGGAAGGAGCTGGGGTGTAGTAAGAAGTCGAGAAACACCTGGGCTAAGTACTGGAGTTTTCATTTTCTAGTAGTGGTGAACAAACCATTTATGTGCCTAGATGCCCCCTGAGCACTGGGATTACAGTTATGCGCTGCCGTGTCGCTGATCTGTGTTGATCAGAGGACACTTGCATGAAGGATGTGCTCAGGGAACAGGGCCTTTCTGTCCCTCTGCTTCAATCCATGAAAACTAGCCCACTCTACTTACTGAGCCCAGAATGTTCAAGACCGTACATACTGATTTTATAACTACAGTACGTACATACGTGATTTTATAACTACAATACATATGTGATTTTATAACTAAACAATGAAGAATTCAGGATATCAAGATGATTCATAGTATGCCTTCAAGGAAAGTATCCTCTTTTTATTGGGGATAACTAATGCAATGCATTCAGGGGCTCTTTTATATTTTGAATTTATATATTTTTTTGTATACACTGGTCTAACAAGATTTTATTTTGCCATATCTGGCAGACATCCTGTTGAGTTAATTTTATAACTGAGAAGTACTAAATTCTTTGGCAGGCCATTCTATTCCCTATCTGATTTCACATCTTTCTGGAGGGAGCATGAAGATCCTTTTAGACATAGAACATGCATAGAGCTCCCAAGCATGTAACTCCCGAGTACAAAATAACTCAGTTCAAGTATTTGGATAAATATTTGTCTAGAACTTTGTATTTTGATATCTCTGTGTGCAAAAATATGAAGGCATATGTTTATTGGTCATGGAGAAATCTCATCTTAGGCGATGAGGGTTTGAGCAAAGGAAAGGTGCTTCATGGGAGAAACAGAACCATGAAGTCCAGTTCACCAGCCATGATGTTTGAGCCTCTGAACTTTTATACAAGAAAGATCACACAGTACTGTGGTTATTTTCATTTTTCTATTTCCTGTCTGTTTTCTGGTAAGACATCCTGGATGTTAATATTTTCATAATGTTATGCTTGGGTGGAAATGGACCTTAACAGTTTTACGTGATAATTAGAAAATGTGCATCCATCTATGTAACAAGTTATCCTTAGTAAATACAATCTAGCAACACATTTTATCTTCATGTTCACTTTTAATGTGTGCTTTAAATAGAAATGCTTCCTACATATTTTCATGGAAATGAAAGGGAATTTTTTTGTACAAGATGGCCATGGGATAGAAAATCGTTCTTTCAGATTTTGCTGTTTCGTTGCCTGTTTTTATTGTAAGTGATGGTTCAAAGATTTCTTTTACCTTCAAGTAACGATTTTTTATTAAAAGGTGGGAAAATTGGAAAATGGAAGTGGGCATGGATGTTGTTCTCTAGGATTACTGAATGCTTTGGAATGGATTTATTTCTGAAATGCCTGTAAGAAGTTGCCTGGGGTTGACAAATTGATGTTTGCTGACCGCTTTTGCAGGCTTGTCCTATCCTTGTAATATTTTCGTTTTCCTTTAGCTTGAAAAGATTCTGGAGGAAGCCTCTCTCCTTTCTCTCTCCCCTCTTTTCCACAGAAAAGGACAAATTTAAAATTATTTTATATAGGAATTTCTGTAACATCCTGAAATTGCTGTTTGAGATATATTGGTTTTCCCTTTTTAATCTCTGGGAAAAGATTACTTTCTCTGTATTCAATAACTTGTAGTATGTTATAGCTGTGGCCTGTTACCATTTCCCCAGACATGGGATTCAGGACGTGTTCAGCAATAATACACAGGGTAGCAGATGCTGGCCAGGAAGTCACTCTTCAGGGACCTCTGCACATTAATAAATGTGGGCGCTGAACCCTTGTTAGAGTGACTAAATGCAGTGCTGACCTATACCTGTGTCTCTCTGTTTCAACAAGTACAGATTGATTTTCCTGTATCTGTTTCCTCTTTTGACTTTGGTTCTTGCTTGAAAAAAACAGGTATTTCATACAATTATTTAGAGCGCTGTCTGTCTTGTGCCATTATTAAGCCTGGATAGTTACTTTCCTATAACACCTTAGCAGAATAATACGGGAAATATTTGAGTCCTAGGCTATCCTGTTTGGTAACTATGCAGTCCTTTCCCAAATAGAATCCTGATTCTCACTGTTTTCTTTCCAAATACGTGGAAATTGCAATTAGCTTACATAATATCGCCTATGAAAAATACATTAGATAACAGTAACAAAACCTTCAAATTACTTATTTTAATTTATAATTTCCAGTATCTGTTTGCTTTACCTTGGTCTACTCCTTTAGTGTCTTTGTTCTGTCTCTGGTTTGATTCCAGGCTGCTTTTCCTAAGTCAATTAAATCTGGTTGTCTCTAAAGTGCTACTTGAAACTAATCTTATTCATACGCCATAGTTACTTCTCTTCATGTTGCTCACTAAATCCCATCTTCCTTCCTGCCTCCCTCCCTCCTTCCCCTCCCTCCCTCCTCTCTTTGTTCTTCCCACTCTCCCCTCCCTTCCTCACCTTTCTCTCTCTCCCCCCCTTCTTTCTTGAGACATGGCCTCTCTATGTTATCACTTGTTATCCTGGAACTCTATGTAAACCAGGCTGACCTTGAACTCACAGACATCTACCTGCTTTTGCCTCCAACACAATGAAATTAAAGTCATGCACTGCCATCCCAAGAGGTTCTAAAATTCTAACATAATCTCTGACTTGCAATTTATTTTTCTGGAATTTTCTGGAACTTTCTAGAATTCAAGATAATTTTTCTTATATGTGCTATGTATAACATGTTTGAGTATATTGAGAGACATATCCATATGTTACATTGAATTATGAATGAAGTGATAGGAAATAGTGAATAATGTTAGATTTTAACATTAAAAAATCTCTTAAAAGTTTTTCTTTTTATTGACTGAGGTTTCTGTCCTGCCTGGTCTTGCAGTCATTCAGTCCCAAATAAACACACAGGGGTCTACATTAATCATAAACTGATTGGCTTATTAGCTCAGGCTTCTTATTAACTCTTATAACTTATATTAGCCCATAATTCTTGTCTGGTGTCAGCCACGCAGCTTGGTACCTTTTCAGAGAGGCAGTCACATCTTGTGTCCTCTCTGCTTGAGTGTTGTATGCAGACTGAATCTTTCCTCTTCCCAGAATTCACATGTTCTCATGGCCCCACCTACACTTCCTGCCTGGCTACTGGCCAATCAGCATTTTATTAAAATACAATTGACAGGGTACAGACCATTGTCCCACAGCATCTTCTTTTTCTTAGTATTAAAAATCTTGAAGAGGATGGATTGAAAGGAAAATTTCTCTATCAAATTAAAACTTCTGAGAGATGGAGAAATTTTCATCTTTCATGTGTCTGGATGATGCAGGATGTAAACAGATGCACACTGTCAATGGGCAGTTTGAAGTCCAGGACGGGTAACATGTGTTTGAGTTGTGAGCATTTAATTTAATTCAACGTAGGACATCTATTTCATGAAACATCCTTCAGCAGATCACTGTCCATAATTACCACGTGTTAGGAGGTCTAAGAAGTGGAAAATAAATAGCACAGAGATATATTGGCAAACTATGAAATAAGCATTTAAGCAAAGACAGGCGAAGAAAATGGGAAGTAGATTTATTCAGGTAGGCAATATAGAACAATAAACAAAAGAGTTTAAGGGCGATATAAAAGTTATTAAAAGTAAAGTTGAGTGGGGCGGAAGGTGAGGGAAAGTTCACACTACAAGCCAAGAACTAGTAGCAAATGGAATGATTGCTTACACTGTGTGTACTCCGTCACGAGCAGAGTTAAAGTGCCAATGTCGTTCTTGAACTTGCCTGTTGTGTTTTATCTGGTGATGAATTACACCACGTTACTTCCAAAGTAGCCCAGGAAGTGTCGGGGAGCCTCTTTTCTCTAGTTATTTAGAAAGATGCTTTTAATTCCAAGATTTTAATTCCTTGGATTGTTATCACAAGGTAGAGGTGACTTATTTGTTTAATTAAAAAGACTGATGTTCATGAGAAAATAAAAAGAAAATGCCTAACAGTGTAAAGCAAAAGCCAATACCAGAACCTGAGTTTACAGGAGTGAGTTATCTTTGTACAGATCATTAAATGAAATTCATCTCTCGTATGCCATTTAAGGGAGGTAGTTCAAAACACTTTATATGTTTTGTGGAACTTGCACGTCACATGGTATTTATCCGAGTGTTTAGTGAAGTAATGTTTGTTCAAATAATTTGTCAACAGCTTGACTTTAGTGTTTTTTTTTTTAGCACTAAACCCTTCTTAACACAAGTTGTTAATTTCTTATAAAAATGTTTAATGAATTATGTCAAAGTAATTAAGAACACTGAAGAAATTAACTCAATCTTTTCTTTATATTTAAAAAAGCTAGAAATGTTATGTCTTGAGGTATAAACAGTAATATTAATTTTTTCTTATAATTTAAGTTTTTTATTTTACATACCAACCCCAGTTCCCCCTCCCTCCCCTCCTCCCAATTCCCCTGCTCCCCCCCCCATACCAACCCCATCCACTCCACAGAGGGGATAGAGCCTCCCCTGGCATGCTAAGATGAGGCAGGGCCAAGCCCCTCAACCCTGTAATCAAAGATGAACAAGGCCTCCCACCATAGGAAATGGGCTCCCAAAAGCCAGTTAATGCATTCAGGATAAGTCCTGATCCCACTATCAGCATTTGCCCCCCAGCAGATCAAGCCACATAACTGGGATCCATATTCAGAGCACCTAGATTAGTCCTATGCACGTTCCCCAGCTGTCAGTCCAGAGTACCTGAGCTCACAGTACCTCAGGTCAGCTGTCTCTGTGGTTTTCCCAGTCATGATCTTGAACCCCCCTTGCTCATATGATCCCCTCTTTCTCTCTTCAACTGAGCTCCAGGAACTCAGCCCAGTGCTTGGCTGTGGGTTACTGCATTTGCTTTCATCAGTTACTTGATGTGGGTTCTAAAGGAACTTCCAGGGGTAGCACCATCCCTGACTTCAAACTCTACTCTAGAGCTATAATCATAAAAACAATGTGGCATAAAAAAGATATGTGGATCAGTGTAATTGATTTGAAGACCCTGACATAAATCCACACAACTGTGGCCATCTGATTTTTGACAAAGAAGTCAAAATTGTACAATGGAAAAAAGAAAACATTTTCAACAAATGGTGCTGGCATAGCATGACTGAATGTCAACATGTAGAGTAACTTTTGGTCTAATCCTTCCCCTGGAAGCTTGCATCATGCCTGCTGGTAGTATTACAGCTTGTCCTTAGGGAGGAGGCTTTCAGGTCGGATCCAGCTTGGGTCCTGTGTCTGAAGAACATGGTATCTTCAGCAATAGGGACTTACCTTCAGCCCATGTGGGAAAATTCTATCTACACTATATTTGTAGACTTACATGTATTATGTGTAATTTTAGGTAAATAGATAATTATGTGAATCCCTATGACTTTTGCAGACATCCATTTTCCATCTACCTCCCTGATTGCTCCCCTCCCCATCATGTTTTAGATTCCCCCTTCAAATCAGCAGCAAAACATTGGAATTTTAAAAAACTCTCATACAATTCTAATGCTGAGTGGGTATCATTATCACCATACAGCTCTACGTAGGCACACACTCACAGCTTTGTGCTCCTCAATGCTGGCGAAAGTCTCATAAACAGAGATTAGGCTATGCTGTCACTGTGAGAATGTTACAGTGTGGTTACAAGGACCTAGATGGTAAAGTCTACCACAAACTATGCTGTGTGCTGAGTAATGCATATATAGGCATGTATTTGTATATCACATTGTATAGTAGAGTATGTACAATATGGTCTTTTGAGCAAATGACAAACAAAACAACTTGCAACAAAGTCATGAGAAAAAGGAAGCAATTAAGAGACATGAACAGATGGACTGGGTGCTGCCCGTGTAACAGGCATACTGCGGTATATTGATCACCCTTTTGTATGTATTGATACGAGTGCACTCCCTAGTAAAGGTGCGAAGCTAACTAGAACAAGTACATTAGACAGTAGTGTACATGTTTATTATGATTAACAAGCATTATGTAACATGCACAATTAAATGTGCGGTGCAGTGTGCTTGTTTATGCAGCATCCCTACGGCGATGCGAGAGCTGTGCTGTCACCCTGGGATGGGAAATTTGGGGCTCCATCATGTCTGACCTTAGGGGACCACTGCTATATCTATATCTGAATTGATCTCAGCGTTGTTGGGTAACACTCCACCGTGTGTGTACAAATGTATCTATTCTATTACTCCAGCAAACTTTGAAAGCGATTATAGATGAACTATTCAAACTCTTTTGAGCTCAGTATGTCCAGACTCTCTCTTGATCTATTATTTGTATTTGTCTTTTCAAAAACCATCCCATGAAACAGTTGAATCCTTTCTTTGGTTCCTCATAGGCTAATTTACCTTTAAGGAAGCCATGTAACTGGAAATTTCCCTGTTTTGTTAGGTGACCATACAGAATCATTAAAATTGTCCTAAATGTTCTGTGAGTTTTTTCAAACAGAAAAGCCTGGAAATACTGGTGCGGGGGGCAAGAGAGGAGAAGAGGAAGGAAAAAATAATTTCTGACTTCTGAGGTCACATTCTTGTTATACTGAATTCCAAACTCAGAAATAAATCAGATGAATTCTCTATTAAATAGGAAAAATCTAAGAAGGCTTAGTATATCATTTCCAACAACCAATTCAAATGTTTCAATCCAAAATGGAAATGCTCAATTACAAAAGTTTAGACATTCAGTAAGATATCTTTGAGGGAAAGCTGTGGGATATGCTTTGAAATCATTCAGATAAACTGGTTCCTTAAGTAGGCTTAAGAGTCCTTTTCACATGACATTGCTAAATTGGGGTGAAAAGGCAATTATAAGATAAATATGTTTTACTCACGAGTGTGACTTGGGGTAATAGAACTTACTACATCTTTCTGTATTTCTTGCCTGCACTACTATTTTTCATTTTCTGCTATGTTACAACCTTAATTTACTATTCATTGTGCTTACAGAGTGTCTCTAATCCTACGTCCCAGGAAATATATTTTCATCAGCGCAGAGAATCAAACGGTGACATGTTTATGGGTTAATATCATGAAATAATAAATATTTACCAGACAAAATACACAAAAGAATTGAATAAATTTTGCTCGATATTTCTTACAGTATCACCAGGAGACCAGTTGAAAAATATTAGCACTGAAGTAGATTTTTGTGCGTGAAAATTTATAGCAACGGGAAGCAGAACTTTAAGATGAAGCTGCCGGCATAATCTTACCGCACGATCCCTAGACTCTGTCGGGGAGATTGAAACTTTTGATCTCCATCATTATCTTTAGGTAGTGCATTCATAAACCGAGCAGAGGTGAGTAATGTTCTCCAACAAAGCCCGTCGGTAGAGCCAGTGTCTTGAAAGGCACCTCCATCCCTGCCTCCCACCATCTATCGACAGGGGACCACTCGTCTCAGCTCTTCTGGTTGTGTTACGAAAGCCCACTGTTTACCTTAAGCTTCTCTTTTTCCTTACCAAAATTTTTTTTTCATAGTATTCAGACAATTTTTGCTAAGGTATTTTCTTTGGGGGGGCGGATTACAGTTTCTTCTTTAACGCTTAGTATCCCTGCTAATAACTACAGGAAAGGAACTGGGGTCTCTAAGTTAGCTGCTTTGTGTGTGTGACAGGAAAGTTTTGAAGCAATTCTTATGTTCATATGCTTGTGTGCACACAGTGGCCATGATGTCAACCACAGGAGCCGTTCCTCTGCCGCCGTCTGTCATGTTTTTGTGATGGCCAATTAGACGAGGCTGGTGGACCAGGGAGCCTAGAGGTTCATCTATTTCTGCTTCCCCAGTGTTGTCAATACAAGTGTGTACCATCGTGTTGGCTTTCCGTGTGGACGCTAGGGAGAGAATTCAGGCCTTGCGCCTGATTCAGGATTATTGATTTCTGTCAATCAGCAGTTGGTGAATAATTCACTGCTAAAGAAACACTGGTGCTTGCTTTCTTTTGATCTCATAAAATAGTCTTTTCATTTGAAACATTTCTAAATAAAACAGTAGAAAATAATCTTATTAACTGCTTAAAAGAGGAAAGTGAATTCAAGCGTGCCCGATTAAAATGCCATTATCTTTTATAGCCTTAGTGTCATGGTCAATTTGTTTAATTTTATTCTCCACTGGTTAAAGGTTTTTGAAAATAAAATGAAATATATACTTATTTATAGAGGAAACCATTGTAAAATTCATAAACAATTTTTTTTTAGTCATGTTTGGTTCTATCCTAGGCTATGCAGTCTACCGTTCTTGGCCATTCAGGCAGTGGAGGGAGGGCATGGACTCAGTTAAACCAAACAGTGTTTGGCCACTCTCACAGTTCTAGTTGTCATCTCTTGGAGGTCTGCTTTCTCTGGTCTTTGGTCTTGGGAATGAGAAAGTAATAAATACAATTGGTCAATGTCATTCACATGGTCATCCTATTACTCTGTGATTTAGAGATTGGCTTACAGAGCACAGCTGGAGGAGTGCAGAAATGGCAGTCTGCATGCTAGAGAGGCTGGGAACCTCCTAGCTCTACAGTTTGCACTGTTGGATGCTCAAGTAGTCTCAATCCGGAGCGAAAGGCCTAGGGCAATTCCTGGAGAACTGCTGGCCTTCATCAAGTACAGCAGGGATGGTGCCAGAAGTCCCAGCAGCAACAGGACAGTCACAGTCACAAGGACAACACCAAGGCAGGCAAGCAAGTAGCCCTGCTTTTCCACTCAGATTTCAGTGCTGCTGAGAGAAGGTACTGCCTACTTAGTAAAGGGTCTTTCTTCACCAAGTTAACCCTTCCCAGAAATGCCCTTATGAACCCTCCCCGAGGCTTGGTTGAATCCAGACGCCGCTAAACTGACCGTCAAGATTCACCACCAGGCAGTTGTGTCTCTGTTGGTTTAAATCTGGATCACTACAAACAGGAGAACCTAAGGTAGTGTTACCATCAAGAGAGGCATATGGATTCATCTGAGGAAGATGGAAATGGGATGTGTCAGTCTCTGTATTTGTTCACACACGAGTGGGGCGGTCTACATTCTGAAGCGTATGTAGAGCTTATTGGGGGCAATGATTCAGAGTCAGTTGTGTGTAAATAAGATTTTCTGCTTTTATAGACTGTGGTGGATTGAATGGAAAATGGCCCCCAAAGCATCAGAAATGTGAACATTCCCAGTTGATGGTTCTACTGGGGGAGATTATGGAACCATTAAGCTGGGCGCCTACCAGAGGAGGTTTATCACTAGAGGCGGGCTTTGAGTGATAGAGACTTGCCTCCTTTCTCTTCTCCCTCTGTGCTCCCCGTGTGTGGGTAAAAGGTGATGAGTGAGCTTCTTTCTCCTGTTCGTGTTGCCAGGCCATGCCTTTCCCACTACAATGGACTCTATCCCTCTTGCCGCTAGCTGAGAACCAAAATAAAGTCCTTCTTTCTTAGGTTGCATCTGCTTGCAGTATTTTATCAAATCAGCAGGAAAGTAACTAACAACGCATCTCATGGATGAAGCTGACTTAGATGGCTCACTGCAGCTGCTGCTCGGCTCACAGAGGCCCAGGCACCAGCCAGAAGGAACACACTTATCAATCAGCGGCTGTGCTCACTGTGGTTCCCTGACCTACGCGTGGGGGAATGGGACATACTTACTGCATGCTTGGAACTGGTGACTTTCTGTACAACTCGAACAGTAAGCAAAGGCAAAGCAAGAGGAGCTTCCCAGAGAGATACCAGGCACTGCAGCATCATCAAACACTCAAAGGGCATTGACTCTTACTCCCTCCTCCGTAAGGCTGCTGGTTTTGTCTTGTGCAGCTGACCAGCAAACCTCCAGGGAGGACTGCAGAATACCTGAAACTGAATAAAGGGCTTTGTCGGCAGGTAGTGTTCTGAATGCGATTTCAGTTTTCCTGCTTGAGGAAGCTGACTTTGCTCATGGTACTTTGTCCTGAGTTAGTGATTAGGAAAACTCTTTTCATAAAAAAAAAAATCTGAACAAGGGAAAATCCACAAGTGGTTTTAGAAGAGAGTGCAGGCTAAAGGTGTACCAATTAGTATTGGGGTTACAGACTGCATTGGTGGCTGGAACTTGCAAAGCAGCGTAGAAAGTAGCATGGGACAAAGTTGTGAAATCTGGCTGGGTGTTGTAACTAAATTATAATCTTAAAATACATCAGACAAACAAAGCTAGAAACCTGTGGCTGGGAGCTCATAAACCCCAGGGGAAAACCCACTACTGTTATTTATAAATGGACATAGTATCAAAAGGCGTTCTAAATATGCATCTCTTATACCTATACATTAGTATAGCTCTTGGTCCTCGCTAGAGAAGTGTTTTTTGTTTGTTTCTTTGTTTATCTTAGTGGATGACATCATCATGGAGACTCACAACTGGCCAAAGTGCAGAAAATAAGTATCTGTGGAATGCTAGCCGTAAACAAGATATAAATAGCACATTCCTACCTCCTTTCCCCCCAGTTCACGGGGAACATCTCACAGGAGAGTAGAAAGATTGTGAGAGGCAGAGTCAAAGAACTGGGCTGGAAGCGTGTCTTGTGGACATGACAGGACCATTGCACACAAGAACCCACAGCAGCTGTAGATGCTTGCACAGGACCAGCTCAACACCAAGCCAGTCAGCATCCCAGCACAGTGGGGACAGTCCATGAGTCTCTACTTCTAGTTAGGGAGCTATAACAGCCGATGGATGCTGAGGGAGGTCGAGTCCATTTTATTAAAGGCTAGGGCCTCTGGAAGATTGACTATGCTCCAGGGATGGTGTAACACCTATGGTATTTGGGCAGCACAAAATACAAGAATAGTAGGAGAGGAAGTTGGGTAATGGACGTAGGGTAGAGACCTGGGGGAGTGTGAAAGTGGGACTAGGAGGTGCCTATAACCAAAATACATAGTATACGTGCATAAAATTTAAAAATAGATTGTAAAAACATGCGTAGAGTTTGGTGGTATTGCATAAACTGCGAGCTCACCAAGGCCAGCTGGACTGTTACCAGAAAAAGCATGGGATAAAACTGGACTCTCGGAACATGGCAAACAATGAGGGCTGATGAGACGCCAAGGACAATGGCACGCGGTTTTGATCCTATGCAATGTGCTGGCTTGGTGGGAGCCTAGCCAGTCTGGATGTTCACCTTCCTAGATATGGATGGAGGGGGGAGGACCTAGGACGTACCACAGGGCAGGGAACCCTGACAGCTCTTTGGACTGGAAAGGGAGGGGGAGAGGAGTGGGGGGAAGGGGAGAGGGGTGGGAGGAGGGGGAGAAGAGTGGGAGGAGGGGGAGGGAAATGGGAGGCTGGTGGGAGGAGGTGGAAATTTGTTTTTTTTTTCTTTTCTTTATCCTCCTTTTATCAATAAAAAAATTAAAAAAAAAAAAAAGAATTTAAATATATTGCTTTAAGTTTCAGTTTAAACCCAGTTAGGAGGGCAGAGAAAAGATTCGCTGCTAGAAAATTCTTGGCTTTGACATGAAGACTAGGTTGAGTGGGACACAGTGTGAGGTAGAAGCTAAAAGGCCAATTCATCGTCCACGTGAGAGCTGATACTGGCTTAGACTGAGATAGTAGCAGGCGAAATGGACCAAAATGTTTGGACTAGAGAAACACTTCTGAAAGCTGAGCTAATAGAATTTGATGATGGATTAAAGGTGAGAGAGGAATCAAGAAAGGAAGGCACTAGACGTTTGTCCCGAGCTTAATGTGGACATGAGAGGAAATCCTTAAGGGAGAATGTGGCAGGAGACTTGAAAGACATCTATTTTTCCACTTAAGCGTATAAGGCTCCATCCAGATATGCACTTAGATAGGCAGTGGAGATGCTAAACAGGCAGGCGGATAAGTGAGTCTGACCTTCCAGGGATCAGCTAGGGTTAGGGCTAGGGTTAGAGCAGCGCTGTCTAAAGCCACAAGATTCCTTAGCACTAAAGAGAATACAGAGATGAATGGAGGTGAATGGCTAGTAATGGAGTGCTCTTAATATTTGGAGGTTAAGCAAAAGAGAAAGAGATAACACGAGAGTCTACTGGCGTACAACTAAAACAAGAAAAAGTTGGATCCCAGAAGCCAGAAGAGAAATCGTTCACAAATGAGGCAGCGATCAATTATTTCAAATGCGATTGAATTTCAGACAGGGTCAGGACAGAGTCATGATCTCTGACAAGACATAGCATAGAACTATAGAGACCTTTACAAGAACACTCTTCGAGATGCAGAGATGGGAGTGGGAGGTTGCTGTTAAATAAGAAGGGATCAAGAAGGCCTTAAATTATATATGTTGAGCAAAATTAGAATGCACAGCAGCCTAGCTACAAGCAAAACGTTGAGGCAAGAGAACTCTAAATCTTCATTTGTCTAATACACATTTTTGAGCTCTGCTTCTTACTGTCTCTTTTACTACTTCTCTCCTTTAAACAGTAACCAGTCTTTTAGTGTTCTGCCCACACCGTTTTACAGTCTACATCCATTGGTTCTGGAAGCTCTCTCTCCAATGTCACCAATGCTTGCTCATTTCCTTCTCTCTGATTGCTCAGAAGTTGGTATGGTACTATCTTCTCAAAACTTTCTTATTCCTTATTAGCAGTTCCTTATTACAGTTTTCTATTGAATTGCTTTTCTTCTATCACATGTCCTTTTAGAGACTTTCTTTTTTTTTCAGTTGTTGCAAAAAAAAATTTCCGCCTCCTCTCCATTTCCCATTTCCCTCCCCGTCCTCGCACACATCGCCCCCTCCCCTACTCCCCTCTCCCTCTCCCCTCCCCCTAGAGACTTTCTTAAGAATTATTATTACATACAATTTTTCTTCAGACTTTGCATTTCCTTCCACAATAATTGGCCTAGGGTCTAATGGCCTCAATGACTTCAAATATCCCTTCAATGTGAGTGACTCATCTATTTGCAATCTTAATCGACTTCCAAGTTCCCACCCACATCTTTTATTTTCATATCAATAATCTTACTTGATAACTTGTCAGCTGCATGCTGTAGGCTCACTCATCTTCAAGGCTTTCTGTAAAATGAAGAAAGTTAGCTATCATAAACAATTTCCATAAAGTTAGACAATATTCCAACATCTAAATAAATGTTTAGGAATAAAAATGTCTTATGAAAAAAATGTGTCTTAGTTCTTAATGTATAAATGTAGAAGAATTATTCATAGAATATTTTATACCTATAAAATGCTGAAAGCTGATCAGAAAATCGGTTCTTATCAAATAATTAATCAGATGTTTGATAAGACATTAATGGTGCAAGGAGAGATTACCAGTATGAATTTTAGTTAGTGACAACTCACTTAAGACCAGACTGGAAATATTGCTTGGGACGCGAATAGCAGGTATCTAAGGCACATTTTCATGGTACTTTACTGTGAGACACTGTACTGTCTGCATATGTACAAAGAAATTAAGGCTATGATTATGACCTTAAAGAACCATATTTACTCCAGCCATTCAAAGTTATATGAATAATGATTGGCTGAAGTATTTTTGCTAGTAGGAAGAAGTTCTGAATTAATGGGAACAGTTTTAAGGAGAACGTGGCATTTATGGGGGCTAAGTAGCATTAGTGGGAATCACAGAAAAATCTGTGGAGAAATAGAATTCCAGGCAGAGGAATGAAGTGGGCACTGAGGTGGAAATGCTATTAATGCGTTTAAGTACTTGTTGAATTTCTTTGATCTGCTTTGAGAAAGACATGGATTTTGGATTTTTCCACCAGATTTTGGAATATGTAATATACATCAGGAGTTACAAGGTGTTATTTTAGGTAAAATACCTAAATATAAATGCAAAAGTCATTTATGCTTTACATAGCCTCAGGTAACTTTACATAATATTTTTTAATGTTCTGGCATTTTGCTTGCACTTGGTCATCTGAGGACAGGTGTAGATTATCCTCTCATGACACAATGCTGTCAGGTAAAATGTTTGGGAGTTTGGAGCGTTTCATGGTTTAGACTCTTGGGTGAGGGATATGCAACCTGCATATGGTTCTGAAGTGTGGATTTTTTGGAGACAGTGGATGTGATGGCTAATCTTGATTGTCAGGTTGATGGAATTTAACATCACCATGGAAACAAACCTCTAGTCTGTGAGAAAGGTTCCTGAAGGGGCTGAGGTAGGAAGACCCTCTCTAAAATGTGGCAGCGCATCCCATGGACTAGCGTCTGACTGAATGAAAAGGTGAAAATTCCGGAGCCTCAACATCTATCTCTTTGCTTCCTGACTATGGACGGATACAATGTGACCGGATACCTTACATTCTTGCCGTTAAACCTTCTGCCTGATGATAGACTACATTCCCCAGTTGTGAGCTGATACACACCTTTCCTTCCTTAAGTTGCCTGATAGATATTTGATTATAGCATGAGCAAAGTAACTGGACTATAATGGACAAGTATACAGCTTGAGTTGGTGGCAAAATGAGGACACATATTTAAATGTGGAAGTGCTGTATATAATGCAGAGGCAGGGGGCCAGGCTGTGGGTTTCTAATTGTGCTACTTGCCAGTGTCTGAAGAAAACAGCAAAGAATGTTGCATTCTTGTTGGTTTGTACCCGCCTGATGTTCTCACTTTCAGGGTGGAGACAAATTAGCTGCTCTTTGTGCACACCTACTTTCATGGCAAACCTCTTGTTCATGGCAAACCACCCCATCCTTTGGTGGGTCCTACACTATCCTGCCCGAGTTAGACAGCTTGCTATGGGCATTTGCGCAATTTATGTTTTCTGGGAATCTTAGTTTTGCTGATTAATAAAAGGACTTGTGAACCAGATTGTGGGAGTGTCATATATCAATCTGTTGATTTCATTGGCTAAGCAATAAAGAAACTGCTAGGCCCATTGGATAGGCCCACCCTTAGGTGGGTGGAGTAAACAGAACAGAACGCTGGGAGGAAGAGGAAGTGAGGTCAGACTCGACAGCTCTCCCCTCCGGAGCAGATGCCTCAGCAGAGACGCCATGCCCAGCTCCCAGGCAGACGCACGTGATGAAGCTCCGACCCAGGATGGACTTAGGCTAGAATCTTCCCGGTAAGCGCACCTAGGGGCGCTACACAGATGATTAGAAATGGGCTAAATTAATATGTGAGAATTAGCCTAGAAGAGGCTAGATAGGAATGGGCCAAAGCAGTGTTTAAATGAATACAGTGTCCATGTAATTATTTCGGGGCATAAGCTAGCCGGGCAGGCGGCTGGAGTTTTGGGGACGCAGCCCCACCGTCGCCCCTATTACTACAAATGACGCCCAGACGTGTGGCTAACTGAGTCCACAGAAAGCCTGAGAAAGCTTGGAAAAGAATAGAGTAAAGCATGTTTCTTATGGCAATTTCTTGGGTCTGCTCTGATTGCCAGAGGCAAGCAAGCGCCTCATCTAAGAGAGGCTTCCTGACTCAGCTTTAGCTGCAAAGCCTGCAGCTCATTAAGAGGTCCTGCCACGAAACACTTAAACAGTGTTGATGAAAAGCTGAACGCATGCTTTTCGGTTTTCAGCCGTAGCAGGAAAAAAGCTGTGCCATTTAAAAATGCCGGCTTTCTGGGCCATCCTGCCAGGGCAAACTCTGACTGTTTGAGGCTGGAGGGCCGGCTACCGAGAGAGGACTTGAGCGTTGTCTGTTGTAGCTCGCTGGCTGGCAGGGACCTTGAAACGCCAGGTGTGGCTATAAACATGGCTGCAGCCTGTACCTCAGCCGTGAGGCTGGAAAGCTAAGGAATGGGCTGGATCCAGCCGGCAAAGCCACGCCTTTAGTCCTACTGATATTGCTCAGTAATTTAAAGGCTCATGTGGTCAGAAAAAGAGAGATATACAGTAAAGAGAGATTCAAAGACAGAGAAAATTTCTGAATGGTTTAAAGTGTGTTAAAATATATGCAAGCTAAAAGTTGAAGTTCTTAAAAAAAAAGGAAGAGAGTTGTTGTGTGTCCTTTAATCCCAACACTTGGGAGGCAGAGGGAGATAGACCTCTGTGACTTCAAGGTGTGGTAGCACACGCCTTTAATCCCAGTGCCTAGAAGGCAGAGACGAACAGATCTCTGTGAGTTCAAGGTGTAGTAGCAACACCTTTAATCCCAATGCCTGGGAGGCAGAGACAGGCAGATCTCTGAGAGTTCAAAGACAGCCTGGTCTACAGGGTTATTCCAGGTCAAAGATATGCGCTCAAAAAAACAAAAACTTAATGTAGGAATGTCTCAGATTAGATTCTTAAGCGCCTAGTGATTTAAAGGCGTAGATCAAAAGTGCTCCTGGATAGTAAAAAATTGCAGATTCACAATAGGACAGATTCAGACCACTAAATGAATCACACTGTTGGATGAATGTACGTTGGCTTGGGAGAGAGAAGAAAAAGAATATAGAGAATAAAGTTAATGGTTTAAAAAGAAAAAAGTAAAGGTAAAGTCTTTAAAGAGACAGAGTACAGATAGTTAAGAGATTAAAAGAAATAAAGTAAAATAAGCTACGTAAAAAATGGAAAATTCACAGAGAGTCTGGATTCTTTGTATTATTGTGTTTTCTTTAAAATTTTTGACTGTGAAGGAGCTAAGTACAGACAGACATTTCATTATATGGGCTGCCAAGTGGAACCAGAACGGATATCATGAGGGTATGATTTCAGAATTTGGATCTAAGGATATTATACTTTGGAAAAGAGATTCTTCTTTTGTTTTCACAGAGGATGAGACCCTGTTCATTTCTTCTATTCCGATTTGGTATGATGGACCACGTCCTCCTGAAGGGTTGCTGTGAACATCTTCAGAAAATTTCTTCGCTCAACTGCCAACTGAGATGAAACTAGCACACAGGTTATACCATGAAAGACCTAATTAACGATGCCCCCATTCAGCAGGAAGCAGTTTGGAGAGAAAAAACTGTGCCCATGTTCCCAAATATGGTTTATAAATGTTCTTTTACATTTAAAGGGGGATATGATATAGACATGAATAATTTGCATTAGTATAGATTTTGCTTTATTGATAGAGATTTACGGTCAATTTTGTTATATGTATAAATGTTTCTGATGTAACTTTTACTTGATAACTGTTTTGTTATATGTAATTTTGCTATGTTAAGGTTAAAGCCTTCCTTTTTTTGTTTAAACAGAAAAAGGGGAAGTGATGTGGGAGTGTCATATATCAATCTGTTGATTTCATTGGCTAAGCAATAAAGAAACTGCTAGGCCCATTGGATAGGCCCACCCTTAGGTAGGTGGAGTAAACAGAATAGAACGCTGGGAGGAAGAGGAAGTGAGGTCAGACTCGACAGCTCTCCCCTCCGGAGCAGATGCCTCAGCAGAGACGCCATGCCCAGCTCCCAGGCAGACGCACGTGATGAAGCTCCGACCCAGGATGGACTTAGGCTAGAATCTTCCCGGTAAGCGCACCTAGGGGCGCTACACAGATGATTAGAAATGGGCTAAATTAATATGTGAGAATTAGCCTAGAAGAGGCTAGATAGGAATGGGCCAAAGCAGTGTTTAAATGAATACAGTGTCCATGTAATTATTTCGGGGCATAAGCTAGCCAGGCAGGCGGCTGGAGTTTTGGGGACGCAGCCCCACCGTCGCCCCTATTACTACACCAGATGCATCCCTATTTGATTTCTACTTCTTGTTTTTGTTAGGAAAACTACATTTCTCTGAGCCTCCGTTCTCTGGTTTTAAGATCGAAAATGTTCAATGAGACAAATGATGTAAACAATCAATCTAGCTGTGGTGGTCCACACCTATAATACTGGCACTTGGGAGGTTGAAGCAGGAGCACTGAAAGCTTGGTGCAGCCTAGACTAGATTGTAAAACCTGCCTTAAACAACAACAATAAAAAGCTTATTGACTTTTATGTGTAATCAATAAACAAGTCTTTTCCTTATTTTATCTTACCTTTTCAGTGCAGAAATCAGAGTTATTGATGATTTTGGAGTGTGTATGGTACAGGGGATCCAACCCAAGGTGTTATACAGACTAGACAAGCACCGAGTTGCTCCCCAGTCTGGGGTTTCCCTTCTTTAATATCATCCCTCCCTGTTTAATTGTTTTTATGACATCGATTTTTCTGGATTCTTCTTGCATTCTGTTTGGCCTCTGCATCCTCCGCTCTTCCACTAGCGGGTGAGTTACTGTGACTAAATGCCTGACAGAAGTAGCTTAAGGGAGGACAAGTTAATTCTGGCTCAGGTTTCACAGGCTCATGCCCATGAGTGAGGAAATGATGATGGAGCAACTCCTGTCCATGACAGTGGGAGCTTGAGGCAGCTGGGCCCTTTTGAGGGACCCACAGAAAGCACAGGGCATGGCTCAAAGCAACCTAGGCTATCGCCCTTAAAGGCCAACCCCTAACGATCACCTCCACCAGCTATGTCTCTTACCTCAAGCGATGTTACCGCTTGTAGCGGAAGCATCCAAACACACGAGCCTAGTGGAGACGACTGAAATGCAAACCATAGCTTTTTCTTACCTTCTACACGTGTCTTTCCTGGAGATTCAGATTCAGTCTCTGCCCTTTAGCCATATTCTTAAGCCAATCTATCTAATGCCCGCAGCTTCATAGAGGATGTGGAAAATAATGACTCAATTTTTTTTGTCTTCAGTAGTAGTCCTCTTCAAAGACTTAAATTCTGTTCCTATCTGTGTCTTCTCTCTGTGTGGGTGATTGTGCCTTACAACCGTGTTTGAAGGTCAGAGGACAGCTGTGGGGGTCAGTTCTCTCCTTCCTCTATGTGTGCACCAAAGACCGATCTCAGCGACTCAGGTCTGGCAGCAGGTATCTTTGCTTGACGAACCGTTGTGTTGGTCTCTTTTGTCCTATTTGGTTCTGTGTGAGAGCAGATGAACAGACCTCTACTTTTTTTCTAAGTACCTGTAAAGCACTACTAAGATGATGATTAGTGTTAATAAGTCCCTAAGGTCTTATTGTTAGCGGACCTCCTAATGCTCATTTATGTGGAAATAAGACAAGAAAGTGAAGAAATTTAACTCTATAATTCACAGCTGTTGCCTCTCCTTTGCATCCATCCATGGATGTCTTGAACACAAGACTTATCAGCCGGTTAGCCAGCTGGATTATTGTTAAAGGAACACCAGTCATCCCGAGCTTTCCTCGGATATCTAGAGAACTCTGTGATGAGCGCAGCTGCTTGCCCTGTCTACTGAAGGTGTGGCCACAGCCAACACTGTTGAATAGGATTTGTTCCAGACTTTATCACACATTTTGATGAGTATCAGATGACCCTGTAACATCTACACCTTGACCAGAAGGGACACATTTCTGGTGTTCTAGAAGAAGAATTTGCCACCCAAAAGTCAAGACTATGATTGGTCCAAAGAAACAACTGCTATTGGCCCCAGACTAAAGACGGTGATTAATCCCGTAGAGGCAGGATGCTTAGACTCAGAGAGTTGGCGGGGTGCCACTCTCCTGTGCTGCCATGCCTGGTGGTATAGCATTCGCTGCAGCAAATGACTCTCCCAAATGGTCTTTTCTGACCCATTTCCAGTAGGGTGGGTTGAGCTGGCTTAGAGAAGCATTAGACACGGCAAACTGAGAGGTGGGCAGGAGGGCAGAGGTGGCGCTACAGGTGAGCAGTCCTCAGGCTAGCTGCACAAGTGGTGGACGAGCAGCTGTCTGGCAGCAGAAGAAAGAATTGCTAAACAGTTTAGAGCAGCCAGGGCGGGAATAACAGAAGCAGAAGTAGAAAAATAGCAAGATAGCTAAGACTGAAGGATAAAAGGCCACAGAGCACTAGAGAAGAGGAACTGCCGGCCTTCCTTGGTTGCTAGAAACGTTCTACAGAGCTGGGAAGGCTCAGTGCTTGAGGGTATCGGGTACCTAGGCCAGCAATTATACTACTGACAAGAGTTGAGGAACATTGATGCTTAGGCTTAGAAGCTGCAGTGCTAGCTGCTAACTAATGCTGAAGGGAACTGATCTAGGTCCACACAGGGCTGTAGCACTCAGGGCTCTGACACCAGAGGGCGCCACCTGATGCTGTTCTTATCTGCTTCTTACCAACGTTGAAGAGTTTGCCCTTTCCTATAACAATTTCCTTTTAGATGGAGCATAAGGGCTCCCAGCACACGATTAAAACCTTTTTCTTTTTTAAAATAAATCTCTGAATGTTCACTGGTAGATATCCCTGTGTGTTCCAAACTGTGCGTGATGTCTTCCTATTCCTTTATCTTAAGTTGTGTGTGTTTCAGGGAGAAAACAGCTCAGTGGATTGGCGTGTACAGAGAGCATATTTATCACAGAGAGGCAGGAACTCTACAGCCAAAGTGCTGGCAGATTCAGTGTCTGGAAAGTTCAGTATTTGGTATGTCTAGCTGCCTAATTTACAGATAAAAAGTCTTTTCATTGTAACTGTCCATGGAAGAGGCCTCTATGCAAGGACTAATCAATGAGATAAGGATTTGATAAGGCAGAATCTTTATCACATTGATTAGCCTTATGTTCAATTTCATAACACCAGCGCATAGGTTTTAATATGTGGACTTTGAGGGCCACAAATTTACCTATAATAATTTTGTGCATTTATTTTCTTAAGCTCCCAGTAATGATATCTTGACAAGTAAACTTTCCCAAGCTAAAATTCCAACCCAAGAACATTCTAGATACTTCTTTTTATATTATCTTTTTTGAAGATATTTATATTTTATTTCTGTTGTTTAGAAATTTAATAGCAGCATATATGTAACAGTCCTCTGAGGCAGAGGAAGACCATGACAAAAGAATTCTATACACACAACAGTAACACATTCAGTGCTGTTTCTCAATGTGATATGTCAAGTGACAGATTGACTCAGGGGAACTGGCTCCAGTTACATGATGTAACTCGACTTGTGACTAAGTGGACAATACACATAATAGCAAAGGGTTGCACAGACTTACAAAGTTCAGAATTTTCTGTAAGAGTATATGCTTGTGTGCACATGTGTGTGTGCAGACAGACTTATAATATAAAAACTGTTCTGTATAGCATTATTTCAGCAAAGCCACACATCACAAACATGTTCGCCACACAGTGCGACTTTATTGTGTAAGACATGAGTGTGTTTCGATCCAGAGTCAAATTCAAATACACAGAATGCAATCTTAACGCGTGACTATCGAAGAAACACATACTTGTTTTCAAAATTAAGCTAAGTTATCCAAGTACAATTATTTTTAGTGCAGACCTAGTAAATCTCTAAGGACTGCGAATAGGGTTCTAGATCTGCTTGTGGCATCCCCCACCTTTCCCAGAATGTGCAATCTTAAAAGCGGATCCAACTCTTCAGTTCAACAGACAGAGGGTGGGAGAATTAGTCTTCCCCAGGGACGATGTTTTTAATTGGTCATACAACACCACGTGGTCAGCCCTGAAATCATCCAGACAAGTAACACTAAACAGATTCAGAAAGTTGCATTTATATATGTATGTCTTTATACAAACTTGTGAGGATGGCAATTAAGGAAGAAGAGCTCTGAGATTCTAGACATACGACATGTACGTTGGGTACCGCGTATGCTATCATGCACAGCACCAACCAAGACGGTTTGGGGTACTTCAGCTCAGAGTCAAGACCATCAAATGTTATGGCTTACAGTGTTTCCTTCTATGTATGCACACAATTTTCTGCTCTTACAGAAATATAACGATTTTGTTACGAAGGAAGAAAAAGAACTCTGAATGTGAAAAGCTTTAATAGCTACACCCAGACAAGGGACTAATATTCTGAATTTACAAAGAACTGCAGTAATTAAATGCAAGTAAATAAACTACCAGTGAACAAATGGGACATCTTCCCGTCTAATAATAACAATAATAAAAATGTGCTTAAAAATTTAAAGAGAGCTAATCAGGTACTGTTGATTTTTCTTAACAGAGGAGGGCTCCCTAGTACACAGGTTCCTGAACTATTTTGATTGTGGTGGCCACTGAAATATAGAGGTCTGATAAGGAAAATGGAAAGAACCAGCAACATATCTCCTTAATGGAACTCTTAGGAATACTAAAAACATTTCCCACTTCAAGAATCAAATAAACCTAGCCACAGTAAAAAAAAAAAAGAGTACTAATTATCCTCCTCACACACAAGAAGAAAGGTTGTCTCAGAGCAATAGTTGAACAAATATTGCTTATCCTAGACTTTTAGGACCTCACCCCAAGAGTCACCCACACCCTGTGAAGTTTCTGGGGATACCCGTGGGTCCTCAGCAGGTGAAATACCTGGAGCTGTCAGAGCTCAAGGATGTTTAAACAGCAGCCTCACACCCTTCAACCGCCTGGAAGAGTCATGTGTTACTTCCCAATGGCAGGGGTTCCTCTGGGGAGTCACCGAGTCTATCTTCCAGTGATGAGTCTCACTGCCAGGTTCTCACGGGCTTTAGTCTTTCACCCCTGCACCGTCCTTGTCTGCCTACTTTTATTTATATGAGTCCTGCACTCGAATCTTGTATCTGCTTCTCATTTGGAATCATTTTGTTTCGCTTGTTTTGAGTGGCTGTGAAACAGGCAGCCTTCTTCCTCTCCTCGCCAGCCTTCCTCTCCTCGCCCCTCCAGATGTTGTTGTTTTTCCGTGGAGAGAACTGAACACAGCTTCCTGAGCTCAGTACATTCCGTTTGCTTTCTGGGCTCTTTCCCAGAGCTGTTCCACGCGCATCTCCCACACTCCTTGGCAGCTTCTTGAGTCGGAAGGCACCTGAGAGCTTGGTGCTCCTGAGCTGTGCTCACTTTCCTTTGAGCGAGGCACACGTTGAGGTCGGCTCGTTTGCTGATGAACACCAGGTTCCGCACAGGACTATCAGCGTGTAAGCCACTCCATTGATTGGTCTGGGTTTTGGAGAGCCACAAAGGCGAACTTCTTCCCTGGAGGAGCAAAGGCACGGTCGGCAGAGATAGCGGTCTCCGCCTGTAATGACTGGCTGGGTCGGGCAGTTCAAGCATGTGGAGCAGAATTCTTTTTGAAAGGCTTGTGGGACATTTGAGGTCATTTTCTAGAGAATTTGCCCGCACCTGCTGTGGCTGTGTTATTCAATCCTGTTAGATCAGGACCTCACCGTGTAGAACAGACAGCTTCCCAAAATCTCTGAAGTCAGGTGTGTTGACAACACACCTGCAAGTTCTGGAAAGCCACAGACAAAAAAAAAAAAAAAAAAACAAAAAAAACCGAAAAACCAAAAAAACAAAAAAAAACCTAAACGTGAAAAAAAGCCAAAGTCTAAATAGCAAAAATCACCATAGCAAATATCCGATAAATAGAATTTAAGGTAATGTAAGGTCACATTTAATGTAATTTAATGTAAACATGAGAAAAGATAGCTAGGTAAAAACAATCTTACAGAACAGAGGGTAGCACTTTGCACAGTATTTTTAATTAAAATATAGCCTTTAATCCAGGTTTAATAAAGAAGCCTGAAGCTGAATTAATTTGCTAACTTCATACTAAATATTTATTTTTAATCAGAAAGCAATATTAGTCCTAGAAATATTCCTCTAAAGTAAAAAAACCCTCTAAACCAAATTTGAACCATTGATCTTTAAACTACGTTTTTATTATTAACATAACTACAGATTTTAGTTGCACGATCATTAAAATATTTTAAGGTTTTCTTCTGACTTTCTGTCTCTCAAAGGCATAATGGATTTTTAAAAATAATTCCTTGAACTAATTTTCTTTTGTTCAATTCTTAAAAAAAAAAACCCTGAAAGTTCCTCTATCTTTGCTGCATGTTATGTATTTTTGAAGCCGTAACAGATGAACATAAAGTTCTAGAAATCATAGTATAAAATGCTGATAACTCTGAACCACATTAAGCCAGTAATTTTCCTACATACAACAGTCTATGCAAAGGTTACCTTCAAAATATGTGTTCAGATCCACGGCAGAATTTGTAGCAAAATCAAAGTTATTGTTTTTAAATCCGTGTTTACCGTTTTGCTAATAAGCTATTCTTGAAAGTCGGTGTGCCATCGGGTCACCGTTTGCTTGTAGCGGAACGAAATGCTTTTGTCTCGTTGTCGCTGAGACTGTGTGTCCTAATGCAGAGACAACATGGATGGAACGACCCCCTAGCCAGCTGTTAGGGACTGTCACATAAGATCTGACTGCAGCAGGTCTTTTCCACAGGTCCAAATCTAAGTTGAAAAACTGGCTTCTTGATAACTGAGTAACTAGAGGTAGAACATGCTCATTGGCTCGTTAACAAGACTTATGAGTCATAGGATTTTGATAAAGAAGTTTATGATAAATGTAAATAAACTTCATTCATGTAAATAGAACCTTCTGACTGTTTAGGAAAAGAGAACCATGTTATTTTTCCTGCAGAGCAGAGGTAACTACTCACTGCGGTTGCCCTGGACTGTGTTCTTCCTATGACCCCACTCAGGGACACGGTTAGACACCTCAAGCCTAGCCCTTTCTGATCTGGCTTATTAGAATAGTTAGGGAGCAGTGGATTTAGAAGCATGTTACCTATGTAGATTGGATCTAGGTTGATTTCCTTATTCCTAAGAGCTTCAGTCATTTGGAGTTGATGGGGTTGAAGTAGGAGGTCCTTGTATGACCTTGATCTGAAAATTCTTGTTCCTAACTCAACTCTGTTGACAACATGAATGCCTTGTTGGTGTGCCTGTGTCAAGCTGCATTGCAACAATTTCAAAATAATCTTAAAACAGCCACATTATCTTCCAGTAGCTTAAACTAAGTGGTTTTGGGGACAGAACCGCTGTTCCGAGCGCTCAGCCTCAACACGGAGGACTGTCGCTGCTCACGTTCCTGTGGCGAGCTCTGTGGAGCACCTCAGATGCCGGGTAAGAACTGTTCTACCTCTGTTCACAACATGGTCTATAGTGGGGGCGCGATGAGTGAAAGTGTTCCACAATTCAGTGGAGGGGACAGGCCAGGACAGTGGAGCTAGTAGCAATCCAGACAGTTTGTGCTGCTAATGATTTCTTTATCTAGGAACAGGCTCTAAGTTGTGCTCACTCTTTGTCTCCTGCAGTCTTTGCCAAAATTAAAGAGCTTAATCTTGGGAAAGAAATTAATCATCATGTATCATTTTAAAACTTTATTTATTTATTTACTCTTTATTAGTGTGTGTGTGTGTCCCCACATTGGAGGACAATGGATGGGGGAGTCAGTTCTTTCCTTCTGCCATGTTGGTCCTGAGGATCAAACAAAACAGACTGTCAGGTTTGGTGGCAAGCACCTTAATCATGGAGCTACCTTGCCATACCAAAATACCAAGTATCTTTTTTTTTTTTTTTTTTTTTTTTTTAATTTTTTTATTGATAAAAGGAGGATAAAGAAAAGAAAAAAAAAACAAATTTCCACCTCCTCCCACCAGCCTCCCATTTCCCTCCCACTCCTCCCACTCTTCTCCCCCTCCTCTCACTCTTCTCCCCCTCCTCCCACCCCTCTCCCCTTCCCCCCACTCCTCTCCCCCTCCCTTTTCAGTCCAAAGAGCTGTCAGGGTTCCCTGCCCTGTGGTACGTCCTAGGTCCTCCCCCCTCCATCCATATCTAGGAAGGTGAACATCCAGACTGGCTAGGCTCCCACCAAGCCAGCACATTGCATAGGATCAAAACCGCGTGCCATTGTCCTTGGCGTCTCATCAGCCCTCATTGTTCGCCATGTTCCGAGAGTCCAGTTTTATCCCATGCTTTTTCTGGTAACAGTCCAGCTGGCCTTGGTGAGCTCCCAGTAGATCATCTCCACTGTCTCAGTGGGTGGGTGCACTCCTCGTGGTCCCGACATCTTTGCTCATGTACTCACTCCTTCTGCTCCTCATTGGGACCTTGGGAGCTCAGTCCAGTGCTCCAGTGTGGGTCTCTGTCTCTATCTCCATCCATCGCCAGATGCAAGTTCTAGGATGATATGCCATATATTCGTCAGTATTGCTCTAGGGTAGGGTCATTTCAGGTTCCCTATCCTCAGCTGCCCAGGGAACTAACTGGGGACCTCAGCTTGGGCACCTGGGAGCCCCTCTAGGGTCAAGTCTCCTGCCCACCCTAAAGTGGGTCCCTTAACTAAGAATTGTGGTTCCGTGCTCCCCTATCCAACCTTCCTTTATCCCGATCCTCCTGTTTCCCCAAGTCCACCCTCCTTCCCTTCTACCTTTTCTCTCCCCATCTCCCCTAACCCCCATCCCACCCCACCCCCAAGATCCCACTTTTCCCCCCGGCAATTTTGTCTACTTCCCTTATCCAAGAGGATAACTATATGTTTTTCCTTGGGTTCACCTTCTTACTTAGCTTCTTTAGATTCGCCTATTGTAGACTCCGTGGACCCTATTTATGGCTAGAAACCAATTATGAGTGAGTACATCCCATGTTCGTCTTTTTGGGCCTGGGATACCTCACTCAGGATAGTGTTTTCTATTTCCATCCATTTGCATGCAAAATTCGAGAAGTCATTGTTTTTTACCGCAGCATAGTACTCTAGTGTGTATATATTCCATACTTTCTTCATCCATTCTTCCATTGAAGGGCATCTAGGTTGTTTCCAGGTTCTGGCTATTACAAATAATACTGCTATGAACATAGTTGAACAAATGCTTTTGACATGTGATAGAGCATCTCTTGGGTAAATTCCCAAGAGTGGTATTGCTGGGTCCAGGGGTAGGTTGATCCCGAATTTCCGGAGAAACCGAAACACTGACTTCCACAGTGGTTGCACAAGATTGCATTCCCACCAGCAATGGATGAGGGTACCCCTTCCTCCACAGCCTCTCCAGCAATGGCTATCCTTGGTGTTTTTGACTTTAGCCAATCTTACAGGTGTAAGATGATATCTCAAAGTTGTTTTGATTTGCATTTCCCTGATCGCTAAGGAGGTTGAGCATGACCTTAAGTGTCTTTTGGTCATTTGAACTTCTTCTGTTGAGAATTCTCTGTTCAGTTCAGCGCCCCATTTTTTAATTGGGTTAATTAGCATTTTAAAGTCTAGTTTCTTGAGTTCTCTATATATTTTGGAGATCAGACCTTTGTCTGTTGCGGGGTTGGTGAAGATCTTCTCCCAGTCAGTAGGTTGCCTTTGTGTCTTAGTGACAGTGTCCTTTGCTTTACAGAAGCTTCTCAGTTTTAGTAGGTCCCATTTATTCAATGTTTCCCTTAATGTCTGTGCTTCTGGGGTTATACCTAAGAAGCGATCGCCTGTGCCCATCTGTTGTAGGGTATTGCCCACTTTCTCTTCTATCAGATTCAGTGTTTTCGGGCTGATATTGAGGTCTTTAATCCATTTGGACTTGAGTTTTGTGCACGGTGATAGATATGGGTCTATTTTCATTCTTCTACAGGTTGACATCCAGTTGTGCCAGCACCATTTGTTGAAGATGCTTTCTTTCTTCCAATGTAAACTTTTAGCTCCTTTATCGAAAATGAGGTGTTCATAGGTTTGTGGGATAAAGTCCGGGTCTTCTATACGATTCCATTGGTCGACTTCTCTGTTTTTATGCCAGTACCACCCTGTTTTCATTACTGTAGCTCGGTAATAGAGTTTGAAGTCAGGGATGGTAATGCCTCCAGAAGATCCTTTATTGTATAGGATTGTTTTGGCTATCCTGGGTTTTTTGTTTTTCCATATAAAGTTGATTATTGTCCTCTCCAGATCTGTGAAGAATTTTGATGGGATCTTGATGGGGATTGCATTGAATCTATAAATTGCCTTTGGTAGAATTGCCATTTTTACTATGTTGATCCTCCCAATCCAAGAGCAAGGGATGTCCATCCATTTTTTGGTATCCTCTTCAATTTCTTTCTTCAATGCCTTAAAGTTCTTGTCAAATAGATCTTTCACTTCCTTGGTTAGATTTACCCCAAGATATTTTATGCTGTTTGTGGCTATCGTGAATGGAGAAGCTTCTCTGATTTCCCTCTCTGCTTCCATATCCTTTGAGTATAGGAGGGCGACTGATTTTTTGGAGTTGATCTTGTATCCTGCCACATTACTAAAGCTGTTTATCAGCTGTAAAAGTTCTTTGGTGGAATTTTGGGGGTCGCTTATGTACACTATCATATCATCTGCGAATAACGAAAGTTTAACTTCTTCATTTCCAATTCGAATCCCCTTGATCCCATTATGCTGTCTTATTGCTATTGCTAGAACTTCCAGCACTATATTGAAGAGGTATGGCGAAAGTGGGCAGCCTTGTCGTGTTCCTGAGTTAAGCGGGATGGCTTTGAGTTTCTCTCCATTTAACTTGATGTTAGCTGTCGGCTTGCTGTATATAGCTTTTATTATATTTAGGTATGACCCTTGTATCCCTAATCTCTCCAAGACTTTTAACATAAATGGATGTTGAATTTTGTCAAATGCTTTTTCAGCATCTAATGAAATGATCATATGGTTTTTTTCTTTCAGTTTATTTATATGATGGATTACATTGATAGATTTTCGTATGTTGAACCAGCCCTGCATCTCAGGAATGAAGCCTACTTGATCATAATGGATAATTTTTCGGATGTGTTCTTGGATTCGGTTTGCCAGTATTTTGTTGAGGATTTTTGCGTCGATATTCATGAGTGAGATCGGCCTGTAATTCTCTTTCCTGGTTGAGTCTTTGTGTGGTTTTGGTATCAGAGTAACTGTAGCTTCATAAAAGGAATTTGGTAATGACCCTTCTGTTTCTATATTGTGGAATACATTGAGGAGTATAGGTATTAGGTCTTCTTGGAAGTTCTGGTAGAATTCCGCATTGAAACCATCTGGCCCTGGGCTTTTTTTGGTAGGGAGGTTTTTGATAACAGCTTCTAGTTCTTCGCGACTGACAGGTCTGTTTAGCTTGTTCACCTGGTCCTGATTTAATTTTGGTAAATCGTATTTATCTAAGAAAGTGTCCATTTCTTTTACATTTTCCAGTTTAGTGGCATACAAGCTTTTGTAGTAAGATCTAATGACTCTCTGAATTTCCTCTGTGTTTGTGGTTATGTCCCCCTTTTCATTTCTGATCTTATTAATTTGCAAATTTTCTCTCTGCCGTTTGATTAGTTTGGATAGGGGTTTGTCAATCTTGTTGATTTTTTCCAGGAACCAGCTTCTTGATTCATTGATTCTTTGGATTGTTTTTTGTGTTTCTATTTTGTTGATTTCAGCCCTCAGTTTGATTATTTCCAGTCTTCTACTCCTCCTAGGTGAGTCTGCTTCTTTTTTTTCTAGAGCTTTCAGGTGGGCTGTTAAGTCTCCAATATGTGCTTTCTCTGTTTTCTTTAAGTGGGCACTTAGTGCTATGAACTTTCCTCTCAGGACTGCTTTCATAGTGTCCCATAAGTTCGAGTATGTTGTTTCTTTATTTTCATTGAATTCAAGGAAGACTTTAATTTCTTTCTTTATTTCCTCCTTAATCCAGGTATGGTTCAGTAGTTGACTGTTCAGTTTCCATGAGTTTGTAGGCTTTCTGGGGGTAGCATTGTTGTTGAATTCTAACTTTAATCCATGGTGGTCTGATAAGACACAGGTGGTTAGTAATATTTTTTTGTAGCTGTGTAAGTTAGCTTTGTTACCAAGTATGTGGTCAATTTTCGAGAAGGTTCCATGAGCTGCAGAGAAAAAGGTATATTCTTTCCTATTTGGGTGGAATATTCTATAGATGTCTGTTAAGTCCATTTGCTTCATTACCTCCATTAATTCTCTAATTTCTCTGTTAGGTTTCTGTCTGATTGACCTGTCCATTGGTGAAAGAGGAGTGTTGAAGTCTCCTACTATTAGTGTGTGCGGTTTGATGGCTGCCTTGAATTTTAGCAATGTTTCTTTTACATACGTGGGTGCTTTTATATTAGGGGCATAGATATTCAGGATTGAGATTTCTTCCTGATGAATTTTTCCTGTTATGAGTATAAAATGTCCCTCTCCATCTCTTTTGATTGATTTAAGTTTGAAGTCAACTTTGTTAGAAATTAGTATGGCCACACCTGCTTGTTTCTTAGGTCCATTTGCTTGATAAGCCTTTTCCCAGCCCTTTACTCTGAGTAGGTGCCTGTCTTTGTGGCTGAGGTGTGTTTCTTGTAGACAGCAGAATGTTGGATCCTGTTTTCGTATCCAGTCTCTTAGCCTGTGCCTTTTTATAGGTGAGTTGAGTCCATTGACATTAAGTGATATTAATGACCAGTGGTTGTTAACTCCGGTCACTTTTTAAGTAGTAGGGTTTGTGTGTTTCCCTTCTTTGAGTTGCGCTGGTGAAGGGTCTCTAGATGTCTGAGTTATTGAGGTCTTTGTTGGACTCCTTGGTTAGTGATTTTCCTTCTATTATTTTCTGTAAGGCTGGATTTGTGGCTACGTATTGCTTAAATTTGTTTTTATCGTGGAAAATTTTGTTTTCTCCATTTATGGTGAACGAAAGCTTGGCTGGATATAGTAGTCTGGGCTTGCATCCATGGTCTCTTAGTTTTTGCAGGACATCTATCCAGGACCTTCTGGCTTTCATGGTTTCCATAGAGAAGTCAGGTGTAAGTCTGATAGGTTTACCTTTATAAGTAAGTTGGCCTTTTTCCTTTGCGGCTCTTAATATTCTTTCTTTATTCTGTATATTTTGTGTTTTGATTATTATATGGCGAGGGGATGTTTTTTTTTGATCCAGCCTATTTGGGGTTCTGTATGCCTCTTGAACCTTCATAGGTACATCCTTCTTCAGGTTGGGAAAGTTTTCTTCTATAATTTTGTTAAGTATATTTTCTGGACCGTTGAGCTGCACTTCTTCTCCTTCTTCTACTCCAATTATTCTTAGGTTTGGTCTTTTTATTGTGTCCCATATTTCCTGAATGTTTTGTGATGAGAGTTTGTTGGACTTGCTGTTTTCTTTGATCAGTGCGTTTATTTTCTCTATGTTATCCTCAGACTCTGAGATTCTTTCTTCTATCTCTTGTATTCTGCTGGTTATGCTTGTTTCTGTAGTCTCTATTCGTTTACCTAGATTTTCCATGTCCAGCCGGCCCTCTGTTTGTGTTTTCTTCTTTGCCTCCATTTCATTTTTCAAATCATGAACTGTTTCCATTATCTGCTTGATTGTTTTTCCTTGCTTTCCTAGGGTATCATTCACTGATTTACTCAATTCCTCGAACTTTCTGTTATACTTCTCATCCATTTCTATAAGGGCGTTTTTTATATGCTGTTTAAGGGTGTCAATCACTGTCATGAAGTCAGTTTTTTCTCCTTCTTCATGATTAAGGTGTTCATGTCCTCCTGTTGTGAGGTCGCTGGCTTCTGGTGGTTTCGTGTTGTTCTTCAGATTGTTGGGTGAATTCTTGCATTGGCGTCTCCCCATCTCTTCCTTCCAATATTCTCCTATGGATCTTCTTTTACAGGATCAGGTCTTCTTGCCAACTGATGTACCTTCCAAGTGATGTCACTCCCCCGTGATGTTTCTCCTGGAGTCCAGTTCCGATCTCCTTGCTGCTTGGTTAGCTTGCAAACAAAGGCCCACCCTGCTTGCTGCAGGCAGGTTATGGAGACAAAGGAGCTACCACCTTCCCCTTTGCACTCACCTTCGGGTTCAGTCCCAGCGCCCAGGCAGGCTGAACAGGGAGGCACTCTGCTCCAAGAAGGGAGGGATGGAGGGAGACAGGGGGTAGGGGGATCTGGATGTAAGCTGGATGGGATAGGAAGAGAGAGGAGATACCGGGCAGTGTAGCCCTGTAGGTTGATCAGGAAGTGTAGGCGGGCTGTTCCCGGGTGCCGCAGCACTCACTCACCACAATGGTGTCTCACTAGGTGCCCTGATCGAAACTCCGTGCTGCTTGGTTCGCTCGCAGACAAAGGGCCCACCCTGCTTGCTGCAGGCGGGCTATGGGGACAAAGAAGCCCCCGAGCTCCCCTTTACCCTGCGCTTGGGGTTAGGACCCAGCGCCCAAGCAGGCAGAGCAGAGAGGCACTCTGCCACCAGGGAAGGGAGGGGGGAGAGAAACAGAAGGTGGGGGGATCTGGATGTCTACCAAGTATCTTAAGGAGTGTGTGTGTGTTTATTGTAGGCATGTGTGTGCAGGTGTCTCACCTTTAGGCACAAGTACGGTCCAGAATTTGCTGTTGGGTGTTTTTCCTTAATAACTTGTTCAGCTTAGAGACAGGATCTGTAAGTTGTGCTTTCTTCTGTAGTTTTGTAAATTTTCATAGATACTGCAGTGTGAGCATAATGTTTTACTTCAGTTAGATGTTTTATGTGGAGGAAAATATATTTGAGTTTGAGATGTTATCTTACCTAGAAAATTGACTCTATGATTTTACATTTCATCTAGTCGGCAGGAAATGTCAGACTGTGTAATATTTAAGGCTCCATATCTCCAAACTACAGCAGTATTTTTAAAATCATATATTCAGAGTAAATGAACTGCCTTTGTTTTTCTGTCAGTGATAATGGAATTCATTCTCAGTTTATCCAGACTCTGGGCTATGCATATGATAGGCTAGCAACTACTTTAAGATTATGTTAAACAAGTTAGTAAACAGATGTAATTAGAGGTGGACTATTTAATTTGATTGCAAACTTCATGTAGTTAAGCCATCCTTAGGAGAAGACACTTTCGGAATCCTAGCAATCACCGAGTTGATCAGCCTCCACTTCCCTGTCTTGGCTATCAGCCTGCAGCTGGAGTCCTATAATTCTTTGCTTGCCGGGGGGCTGAGTATGTTCTATCATGTTTGTTTCTTCACCGTAAGGCCAGAACAGTTTCTTCTGGCAGTCTTGGGATAAAATGATTTCAAAATAATATTTATTCTGGAAACTGTTGTTCTTCTCTTCCTGATAAGTGCTTAAACTCGGGCATGCTGCTTCCTGTATTTGCCTTGCTTCCAAAGATTCTGTAATTGTAAAATAAAAAAAAAAAGAAAAAGGATTAGCGAAAGTCATAGAACCTGCATCTCATTTTAGGGATTATGTTTCCTAAGTCAATCTTTGTTCCGAAGGCTTAATTAAAAAATATTTGTTGACTGAAGAGTCAAGAGCCTCTGCAGCTTTTATTCCGTCACGAAAGAGTAACTACCTACTGTTTTTGGAGAAGTATTTGAAAGTTGTAGAAATCTTTTCTTTTGTAAAACTTTGTAGTCTATGCAGTCACTTTAAAAAGATAGATTGTATTACTAATAAAAGCTTCTTAAATTAATCACACCGGTTTTCACTAGGATGCCAGCATATGAGAACTATTCGATTCAGCTAGACGCTCTTAATAAGAGGTCAGCATCTCATGGGTAAAATCTGGGTCAGCAGTACACGGATTTGTTCTCTGTTAGGTTACATCATCCGTGTGCAGCCATGAGAACAGTGCCTTGCACTAATAAACACTATTAATTCTCCCTGGACTTGGTGGAGACCTACATAGGAAGCCTTCAGAATGCTGTTCCTGAGTGAGAAGGCGGTGCAGTAGGTCCAAGCGTAAGTATTGACCACTGTGAGACTCTTTACTCCCTTGACCGTCTAACATGCTTGCAGCAGAGCGTACAGACAGTACATCTGCTCAGACGTCCGCTATGGAGCCATCACACAGAGGGCCCATACTTGGCCTGTTGCGGTTCTCACTACCCTAACGCAGCGTTGGCTTCTCCAGATGGAGTCATCCTTTTAGCTTCCAACCACACACCACGCTGCTGCTGGGTGCTGATAGTTCTCAACAGAAAAATATTCAATCATTCTTTTTTCTTTCTTTTTTTTTCGATTTTTTTTATTGATAAAAGAAGAATAAAGAAAAAAAACAAATTTCCACCTCCTCCCAGCCTCCCCTTTCCCTCCCCCTCCTCCCACTCTTCTCCCCCTCCTCCCACTCTTCTCCCCCTCCTCCCACCCCTCTCCCCTTCCCCCCACTCCTCTCCCCCTCCCTCTCCTGTCCAAAGAGCAGTCAGGGTTCCCTGCCCTGTGGTAAGTCCTAGGTCCTCCCCCCTCCGTCCATATCTAGGAAGGTGAACATCCAAACTGGCTAGGCTCCCACCAAGCCAGCAGATTGCGTAGGATCAAAACTGCGTGCCATTGTCCTTGGCGTCTCATCAGCCCTCATTGTTCGTCATGATCAGAGGAGGATCCTTAGGGTTCTAGAGTAGCAACTTCATCTGCAGCATTAAACAAGTTCTGTGTTTTTCCTAATCGCTAATGAAGCATAGCCCTGCCATTTTAGTAGCACAGGTCTGGAAATGCCTGGAAGACCATATTAGGTATATTTCTGAGGTTTTTCTAGAAAATGTGTGCAGACAAAGGGAAATAGTTCCCTGAATGTTGGACGATTTCATAAATTTTTGAAACAAACAGCTTCTCTTTTAATATACATAGCAACAGACACTGACATAGTTCACAGCTTATATTCTTCTTAGACAAATAAATTGAGTTTTTGTAAAAGGAAAATGTAGGATAATGCATTTTGGAAAGAGCATTTATCAGAACAATTCCTTTTACTGTCATGTTAAAATGGTAATTTAAATAATATTTTTTTTTGCCAAAGGAGGATGATGAATTTTTACAGTGTGCATGTGTTTGTATAAGCAGCGCACTGTGGAGTGCAAGAACAGTCTGACTTCTGCAGTGTGCTTATTGCCCATGCTCTTTGCTGGTACTATTAATCACAGATGCACACACTCATTGCAGCACAATCTGATGATAAAGATAATGGTGAAGTCGTGCTAGATTGAGATAAAACAATGAAATGTATTGAATAAACACACATGTTTAGAGATAAAATAGCTTGTAATGAAAATTTTCAGCAAATCTCGTGAAAACAGTCAAATGGATAGACAGTTTTTGCTTGAATCTAGAACTCCAAGTTTCTTTAATTTGTACTTAATAGGTCACTTTCCTCCAATTTCTCTTTCTTTCGTTTCCTCTCCTTCTCTCCCTTCCTTTCTGTCCATCCCCTCTCTTTTCCTCCCCATTCCTTCCCCTTCATGCCTCTCCCTTTGTTCTATGTCTGTCTGTATGTACATGTACATGTATACATACTGTCATGTACTCCTCTGTGATGTGTGTTTAGATGCTTATGGAAGCCCAAGGTGGACTCTGGGAGTCTTCCTATCCCTCTCCAGTTATGGAGACAGGATTTCTTGCTGAACAGAGCCTGCTGGTTTGGATCCTCTGTCTAACAAACTAGCTAGGGAGAGTTGTGATTATAGAAGGGTCTACTGAATCTGAACTCTGATCCTCACAAACGTATGCCCATCACTGTGTCCCCTGAGCCATCTCTCCAGCTCTTCCCCGCCTCTATTTTAGTACGTGCGTGCGTGTGTGGGCGTGTGGGCGTGTGTGTGTGTGTGCAATTATTGTGGGCCTAAGTTGTGTTGCATGTGAGGTCAGAGGACAGCTTTGAGAGGTCTGCTCTGTCCACCTTCATATGGGCTCGGGATGCAGGTTTTCAGGGTTGCATCGCCAACCAGAAGCACATTTACCCACTGAACTATCTTGCCTGCTCTTCTTTATTTCCTTCCTCCTTTCCCCCCTCCATCCCTTTCTTCTTTCCTTTCCTTTTTTCTTCTTATCTTCCCCTTCCACCACCATCACCCTTGTATTTGGAGAAAGAGTCTTACTCTGTAGCCCAGATTGGCCTCAAATTTAAGATTCTCCTGCCTCAGCCTCCTTGGCTTAGGATCACAGGTAAAGGTAAACGAGATCACCCCATTTACTCTTTTCTTTATAAGACAAGATGCAGGTAGACAGAGGGACATTTTTCCATTGCTATAAGATTTTCATCTGCCTACGATTCAGTTGCTTAGGCAAGGAGGCAGGAGCAATAGCAGACCCTTCTTAGCTAAGTAGACAGCCTATGCCTAGACTCAGCACAATCTCTATTGCATTTGAACTTAATTCCTGGTCTTTCTAGCTTACTTTGCATAATGAGAGAAGCCCATTGTCACCAGGAGTAAGATGGCCAGGTGGGGAAGGTAGTAAGTCTGAGCAGGATTGGCCACATGACCTCAGTGAAACCTTTTCAGGTTGGGGTGACTCCAGAGAGCTGGATCATTCTCCTGCATTTCAAAGTGACTTGGGAGACAGTTGAACTCTACAAACTTGCAATTGCTATGCTTGCGTTTGTCATTATCATAACCTATGTCACCAAGGCCCTTCCAAATGAGCCTGCTAGTTCTTCCTAGACAGCAGGTATAGGAAGAGAATGATGACAGAGGGTCCTAACATGCTGCCCGTGACCAACCAAACCATGGTGTCTTTTTCTGTATTTGTTTTGTTTTGAAACACCATGAGCTGAGGTTTCAGACCTCGTTTCCATCAATGATCAAGACAACTTTTAACTGCTATCAATAAAGCATGTGCACACCTGCTTTCGGTGCATCCAAAAGTGAAAAATGAAGATAAAAACTGTACTATTGTCCTCAGACTTTCATTTATGCACCAATCAATGTTATGTCTCCTTCCGGTGTCTTATCTAAGGAGCACAGTATATTTAATATTATATATTTATTCTTATGGCCTTTGTGGATCAAAGTGAGCTTCTAGACTCTTATTAAAGATAAACCATGTAATAGAAAAGTGAAACAAGATTAGTCGCTCTTCCTCTTTCCAATTGTATAGCTCTTGTTTATGTATTCTCTTCTTGACGTTATAGAGACGAGGAAACCCTGCTTTGTTCTTGTTGATCTGGAGTGATTTCTCTTGTGTCCTAGATTCGGGAATCAAATTTATTTTCTGCTTCATATATATACAGAGATACCTCCCAAGTCTTGGAAGGTATTATCATTTCCCAAGGCAATAAATCTAGGAAGGTGACTGAAAGCTCAAAATAACTTAATTAAGTTGTTGAGTCCCTGACATGTTTATGCGATTCATCACTTAAATAATATGCAACCACACTTTTTAAAGTTTGAATTAGTGTGATTCTTTCGGGCAGAGAATGCTAAGAGAAAAATGTATAGAAGAGACTCCTTCATGCTTTGTTAGTTTCAGAGGTTTCTTCTTTGTTCTTTACAGTGCTAGGAGGGTAATGGAAGCATTAGCTTGTTATGTCTGGCCATGGAGCTATTACTGAGGAACCTGTTAAGTATTAAGAAGAAACGTAACTGGTAACAATAAACACGAACTGTCTTTACATCTTAAAAATAAGAGTTACTGTTTTAGCTCTGGTTTCTGTTGCTGTGATAAGGCACCATAACCACAGCATCTTGAGGATGAAAGGCTGTCATTTCATCTCCACTCCCACATACCAGCCATCACAAGGAAGTCAGGACAGGATCTCAAATGGGGCAGGGACCTGGAGGCAGGAGCTGATGCAGAGGCCATGGGGGAGTGCTGCTCCTGGCTGGCTCCTCATGGCTTGCTTAACCTACTTCTTATAGCACTCCGGTCTTTAGTCCTCAGGTGGTATTGCCCACCCCACAATGAGCTGTGCCCTCTTACCTTAATCATCAATAAAGAAAACGCATCCCAGGCTTCTTTATAGAACAAACTGGTGGGGATAGTTTCTCATGAGGTGCTCTCTTCTAAAATGTATCATCTATCTTGTGTCAAGTTGACATAAATCCAGTCAGCACACTCTCCAACTTTCATCTTTCATTTGCACATCAATAGGTGCAAAAGTATTTAAAATTAGGAATCTCTGGCTCCTTTTGTAGATTCAATTTCCCTAGCCTCCTTGCACGCACATGCACATGTACCCTCATACACTTGTAAACACACACACACACACACACACACACACACACACACACACACACACACACACACAGAGAGAGAGAGAGAGGGGGGGGGGGAATGTTATTCTTTGGTATCCCAGCTCCTACATGCACTGGCAGCCTCAATTTGCCTAGATGATTATCTCTTGAGCGCCTTGCCCTCTGCTTTACAGATCAAAGGTCCCGCCAACCTCCTGATTTTCTCTCTCTAAGACAGCCTGAGTCAGTGATGGAAGTATGGTCATTAGTTTGGGTGGATTCTGTTGCATCTGCAGAGATAGGCAGATAACAGGCCATGCTTCTAACCAGACAGGGAAAGCTCTGGTATCTTGTAGACCTGGAGGTATCAGAATGGATGTATCTTTACTATTTCATGCTTGTGTATTTAAAACTCACAGATCACCGAGGGACAGCAGAGCTGCTTTCTTTTCTTTTCAGCCAGGATTTGATTGTCACAGGATGGGGACATTATTGTTTGTGCAATAGCCACATCTTGAAACTGTGTGTCTCTTCATCACAGGCCACTTCACTGACAAGGCAGCTGTCTGCGCCCGTAAGCTGGGCAATAACTTTTCAGGCCAATATGCTGAGTTCCCCTCGTAGATTTATACTTTAAGCTCTCTGGGAAGCAATGCTGAGGGAAATTTAGGATTATAAAAGGTTTGTTGTATCAGATAGTGTTACCATAACAAAATGCCATAGACTGGGACTCAAATAAGAACTCTGCTTTTCCAGAGACTGGGGCTTAGAAGTCCAAGTTCAGGTGCCAGGAGCTTTGGTTTCTCCCGAGTTTGTGAATGGCTATCTTCCTTTTTGTTGTGTGCACACACCCCTCTCCTCTTCTCACAGATATATACACTCTTTCTCCTTGTCAGGGTGTTAGACATTACCTCCTAAAGGGCCCTGTTTCCAAATACAGTAATATTGGGTATTAGAGTCTCACTATGTAAAATGTGAGCAGACACAGATCAGTCCATAATAAAGTTTAGTAAGATTCACATTTGTGAAACATGAAAGGGAAGGGAGTATTAATTAGAAAAAGAAAAGTTTCAGCCGGTCAGTGGTGGTGCACGGTTTAATCCCAGCACTTGGGAGGCAGAGGCAGGGGGATCTCTGTGAGTTCGAGGCCAGCCTGGTCTTACAAGAGCTAGTTCCAGGGCAGGCTCCAAAGCTACAGAGAAACCCTGTCTCAAAAACAAACAAAGAAACAAACAAAAAAAGAAAGGTTTCAGACCCTACTATAAATCTCTCATTTGAAAATCAGCAGCCAGAGACTGTGTAGATGATGTTGGACAATGTATTTGCCTATTAGGCCAGAGCTTATTACCTTGGCTAGTGTCCAGTTTTTACATACAGTGTTCCCTATGGGAAACATATGTAGCTTTTTGGGTTATAAAATGCACCCATTTTATACCCCGATAATGCATAATGGTTATCAGACATTTTATCTTACAAATCTATGGATTATATTTTTGATTTTTATTAACAGTCTGAGAACATGTCTGTCCTCCACAGAGAAGGACTATATACTGGATATTATTGTGTTTTCTATGACGTTTGTCAGCATTTGAGAGGAAGACTGTATGCTGTATGTCATCTTCATTTTTGGTTTCCCAAGAAGAATCATCTTTCACTCCCGTCAGTTGGGAGAAGGAAATAACCCCAGGCAGTTGCTTTAACTCCATTCTCCTGGTAGATTGACTCTATGTCTGACATCCAGTTTATATTATTATGTTTAATGTCAAAATGCAGGAAATCTAGAAGTTAGAAGGCGAGTTCTTGTCTAGAGCAGGACTTGTTGGCTGGGGACGGTCCTCAGGTGAGACAGTGCTTGGCCATGTGAGAGACCCTAGGTTCAATCCACAGCATACATAAACCAGGATGGTGGCAAATGCCTGCAGTCCCAGAGACTGGAAACTGAACTAGGATTTATAAGTTCAAGGTCGTCCTTAACGACGTGACCAGTTGGAGACCAGGCAGGCTACATGAGAAAATCTAGTTCTCATTTAAAAAACCAAACTAAAATAGACAATCAAACAAATTGAAAATATAAAATGACCGGTGTAAAATAGAATTGAGGGAACAAAAATAGTTCAAAAACAATTATGATGAAAGAGCAGACACTTACTTGAATTTATATTTATGAAATGGGTAAATTTTATTATATATAACATACATCTCTATGGAATTGATTAAACAAGTGTTAAAAATAAAGTACTTGCTACAAATTCAGACAAAGTTCTTCACATTTGGGAGAAAGAAGTCTATATAGTCAGCCTTTCCTTTTCATCACCAGCTCACAATAACGACATGGAGACTTATTAATTACAGAATCTTGGCCTTAGCTTAGGCTTCTTTCTAACTAGTTCTCATCACTTAAATGAACCCATTTCTATTAATCTATGTTCTGTCATGTTCTGCCCATCTCCCTTCGTCCATGTCTCCCGGCGTCTCTCTTGCACCTAGACCTATCTCAAACTCCTTTCCCGTCTCTGCCTGGCAGTCCTGCCTATGCCGCCTGCCTAGCGATTGCCTGTTCAGCTTTTATTACACCAATCACAGCAATACATCTTCACACAGTGTGCAAATATCCCACAACAGCTTTTAGACACAAAGCAAAGAGAAACCAGCCTACTATTCACAATTCCAGAGAACCTAGACAACAATGAAGACCCTAAGAGAGTCATACGTGGATCTAATCTACATGGGAAGTAGAAAAAGACAAGATCTCCTGAGTAATTGGGAGCAGGGGGACCTTGGGAGAGGGTAGAACGGGAGGGGAGAGAAAGGGAGGGGAGTAGAGAAAAATGTATAAATTCAACAAAAACAATAAAAAATTAAAAAAGCAAAAAAAAGCAAATATCCCACAACACATCTAAAAATGTCTCTTCCTAATACAATCTGTTAGTCAACCTTATAAATCATAAATAAACTTAAAACACTTTTATCTTGGAATAATTCAGTTTGATACACACTTGAACACACTCACTTTACACTACAGTTGGCTAACTTTTTCTATTTAGTTGAAAAGTTGTTCAAACTGGACACCACATTAAGAGAAAACTGTCTTTCACATTCCACATGGACAATGCTGGAGATGTAGTACCCTGTTGATCTTGAAAGAAGGCAATTTGAGAACAACTATCATAGGTGTGAGTACCATCCATTGTTAAAATACACAGCAATGAAAGATATTTGTTATGCATTGTGGCAGGGCAGAAACAAAGTATGCACATACATGGTAAGACTTTCCATGAGTAAGCAAGTTGACCACAGCAGCTTGCGTGGAAGTCATTTCCATCGTAATTCATGATGCACACTCCTGGCCTATCACAACACACCAACAGCAATCACCAGCTACAGAAGGACTAAGCAGAAGGGTCCCGGTGGCAGCTGCATTTCTCTAACCCCATAAACCCTGCCGACCCTTTTACAATAAAGAGCTTCTATATCAGAAACTCCTGGAGTCTAAGTCCTTGCCCCACGCCATCTCATCCCTTACCCCAAGGGCAGAGACAGGTAGAGGGGCTCAGCAACAATGCCTGATGTACAGTGACTTGAAGACCCAGCCTGGAAGGCTCCCTAATGCTGTGCACATGATGTATACCTAATGCTGCAACGTTGTTCTGCATTGTTGATCATAGATTGGATTGGTTAAGTAATTAAACTGTGAGTTTTTGAAGGTCAAAGACATTGTTTCTCTGGCATGTTTTACTTGTACTGTTCTGTACGTATTTAATAATGGCAGAGTACTGGGCCAAATTCTTAAAGTAATTCAATTATAGCAAATGATAATACTCAACTAAAAGAGTCATTAATCACTTGTAATCTATCTTTTGCAGGCATAGAATTATTTCAGGGTGTAGACTTTGTAATGATTTAGTTTTAGGCAATACAATTCAAATATATTTAGTCTTAATAATTCATAGAATGTATAAGTACTGAATTATTGAATGAGTTTAATCAGATTCACAATAGATTTATTGACTGGAAGAAAGCAGCATAGATGTACATATTTTAACTTGAAACTTTAAAGTTTATGGTATGTTAACTATTGGGATTGAATAATTTTTCACTCACATCTGGAATTTGTAGGCCATTTCGGAAGGCTGTTGGTGATGCTCTTTGATGCTTCTCCATCACTGATGACATTTTTATAGCAGTGGGGGCTTTCCATATTCATGGGGTTTTAGGTGATCCAATTTATTACTATAATTACTACCATTTTTCTATCCATTTCATAACATTGTCTTGAGTTCTCCTTTTCCTTTTCACTATTTGTCAGGTTTTTGGGCACAACCAACACCTCATCTCTGCGTTGTCTGAGGTGCTTTCTTTCTGTCTCTGGAGTCAAGAACGGGTCAGCACAGCACCACTTGAGGTAACTACTTTCAGTCAGTGGCTGCTCTGACTCGACACGTCCTGCCCTCGCTACCTAAATTCTTGAGATCAACTGGAGTGTATCGATGAACACATTAAAGAAACCTCGGGGAGGGCACCAAGATCTGTCAATGTCACATTAAGGAATGGAAACAGAATGACTTCCTCTGGGAACAGTTTGAACAAGAGCGAGCCCCAGTTTGAGTTTTCCACGTCTCTCTGTGTGTCTTCCATCTGCCTGCAGTTGTGGTTACTGGCCTGTCTGTATTCTGCTGTATATGTCTGTTCTATCCAGAATCCCTGCCTGTCTGATGTCTTGGGCCTGTGTCTGGTGCTGGTCCCTAACAAAAAGCTTTCCTATGCATTCACTGAACAGTACAGAATTCATAGCCCTGGAAAGGAACAAGGAATTATTTTTAAAGATGTCTTTAATAGAATTTTACAAGGGAAGTTATTTTACCGATCCCACCTGACCCAGACTAACACTCCAACCTTAAATAGATGTCACTAACCTATGTTCCATGTTGTTTCCAACATTTATGGAATACTCACTTTCTGTAAGTTTGCTTTTAATCTGCTTTAAGCAATCATTTAATTCACTTAATGATTATCACAGCACACACATATCTTGTTCCTCATGATGGATGTGGAAGAGTCCATAACTTATGATTAAAGCTATGCATTTAAGCTTATATTGAACATGCTGACTGCGTGGGAAATCTAAGGCATGGGAAGTTTGTTACATTGTGCTCTTAAAGCAGATTAAATTTATGCAGGCTGAGTTTACAGTAGCATAGCAGGTTATGTATATGGTATTAAATGATGTAAAGGCATATTATTAACTTGGTGGCAAGATTCGGAAGAAATGTCATTCTCTTTGATGACAAGAAATTTTTTTAGAAAAATATATCATCACAATGAAGTTTGGAGATATTATGAACAGCGTGAGGATAGATGTCTAACTAGAAAAGTAACCGCCTAATTATGGGTGGTTAGCTGAATGCTCAAGATGATTTTATACTTTTATCATTTGCTTTAAAATCTTTGGTCTATTACAGACTACAAAGAAGACCTCATTATGAGAGAGCGAAAGTTCTCTAGACAAGCACATTGGGAGGAAATATCCTTCAATTGAAAAAAGATACTTTATTATGTAAGTCTTTAAAAAACTAATTTAGCTAAAGATTTAAGAAAACTTTCTGACAAGGAAAGAACATTTTATAATCTTTTCTGGATATGAAAGACATATTGTTCATAGCCAAAAGAAATGTCAGTCCTAAGGTAGTCTTAAAAATACAGTAGGTTTAAAGAAAATTCTTACAGCTTAGAAAAAAATTTAAATGAAGCCAATTTTGAGTATTAAGGAAAGAATTAGCTGGGCAATGGTGGTGCATACCGTTAGTCCCAACACTGGAGAGGCGGAGGAAGCTGAATTTCTGAGTTTAAGGCCAGTCTGGTCTACAGAGTGTGTTCTAGGACAGTCAGAGCTACACAGAGAAACTCTGTCTCAAAAAATCCAAAACTGAAAACCAAAACCAACCAACCACACAAAAAACCTAATAACCAAACAACAAAACAAAAAGAAGAAACTAAAAAAAAAGTAAATTGAATTAAAAAATATCCAGTTCCAGAAATGAAACTGTGAAGATAACAATAAATTTAAAAGCAGAGGTAACAGAAATGGTAGTGAAGACAGTCCAATCTCTGGGCGCTGTGGTAGCTATCAGAATCCAGCTGATCTTTTCTAGAGGTCAGGCAGCATTGGAGAGACGTGAAGACTTAAGTGTTGACTGTAGAAGATATTTGAAGAGGGCTAGAAAGATGGCTAAGTGGGTAAAGATGCCTGCCCGTGGAGTTGAGCATTTGAGTCTGATCTCAGGGATCTACGTGGAGAAAGGAGAAAGCCTACTCCCCCTAACTGTGTGTTTTTTGTTTGTTTTGTTTTTGTTTTCTTTTTTGAGACCAGGCTAGGCTCTCCCAGAGTCTACGAGCTCTCAAGAGCTCAGGTCCGCTGTCTCTGTGGGTTCCCCCATCAAGAACCCCCTGCCTCATACAATCCCTCTTCCCTTTCTTCTGCAAGAATTGGCAAGAATCTCGGAACTCAGTGCAGTGCTTGTCTGTGGATTGCTGTCTCTGCAGATTGCCATCAGTTTATCTCTGGAATAACCTGGGATAATCTCTGGAAGTCATCAATTTGCTTACAATAGATGGCTAGTTCAGGCATCTCTCCACCATTGCTAGGGGTCTTAGTTGGGGTCATCCTTGTGGGTTCCTGGGATCAGGTTTATCCCTATCCCCAAAATGGCTCCCCCATCAAAACGTCTCTTTTGTTATTCTTCTCCTTCAACCTGCCTCCAACCTAGGATTTTCTTTTAAAATAAGACAAATGGCACTCGCTCTAATTGACAGCTGTATCATCAACTGCTGTGGTCTGGTGTTTTCTGTTATCACTGAGAAGGAGAGGGAGGAACTGTGCAGCTGAAAATTAAGTTCCTCTAAGCTAATTGGGATTGCAAAAGAGTCAAGTTAATGTCTTTTCTTAGATAATTTTAATTGGCAATTATAGTGAAAAGGAAATTGAACACTTTTGGTATAAATTAAGAGAGAAGACTTCCCAAACTGGACTCCAGCCATGCTTCTAAAAGTAATAATAAATACGTAAACTTTCATGACTTTTTAAGACCCGGAGACGCTGATACTTGTATTTACTATAAAGTACCACAGCATATAATTTTATTTTATTTCTCAGAATCACATAGCTAAATCTGTGCGTCTTTTATTTTCTATATTTATGGCAACAATGAGAAAAAAATATGGTTAAATCAGGACCTTCCTAAAAATAAAAATTCAAAAACAAAACTCTGCTTTCATAACCACATCTATGTGACTATACATTAAACACCACGTCTAGAAGTCAGAAACCATTCCTCTCTGGGTGCTCACAGGTGGAGGCAAAGCCCAGAAAAGACGAAGTCCAGAGGCATGGTAAAGGTCCAAGATGATGGAGAAAAGAAAGGAGTTACACCTACTTGCCCAGAAGGAGGGACTCAGGATGGTGTGTTGGGATTGTATCCAGGCACGTGAAGATGTGACAGAATATTGCTCCTGGGGAATTCTGAGTGATGCTCAAGTAGTATGGTGGATGAAGGGAGATGAGGCTGGACAGGCAAACAGGGACACTGATGTGAAAGTCAGGAGGACTTGTTACTAAGTTCATATTTTTATCCTGAAACTACTGGGGTCCATTTCTGGATTCTGTAGGGGGACTTCAGTGGAGGAAGACTATCAGGCAGCAGAGTAGAAAATGGAAGGTGGGAGATGCAGAGGAAGCAGGAAGGAGACAGAGTAGGCCAGGTGAGAGACATCACAATCCAGGTAAAGACGATTGTAAGTTTGTCATAAAGCAATGTCCACATGGGTACTTACCTAGACCTCTTCGGGAAAGGGACTTAAGCACTGTGATGAGAGAACCAGTGAGGCATACCCAGAGCCAAAGGGTCTAATTTGTGGGTGAAGAGTGGTACTTTCCAAGAGAAAGTCGAGGAGATCACATGATATACTGATTCTTGCCAAATATGATGTTTCTACCGATTAAAAAATAAAAAGGAAATACTCTTATGTGCAGGCTTAGGAGATAATTACTGATACCTCATGTCTGTAGTAATGGAAAGATAAGTACATAGCATGGCATATTTTAAATAAGAACTGAATATTTAAACGAACCCATTTATATGAGGAAAAGCATGGAAACATCTATGGTAATGAAATAATTGCTTCTTCATATTATTTCATTTTTATTTCCACAGTTACTGACACTGGGGATGACCAGACTTAAAGAAGTGACATGCTTTAATGACAAGCTCATTAAAAAGGCCAATTTAGTTATAAGAATTCAAATAAATCAACAGGCTACAATGGGTACTATACTAATATAATGCAACTAAGAGAAATATATCTATTTTTAGTTATGATTTTGCAGTTTATGTTCATTTCAAGATTTTATTAGTATACTGGACATCTTTTGGCTGTGAACGGTGATTTTTTAGAAGCAGCAAGTTTAAACAGATGCTGCCTTTCCTATAAAAGACACCGTGTTTACCTAAGAGTGCGCAGGTGATCACAGATGCTGTGGCTATGTGCCATTCCCAGCCACATCACTTTCGCCAAATGGAAGTTATTGGTTGTCTGGGAGATAGTTCAGTGGCTGTGTCCTTAGCAGGTGGGGATCTGTGGGTTCGATCCCTAATGTCACAGAAATGGGGCAGGGAAAGAAAGTTCCTGCTGTAAACCCTTTCTTCACCTTGGGAACCAATCCGTGAGAAGCAAGAGAAATATTATTGTTTATAATCGTTTAAATTCTTTTAAGTGTTATGATTATAAAATAATTACTATCTTTACTAAATGTTATCGTGCTTACTTTTGATGTTAGATTTAGTATATTTCTTTTACTATGGAAATGTTTCTTTAGTAACTGGAATATTCTTCATTATATGCAAGAAAATGCAAAATATTATATTCTAAAAGTTTAGCACTTTGTAGTGGTGATTACCAAGGTCACTGTAAAAACAGAAGGTGGTTTAACAAGAATCTTAAAGCATCTGAAGCATGCTCTTGCATCCAGCCAGCATTGAGCATCTTTCCAGCGTAGGAGGCAGATACAAGCAGAGGGGATAGCGTTAACAGCCTATGGTCCCTTCTGTCTGCCCAGTCACCTCTATGAACACAGTTGCTAGGTCATAAACCAGATGACAGCATTTTATTTTAAAATATCCTTTTGTTGTAGATAATTTTGTCTCCCAGAGTTTAGTTGAAAATTTGAAAATGATTAAGAGGGTTCATAGGCATTTTAATCTTCATTGTTGATCTACATTGATATTTGTATTTGAGCTTGAATTCCTAAGTTCCTGTCGCTTTATTTTATGGGAATAATGATTCAATCATTTCCTCTTAAAATAGCTTTAGAAAATCTTTGCATACTTTAGAGAAAACAACAATTAGGAATCTTTAAAACCACACATTATTTCTTATTTGTATGTTTACTTCATTTTTATGCAACACATGATTTAACATAATATATCAACACATGTCAATAATGATAATTAGATTGTAAGAATTCATTATATATTTTATAAGAAACTGGCAGTGAATGTCTGTGTAAGCAGACGGGGCTGATTTGAGCATTACACACATATAACTTTATGCATTGTATCCTTTGAGAATGTATAATTATCATGTGTTAATCCAAACAGCAAAAATTAAGAAAATAAAATGAAAAAACTCCCAAATATTTAAAAGGTTTTACCAAGGGAAAACTTTAGTTTTTATTGAAGCTTTCATCAAATTCAAACGTAAGTAATTCCAATGCATTTAATAGAACTATATGATATGTTCAATACTCAATTCTTGAAAAATGGTTTTGTGTTAAAAGACATAAAGTCATAAATTTAAGCATCTTTATTGCCATTACTAGAATAAAAACTGATACGTGGTAAAAAAAAAAGGGCATGCATTACTACCTATGCCCGTGTGATTGAAAAAGAAATGACATTTAGATTTAGATCAAATGTGAGGGGAATTTAAATTATCTACAAGTCAAAAAGAAGAATCTTTCCCAGTGGCTCAAAAACTCTAGATAGAAAACTTGAAAAAGATTACATCTTTCCCCACAGTAATTGAACAGTCGCATAATTTCAATTTTACCCTATAAGGACACAAGTGAACCTTGGTTATGCCTCGGAAGAAAGTGGAAACCATTTAAGCTCTGTATGCATTGATTTTGCCCTCCACAGACAGTCATGTGCAATGCGACTTTTTTACGGCTATGGAGAAAAATGTAACTTAAAATTTAATCTTTATTCAGTGTGGTGTTTTACACAATATATACTCTTAATTTATTTACAATAAAATATTTGATGTAGACTTTATACAACAATATCCTTGAAGGTATTGGAAAGTACAGGAGAAAACTCCATTAATTAAATAAAGGGCTAGCTAATGAAACACAGAGAATAAATATATCCCAAGTGTGCCTTCTGGGCATCTAAACAAAGAGCAGCAGGAGAAAGTGTTTTTCTTTCTCCTTCTGCCCTGAAGCAGGCCTTAAGCAAGCTCTTTGACTTTCCCTGCAGCTCATAAGACCTTTCCCCCATCAGCCCCTCCCCTGTGCTCAGAGGAAGACATGTTCTTTCTCTTGAAGTCACAGGGCATTGCAGACCCATCTGAACATGTGCCCTGCTACTTCCTCAGTTTACCACCCATAGAACTTCCTGTTTCTCTACAGCTTTCTATAAAATATAAAGTTCCCCAAATCGGCTCTGTGGAAGACCACGTGTCCAGGTCGGATCATCTACACCTCTTCCCAGGAGTGTGGAGGCATGGATGCTCCATTGCTTCATCTTTCTGAGAAAAATGTTTCCCCAGAGAATCTTCTGGTGCTGGATCATTCTCCTTTCTTGCCTTTGCCACAGGGTTCTTTAGCCATTGCCTGGTCTCTGTCAGCTGCCACACTGCCGCACATTGGCACCCAGAGCTGTGGACAGTCTTCCTACAACTGCATTTGTTTTCTTACTTATATTTTTCTTAGACATAAATCTCATAGAATACCCCGATTACTACAAAATGTAGCCTGCATTCATCCTTATTTCTTTTTCCACTATCCTCCTACTCCTAGGCAATTAATAACTTTCTCCCTTGATTTGCCTACTCTGGCTGTTTTGAATAGATGGAGCCAGATAATCTTGCCTGACTTCAGTTGTCATGAGTTTTGCTCACTTAGCCTAATGTAGCCAAGGAGTTAACATCCTTTTCATTGGTGAATAATAGTCCATTATTTTTGAAATTGCTATCCATTTATTAGCTTATGAGCCTTGGGTTATTTTTATTGTTTGATATTATGAATAACTCTCTTATGAACATTTATATACACTTTTTGTGTGGAATGTTTACATTTCTTCTGGACATATCCCTTAGGAGTATAATTTCTTCATATAGTAACTCTGTGGTTAACATTTTCAGAAACTATAAAACTGTTTTCCCAAATAACCTCACCATTTTGTGCTTTAGTGTTGATGTAGGATGTTTCCAATTCCTCTATATTCTCTTCAGCATTTGTTAACATGTGTCTCCTTGATGATAGCCAACCTCGTGGGTGTAGAGTGCTGCTGTCTTTGTGTGATTTTGATTACTATTTCTCTAATTAATAATAATTTGTCTTGCTGAGCATTTTGCATGCTCTTGTTGGCCGCTTGTATGCTTTCTTTGGAGACGTGTAAAATTAGGTCTTAATTTTCAAATCTATATGAATATTCATATAGTTAAGGGATCTGCTGGTGTGGAGGAAAGTCAGATTCATAGATATTTTTGTAAGCACTAGATAAAATGACCCTAGAAAAACAGTGAGTAATTCAGGGGAATAAACAAACAAAGGAATTTCATGTTTGCAGGTGTCCTTAGATGGTCTGAAAGACTCTTCTGCATTCACACGAAGAGTGGCTATGCAAAACAGTTTGAGCAATGCTCATCTAAGTCCACAGCTCTAAAGACTTTCTGCTGGTAGGGTAAGGTTCCAAGAACTGTACCTGGGTGAGGGGGAGAGGCTTAGGACATTGCTTTGAAAGTATGTGTGTTGTAGGAGGCCACTTGTTCATTCCCAGCCACCCAGACTCAAAATAACCACACAGAAACTGTATTAACCGAATCCCTCCTCGGCCCATTAGCTCTAGCTTCTTATTGGTTAACTCTTACATCTAAATGTAACCCATTTCTATTAATCTGTGTATCGTCATGTGGTTGTGGCTTACCCGCAAAGTTTTGGCATGTCTGTCTCTGGTGACAGCTCCATGGCTTTTTCCTGACTCCACCTTCTTTCTCCCAGCATTCAGTTTAGTTTTCCCCACCTAGCTCCATTTTGCCCTGCTCTGCTATAGGCTCAAAGCAGTTTCTTATTAACCAATGGTATTCACAGCACGCAGAGGGAATCTCACATCATATGTGTTAAGACACAGAATAGGGTCAAATATCCATGCCAGTGGTAGCTTCCCTGGGTGTTGATTATGCTGTTATGAGTAAGCTTAATTTTTTTAATGTTTCCCGTGAAGGATGTGGCTATAATTTTCTATCTTTGAAAAAGAGAAATACATTCCTGTTAATGTCAAGAATTTTAAGCATGTCTTTGTTAAAAGTAGAAGGTTTTTATGAAAGAGAATGTTGTATCCATCTGTGCGCAGTAAAGCAAAGAGAGGGGAGTAGTGAAGAATTAGCTTTTTGAGCTAGTCGGAGAATAAATGGGCGAGGTTTCATGGGGATTGAACTCCTGAAGGACACTGGCTTCCTCTCTAAATGCTCACACACTGTGCACAGTTAATGAGCAGTCGCTGTTGCTGCCCTCCAGACAATCCCCGCTTGCCACAATTCACTCATTCATCACAGTCTCACAGTGAGCAACTGCCCAGTTGAGAGAACCCAGGGAGCCTCAGCCTCATTCCTCCACTTGTAGTAAATTTGTCTGCTTATTCTTTTCCACGGAAGAAAAATGATTAAAAACTACCAACTTTTGAAGAGCCTTGTTTCACTCACAAGAAAAGTGGCCATTTATATTAAGCATATTGCATTAAGATAGTCTCTAGCATATCTACCCTGTGAAAGAATTGTTTTACCTTAAAGCTAACAGCAAGAAATCCTAGGGAAGAGCAGTGATTCCTTTTTTCTCCTTTTCATTCATCACACACTTAGTTGGTTTTTCTCGTCTTCTCTTGCCTGGTATTATTGAATGGAGTGTGGGGAAATGGAAGAATGGCTCAGTCAAATTAATAAGTTAGCTCTGAAGGCAATTCCCAACACTTGGCAATAGCTAGCCTGAAGGGATCTTCCAACACTCCGTAAGAGCTAGCCTTTGTACCCAGCAATGCTGTCACCACAGAGAGTTTTTACTGCAGAGAATAAAAGACAAAACCCTTGACTTAGCTGAATGAATACTAATGACAGTCATCAATAAAAATAACAAAAGGGCTCATCATCTATGCATAATTACCTTATGTGTAACAACCATGATGAACATCATTAGTATCTGTCTCTACAAGTTGCATTCAAGTAAGCCCTATCTTCAACAAGGTTCTGCAGTTCCGTGTTTGAAAATTGAATGCTCTATCACTTCTTCATAACCTCATTTGTGCCGAAGGTAGTAACCTAGGTCAAAGATACTCTTTGATCCTCATTTTACCCATCTCTACACGGTTACTGATCACTGTCATGCAGAAAGTAAAATAAGAACATACAGGGACGAGCCTGCTCCTGGTCAAGTTATTGTAAGCACTCGTAAGCATTCACATTTTCTTTAACCTTTCTGATCTTTCTTCAGATTGTGAACTCTTCAGGTTCACTCTAATCCTTTCCTGTTTATCCATAACATCTTTAATCATTGTCCTCTTATAAATTGCTTTGAATTTCTGGTACTCACCCCTCTCTGCTCCTCTGTCAGGCTTTCCCGTGCAGCAGAGAAAACCTCACATCAGAATTGGTTCTCCTACATTCCCCTACAATTCAATCTCTACATTATAGGATCTTCCAGTGTCTTTGGCTTCATTGCTTCTCTTTTGTACTTGTAATTTAAAACATGTATCCTACGTAAAACCTGTCAGATCTATGCCTTAATAGTCAAATAATAATAACTTCACTGCCAACATTACAGAAAATGTGTGGTTCCTTAGACTCTATGATGACCATTATCGAATACAGGAATCTATCCACAACTTCTGTCCGTTTCAGTGGTCCTGGAGGAATACTCACCATACTGCACAGGGTATGTTCTCCACATGGGCATCAATGCCATGTCCTAGATCATTCATCATGTTCTTGCTGAATTAATTTTTGTGTTTCTCACTGTGTATTCTCTATTTTGCAGACAGAGCCACTTCCTCCAGTTATCTCCATCATCTTGACTTCCTTTCTATGAGCATGTTCGTATTTTTTTGCAATGTAAAATTCTCTCCCTGAGCTTTATTATATCCTTTCCATGTCAGCCACACTTCATATCTTAAATCTTTTTCCTTTGTTTTTTGGCAGTGGGCTGGTAGGGATGACAGAGTTAAAATCCACAGTTAACTCCATAAGCCAAAGTCATGAGAACGGCTAGAGGAAGAACAAGTGGGTAGGCAGGGGCCTGGAGTGTTGACCTTTGGGAAGCCTTAGAACACCTTCATTCGGTGAGAGATGAAGGACTCACTACCTGTGCCTGAGACTGACCAGTTTGCAGCAATAAGTGGCTGGTGGTAGAAGCTACTGTTCTTGGTCCACGGGTCTGCAAATGCGGGGCAGAACTCCGGGTGCTCATTTGCAGCTGAGATGCACTTACTTGGAGCCACAATTGGATGACATCAGACATCTCCTTCTTGTGCTCCCAGCTAAGTTCTGGATATGGGTAGGGCAAGGTGTGAGGGGCAGCATGTCCCTGGCGCAGGAATGGGTTTGCTCAGTATGGTGGTGAGCAGACAAAAAGTCTTAGGAGCGAAAGCAGTTAGGGTCACCAGAACCCTAGTTTGTGGGTGGGTTCCAAGAGAAAACAGCTTGTTCAGCTCCAGAGGAAGGAAAGGAAGATTTTTTTTCTTGATGCAACTATTTCATTCTTCTATTGATGAGCTTATTGTAGTTGACACCGCTAAAAGTTTCTAGTTATCTCCAAATTGTCAAATCTTTTTTTTTGAGTTACATTGTTTGTTAATTAAATTTATTCATTTATTTTGTATCCTGACTACAGTTTCTCCTTCCTCCTCTCCTCCTATTCCCCGCATCCCTACCCCTACATCCATTCCTTCTTTGCTTCTGTTCAGAAAAGGGTAGGCCTCCCGTAGGTACCAGCAAAGCATGGCATATCAAGTTTGCAGTAGGATTAAGTGACTCCCCTTCTAGTAATGCTGGGCAAGGCAACTCAGTACGAGGAATGAGTTCCTAAAAGCCATCCAAAGCCTTAGGCACAGTTCCTGATCCCACTGCTAGGAGTCCCACAAGTAGTCCAAGTTATACAGATGTCACACATATGTACAGGGCCTGGTTAGTCACATGAGGGCTCTCTGTGTGTTGATTCAGACTCTGTGAGCTCCTAAGAGCCCAGATGAGTTGTAGAGGGCCAGACTCCATTTTACACCTGTCAGAATAGCTAAGATCAAAACCACAAATGACAGCTTATGCTGAAGAGAAACAGGGGGAACAGTCCTCCGCGGCTGGTGGGAGTACAAACTTGTACAGCTATTTTGGAACTCAATATGGCAGTTTCTCAGAAAATTGGGAATCTATCTACCTCAAGACTCAATTGTGTCACCCTTGGGCATATACCCAAAGGATACTCCATCCTAACATGAGGACACTTGCTCAATTATGTTCATAACAACATTATTCATAATAGCTAGAACATGGAAACAACCTAGATGCCCCTCAGCTGAAGAATGAATAAAGAGAATGTGGTACTTTTATACAATGGAGTATCACTCAGCTGTTAACAACAATGACATCATGAAATTTGCAGGCAAATGGACAGAACCAACTGATAGACTTAATTTACTCTTAATTCTGACATAATATATTTCTATAGAGTCACAGTGACATAAAATACATGGTTTGAATTATTATGTAATGTTTCTCCTCCGTTTTGAAAATTCTTTTTTCCTGTTCTACATTTTCCCACCTGGCCTATTCCTTATGGCTTGGGTGTTACTGTTTCATCACACTAGTTGATTTAATATGGGGCTTTCTCTGGGGGTTGTCTCCTCTTTTGGCATAGATTCTATGTTATGCCTTACAAGAAACACCCCTCCTCATGTATACTATAGAATTTCAAGGACATGGACCAACAATTTGTGAGAATGAAGTTTGGCTGCATCAGAATCTCAGAAGGTGTCCACTTGTCCAAGAGTATTCAATGGGAGGGAACTCCAAATTAGTAGAAAAGAAGGCAGCAACTGTGATTCCCTTACCTAGTGGGATGTAGCCCACGAATGTTGATAACTTATTCAAACCCTTTGAACGTCAAATTCTTCAGAAATTTGGATAATGCAACCTATCTTGCACAGCTTTGGGGAAAAACAAAGACAATGAATAAAGATACCTTTCATGTTTAAAGGTTTCTGGCCTAACCTATAGGCCTCAGACATCCTTCTCTTGTTTGGTTTCCTTCTTCCCAAACTATTTTCTAAATATACTGCAATGTCACATTTCAGAATCTTCAAATTTTCCCTAAAGTACTGTACTAACTTAAGTTTTCTCATTCCAGGACACTGTTAAGTTTCCAAAAATACACTGGGCTAAGGCACTCAACTCTGTCTCCTAAGGCCCTTGATAGGTGACTTTCTGTATTTAGAAAGATAGTTGAAAAATATCCCTAGTGTGGTAGAAACATTCCCATCACATCACCTCATTTCCTTTCCATGTCTTTAGAAAAATACCTCAGACTTTAAAAGTAATGAAATTCTTGAGAAAAGATTTTAAATTATTGAGTATTATTTTCCTTAATTTATGATAGATGATTATATGCACCTCACTTGAAACATAAATTTTAAAAGTAAAGTAACAAAATAACTCCAAAAACATAGATTTTGTGTTTTCTTAGATTGTATTTGTACATACTAGGGTTTTTTCCACAGATATTTATGTCACAGAATTGTTCTTGGATGAGCTGACAGATATTTTGAATAGAACCTCTTGATTATAGGCTGCACCAGAAAGAAAAACTATTTTACTTTGGTTGCGAGCTCAGCCTTGATGGCCGAGCCACCTCTCCAGTATTATTTAAAACACTCTTAAAAAACAGCTTTGCTTTGTTTCTGTAACAGGGTTTCTCTTTGTAGCCCTGGCTGTCCTGGAACTCACTCTGTAGATGAGGCTGGCCTCAATCTCAGAGATTCACCTGCCTCTGCTTTCCAAGTGTTGAAATGAATGGAGGTGCCACCACCTCCCGGCTAAATAACAGTTTTTATTAACATACTTGTTAAATATGTATTTAAGAATTTATTTTTAATTTACATGTATTTTGAGTATCTACAAGTGTCCTGGTGCCCTTGAGGCTGGAAGAGGGCATCAGAGTCCCTGGAACTGGAGTTACATGTGGGCAACCATGTGGGTGCTCAGTTCTTTACAAGTGCAGTAAGTGTTCTTAACACAGGCATCTTTCCAGCCCCTATATGTTATATTTTTAAGAGCACTAGATTTATATTAAAACATTCTAATTAACATTTTATCAAACTGCCGCTGATTAGATCATTCTCAGAGAAATGTGCAAGACACTGATTATGCAAAAATTTGAAATGTTTTCATGTTATTGGGGCTGTGACATGCTTTTATAGGCCATTCAAATTACCTATTAGACATCATAAGTATCAGGGAATTCTTGGTCTATTCTCTTATAGGGAGGGTAATTGTTTGTGTTTTGACTTGACCATACAGATATCTGGTCCTAGAAGTCAACTCTATTCTTGTAAGGCTTGATTCTTCTTCAGACATTGCTAAATGAAGGGAAAACACTCTGCCACCTGCCCTTGGGATCTCTGTGTATGAAGAGATGTCCTGGTCCAACTCTGAAACTAAAAATCTGTAGCTTTATATCTTAGGAAAACACAGAAATCCTAACATTTCTTTTATTGGGAAAGCTCCTGACTTGACTGGGGATAACTAAGACATGAATTTTGATCTTAGATGGCCATAGTAGTGATTTCTGTTATTTACTGACTGTGTGACCTTGACAAGTCCTTGATACTTTGCTTTTACGTCCTCATCAATTAGAAAGTAATAACGTGAACCTCATGGACAGTTTTTAGGACCAATAAGTTAATGCAATCCAGTGCTTCCATGTGTGTCAACTATGACCATAGAGATACCACCCTCAGCACCCTCATTACTTAGAGGTGAGCCGGCAGAATTTACAGACAGCAGAAGGCCAGAGAAGGCACTAGTGTGCAGTAAAACTGTTCTGGTGACAAAGTGAAGTCCCCACAAGTTCATCAGGAACTGGAGATGTCTTTCTGCATGGTTCCTGATTTTCCTAGGTTCTTTGTGTGTGCCCCAGGGCATGCCTGGCATTACATGCTAGGCATCCCCTAAGCTGCTCCTCTTTCTATTTTAATTGCTAGACCCTTTGACTACTTCCTATTGTGTATGTCTGAGGTAAGTATAGGTTGAAGTAATGCTGATAAACTTTATTTTGCTTATTATAGAAAGATACCATCATTTCTTTTCATTTGGAAGTTACATCATCCCAATACTAGTGAATTATGGATTTCATCAAGAACCTTAATAAACTATATCTCCCAGTCTGACACACTTCACTTTTGAAATGATCAATATTTTTTTTGTTGGAACTAGTTTTGAGACTATGTTATCTAAGTCTGTGTTACTATGTGACTAGAATTAAAGGATACAATAAGCTCTTCCAAAAAGAACAGAATAGATTCAGTCAAATGTTCCAGGGTTATGAGACATTTGAAAAGTTCGTGTGTGTTAGGTATGACTTGCACTTAGCAGCTTGTGAAAATGCCATTTCCTAACTGGACAGATGAAACTTTCCAAGCAGATGTGAAACTTTAAAAAATCTTACATTAATTGGGAAAAACAACTTTGCATTATTGTCATCTGATAACAAACAAATTGAAAGTCATGGGCTACATTCATTGCTCACACTCTAGACTCACACCCTTATAGGCAAACCGCTCCCTGGGTGGAATCCCAAGTTATTTCCGTAAATGGAAATGGAACTTAGTTGGATCCTTAGACTTGTTTTAGGTAGGAACCAACTACTTCCCTATTTCAGGAACAGGAGTTCTGGCAACTGGCCACAGCTGTTGACAACAGCCTTGAGAGAGCAGAACTCTGAGTGACAACTAGGAGAGACCTTTGTTAGAAGCACAATAACTTTGAATGAACTAACAACAAGTCCCAACTCTCCAACCGCTGGCATCTTTGGGCCTCCACAATTTACATTATATATATATATACAGACTGTGATCACTATTTGCTCATATTCATCATAATTGGAGTATAATTTACCCAAAGGTACAACATTGTCTATCATGTTCCATATATGTTTATTTAGTCTCCTAAAATTTTTAAAGGTAACTGTAGTGGTTTGAATGAGAAATGTCTCCCATTGGCTCAGTTATTTGAGCACGTGGTCCCCACTAATGAAAGTTATGGGACACATAATATCTTTCAGTTCCATCCATTTTCCCCCAAATTTCACATTTTTATTTTTCCTAATGGGTGAATAAAATTCCATCATGTATACATACAGCATTTTCCTCACCTGTAGATCAATTTATGGACATTGAGGTTGAGTCCCTGCCTTTCTGCTAAGAGACAGTGGCAAGAAACACGGACTTGCAAGTCTCTGTGTGGCAGGGTGTGGTACAGTGGAGTATATAATGTTCTACTTTTAGTTAAAAAAAAGTCTCCATGCCGGTTTCCATAGTGGTTACATTTTATAGTTTTATATCTTAGAAAGACAGAAATTGGGGTTATAGGCACGTGCCACCTCTTCTGGCTCACGGTTCTAATTTCTTACATTATGTTTTTATAGAAATCACAATTATTTCTGTGCTTTTACATATCTTGTATTTTAAAATATAATCAAGAGTTGTGTCTTCTTTCACCAGAAAATGTCCTTCCCTTTAAAAGCCCTCAGTGTGAACTGAATTCTGAACAATAACACAGTTAGGAAGCCTGCATGAATTATTTGTGTGTGTCCAGAGTGATGACCAGGTGACACAAACACTAATTTCTTCATTTAGATAAGATGAGTTTGGTTTTGGAATTTTTGAATCTAATAAATTCAGTGCAATTATGATTGTAAATGTGGAGATGACTGATGAATCAAGTTGGAAGTTATTGGCTTAGCTTAGTTATGAAGTTGCAATACTTAGGGCAGGCATAGATACATGTCAGCACTAAAGGACTGCAAACTCTTGTTTTCTTGTAACTACTCGAACGACAGTTTACTAACAGTGTGTTTTTCTCTCCACATTTTATGGTCAGGATTAAGTAGCACTTTGTTACATAAACCAACTGTCTTAATGGATTTTCAAGATCAGAGTGTTCAGTGTATCACTTCTGAGTGAAGATACTTTGATATCTTTATAAACCATGTGTTATGGTTTAAAACAGTAACTGTCTCCTTCATTCTGGTTGCACTGGATTAGCCAGAGCTGTTAGCTTTATTACCATGACAGGGATAAAGTGATCACATTTTAAACCCATTCGTTGTAAGGAAACTAAAAACATACAGCCAAGGGTATTCCTAGTACATAGTTCAAGTAAAACCACTAGGCTAGTGTAGCAACTCCAATTAAGTTCTCTGGGAGGATCTTTTAGACTCTGGCAGATAAATCTGATGTTACCACTCACAGTGGTTAGGTACATTAATTTAATTAACTAAAGTAGGCTATTGTGTGCTTCGGCTCAGGGAGAGTTAAAGCTTTTCTTATGCCAAACCCACAGATATCACAATGGTTAATTGCAGATATAGTGACTGTTGTGAAGGTCTGATTTGTTATGTTCAGAATTATCACGCACATAAGCGAAACTAAAAATACAAAAGTGGCAGTGGTTCACCTCAATCCCATTCCCTCTCTCTCTGCCACATGGTAACAAATGTCATCCTTCCCCTCACCTCCTGCCACCTGTGGCGGGTGAGCTAACTGGCCCTGGGACCACTAGGGCAGGAGACCTGGCCCTGCTTCTCACCAGCTGCAGCACAGGGTAGAAGCAGGCACAGCACCTCACCTGGGAAGCGCACTAAAGCTGACCCTTTTGGCAGGGACTCAGGTGATCTGGATAGAGCAGGAGAGCTGCCCTTGCCCCTCCCTGGTATGCCATGGGATGGCAAGGGTAGGGGAAATAGCACACCCACCTTGCATTACCACCCGTGAGAGGTAGGAGAGGCGACCTCCATGGTCTGCTTGCCCCTCACCTAGTGCATCCTGAGAGTGGGCCCTGGGCCTCACCTGGGCAGAACAGTCGAGTTGGCCCTGCTGATGCACATATGGGTGAGTCAGACTTGAGGGTGCGAGAGCAGAACCAGCTCTTCTCCTTGCGGTCTGCTACACTGGGTGAGTTAGGTGGGGTAGGGCGGGAGAGTTCATCTGGGTGGTGACGATGAGGGAAAGCTAGCAGGCTGACTAACCTTGATACCACTTAGGTCCAGAACCAGGACTATGAGGTAGCCCACCCAACACCCACCTCATCTATGAACTGCTGGAGCTTATGAAGGGGCCAGACCCGAGGACCCACAGCTCCAGGAGCTCCAGGACATAAGGCAACCGTAGGATATTTTTCATTAACTAAATATCTATTCTTCAAGAATTTTGTACATCTATAAAAAATAATTTTGAACACATTTGCTCTCCACTGCCATTCCAACCCTTTCTTGAATTTTTCTCACATTCCTGTCCACAAGGAATTTTAAAGATGTTTAATGATAAAAACCCAGAGACTCACTCTTTCAAGCCTTTTCGGCTTATGTTTTCATATGAGGGACCTTTGTCTGGATCTCTAGCACCCATGTAGAAGCCAGGCAAGGAGGCACGCATCTGTAACATCTGTAACCTCTGGGCTGGGAGTCAAGCAGGTGGATCCTGGAGCTGCTGATTAGCCAGCCTAGCCACTCGATGGTGGTGGCGTTCAGTGAAAGAGCCTGTTCATGAAAGTGACTGAGGAAAACAGACTATCTGTATTACCTACCTCCTCATGCGGGCACACATGTGTCCCTGCAACTGTCTGTGCAACCGCACATTTATGTGCACGCAAATGCATATGACATGCACATGCTCACAGCTCACACAACAAACATGATGGTCTTTACTTCTTCAGAGGGTGAGGGGTGTGTCACACAATATTAGCTCTAAGGAAACTTCAGAGTTATCCAGTTATCCCCCTTTGATTTAAAATACAAACATCATTATATATTTAATAGGTAGAAGAAATATAGGAAGTAAATGCTTATAAGTAAATTGTAACATAAAGCTGAAATGTTTGAAGTATTAGACAATCTATTGCTTATAAATTATGTAGGTTGATGTCAACCTTTGAATTGTAATTTGATGAATAGACTGTATCTTCTTCATTCCTCAGAAATTCAAGGTGAAATAATTTTTTAATATAAAGCATGTGTGCAAGATTGAGGTGTTAATTTTCTTTCTAACATTTTGTCTGAGGTGAACCATGCAATCAGCCTCACGAGGTTTCCCTTTAAAATTTATTTCTCTGCACAAAAACATTTGATAAAAGTGGGTATTATGTATTGTAGATATGCACAATTTTCAATACAGTATTTTTACTGTTTTTCTCTTTTTTAGAATTTGTGAGTAAAATATAGGTAGGGGTAGTGAGATACATTAGAGAGTAATTACATTTTCCTATGATGATGTTTTCCACAGTGTCCCTATGATTTTTCAGATTTAAACTATCATCAGGGCTGAGTGGTGGTGGTGCACGCCTTTAATCCCAGCACTCAGGAGGCAGAGGCAGGCGGATCTCTGTAAGTTCGAGGCCAGCCTGGTCTATAAGAGCTAGTTCCAGGACAGGCTCCAAAGCTATACAGAGAAACCTTATCTCAACAAACAAACAAACAAACAAACAGCCCCAAAACAACAAAAGCAAAAAACCAAACAAAAGATCCAAAACTATCATCAGATTAAAATTGCGTACATAACCATCTTATTTTCAAGATGTGAAATAGATAGATGCAAATGATCGCATTTCCAGGGTGCTGGGTCCTCTCTCAAATGACATGGTGAACAGTGCATGTTGTGTTTTGTTCACTGGCTTTTTGTTTGATGTGTTAAACTGCTGTATTATCTTCAGTGCCGTGTATCTCGTTTAGTAATGAGACATCACAGTTTTCTCTGACAATCTGTGTCAAGAATCCAGCACGTCTCCACTGGCCTTTCTGCTCAGAGTGTTCATGAATATCTACAGCTTTCATCCAGGTTATTGACTAAAACCACATCCTGGTAGATGGTGGTGGAAGGATCCACCTAAATTCCTGTTTCTCTAGGGTCTGTGGGATAATGTTGAATTCTCTTTGCTACCATGCAGACTCACATTATGCCGTCCAATTAAATGAATGGTTTCCCCAGCACTTTCATAGGAATATATGAGGTGTGCCTCAGGTGTAGTTATCGGGAGGCATTTTAGTGGCTGGCAAGTTATTAACTGATTTGGCCTTCTTTTCACATAACACTAACACCCAAAATCTTCAAATATTCAAAACTTTCTCTTTTCTTTGTTTTAGTACCTGAACAATGCAAAAACCATACTCTTGTAATATGGCTCTTACGAGTTTCTGCTCTGAGTGAAACTTTGATAACCACATGGCACAGTAGTTCCTCTCTCTCTCTCTCTCTCTCTCTCTCTCTCTCTCTCTCTCTCTCTCCCTCCCCCCTCTCTGTTTTTCTCTTTCTTCCTTCGTTTTCTTTTTCAAGACAGGGTTTCTCTGTGTGTGCCCTGGCTGTCTGGGAAATCGTAGTTCATGTTTCTTAAAATAGTAAAATGTTCTCAGTACCTAGACATAAACACTTAAAATGTAGATGTTAACATTAAAATTATTTGAAAATAATTTTTCAATAATCAAATAATCTGTAATAATAGATTATATTCAAATTATTAAAAATTTGAATCTTAGAGGGTATTGTTAGTAAGGATTTTCTTTTAAGAGCAACTTGATAAAACAAGATATTTGTAGCGATATTTCATTTGCATCTTAATAAATAAAGCTTGTCTAAAGATCAGAGAGTAAAATAGCCACAATGATCAACTTTACAGACCAGGCAGTGGTGACACACACCTTTAATCCCAGAAGCCACACCAGTTTGTCATAGAACTAGAGAGGAGTATAATACGGGAGAAGACAGCTCTCAGACACAGTCTCATTCTGAAGTTTCCTGGAGGCAGGATCCCCATTTTAGACTGAGGTAGAGGTAAGAGCCAGTGGCTGGCTGTTTTGCCTTTCTGACCTTCAGGTTGAACTCCAATTTCTGTCTCTGGATTTTTTTATTAATTGTGCTACAATATTTTATTAGAGACACATAATAAATGAACCCTAAAATTTGGTGGAAAGTAATAGTGAGAAATATGGAATTTTAAACATTTATTTTTATTATTTTTAATGATGTGTATATGTGTGTTTGGGTCTGTGCTTGTGAGTGCAGACACCTGGAGAGGCCTGGGGAGGTGGATATCGGGTCCCCCTGGAGCTGCAGTTACAGGCAGCTGTGATCCTTCTGATGTGGGTTCTGGAAATTGAGCTTGTGTTTCTGGAAGAGCAATATATGTTCTAAACTTCTCAGCCATTTCTGCAGCCCCCGAGGAAATCTAATGCTAGAATCCATGTCAAGATTCTTTCATGTGTAGCAGCGTCTCTCTACAGCAGATTAACCTAGAAACATAACAGCTATAAACAGGCTCTCTTTCTTTTTTAAAGAGAGAGGATGGAAAGTTCTATTCTCTGAAGAAATATCTCTTATTTTGATCAATGATGGAGTTGGTTGTGATCATAAAATCAAACGGATTAATCAAAACCCCATATTTCATGTTATTGGCTAGTTGCAGAGCACAGGGAGTAGAGGAGAGACTTCAAAGGAAATGCAATATAAAATTTAAGTCCGCATGAAGCACAGGCGGACCTTTCAGGCCCAGTCCTGTGAGGAGCTGGAAGTGCTGTCAGAGGAATGGGTTAGACATAGAAAGAAGAAGAATGCCATAGCTTTAAGCCCTCAGTGCGGGCAGGGAGTCCAGGTACCAATTCCTGTCAATCTGGCTGTGCTATTGCAGTTATTAACCGGTGTCAGGCTATTGGCCCTGCACCAGGAGAGTGTGGGAAGTGTTTGACCTCTGCCCTGTGCTCGTCTCTGCTCTTTCCCGGAAGAGATGAAGGGGAAGAGCAGATAACTTCGGGGTACTCCCTTTTAATATCAGCTGCAGCTCTTGGATTTTGTGGTTAGCCTTGGCAGGTTTCTTGATGTGTGAGATCAATGAATAGCAATTCCCAGTGCAGTTAAAAAAATAACACAAAAGCTTTAAGTTATATTTGTAGAACTGTTTTTCCTGAAAATTCCAAGTTATGTTTCTATCAGAGCAAATGAAAACACACAACAATAAGGAATTTTGTAATTTAAGTTAGTTGTGATTTAATGTATTAATAATTAATTTCCATAACCCAGATCCTTTTTGCATTTAGTGGGTTACATGGTAATACAGATTACAATTTTGATTTGAATTTTTCTTTTAAAGGATGTATTTATTTATTATGCATAGTGTTCTGCCTGCATGTTTCCCTGCAGGCCAGAGGAGGGCACCAGATCCTATTACAGATGGTTGTGAGCCACCATGTGGGTGCTGGGAATTGAACTCAGGACCTCTGGAAGAACAGCCAGTGCTCTTAACCCTGAGCTATCTCTCCAGCTCCTTGAATTAAGTTCTTAAGTTTAATTAATGTTGATACATAAATTTACATGCATTTATAAGGATATCAGAGTTACTTTTTATAATTTAATTTTTACAAATAATAGAAGAAACATCTTTTATCATTTATGACACTAGAAAAGGATATGTAAAAGAGCAATTAATCCTGTTTAAATTAATTTTTATTTCTTTTTATGTCATTCTTTTTGCTGCATACTCGAGACTGCATTAGAAACCACTACGTAGGATAACTCAGCTTTGAACTCTTGCTTTTTCTCCTTTAAGTTCCTGAATGTTGGGATGATATGCATCTACAACTTAAAAGATTATTTAGGTTAATTTTTATCTAAACAGTGTTTTATCCTAATAGCAAAAGAAAATTCTAAAATTCTTACTTATAATATTGCAGATCTTATATACTTAGACTACAGTCAGTTTTTTTTCATTTATAGGTTATACATCTATCTTATATACTTAGACTATGGCTCAGTCTTTTCATTTATGGGTTATATATCTATCTTATATACTTAGACTATGGCTCAGTTTTTTATGTATAGGTTATACATCTATCTTATATACTTAGACTATGACTCAGTTTTTTTACTTATAGGTTATATATATTAAAGGTGTGTGCCACCACTGCCCAGCTTAATTTAGACTATTTTCTTGCATATTTCCTCAAATACCTGTCCTGAGTTTTAGTGACTTTACCAAAAAGAAGAAGAAGAAGAAGAAGAAGAAGAAGAAGAAGAAGAAGAAGAAGAAGAAGAAGAAGAAGAGAAGGAGGAGGAGGAAGAAGAAGAGGAGGAGGAGGAGGAAGAGGAAGAAGAACAAAAACCTTGCAATCACAGCAAAAATGGAACAGAGCAAAACTATTGTAGAGACGTTGGTACAGTGCAATACTGATTCAATTTCTCATGGAAAGAAAGTTTATGGAAAGCTTTTTAAAGAAGGAAGAAGAAAGATAGAAACTAGACGGAGCTGGACTTTTCCTCATAAGAACCTTTTAAGATTTAAAATGCAAGTGAAGAGATTCATGTAGACCGTGTGAAAATAGTCTACCACACCAAACATACAGCCTTGGAGAGCAGAGCAGAGATCCTAGGACTATTTTATAGTTTCTTTGTTGTTAAATCTAATTTGTTATTTTTCTTCTGTAAGCAATTGCCTAAAATACTAGACTGAAAATTTGGGGAACCCTAAGCAGATGGTGTTGACAACAAAGGACAAATGTTATGGAAACAGCCTTCTCAGAGCACAGCGTGTAGTAGTGAAATAGGTGAATTCATAGCTCATAAGATTTTAAAAGAACAAAACTTATTTAGAAGTACGAAGACAAAGTCCCTAATCATACCAGCAGTTTGAATCCTACTAGTGGGGTGTTTAAACATAAACCTTTGAATTCTTTAATATATGAAAAATTCCTGTATGTGACAGAATGGCTTGACCAAGAGAAAGCATACGATTATGGATCTGGAATTATTTATGACAAAATAAATCAGAATATTCTGATGCTTTAGGGATGGAAGAAGATTTTAATGCTTCATCTGTCTGGATAATTTGATGTAAACAATGCCATGGTATTTAAAATGCTTCTGGTAAAGGAAAAAAGCTAAAGTAGAATGAGACCATCATACTGGTGACTGAGCGAAAATTTATAATCGGATCAAGGGGGCTTCTTCTCAACGTGTGTATACATTCATTTTCAACACTAATTAGAGTATTTTTTTAAGTATAGTTCAAGCAGCGATTGATGCTTTTTTAAGTGTGGCCAAATGACCAAATAAATACAAACTGAATCTCTGTGCTACAGAGAAAGAAACCCGACTCATGCATTCAAAGAAACTGGCCATTCAAACTTTCTGGTGCTTATTTCACCCCAAAAGGTGCATAGAGAGAACAACCTGTCTTCAGAAAGTGGTTAAGGAAGGCTTCATTGGAGGTGGAAGAGCACTTGACATGCCAAGCACTTCCAAAGAGCAGCGCTTCAATAGACCCAGCCCTTTTCAGTACATCCCCATAAAGAACCTCTGAGCTCAGATAACTACAGAACACTTGCTTTTGCTAGCTTGTTCACAAGTCTAACTCTACCTAAGAGCCAGGGAGGTTTAGCCACTCTCGAAAAATCCAGCTGAGCAGGACTTGGGATAGCAAAATTCCTATTGCAAAAATGGCCATGCTGCTAAAGGCGATGTACAGATTCAGGATAATTACCATCAACCTTTCAGTGACTGACTTCAAAAGCTAGAAAAGCCGAAAATTCCCATGGGAGCACCAGAGACGGTGAAGAGCCGTCTCAGTTGGGAGAGTTTTGATTGTTGACTTGGTACCATTTTTGGAAGGACATCTGGCTGAGGAACTGTGAAGATAAAGCTACTCTGTAAGCACGCTCCTATTTAGACTATATCTTAAAAACACGCACAGTTACAGATTCAAAAGAAAATATGGAGAATATAAAATGGGTGAAAAGGGGGGAAATTGACCTTCCTAACTATCAGGGAAATGCAATATAAAGCCACAGGGAGTTAGTATTTTACTTCACTGTGTTTTTAAAAATTATTTATTTATTTATTTAAAAATTTTTGCCTCCTCCCCGCCTCCCTTTTCCCTCCCCTTCCCCCCACTCCCCACCTTTCATTCCCCTCCCCTCCCTCTCCAGTCCAAAGAGCAGTCAGGGTTCCCTGCCCTGTGGGAAGTCCAAGGTCCTCCCACCTCCATCCAGGTCTAGGAAGGCAAGCATCCAAACTGGCTAGGTTCCCACAAAGCCAGTACATGCAGTAGGATCAAAACCCAGTGCCATTGTCCTTGTCTTCTTAGCAGCCCTCATTGTCCACCATGTTCAGAGAGTCCGGTTTTATCCCATGCTTTTTCAGTCACAGACCAGCTGGCCTTGGTGAGCTCCCAGTAGATCAGCCCCACTGTCTCAGTGGGTGGGTGCCCCCCTCGTGGTGTTGTTTTAAAAATGTTAAATGAATAATTTCAAGTACTGGAGATGATTTGAAGAGCTGAGACTCTAATTTCAAATATGAGCTATTTTAGTTATATTTGTTGAAAATATCTTTCTTTCTGGTTTTTCTTTAATTCTCTCAGTAATAGCTTTTGATAAACATAAATTCTTAATTTTAATATAGTTTAATTATAAACCATTTTTCTAGTTAATGATTTTATAATCTTATTGTAAAAGGTTTTCATAATTTCAATTTATAGTATTTATTATTCTACATTACCTTCCAAAAGCTTTATTACTTTTTCTCTTTCATATATATGAAAAATCCAGTGTTACTGTTTCCCACTGTTTTCAAGTGTCTTCCTTTCTTATCAATGTACAACTGTAAGTGACGTCTATACTTATTTGTAATTGGTTGCTTTTCTGTGTGTTTAGTGACGTGTACTCTAATTACTAACTACTTTTGCTGGCTGAATTTCTTATGGTGAAATCCTAACCGCACCCCGTCCAGTGTAATAATATTGAGAGGTAAAGTCCTCAGTAATTAGGTTGGGAAAATGTTTTCTTTGAAATGGGACCTATACACTTATATAGTAACCCCGAGGGCCTTCCTATACTTTTTTTTTTCCATCTGAGAACAGAACCAGAGAGGAGTCCTCTATGAGTGTGAAGAAGACTTTCTCCAGACATTGACTCCACCAGCACCTTGATGCTAGACTACAGAGCACCAGATCTGTAATAATATTAAAGCAAACAGACACTTTAAAAACATTTTAAAATCATGTGTATGTGTGTGTATGTATGCACAAATAATTTTCCCCCCACCTCCGTATTCATCTTTGCGTGTGCTACTGTGTGAGTGTGGAGGTCTGCGAACAAGTGGCAGGAAGAGTTGGTTCTCCCTTCTACCATGGTGGTCCAGACATTGGCCTCAGGTCATCAGGCTTACAGACGAGTGCTTCTACCTGACACGTCATCTCCCCTGCCCCACGATATTCTTTTATATGAGATTAAGAGAGCAATTTATTTTTTGTTGCTATATTTACTGTAAAGCTATGTGCAGACCTAAGTGAGATGTCTCTATCATCTGTCCAAAGCCTAGACAACATCTGGAAAGGTGCCCCAAATGCATAAGAGCTGGAGGATGGAAAGGGTAGCTGGAAAATGCTGCTGTTTGGACAGGATGTGGCTGTGGCGCCCGGGAATGCACAAGAGCACTGCCCACCTGCACAAGACTTTGCTCATCAGCCTTCTATCGGAAATTCTGGAAGAGCTCATAAGGGCCTTCCTCGCCCAGAGGAGCTAGAGGAAGTTAAAGGTTGCAGAAGTAAGAGAGAATGTAATTCCTTAGGGGAGTAGCTACTGGTACATTTTCCTCACTCAAGCAATTAACCTCGTACACTTGCTTATTCAGGCAACCCTAACTAAACAGTAGCTTTCCTTGCATTCCCAGCAGGAGAGGGACTAGGGAAGAAGGGATTTGATGGGAGGGGGAAGAAGATAAGAGAGAGCAATAAGGAAGACATTGATCATGGAACATCATATATACATCATATGCATATGTATATGTTATGCATATGATGTATATATTATTTATATGTATATTTATAAAATTGTGAGGGAAAATTGATAGAGTTCACAAACCCATTATTTTTTTGTAATTGTTCTCTGCTTTTTCCTGCTTTTTTTACTTTAAATGTGTGTGTGTGTGCAAGTTTATATGTGTATGTGCATGTATGTGTGTATGTGTGTGTTTGTGCGTCTGTCGTACACAAATGTGTGTTCTTAAGAAGACCAGAAAAGAATTTGGGGTATTGTTTCTCGTGTACTGTCCACACAGATTTTGGAACTAGGATCTCTCAGCTGCCTGTAACTTGCCAGGTAGGGCAGTCTGGTTGATCAGCAAGTCCCAGGAGCTTACTTAGTTCAGTTTCCCCCGCATTGGGGTTACAAATGTGCACCACTGATCCCAGATTTTGTCCATGTGTTCTGGGGATTGATCTCAAGCCCTCATGTTTGTGTGTTTGTATGGTAAGCGCTGTGTCTCCACAGTCACTGATTTCCTTTTTCTTTGATTGCTTTTAAGCTCTTACTTTGATAAACTTTTATTTCAAAATGCTAGATAGATATTTCCTTCCCCCTCACCTTTTTGTGGAAATCTCAGGATGGTGTGTTGCTTTGAATGAGGAAAGTCTAAGGCATTTGAATCTTGGTCCCCAGTTGGGGGAAATGTTTGGAGGATTAGGAGGTGTGGCCTTGTTGAAGGAGGTATGGGCTCTCACTGTTTCCCAGTGTGCTCTCGGCTCCTGCCTGTGGATCAAGATGTGAGCTCTGCACCGCTGCTCCAGCCACCGACCTCCATGCTCTTGCTCCCCATCATGATCTCTAACCCTCTGTAGCCAAATCCAATTAAAATTTTTCTTTCACAAGTTGCTTTGGTCATGGTGTTTATCACAGCAATAGAAAAGTAACTAAGGCAGAAATGGTTTAACGTATGTGTTCCAAAGAAATCTCGGTCATTTCCTCTTCACCTGTTGCTTTCCTTTTATTCGGTATGACATGGTCTATATCACTGAATTTCTAATATTTATTATATGCTTTCCATTTATAAGTTCTAATGTCTCTTTTATATATTAATAATCCTTAATTTCCTTTTCTTTTCTTTAAATATGTTAAAATCCCTATTTTACATAGTCTTCTCATAGTCTGTTATTCACAGTAATTGTGGCATTTCTCCACTTTGCTTTTCCACACAGTTTTTTCATATAGTAGATTCTAATCATAGTTTTTCCTCCTCCGTCTCCTCCCAGATCCTCCCCATTTTCTCACCCACCCAAATCCACCATCTTTCTTTCTCTTTCTCATTAGAATACAAATAACCATCTAAAAATAATAATGAAATGAAATTATACTAAATAAAAACAAAATAAAGAACAAACAAACAGAAGAAAATAGTCAAAAAAAAGGTAAAGGAACACTTACAGATGCAGGTACATACATGTTTGTCCACATAGAAATCCCATAAAAACACAAAACTGGAAGCCATTACATATATGCAAAGGACCTGTAAGGTTAAAAAATTGATTAAAGCCCTGCCAAAGCATTATGAAAAAAGAATCTCCAAAATGTCATATTTACTACTGGGAAAGTCGTCTGGCTCTAAGAATGGTTTGTATGTCCAGTGAGACTCAGTGGAAGAAAAGTAGGTTTCCATTTGTGAGTGGTTATCACTAGGCGATAACTCTGAGTTAGAGACTGAGACTCTTCCTTTCAGTCCTGGGACTCTGTCTGGTTTAAACTCGTGCAGGCCCTGGGCATGCTGCCCCAGTCTCTGTGAGTTTGTTAGTCTCAACTGTAGGGTAAAAAGGCCAGTCAAAGAAACTCACCCTGGCCCTGAAATCAGAGCTAGTGAAGGAAACCCACCCTGGACCTGAAGCCAGTGTCAGTGAAAGAAACACTTTATCCCTGAACCCAGAACCTAAGCAACATACCTAGACTCTGAAACCAGAGTCAAAGAAACACACTTTGTTCCTGGAACCAGAACCAGTGAAAGAAATATGTCCTGACCCCAACACTAGAGCCAAAAAGAAAAAAAGAAGCCAGTGAAAGAAATTCAGTTGGGCCTTGAAACCAGAGCCAACTCTGCCCTTGATCAACTGGACACAAAACCCACCAATCCCTGAGCACAAATCTAGCACTCTGACCTTGAACCCAGAGGCAATAAAAGAAACACACCTGGGTCTGAAACCTGAGCCATTGAAAGAAACACTTTAGCTCTGAACTTAGAGCTAAAGAAACATACTTTGTCCCTAGAACCACAGCCGCTGAAAGAAATACCCCTTAGCTTTGAAACTAAAGCCCAAAGGCTAAAAAGGGCCAGTAAAAGAAACACAGTTTGGCCTTGAAACCAGAGATAACTCTGTTCCGAACCGTCTAAACCGACGAATCCTTGAGCAGGAAAACTATAATCCTTAAGCAGAAAATCTTTTCCCTGGGAAAACTCTGTCCCAAAGAAGTCCTATATAAGCCCCTTTGCCTGTTCAGAAACATCTCAAAGAACAAGGCAAGTAGAATTGTGTTCTGAAGCCAGTAAAAGAAGACAGCATGGTTGCAAGATATGAGGTATTTACTGTGTAAAAGTGAAGCTGCTTGGCTAGTCCTGTGTGTCTGTCACTATACTCAGGAAGCGAGGAAGGAGGAGCCAAGTTCCAGCTCAGCCTCAGTTACACGGAAAGATGCTGTCCCAGAACAGCCTCAGTTACAAGGAAATATGTTGTCTTAAAAAACAAAATCCCACCCAAACCAAACCCCAAACCAAAATATATGTCTAACAATTTCTTTTATATTAGCCATAATCAAATTAAATCAGAAATTTAGAACAATTAATATTTCTGTTTATACCAATAAGTAAAGCACTTAGGTGTTTCTAACAAAGCTTTTAATACCTACCTGTACTAGGAAAACGCCTAAAAACTCCAATAAAAGAAAAAGACTTGAATAAATGGAGAGACAGTTTGTTTGTGGATACAAAGTCCCAGTCTTCCTCTGTTTCCCTTGTGAAAATGCAGGTCTCCCAGTGTTATCAAACAAATATAGCAAATTACTATGAGACTAGGCACAAACCCTTATATCAAGCCTGGACGAGGCAATCCAGCAGGAGGAAAAAAGTCCCAACAGCTGGCAAAGGACTCAGAGACAGCCCGTACTTCCACTGTTAGGAGTTTCACAAGAGCAGGGAGATGCACAACCAGAATGCAATGCAAAGGACCTAGGGAAGACCCATGCAGGCAAACGCTCTGACCTGATACGTCACCACACCTCCTATGCCTCACTTTAATTGTTGCTGTGCGTTGGGTCTCTCTTTCGCAATCTCTCTGCCTGCTTTCAGCCCCACACAGGACTTCGATAAATCTCAGTACACTGAGATGCAAGTGCAGACAGCCCATAAGTCTTTCACAAACCCACAGTCTCTATTTATAAGCGGTTATTGATCATTGTCAGAGGACTCTATCACAAACAACTCAGACTCCACATATTAAATCTCTTTACTATATTTCTTCAGTAAACCCTTTCAGTTATATTTAGTTAACGGCAAGATCCTCTTTCAATTATATTTGGCTAATGACATTGCTTGTTACACAGTACCCTGTAAGCAAGAAAATTGGGTGGTTTTTAAAGAAATAACCACATCACATTTGAGTACAGAGAAACTGCTTTTCCTACTGTTGATATCTGTTTATCCCTCATCTTCCTGGTCCTACTGCTACCTGTTGATGTGTAATGTGGCTTGACTATTTATGTCACGCCTAACTTCCTCTTTAAAAGCATTACTCTTCAGTGAAATGGCAATAGGAGATGGAGCCATTGGAAGGTAATTGTGTCATGAAAACCCTTGGGATAAATGAAAAAAGACAGGGTCTTTCTCTTTATTCTGTGTCATGTAAAGATACAACAGGAAAAACACAGTCTGAAAACCAGGAAGAGAACCCTAACAACCGCCCATGCTGGATCCTTGAGCTCAGCTTTTCATGCTACAGAGCAGTGTAATTTCCACTGTTTAACCCACACAGCAGTGCCAACAGTTCACGGGAGCATGTGGCATACCACTCCACCACTTAATAGTTTAAAATGCTGTATTATTACTGCTTGTTTCTTGTGCTTCGATGGCTTTAGGTAGACAGCTTTACACAGACACTGTCTTTTAGTGTTGGATTTTGCTTTGGGTTGAAGTCCTTTCAAAGATGGACAGAAAGAAGTAGATACCGGAAACTTCACGGTGATGTCTAGGCAACACCTGTGAGTGGCTCTACCAGAGAGCCTGCCCTTCTCATAGCATGGTGATTGCTTCTAGGCAGCAGTGTTCTAAAAGCCAGAGGGAATGGAAGGGCTATTCTCACAAGTGACAGAGCCTCCCTGCTCCCACGCTGTTGGCCACAGCAGTGATGAGACAGAGAAAAGTTGAGAAGAAATGCTCCTCAGTGAGGACAAGGTTGAGTTGCAGAGAGGCAGAAGAGACAGGAGCTGTCTTCTGCAATGCTCTTCGGAAAACAATATTAAAACCACCACATCTTTTCTTTTGTCCTTGCTTGTAACTCCTCAGTAGGAGCCAGGTCGACTGAGTAGCTGATTACCTGTTGAATAATCCCGCCATCTGACCAGTCCTGTACTGTGCCCCAGTCATCCGTTTATCTCAAATAATAGTTCTTAAAGGCATGCGGCAATCATTAATGAGCCATGTTATTTCTGACCCGTCAGGCTGCTGTTCTCTTGGTACTCAACCTCGCCTCTTTGTGATTTCCTCTGCTCCCTCTCTCCTCATTTTCTATCTCTTCTGCTTATTTTTCCCATCACTCAGCTCTCAGCTTGCTCTCCTTCATCACAGCGGCAGCTCTGGGCTGTGCTCAATGCTGATTGTCCTTCCCATCCGTCTCCCACGAGCTCCACTTACTCAGGTTTTTTCTTTTTCCCCCTGCATGGCACTCTTACAGTACACATCACATTCCTTATTTATATTATTTACTTTCCGTGTTCCTCACTGAGCGGAGCAACCGGAGGTCAAAGGCAGTGCCCTGGTCACCTTTACAGCATCATTACCAAGTCTGATTCAGAGTCGGCTATCAGTGTTTGTTTACCGAGATACTTACGATTTTAAAGATCTTGGCTTTTTATATGGGTCAGAAGCAAGAAGATGAAGCGGCAGCAGCAAATATAAAATTCATTGTTGAGACTCGAGTGATTTGCTTTGGTGCAAATTGAGAATCAGTCTGTTGGCCATATGGAAGAAAAATGCCATAGGATTTGGTAAATGCAATTGCAATACAAATCATGTATTTAAAAACTGGTGCAATGTTAAACATGATACACTCTCTACAAATAATTTAATTTAAACAAATATAAAGAAAATAAAGAGAGAATACTTTGGAGAATAGAAAACTTTGAATAACTATGATATACTTTGAAAATGCCTGCCAAAGTAGCATTTGGAGACTCTACCTATTTCTGAGTCTGTCTGTCCTGATTGTGTATTTCAGAACTGGAGGGAAAATCATAGAACAGCCTCAAGGAGCCCATAGTCTATTGTAAAGTAGCCCAACATAGAACTGCATAATCACTCTGACATAGCCCTGATATAATCACCTCACCTCTATAGCACGCACCCTGGCGGATGGGACATCACAATGTTTTAGGACTTTGTGCCAGTTCAGGTCTTGTGTCTGTGAGTACCTGAAAATTCTTTTAACCATTTTTCTTTTCCAAAGCATATTTATAATGTAAATAGTCACTAGATGGGCACAGTGTGCATGCCTGGAATCTCAGCACTTGGGAGGCTGAGGGAGGAGAATTTTCGTGAGTTTAAGATTAAGCTCTGGCTACAAAGCAAGATCCTGCCTCAACACCAAAAAGAGGGAAAAAAAAGAATTGCAAAGGAAAGCCATAAATCATGAGCCTTTAGGTATTGCAAAAATGAATATGGGGTTGGGGAAAAAACCCTGGCAACAGTAAATGGTCTCTGAATCCCTGGTTGTCGCGTCCCACAACGTCAGTGCACCAGCTGCTCTGAACTCCACTTGTGTTGTTTATGATGTGACACCACCTACACCTTAGCCGGAAACACCTTAGCACAGAGTGAAAACTGCTGCTTGTATGAATAGAAGTGGGTTTTTTCTGCACACAGTTTTATACTCTTACAGAAACACAATGGTTTAATTATGGAAGGTGTGTTTTAATATTTTCCCAGTCATTCCTCAGCATGGGAGAATCACATCAATATGTCTTTGGATTTTACTGTGTCTGACTTTAAAATTGCTATTTGAGTTACTGACCTGAGTTTCATAAAGATCATTCAATAAATCTCAGGTAGGGATTAGGACAAAGTTTCCAATTTTGAAACCACGCTGAACGTACTTCTGCCATTTTGTATCGTGCCTTCACATAAAGTCGCATCCCCAGTGCAGACAACTATAGAATCAAAATGAGAATCAACTGGGAAAAGAATGGAGATGCTTAATGATTCCAGAATAACAAATATTCAGTAAGAATTTGCCAAGATTTAATTCTTTGTGTGAAAATAAAAAAGCATATTTATCTTATTAGTACATACATGTGTTTTTGTTTGATAAATGATAAAAGTGTCTATATAATAAACAATTGTTCCAAAATAATTTTCTTTGGAATTTATTTTCAGCAAACATTTGTACTCCTGTTTTATATATTTATGTACTCAAGGCTGTGTACAAGTTTCTCTGGGGACAAGGGATTGCTACTGGAAAATGTTTAAGAAGGTCTTCCCTGGAGCACCTGGCCTTTTCAGGAAGTTCTGAGTTCAGAAAGTGGCTTAAGTTTGGGGGTTGGCTGAAGGTGCCAGGCTGTCTTTCTGAGCCGGGTTAGATGTTTGCTCAGGTCACGTGGTGCTTTTCTGCGTGTACAGACGTGGCTCTGGTAACTCCCGTCGTCTGGGAACTCACGCAATCAACTTGGTGGCAGCACAGATATGTGCAAACTGAACCCTTTCAATGGCTGCTTTCACTCGTTCCCCAAGGAAGGGGAACTCACCTAGGCTGGGGTGCTTGGGGTGCTTCATTCTGCCTGCCAGTCTCGGTGCCAGGAACGGCCATCGCTTCATGGCCCTTGGGTTTCCCATTCCAATGACTAGCACGAGCTACCTCAGACCTCTTCGAAAGGGATAGAGGTCTCTTCAGAGATCAGTTGGTAAAACATGTGACATAGCAGCGCAAGCACACATGATATAAGGGACAAATTTATCCTAATATTTCAACTTCCCAGAGCCTCTGAATCAGAAGCAGGTCTGTCTGCCTGCCTTCCCTATCTCCTCCCTTCTTCGCTTCTTCCCCTCCTGCTCTCTCTCCATCGTTCCCTTCCTTCTCTCTCCATTCCGTTCTGGGTGTGTGTACCGGTGTGGAGGTATGTAGACACCTGTGCCTATGTGTGTGAGAGCTACATGTGGACATTGGGTATGTTCCTCCACATCTCTTCACCTTATTTTTAGAACTCTGGTCTCATTAAACCTGGGGCTTGCTGATTCAGCTAGATTAAGAGCTCCAGGAAGTCTCCTGTCTCTATTTCCCCAGTGACAGAATTATAGCTGGGCTCCCAAGCACCAAAATACGGGTGTTTTCATCCATACTCAGGTCAGTATCTCCCCAACAGCGCTGTCTCTCTAGTCCCCAGCCTGGGCGTTTCTACATTTTAGCCAACCAGCTTGTGCTGGTTACGTTAATTTTATTAATTTTTTCCAACTTGACACAAGCTAGAATCACCTGGGAAGAGGAAACCAAACTGAAGAGGTGTGTCCTGGGGGCGTGTCTGCGGGGCAGTTTCCTGATTGGTGGTTGATGTGGGAGGGCTCAGTCGACTGTGGACAGTGCAACCCCTGGACGGGCGGTCCTGGGCTGTGTGAGCCGAGCAAGCCGAGGGAAGCAGCCGTAAGCAGGGCTTCTCCGTGGCCCCTGCTTGGCTCCGCCCTCAAGGTTGCTGCTCGGCTTCCCTCAATAATGGGTTTTACCCCGTGAGCCAAAGTAAAACTTTTCCTTCCCGAGTCGGTTTTGGTGTTTTATCACAGCAATGTAGACCGAAACCAGGATGCAGCCAAACCAGGGCCTCTTGGATCCTCTGAGTGTCGCTATTGAAGTCAACACATTTTCTACGGTCATTTCGCACGTGTTTTCAATTTCTTTTAGGAAATTGATGTAGGTCTTTTGGAATGTTTTCTATCTCTCACCGGTAGGGGGCACACTGGGACTGGCGTCTAGTTACAGGTCTGTAAGGACAGACTGGCTCTGGGGCCGGCTATGAGGAGGCCCGGCATTGTCCTGCACATCCCCGCCACAGAGAGTTCACAATGGGTGCTAATCCTTTCGGACTGGACTGGAAAGGCTGACTAGGTGTTCCAGCTCGAATGCCAACGGGCTCGAGGCCCAGGAAAAGCCCATGTTTCATTTTGAGTGTGAAGGCAGGAAAAAAAAATAGATAACCCTAGACAAAGCTAAGAGCAGAATTTTAAGGGAGCCATATTTCGGTACCATATTTGGAGAAAGTTGTGGAAGGTTACAGCAATTTAAACACATAACAGATTTGAGGGGACATTCACTTCTGCAGAAAGCAGTGTGAGGGTGAAGTGGGTGTGATGACGGCTAACACGCAGGTCTAGGTCCAGCTGCTGGTGGTTTCTTTTTACAAACATCGATCCAGGTGTGTGTGCAAGATACATGTTCACATTGTTATTACTTCTCATAGGTTTGGGAGTCACATCCTACAGGGCCATGTAAACCTGCAGTGTGATAAATGAAAAACAGTTTAGGAACTTAGATAGCGCTAGAGAAAACACTGCTCAGGGGATGGACTAGGAGCTGCCGGAGACTCCGGTCCTTCCAACTGAATGGGAAAACAGAATTATTCTTTCTAACGCCGTTGCTTCATTTCCTAGGTATTCAAATTAAGCTGACAGGGTTAAGAAATATTGGCCTGTCACAGCAAAATATTCATTTGCTTGTAAATGATAACAGAAAACGTGTCACATTTGTAAAAAAAATAGCCAATTAATCATTAAAGACCATTCTGTAAATATTAGATGGTCCATGTATTTTTCTTTCTAAACATAAAATATTTATGGGGTTAAAATTTTTATTTGAAGCTTAGGAATTTTTAAAGAAGTAAACTAAAAAACCTGACAGATGACTGAGATTAAGAAACATTTTAATCCATTTATTTTTCTACATGTTTGGATTATTTGGTCTGTTTGGTTTTGGTCATATCATAGAAATGCTGGAGTGATAGCCAAATGCTTTCTTGTGTATTTTAGAGTTAGAGGCAGGAAAAACTATTGGAAATTGAATTCTCTAGTTCTAATGATTGGCATTTAGAACGTCAGGTTAGAGATGTGGCATAAAAAGAGCTACTTTTCTTTCTGAATTCTTCCTGGGGTGCTGAGGCAGGCATGGCCATGAGTGAGTTTGCTGTAGGAGAAAAAGAAAACGCTGGTCTCGTGTTCTTCAGATCTGAGGAAGGCAGTTGAGAAACACGATGAAAAGCTCTGTCCTCTGAACCATAGCAGAAAGAGTTCAGAGCAGCAGGTCCCCATGACCATATCCGTGGCTTTCGCTGAAGGATAAAGAATGGCTCTAGGCAGCAGGTGGAGAATCAGGTAGAAGTCAGGAACTAGACAATGTGATAGGAACGGACTTGTGGTAAGCGGAGTCTTAGAAGACAGGCTGTCTGGTAGTTGAACGCACAAGTCAGAAATTATTATCAAAAAAGAATATTGCATTTAAAAGAAAAGCAATAAAAACTGTTTGGATCCGCGTTGTCTGATGCAGCTAAGGGCGGGGGAAACGCAAGCAAACAGGGCTTATGTGATAAACACATTAAAAGACTTTGCCTTGTATCCGACACGGTGCACTGACATTATGTTGGGTCTTATGTGTTTGGAAAACACGGTTTGGCTTACATTCCTGCTGTAAAGCAAGAGTCAAGATTTCTCTTTTTGAGGAGCTTCAGTGAACTGCTGTATGACAGACTACAGTGTCTGCAAATGTTTGTTTTGTTGTGCTCTTGTCCTGTGAAGTCTTTTGTTCTGCTTACAGAAGCCTTTTTCCCTTTACGAAACTTTTTATTTAGTACTGGTTACTGAAAAATACACTTACGAGCACAGTTACTCAAGCAAGTTGCTGTTGTATATCTTCTATTCTGCCGTAGCTGTATTTCCCACAGTTGTCAAGGAGGTTTGTGGTAAGGGGTATTACAGTGGAGGAGGAAAATTAGATTTCTGTACTAGATGTAGCCAGTCCACATGGAAGCACAGAGCAGAAGAAAGGCTGTTAGGGAATGCCCACCCGAATGCCTCTGCCCCTTATGGTCGTTTCCTTGCTCAGATCCAGGCTCCACCATGAGACAAAAGCTTAGTCACAAAAATAAAATCATTATGAATGGAATCTGAAAATAAAATAATTGCCAACACTATCAGAATGACATTCTTGGTCATCATGTAAACTGATTCCTGAGCTTTCTTGGCATTAGATTATTTGAAATTTGCTTTAGTTAATAGAATTGCTTAGAAAGATTATGGTATTGAATGCATGCTATAGCTTTCATTGATCCATTTCAACGCTTATAAACTATATAAATGAGAGATCAATATTAGCATTTCATTTACTAATTTTAAAAACAAAATCCATAATAAACCACGCACATTGTACCTGAAGGTGTTTGTTTGATAGCTTTGTGTTTCTTAAATGGAACATAAAGAGAATTTATTGTCAACTAGGAAAATAATTCAAACTCTTATAGCTTGCTCACTTTATTATTGTATACCTAAAGGGAAGTTAAATTTTTCTTTTTGAAACATTCCTTTCTATTGCTACATCTATTTTATGAAGCCTTTCTTTAGAAGAAAGTATATTAGAAATGAAATAATGATCCGCTATTCGCATAATGTACTTTAAAGTAACAGAATAATCTAATTAACAAAGCAAAATAATACCAGATATTATGAGTGGTGCAACTTTTGTAGATTTGGTAAGGAAATCAATGAGCTTCTTATCTCCATCATATTTTAAAGTGTTATTTTCATGAATTAAGAAATATATCCATTGGTCGGAAAACCAAAAAAAAAAAAAAAGAAATATATCCATCTGTAATTCTGACTTTAACAGAAATTCTTATTAATTATTTATCTTACATCTTTTAAAGGATAATCATAGGTCTGCTAAGAGACTCAGCAGGAAACAATGCTTGTCACAAAACCCAGCCACCTGAGTTGAATCCCTGGGACCCATATAGATAGAGTGGGAGGGAGGAGAGCATACTTTCACACACATATATACATATATACATGACGGCATTTAAAAAGATGATCATATTTATTTGTATTTCTTTGGCCAAGTCCTATCTGTAATTTCAGAAGCATTAATGCTTTAAGTTATAAACACGAAGATGACTGCAGCCCATATCCCTTAACGCAATTTCTGGTATTGAAAGTGTTTGCTCCACATTTCCCTTCAGATGTATGGCAAGAAGGTTCTGAAGAGCTGGCTTTGCCCAAGGAGATGCTGCCTGATACAGATGATGTGGCAAATATAATTAGTATAACTTTAACAATAAGTTTTTATGGGTATATTGTTATTAGATCCATCTTAAATCATCACGAGTTTCATTTTTGCCTTCATGAGACTAAACTCACTGTTTCGTTGTGTACATGACTGACGAAACATTTTACTCCAATTTCTCCCTCCCTTATTACTACAAGCTATTGGTGACATCAAATGATCTACGAGTCAGCTTTGGTTAGAATTTTGGTATTGATTAAAGTTAACTGATATATGATGAGTTGGTGTGGGTGGTCCTTCTGTCTATGTGTTGCTTTTATTGGTTAATGAATTAAAAAAAAAACTGCTTTGGCCGATAGCAAGGCAGAACTTAGTTAGGGAAAACAAAACTGAGTGCTGGGAGAAAGAAGGCCGAGTCAAGTGAGAAGCCATGTAGCTCCTTTGGAGACAGATTCCTGAACTTTACCCAGTAAGCCACAGTCTCGTGGTGATACACAGATGAATGGAGATGGGTTAATTTAAGACATGAGTTAGTCAGAAACACGCTTAAGGTACTGGCCAAACAGTATTATAAATAATATGGTTTCTGTTTGATTATTTTGGGGCGGAGAAGCCGGGAACTAAACAAGAGGTCTCTCCTACACCAATGAGTATATGTGAAATATATTGTCTTTTCAAGTGAAAGGAAAACAAGAAATCTGTCTTGGAATCATAGCCGTTACCCCTTACCTGTTGTCCTGGAAAAGCAGTCCATGCATAAACATTTTATATTTCACTGCTGAACGCCTAACTCAGTCTTCATAGGAAAGATTGAAATTATCTTTCTCTGAGGATCCAACCACTAGAGGTACTCCCTCCCTGTGCTGTTTGGGATTGCCTTTAGGATAGGAGAAAGATGCACAGGTGAAACGTAATACCTAGGATTAACCTATAGAGCATCCCCAGGGTACCATGGCAACCTAGCTAGGAGAGATGGACCCTTCCCTCACCCAGACTCTACAAGTCTCTCCCACCTCCTATTTGACATAACCCTAAAGCGTCTTCCTGTTGGGTCTCTATTTTTCATGATCTTCCGCAGTCACCAAACTTTTTAGGAAGTGATATTTCATAGCAGGTAGTTGAAAACAGACTTGTTAATTGGGTCAGATGTAAGGTCTGCTAACTTTTTCTGTTGTTTGGTTTTGAGAAATCTGCTTTTCTACCGTGTCTCATGCTACAAGCTATTCAGTGGACGACCCTCACGTCGTATACTTAAAGATGAGATACCGTGAATTCAGGACGTCTTTCTGGAGCATCTCTGAGTAAACAGGAGAGTAGTTTGGAGTGTCAGGTCCAAAGCTCAGTATTCCATGTCACCAGAAGATGTCACTGTCAGGCACAGAATGGACTAAGGGAAATGTAACTTCCCAGTGCTACTTTGTGTCTCCCCTCATCTTGCTAAATCTCTGGAGTTCAGTGAAAGAAAACACAGGGCTGAGGCCTTGTCTCCAAGTTGAAAGACTCTGAAAAATTACTGCATTCAGAGGATGGACTTCCCAGACACACACCAACAGTTTTATATTAAAAAAAATTGCACAGCAGTAGAAAAATTCTGCTTTGATTAATCATTGTGTAGAAATTAATAACCACACATTGCATCTGCATGACTTCTGCAGAGGAGTGTGTCTATTGTATGTAACTTTACTACCTATCAACTAAAAAAACTCAGACTGTTTTGCCAATGCCTGCGATTAAAGTAACAGCTCATTTAAAGCATTGGGAACAGGCTGCCAACATACGCATTTTAATTTAAGATGAATGGATGTCACAAATAGAATAAGTATCGCTCATTTAATTGTGAAGACGCTGCTGTTTGTGTTCTGAGAGACATTATCATTGAAGTTTACTTCAGTTTTGCAAAGCCTGTGTGTGTGTGTGTAGGCAAGCAACCAAGACTGGCAGGGAAGCCTGTTCATGGCTGAAGGATGTTTATTTGAGGACCAAACACTGAGGGCAGGAAGTAGATATGGATTTAAATCCCAGGTGACAGAAAGGATGGGATAGGAGGTATTTGTGCTTTGAACAGCTGGACTGGACTCAGGTCTCTGGCTGGTTTGACAGGCAGGCTATCAAAGAAAAAGCAATTAGGCAACATCAAGAATATTTTCATCTGGGTAACTTATTTTTAATGTAAAACTTTGCTAGTTTGCTTTTCTCTTCATTTAGTCCTACACTGAAGTCTACTTTAGTCCATGTGTCTATATGATAAAAAAGAGCAAATTGTGTTGGTCTAGCATGTCTTATAAATGCCCCTAAATTAAAAAAAAAATGCATTTCCTTTTCTGACTCACTAGCTGTTTTTGAAAACTGAAGCAGAATTATTTGGTAGTTTATATTTAGCTCATGTTTACTACGTGTCGTCTCTTTTTGAGTTTTTTTTAAACATGGATTATTTCCTCCTAGCAAATCTGTGTAATGGCTTTTATTGTTATTCCTATTTTCATGTGCAAATATTGGAATACAAGGTTGGTAAGTTATTCAAAGTTACAATGCTAAAGAGAGGCCAACATGGCACTTACTGAGTCAGGAGTTACATAGCTGCTTTAAAAGCTTTCTAAAAATAGCCAGGTGGTGGTGGCACACCTTTAATCCCAGAACTCTTGAGGCAGAGGCAGGAGGATGTCTGTGAGTTCAAGGCCAACCTTTTTTCTACAGAGTGAGTTCCAGGACAGACAGGGTTGTTACACACAGAAACCATGTCTCAAAAACTAGTCCTCCCCTCCAAATAAAAATGATATTTTTTATGTGTTTGAATGTTTGTCTGCATGTGTATTTGTGCTCCACATGGGTCCTGGTGCCTGAGGAGGTCAGACAATGGCATCAGATTCTCTGCAACTGGAGTTAACAGACAGCAGTGAGCATCCATATTGGTGCTGGGAATCTAACCTGGGTTCTTGGTAAGAGCAGCAGGTGCTCTTAACTGCTGAGCCATCCTCCAGCCCCTACAGACCTAACACACTGTCTCACAGTGCTCTCCTGAAATTCATGGCTGTGCTATTTGCTGAGCCATCTTCCAGCCCCTAAAGCCCTAACCAGTGTCTCACAGTGCTCTCCTGAAATTCATGGCTGTACCATTTGCTGTTTGTTTTCTTACCACTCTGTTGTAAAATTTATTGTTAAATATTCCTGCTGAGAGTGAGGTCTGTGCACAGCTGATTTAGGAGCTGATGGTTGATCTTCTTTTCGTCATTCTGAATGTTCAGAAAAACAGGGACCATTTCACCCTACTTCAGCACATAGTTCCTTTTCATTAAAAAAGAATGACAATTGGTGGTTAAGGGGTCACCAGAATCTAAATGCCTTCAAATGCGATCTTGTTTTTAAAAACTGTGTATGCATGTTAGTATATATTAAGTGCACAAAATCATAAGGTTCTCTCTCTCTCTCTCTCTCTCTCTCTCTCTCTCTCTCTCTCTTTCCTTCCTTCCTTCCTTCCTTCCTTCCTTTTTCTTTTGAGTTTTTTTGAGACAGGGTTTCTCTGCAGCTTTGGAGCCTGTCTTGGATACTAGCTCGGCTGAGATTTGCCTGCCTCTGCCTCCCGAGTGCTGGGTGTAAAGGTGAGCGCCACCACCGCCTAGCAACTCTGGATTCTCGGTCTTTAGTGCCCCCACGCCCACTGCCCACACTTGTTCCACTTTCATTGCTAATCTCATCGATCCCTGCAAATTCTCCTTTGATTTTCAAGTCTTTTCAAAAACTTCCACGTATGAGAGATGCATACAGTATCTGTTTGAGTCTGACTTGTTTCAGTTAAAACAATCCTCAGTTTTGAGACCGGAAAGGATTTGTCATACTTTCTTTTCTTGCTTTGTGACTGACAGAGCCCATTTGGCAGGCTGGGATTATGGTGAGTACTTGGCCATGGAAAACAACAGAATTTATTGTCCTGTGTATGAATGCAGGGTCTAACTTGGCACTGAACACAACGGTAGATGTCGTAACAGGTTAAAGCAGTCTTCAAAACAATAAACTCTCACATGCATTTCTAGAGAGGATTTTTTTTTTTTACTGTGAAAGAAATGAGAGACATACTAAGGTGAATATCTATGCCAATTTTTATGGGTTATTGATTCCAACACAACTTTGGAATCTTTTGAGATTTCTAGCGATTAAAGGTGATGAATTATTTATCAACCCAAGGTCAAAAGGACATAGAAGATTTTGTACTGGCAAATAAAATAGAGATTTGCCAAAGACAGGCCTGGTAGATATGGTCAGCTAAGCCAGAGTCTTAGTTAATATAATGTTTTGTTTTGAGTGTGTATGTAAGGGAAATACCCAATCAGGGTATCTTAGTGCTTATAAAATTTATATGTTGATGGACTAATACACTTAAATAAATATATCAAAAAATAAACATTTATCAGTCACCTTAATATGAGAATAAAACACTTAAAGGGGGTTTTAGGTCCAGAAAAATTATCGTTAGATGTGTTGAGTTTTAGTTCTTCCTTGAAGGCTTATATAGAGAGTATGTATATAATCGTGATTATTTCTACTGCTTCTCTTACAATGAATAATCTTGGCTAAAAAAGGGAGTCTAGTTCCCTGGAGAGTTTTTGGTCTAGTTGGGAATGCAAGCCATATCCTACGATCATCTCTCCTTGGATGTGTGAGAATGTGGCTAACGAGCCCCAGAGAAGCAGAGAAAGCTATATAATGGTACAATCAAATCCACGTTCATTCAGGGGAGAGGAAAGCGTAGAGTAGCCCGAGGTACGGTCATGTGCGGTGTGGGCTTTGGCTGGACTGTGAAGTTTGGGTGTGCTTTGAACAGGGGAAATGAGTTCAGATGTGCCTCTCAGACAGAAGCAAACGGAGCTGAGATCCTGGAGCTGTGGTAGCTCAATGGTAAGCTGTCATAGCCCAATGCCAGCCAGCTTCCTTTAATGGAGTTCTTAGAATAGGAAGAGTTTTGATGATTAAAAGCCTTTGCTTGATGAATTTCATATTTATTCCAATTTGATTATTACTGGAGAAAACCAATTCCCTTTTAAATTCATTCTCCCATAGGAGAAGAATGTGTGTTTCCTATCAACTAAATTAAGTTAGTAATTTAATTATGTGTATCCAAAAGCACGTAGCTTTGATATTTGGAGATCAAGACTGATAGAAAAGCTGCTCTGGAATGAATCCTATGCATATTATCATAGTTCAGAAGTCGATAATGCCAATACACATTCTACTGTATCAAGAACATGACTGGAATGGAGGGAGACATGAATAAAAATAGGAGTATATTTATGCATTGTTACTGAAGGTAAGAGTCCATTAATTTAAAAAATGTTTGCGATGTGTGTGTGTCGTGGGGGGGGGCAGGGGGAAGGGAGAGAGAGAGAGGAGAGAGAAAGAGAGAATGTGTGTGTATATGTCATGGGGGAGTGAGAGGAGGGAGGGAGGGAGGGAAGGAAGGAAGGAGAGAGAGAGGGAGGGAGGGAGGGAGAGAGAGAGAGAGAATGTGTATGTATGTGTCATGCGGGAGTGGGAGGAGGGAGGGGAGGGAAGGAGAGAGAGAGAGAATGTGTGTGTGTGTGTGTGTGTGTGTGTGTGTGTGTGTGTGAGAGAGAGAGAGAGAGAGAGAGAGAGAGAGAGAGAGAGAGAGAGAGAGAGAGAATGTGTATGTATGTGTCATGGGGGAGTGGGAGGAGGGAGGGAGGGAGGAAGGGAGGGAGGGAAGGAGAGAGAGAGGAGAAAGGAGAGAGAGAGAATATGTGTGTGTGTGTGTGGGGGAGAGAGAGCATGTGTGTGTATGTGTCATGGGGGAGTGGGAGGAGGGACGGAGGGAGGGAGAGAGAGAGAGAGAGAGAGAGAGAGAGAGAGAGAGAGAGAGAGAGAGAGAATGTGTGCACATGTGGTGTATGGAAACCAGAGCAAGACACCAGATACAGTCTCTCTTGTTCACTACTTTATCACTTTAAGAGTGAGACCCCCCCCCCACCGAGATGGAACCTTAATGTCTGAGCCAGAGCAACGACTCAGTGAGCCCCTGACATCCACCTCCCTCTGTGCTACAAAGCTGGGGATCCAGAAGCATCAGCCATGCCTGGCTTTTCACTGGGGTGCTGGGAATCCATGTGCAGTTCCTTATCCTCAGATGGAAAATTCTCCTGTCCGTTCAGCCATTTCCCAGTGCCTACCAAACCTCTTGGACACTATAATCCTGTAAGAATATTGCTCTCGGGATGAAAGAGCAGCACTGATATAAAAGTAGGATTAATATAAGAAATGGAAACTGATAAAATTTAAGATCTGATCTTACTTTTTGTGATACAAATCAGTTATTACTTTTCAGTTGCTAGAAATACACAGGGTGGAACTCATTTTTATAACTGAAGACCTAGCATTTGTATGGCTCACCTGTACTTGCTAAAAGATTAGATGGTGTGGCTGCCTGATATGTGTTGGGATGCTTTGAAAGTGGGAAATCAAAACACAACAAAAAGTCTTTGCAAGAAGTAGGGGAGATTGAGTAAACATAATTTTTGAAAGTAGTAATACTATTACAGATCTAGATCTAAAAAACAGAGTATGGAAAAATTGTCTTTTTTTTCAGTTCTTAGTAAAAATTATCCAGATGCTGCATGAGAGGTAGGATAAAGGTTATGAAAAAGATTTTTTTGAGAAATTTAGATAATGTGTTTCAATTTAGTTATGATAACAAGCACAGGTGGTTTCAAGTATATTTTGCTTCAGTTTAGTTTTCCCTGCCTAGCCAAGTTCTGCCCTGCTATAGGTCCAAAGCAGTTTCTTTATTCATTAATGGTAATCACGGTACACAGAGCAAAATTCCATATCACAGTTTGTTAGCTTCAGTCCTGCCTGTGATGCATCTCAATATGAATATTAAAAAATTCTCAGTTTAAATGAAAAATTTCAGAAGCATCTCATAAACAAAGCACAGTTCCTGGCGTTTGCTCATCAGATCCTTCCCAGCAGCTTGGCTGTTGTTTCCATTTATCCAAGAGAAAGTATAATTGTTTGAGAGCCCAATATCATTGACGGTTGTCTTACTCGGGCTTTTACCATGTGTATGTGGCTTCTCTATAGCTCCGTTTCCTATAGAACGATGTACACAGTGTCCGTAAAGATCTTCAGGAAACAAACAAACACACAAACCTGTTGACAGTTTATTACAGTTTCTGCAGCAGAGGACAGCAGTCTATGGCAGTCTAGGAGCAGATAGAAAAAGGTGTGCGGGGGAGGGGCACACGAATAGGAGGTAAACGTGAACTCCAAACATTAGGGCCAAGCATGCCCGATATTAAAGATGAGGTTTGGGAAGTAGAGAGCTGGGCAAAACGAGGTAGTTTATAGCCTGTCCACCCATGGCTCAGTTTCTTGATGAGAAGGACCAGAAGCACCCAGGAACTAGCAGGACGCCCATCAGAATAGCCCTTACAGACTAGCTGTTAGTCTCGGTAAGCGAACTGCTTTAGAGTAGAATTGCATCTTCCTGAAGGTTATTTTTGGAGCTGGTTACAAAGCTCTTTTTACTCCCTGTTCAGATCAGAAAATCACTTTCATCTATGAATAACTTTAGAATAACTTCGTCTGTTAAAATGAAATAGAATTTGTTGTTTTCAGTTTAGGTTAATGTTCAACATTTTTTTTGGGGGGGGGAGTCATGAGTTTATCCTTTGGCCTACTAGCATAAATGGAAGCAGAGAGAGCAATTGTCCTTGCTGCCTTGAATTCCGGTGAGGGCTTTACCCACTGACTATGCATCTCTCAGCAGTTTTCAATCCTTTATGATAATGAGAGTTTTTGATAGTTCTGGATTCTGTATTAGCTGGATCATACCCATGCACACATTTTACTGTCTGGCTTTTATTTGTATTTAAAACTTCTTGTACCAAGTGATGTATAAAAAAATCATTTGACTTTCAGATGATGGTAAGAAAAACAAAAACAAAACCAAACCTGCCTCTTGTGGATATGGTGTGCCGTAGTACCAAAGTATCCAACACTATCCACTTTTGTGCTTGTACTAAGGTTGAATTCTTACAATAATTATTAAGAAAACCATTACATTTATTTTTGTAGCAACAAATCAAGTCAAATAACATTTTGGTATAAGAAAACTTTAACTTCATTGTAAACTGTGGCTTTGGGTTTAAAATGGTGCAGAAATGGGCATGGCGTAGGAGGGAAATGAGCTACATTGATAATTAATTAAAAGAAATATGCTGGGCAGTGGCTGAGCAAGCACGCCTTTAATCCTGGCACTTGGGAGGCAGAGGCAGACAGATCTCTGTGTGCGTTTGTTTCTATCCTATCTATGCGCTTCCAGTCTCTGGGTCCTGGTGCTCCAGGTAGTGCCAGGGGTGGACTCACTTTCATGGCATGGATCTCAGGTTGGAGCAGTTGGCCACTCGCACAACTTCTGTGCCAACTTTACCCCAACACATCCCATAGGAAGAATTACACGTCAAAGGTTATGTGGCTGGATCGCTGTCCCAGTCTTTCTGCTGGTAGTCTTGCCTGGTGGCAGGAGATGGCCAGTTCAGCCTAGTGCTAGATGTCTTAGCTGGGGTCATCCTTGTACATTCCTGGGAGTTCTCTTTGTACCAGACTTCTACCTGATCCTGAATGGCCCCTTTCCCAATCATCTCTTTCAGTACTTTCCCCATCTCACCACCACCTCATGTTTCCATCCGTACCAGGCCCCAGTCTACCCCCAAGATCTCTTCCATTTCCCCTTCCCAGGAAGATCCAAGCATCCCCCGTGAGCCCTGCTTGTTACCTAGCCTCTCTGGGTCTGTGGATTTTAGCATGGCTATTCTTTACTTTGCAGCTAATCCCTTAACAAGTGCTGATTACAGGTGTCTAGCCCAACACCCGTGTTTGGTTTATAAAGTACTGGGGACTGCTGGGCTGCTGGGGCTCATGTCTCTAATCTCAGCATTTGGGAGGCAGAAGCAGGCAGATCTCTATGAGTTTTAGGCCAGCCAGCCTGGTATACAAGAGAGTTCCAGGTCAGCCAAGGCTGTTATACAGAGAAAACCTGTCTTGAAAAACCAAAAACAGAACCCTGGGACTGAACGTTGCTTCATGGTAGTGAGAGCTCTACCAAGTGAGCTGTATCTCCAGATTTTCAAGCTCTGAGTCTTAACGTGTTTCTTGAGGATCTTGTCTTCACTCTTTTGCAGAAGGCAGACTTTACATTCTGTGACTATGGAGGTGTCAGTTGGCATCGGAAAGCTGAGATCTAGAGGTTTATTTGTTCTATAATCTCCAGTTCCTTCGGGAGGGCAACATGACTACATAGGGTCAGAGGCTTTCAGGAAAGACTCAGCAAACAGGGACACAAGACCCTCGCTTCCTAGCAGCAACAGTGTGAGCGCGTTCTGTTTGATTTACCTAAATAACTGCGGGCTGGCGGGGAACTGAAGACTGTTCAAGGACGATTAGGTGTAGTATGCGACTCCCCTCATCAGGGGTCTTTGGTTAGAAGACTCTATCTATGACAGAATAGTAGAGAAGCCACTCAGGGCTGGTTTAGCTTAGAAAGGAGGGGTTGGAATGGGTATTTCAGGTCTTACATTGTAGGAACCTTGGTTTAATGCCACAGCTGCATATTTTAAGGATGAAGGTTACCAGTAAATCCGCAGTACAGTGAGAGTTAGTACGAATTATGAGACACTTCTGGACGTACTGGCTCTCCTACTTGAGTCTACATCTTTTAATGTCATCTTTTCTTTGGGAGGGGCAAGTATTCAGTATTTATCATTGCATGTATTCTAATTTAATGAGTTTCTTTTCTTTTTTTAATGTTTTTTTTTATTTTTTACTTTTTTTAATGAGTTTCTAAGGCCTTAGCTAAGTGACAATTTTGGCTTTGATAACAGTTTTGCTACATTTACCAAGGGTGTTGTGTCTTTTAAACACATACCAATGATTTTATATTTACTATTTGAAATTTCCAGGCTGATGCAGCTACTGTGTGTTTTATAATTTAGATGATTCAGGGTGTGATTGCAAGGAAAGACATTATACCAATGTCCTATAACCTAAATGATTGTCAATGCATAGAAGTTAAATTTAGGATGGGCATTTCCGGTCCTTAAGTACTACTTAGCTTTCTCTTTATGGGCTCGAATTACAATTGTCATACAATATATGGGGCAGTAAAATAGAGTCTTAAGGAACTCTATTCTTAGATAATCATTGCCACTCTTAATTCAATAGCCCCAGGGTATTGACTAAGACTGAGTTTAACACATATGAATGCCAATTTTAAGTTCTTTATGAAAAGGCTGAAAGGTTTTTCATTATTCCACATTGAATCTTAAATTTCTAATTCTGAGTCTACTTCCTATGAGAGATTCAGAAAACTCAATGGATTCTCTTCTCATACCCATGTAGGAGCGACCTGAAGCAGTAGCATCAATGCTGAAGGACTTACTAATAAACGTATGCCAGAAATAGTAAGTTATACAAAGCAGAATTTAGCAAGGGAGTTCCGCTTCCAATATGATGGGAAGATAAGTAGTACACTAACCAGGTTGGCTAGAAAGTATAGGAATGAAGATTCTCTACTATAATGGAAGTTTAGGGTTGCTAAAAATGTTGTTCCTAATGTTTATATACAAAGATGGTTCCCTTATAAGAGTTACTGTGAACTGTGGTTGGTATATAAAATGAATAAAAAACTTTAAAAAATTGCCATGGTCATGGTGTCTCTTCATAGCAAAAAAAAAACCCAAATTAAGACATACATCAAATAACAAAATAAAAAATTAAAACGCCTGTCTTTATTCCCATAAAGAGATAGCAAGAGCATGAGACGTGTTGATATGTTTACAAGGCAGAGTGTATTTGTGGTCTGTGCAATATCTCCTCTCCTCTTTATGTTATTAATAATGATATTGTCTATGTTAGGTCAGGATTAGTTGAGGGGGTATAAGAATAAAGGAAAGGAGACTGACCTCTTCAGAACAATTCGAGTCTCTCCACGGGAGCGGAAACTGACGGTCTGTGGCACACGAACCAGAAAAGGAGACCTGGGGGATGGAAGATTTCATTTGTAGGTGAGTTTCATGCAGTCTCAATGTGGTAAACATGGAGGTTGTTGTGACAATCTTAGCAAAAGCTTGTAGAATCCTAAGTGCACACAGGTCAAGTTGACTTTCCTCTCTGGAGGAAGCCTCTTAGCCCACCTGAGGCTTTTAGGTCATTAACCCTTCAGGTCAGGGTTACAAAAACACGCTAGTTTTCTCTGTAGATTAAAAAATTAAAAGGGCAGGGAAAGTTAGAAAACCAAAGTCACAGTTTATTAAAAATAATTTAAAAGAAAAACCACAGGACAGGCCAGCTGAATCTTATTAGCTGCCTGGAGGAGAAGAAAGGATAAGAAAAACAAAGGTGTAGCATTTGAAGAACACTGGAATGGAGCCAGCCACACTTCTCGGAGACTAAGCACCAAAGAGAACACACTTAGGTTAGATTTTGGCCAGAATCTGAATGAAAGAAGGAGCCATTAAAAGACAAAGTTGTACCTTTAGAATCAGGAGTCAGGTGGCCTCACTTGGTTGAACTTCATGATGTTGTTGGGGACTGTGCCAGCTGACAGGAATTTGGGGAAGAAAGTACATTATCTCACTAAATACGACTCTGCTGTCTCTTTAGAAAGGTTTTAGGCCAGCCCACCTCTCTAGGGTGGTCCTGAGTGGTGGTTCATTAGTCAGGCAACTGAATTAAGTCCTTTGTATTTTGGGTAGCTTGGAATTTTAGGTTTCCACCCAGGTCAGAGATTTTCATCCGTTTGAAGGACCAGAAGGAACTAGTTTTTCCCTTTAAGTTGTTGTGTTAGTACAACCCTGATTTTGTGTCTACTGCAAGTACTTCCCCTCTTTCCTATTCCTAGGCAGTGAGAAATGGTTGTGGGTCTTGGGTATAATTTATCAAGTTTTCTTGGTCATTTCACTCATATTGTCTCAGAATTTTTTTTTTTTTCATGGCTCACATCAACCAAAAGAAGCTTTTGGCAGTTCTATTCAAGCAAAAATGTTTACTTTCTAAAAAAGTGGTAGCTATTTTAAGAGCTAATTAGGAATGACTTAAAGAAAACCGGTTTAGAGACAGAGGCAGCATGTGTAGGGCCTGCACAGGTCTGCGTCAGTTTCTCTGCATATATTACAGCTTCCAGGTTAGAGCTTTTTATGGGGTTCCTGAGTGTGCACATGAGTGAGGTGCTGACTCTTGGGCTTCTCTTTGGCTCTTTTTCTTCTGTTGGTTTGTTTTGTCCAACTTCAATGGTATGTTTTTGTTTTTATCGTATTGTACTTTTGCTGTGGAATATTCAATTATGTAAAGATACGTTATAATTTTTATACTATAGAATATTACTTTCATTTAATTTTATAGTATAGAAAATGACTTTAATTTTTATACTATAGAATATTACTTTAACTGTGTAAAGGTGTGTTACATTAGTTTCTGCTGCCTTTGTTAATGATGTAAAGATGTGTTACATTTATTTATGCTGAATTTGCTTGATTATGTAAAGACATGTTGGTACCTTCCCAAGGTACTGATTAGCATAATAAAGAGCCAAATGACCAGTAGCTAGGCAGAGAAAGGATAGTCAGAGCTGGCAGGCTGAGAGAATAAGTAGGAGGAGAAATGTAGATAAGAGAGGAGAAGAAGGAGAAGAGAATGAGGGGGAAAGAGAGGTACATGCTTGGGGTTAGGAACCAGGCAGCCGCCAGGCAGTCAGCCATGGAGACAGCAGGAAAGAGAGATAGGAAGAAAGAAAGAAAGAAAAGAAAGAAAGAGAGGAAGGGAGGGAGGGAGGGAGGGAAAGAGAAGGGAAGGAAGGAATGAAGAAAGAGAGAAAGAGAGAAAGAAAGATAGAAAGGTAGGTAAGTAAAAAGTCCTGAAGCAAAACCAAGTGAAGAGAAACAGGTTGAATTCTAAGAGCTAGCAAGAAATGAGCATAAGCCAAGGGCAAGCTTTCATCACTAGCATTAAACCTTCGTGTCAGGATTTGGGGGCTTGTTGGTGGCCCTAAAAGAAAAAGCTTGCTACATATTTTATTTTGTTCTGTTTTATTATCATCTTTTAGAATCCTGTGAGACAGAATGGGAGTGGATCCGGATGGGAGGGCAGGTGGGGAGGAACTTGGAATAGCAGAGGGAGTGAAAACTGTAATCAGGGTCTATTATGTGAGAAAAGACTGGAAACAACAGGAAAGAAAGAGTTTAATTTAATTTTTTGACCAAGAAAAATTACTTATCAATGGGATGTTTGTGTCTTAAATGTGGTACAGGATTTTAAGAACATTTATTTTTTCTTTGTATATATGTATGCGAATGAAGTACATATATGTCTGGTGTATGCTACCGTCTGCTTTGTTTCCTTGAGGCAGGGTCTCATGCTGAACTTAGAGCTTTCACCTTGCAGCTAGACTTGTAGGCAGCAAACCCCAGCAACCCTTCTGCCTCCACCTCCTCAGGGATAGGGTTTGGGGTGGAAGCCAGATTACACTGGCTTTTCTTTAAGTGTGGGATTTGAACGCTGGTCTTTGAAAGACCTCTTTTTGGGAGGAGACCTCCCCAACGCCAAGGAACAGGCCGAGACCGCACGGATGCAAATCGCAAGAGGTTTATTGAGTAGACACAGGTACCTGTGGGCAGCAAGATCTCTCGGAAGATTTGCGCACCTGCCAACTGGAGGGCGGGCTTTTTTTATAGGGAAGAGCAAAAAGCAAGTTTACAGAAGCAAAAGCGTGGTTATTGGTCGACCGGAATGAGGCGGGGCATGAATGGTTTCCTTTCTCAGCATGGGTGTCAGCAAGAAGCAAGTTTACAGAAGCAAAAGCGTGGTTATCAGAATGCGGCGGGGGGGGGGGGGCATGAATAGTTTCCTCTCTCAGCATGGATGCCTGGTAACAATCATCCTGTTCCTATCTTATAGCTAACCTGCTTTGTTGACATCCTATCTTATTGACGTCTTGCCTTGCAGTCTTCCTATCTCTATCTCATAGATCTCCTGCCCTCTCAGGCACATGGGATGTTCTTACAGGAGCAGGCTGGCTGCTGATCCGGAGAATTTTTTTTTAAAAGCAAACAGGACGTTCCCCTGGGAGCATGCTAACTACGGGTTTTGAGGAGGGGGTCTGTAGGGTCTTTCAGTCTTCAGGTCTACACTGCAAGTCCTCCTAACTGCTGAGTCAGCCCTGCAACCCAGGGCTCTTCCGGTCTTGGAATGGGATTGGCTGGTGAGCACTGCTGCTGGCATTTCTGCCCCGTTATTTTAATGTAGTGTTCTCTTTAAAACAAAAGCAAACAACTCACCAGGCCTGGAGAGATTGCTCTGGGGTTAAAAAACAGTGAACTAAAGACAGAGTTTGCTAGGATAAGTCATTTCAACCTATCATGGACAATATTGAAACTGAGCTTGGTTGGGTTATGCACTTACTCAGTGTCTGATAAATGTTTTCTTTGAAAAGGTAAACTATTTTGTCATAACCGTCATAAATTTGATTCTACATCATGAGGAAGTTTGAGACACAGGTGGGAACTATGACCGCCAGCAAAGCTCCTGCGTGAGACAGAGGATATTTGGAAGCGTGTAAAACTCAGAAGGCAAGGGTCTTTCGCACTTTCCCCGACTTCTGGATCAGCCAGCAGTGTGCACCAAGCTAAATAGCCTTGTAGGAAGATTCCTGCTGAATGATCTGAATATAATCTTAACTGCCTTACTATAAATTTTTTCTGATTTCTCTATCGCGTATCAGCCCGGACTTGACATTTCCATATATCTGACTGCCATTTTAAAGGGTCAATCAATATTTAGAATCCTTGAAGGTCAGGCTGAGTTCATTAGGAACGAAGCATTAAATATTCCCCAGAAGAAGGAAACACTCCAGGTTTCTGAGTCCTGATCGTGGATTTGTCCAACACTGAAGCATGGCTGCAAAAGATCTAAATTTAGTACCGGACTTAGGAACCTGAGTTAAAAGAAATGAACTTTAATGGACAGCCTGACTACCGCCATTTAGAGCAGGCTCTCCAAACCTTTTCTTTGTACGACAAGAAATTGTAAGGACATTGGACTGTTGCCATTGACATAAATGAAAATGCCAGTGTCCATCCATTCGATATTTAGCAATCTTGCTTCTTTTCAATTCCACTTTATGTCTTTCTTCCATGTGCTCTTGCTGTCACCCAGTATGAAAGGTCCAAGGACAAATGCTTTCACTGTTATTTTAAAATAGGGCCTTGGGATGGCTTTTCAAACGAACCGAAGGATACTCTGCTCACTTGCTGACAACAGAGAATTCGTTGGGAATAGTACTTAGTAGAGGAGCAAGAAACACACAGCCTCTACTCCCAATTTATTAGCATTTAAGCACCAACCACAGAGAGGAACTGAAGTTCCTGTCTTCTTCCCTTTCGAACCAGATTCCAAGAATATTTTGTTTCCTTGTCATTCTTCACCTTCCTGGCTACAGTATTCCTCCCTCAGTCCAAATAGAAGCATAGTGTAGAATTTATAAGTAACCTGGAAGGAACTTGGCTGCACAAACTTGGAAAGTTTCCTTTGTGTGTGATTCAAGGACCTCCTATTATTTTCATCCTTCACTCTTTGTCACTGATCGCAGGCAAGAAAACAACCTTCATAACCAAAGGAGGATAAAAGGATGTTTTGATGCCCACTGTGCGCTATGTTCTAGAAAATCTTTTCTCATTATTTTATTTAACATTTTTGGTAACATTTTGTAGTATAGAATTACAACATCTAAGGTAGAATGGAATGAAAGGTGTATGTTTACATGTATACACACATATACATGTATATGCACACATACATGTACACACACTTTGTACTTACCAACATTTGCAAGTTACTTTCCTTTTACAGGAACATGTTAGCATGATGTTCTTTGGCTACTCACGACTGCAATTGTAAGTGCAAAAGGCAGAAAGGTCCACTTTTCAGATCGTCCCTAAGCAGGGACCTGTCATAAAGCATGCACGCCTAAAGGCCAAAGTTCTATGGCAGGTGTCTGTGTCCTTTCTTGAGGGAAACCATCCTCAGAAGTTATGGAGCAGTTTTGCTGAAGACAGTTTGGTCTCAAAGTTCCAGCACAGACTCAGACACCTGCACCGTTGCATAAGAACCTTCCTGCTGATCTTCTTCCTTTCATCCTTTGTTTTATTGGGGTCACTCCTGCACCATGTTCTGCTGTCTCTCCCAGACTCCCCCATTTCCTTTCTTATTGTTTCATATAAGGCTTGCCTCCGATAAACCCCATACAAAACTCATCTCAACCTGCATCTGCTTATTAACGGAGCAGACCAGCATTAGCCCCCCCAATGGAGAAGACAGCTTGCCACATCCTGTCTCCTTCACTGTAAAGAAGGCCCAGTGCCTAGAACACTGCAGTGGTCGGGAAGATGCATTTTTCATGTGTCTGACTGCATTGAACAAGGTCCTAAGTGCCAAGCTTGGAAATACATCACTGTCCCTGGGTGCCTCACCATATACTTTATTTGGGGTTTAATTTGCTTTGAAAACTCACTTGCCTCCATTTTCGACCTCAGTACCCAGTTTTCATGGGTTGTAAGTTAAAGCACACACCAGAGAGAGGCACCAGAAACTATCGCCGTAAGGCTTAGTGCTCAGATCAGCCTCCTAATGTACACGGTTGATTTTTATAATCTTTTGGTTAATTACCTGGTTCATTACCCTGGTAGCTTTCTTTCCCAGCGTTAAAACAGTGAGGGCATTCTCGGAATTCTCCTGTGGAAAGCTGGATTTGGAAGGGAAGCCTCTTTGCCTGCATAATGAGGTGCTTCTCAGGTCTGGCAGCGATCTACCTGCAGGGTTCTTTCTGAACACATTCATTGTTCCACTGCACTTGAGGGATTTCTGTGGATTTTAAGGACACTATGATTTTATTTACATACCGAGTTTTTAAATATTTCTTCTGTCTGATGAGAATATGGCAGAGAGAAGCAAAGCATTCACCTCCTTGGGCTGTCATTTCACAACCTCGTCATCCATGCCTGTTCACAGCAGTTGTAAGAGCGTGGGGCTTCCGCTCATATAAACTACGCCCAGACCAGTCCTTGTGCGCTTGCTGCTTCTGGAACTGGAACCTCCCATGACATGACAGAGAGTACCGTTTTCAGTCACAGAGTCTAAAGGGTCCTAAGTTCACATGGTGTGACAGAGAGTACCATTTTCAGTCACAGAGACTAAAGGGTCCTAAGTTCACATGGTGTGACAGAGAGTACCATTTTCAGTCACAGAGACTAAAGGGTCCTAAGTTCACATGGTGTGACAGAGAGTACCGTTTTCAGTCACAGAGACTAAAGGGTCCTAAGTCCACATGACGTGACAGAGAGTACCATTTTCAGTCACAGAGTCTAAAGGGTCCTAAGTTCACATGGTGTGACAGAGAGTACCGTTTTCAGTCACTGAGACTAAAGGGTCCTAAGTCCACATGACGTGACAGAGTACCGTTTTCAGTCACAGAGACTAAGTTCACATGACGTGACAGAGAGTGCCTTTTTCAGTCACAGAGACTAAAGGGTCCTAAGTTCTACGTTCTCAGCAATATTCTCTTGATTATTATTCACATTTTCTTTATGCCTCTTTTTCTCTTGTCCTATCTTCAAAAGAAACCCACCCTTTATTTTCTGGGTGGCACCCTCTTCTCCTTTTGTTCACTTTTAGGAATATTTATTATATCATCTTATCTTTCACTATAATTCTACTTTGCATGTGATGTCCCCCAAATTCTTGAAACAACAATGAGGTTAATTGGTGTACATACGCCAGGGTGTGTGTGGGGTGTGTGTGTGTGTGTATGTGTGTATGCGTGTGTGTATGTGTGTATACCTGTGTATGTGTGTATGTTTTTGTATGTGTGTACTTTACAGATAACTGACAGTCACCATTGTCTTTCATTCTTTAATTAGAAGGTAGTTTAGAGGTGGAGGAAATGATCCTAAATGGCTCAATACAAGCACTTCATTAAAACTAAAAATTGAATTCTGGAAGATATGTTCTGAAAGATTGAGAAAAGAATACAGGGTTGGTGATTTGTTCTCACAAATGTTTGATCTGGATATGTACTACTTCTGTGACCCAGTTCCAGATTTCCTACACATGATTATATATAATATATATAATAAGACATATATAATATATTTAATTAGTTTTTCTGTACTTTTTCTACCTTGAAGATATAATTACATCAAAATATTTCAGAATAGTAAGTATTCTTAGTAGAAAAAGAGCCTAAACTTGTCCTAGTTCAGCTTGCTATTTAGTGACTAGATATATTCAAACTCGATTGGCTACCCTTAAAACATGGCATGGTAGCATTAATGATGAAACTGAAAAATCATAAAAAAGAAGTATAAATCTCATCATTTGTCACACCGACCTCCATCACCTCTTGGAGAAATGTAGGATTTCAAATTTTATATCTCAGATTAGAAATAATTTTATTCTAAGTAATCTCAAGGAAACAGTTCCCAATAAAGGGGGATATACTAGGAATTTACTGATCTGTGGTTTCCAATGGGAACTTGACAATGTGTGTCATTACGCCTTTCACTGTTGTAAAGACATTTTCATAAAATCTTAAAAAATTAAATGGCCATATGTGCACACCTATAATCCCAGAATTTGAGAGGCAGAGGCCAAGGGATCATGAGCTTGAGGCTAGCCTGGGCTACATAGCAAGACCTATTTCAAAATAAGAGCAACAGTGACGAAAGCAACAAAAGCAGCAAAACCAAAAGGAAGGGTGGATGTATAGCTTAGCTGCTTGGACTTTATATGGAAGACTTTGGATTTTGGTAGTACTAAAAATTAGTACATTAATTATGCTTAGTGTATTCATAGAATAGCATTTTTTGTATTGTACTCATTTTAAAGTAAATAAATAATTGACAATATTGCCTAAGTAAAATACTTGCTAAGTTAAAGAAATTTAAATCTATGCATGTATTTTCTTATCATTGTATCTATCATTCATGGATAAACCTACTTCATAATACAAAAAACAAAGCTACCATTTACCATTAAAAGAAGGGATGTTATTATTAAATATTTATTACGCACTGGGTCATGTCTAAAATATAGTATAAATATTATGGGAGTTAACCTTCACAACCTCTTTATGAGGTGAGATTCATCATTGTTTTGCTTTTAATGTTTAAGAAAGGAAGCTTAGCTCTTTGTTCATGTTCCTGAATCTATTTAGTCCCTGATGGACAATTAGAAACAGGCAGCCACCCTACTAAGATCTTTGCTTCAAAAATATTTACTTTGTTTGGCCTTGAAAAATCAAAATCAAGCCAGATTGCCTGTATATTGAGTATATGCAGTCTATTTCAATAGATGACTTTTTTAAAATAAAGAAGTAAATTCAGTAAAAAGAAATATGAACATGAAATTATGCCTAGAGCAGTCTGGGAAGATTTCACAGAAGGGATAGAACTTGAGCTAAGTCTTCCTGCATGAGTAAGACTCTTCCTGTTGTGAGAGCAGGGGTTGGTGGTGCACTTGAACACAATCATATGACATTCTAAAAGCGTATGTGAGCATTGTACATCGAATAAGAAAGAAAAATTATAGATGTTAAAGTTTAGAAGCAGAAAGAATGACTTCTTAATGAAATGAGTCCTGTAAGTTTTAGCACTCTCTCCCTCAGACCTTCTCTGTTTCTTTCTGTCTCTGCAAACACACACACACCCTGCCCCCTTCCTCCTCCCCCTGCCACGAGTTGTCTGAGAGAGATATGTTCAGTCTCCTAAATTGCCTAGAAATGACACCTCTATTTTTCCTCCCTGTTGAAAGCCTGCCACTGTTTTTTTCCATTTCTTCTCAGTGAAATAATTTGGTCTTTATTGGACACTCTTAAAGGTTTTGAGGCCAGGCTCCGTCCAGCAGAGTGGCTGCAGTTTTCTCTTATTTCTGTCCTTAACAACACAATTACAAATACATGGTGACCGCACAGGCTGCCTCTGAGACCGGCGGCTGGGAGAAATGCGCAGCAACCCTGCAGACCTGAGCATTTGCCGCCTCACATCACCTGGGGTGAAGGAGATCCAGCTCCAATCGAGACGAGTAATGAGCAATAACATTTTCAGGGGACGCCCAAAGAAACCGTGCCCGGGGAGAAATCTAAACTGTATTGTTGATGAATTATTTCCCCAGTCTTCTTTTCTGTCGTAAGAAAATGTAAAACTAGTAAGAGTACTGATACAGAAGTTCTGGTTTTGAAACACCAGCAATACTTTAGCTTTAGAAATTAGAATATGAATTTTATTTCTTGCTGTATCCATGCAACTAAAATGTTCATGAACAATTAAAATGATTTGTTCCTTAGTGAAAATAAAAATACAGGTTAAGTGAAAATCTCATATGGATGAGCAGAAGGGAGGGAAAATTATATTTTTCATAGTCCTGTTATCCAGAACAAATTTTATTCTTATTTGATGTTTTTGACAATATTTTCATGAATAATGATCAATTTTAGCATTGACACATTTTGACTCCATTATAAGTAGACATTGGTTTATAGAATAATAATGATGAGTACCTTGGTAATTGCCACATTTCCTGACAGAGTATTTTTTTTAATCTTGTCTCTGTGTATGTGTGGTGCATGCATATGTGTTTATAGGTTTATATGTCTATTCACATGTGTGCAGAGGCCAAAGGATGAGGCAGGGTGTTTTCTGTTGCTCTCTGCACTATTTTCTTGAGACAGAACTTCTCACTGAGCCTAGACTTAGGTTTTCCAGCAAGGTGGGTGGCCAGCAACTCCCCTGTCTTCTTGTTTCACCTCCTCTTAGTTCTGGGGTTACAAGCATGCGTTGGTGATGGCTTACTCTCTTACATGAGTTCAGGGGATCTGAATTTAGGTTCTTATGCATGAACAGTGAAGGGCTCTCACCCACTGAACCATCCCCTAATGCCCTGACAGAATGTTTTTACACTTCTGATTGGGGTAGTTGATAGTCATGATCAAATAGATGAATTTTTTCCATTGTAATGATTTCAATATGAAGTCTGTCCCACACAAATGCTTATTTGTTGAAGATGTTATTCCAATGCCATATTCAGAGGTGGGGATTTTGAGAAGTGGTGAGATCATGCCAATACTTACCTCACTGATGGACTAACCCACTGATAGATTCAAAATGTAAAATTACTGGGTTTTTAGAAACTTTCAGAGGCACATCCCAGTTATATAAAGACATCACTGGGCTTCTACCGTGTGCTCAGCCCCTTTCTCATTCCATTTTCCCTGCCCCTCCTGCTCTCCCTTTCCTCACCCCTCCCCACTCCTCCCTCGACCTCTCAGCTGGCATGAAGTGATCATCTTTGTTTTTCTACATGCTCCCATCACCATTGTGTTGCAGCTTGAGTTGTCCTGAATCGACAGGACTCAGAACCATAGACTGAAACCGCTCGCCAAAACAAATCTTTCTTTCTGCACATGGGTTTTACTCAGGGATTTTATCATAATGATCAAATAGCACACTGATACATCTTAAAGTTGTAATTCTACTGTTGCCACTTTTAGTTAGATATCAAATGAGGTTTCATTATTGATATTCTGTAAATTCGCACACCAATCTATCAGCATCTGGTGGTGGCAGAAATTTATTGAAAAGTTGGTACAGAATGACTGTTGGTTTGGGTCTTGCTGCCACTCCAGAGATGGGTAGACTGAGCCTTAGAAGTCCAGTCCCTAATGAGTAAATTCTTTAGTAGGTTCTCTCTTCAAGCCTGTGGCTTGAATGTTTTCTTTCAGGTTATACATTGTATTTCCACTACTCAGGCTCTACATTGTATCTTCTCCACTACTAAGGCTATACATTGTATCTCCTTCACTACTAAGGTTATACATTGTATCTCCTCCATTTCTAAGGATATACATTGTATCTCCTCCACTACCAAGGTTATACATTATATCTCCTCCACTACTAAGGTTATACATTGTATCTCCTCCACTACTAAAGCTATACATTGTATCTCAACCACTATGCAGGCTATACATTGTATCCCCTCTACAATGCAGGCTGTACATTGTATCTCCCCCACTACTCAGGTTGCCTTGGTCCTCTTTCTGCTGCTGTGATGAACTAACTCCACAAAACCAACTTTGAGAAGAGTTTATTTGCTTCACAATCCTGTGTTACAGTCCACCGTTGTAGGGAAGTCAAAGCAGGTTCTTGAAGCAGCTAGTCACACCCACAACCAAGAACAAAGAATTGCATGCATGCATGCTTACTTGTGCTCAGCTCTCTCTGTTCTTAAATATCCAGGATCTAAACCTAGGGAATGGCGCTACCTACGAAGAGAGGTTTTCCTCTTTCATTGATTACAGTCAAGGCAATCTCCCATAGACATGTGCACAGGCCAGCCAGATCTGAGTGAAACTGACAATGAGAACGAACCATCGCAAAGTTGCTCTGGTGAGTTTATGAGTCAGGCCTGAAATTCATCCTTCTCCCTAGGCTCACATAAAAAGAATAAACAAAACCTACAATCCTCCCGCAAGCCTTTAACTGCCTAGTTTTAAGAGGGAGGATATATGTCTGTAGGAGGGATTTTGTAATACAACATTCTCATTTTGCAATAAGCATTCTTCATTCTCCTCACAAATAATAATTTTTCATAGGCCGTCTCACCTCGTGCTGTACTGAAGTCTCACATGCATTGCTAGCTTCCTCCTTTTTCATTGTGCTTGTGTTTCTTCCTTGCTTCTTTTCCTACATTGTCTTATGGAACCCCAAATTATTCTCAAGTTTTAAAGGGAAATGAATTCATGCTTTTTCAACCCCCACTCTCACAGCCTTGATTATCCAGACTAATGAAAGAATTCAGAAGTATAAATGAAAATGCCCGTATGTTCCCTTTATATTAAAAATATTTCTCATATTAACATAAATACCACATCCTTAGACCTAGCATTAATAGTTAACTTAATTAAATCAGTTAATACCATTATTTCTTTTCTCCCATTGTCTTCTTCTAATGTTCTTCAGATTAGTTGTCTCATGAAATTTGCAAAGATGTTTTCTTTAAGTTTCGTAAATCTATATGGGGGTACCCTTACTCCTCACAGTCCATTGGCACCAGTCTATGAGGATGAAGGGGCAGAAGCAGCAAAGCCAGAGAGCCTTAGATGATTGCAAACACAGTGAAAATAGCTTCCGGAACATGACTTCAGTGAGACCCCAGTATTCCCTGGGGTATAGGGGAAATACAGGATTGCGGTGGTAGCTGGGCAAAGCCTAATCTGCTTTTCATGCCATGCTCCTATCATATAGCTGGGTTAGTGGTAGCATGGCCCTATGAAAAGAGCTAGAACATGAAACTAATTACCATGTGGGCAGCAGAGGAAGAGAATTTGTAGGTAGCTACATCAAGGATGATTCTTGAGACAAGTCAGGCATTGGGGCCTAGAGACATCCTCCACATAAGGCTGGGTAGAAAGCCAGAAGCCCTGTCTGGGTCTGGGGAGAAAGTGCTGAGCTTAGGGAGAGCTGCTAAATTATGGTAGACTACAATCTCTGAATAGCAAGGCCTCCCAACAAATACGCCTTTTAATAAAGGATGAACAATAAAGCATATGCAGAGACAGTCATATAGATTTATTTTAAAAGTCATGTTTGTCCTGCATTGGCCATATACACTGTTAATCCCAGCACTTGGGAGGCAGAGGCAGGCTGATCTCTGAGGTTAAGGTCAGGCAGATCTAAACATTGAGATCCTGAAAACAACAGAAAGTCAGGTGATGTTTGAGTACTGTGGCCCTACACATGGCAAACGATGTCAGAGTTTCCTTGTAACCGAGCAGCTGGATCTGTCAATCATAGCTTCTGAACTTCTAGCCAAAGGCTGAGAGTTGTCAAAATATGGCCTTATCAAGTGAATGCCAACCACAGCCAGTCTTGATGTCCTTGTCACTTTTTCATAAGTGGAACTTTCGGGTGGGTCACTCTGAATTATCTTTGGTGTGAAACGATGTCCTGGCAGGCACTCTCATATGGGTGAGTAAACAGCAACACTAGTTTTGAGTTCCTAAAATGTGAGAAACAACCAAAGTTTGGGGTACTGAGGTGCCCCAGTAAGGCTTGTGTATAGAACTAGAATGCAAAGTTGAAGGAGTCTGGGGTCCTCATCAGAGTCCAGGTCATGGTAGGCAGACACAGCCTTTCCTAGAGTATGCACACTCTTCTGCTTAGAGACAATGATGAACCATTGAATAATTGGGGTTGAGACAGGCAAATTAAATTTGTTGGTGGCAGTATGGCAGTGTTTGTCAAACACACTATTCAGAAGTATTCTTTACTAATGCTTGCACATTTACGTTCTCATTTCCTTTACAGGGGAATAGCAAACAGTTCTCTTGGCCAAGAACTACACAGATCTTTGGCCTGTCATCTCACTGCCATCCCCTTGTGTTACCGGGAGACAGAGTAGTGAGATATTTATAGCTCTATCTGTGAATAAAATCCCTTAGTATATTACCTATAAACTTTATTTTTAGTTTATGTAAAACAGAAAGTACACTTATAAATACCTTTTATAATATTTAGAGAACAAATAGGTTAAGGATAAATTATGAGTGACTATAGAGAGCTGCAAACAGGGGATCCAGTCAGATATGTTCCTGAATATATGAACTCAAATATATTCCTGAAACGTTACATGATCTGAATTAAGAAAATATTTTTTCCAGACAAGGTGCATAGGGACCTTGGGAGAGGGTTGAAGGGGAGGAGAGAGGCAGGGAGGGGAGCAGAGAAAAATGTAGAGCTCAATAAAGATCAATAAAAAAGATAGAAATAATAAAAAAAGAAAAGGAACATATTTTTCCAGTTGCTCTAGATTGTACTAAAGCATGTTGTACATTGAGAAATGAATTAAATAATTTTATGCAAAAGTCAAAAATGATGCAAACAGAAGCAGAAAAAAGTGACAGTATTCTGCAAAAGAGCAGCTTATGTGGCTAATAATAGGTACTTTGTAACTCTCTGTGGAAATCAGAGCTGGGGTAGAAAACCTGAAATGTAACTGGAGAACTGATGGACGGTCTTCTTGAGAGAGAAAGGATTCTAGCTGGACTCAGTTGAGGATGGGAGATAGGGAGAAGGGGCTGAGGATGTGGGGGATGGTTTCTACACAGGTGTGAACCCGTTGAAATTCAACTAAGTCCTCACAGTGAGTATCAAAGGAGACCTGATGCTGCCAGGTGGGGGATGGGGAGTATTCCCAAATGTGTCAGACTGTTCTTAACAAGGTCCATCTTCAGGAGAAGCAACTCAACCAGCAAAAAAATAAAAAAAAATAAAAAAAAATAAAAATAAAAATCTGCAATTTTAGCTTGACCTAATTGACTAGATGGAAAGGATATTTTTAACTTTAATACTCTCCCAGCTTTCCATGGACTAACTGGAGCCTGTTCTGGCTTCCATATCAGCCTAGGAAGAAATAATGGAGAAGGGTGTGTGAAGTTCATTGTCCAGAGACATGCACCCACTGAAAGACTAAAGATTCTGTGTTTTCCTCAGTGCCCCATCAACACAGTAACAAAGGTCCAGTCACAACAGTTTTTAAACCTAGTATGCTGCATCTCCCTACTGAGAAAAGCTTAAAACATCAGAAAACACACTGGAAGTTCAAACCACACAGTTCCAAGAGGCAGAGCAAACATGGGAAGCATATTTAGATATGACATGACGCTGGCAGTGCTTGGATGGGTGGGGAATTGAAGACGACTGTGGGGAACATAACCAAGGCCTCTAATGGATAATGCAGACAGCATGAAAGAATAAATGGGCGCCATTAGGAGGGAAATGGAGATTATTACAAAAGACCAAAAGCAATGCTTGGGGCTAAAAATGCTGCAACAAATTAAAAATGAAGAATGTGTTGAAAAGGCTTGTATACAGAATGAATATGACTGGGGGATTGCCAAAGCTTGGGGCTATCACAACAGAATCTCTAAAACTGAAAAGGAAATGGATGGGGACGTATAAGCAAAAGGAATAGAGAATCCATAGCCCATGGGACAGTTATAAAAGATAAATAATTACTAGATGAATAAAGTATAGTAAAAAACATTTTAAATAATAATGACAAAGAATTTCCCTAAGTGACTGTTGTGTAGTATAAACCACAGATGCAAAAAACATAGAGAAAACCCAGGAGGATCACTGCAAAACATGAAACAAAAACCCACATCTTCGTTGTATCATTTCAAACCATAGAAAATCAAAGCTAAAGAGAAAATCTTGAAAGATGCTAGATAAACAAAACAGAGTATCCAAAAAGTAGTAAAGAGATGAATTGTGTTTCATTTTTATGCAAGAACCATTGAAGCAGACAAAAATAGACCTAAACAAGGATGATCCCCAGAGAATAAAAACAAATATAATACCTTGTGAATTTGGCAATATCAAAGCACTCTTTGAATGTCAGTGATCTAAATGAACCAACTGAGAGACAAATTGTCAGTATGGGTTAAATAGTAAGATCTGCTATAAGAAACCCCTTGCAAGGAGAATGACTTATACTAAAAGTAAGTGCGCAAAGAGCAGTAAACTGTGATGGATTTATCAAAACAAAACTAGAGTAGCTATGTTAATTTTAGACTAAACTGACATGATAGCAATGGTAGTGGTCAGGGTTAGGAAGCCATTATGACATAGTGGTAGACCCTCTAAGAAGACATGATGATTCGTTTTGTATATGTGCCTAACAGCAGTGTTAACCTATGTGGTTCGCATGGAGACATAGTTGAGTTCTCTATGGTTGTCGAAGATGTCAGCACCTCTCTATAAGAAATGTGTGGATCTAGAAGTATGAAACCAGTAAGAAACCATGTGAACTCAGTAACGCAGTTTCTAAACCCCTGTAGTGAGTGTCTGCAGAGTACATCCATACCCATGGACTGCAGTGCACACGAAACATCTGTCGTGACAAACTGCACTCTTGGTCATAAAACACACATAAATATGTAAGACTATAAATCATAAAATGCTTTCAGATCACACTTGAACTAGAAATCAGTAACAGGGAGACAAGTGGAAAACCACCTTATTACTTGCAAATTGAGTAACATACTTCAATATATCCATCAGAAAAGATGTTTTATAAAAATTTTAGAGTATATGTAAATAAATAATACACACTGTCAGAAACTGAGAATTTGGTATTAACCATGTCTAGGAGGAAAATGAGAGCATGCATGCATGCAGTGGGCAAGGACAACCTGAAGAAACTGACAGCATGCATGCATGCATTGGGCAAGGACAACCTGAAGAAACTGACAGCATGCATGCAAGCATTGGGCAAGGACAACCTGAAGAAACTGACAGCATGCATGCATGCATTGGGCAAGGTCAACCTGAAGAAACTGACAGCATGCATGCGTGCACTGGGCAAGGTCAACCTGAAGAAACTGACAGCATGCATGCGTGCATCGGGCAAGGACAACCTGAAGAAACTGACAGCATGCATGCGTGCATCGGGCAAGGACAACCTGAAGAAATTGACAGCATGCATGCGTGCACTTTGAAGGACAACCTGAAACAGGAGGGACCTTCTTCACAACTACTTTGCTACAATATGGAGAAAATCCTAGGTGAGGATGAAGTAAATTAATCATAAGAAACAGGATGCATGCTATTTGGAAATGGAGCCATAAAACTGCGTCTATTCACAGATGATGCTAGTCCATGTGGAAAGCTGGAATCCAGAGAAAGGTTCCTACAACCAACTAACAGTTACAGAGGGTTTTCAGGACAGAAGGTGAATGTGCAGAGTCAATTGCTCTCCACAAATGACTAAGTCAGAATTAAAATAAAAAAATGCACCAGCACCATTTATATTAACCCATGTGATGAAATTAGACACAAGCTTAACTAAATAGATGCATGAAGAAAATTATAAAACTCTGATGACTTTGTCTGGGGTTTGGACTCTCAAATAGGTGTGAAGGAAATGGAGGGACATTCTGTGTCAGTGGATAGAAATGGTTAATATGCCAAGTTTTAGTTCAGTGGGTCAGTGCAGACCCGGTCATGATGTGTGTGTGTGTGCGCGTGTGTGCGCGCACGTGTGTGTGTGTGTGTGTGTGCTAATGACTGCCAACAAATAAGGAGTAAGTTTATCTAAAGAGACAGACGGCCAGTAAACCACCATAGAGGACACAGATATTCCAGAGTGGGAATATCTCATCTTGGTGTATATTGGTTGCAGACTCAAGCTGATGACCAAACTGATTCTTTGGGTTCTGTCTAATGAATGCACAGGACTTTCTGGGGGTCGAAATTGGCAGCCATGACTCAAGAGTCACCATCATGTCACCATTTTAATACAGCAGCAATCGCAAGGCAGAAGATCCCTGGGGGACATTTTGTCTTTGAATGAAAGGTGTGAAGTATATGTGAGAGATCAGGATAGCCTTTAAAGCATTATTTAAACACTAAAAAAATTCATATGATATAGAATAGATATGCTTTTAAGTAAGTTTTTCAGATAGTGTAAGCAGATATATGACTACTCATTACCTATAGAAAATTATATATCTATGATTTTTTAACACATTTCACCTGTATACTACTATACTGTGATATTACATCACTTGCTGAAATATTTCATACATTGACTTATATATAACTTGATATTTAATTCACCTTTTTGGCTTATTACATCTTTATCTAAAAAGGTTTTTCTCTAGTCAGCAAAATAAGCTAGAAGGGGAGCAGTAGACTTTTTTAAAAAGCTAATGACCAACCCACACATAGCCTGACAGCAAATATAGAAATGAAAAAATAAAAGAATAAAAGGACTCAGAAACCTATTGACATTCTTAACTTAGAGCTTGATCATGTCAAACATCATTTTTAAAATTTAATTTATTTATTTTACATCTTGATTTCAATCTCTCCTCCCTCCTCTCAACCAGTGACTCAGGAAAGCGAGGTGGATTCAAAGACCCAAGGCCAAACATAGGGGGCAAGTTCAGTAAGTATAGGTGAAGAGAGAAAGGAGGGATTGTAGGAGCCAGGGGTTGAAGGCTCTCATGACAACCAGGGTTGGCAATCCGATAACAGGGGATGGCTAGTTCAGGCTATGCTCTGCATCCATTGCTGTCAAGATTCACAGCTGAGACCACCTTTGTAGATTTGTGGGAGTTTCCCTTGCATCAGGCTTTTACCTGAACCAATACCCCCCCCCCCAGTCATCTCTCTCAGAATCTTCGCCTCTGCCCACCCCCAACCTGATCCCTCAAGTTCCCATGCCCAACTGCTTCCAGTACACCCAGCAAATCTCTATTTCCTCCTCACAGGGAGAGAGCCATGCTCCGCACACCTCCCCCACACTTCGGCTCTCTCGTCACCCAGCCTCTGTGGGTCTGTGGATTGTAACATGGGTGTTCTTTATTTCTCAGTTAATATCCACTTATGAGTGAGTATATACCGCATTTGTCTTTCTGGGTCTAGGTTGCCTCACTCAGGATGATTTTTTGTAGTTCCATCCATTTTTCTTCAAATTCCCGGATGTCATTATTTTTAACTGCTGAGTAATACTCCACTGTGTACCATCTTTTCCTTATTCATTGTTTGGGTTGATTGTCCCAAGACCACCAATAGAGTCAGACCTAAGTTCAGAAGGTGGAATCCACATTCATCTGGTCGGAGTGGACCATAGGCTTCTCTAGCCCACTCAGAGGGAGATAAAAGGGCACAGAAAGGAGGAAGAGAAAGAGCCAAGAGAGGTAGCCTGGCTCTTTATTCTGGGAAGTGGAGAGGGTAGGGTGATCATATCTGTGTCTCTCTGTGGATCTCTCAGGTTTATTCCCTAACATTTACCCTCAAGGTTTATTTTTTAATAAATAAATCCCAATATCAGGGCCACAATAATCCCTTCTTCCATTGAGGGACATTTAGGTTGTTTCCAGGTTCTGGCTATTACAAATAAGGCTGCTATGAACATAGTTGAGCAAGTGTCCCTGTGGTGTGATTGAACATCCTTTGGGTATATGCCCGAGAGTTTGTATAACTGGGTCTTGAGGTAGATTGATTTCCAATTTGCTGAGAAACTGCCATATTGATCTCCAAAGTGGCTGTACAAGTTTGCACTCCCACCAGCAACGGAAGAGTGTTCCTCTTGCTCTGCGTGCTCTCCAGCATAAGCTGTCATGTGTGGTTTTAATCTTAGCTATTCTGACAGGTGTTAGGATGGAATCTCAAAGTCGTTTTGATTTGCATTTCCCTGATGGCTAAGGATGGTGAGCATTTCTTTAAGTGTTTCTCTGCCATTTGAGATTTCGCTGTTGAGAATTCTCTGTTTTGGTTTGTGAAACTCTTTTCCTATTCTGTAGGCTGCCGTTTTGTCCGATTGACAGTGTCCTTTGCCTTACAGAATCTTTTCAGTTTCGTGAGGTCTTATTTATTAATTGTGAATCTCCGTGTCTGGGCTGCCAGTGTTGTACTCTGTGCATTCAAGGCCGTTCCCACTTTCTCTTCTTTCAGGTTCAGGGTAGCTAGATTTATGTGGAGGTCTTTTATCTACTTGGACTTGAGTTTTATGCAGAGTGATAAATAAGATCTTTTTGCGTTCTTTTACGTGCTGGAATCCAGTTTTTCAACACCATTTGTTGAAGTTTTTTTTTTTTTATCATTCTACAATTTTGGCTGCTTTGAAAAAAAACAACAAACAAAAATAACAAAACCAGGTGTTCACAGGTGTATTGATTTATATCTGTGTCTTTGATTCATTTCTATTAATCTACTTGCCTGTTTTTATGCCAATACCATGCAGTTTTTATTGCTAGAGCTCTGGAGTTGCACTTGAGATCAGGGATGGTGATTCCTCCAGTTGTTAAGAATGTTAGCGATCCTGGATTTTGTGTTTTTACATATGGAGTTCAGTATTGTTCCTTCAAGGTCTATGAAGAATTGTGTTGGAATTTTTATGGGAATTGCTTTGAATATGTAGATTGTTTTTGGTAATATGGCCATTGTCACTATGTTAATATTACTGATCCAGGAACATGGGAGATCTTTCCATCTTGTGATGTCTTCTCCAGTTCCTTAAAGTGTTAGGAATTATTTAACGTTAAAGTTAACGTGTTTTTGGGCCAACAAATCTATTTCCTTTATTGTATCTTCATGTCTGCAATTCTCTCTTCCTTCTCTTGTCTTCTATTGCTTACATCTGTAGTTCCTCTTTGTTTTTCTAGATTTTCCACTTTTGGAATTTCTTCAGCTGTTTTTCTTATTGCTTCTATTTCCATATTGAGGTCTAGAAATTTCAGGCAACTGTTGTTTTCTCTTTGTTTTCTTGTCATTCTTTAAGAGAGTTACTGAATTTTTTTTTCCATTTTTAGGTTGTCTTTTCCTCCATTTCTTTAAGGGATATTTCCATTTCTTCTTTAAGAACCTCTATGATCTTCATAAAGTTATTTTTAAGGTCATTTTCATTGCTTCAGTTGCACTGGAATGTTCGGATTCTGCTGTTGTAGGATAGCTGAGTTCTGGTGGTGACATATTGCCCTTTCTGTTGTTGATTGTGTTCTTACACTGGCACTTAGGCATCTGAATTTGCGGTGATTATCTAGGTATTGATTCCTGCGTTTGCCTTAGTTGGATTGGTGTTTCATTCCTTGGTTTTTGCTTCCTCTCTGTTCTTCTGGCCTAAGTGGTTAAGGGTTCTGGGACTGTTGAGTCTTCGGGTCTAATAGGATATCTTCCCTGGGGTTTGGGGGGCCTTGGGTGCCTTGATTTGGTCTGGCTTCCAGTAAAGCCTAAGTATTCTTTGGTCTCTAGATCTGTCTGGTCTGGCCTGAAATAGAGCTTCTGGGGCTGTTCTTTCAGATGGTGTGAGCTATATATGGCTCTGTGGTGTCTGTTCTTCCAACTGGTGTGGACTGTGTTTGGGTCTATGGAGTTCTGGGGAAGAACCCCTTGTGGACTGGTGAGGGTAGTTGTGGCTGTTGTGGTCTGAGACTCAATGGTGGAAGTCTTCTGCACTTGGGAGACGGCCCAGCTGTGGGGGTAAGGACTTCCTGGGATTGTGTATTCTTGGGGAAGGGTCACAGGGGCAGAATCCAGGGAGGTATGAAGTTCCACTGGTAGGTGGGTCACTCACTCATTCTAGCTCTGTGCCTCAGTTGTAGAAGTCTCCTGGGATTGAGGGTGTCAGGACCAGGAATGACTTTGTCTTGGGGAAGGGATGTGGTAGACAGAAGGGATTAACATCTTTTAGTAACACTTAAAGACCTAACTTTCTGATTTGTGGCAGCCTTATGTTTTCCTGACAAAATGAATAGAAGATAACAGTTTAGTCTAGGTGTTGTGGCTCCTCATATAGTTCATGTTGGCTGCTAACTCCTAATGCAGTTCAGGCTGGTCTATAATTTGTTATTCCCCTGCTTTAGCCCCTGAATCTCTTCTTGGGATTACAGGCAAGCACCATTGCAGTCAGCTCAGTCCAGAACTGTTCTTTCTTTTTTCCTTGTTTCTCTGAGACAGGTATCCTTATGCAGTTCACTTTGGTTTGGAACTTGCCGTGTAGCCCAGGTTGTCCTCACACTATTCTCCAGCTTCAGTTTTCCCAGTGCTGGAATATCAGGCAGGCCTACGTCTCATTTAGTTCAGCATACCCTTTCCCCCCTTCTCCTGTAGCTGTCAAAACCGATGTCAAAACTCATGAGGAGAGTTTACAAGGAACCTTAGCTGCTTTAGGAACCATTTAATAGTGGAATAAAGTAAATGATAATTCTCCACAGTTAACATTAGTCAAGCCAAAGAAGCATGATAACTCAACAAACCCAAGGGAAGAGTGAAGACACAAAGGGAAAAGCTTAGCACAGGGCATGGTTTTGGTTGCTGTTATAGCGGTGGCATTAGTAGAGAAATCTGCCCCTAATTAGAACTCAGTTGATTCAAATGCAAAACCCTACGGAGTTCAAGCCAACTGAAATTCCATTTCACTCTTGGCCAACAGCGTAGTGCTGGAGAGAAGCTGGGAAGCACAGTTCCATGTGCCTGTCATTTCATTCTCTTCTCCCACCTGCACACAGCCAACAATTCATCACAGTTTCCAATGGCAGTTCCGCCAGCTGCCAGCCAAAACGGAGACCACATTTAACTATTTGAAAGCACCCGATTCACTCTGGGCTTCCACATAAATCATAATTCCGTCTGTCATTCTTATTGGTCATCGAGCTTTTGGCTCCCCCTTTAAGTGGGGTGGGTAGTTAGCTTAGCCAATTGTCATGGCATTGAGAGAACAGCTTCTATTTGAATTTATTACTCAAAGCTGCTGAAACCCAGTGGATGAGCAAACCTGTCCTGAGTTTCCCTGTGTATATGACAAGATGAGAGAGCTGTGGTCAGTAGAATGAATGCCAGACTTATAGACAAGGAAAGAAATCACAGTAAATCCACTCCTTTTTACCTTTTTTTTCCTTTTTTAATTTTCTTTTCTTGGGGGGAAGGCAAATAGTTTATTTTATAGAAACACAGATGCATAGTTAGATCTCACCACATTAACAAAGCTTTATGCTTTCTTTTAAGGTAGCTCCAAAAGCTTAGGTTCCTTCCCTTCTAAACATTCCGTAACCTGCTGTAAGGAGCTGAAGCAAATATATAGAGCATAACCATCATCCTTTTAATTACTACCTCCATCAAAACTCTATAAAATACTGAAACTTCATTTTTAAACATAATTCATTAACTTCTATGCTGATTTCACCCTTCAAGTATGATAATTGTGCTTCTTTTGTTGTAAATAGAATTTCTTTTTTCCCTTTTTATTGAAAGTAGGATTTCTTTCTTACATAATAAATCCTGATTATGGTTTCCCCTTCTTCTCCCACCAGTTCCCCCTCCAACTCCCCTCCTATCTTGATCTGCTATGCGCCTGCTGTAAACTGTCTTTATCACACTGAGATATGTCTCTTGAATCCCTAATCTTTCCAGGACTTTCATCATGAAGGGGTGTTGGATTTCTCAAAGATCTTTTCTGCATCGAAGGTGATGATCATATGTTTTTTATTTTTCAGTTTGTTCATATGAATTACATTTATTGATTTTCATATGTTGAATCATTCCTGCATCTCTGGAACCTACTTCACAATGATGGATGATCTTTTTGATGTGTTCTCGGATTTGGGCTGCACGTATTTTATTGAGTATTTTTTCATCTATGTTCATAAGGAAAATTGGTCTGTGGTTCTCTTTTTTGTTGAGTCTTTAGTTTGGATATCATGGTAACAGTGGCCTCATAGAATGAATTGAGCAGTGTTCTTCTGTTTCTGTTTTGGGGGACAGTTTGAGGAGTACAGACTTTAGTTCATCTTTGAAAGTCTGGTAAAATTCTGCACTAAATCAGTGTGCCTGATCATTTTTTTTGTTATGTTTTGGTTGGGAGACTTTTAATGGCTGCTTCTATCTCACTGGGGGTTATAAGTCTATTTAAATGGCTTATCTGATCTTGATTTAACTTTGGTAAGTGTTATCTATTGAAAAAACTATCCATTTCTTTTAGATTTTCTGGTTTGGTGGAGAACTGGTTTTTAAAGTATGCCCTCATGATTCCCTAGATTTCCCTAGTGTTTGTTATTATATCCTCCTTTTCATTTTTAATATTGTTAAATTTTGATTTTATATTTCTGATTTTAGTGAATTTGGATAAGACTTCCCAATCTTATTGATTTTCTCAAAAAGCAAACATTTGTTTCATTGATTCTTTATATTTTATTTGTTTTTATTTTGTTGATTTCAGTCCTGCTTTTATTTTTTGCTGTCTGCTCTTCTGGGTGTGACTTCTGTAATGGAGACTTCACTGTCATTTTCTGACTACCCAGACCCAAATAATCACACAGAAACTATATTAATTTTAATACTATTTGACTAATGGCCCAGGCGTATTTCTAGCTAGCTCTTATCTTAAATTAACCCATTTCTATTATTTTATTTTTATATTTTACCCAGAGTCTTGTGGTCTGTTACATCTTGCTTCATGGGCATATACATAGCACCTGCCTGACTCTGCCTTCCTTCTTTCTGCATTTCGTTTAGGTTTCTTGCCTACATCTATTCTGCCCTGCCATAGGCCAAGATAGCTTCTTTATTAACTGATTATGATAAGCATATCCACAGCTCACAGAGGAGAATCCCGCATCAAGTTCTTCCTGTACTAGAGTGTTTAGTGTGCTGATTACTTGCTATTATGAGATATTTCCTTTTCTTTTTTGAATGTACGCACTTAGTACTATTAACATGCCTCTTAGAACTGTCTTCATTGTGTTCAATATGTTTTGGTATTTTGTTTATTCATTTTCTGTAGATGGCTACTGTTTTCTCTTTTCTGGCCACCCAGACCCAAATAATCACACATAAACTTTATTAATTATAACATTGTTTGGCCTATCAGCTTGGGCTTCTTATTAACTAACTTATATCTTAAATTAACCCATTTCTATTACTATGTGTATCACCATGAGATGTGACTTAACAGAAAATTGCCAGTGGCATCTTTATCCATCATCAGCTACATGGTATCTCCCTGACTTTGCCTACTCTCTCTCTCTCTCTCTCTCTCTCTCTCTCTCTATATATATATATATATATATATATATATATATATATGAGCCTGGCTATATTCTGCCCTGCCATAGGCCAAAGAAGCTTTATTCATTAGCCAATAAAAGCAACCCATATGCAGAAGGACATCCCACATCATTTTTCAATCAATTCTACAAAATCTTTAATTTCTTTCTTTATTTCTGTCTTGATTCATTTTTTATTCAGTTTTTAGTTGTTTAGTTCCCATGATTCTGTAAGTGTTCTGTTGCTTTTGTTATTGATAAACAGGTTTAATCCATGGCTGTCGGATAAGATGGAAGGGATTATTTCAATTTTCTTATATCTTCTGAGACTTGTTTTTTGTCCAAGTATGTGGTCAGTTTTGGAGAAAGTTCATTGAGTTGCTGAGAAGAAGGCCTATTTTTTTGTATTTGGGTGAAAAATTCTATAAATATCAGCTAGGTCCATTTGGTTTATAACCTCAGTTAACACAAGCATTTCTCTGCTTAGTTTTTGTCTAGATGACTGATCTATTGGTGAGATGAGGTATTGAAGTCTTCCACTATCAGTGTATGAGGGTCAATATATGATTTATGCTTTAGTGGTGCTTTTTTATAAACTTGAGTGCTCTTGTGTTTGGTGCATAAATGTTAAGATTTGCCATATCCTCTTTCGTGGAATTTTTCTTTGTGAGTATGTAGTATCCTTCCCTGTCTCTTCTGGTTTAATATGTATCTTGTTAGCTGTCAAAATGGCTATCACAGCTTGTTTCTTAGGTCCATTTGCTTGGATATTTTCTCCAACTGTTTACCCTGAGGCAATGTCTATTCTTAATGTGAAGGTGTATTTTTTGAATGCATCTGAAAGATGGACCCTGTTTTTGTATCCATTCTGTAAGTCTGTGTTTTTTTTTTATTGAGAAATTAAGAGAATTGACATTGAGAGATATCAGTGAGCAGTGTTTGTTGATTCCTCTTATTTTGTTGTTGCTGTGGAGGTCAGGGTGGAGGTGGTATGTGTGTGTGTGTGTGTGTGTGTGTGTGTCAGTCTCCTTTTATGATTTGATGATATGGAATAATTTATTCCTTGTATTTTCTTGGGTAGAGTTAACCTTTTTAGGTTTGGATTTGTAGATAGATATTGCTTAAATTTGGTTTTATTGTGGAGTGTCTTATTTTCTCCATATATGGTGATTGAATGTTTTGCTGGGTATAGTAATCTGGCATTTGTGGTCTCTTAGATCTTACAAGACATCTGTCCAGGCCCTTTTGGGCTTTTAGAATCTCTATTGAAAAGTCAAGTGTAATTCAAATGGGTCTGCCTTTAAATGTTACTTGGTCTTTTTCCTTTGCAGTTTTTAATATTCTTCCTTTGTGCTGTACCTTTAATGTTTGATTATGATGTGCTGTAGGGAATTACCTGTCTGGTCCAGTCTATTTGGTATTTTCCATGCTTCTTCTTCTTTGATAGACATCACCTTCTTTAGGTTAAGGAAGTTGTCATGATTTTGTTGAAAATATTTTCTGTGCCTTTGACCTGTGTTTCTTCTCCTTTTTCTACTTCTATTATTCTGCAATTTGGTCTCTCATAATGCCCCAGACTTTCTGGATGTTTTGTGCTACCCTCTTTATATTTATTATTTCTTTGACTGAGGTATCTATTACTTCTAATATATCTTCAATGCCTGAGGTTCTCTTTTTCATTTCTTGTATTCTGTTGGTGAGGGTTGCCTCTCTGGTTTCTGTTCAAGTTCCTAAATTTTACATTCCCAGATTTCCCTTAGTTTAAGTTTTCTTTATTGGTTCTCTTTCTATTTTCAGGTCTTGAATAGTTTTCTTCATTTCCTTTTACTATTTATTTGTGTTATCATAGTTTCTTTAAGGTACTTATTCATTTCTTTTTTAAAGACCTCTTTCATATTCATAAAGAATATTTTAAGGCCTCTGTCTTATGCTTCAGCTATATTGGAATACTCCAGACTTGCTGTAGTAGGCTGACTGGGCTCTACTGGAGATATATTGCTCTGTTAATTGATTTTGTATATATGCTCAAGTCTAGTCACTTAAGTTTGGGAGATTGTAATTCTTGATACTGATATCTGGTCTTCCTTTTGTTGAATGAGTGTTTTATTTCTATTGCCCTCTCTGGTTCTTAGTAGCATGGTGGCTGTACATTGTCTGGTAGGAAATTATTGTGTGGTCTTACTATATATGGCCACTGGAGGCATTTGGGTATGTTTCAAGGTATTGTGAGCTAACATTTAGGAATCAGGATGGGCTAGGAGGAGGGTCTGAGGGGGGTCCACAGGAAGAAGGAAAGCAGGGTCTCCCACCATAATCTGCTTAGCCCCCTGAGAATAGGGGCAGAGAGTGAGGAGAGACCACAAAAGGTAGTCTGCTACACAGCTGGAGATAAGACTGGGGGAGAGGAGGGAGTTTGAAGATCTGAAGTTTGCTTATTCTCTTTGCTGGCCTACTTGCTTCTCTGGCAGGCTTGGCTGATGGGTTCCCAGAAAAAGCCTGCTGGGGCTGGAAAATGGGATAATGGAATGAGGGGGAAAGAAGATGGGAGGAAAAAGTCTATGTGATCTGTTGGAGATGAGGTCACAGAGGAAAGGGAGGCCACAGCAGTGCTGAGGGTAAGCCAGGGGAGAGGATTTGGTTTGGAGAAGAGAGATCTGCTCTTAGTCTACTGATTCCCTCGATGAGTGGTCTGTGGGTTCCCAGAGTTCGTCTGCTGGAGTTAGGGGTGGGGATAGAGCAACAAATTTGAGGAAGGAAGATTGGAAGAGAAGATCTTTGTGATCCATTGGAAATGGGGCTGGGAGAGGGAAGGGAGCTTGCAGGAAGTGGTCTGTAACAGACCTGCTAATGAAACCTGGGGGTTTGAATTTGGTTAAGAAGGAAAGTGAAGATCCAAAGTTAGCCTACCTGCTTCCTTAGCTGGACTCACATCCATTATTTTCCAACTGAGAAACCTCTGTAAGGGATGATATTGCGAACTATAGAAGATTATTAGAGCATAATTCAGATGGAATCATTCTCTAAACCTTGTATTTGTTTTGAGATTTTTTTCAGTGAATAGAAAATAATTTATAAAAAGACTACAAGCAGAAAAGAATAGAATTCACACAGAAAGGTCCAACACCTTCAAGGAACTAATGAAGGAAGAAGCTGGAATACCATGACTTCATTTACTGGAGATAAAAGATTGTAGAGAACTTGACCATTAAAGATTTGAAATTTCATCTTAAAGCAAGATGAGAACCAGATGTGCTGATATAGGCCTATACTCTCAGAAAAAGACTAGTTGACTGTTGAAATGAAAAATCCTAGTACTATCAAATGAATGCTTCTTGGTTACCTGGAATTTGGTACAAGTTTCAGAGGCATTGAAGAAAGAGTGAATGATTTTATTTGAGAGAAAAGCAAGTGAAATTCTCATAAATGGAACACTTGAGGACTAGCCATTCCCACGGTGGATGCAATGCATAGTAATTATTTTAGTGGAGGAGGGGGAGAGATTATAATCAAAGAGTTGAAATGACTTTTGTGCACTGTAATTTCTGTTTTAAATAAAGGAACGGTAGCAACTGTGCTGCTATCCATTTCGCTAACTCAAATGTCTATAATTAAGCAACTTACTTCATCTAGCCCTACTTATTATGAATGTCAAAGTTTTTAAACCATAATAACTTTCACAATGCTTTTCAACTGAGCAAAATTTAATAGAAGAGAATAAAAATATCCCAGGGATATCCAGGAGCTAATGAATAGATGGCGTGTTTCTTTCCCTTACGTCTTTATTAATAGATACAGAGACAATGAGCTTTATCGGGTGCTTTTCTGTAGAAACCTTAAAGGTCCTGTTTTTGAAAAGAGACTGCCTTGATTCCTTTCACTATATTCATGTTCCAAAACAAAAGAAATACTTAGCGAATTTCATTGGAGTAATGAATTGACATGGAAATCAAATAATAAGGGGTTGGCCAAGGAATTTGAAATTTTTTAAATAATAAAGTTTATAAAATTTAAAAAAAGCAAGTGGGATTCTGATCAGAGTTGGACATTGAGATATGCAACTAAAATCCTTCTCTTTTGATGCAAAAATGTGTAAACGAAGTGTATTGACATATTGAACAAAACCAAAATAGGTAGTTTATAAAAGATACAGGTGGCCAATGGCAGACCCACGACTGAACAATACTGATTGCTTTGTTTCTCTGCATCCCTCAGCTTCAACATAGCTGTATCCAATAGTAAAAATCAAAGTTCAAGATGAAGTAATCAATTTTCAACACTAATTAGCATCTTAATCATAAATAATTTTGGTGAAAGGAAAACAATGAATGCCCAGCATCACTTCTTTGTTATTAAGCCCACTGTTTCTAGCCCATTCATTTTATCATCCCCACTAACATGAGAAATGCTTTCATTTTTTTGTTGGAAGATTGAATCTCACTTAAATTCAGGCACCCTGTGCCTCAATCCTCCAAATATGTGGAATTACAAGTATTTAAAATTATATATGGCCTTGTATTTCCTTTTAGTCGAGAGCTTAAGATTTTCTTCTGTAAACTCAAAGTAGATAATTTGATCTTATTCTTATTGTGCTGGGGATTAAATACAGGCTCTCACCCACGATGAGCATGTATTTTACCACTGAATACATTTTCCACCTCTAACACACCTGTAATCTTGATTACTTATTATATTGACTAGATGTGATAACTGTAACAGGTTCTTATTATATTGACTAGATGTGATAACTGTAACAGGTTCTTATTTCTCTCAACTGATACTTCTCAGAAAATTGCAATTACTTTAAAGATATTATTAAGACCAGAGGAGGTGAATCTTGGTAATTCTGCCACTTGGGAGGCTGAGGCAGTAGGTTTATTGTGAACTCAAGGTCAGAGTAGGCTGCAGAACATGTTCTTACATGAAAAAAAACAAGATTAAATGTTTTTATGCTCCATTAATTTAGATAAAATAAATAAATTACTTTACAATTATTTGATGTTTAATAGCTTAACAAGGTTGTTAGGGCCTACTGTTCTTAAAAGTTTGGAAAAGATGTTTCAGAGACTCTGATAAGACCCCAGCAGCTGACAAGTTTCTGGCCTCTCATACAAAATTTATTGCTTCGGGATTGACTCACTCCGATTCCAGTATTGCATTAGCCTGTTTTACAAACGAGTAATGGTGAGATAAGGGGATTAGAACTTTTGGAGACATATTTGGCAATAAACAATATTAAATCTTTCGCTAGGCTACTGACAGCATTTGGACAACACACAGATCCAATCTTGAGGCCTTCTGAGTCACAGAATTGAATTAAGGGGGCCAAGCAGTAATGTAAAATGGAACACTGGTTTCAACACACCTGGGCTTTCTCTGCCTTTGAAGACCCGAGTCCTTACCTTTTTAGAAGATCAAAAATTCCAGATGTGAGCATTCAAACAATCAGCATTCCAGCTGACACAATTCGTTACAGAACAAGAACTCATTACAGAGAATGTACGCAAATGATTTCTGAATTTTATTTAGTCTGTATTTTCACAAATCCTCAAAGGCTTTCAAGTCTGTATCTGTCATCACAGAACTCAAGAGATTAAATAAAAGTCTTTAAACACCTTTGAAAAAATATAAGATGCTGAAAGGTATTCAAATTCTAAGATTATGTTTTCAGGCCGTGTTCCTGTAAGGATACTGTTTCTACATCTCTTTAAATATATTTTTTAAATTAAGTAAGTACCTACAAATAGTTTAACATAGCAACTTAAAAATTGACATACTTATGCCCGTCATTTTCCAACACTGTCTTCTAGCTTGCTACTGGCATCTATTCTACAGTCTTTCGATTGTTTCTCCTGGCATTTTTCTCCATGCGTAGCTATGAAATTCTATGTCTTAGTAACTTGGTAAGTTTTATACATATTTTTTATAATCTAAGAGTTAACCTCACGGTTCCTTCCCACCTTAATCATTTTGTTTTCTTGAACTTCTGTTGCCTACCCTAGAATAATACTTTAGAATGCTTGATGAGTATGGATTAACGAGTCATTATTATTCTTTGACTAATTACTGTAATACTTTTTAGCGGTTTTAAAACCCCATTATTGTCTCCTATAGCCTCCTCCCTGTTGTAGGAGGCCACTTGTTTATTACCAGCTGCTCAGCCCCAAAATAATCACACAGAAATTGTATTAATTAAATCACTGCTTGGCCCATTAGTACTAGCTTCTTATTGGCTAACTCTTATATATTAATTTAACCCCTTTCTGTTAATCAGTGTATCGCCATGAGACTGTGGCTTACTGGGTAAACTACTGGCGTCTGTCTACTGTGGGGCTACATGACTTCTCTCTGACTCTGCCTCCTCTCTCCCAGCAATCAGATTCCCCTCCTCCCCCGTTTAGCTCTACTCTACCCCATCAGGTCAAACCAGTTGTTTTTTATTCATTAACCAATCCTATTCACAGCATACAGAGAGGAATCCCACATCACCTCCCCACCAACTCTTCTTGTCCCCAGCCTAGCCACCATGTACTTTCTACTCTTCTTTTTGTGTGTGATCCATTGAGCTTAAATTGGTGTCTTAGTTACTTTTCTATTGCTGTGATAAAACATTTGAACAGAAACACCTGTGTGTTAACATTTAAGTATTTCAGAAACTTTTGAGAAGTATTTCTGAGCTGCTGGTTTATCGCCCTTCTCCTTTCAAAGCCCCATCTACTTGGTTGGTTCCATCCCTTGTGACAGAATAGAGGAAGGCAAGAATTGACTAGGAGTTTTCCAAAGTGTTGGTGAGCATATCCCCAAGAGAGTACTCCACACTGGAAACATGGTGACCAATGGGTAGATGCTGGAAAATAACTTGATGTTAGTTTCAGTACTTTTTAAATGATACCTATCCTAGCATAGAGAACGGAGGAGCCAGTCTAACAATTGCTGGTATCTTCAAATGTTCACCAACGATTGTGGATTGGTCATTCTGGAGCCTTATAACTTCTAGTTATTCGTGGTAGGCAGAGGTTAGGGCTGGGGGTATGCTGGCTTGTTTTATGTCAACTAGAGATAAGCTAGAGTTATCTGAGAGGAGGGAGTTTCAATAGAGAAAATACCTCCATACAATTTGACTACAGAACAGGGCAGTGATGCCTTTAATCCCAGCACTGGAGAGACAGAGGCAGGTGGATCTTTGTGAATGTGGGGCCAGACTGGTCTAGTGAGTTCCAGGACAGCCAGGGCTATTACACAGAGAAATCCTATCTTAAAACCCCAGACGCCCCCCCCCCCCCAAAAAAAACCCCTAAAGATCAGGTTCCAGGCAAGTCTGTAGGGCATTTTCTTAAACAGTGATTGATGTGGGAGGACCCAACCCATTGTGGGTATGGAGACCCCTGGGCGATCCCACGTGCTATAAGAAAGGCTGAGCAAGCCATGAGGAGCAAGCCAGTAAGCAACATTCCCCCATGGCCTCTGCATTAACTCCTGCCTCCAGGTTCCTTCCCAGATTAAGTTCTTGCCCTTACTGCTTTTGATGGATAACTGTTATGTGGTGCTATGAATGAAATACACCTTTCCCTCCCCCAAGTTGTGGTGCCTCATCACAGAAATAGTAACCCTAATTAAGACAGAGGGACTAGCACATATACCAAGAATATACAGCATTGTCCCAATAAGAGTTGGTGGTAATGGTAGCATTCATTCGTCCATTCTTAACTTCTTCAGAGAGTTCTAATCAATTGTGATCCTGCTTCTCAACCAACTTAAATGTGGCCTAGGAATTAATTCTCTCATTGTACAAGACATTAGACCTCAGTTTTGAAGCTATAACTGAAATAAAAGGGGTTTTGTTGCTATGTCCATCTTAAAGAGTCAAACTCTGTGGCAATCAAAACCAAACCATTTGCAATGAACATTTCATGAAAAGTCTTAGGTACTTTTGTTTCTTGGAATCTAGTATGAACTTTCTTTTCCCAACCCAAGCACCTTAGATTTCAGAATGTTAAAGTTTTCCTCCCTTCTGTTTCCTCACATGTCTCTCTGTCATGTCATGACGCAGTAGTAACAGTTCTAGAATAATTAATATATCCATTCTTGGCACTGGCAATCATCACTTGTGTTTCTTAATCCTTATTCAAGGAAATTGTCAAATGAGGTTTTTCCTATATGCAAGGTAAGTATGGTTACATGTTATATATGAGGTAACCCATCCAGGAGAAAGCATATTTCACCTTAAGCATCACTTCTTACTAAAACCTCATCTTAATATTGAATTGAGATATTGAGTATAGTGCATTTAATGCTGAACTTTATGAAATTATATTAATCATAATGCTCAGTATACTAGTTTTGGTTGGTTTTATTAAATCATATCATTCAATCGCCAAAATATGATAGCATGGTCATCAAAAAAATGACATAAAATACATCAATCTCTACTAGAATTGCTCATCAGGCTCAGTAAATTCTAGACCTCTACATAAATAGCTGTTGTGTTTAAAGAGGCAGTCTTGAGTTTATGGTCTTAATTGCCACAGTACTATTTAAACAGTAATATACCTTTAATCCCAGGTAGAAGTACTGTACAAATATCACCAGGGAAGTGGGGTTTATTTTTCTTTAAATGATTATTTTGGAAAAGTTATACAGAATTTGACTGCTTCTCAGATACCCAAATTAGAAGTTGCCTTCTCATTTATTTTACAAGTCTTAAATTCAAATTGAAGCTTCTCACTTGAGGCTATCTTTCCTAGAAGTGATAGCAAACATGATGAACCCCAATTACAGTATTTCGTGGTGCTCATTTTGAGTTCTTAGCAAGAAATACAATATATAAATTTATATGAAACTATGGATATGTCTTAGGGCTACTATTGCTACGAAGAAAAACCATGACCAAGGCAGCTTACAGAAGGAAGAATTTATTGGAATCTTGTGTAGTTTCAGAGGATGAGCGCATGATGATGATAGGAAGCATCACAGGAGGCAGGCAGGCATAGTGCTGGAGTAGTAACTGAGAGCTTAGATACAGATGTAAAGGCAGGAGGATGGGAGTGAGGGAGGGAGGGAGAGAGAAAGTGAGAGAGAAAGAGAGAGACAGAGAGACAGAGAGCATGGTATAGGCTTTGAAACTTTGAAGCCCACCTCCAGTGACACACTTCTGACAAGGCCACACCTCCTAAACCTTCCCAGACAACTCTAGCAACTAGGGACCAATCATTCAAACATATGACACCTGTTTAGGTGGCATCCGTATCTGAGACATTAGAGAAATTATTTTGTCTTATAAAAATGAACTGTATGAAAGCAGTTTTTTTTTTGCAACAAATTTTGAGATGACTGGATACCAATGTTTGAATTGATTATGGGCAGATGTTAACAGTTCTATAGCTTGGTAAAAAAATATGGCTTTATTTAGAATGGCACATCTTGATGGAAGGACTTAGAATGGAATAGAGCAACATATTCATGACACTGCTGGGAAGTTGTAACTTCCCAGTTATTTTAGCTTTTTATATCATCAGAAATTATCATTTAATATGCTTTTAAATTGCTACACACCTTGAAGTAAAAACATATTACATTTACTATTCTTTCAGGATGATGTTACATGATTTTTGCTTTAAATATATATTGCAAAAAAAGAAATCTTGAAGAAAGAAGAAAGGTGTCCATAAATTCTACACATTTATATAAAACTAGAAAGCTGTCAAGAGACATATTTTGGCAGCAGTGAAAGGGATATTTATATTTTTCAACATTTTGGACATGATTTAAAGGATGTTATGTACTAGAGTTTGGAAATATGAATGGATCTGTGTTCTCTAAAGATAGCCTATTTTTCCTAAAATTTTTTATTCATGGTTGTTTATCACTGACCTTAGCACATCTAATTTATGTTATTTTCATAAACTGTTTTTTTTTGGTTAAAATTGTAGTTGGTTTAATAGTGATGTAAACTTTGTCTTCTGCGACTGCAACAGAAGAATATAGACCTGGCCTAATTTTTTGTTTTTAGAGAAAAAAATGAATATCTTTACTAGAGTTTTTGAGAAGCCAACTCAAATTGACAAATGCAAGTCTTTAATTTTGAGCTCTCCTGAACAAATATCTCCTTCCTCCCCAGCCCTGCCTCTCAACACAGCAAGAACAATGGTATTTTGAGAGGTAGAAATTAACCTATGTTCTATCATCTCTGGAAACACTTCCAAAGATATTCTTTGAATGTCAGAAATTTCTGCATTGGTTGGAGGAAGTGCATTTTACTTGAGATCTATAATTTTTCTGGAATTGCTAGCCAAAAATAATCTACCTTCTAAGGTAATTATTTTAATTTATATTTCATTCTCTTTTAAGAACCTTTCTGTTCTTTCTGTTGCATTTTTTTTTAAATTGGAGTTTCTTGCTTGGTCATGGAATCATAAAACTTAGAGCAGGGCTTCTTAAATGTTTCCCCTCATGAGCCTTTATGTCAAGAAATTAAATCATAATTTACTTTGAAGCAATTATTTGGTATACATATAATTTTACCACTTATTAAAGATTAAGGAAAATTTGCATACTAATGAGATTGAGTACTTATTTGCATTTTATCAATATTTAAAAAATTAAAAGATAATTGCATCATTTTCCCTTCCCTTTCCTCCCTCCAACTTCTCTGATGTATCTATGTACTTTCTCTCAAATTCATGGCCTAGTTTTCTATCTCTCTGTGTGTATTTATGTATAATATATATATATATATATATATATATATCAGTCTCAATAATTGTTTCTATTAAAACAGGAAACTTTGCACAGAAGCACAATTTCTTGCTTGTTTTTTTGAGACAGAGTTTCTCTATGTATCTCTGACGGTCCTGAAACTTACTCTGTAGACCAGCCTGGCCTGGAAATACAAAGAACCACCTGCCTCTACCTCCCAGATGCTGGTATTAAAGGTGTGCACCACCATCGTCCAGTTGCAATTCCTAAATAAAGGTTTTTTATTCAATGTTGTCTAAATCATTGATATTACAAAGTAGAGCCAGCCTTTTCAATTTTACACAGCTTAGACTCATTACAGAAGAGTCTCAATGAGGAAGGTTCTATTGTGTTGGCCTGTGGGCTTATCTGGGGGGAACTGTGTGGACGAAATGAACTGGCAGCAGTCCCAGGCAGGTGATCTTGACTGTACAAGCCTGGATAAATCAAGTTGAGCCAAAGCAGTGAAGCAGGCAGCGTGCAAATATTTATTTGTCTCTGCTTTTGACTGTGCATCAAATGGGACTGTAAGCTTCAGATTGCTGCTGCCTCAACTTTGTCTTGGCAATGTGGTATAGCCCAGAACTGTGAGCTGAAATAAACCCGTTCTCTCTTAAGTTGCTTTCTGTCATGCTATATTGCCATAGGAATGGAAGTGACTCTAAGGCAGATCATTTTCAGTGTTTTCCATGGTTGATTATTTTGGTTTATAATCATCAATACTGCGAATGCCTCTTCCTAGAAGTGCAGTGTAAAAATGGCTTAGGACCGTTTCTGGGACATTTGAACAATCTGTCCTCATCCAAAGCCAAGGTGCCTTTAGCAGCAACTCAAAAGCGAGTTTTAAAATTGCGCTGTAATAGAATACAACCCAAAGACATCCAGGTTTGGTCCCCGCTGAAGAGGAACAGGAAAACCGTGTCTTTGTTTAGCACAGTGAAACCACTGTGTTTCTGTGGAAGAGCCAGCTTTGTACCTGGAGAGTACTATTGACAATGTGTAATAGTTTCCCCTCTGAGATGCGCCAGTCCTGGTCTGGTGGTGTGCTCAAGGCAAAATGCATGTGCTGTGCTGTGGTTTCAGAACCAAGGCTGCAGTGAAGGCTCATGAGGCAACAGGTGTGAACCCTGCCAGAAATAACCTGGATTCGTATGCTTTCAGTTTGGAATACATTTTGTATCTTTTCATGCTCTGAAGCCAATTCTGTTGTTGGATTTTTTGCAAGACCCATAAAGGGTCATGAAGCACATTTTAAAACATTTGTAAAAGCTGTACAACAACAGAGTTTTATACTCCATTTAATTCTCTATAACTGATGCATGCATTTTCTGAAATTCTATGTAATTTAAGTTTTTAACACAAACTCTACTATACTTCTCTGGAGATTACAACCTCGATCCTGAGTAGACTAATGACATACATCTCCTTGGTTTTATCCTTACTTCAGTATAGAAGAAAGAAAAAAAAAGACACATTTTCTAAATAAGCCTCACAAATTTTTAATGAAGTTATTTTCCTAGGGAAAATAGGGGTTTACCGAGTAAGGGCAATTGAGACTTAACTTAGAAGATATTTGATCATTAAAATATTTAAGAATTTAAATTATATTTTTATTTATTTTTAAAGTAGCATATAATATGTCAATACTAATTTCTTCTTAATGCTTTTAGCTAACTGATTATTGGGATTTGGGGGTTATATGGCTGTTTTATATGTTACAATGTTTCTTTGCAATGCATTTATGAAATCGTTTGTAAGACTAGAATTGTGAAGAAGTAGTAGGGAGAGCTGGTGAAGACCCTCCCTTGCGTTCTGCTTCAGCCAGTTTTTCTAAATATCATAACCATACCTTAAGATGAGAAAGAAGAACAGTTGCATTTGTGTAGCCATTAGACTATAAAGTTATCGGCCTGAATGGTGTTTTGATAATCATAAAAACATTATGGAAGGCTAGGCAGGATGTTTCCACTAGTTGACAAATGAATAATTATTTTTTTCTACCAACAAATTGGAGTGACATTCAAAAATCAAGAACATAAAAACAGTGATTACAACTTACACTGGAGAGGATGTAGGGTAAAGAAAACACTCCTGCATTGCTGGTGGGAGGGCAAGCTGGTACAGCCCCTTTGGATTTCAGTATGACAATTTCTCAGAAAATTAGGAAACAACCTTCCTCAAGACCCAGCAGTATCACCTTTGGGTATATATCCAAAGGATGCTCAATCGTGCCACAAGGACATGTGCTCAACTATGTTCATGGCAGCATTATTTGTCATAGGCAGAACCTAGAAACAGCCTAAACTCCCCTAGACTGAAGGATGGATAAGGAAAATGTGGTACATTTACACAATGGAGTACTACACAGCAGAAAAAAATGAGGACCCTCAGAGAGACAAGTCTGTGTTTTTGGCCTAAGTTCTAGTGTCCTTGTTTAGTAGAGCCTGTCTTTTAACAGGGAATGATAGCGTGTTCAGGCATGGGACTACATGTTTTCTCTGTCGAGAGTAATATGAGTAAGAATGAATCAATCCATCCCCAAATAAAAGGTGTTTTCTGTGTCCCTAAGTCCAGGACAACCAGTGCAGTCCATACAATGTATCTTTTTGTAGGAGTTCTGCAACATTACCTACAGCTAGGGTAGGGTGTGTTGGCTAAGGGTAGAACTTAGTGCTAGAGCATGATTAGCGTGGGTAACCCCAAGCCCATCACCTCAGACATAAAAATAACTAACTCACCGAATAGTCTCGGGGACAACATCAGATATCTGAGTCAATAATGAAATGGTGTCAATCACTTTTAGAACATTCAAATGTCTGTTCGTTTTGGGTAAAATTCTGAAAACACACTGTTGATACTTCTTCTGGAACTTACCTTCTGTATGGGAAGATGTTGGAGACAGGTAAGTGAAATAATTAAGCATAGTCTTTTATATTTCCAAAACATACAAGTTAAAAGGCAAAAACATGAGCTTGAAGAAGAACGTTGGTTGCTCTTTGATGAATTGTAGCATAGTTAGTCAAAAAAGAAGCCACTAAAAAAGGACAGAGCGAATGTACTTTTAAGAACTGGCCTCGGTGTCAGCTCAGATGGTCAGAGCCAGTGACTCTAAAACGCACTTGGAGCCTGGTTTTGGCCAGTATGCAGTCCTTTACCCCTCTGTGACAGCTTGCCAGCTAGAGCCTCGGGGTGTTCTGGGTGCTGGCTCCCTGCAGGGCCGTGTTTATGTTGTAGAGGAAGCTTGGGCAGCTTGGAAGGCTTTCAATGGTTCTGTTGGGTTGAGGATTAATGAGGTTAAATTAACTCAGTCACTTAATGCACATTTTATTGAAGTTCAAGCTGTTCAGCCTATTGCAGTTAATATGAGGAGCCCAGAATGTTGCCAGTTAAGTGTACGTTACGCATCAGGGATGCAACATCGTTAAGACAGGAAGACAGCAATTGTATTGGGTTATGGATTTTATTATAAAGGCATCCTATTTTTTGACACATATCCCTTTGCTTTCTCTAAAATGTAATTTATTAGAGGATTTTTTTGTTACCTGGGGCAGGATGATGATCGTACCTGGAACTTCTTTCATCTTCCTTTTAGAAAAAGGGCTAACTTCAGATTCATGAAGTGGGTGTCACTTTCCTTCCCCTGAGAACAGTACCTATGAAAAGTATATCAGGACAGATGTTTTTCTGAGTTTCTACAGACCCCGAGAAGGAATGAGTTGGACGTTTGAGGCAAAACTTGGCATCAATTCACTAACTGCGAGCATATAATATGTGCTGCTGCTTAGGGTAGCACTGTGGATACATTGTTCTAGCTTTCCTAAGTTTAGTGTGTTTAGCTTCTGTACTTAACACATGTATACACATACACGTATGTCTATGCTAAATAATTAGAGACTTTATGATTTCTTTCAATACATCCAAAGGTATACTCCTGGCTAAAAGCAGTCATTTCTAGATGCCCAGAAAGAAAACGCTTATGGGGTGGAACCTAATGCTCATGTAAATTACTCTTTATTTTATATGGCAATGACAGATTTGCTGCATGATGAATGGCCATACCCTTCTCTACCAAAGGACACCAATATTACATACAGACGTTGAGAAGCTTTCTCTGCAAGATACTGATTGGAAGCATCACCCAGCCCCTGGCCTGGGAGTTGCCTTGGGCCGAACTTCACTACTGGAATCCAACTCCCAGCCTGCCAAGCGCTGGTCCCTCCCTGGGGAGGGTCAGGACTACTCCCACAGGCCATTTAGGGTGGTGTTGGAAAAAGGAACACATGGTCTTTGGGGTTTGTGTGGGCTCCTCTCCCCACCATGCTGTCTCTGTCCACCTGGGATTGTGGCATTTATTAAACATGGGCATTTTTGATTCGGCCTAATTTGGTCTGATTGGAGTTCTTTGTACCAGAGGAGGAGGAGAGGCTCTTCTTAACAGGTACTGTAGATCTCTTCATGACATGTAAAGTTCCTTTCCTATCTCACTTACTATACGTGAAATGATCACTTCAAATATTGCATTTGTATTTAGGATAGAAATAATAACAATATAAATATTATCTGCAGAGAATTCTCTCTCTCTCTCTCTCTCTCTCTCTCTCTCTCTCTCTCTCTGTCTCCACACACACACACACACACCCCACACATTCGGACATGTGGAAAAGGGCTCATGGCTAGGTACCAGGAGCACTTGCCTGGTACCAATGCTGTGTTGAACTTGGCTTCCTGTCTCCAGCCTTTCACCCAGCCCTGTGCTGGTTTGGAAACAGAGCTTGGCCTTCCCTGCTGAAAAGTGCTTGCTGGATGGAAGAAACGTTACAGTTGCCAGTAGCCACCACAGTTTTATGATTCTTGCCATCTCCCTGTGGCTATGTTCCAATAACTCTTCAGCTTAAAATCACAAGTGGTATTTATTTAATATAAGCTTTTATTAACTGCCATGTGCTTTGTGGTCTCTTTAAGGAATACGCTGGATTCCGGTCTTTTAGACTTTTTGGTTTAAGGAGGACAAAGAGATCAGGGATAATATTAATGTGATGCAAATCAGCATTGGAAAATCACACACAGTGGGACCTGAGCGTGAAGGAGAAAAATAGCAGAGAAGAGTGGTGTAGAGAAAATAGAGTAAGCCTAAGGATTACCGTCATGAGTTATGAAGGGAGCTTCTGGGGGGTCAAAAATGGAAGACCAAGCATAGAAACAATAAACAGAACCAAACCTTGGATCTAGAACCTGGAAAGACACGGAGACCTAGAACTGATGACTGATGCATGAGACCGCAGGAGGCAAATGGGAGGCACGTTAAAGGAAACTGGTTATTCGGCAATGCACGTGGCAATGGCTATATTTCTTAACATGCAAAGCCCATACTTCTCATTGTTTTTTTCTATTTCTTAATATTTTACTAAAATATACATATCAAAATCATAGAAGTATGCATTGTGTTCCTAAGAGTTTATCGATTTCATCCAGGTTGTTCACTTCGTTGGTGTACAAGTTTTCATAGTGCTTCCTAACAATCCCTTGGATTTCAGCAAGTTATGTTTCCTATTTCACTTCTGAGTTCTGTCATTTCAATCTTTTTTTTCTCTAGTCTGTGTTGCGTGTGTCTTTCAAGTTTAAAATCTGATAAACATTTAAATAGTCATTAAATTATTTTTTCTCCTCTGTATATTATGTCTTTAATTAAAAACACTATTTCTTCCCTTCTGCTAGATTTGGATTTAGTGCATCCTTCTTGAGATGGTCCCTTAAATTAACAAGTTACATTTCTGACTCATTATCTTTCCTGTTTTCCATGTATTTAAAAGTCTTTAAATAAACCTGTTATCTATGATTTGGAGTCTATAAATTTTTGTATGTTGCAGTTTTGTTTTCATTTGTTTCTGAGTATTTTCTAATTTTTGTTGTATTTTCTTCATCCATTGGCTTTTTAAATGTGTTTTAAGTTTCCATATTTTGTGAATTCCTTAGTTTCATGTCGATTGATTTCTAAATTCTTCTTATTGAAGTCTGAGAAAATACTTGACACCAGTCTTCTAAAAATGTATTGATGCATAGTTTGTGAGTTAACATGGTGTAAGCTCAGAGCTGAGCCTTGTATACATGGGAGAATGAATGCTACTTGCAGGGTGGAGTGTTCTGTACATGTGTATTAGACCAACTTGCTTTCTTGGGCTGAAATCCTGAATTGCCTTTCTTACCTTCTGGTTGTCTATCACTCATTGAGAATGGTGTATTGAACTCTTCAGCATCATTGTAAATGGTCTATTTAACTCATTGATTCTGTCAATTTTCATTTCACAAATATTGGCTAGGCAAGTAATTATTTACAAAGACTACATTCTAGCACTCCGGAGGCAGAGGCAGTCAGTTCTCTGAGTTTGAGGCCAGCCTTGTTTGTAGAGCTAGTTCTAGAACAGCCAGGGCTACACAGAGAGACCCTGCCTCAAAAAAACCAAAAGGATAAAGAAAAAGACAAGGTGGTAGTATCCGGAGATGTGTCAGTGAGGATTGTTCTCTGGGTCTCACACACATAGGTATACCTGTGCACATAGACATGCGTATCTATCCACACCACACACACACACACACACACACACACACACACACACACACACGTTTCTAAAATTAGCTCAAAATAATAATCAAATAACAAACCTGTTTTTAATAACACTACTTCCTTAAGAAGCCTGTTTGTTTTATTAGAAGATTTTTCCATGGTACTTTAAGTTACAGTTTAGCATTTTTTCATTTAGCTTTGGAAACTCCTTTGAGCCCTTTTGAAGGACAATTCTACTGTTAATTAAGTCCCTGAGCTTTTGTTTGTATGGAAGAAGTTAAATTCCATCCTCCCCGTTTCAAGGAAAGTTTGGCCGTTTACAAGATAATTGGTACGTTAGTCTTTGCATTTTGACTCATTGCCTCTGTCTCTCAAGGGTTCTGGTGTGACATCTGCTGATCATCGAACAGAGAGAGGCTCCTTTCTGTGACTTGTTGCTTCTTCTTGCTTTCAAGGTTCTCCTTCTGTGTTTTAAGGGTTTGATTATAAGGAAAATAAAGAGAGGGAGCACCATGATTGGAAAATTAAGAGAGGGAGCACTATGGGTGGAAAAGGACAAGGAGGAGGACTAGGGAGATAAGGTAAGGGATTTGGGAGGCATTAACTGGGATAAAAATATGATAGAAAACAAGATATGCCTAGTTGTGCAATAGTGGCTTGGCTGTTTGGAGGTAGCCTACAGTCCCCTGAATGGATTCAGGAATCTCCTCACAGGGGAACCAAAGATTGGTATAGCAGGTCTGGCTAACAACTCAGTCAAGGGGAGGTAGTGGACCCTGGAAGCAGCCAAAAATGGTGTTCTCTCATTAAGTTTTGAGAGAACGTCATTCATTTCAGATGTTTAGCCTCCAGAAACATTTAGATTTTGTTCTGTCATATCTTTCTCTCTCTCCCCTCTTTCTTGTAATAGGATCTCACCCAGGACACACTATGTGGACCAGAATGGCCCCAAGAGATCTGTTTGCTCTCTGCCTCCTGAGTGCTGGATTAATAGCGTGTACCACCTTGCCTGGATTTTTTTTTCATGTTCTTAATATGCAATTTTTGTAGCTCTATTATAGTTACCCATGTAGCATACTTGAGAAAACAAACAAATCTAATTTGGGTGCAGTTGTTACTAAGACATTTATTGCCACTTTCCAATAACATCTGTGGCCACCTTAGTTATTTTAGAAAGACAGTCAATCAAGATAGACATCACTGGATCATGCCTCAATATCGACATTGAATATTTTATCAAGGAATTTAAGTTCTAAGATAAGAAAGAAATAACTGAAAGACTAAAGAAGTAGTTGACTCAGTTAAATTTCAACACAAAGAGACTGCTGACAAACTTATTACACCTGCAGACTGGAGAGGCTGCGCTGTAATGGGGATTGTGGATAATTTTCAAAGTGAATTTGACAGCATTGTAAGGAACCCATGAAAAGCAAGAGGCTATCACTCTCCTAAGCTCTGCAGTGTGCTCCTAGGTGGTTGGTGGCTTTAGTCACGGACAGAGGGAATACAGGAAAGGGGCCAAGTGTTCAAGAGAACATATGGATCCAGTCGAGTTTCATTCTAGAAGGCTGGGAAACGTTGGAGTAGGGATGGTATCAGCCACAGCTCAAGCTCTGGCAGCATGAAGATGCCTTGTTGACCAGGATGCCTGTCGTTGTGCTGACTGAGAACAGCTCTGATGGTTTCAGGATTAATAATATCTGTTCTCACTCAAAAGTGCTTTTGTCTAAGCAAGAGCCAGTAATGCTACTCTGGCTATCCACGAATAATTCATATACCTGAACCTTCTGCAATCGCTGAAGATATCTTTTTGTTCATCTCTCCTGTCTATTCCCATCTTTCTCATGAATAATGCCTTAATATTTCTTCAAAGAGTTTACGCTACTTTTATTTATGTGGGTTGGTTTAGGTATGGATCTCTGTTGACATTACTTTATCGTGGAATGATATTCAGTCAAAGATACAGAGGAACACACTTAGGCAGTGAATTCCAAGACAGCGTGTGAAAAGAAAAGAATGCATATCCCTATATGGTAATGGTGAAGTATTGGTAGATAAGGGCTGGGATTATGGCAGCCATTACTGACCATAAGTCGGTCTGTCTCTCTCTTGTGTGGTGTGTGTGTGTGTGGAGAGAGAGGGGGGGGGGGAGAGAGAGAGAGAGAGAGAGAGAGAGAGAGAGAGAGAGAGAGAGAGAGAGAGAGAGAGAGTTTCTCAAGGATGTTTTGGTAGAAGATTGGAGAAAATATATGCTCGGGGGTTAAAGCCTCTGGTGAATGGATACAGAGTACGAAGACAGACAGAAACCACATTTGGTCATGTTAATTTAGTCCCTGGGTTATAACTTGCTATAATCCAGACATGCTGCTTACATTTTTTAAATGGATGAAAATTTGTCATTATTATCTAGGCTAGCTTGATTTGAGCTTGGTTAATTGCAAAATTCTAAGTTGTAACGGGTCTGCTGAATATTTATTCTCTCTCACAGAAACAGTAAGGTAAAATAAGAAGTTTGTTCTTGATTGAATGTTGACAAAAGATTATATATTACTCCTTCTGCAGCTTTTCTATTCAGTCGCAGATTGAAGGTGAATTCCTGTGATTTAAGGACTCTTCAAGTTAGCAGAAATTGAAAAGATAAATATAGACTGTTCTGGCAAATATGCAGAGTGATGCCTTCAGAGAAGCAGCAACTGTAGCAGTGTCTAATACAGCTTAGGTAGGGTGCCCATCTCCTGGCGCCAGGAGATCTGGGTTACCCGTAAACCATTACTTAGTTTGTTATTCATTCATTTTTAACAAATACGAGTTCTTCCTCTGGTAGTTTTTAGGTAGTCTGATCTATTTGGAGATCAAATTAGATACTTTATGCCCTGTAAGAGCATTAACCAACAGCCATGTTACATTTCACTAAATGGGGGTGAGTTCTTTAATTTTTTCACCAGCAAAGGGGAAGTGTTCCCCTTGCTTCACAAAATTTCCATCACATTTCGAAGACAACTCTTTAAGACCTTGAAAAGGCAATTTCCAACTGTATAAGGAAAAACAAAAACCCAGATAGCTACAGCACTTGAGCAATAAAAGGACTGCTAGAGGTTGCGCCAGTCCAAATTTCAAGTTGTTCTTCAGACATATAGTCATAAAACCCACATGGCATTGTCTTAAAAACAGACACATTGCTCAATGGAATAAAATTCAAGACCCAGACATGAATCCACACACATATTGAGTTATTTTAAGGATGGAAAAAGGGCTAAGAATTTGAGAAGCCAAAAAAGAAACACATTCCAGGATCTTGCTCTGAATGAAAGAAGTGGGAATTGAACCTTCAATGAAAAGTCATGTGGAACTAAGACAGTGCTTACAATTTGGAACATAACACTGTTTGGCTACCGTCTTTTACATGGGGCATAAACTGCAATGTTTCATACCATCAAGAAACATGTCAGTGAAGCATCTTACATACACATGTTTTTGCATCATATCATTTTGCTATCTCAAGGATAACCAAAATCTAAGTTGAATTATCTATCTTTCACTAGGCCATCATCTATCTATCTATCTATCTATCTATCTATCTATCTATCTACTAATCTACCTATCTACAATCTGTCAATCTATCTCATCTATATTTATACTATATTCATTATGTATATATTATCTGTCTCTACTTCTTTTTTTTTCTTAAACTAGAATCTTTGCCTTAACTCTTGCTTTAGATCGGGGTTTTATGGTAGGTCTCACAAACTGAAAATTACTAAAATTTCCCCCATGATAATTATTATACCATATGATACAAAAGAAGAATCTAGTTGTATTCTGCTCCTCAATACATTTTTGTGTGAACTGGAGCATTATGGGTACTTTTCTTATTTGGAGAGGAAGACAGTCTCACAATGCTTTATTATTTTCATAAACTGTTCAGATGTTAGTGGTTTATATTAGAGTTCAGGTTCTTCTATATAATCTTCTAAAGCAGTAGTGAAGTCTACTGTGAAAGTTTCATATTTAAGGTAGATATTTGTGCTAAAAGTAACAATTAACAGACTTTGCAGAGGTGAGAACTCCCAGGTATCATGAAAACTGAAATTGAGATAAACAACTATGTTTTGTGTATGCCATTATCATTAATGTTTGATAACCAGTAACTGGGCACAAGAGATTATATCTAATTATAGATGCAGCTATATCTTTGGCAAATTCTCCAAGGTTTAAAAGTAGCTGGTTATGAGCAGGACATACAATCTGCCAAATTGAGGCAGTTAGTGAAAAATGTTTCAACTAGGTTTCAAATGATAATGGTCAAGGCAATTCACACATTTTCTATAAACTTTACATAAGAAAAGAAATCTCACTCAAGAATGTATATTCAGAAAACAGACTGTAGAATCAGAAAAATAAATTATAACTGCTATACTCTGTATAAAACACTCCCAAAGTTTAATAAAGACTTCTATTTTTTCTTGTAACAAAAATTTAACTAACCTATAGGCAATTGGTTTTGACATCTTTTAAAAGCTTTACTGACCTTGAGTATTAAGGTAGCTTAAATTCATACTGATTTCTTTCACACTGAGTGTTATTTGTTGTGGTGGCTCAGTGTTGGCCTTAGCATCTTAATTGATCCCATTTTCTTGACAAATGGTGGATTTGAGGCCAAGTTAGTTAGTTCATGGCTTTCCCATTGGTCTTGGTAGAATTGGACAGAGGTTAATTAAGTGACTTCTAGCTCTTTCATTTAATAATTCTAGGAAGCAGTATTTACATTACCTTGGAGAGGCCTTGTTTGCTATCAGAAGCACCCTGCACTAATGAGGGCAGCTAACGTAAGGAGGGAAGGAAACAGAGACAAGAGTGGCTATGCAGGGGTTATAGACGGAGTTGGAGCCCAGCAGAAATGGTGCCTGAATTTCCTTACTCCATACTCCATGGCCCGAGATACAACATTCACTTAATTAACTTCACAGGGGTTAATTAATGATCTTGCTGATACTTGTGAGAGGAAACATTTTGATAGACAGTCAATATATACATGGCCCCAAAAGGAGATAAACATAGTGCCTGTTGATTAAGGGGAAAAATGGAGAAAAAGCTTCAGCAATTTAAAACACTGTATCAACAAAATCTTGAGAAAAGAATAAGAACGGTATATGGCAAGTGCGGAAGCAGTTGAATCTTAGGAAAGGGTGATGGTGATATTGGAACACTAATAAAAACAGTGATTTTGAGGTTTTCTGTACCCTGAATTTCATTAAACTCTCTTAGACCTCTTTGAGACATGTTTGAGTAACACTGTTCTAATGTTGGTTGATACTTTGATGAGCAAAGTGGAGGAGGAAAGCAGTTTATTAACTTGGGACACCTCTGGTTACAGAGCTGACATTTACCTTGTAATTTAATGAAGATTTTAAAGTCTTGATGAAAAGAATTTCTTTTTCAGAATAGTTTTGTCAAAATAGATTCAAGAAGTAGGGAAATTCATGGACAGACTAAAGATGTTCAAGAAACTTGAAATTACTGAAGTCCTACTTTAAAAAAAGGCTAAGGTACCAGATAATATTAAAGATGATTTATAGGAAACAGATAACTCTATTAACCATAAATTTTTTTACGTTCCTTTGCTGTTCTCAACGATACTATCATAATTTCTTTTCTTTTCTTTTTTTTTTTTGGATTTTTGAGACAGGGTTTCTCTGTGGCTTTGGAGCCCGTCCTGGCTCTGTAGACCAGGCTGGTCTCGAACTCACAGAGATCCGCCTGCCTCTGCCTCCCAAGTGCTGGGATTAAAAGCGTGCGCCACTACTGCCCGGCTTATTATAATTTCTTGAATGCTATCACAAATATCTCAAATGAGATAATTTCAAATTATGCCCAACTTTAGATTTATATGCAGTATTTGTCAGCCTAAAAAGACAAACTTTTTGTCCTCTAGCTGGGTATCGATACAATCTTACAATCATTTTATGTAAAAATAACTTTCCTGTTTTAAGAGCCTCTGAATATGTTTCTGAAGTGTAGCCTGCCTTGATGTTGAATGATGACCCCAGTACAGAATCTCAATCAGTTAATCATAAAGGCACAACACTTGAAGACATCACAGAAAAGAACGTGGCTATAAAGGGACAGTGTTCTCTCCTGCCAAGCAATTCCACAGCTCCCCACAGACCCAAGAGCAATACTCTCATCATGAATTCCAGTGGGTAGTGTAATTCCAATAGAGATAGATTGGGTAAAAGGAAAACCCACACATTCTATGAAAGTCATTATACCCTGTGTGAATTCTTCAGAAACACGAAGGGAAAAGCGATTTCTTTATGCCAAAAGAGAACATTTAAATTTAATTTCTTTCCTTAGATATACTGCTTTTCAAATGACTGACATTTATGAAAGTGCCATCATTTTAATTTTGTATTTATTAACAAAAGAATTTCTTAAGGAAAATAGGTAGGCTATTTCTTAGGTGTATATAACTCAAAGTAATCCTTGCACAATGAGGGATCACAATCAGTTGCTCTTCCAAGATTGTGGAGTGTACCCATTTTGTCCTTATCTTTTTATCTGTATTATAAGAATCACAGTCAAAAGCCTGAGGTAGGCAAGATATATCACCTCATTTGATTCTCCACATTTGTAAACCTGTCGCTAGATAAAGGGGATTTAATTGGACTGATATAATTTCTTGCTCACCAAGAGCTGTCAGTTACTAACCTGTGTCCTGTACTTTCCAGGGTTTTGAAAATTGCCAGCTGGAGGATTGTTCCATTACCAGGAAATCTACTGATGTTAAGGATCTCTGACTTTAAAACCATGCTTTATTCGGCTTCATTCTTTATCTTTTACATTTTATTTTTAAAATTTATTCTTCTCTCATATATTATATCCTGCCTGCACTTTCTTCTTGCTCCACTCTTTCCAGTAGCCCCTTTCCCCAGATTCGCTCCTCCTCCATTTCAGAAAAGAGCAAGCCTCCCAGAAATACCAACTGGACATGACATAACAAGTTACGATAAGACAAGGCATAGATCCTTATATCAAGGCTGGACAAAGCAACCCAGTTGGAGGGAAAGAGTCCCAGGAGCAGGTAAAAAAAGTCAAAGATACTCTCCACTCCCACGATTAGGAGACCCACAGAAACACCAAGGTACCCAACCATAACATGTATGACCTAACTCTGAACCATACAGGTTCTATGATTGCTGCTTTATCTCTGAAAACCCCTATAAGCCCTGCTTAGTTGATTCTGTGGGCTGTGTTCTTGTGATGTCCTCCACTCTTCTGATTGCTATAATTTCCCCCCTCTTCTGTGGAATTCTGGAGCTCTGTCTAGTGTTTGGTCATCAGTTTCTGCCTCTGCTCCTATTTGCTGCCAGAGGAAGCTTTTCGGATGACAACTGGAAAAGGCATTGATCTATGAGTATAGCTGATATAATTAGGAATCATTTATTACTATTATTTATTATTTTGTCAGTTATGTTTTGGTTCTATCCTAGGTCTTTGGGTTATCCAGAGATAACCCAGATGGTTCCTGGTCATGCAGACAGTGTTAGGCATGGGCTACTTATCACGGAGTGGGCTTCAAGTTGGACCAGGCATTGGTTGGCCACTCCTACAAATCCTGAGGCACAATTACCTTAGTACCTTTTGCAGGAAGAGGAATAAATTTTAGGTTGAATGTTTTGTATTTGGATTGATGTCCCAGTCCCACTACTGATTACAGAAGATGGCCTGTTCAGACACCAGATCCTCCAGTACTAGGAGGCTTTGCTAGGGTCACCCTGGCAGATTCTAGGGAGTTTCTGCTGTGCTAGGTTTCTACATCCAAATGACCCCCAATTCCAGTCATCTCTCCCAGTACTCTCTTCCTCCACTCTTCCCTCCCCGACATGATCCCCACCTGCTCCCCAGAGGACCCACAACATCTGTTCTATTTCCCCTTCCCAGAGAGATCCATGCATCATCCTCCCCACTTCCGCTGTGAGCCCTCTTTCTTACTTAGCTTCTCTGGATCGGTGGATTGTAGCATGATTATCCATTCTTCAGTCGAGGGCTATGTAGGTTGTTTCCAGTTTCTAGTATTATGAATAAAGCTGCTCATCTCAAGTCTTGTGAGTCTGCCGTACTTCTAACTGGTTACCTTCCAATCCCTTCACCTGCTTAGAGAAGAAGAGGTGTACGCAATTTCCAATTATATGGCTATGATGCCTCAAAACACATGCAGATACTTGACCATGTCTTAGTAAGACCCCTAGATAAGTCACACATCACCAATAGTTTACCTTTCAACATACTTGTCTTGGGAAGTAATATTAGACTATGTTCATTTGGAAGATGTAAAGTTTCTAGTGTATTCTATTGTAGACACATAGCACAAATTTCAGATATTTTGATAGGTGTGATTGTTTTGGGGCAGAGATTATTGAAGAGAACTTGAAATCTTTCTGAAAACTTAGTCTATATAAAAAAGGGTTACTGAGCAATCTTTGTCTACTTTCTTTACTCAAAGGAATAAGAAGAAATAAATAAAAATAACTAAAAACAACAACAGCTCTAAATGCCGAGGGATCCAGCTTTTTAATTTTCATTACTAATTTCAATTCTTTAAATCTGTTTCCTTTTTTCCCATGCCTTTTCAGTCACAGTCCAGCTGGCCTTGGTGAGCTCCCAATAGATCAGCTCCACTGTCTCAGTGGATGGGTGCACCCCTCGTGGTCCCGACTTCTTTGCTCATGTTCTCCCTCCTTCTGCTCCTCATTGGGACCTTGGGAGCTCAGTCCAGTGCTCCAGTGTGGGTCTCTGTCTCTATCTCCATCCATCACCAGATGAAGGTTCTATGGTGATATGCAAGATATTCGTCAGTATTGCTATAGGCTAGGGTCATTTCAGGTTCCCTATCCTCAGCTGCCCAAGGAACTAACTGGGGACATCGCCTTGGGCTCCTGGGAGCCACTCTAGGTTCAAGTCTCTTGCCAACCCTAAGGTGGCTCCCTTAACTAAGAATTGTGCTTCCGTGCTCCCCTGTCCAACCTTCCTTTATCCCAATCATCCTTTTTCCCCAAGTTCCCCCCATCCTCTCCTTCTCACTTTTCTCTCCCATCTCCCCTTACCCCTATCCCACCCCACCCCCAAGATCCCCATTTTCTCCCCAGCAATTTTGTCTACTTCCCATAACCAAGAGGATAACTATATATTTTTCCTTGGGTTCACCTTCTTACTTAGCTTCTTTAGGTTCACGAATTGTAGACTCCGTGACCTCTATTTATGGCTAGAAACCAATTATGAGTGAGTACATCCCATGTTCATCTTTTTGGGTCTGGGTTACTTCACTCAGTATAGTGTTTTCTATTTCCATCCATTCGCATGCAAAATTCGAGAAGTCATTGTTTTTTACCGCAGCGTAGTACTCTAATGTGTATATATTCCACACTTTCTTCATCCATTCTTCCATTGAAGGGCATCTAGGTTGTTTCCAGGTTCTGGCTATTACAAATAATACTGCTATGAACATAGTTGAACAAATGCTCTTGTCATATGATAGGGCATCTCTTGGGTATATTCCCAGGAGTGGTATTGCTGGGTCCAGGGGTAGGTTGATCCCGAATTTCCTGAGAAACCGAAACACTGATTTCCAAAGTGGTTGCACAAGATTGCATTCCCACCAGCAATGGATGAGGGTACCCCTTCCTCCACAGCCTCTCCAGCAAAGGCTTACCGGACTCTCTGAACATGGCAAACAATGAGGGCTGATGAGAAGCCAAGGACAATGGCATGGGGTTTTGATCCTACTTAATGTGCTGGCTTTGTTGGAGCCTAACCAGTTTGGATGTTCACCTTCCTAGATATGGACGGAGGGGGGAGGACCTTGGACTTACCACAGGGCAGGGAACCCTGACTGCTCTTCGGACTGGAGAGGGAGGGGGAGAAGGGTGGGAGGAGGGGGAGGGAAATGGGAGGCTGGGAGGAGGCAGAAACTTGTATTTTTTTCCTTTTCTCAATAAAAAAAAATCTGTTCCCTTAGATGAAGGGTTTTCTCACCTGTTACTCTTACTTATTATTGCCTTTCTTATATACCCCCTTTTCTTATTTTCCTGTTTTTGTTACACAAATTATTAATATTTTGTCATTTCTCATTACACCTTGAATGGCTTTTCTGATTGTACTATGATTTTCAGTTATCATCATCTATGGTAGCTTAAAAGAAAATGGTCTCCAGAGGGAGTGGCACTCTTAGGAGGTATGGTTTTGTTGGAGGAAGTGTGTCACTGTGGAGGAGGGCTTTGAGGTGATTTGAAGGAAAATGGTCCTTAAAGTTAGAGGCACTTTAGGGGGTGTGACCTTGTTAAAGTAGGTATGGTCTTCTTGGAGGAAGTGTGTCACTGTAGAGGTGGACTTTGAGGAATCATACACACTCAAGCCACGCCCAGCAAGACAGACCACTTCCTGTTGCCTCTGAGTCAAGATGTAAGGACTCTCAGCTCCAGCACCATGTCTGCCTGAATGTCCTTATGTTTCACCATGATTATAGTGGATTGAATCTCTGAAAATGCAAGTGACCCCAATAAATATTTTTCCTTTATAAGAGTTACTGTGATCATGGTGTCTCTTCACAACGAAGACACCATAATTTCACAGATTTTATATTTATGAGACATTACACAGTTTATGGCATGTCTATGATTATCTTGACAGTTGAACAATAATGGTAGAATAATTCTTAAATTAAATCGCTATGAATATATATACATATATATATATGTATATATATTCATGGATTTATCTTGTTATTGCTAATTTACCATAGTAAAGAGTAAACCCAGGACATGCAGGGAAAGTTAACACAGGTGCATCTTGAGTCAGCCTAGTCACTTATAAGGAGCATAAGGAGATGATTACTTTTGATTACATACCCAATTTTAATGATGTCATTTCTTAAAGGTCATTTGTGATGTGGAATGCAAAACCATATTAATGACTGTATTTTACTTGGTTTCATTAAAACTACTGTTCTCTCTTACATTTTTGAATTGATCTTTTACTCATGTATGGTTCTGTAATATAATTTATTGACTTTTATCTTTGTACCTTTTGCACTTTGCCTTTTATTGGCGTGAAATTTATTTCAGTCTAAGATGAGAGAAAGGGTACTACTTTTATTTGTCTTCGTATACTTAGGAAAAATTTCTAAAGTAAAGAATAGGTACTTCATTAATTTCTAGTTAGGGAATATAGCTATGCTTTCCTATACTAAGTGTATAGCACTCACTCATGCACACTATATCCCCCCCACATCCTTCTTCATTTAGATATATTGAGAAACACAAACATTATTGTATTACAGCTTTTTACAGTATTCACTATAGCAACTTACTTGTTACTTTGTAGTATACGAATACGAGTCATAGGCTCAAGCAGATGACCTATGTGCCTAACAGGGGGCTGTTTTGTGTATGTTCTCATGATGCTTATCCAGTGATGACTCATGATGCTTGTTCCAGAATGTATTCTTCAACTTAAGCGATGTATTATTCTGTACATATCTGTTTAGTTTTCTATATTTAATTGAATTTCATGTATATATTTTATTTCCTACATATACATATATATTTACTTGATTTCAATATTTTTATTGATGTTGGTCTTATGAGGTTTGGGCATGAGGTCCAGTATAACTTCCTAAGCCTAGTGGATTTGGTGAGACCTAGTGGAACTTCCTGCGCTTAGTTTGAGTTTGGAGACCTGTCTCTGGCTACTTGACCTAGGCCTGCCTCTGCCCAGCCACCGCTAATGTGGCAGAATATTATTGGCCCTTGTTCCTTCCTCTGCCTCAACCCATTCTAGGCTTTCCATTCCCTATTTTAGCCTATATAAGTTCCTGCCTGATGCAATTAAACAAGATCCTGCTTCGAGGGACTCCTGATTCAGTGGGTGTGTTTCTTGCCAGTGGCCATGGGGGAGGACTGGGTCATTTGACACTCACCATCTTGCTTCACCCCAGGGAGAATCTGGTGGGTCTGCTCTATTCACAAAGCCAGTATACGAAATCTGCCTATCAGATGAATGAATAATGAAAACGTGGCAATAAATCTTTTAAAGCAAATAAAATTTGCAACTAATTAAATTGATCTATAAAAAATTATATTGAGAATGGTAATACAGGTACAGAAAAAATAAAAAAAAATACCCACCACATGTTTTTTTAATATGTGGATCCTAGCTTTGAATCTTTAGATGAGTGTATTTAGTTTGGAGTATCTGTAAAAGTCAAGAAATTAGAAAGGGTGGGATGCTTTAAGGGAGGGAGTGAAAAAACACATGTGATATGAAAGTAGAGAATACTTGGGTAAAAGGATTTAAGGAGAGATGGGTTAGAAAGAGGGAGAAAATGGGGGAATTGGAGGATTACACACACACGCACACACACACAAAGTTGTATGAAAATACTGTATGGAGACTTCATACTTCACACAGTTAAACAAAAGATTAGCAGGGTAATATTCTACAGGGCATCTAACTCTTCTCCTGACCGTCATGGCCTAAAATAGTGGTACCAGTGCCAGGTAGAAGATGCCTCCTCATGAACTGATGGTCAAGGAAGTCCTGGGAGTTCCCATCTTACACAGGATCTTACTATTTTTTTTTTGTTCACCAGAAGTAGACAATAATCGCTACCACTGAAGGCATCACACACCCTGATTATAAGATATAAAGAAATCAAGCTTGAATTACCCTGGAATTTTCCTTCCTGCTGGTTAGTTTTCATAGTTTCAGGAGGTTGCTGAGAACAAGAAGAAATAAATATGCTTTACCAGATGGTAGTTTATCAACTACACTGTTGACCTACAGGGCCAGATGTGCTAACTAGTGCCATACTGACACCATTGTTAATGGGGATAACCAGCTACTCTCTCATTGTATTAGAACCTGCTCCATTGATGAATGTTTATGCCTGGTATGTAAACTCTGTCAAAAATCCACAGCTTAAGAGGTCATAGGTCCTATGGGAAACTCATAAGTGTTGTGTAGTTAAATAGAAATGATCCCAAACTGCCTTATATTTGCTGATAATCAAAGACAAATGCTACCTTTATACTTAATCAGAGATGCTTCTCTTTGCTATTAGCACTACTGAATGCAGGGACTCATGGCTGCTGACGGTGTAGACATAAAAGTAATGACTGAGTACTGAGAACTAAATAAGCTATTCATATCACCACTCTAAGGCCTCGGGAACACTGGAGAAGAAAAATAGAAAAACAAACAAGCAAACAAACAACAACAAAATAAGAGAGAAGAACCAGGAGATGGAGGAAGAACTGGGAAATGCTATATTCTAGGAGCCACACAGCTATCATAATCATGGGGCCTGTACAAGACTGGGCCTCTCATCCATCAAATATAGATTGGGGAGGGGCTCATGGAGACCCAACCTCAGCCTGCTAACTATTGGCTGATTGTAGATTCACAGGAAGGATAGTTATTGACATGAATGTGAGAAAGAGCTTGTCGGGATGGTAATGACAGGTGAGAGTGGAGGGAGAGACAAGAAACTCGGGGATGGAAGTAACTAGAAAGAATTATACACATGTAGGACCATTGAAGAAGAAATTAAAAAATTACAGGTATACATATGTATGAAGTGAGTTTGAAATTATTTATAATTAATCACATTTGATCAAATACATATTTACATTGTAGAATTAAGTTTTTTCTCAAGAAAATTTTGTTAGACCCAGTGAATTTATATACCCATATAATGCATACCATTTTATCTACATTTTCAGAATTATATATTATATATAATTAAGTATATTTTATAAGAGAAAATTGAAGATATCTAATCTATAGTTAAAAATTACATCATGTTTCCTTAGATTTAACTTACACATGGGAACAAAGAATAGGTCATGATTCTGTTTCACAAAGCTATTTTTACCAAAAAAATGTGTGATTTTAATAAATATGATATGCTGGCAATGACTTTTTCTTCACACCTCTAAATTGTTTTCAGGTGACTGTGTGTCACTAATGGTCCTATATTCTTGGCCAGCATTTGAAGAGAGTAACTTCGTAGGCCCTTTCCAGACTACTAGCTGCTTTAAAAGACACCCAAGGATTTATGAGAACCCACCTCCTTGCAGCTGCAAAAAAGCTGAGAGGTGATTCACTAGTGCTTTTGTTCAAATCACGAATATTTCTACAGCATTAATTTACTCATCAATTCAACAGAGTGTCACAGAGGGCCCACCGTGTGTTGAGTAATCTATTAGGCACCAGCAATAATAAATACCAAGACATATAAAACTGAAGGACCCTTTCCTTAAAACAGTAGATCGCAGGCAGCCCATTACAGGGATTATGTTCATACTGTGATAGGGAAACAATCCCAGTTCTACAGAGAAGATGAATACTTATTCTGATTGGAAGGCCATAAAAGGCCTGGAGAGAAAGTTGATGTTTTTATCAGAGACATTTTTATCTATTATTGGAAACCATTGGTTATTATTAAGTTAATTCTAAATGCCTTAAATTGTTCTAACTGGTCAGAGCTTTGTTGTGGGAGGGTCTAATTTTCTTCTCCATCCCAACAGCTCCCTGTCCTATACCAGACATTCTAACCAAAAGCCAATCACTCCCTTTATGTTTTATATTCTTTTATTTATGTAGTATGTAACTTTTCAGAATTTTTAAATCACAGATTGTGTTTTCTTCCCTTTCCCAACAACACTCAAATCTTTGCTCCCAGCAAACATTTATTGCTATGGTTTGTTTTACTGTCATGTGTTTCGGATTGACCTTCTAATAAATACATTTTATGTGTTTCTCCCCCCAGAGCCACCGTTTTAAAATACTTCAAGTACTGTGGGCAGTGAAGAGTGGTACACTTTAGGTGGGATGTAAACAAAAATAAAATGGCTATAAAGTAACAACCGGTGTGGGAGGAATGGAGAATGGGTCCTTCTCTTGAGAAATATGCCCAGGAGGAGCCAAGACTGAGAAGACATACGGACGAGCACTGCCGTGTAACCAGACATTACTAGACATGTCCTTCCAGGTGCTATCACATCATCAGAGCAAAGGCAACAGCGAGATAAAGATACCCATTTCATGTGTCTATGTTTGTATGTGTGCACATGCAGGTGAGAGCTCATGTTTGCGCGTGCAAATGTGAAGACCAGAAGTTGACATCGGGTGTCTTTCTTAGTCACTTTACACCTCATTTTTGGAGGCAGGATTTCCCACTCACTAAGCCTTGAGTAGGCTAGAGTTCCTCGTGAGCAAGCTCTAGGGATCCGCTGACTACATCCCATGAATGGAGGTCATAGGCACATAGTATCTATACTTTTTTGTGTGGATGTTGAGAACTGACCTCAGATCCTCACTCTTATGTGGTAAGCACTTTACCATCTCCCACGGAACCATTTCCCTAGACCTGAAGACTATTATTTATTTAATGTCAGAAATCCATGTGCTTATTTAGTTTATTATGTGTTGAAGTTTGTATCTCAGTTGCAATATTAGTTCTGGACATGCACAGGTATATGATACAAATCTTTGCTTTTTGTATGTCTTACAAGATGTATGATACTGGAAAGATACCTAAAAGTCTGTTAATTTTACTCCTTCACTTATGAGAATTTTTTCATGTTTACTTTGGGGAAGTATATAAAACTCAGGCCATTTGCAGTTCTTGTTCATTCAGGTCAATACATTTTTTTTTAAAAAAACTATTTTATTTTGGATTATGTGTGTATAATTGCACTTGTATATGTGTGTAGTCAGAGGCGGCTCCTACATTCCTGGCTGCCCAGACTCAAAATACCACACAGAAACTGTATTAATTAAATCACTGCTTGGCCTATTAGCTTTAACTTCTGACTGGCTAGCTCTTACATCTTAAATTAACTCATTTCTATTAATTTGTATATTGCCACGTGGCTGTGGCTTACTGTCAAGGTTCCAGAACATCTGTCGCCTGTGGGCGGCTACATGGCATCTCCCTGACTCTGCCTACTCTCTCTATATATCTCTTTTAGCCTGGCTATGCTCTGTTAAGCTATTGTCTAAAAGCAGCTTCTTTATTAACCAATGGCAATAAACATATTCATAGCATACATCACCTCCCCTTTTCTGTCTTAATAAAAACCTTCTTTTTATTTAATCAGAAAAGGGGAAATAAATGGTGTGGGAAGTCCTTCTGTATATGTGTTTATTGGTTAATAAAGAGAGTGCTTTCGGCCAATGGCTTAACAGAATATAGAGAGGCTGGAAAAGATATATATATATATATATATATATATATATATATATATATATATATATAGAGAGAGAGAGAGAGAGAGAGAGAGAGAGACAGAGAGAGAGAGAGAGACAGAGACAGACAGAGAGAGAGAGACAGAGAGAGAGTAGGTGGAGTCAGGGAGGAGCCATGGAGCCACTGCCAGGGACAGATGCCTTCTTTGGAGCCCACTGAAATTTTGCTGGTAAGCCATGATCTCGTGGTGATGCAGAGACTAATGGAGATTAGTTAGTTTACTATATAAGAGTTAGCTAGCAATACACTTAAGTTATTGACCAAACAGAATTGCAATTGATGCAGATTTCTGTGTGATTATTTTGGGTGTCTGTGCGGCTGGGAAATAAACAAGTAGCCTGCATTCTCTTTTAGTTTTGATTATTTTTTACTACTAAACAATATCAATGTCAGAAATTCTTCAAGCATAAAAGATTTAAAATATGTCTGCATTTGTCATATATAATCTCCTTGATAGCATCATTTTATTTTTATTTTTAAATAAGTATCTTTTAGTTATACCAGTTCCTTGTCTTGAAGCAGGTGAGCCAGAGGAAATCCAAGGACAAACTCCGAGACCCAGCCTTTGCTTAGGCAGTGTCAGAGTCTGATCACAGCAAGTTCCCAAGCTGCCTGGAGCAAGGGAGAATGTTGCTTGAGGGTAAAAGAGACAAGGAGTAGTCTCAGGTCAGGGATTAGCTATTCAATTGTGGGTAAATCAACCTCATTGGATTTGATTCCTTGCTTTGTAGATTAATTTGCTTCTAGAAAGGCTCAATGATTCTGACAGATCTTTCAGGTTCCCACCTTTTTCAGATCCATGGTGTGCGGTGCCCTTTGCAGGTGAGTGGGTCTTAGTGACTAATGGTGGGTGGTGGATTTCAAAACATGTCAATCTACATCACTGATGAGAGTGAACACACTCCAGTTTAAATTGAGATATTGAGATTGCAAGCAATAGCAGATTGTCTAGACTTTCTCTGACTGGCAACAGTGTCAAAATTCCATTACCTTAGATTGAAATATAACAAACCGTTAGAATTTGGACCTATGTGGAAAGTGTAAACAATTCAAACAAATGTTACTTATTTCAGAGTTCTTGTCATGATCAGTCAATTGTGGATAAAACGGAGAAGCACATTTAAATAAGTCAAAAGGACTTTTGAATACTTTTAAAAGGGGGTACAATGCAAGTATCAAAATAGCCAACCTGGTCTACAAGAATAGTTTCAGGACAGGCTCCAAAGCTACAGAGAAACCCTTTTATGAAAAAACAGAAAAACAAAAAAACAAAAACAAAAAACAAAATATTAAATAAATAAAATCGCAAAACTAGTGATCTTGAACTAATTACAATGTTTCTATTTTAAAGCTCCTTTGAAACATCTTTTACAAAGTGGTACACAAACATGTGGTTTAAATCAATTGCTGGTTTGAAGGTCCATAGCAATTAAATGTGGCTATTTGCTAGCTTGGGAATTCAAGTTCTAGACTGATTCAAGACAAAAATGGCTTGTTTGGATGGAGAGACAGCTTGTTTGGATGGGTAGACAGCTTGCTTGGATGAATGAATACACAGCTTGTTTGGATGGATGGACAGCCCAGTAGTTAAGAGTGCTTACTGCCTTTTCAGAAGACTTGAGTTCAGTTCCACCTGTGGGGTGGCTGATAACCACCTGTAACTCCAGTTTCAAAGGCTCCAATTTCCTTTTCTGCCACTCCTCCCTACATGTACCAGGTGTCATCACACAAACACACACGCACATGCACACACACACACCACACGCACATGCACACACACATGCACACACACTCATGCACACACATGTGCACACATACACTCAACAGACACTAATGCAATACAAATTAATCTTTTATAAAGGTGTGCCTATACATTGTGCATGTGTGAGTGTGTGGGTCACAGGTCAATGTCAAGTGCCATTCACTGTCACTCTCCATGTTATTTATTTATCTATAACTTTTACAGTTTCTAACGCAGCTTGGAGGCTCTTTAATTTGGTTATAACGGCTGACCTGCAAACCCTCTGGGTCCTCCCGTCTCTACATCACTACTGCTGGTATTTTAAGAACATGCTGCTGCAACCAATTTTTGATGTAGATGCTAGGTATCTGAGCTCAAGTTATTCATGCTCAAGAATAAGCTTTATGCCAACTGAACCATCTCCCCAAAGTGATATTGTCTTTGTCAGAAATAATGTACTTTTAAATTTCATATGGTTCTATCTAACATAATTATTCCACATAATATACAAGTACAGATAGTGTATTGTCTTTTTCTTAAAAGTCACTTTATTTTCAGTTAAGTCTTGTTGTCTATTGACACTGCTCAGATGATTTCCCCACATGGAGAGGAGCTGCTGTGAGGTCTAGGCATCTCATCCACTAATTTATACCTGAAGAAGCTTCCTCCATGGAGCCGCTGCTTCAACTTAGCCCCTTTTTTATGGCTCTTCTATTTCAACAGAGGAGCCTATGGTTCCCCCTTGAAGGTATGGGGATTTAAAAAATTGCACAAGGGCTTGTTGTTGCTCTAAATGTGGGGACTTGATGGAGGAAGGTCATTGGCTAATAAAGGAACTGCCTTGGCCATGTTATTGGTTAGGACATAGGTAGGTGGAGTAAACAGAACAGAATGCCGGGAGGAAGAGGAAGTGAGGTCAGACTCCGCAGCTCTCCTCTCTGGAGCAGACGCTTCAGAGAGACACCATGCCTCGCTCCCGGGCAGACACACGCTATGAAGCTCCGACCCAGGATGGACTTAGGCTAGAATCTTCCCGGTAAGACCGGTGCTATACAGATGGTAAGAAATGGGCTAGTCCAGGTGCGAGAGTTAGCCTAGAAGAGGCTAGGTAGAAATGAGCCAAGCAGTGATTAAATGAATACAGTGTCTGTGTAATTATTTCGGGTAAAGCTAGCCGGGCAGGCGGCTGGGGTGTTGGGGACGCAGCCCCCGCCACCGCTCCTATTACTACAGGGACTGTAAAAAAATAATGGCAACGGTAAAGGATTTCTGAATGCGTCATGAGCAGAGATCAATTTGCAACCACAGACAGGATTCTGAGTTGCTTTTGGCAGCGAAGTTCCATATTGTATTGCACAATTTTTACTGCAGCTATGGTTCCGAACCTACAACACTATTGTGGCACACTGTACCAACACACATTGTCTGAAACCTCATGCCTTGTGTTGAGGATACCATCTATCATGAGCTGTTTCTTTCAATACATAAGAAGTCTTCTACTCTTACAGAAAATAATAGCAACTAAGGGAAAGCAAAGTCTTAATATTTTCCTATTTTTATTCCTCAATATGTATCAAATTAGTATATTCTTTTACTTAGAGTTTGGGAGTGCCCAATTTTAGACATTACTGTTTGGGTTACTGACTTGAATTTCATAAAAAAAATAATTAAATTGAATTTTGTCTTGGGGTTAGAATATAATTTTCATCAATTTCTGAAATGACTCTAAATATACTTCTGTCATTTTCCCTAAATATTTACATTTTGCACAGTGGCATCCTGAGTGTTTATTATAAAATCAAAGCATCAGTTCACTTTGAAATGCATTGAAGCTACTTTCCAGTATCCAATATTCAGCAAAAATTCAAGTCTTTATGAGTATCTGCACGTTCATCTCACTGATAGACAACTTAGCTTCCATCTTTTGTGAATAGTAAAATTATATACACTCCATTTTAATAAAATAATGTGACATATATAGCAAATGTTTGATTTATGTTGCTTTTAATATACAATATACTTATGACTAAAGGGTTTGTCTTACTCTCAAGTTGAAACAGGTACATATCTACCATCTTAGCTAATTACCTGATATTTGTCACATAATTCTCATGTAAATGTTGGCATAGGGGGATCCTGTTGTTTGTGGGAAAAAGAATCTGTGTGTCTAGAGGAAAGAGGAGAATAGGGACATGTTGATGAGGTTTATATGGATAATGGGCATGAACCAGTGTTTACCACTGAGTTGACAAATTAGAGGTTAGGGAAAGAAAGTCACGCAGTGTATACAACTTTTAATATTTCTTCAGTGCTTGCGTTGTGTTAGTGTTAGTTTATTATACTGAAGCAGAAGCCCTGGCCTACAGTATTCAGGAGTTGTCTAAGACTGTCTGGTGGTTAGAATTGTGGCCCTAGATGACAGAAACTCAGCTGGATTGTGTACGAAGAATCCAGACAGACCGGCTAAGTAATAAGCCCAAGATTAAGAAATTGGTATGGAAGTGAATTTTGGGGAAATGTTTTTAATGTCCACCCTGTGTGTGTGCTTACACACATGTAGAGGACAACTTTTGGAGTTGGTTCTGATCAAACCTAGTCATTACCTTTACTCACTGAGACATATCTCTGGGCCTTCTTGTGTTTTTTACTTTTAACAAAGAGCAAGTCCTTTAAGGAAATATTTCATAAATGAAAGCCTATGGTGGTTAGACTTATGTAGTAATAGAAACTATGTACTTCAGAATGAGGGCAACAAAACCATTTTTCTGAAATAAAAAAAGACCAATTTTTGTTATGACAAGATTTTCACTAGTCCAAACTCTGAAGTGCGGTTCATCATCAGACAGCTTGAATCATACCTGACAGAAAATCTGAGCTCCTGGGATGACTGAACAGCAGATGGGATGATATGCAGACAAATATAAAGAAAAATGGACTCAACAAAGTAACGTAACAATATCTGAGATCCAAGCATGGAAAAACTACAGTGTACTATATAGTAAAGCTCCTTAAACTGAATTTAAAAGTCACGACTCAACAGAAAAATGTGTGGAAGACTTGAAAGTTGCTGCATAGAAGAGGAAAATCAAATAGAAAATACATGAAGAGGTACTACACCTTGGCCATAATCAGGGTTTTGATAAAGAAGTCACCCCTGTTCTAAATATGGTCTGATTTCATCCTTAGTTCTTGGGAGATAACCTCTGATCCCCGGGATGTCACGCCAGAGAGTTGTGCCTACCTGTGGGGTCTTGCTTACACTGGGTGCTATCTGAAGAGGTGCTCACAGCTACTTTGACGAGCCAGAGTGTGCTGATCGTGAGGACTGTGGGCCCCAGTATGAGTGGGATTCAGGATGAGGGCATGTGGTCATGAGGCTCAGTTAGTGCAGAGCTAGAATATTAGCCATGCAGAGAGTCAAATATCCCAATGCGGTGGTGCTCTGATAACTTGTCTTGACACCAAGGTGTAGAGGTGCCTCCGTAACTAACAGCAATATTCCATGTGGAAACCAATGTTCAAGGAACATTGTTGTCCTAACTCTGAAAGGAGAAGATAGCAGGGTTGTGGGTTTGGTGCCTTCTTGTGAGTTCTCAAAGGCTCCTTTCTTCACTCCTCTGATTAATCTTCATGCTTGTACAAAGCCACACTGATGTGGCTGTGAGCCTTCAGTGCGGTCTATGATTCCAAAAATTTGTTGAAACAGAAACTAAAAGTTACTTTGAGAACCCCTCAAACTTACTGTCAGAGTTGGGGGCAGTCTCCTGTGCTCATGAATTCTGTTTCCATTCCTTTCACCGTGCTTGCTCTCCGAGGTAAGCAGCGGGCCCTTCCCCTGCTGTCTCTCACGTCTCCTGCAGCCTCCCTAAACCCACAAGCTTCAGTTTCCAGATACAACATGTCACTGCTTTGGAGAGTGCTAGGCAGAGACCCTTGGATCTGCTTTCTGAGGCCTTGCCTAGTCTGACCTCCCCCTTCTTTTCCCTGTAGTTATCAGTCTCCCACTGATTACATTGTGAGTCTCTGAACAGCCAGGATCGTTTGTCAAACTGGGTCTTCTGCACTGTCCTAGGCAGCGTCGCTCTTGCTGAGAGGCGCCTGAAGATGATTAATCTTAACCATTAGGTACTGGTTTTAGAAAGTTCATTCTCAAATGCAGACCTCTGGGCTTTTCCTTTTGGTGCACTTTGTCTCTTTCCTCATTGTATCTGATGCTCAAAAATTCTTCTTTAACAATGTAATATAAAGCACTTCTTTGTTAACATGCCTTCTCCTTGATGGCATTTATTATTGAGCAGGAAAATGTCTCTCATTATTTCTGCTCTGTGTTCTTGTAAAGAATGCTTTTTTCCTCTGTGCTAGCAGAGAAGTAACATGTACAACTTGGTTTTCTTGTGTAATTTTTTTTTCACTGCTAAAAAACTTACCCGGCTACACTAATATGAAGATTTCTCAGCAATTTAAAGCCATGGTGCTTCTGAGCCTACATTTTCTCTCCCACCACTCTAAGGAAACCATGGGAACACAGCATCCAGTCTTGTTTGACAGGATCCTGGTTAGCAGATCACATGTGGTGTGTTTGTTTTGTTCTATAGTTGTTTCCCCTGTGCCGTGCAATTTATCACAAGGATTTTGAGAACGGAAAATGTCACAAAGCAAATATACAAAATTAATGCTTAGTTTACTTCATTGCAAAGGGCAGGTAGTGAACAGTGAGGCAGAATATTAGCAACAAGAATCCCTGGGCGCACGCGTTTCTACCTAATGAAGCTCAGATTTCAACTGCAGTGAAGTAGCCAAGGCACCGAGAACTGTCTTGTTTGATTTTTAAATCTGCTAACAGTCACAAATGATGTACTTTACATAATCTATTAAACAAGCTGAACCTTTTTTTTAAATTAACTAGCAAAAGCAGCATTAAAACATCAGCATTTTCAATTGGTGATGGACATTTTGGAACAAAATCTTTCAGAGCGTCAGATTCATTTCCAGTTGATTTGTTTTTGGGGTGGCACCCAGAGCAAGGGGCCCATGGTCTTTCTTACATTCTTTGCTTTGCAGACAGTAGTGATAGCATTCATTTACTTTCTTCAATAGCCTGAGGGGCCTCAGTGGGTATCTCACACAGTTCATTTTTTAGAAGCATTCAATACAAGATGAGAAATAGCCAGAGATGCTTCACTTTTAATTCCTCCTTCATTTGTCTGCCTTCTGATTCCAGGCAGCACGGGGTATTTACGATATGAACTCAGCTCACCTCTGACTAAGGCCATTCAAACTCTCAGACTTCCAGTTTCCTTTGACTGGAAATGTCCACCAATAAGTGCTGAAAATCATGTTCCAATTGTTGACTGGGGATCAAAGACGTCTCTTGAACGTATTGTCATATCGACAAACAGTGGATTATAGTAGTGCCTGATTTTTAAAATTCTACATAGAAGTTATGGAATAGTTTATTTTATTTGAGGAATAAACATAAACTTAGGGCCTTGCCCAAGCGAGTTAAGTACTTTACCATTTGGCTATATACCCCAATCAAAACAGAGTTTTTAAAATTTATTTTTTATTTTTTGTTATGTATTTTTTTGTGTGTGTACATGTGTGTGTGTATGTGTGTTCATATGGGTTCATATGGCATATGTATGAGAAAGCATGTGGTAGTCTAAAGTTGAATGATATCAGGAATCTTCCTGTATGGCTTTTCCACGATACTCATTAAAGCAAGGTCTCACAATCAAACTCAGAGCTCATGGAGAGTGGGTAGCCCAGTCTCACTAGCCAGCTTGTTTTCAGTCCTTCCCAGGTTGAAATTACTGGTAGGCTGTAATGTTTACATAACTGTCGTTCTCTTGTTTTGGTGGTGTGTGTCTTTTAACTCCTGGGTCATCTCTGGGCTCCGCGATGTCAAAGGCTAGCCTAGAACTAGTGACCTTGCCTTAGCCTTCTGAGTGCTAGGATTAGCTGTGGCCACCATGCCTTACCACATTCTAACATAAGACGTGCACAGGTCCTGGAATGTGTAGAGAAGCAAGGGGAAGAGAGGACAAGAGTGGGATAAACTTTTCTCTCCCAGTTTCGAGTACTGTTCTTTCCTTGGGAAGCTTTCCCCGCGTCTCTCTGTCTGATGACTTCCAGCTAGGTTTTGTGTTGGCAGAAGCTCTTCTGGAAAGCAGAAGTTGAAGTGGGAGGTTTCGTTAGTGTTCCTACATCTTTTATTAGGCCAGTTCATGTTTCTTACACATAGCTGATGGTTCCTTTCAAGATGGCCTTTTCTGCATGGGTTTCTCATTTTCCTGGTTTTGATAAGCAGTTCCACCCACCATCTCTGCAGTACTTTCGATGAGAACGGTACCCATGGGCTCACATATTCGAATGCTTGATTCCCTGTTGACAAAACTGTTTGTCAAGGGTTAGGAGGTGTGGCCTTGTCCAAGGATGTGTATAACCCAGGACCAGTTTTGAGGCTTCCAAACCTCTCACCATTTCTGGTTAGCTTTTCTCTGCCTCCTACTTGCAGATAAGAATGTAAGCTCTCAGCTATTTTTCCAGTGTCACAACTGCCCATTGTTCCCATGTTCTCCACCATGGTCGTCATAGACTTACCCTCTGGAGCCGTAAGCTTCCATTACACTCTCTGTTCTGTATGTTGCCGTGTTCATGGTATCTCTTCATAGCAGCGGAAAAGTGACTATGGCATTCTCTCAATAGCCTCATGTTCCTGCTGTTCTCTGGAACTTTCTATTCCCAACCCAACCTTGATATTTAGTTCCTATTGTTAGTAAATTCTTCCCATGACCTCATTTTGTGTGGGATACGGATATTGCTAGGACTATGACAGAAGTGTTGTAAATGGCAAAAATGAGTAATTTCACAAAGCAAAGTAATAGGAATTATAACAGTTCAAAGCTTAGCTAGACATGATGGTGTCATTCTGTAATGCTAGCCCTGGGAATGGGAAGCAGGAGGATGAGGAGTTCAAGGTCATTCTTAGCCATAGTTAGAGGCCAGCATGTATAAAATCAAAACAAAAAAAACCCTAAACTATACTGAAATCCACGTGTCTGTTCTTTTGTAGGATGAAAAAAAATAGTCTTCTAATTTCACCCACACTTAACGCTTGGTAAGACAACTATAACAAGTGAAAGGGCTGAAAAAGTGCCCCGTAACCACACACATAATTCCTTTTTCTCTGGGATGACCCTGGATTCCAGTGGTCTCAGCGCCCGCCCAGCCCTGTGTACAAGATCTCGCCAGGACTTCATAGCCACAGTGTTTCTTGGTCATCCCAACACTTAGATAATTTACGGTATCTTTTTCTTTTGTTTTGATTGGCCATGGTGGTGAGGAGAAAGGTTTCCTGAGACTGGAAAATTACAGGGAGGAGCATTTTTCCGAGACACCTGCATCCCATCTTTATGGAAAGGAGGTATTTCTCAAAGAAAGTTTGGTTCAAAAATCTATGAAAGCTTAAATAGTTTCAAGATGTTTTAGAGCAGAAGTTCATGGCTAGTGAGTGGAGGTTCTGTGGAAATGAAAATAAGATCATAGTCTAAAAGAACAGCAGTGGAGCAGGGATTTCCAGTTTCCTCTGTGGCTACAAGTTACATGGGGATAAAGTCTCCAGAAAAAAACCCCACAAGCTTCAGCTTCACTGTGTGCACACTTCTCTCTAAATTCTGTCTCCTTTGCCATAGAGAGGAGGCATGTGCTGCAGGTCACGGTCTGGTGCCTCTTCATTTTTGTTGATCCTTCCAGCATCCTCTGGGCAGGCGTCAAGTCTGCTCACCCCACATGCTGTTTGTGCACCTGAAAATGCTTTTCCTCTTGATCGATACTTTAGCTAATGTTACATTCTGAATTTTCTTTATATCTTAAAGCTGATTTCTTTGCTTTTAAAGTATAGTATTTTTTGAAATGATCTCGGACACCAGCCTTATTCCCCTTCCTTTGAAGACATTATTAAAAACGCACTCTTCATCCCCGATGCTGCCTGAAACTTTATAAGGAAGAGTCGGAGTTTGCTCTCCTTCTTGCAGTCCATTTCCTTCTGAAGCCTTGTCTTTTGTGACTGCTGGGAAATATCCTTTGTTCTATGAAAATTTATTATATCCATCTTCTTGCCATGGAATTCCTTTAAGATAAATGCTGAACTCCCTGGATTAATCCTACATGCATGTTTCTCCCACTGTCTGTCTCCGTCTTTTTGATCTATGTTCTAGGAGATTGCCTTACTTTTGCTCTTGCCATCTTAGACATTTTAAATTATAGGTGTTATTCTTTCGTTCTCCTCAGATTTTATAATATGATTTTAACCTCTCCTTAGGATTCTATTTTTGATTTATGAAAGCAATACTCAAATCTTTCTGAAGCATATTAATTTTACTCCTTTTTTTCTGTTTCTCTGGTAGTTTGTTTTCCGTTTGGCCTTGGTCATTGTCTTGAATGCACATGTACAACTGAATAATTAATATTTTATTTTCTTTCTTTTTATCGTATTAATTCTTCTCTCATACAATACATCTCAACTACAGTCTCCCCTTCCTCCCCTCCTCCCAATCTTACCCCACCTGTACTTTACCCTAGAGCCTTACTGCTCTGTTGCTTCCTTTAAGAAAAGAGCAAGATTCCCAATCTTGTTTAGAGGACTCTCTCTCCGTCTCTCCCCTCCAATTCTTTCCCTTCTTCCATTCTCCTCCAAATATTTGTGAAGGAGTATACATACTCTTACTCACGTGCATGCACAGTGTGTTTACTAATGTCTTGTTAGTGTTGCTGGCTACACTTCCATTTAACTCTGACTTGCTTGTGTATGATGGGAACCTTGGAATGATGGCCAGATGCGAGCTTCTGCCTGTGAGGATGAGAAGAATCTTATTTTTACACTGCCAATATTTACATTGGAAGCATTAGATTTTTTGGATGATTTTCTTTGTCTTTCTTTCCTTCTTTTTTTTTTTTTTTTTTTTTTTTTTTTTTTTTTTTTTTTTTTTTTTTTTTTACAAAACATTAGCCCCCTATGCTTATCTGTCAACAGATGATAGATGCTGAAAATTTTGGGAGGTGGGAGAGCCTTCCCTGACAAGCCTTTCCTGTTCTTGCCTCTGCCCTGGGGTGGCTGAGGTGATTCCTCATTGCGAGTATTTCCAGATGAGCATGAGACATTTTATTGCCATTATCGGTTAGCATGCCTTTCTGCTGCCCTAGCTTATGAACTCTTGGTCATGACAAGGGTAATCTATTATCAATCTTTTGTCATCTGTTTCTCTTTCCCTATGCTCTTACAAAGAATAAAATTCTGGGACATTGAAAGCATTTGTTGCTGTTAATATAGATATTTCACATTGGTAATATATTATAAAATACTTGGAATGATGTTTTGCTCCTTTAATGATTTTCTTTGCACCGCTTTTTGAGGATTTTGCATCATAGATGCAAAAACGATCGCTTCTTAGTATTTATAGCTATCTTTTCTATATATGATTTCATTTCTCAAATGCTTCATCTTTATACAGCTCATTTGGTTCAGTTCATTTATCATCAGTTTGGAAAGAAAAATCACATGAAATGTTTTTCTTTTTTATTTTCAGGGTGAAAGAAAATAAGACTCAATTATCTTCACACTCACAGGACTGGGACATTTGAGGACAAGGATTCCCATGGAGATATGATTTCTAACTGTAGCGGACCTCAGAATAGAGTGATCAGTTGTCAAAATGAAACTTGCTGCTCTAGTGCAGGACATGCAGTCAAGAAATACTCTGTCTGTCAGTAGATGCTCTCTAGACAACTTGTCTCCCTTGACAGAGACAGAGTACCAAAGCACAGCCATCTCTGCCTGGTAGATGATTCTTTGACAGCTATATATGCTCTGGAACTGCAGCTGGATTTTTCAAGGCTTTGTGGAACATATATTATTTTAAATTTCTTCTCTCAGTGTTTTTTATATACTTTTATGTCTGCTGATTCTTAATAAATGATCTTTTATGCCACATTCCCTTTAAGCAGCTGCTTCTGGAGATCCTATTCAGTAGCACGTATTTCTCCAAATTGTAAAACCTTCATACTGAGGATTATTCACTTAGACTTCTTCCTTATGCTACTATATTGACCTGGAAGGTTTTCATATGTCTTAGATAAAAATAACTAAGATATAGTGTTTTACATTTGTAGACATGATCACTCGGTTCCTTAATCTCTAAAGATTGTAACCGTCATATGTAGATTCTAGCTATGTTTAGACCCAGCAGACTAATTCTGTTCGTGGTCAAGAGAATCTGCGTATGACACACTAAACTGTGTGACCCAAGGTTGCCTTTTTCTCATAGGTAGTACTGAATATATTCCTCTATTGCTTTTCCTTCATTAGACATTACTGGAAGATCGCCAGATCTGTTCTTTTTTAGTCTTCCTCTTTGAGGATTGATCCAATTGCTTTGTTCTGCAAAAATAATTGAAGCTCAAAGACCCCTAAACAAACTGATGTTTTTTCATGAGGTTGATTCACTCTAAAATTTGTCATTCATTTATTGGAAGAATGATTTTTCTTTTAACACTTTTGACACATGCACACACACACATCTCCTTTTACAAAATTTTATGCTTATAAAAACTCATAAAAAAAATCTGGCTGAAAGCCCATACATCTCAAAAGAACTAACACCTTGAAAAATGCCTGTAAAGATCAGCTCCTCTCCACTCTCATTTCCCTGAGCACTGTTGGGATAGGGATTTCGCTTCTCTTTAATCCACCCTTGACCTTGTGCTAGACTTCTTCAGACTTATCTAGAATTCAAGAGTTAAAGAAAATCTTCTTTGTGCTTTTTCTCTCTTTTGTAGTTTTGTCTCTGGGTCTTGATTTATTTTTTGGTGAATGTAAAGCAAAAACGTAACAAAACCCCACAAACACTACTCAAACACAACCCAAGTCTCTTGAAAGAGTAATGATGGCTAAATTCATCGTTTTATACTATGATAGTATGTACAATTGAAAAAAATTAAGCATTATAATATGGCTATTCAACTATGAATTTAGTTTTTGCTTTATTTATCGAAATAAAATGACTGATACATCCATTCCAGTTTACTTGTAGTTTGTAACAAACTAACATCTAAATAATTATTTTCCATTTTTAGAATTCCCCAGTTTGTGTTTTCTTTATTGCTCCTATTTCCATTTTGAGTTCTTGAACAGTTTTAAGCATTTCTTTCACTTGTTTGACTGTTTTTATTGAATTTCTTGGGTTTCTTTGAGGGATTTATTTATTCCCTTCAATTGTTAGTGTCTTTCTGGATTTTTAAAAGAGATTCATTAACTTCCTCTTTATGGACCTTTATCATCTTTATAAAGTTGGTTTTAAGGTTGTTTCCTTGGGCTATGGCTGTGTTGGGATATTCAGAGCTTGCTGTAGCAGGGTAATTGGGCTCTGGTGGTGACATTTGCCCTGGGTGTTCCTGACTGTGCTCTCACACTGGCATCTAGGCATCTGGGTTTGGGGTGAGTAAGTCTTGGAGGTGATTTCTGAGTTTGTCTTTGTTGGATGGATGCTTTTTTCCCCTTTGGTTTGGTTTCTGTTTCCTCTTTGATCTTTTAATCTTTTTGGCCTAGATTTCTAGATGTTTATGACTTCTGGTCCAGCAGGGAATCTCTGGCCAAGTTGGGGAATGGGATACAGTGACAGGGAAGGTAGTAGGCACTGGGGCTAGTGTGTGGCCTACACTGAGAGAGTGGATAAGATCCAAGGGTAGGCTACCTATCTGCTCCAAAGTCTTCCACACTCCTGTAAAAATCACAGCCAGGTTCTGTATCTTGTTCTCTGGCAGTAATTTCTACATTAGTGTCTTCTTTGGTTGCTATGACAAAACAACATGACCAGAAACAGCTTGCAGAAGAATTTTTTTTTTTTTTTTTTGCTTTTTGCTTCTAGAGGGAGAGTCCATAAATTGGGGAAGGCACGGCAGCAGGTGGTCAGAATAGGAAGCTGTTGGAACCCACCTCTCTTCCCACACCGAATCAGAGTACAAACTATCAGTGGGGTAAGGCTATGAACTGCCATAGTCTGCCCTCAGTGATGCACTTCCTCCAGCAGATGTTGAGTATTTTTGCATCAGTGTTCATGAGGGAGGTTGGTCTGTAATTCTTTTTCTTGGTTGAGTCTTTGTGTGGTTCTGGTATCAGAATAACTGTAGCCTCATAAGAATTTTGACACTGTTCCTTCTGTTTCTATTATGTGGAACACTCTGAGGAGTATAGGTATTAGCTCTTCTTTGAAGTTCTGGTAGAATTCTGCACTGCACTGAATCCATCTTGTTCTGGGCTTTTCTTTTATTTTTTGGGGGGGGAGGCTTTTGATGACTGCTTCTATTTCCTTGCAAGTTATAGGTCTATTTAAATTGTTTACCTGGTCTTGATTTAATTTTGGTATTCATTATCTACCTAGAAAATTGTCCGTTTCTTTAACATTTTCCAATTTTGTGTAGTACAGGTGTTGGTAGTATGACCTAATGATTCTCTGGATTTCCTTGGTGTCTGTTGTTATGTCTCCCATTTTATTTTTGATTTTGATAATTTGGATGTTTTCTCTCTGACTTTTGATTAGTTTGGATAAGGCTTTGTCTATTTTGTTGATTTTTCTCAAAGAATCAGCTCTTTATTTTATTTATTTGTTGTGTTGTTTTCTTTGTTTCTATTTTATTTATTTCATCCCTCAATTTGATGATTTCCTGCCATCTGCTCCTCCTGAGTCTGCTTCTTTTTGTTCTAGAAATTTCAGGTGTGTTGTTAAGTCTCTAATGTGAGACTTTATGTGGGCACTTAGTGCTATGAACTTTCCTCATGTCCTATAGTTTTGGGTATGTTGTGCCTTCATTTTCATTGGATCCTAGGACGTCTTTAATTTCTTTATTTCTTCCTTGACTCAGGGGTGGTTCAATTGAGCACGGTTCAATTTCCATGAGTTTGTAGGTTTTTCGGCTGTTAATTTCTAACTTTAAACCATGGTGACCTGATAAGATACAGGTGGTTATTCCATTTTTTTTTGTGTGTCTGTGAGCTTTGATTCGTTACTGAGTATGTGGTCAATTTTAGAGAAGGTTCCATGAGGTACTGAGAAGATATACTCCTTTGTGTTTGGGTGAGATGTTCTCTAGATGTCTGCTAAGTCCATTTCAGTCATGACATCTGTACATTATCTTACTCTTCTGTTAAGTTTCTGTCTGTCTGACCTGTCCATTGGGGAGAATGGGGTGTTAAAGTCTCCTAATATTAGTGTATGGGGTTTGCTGTGCGATTTACGCTTTAATAATGTTCCTTTTACATATGAGGGTGCTCTTGTATTTGGGGCATAAATCTTCAGGATTGAGACTTCGTTTTGATGGATTGTTCTTTTTATGAATATAATGTGTACTTCTCCATCTCTTCTGACTGATTTTAGTTTGAAGTCTATTTTGTTGGATATTAGAATAGCTACACCCGATTGTTTCTTAGGTCCATTTGACTGGAAAATCTTTTCCCAACACTTTACGCTGAGTTAATGTCTGTCTTTGAGGTTGAGGTGTGTTACTTGTATACAACAGAAGGATGAATCCTGCTTTTATATCCATTCTCTTAGCCTGTGTCTTTTTATAGGTGAATTGAGTCCATTGATACTAAGAGTTATTAGTGACCAGTGATTGTTAATTACTGTTATTTTTCAGTGATAGTGTTGGTGGGTTTCCCTTCTTTGGGGTTTGCTGGTGTTAGATTATCTGTTGCCTTTTAGCTTTCTTGGATTGGAGTTTTACTTCTAGTACTTTCTGTAGGGCTGGATTTGTGGATAGGTATTGTTTGAATCTGGTTTTGTCATGGAATATCTTGTTTTCTCCACCGATTGTGATTGAAAGCTTTGCTGGGTATAGTAGTCTGGGCTTGCAACTGTGGTCTCTTTGTGTCTGCAGCATATCTCTCCAGGGACTTCTGGCTTTCATGGTTTCTATTGAGAAGTTGGTAGGTCTGCCTTTATACGTTACTTGACCTTTTTCCCTTGCAGCTCTTAATATTCTCTCTTTATTCTGTATTTTTGCATTTTGATTATTATATGGCAAGAGAACTTTTTCTTTTGTTCCAGTACATTTGGTGTTCTGTAATCTTCTTGTACCTGAATAGGGATATCCTTCTTTGGATTGGGAAAGTTTTCTTCTATGACTTTGTTAAATACATTTTCTGTTCCTTTGAGCTGGATTTCTTCTCTTTCTATCCCTATTATTCTTAGATTTGGTCTTTTCATGATATTCCAGATTTCCTGAATGTTTTGTCTTAAGGATTTGTTGGATTTAATGTTTTCTTTGACCTATGAATCTATTTCCTCTATAGTATTGTAGAAGCTAACTAGATTCTACATTTGAAAAATAACTAGGCTGCATTAAAGATAAACAATTATATTTTTATTTATTATAAGTGTAGTGATAGGAGTGGCGGGGCTGTGTCCCTGGCACCCGGCCGCCCGCATGGCTAGCTTATGCCCAGAAATAATTACACGGAAACTGTAGTTTTAAAAACACTGCTTGGCCCATTAGTTCTAGCCTCTTATTGGCTAGCTCTTACATATTGATCTAACCCATTTCTAATAATCTGTGTAGCCCACGAGGTGGCTTACCAGGGAAGATCTTAACCTGCGGCTGTGTTGGGTGGGAGAATCATGGCGACTCCTGACTTGGCTTCTTTCTCCCAGCATTCTGTTCTGTTTACTCTGCCTATCTAAATTCTACCCTATCAGAGGGCCAAGCAGTTTTCTTTATTACTTAACCAATGAAAGCAACAGATAAGATACAACACCCACCTCCATCATATAAGAGGAAAACTCAGTCAGCCAGAATGAGAAGTCCAAGCTCAGGTATGTGGCAGGGGAAACACACACACACACACACACACACACACACACACACACACGCAGAGAGAGAGAGAGAGAGAAAGAGAGAGAGAGAAAGAGAGAGAGAGAGAGAGAGTGCTGGGGCCATGCACCCATTTTTCTCTGAGTCCCAGAAAGTCACGTGCTAACTTGATCCCACCTCTTAAATGTTAACAAGGCTTCCCCATCTTCAACATCTGAGATTCTCATCTTCTATATTCTGTTGATTAGGCTTGCCTCTGTAGTTCCTGTTCATTTATGCAGATTTTCCATTTTCAGAATTCCCTCAGTTTGTTTTATTTATTGCCACTATTTCAGTCTACAAGTCTTGAACTGTTTGAATTGTTTGCTTCACCTGTTTGATTGTGTTCTTCTTGGTTTTCTTTAAGAGCTTTATTGTTTTTTTTCATTTTTTTGTCTTTTTCTACATTTCTTTAAGGGAAGTTTTTATTTCCCCTTTAAAGATCATTCTAATAAAGTTACATTTAAAATAGTTTTCTTCTGTTTCTTCTGGGTTAGGATGATCAATCTTCCTGTTGTATGACCACTAGGTTCTGGGGTTACCATGTTGCTTTTTAGGTTGTTGAATGAATTCTTGCATTGGCGCCTGCCCATCTCTTCCTCCAATTGGTGCTGTCAGTGTTTTTGTCTCTTGGTCCAATCCTTGTAGTTGCTGTCTTTGTCTTTGGGAATTGTTTTTGGTCTGCTGTATATGTCACTGGGAGCTGCTAATATCTCCCTTGGTCTGCTCTCTTGGTCTTCTCTGTGCAACCACAGCCTGTGCTGCAGAGTTCCTCTGAGGTAGCAGGGGATAAAAGGGTTTGTTGATGAACTTGTTGCGGGACTTGAAACTTGCAGGGTCCTATCAGTAGGGCCCTTAATTACTTTTTAAAAAGTCCTGTCTCTAAATGTAATCACCCTCTGAGGTCTCCAGCACTGGGGCCTCAGCATATGGATTTTGAGGGGATTTATTTAAGTTTACAGACTATGTCTTTTAACAACTGTTCATCTTTCCGTTCACTCTTTAAAATCCTTCTCTTTTTTCATTATTTGAATAAAAACAACACACTTCTATTTTAATCATCTAGGAAGAAGTAAATACTACAGAACTCTTGTGATTATAAAAAATATACAGTAAATGTGGATGCCAACATTATTATCAATGCACAGTGCTACAGGTACACAATATTGACGGGTTTATCATTATTATCTTTTGTGTGTGAACATAGAGACTCTTATTTGAAGCAGCCCAAAGACATAAAGATACCAAAACAAAATGTAAATCATCTAGCTAGCTTATTCTACAGCTCTAAACAGTGAGCGATAATAATATGAAACAATCCAAGTCACAATGAGAGAATAATAATGCTTAATTATGCATGTCTGGAATTGCTTGATTTGTTTTCTGGGGGAGAGCAGAAATTCCAGCTAAAAGCACATAATTGCCAATCTTATCTTTACCTCTGACTGGGCCACATCTGCAGAGGATTTGACTAGCAGAATCTGGGACTTGGAGGAGCTCTGATGCCATTAACTGTTCCTCTTTTCCAGGCACCAAGTAAATTCTTCTCACGTACAGCTCACAGTTCCTATTTTGCTGTGCAAATGGCATGGTCATCTGCTTTAAACTTTTAAAAAAGCATCCAAAAGAACATTGGTCCTACGTGGCTCCCTGAATTTGGTCAGGGTCCATCTGGCATGAAATGTGAATGAATAGATTTCCACATATTGACTATAATATTCGCAAAAGCCAACCTGTAGGTGATTTTACTATCTGCAGATGGGAAATTTGACTATTGCCACCTGTTCTTATCTGCAGCACAATTCTTATGAAATATATTACTGAATATTTGAGCCTTGAAAGATTTACTGTTTTCTCTTTAATTTACCATTATTTTTGTTATAATAGAAACAATTCATTTATAATATACAAAAAGTATTTTCTAATTTAAGCCATTATTAGACACAATTTAGTAGTTTATCTTAAAGTAGTTATAGGAAAGTAACACCAGCGAGGTGGTGATGTGGGAGCTCTTCAGTTTTCTCTCTCTCCCACAGAAAATTAACTAGCAAATTTCCATGGGAAAAATAACATTCTAATTATCTTAGAATTTGAGAATAAGGTTGTGTAACCCCCTTAGACTGCAGACTTGAGGGAAGTCATCACCCATAAGATGATTAGTTCTATTTCTCTCCCTTCTTCAGGCTGGCACTGGACCATACAGAATTCTAGATCTGGGGTTTCTATAATGGGAGGCTGAGTTAGAGGCATGTATTTATGTTTCCTGACATTTTGGAACCTCTTGAAAAGTTTTTCTGTCCAGTCCCTTTGGGAATGTTAAAGTAACAGATGTGCTATACAGTCCTGAGTCAGTAACAAAGACAGACAACAGCAGTCACAATCAATGATATTTGGATCTTGGTATTGACTCTGCAGCCAAGTTAATAGAAGTAATTAATCATAAAGATGCAATAGCTACATTCTAATAGAGGAAACATAGTCCATGAGCTTTCTGGGATCTACTCACTAGCCTTCATTGCAAGATAGTTTAGTGACCTTGAAAAGCCTCCCAGGAAAAGTTACTGAAGGCCAATGATTACCTGTGGATGAAATCTTTGATCTAGTTAAACCCAGAGCTCAGTGGAAATTAACAAAGCATAGTCCTTTGTATGAAAAGGACCTACCATGTATATGCCATGAGGCAAGTATGATCCTATACCTGTTTGTAGAGTTCCTCTATTCCTGTCTGTCTCGTGTGACCAAGGAATGATCCCAGAGATCTCCCATAACCCTGAAGCCCAGTACTCCGTCCAACTTAACTAGTTACACTATTGTTTATCCCAGAAAGGCAATTTAGAAGCTATTCCAATGGTCCTTTTCAAACGTGCATATGACTAGCTGTTTAGGACACATCAGAACACCCCAAATGGCTAATATAAACTAGAAGACTTGACATCAAAGTCTGCCCTTACATGTTAACTAGGAGTCAGCCCTTCTACAAAGCTAGTGGTAAAGTTTGCTTATCATAAAAGAGCACTTTCACAGTCTAAAAGAGGTTTTCATCTCCTCAAGCAGTCTGAACATCAAGACCAAAAAAGATGTCTTAGTTACCTTTCTCTTGCTCTGAAAAAATACCGTGACCAAAGCACCTTAACAAAGAAAGTCTTCAGTTGGGTTTACAGCTTCAGAGAGTTAGAGTTCATGATGGCAGAGGAAAGGCATGGCAGCAGGAATAGCTGAGCGATCACATGTTGACCCACAACACGAGGTGAGAGAGAGAGAGACAGAGAGACGTAGACACATACACAAAGATGTCTCTTAAAACCTCAAAGCCCAGCCTTAGTGACACACATTTTCTAACAAAGCCAATCCTTCCCAAACAGCTCCATCAACCTTGAACCAAAAATTTAAACACATGAGACTATGGGGCCATTCTCATTCAAACCATCACAGTAATTAATGTCAGTTTCTCACCACAGCATCTCCTTATTTTATTCTATTATTTTTTATGGACTGGGGAGTTAATGCACTAGGCCAGTGCTCTACCACTGATTTGTCCTGTTATCTCATGTAGTTGATGCTTATTTTCTTTAATTATTTTCAATTCTGCTGTGGCCAGGGTCATGCTTACTTTCAGATTGTGATTCACCACAAACAAAAAAATAAGTGAAAATTACATGACAGCTGACGCAGTTTGAAAATGTAAATGTCTTGTTAACTTCAAGGGGAGCTCTTTTGAGGACTTGAGGATTCCTTCCTCCCTAGGCATGGGAGTGCCTGTTTCCCTTCCATTTTTGTTGCTGAAAAGCAAGGGGAGAGATCAGCTGGGAGCTCTGGGCTAACTTTCTATTTCCTCTCACACAGTCCCTGATAAACTCGCCTATCGTTGGCAATCCAGGAGGACACATAGGCTTAGGAAGGTCTGGCATTTTGCTCAGATGCTCTTACAGCAGCTTCGGCCCTTTGGCATGGGCACGAACCTTATAGCAGTTACATAAAATGCAGCGCAAATTCCTGGCAGCTGAAACTGCCCTTTGGTGGACTTTCACAAACACTGTGGTGAGTTCTCTCCGCATGGCATCTTCCACTGCGGATTGTACATGACCCCATCGCCAAGTCATAGGGTACAGTCTCTGAACTGATTAGTCACGGAGGAGAGCTCCATAGTCCTTGTTAGGAATCATGAACGTGGTTTCTTGCCCAGGGACAGCTTTCTTTGTGAGGTAAGGAAGGTATGTCATTATGTCACACTGAAATTGGGAGGTGCCTGATGATGGAAAGGCTTGTTATGGGCTACTTCCTTGCAGCATTCGTTATTTCTTACTTGTGAGGATTAGAAGCCAAACATTAATTTAAGATGCAATCTATTAGTCACATGACCACTGCAACATTTAAGGGAAGTATATCTTTAACCCCTTACATCAGAGCAATATTTAAAATGAAAGGCGGGGTTTTAGAAATATATAAGACATTTATATTTATTTACAATTATTTTACCATGAGGCTCGTTTTTTACTGGTAAAGATCTGGCAGGCAGGAATATTTCTCCTTTGGGGGCTACACAGTGTATCCCTGACTTTGCCTTTTTTCCCTCCTTTATTTCTGCTTGGAATTCCCACCTTGCTCTATTCTGCACTGCCTTAGGCCCAAAAGAGCATCTTTATTAACCAATGATAATAAAACATATTCACAGCATACAGAGGAGAGTCCTAAATCAAGTAGGGGCATTCATACAAAGCTGTTTTGGGTGCTCCAGTGGGAAACTATATGTTAAATGGTCTTTTATAACTATTTCTTATTTGATGAACTATTAATATAAATAATGATAACTATATATTAACACTTATATGTAAGCATTACTATAAAGAATAATTTTTAAACAATCACTAGAACAGACTTCTAATATATATCTAATAAGGTAAGATGCGTTGTCTTAAATAAAATCTTGTGATAATGATTGGCTTTATAATAATAATTTCAGATGACTTTGAAAGTGATTTACATGAGAATATCATGGACTCATATGCAACATTAATGCTACATGTTGACGGTCACTTAACTATGCTACAAACAAACACAAAAAAAGCCCACCTAACTTGAAACAATTCCATAAATCTTGAGTAATATCAACCATGCCACACAAATGAGCAAGTGACAATTACATATAGAGTGTTCATTGCCAGCGCTTATGTTCTCTGTAAATCGTAAACAAAGGTGACTACCCATCTGCAAAGCCACCTGCAGCTGTGACTTCCATTGTTTATCTTTGAAAAGGAAATTAGAGCAACTAGAAAAATTCTTTGACTCATTCTCTGTATCAGCTTGATAAGGTATCAAAAACATCACAAGGGGCTGGAAAAATGATTCAGTACGTACAGAGTTTGCTTCAGGCTTGAGAATCAATATTCCACACTGGAGGGATATATGAGAGGAAGGATGAGAAGAAAAGAAGTGAGAAAAACGTCTAGAGTTAATGGTTATAAGACAGCATTTTCCCTCACTCCCGTAAGATCAAAGATGCTCCTCTGTCTCTCCTGTGAGCCGCCTGCCCACTTGTCTTCTGACATCAGCATAGTAGGAGAGGAAGAAAGTGTAAGATTGCTCAAGATGTCTTTAATCTCCATTGCTGGAAGTGCTGTGCCTCGCTTCTATCAGATATCCCGCTGGCTGGAACTTAGTCATTAGCTCCACATTCCTGGAAGGATGCTAGGAATTTGCTTTTTGTCTAGCAGAAGACAGCAAGAGAACCCAAACCTGTAGTTGAACCTATTAAAATCTCAGATGGGCATATTCTTCCTGGACTCTCTCTTTCTCTTCCTGTCTTGCCCTCTCCCTCCCTATTCATCTCCTTCTTGCTTTACCCCCTCCCCTCTCTTTCTTTCTCTTTTTATCTTTTTGAGACAAGGCTTTACCATGTAGTTCTAGTTGACCCAGAACTGTAAATCTTCTTCCTCAGTCTCCTGAATGCTAGGATTACAGGTATATGCCATTCTTCCATTCTTCACTAACTTTGTATAACAAATTCTCACCCTCCTCTCTCTCTCTCTCTCTCTCTCTCTCTCTCTCTCTCTCTCTCTCTCTCTCTGTGTGTGTGTGTGTGTGTGTGTCTGTCTGTGTGTGTGTTTCTCTCTCACACACAGTGTAGGGGTATACCATTCCGTGTTCAATGTCATCACATGAGATAAAATTATTTTGCGATAGTGTTAGCCATACATTCTGCCTACTTATATGGCAATTTGGTGTTTTCTGTCATTCTAACTGATCTATTAATTAAATTATTCTTTCTGTTAAATATCAGGTTTTTTCAATAAACTGTTGCAAATATTGAACTGCATTCAATGCTCAGCTGAACTCAAGGGTAAGTACTACAAAAATCTATACCCTGGGTTATGACTTAAAGATAAATTAATATCACTAGCAAGAGTGACATACATTCATGGGCAGCTAGTGAGAATGGTACACTTTCCTGCTGGCTTACTAACTCTAACAGCGGTCCCTCCCCTATGTCCAGGGTAGAGCTATGCTTTCCCTATCAGCTCTCTTCCACTCATGGGCTTATGACAGGCAATTTCCAGTCATTTGATATTTAGGCTTGCTACATACAGTCCTATCAATGGGTATGGTAATTGTCATCTGGAATAAAATGTGAATTTTAAATGTGGTATTCTTTATTGGCAAATATCAATTACTTTAAGCTGTCAAATCTAGATTCGCTTGTAGATGGAACCTTAGAACAGCCTCTATCCGATTGACTCGCGGCCATGTCTCTGGGAGCGCGTTTCAAATTGCTGATTGATGTAGAGGACTCCAGCTCCCTGTGAGCAGTGCCATCCTTACATAAGTAGGCTGTATAAGAGGCATCTCAGCAAGCAAGAGAGAACAAAAACAGTAAGAAGCATCCTTCTGGGTTTCTGACTCAAGCGCCTGCCTTGAGAGCCTGTCTTGGCTTTCCTCAATCTGCACTGAAACCTAGTAGATGAAATAAACTTTTCCCCCTAAGTTGCTTTCAGTCATGGAGTTTGTTTTTACAACTAAAGAGCAAGCCAGAATATCAGTTAATACATATAAGGGCATTTGTGAACAATTTATGTCCTGCCTAACTTATATTTTTCTGCCCACCTTATATTCTTACTTTCTTATGTCTAACTTAGAGCATGGGTAGTTACAAGTCTGAAATCTCTTACTAAAATACTCCTAGGGAGAAATGGGATTGGGAATCCAGAATTTTGATTATGTAGGAGGTCATGGCTAGGACTTTTCCAATTCTATGGATATATTCTATATGATTCTGTCATATTTACTTGCCTTTTGCTCAAGTATCAAGCTCCAGGAGCTGGGGAGTATTGCTAAATACAAGTATTTCTATGAATGTTGGCAAGGAGAAACTGTTGTTTGAGGAATAAATTGGTGATTGTGTGAACCAATTATGCTGTGAACACTTCATCAAAAAGAACAATTTACCTTTTGTGAACTGCTCCTGTGTTGGTGCCATTTTGTCACCCCAGAACACCACTAATGCAGCGTGAGGTTCTGTCAGCTAGCTCCACAACCCGAGGTGAAGGAGACGCATAATAACACTGTGATAGTGAAAATCCTCCACGCTATTTTTCTTGTGAAGTTTCGTGCAGTAGGTAGACCTAGCATACACCACATGGGCCTCATTATTTATCAGAATGATGTCCAAAGTGGCCGCGGTGGTTTTCCAGGTTCCTGTTCCAAAGGCTGCGAGTGCCCCTCTCTGTATTCTCTGCTTCTTCATGCATGCACGCAAGTTTTGACAGGCATCCCGGGGATCACGGAGGCAGCAGATGGTCTGTGCTCAGTTCCCTCAAGCATAAAACAAAATTTTTAGACTTGTTGTCAAGACCTTAAACTGAACATTGCTCTGATTATTTTCATCCTCTGTACAACTAAAATAAAACTATTTCTATAAAAGAATGTAGAGAAAAAAATGCTCAATTATAAGAGCAAGGTTTAAGTGAAAGTATCTTATATAAAAGTCGTTGTTTCCCTGGTTGTCATAGATGTTAAGTTTTTCCATTACCAATGATAACATTAGTGAGTATTTAGGTTGTATATTTTTATTCAAACAACTAAATAAATATATTAATTTTTTTAACTAAATAAAATAATAAAGCTGGCATGATTAACTTTAATTGTCACCTTGTCATAATCTAGAAAGTCTTGGAAAAAGAGTCTCAATGAGGGATGTCGGTTCTCTTGTGGGCATATTGGTGAGGGAATGTCTTAATTAACTGATATTGAGAGACACAGTCCAGTGGAGGTGGCACCAATCCCTAGGCAGGAGCTTTGAACTGCTTTAGAGTGGAATGTAAGCAAGCAAGGAAGCAAACACACACGGGCACACACATTTCTCTCTGCTCTTAACCATGGACAGTGCACACGGGCACACGCATTTCTCTCTGCTCTTAACCATGGACAGTGCACACGGGCACACGCATTTCTCTCTGCTCTTAACCATGGACAGTGCACACGGGCACACTCATTTCTCTCTACTCTTAACCATGGACAGTGCACACGGGCACACGCATTTCTCTCTACTCTTAACCATGGACAGTGCACACGGGCACACGCATTTCTCTCTGCTCTTAACCATGGATAGTGCACATGGGCACACTCATTTCTCTCTACTCTTAACCATGGACAGGATGTGACCAGCTGCTTCAAGCCCCTGCCAGACTGACTCTCTTGTAGTGGATTGTAACCTGGAATTCTAAGTCAAATAATCCCCCTTTCCTCTTTTTATCATGGCATCTAAAACAGCAACAGAGATGAATCTAGGACAATATTGAATAATATTTGCATTTTAATGGGAAATATCACACAATTCATAGTGATAACAACTACAGAAATTCAAGCTGAGCTAAATCCACAGTATATCAAGTTACTATTTCATCTGCTTTCACAAAATAGGGTTCCCAGTGTCACACAGATCTGTTATGAGAGTTGCTTCTACCCAGATATGGAATTTGGCATGTGGAAGGTGGAATATTAAAGTTATAGATGCTTGAGAAGTTTTACATTCAAAGGAAACAGCCCACAAAGCTTTGACAGAGATAAATAAATCTACCAGGATTAATCGGATTCCTTAATTTGAATTTTGTACTTTGTTTTCAGTTTTAACTTTTTACTCTTTCAAGGTAAGGCTTTAAAATAACGTAAAGGAGTTATGAATTTAAGTCCGGCCAAGAAGTTGGTTCCAGGGGGAAAGGGAGTAGTGAGCAAATGTTGAACGGCTGAGAGGAAGTGTTATGTGCTGGGGGCCAGCGAGCAGGAGTCTTCCCACTGCTTTGTGCATCTTATTCCTGCCCCCAGCTAAAACAGAACATGTCTGGCAAAGGGTTTGCTTTTCTTAGTCACCACACACGTTTTTCATATTGACAGGTGCAAATGAGCGCATTAGGGAGGCCGGCTTCACCATTCCCCACTAGGCACTTTGTGTTAACAAGTATCATTTCAAACTTTCAATCTCATGGACACGGACCTGACGATTAATAAGTATAGTTCAGACAAACTTCGGTGAATGGCCGTTAGGTCAGTTAAATAAGAAGGATCAAGAGTAAATGGAAGTATAATTGTCTTCCTAATACCGAGTATTTAACTTCTAACAGCTCCGTTTTCCATTTCCCTCTTGTCTTTGTTCATTTCTCACTAGATGTAGTGAGCGTTGAATTGGATATTATCTAGATCCATACGGCACAAAATCTGAGCCTAAATATAATTTAAATTGGAATTATTCGAAACAACGTTTTAGTTTTTCAGTGGTATTAGACTTATTTCAGATGTGCATTAATCACAGGCACCAATGGGCAGTTCAACATGAGCCTTGCCTCTAGTGTGGAAGGTTCTAAAGGCAACAGGGGTCTGGATGATGCTCCCCACCAGGGGTTACATCACTTCTTCACAGCGGACTCAGTAGCCTCGCCAAGCTCCGTAAGACTTCTACCACTGACCTATCTATCGCCAGTCTCATGGAGTTGGCCAACCGCCTTGACTCTGTGGTCCAGGCAGAACTTGACTTACAGTCTTTTTGCCTCGGCCTCCTCGGAAGCTGGGATTTTGTGTCATTAGACCCAGGTCCGTCACAAATCTTAAGAATCTACCTGCCAACACTGCATTCAGGCTTCTGCGGTTACACTTTTCGTCTGTTTAGATGTCCGCTCCAGTGCTTTCCCTGTGACTCTTCTTGCAAAGCCTTCTGGGAAGAGGCTACCAACTCAGGGAACTCCGACTTCCTTTTTCCTGTCTACCTATGAATTCCTCTAACTCTTCCTCGACGGTTTTGTTCTCGTGATGTAGGATGAGTGTCTTAAAGCATGAACTCACCACTATCTTGACTGGAATTTGACTATCTCTTCTTGTATCTCCTCTGTTTTTAAATTTTGACAAGTCTTGGGTCCTAGGTGGCATCCTAGCTCCCTTCTGTGCAGAAACCTTGGGTCCTGCACTTTGGAGCTTTGCACACGCTTGTGTGAATTCTCTGTGCCATGTCTGTGTATCCCAGTGGGACAGGAGGTGGAAGGTGTCTTTGACACAGGCTTTTTCTTTTTCTTCGGGTAGGTTTTAACTCAGGAATTAGGGTGCTGGCTGCTCACAGACATACAAAATTTCCACTTTTTCAGCGACTTATGGCTTTCTTTGGCGCCTGAATACATTATGTGCAGATATACACACAAAAGGACAAATAAAATAATAAAAATTGTTATACATAGATGTAAATGAGGCTAGTTTTACAATAAAATGTTTCTCTGTGTAGACTAATTCATGCTTGGGTGTATCTTAATGGTAGAATGCTTTCCTTATGTGCACACGTATCAGAATTTGCTTCTGAGCACTGAAAAAAAAAGGGATTATGTCAAGAATAGCCAGATTGAAAAAGTAACCATATTGTAGAAGTTCGGTCAAATTTTATTATATGGCATCCATTGTATGTTTTAGTAAAAATAATAAAGCAGCTAGCCTTGGTTTGAAGTATAAGATATATAACAGACTATAAATAAAAACTTTTAATACACATTTGAGTAAATGAAGTCTCGTATTTCTTGTGTTCTGTCTCATGTCTTAGTCCACTTCTCATCATGATAATGGAATGTTTGGGACAATATAACTATTAAGAAAGGAAGTGTATTTAGCTGCCAGTTTTGGTAGTTCAAGATTGTAGCATCTACATTGGCTCAGTTCTGATGAGGGCAGACTCAACTATGTCATACGATGGTCAGTAACACCTGCAGGAGTGTAAGCAACAGCAGGCGATCTCATCATGATGCTGCAGGAATCCAGAGAGATCTAGGTTGAGCTGGACTCCAGATTTCATAACCAACATCCCAGAAGAATTATTAAATGATTTCAAGAGAACTCCGTTTATTCCTCATCACCCTCTCAATACTGCCACTCTTGGGCCTAGGTCCCAAAGATGATACTTTGGAGACAAAAACTCAAATATTCAAACTATGGCACACAGCTTAAAGTAGACAAACTGAGTTCCGAGTTTCATAGAATTAGAAATAATGATGAGTGCTAGTTACAAAAATAGCAATGCTGCTTTCCTCGTTATAAAAATTGTGTTCAAGCTATGTCTATGCATTCTTTGACATTTAATACTCAGAGAAGATATTTATGTCATTTTTTATGCCTTCCTTTCTTCTAACTTCCTCATTCCCCCAAACTCCCTCACAAATTCATGACCTCTTTCTCTTTGATTATTATTGCTTCATATATACATCAAACCAATGAGTCCATTCAGTATTATCCTTATGTATAAGCATTTACGGATTATCATCTGGGGTTGGGTAACCTATCAAGGGTCAAAGTAATCCCTCTCCACATCCTCCACCTCCCCCCACACACGAGAGTCTCTCCCCAACCTTCAGTTGCTGTAACTGTTCATCTGTACGTGTGGTTTGTGAGATTTCCAGATTTCTTCCATCCATGTTGGTATGTAGACTAGTATTGTCATTATACAGGTCTAGTATTGGAAGGCAGATTGTTGAGATTTTATTGGTGGAGTTTTCCTACTATTTCACAGTAAGCATCTGGTCTTCTGGGTCTTTCTTTGCCCTTTCTTCCAGGATGCTCCCTGAGCCTTGGTTGTAGGGGTTTCATTGTAGATGTACTAGTGGTAGTTGGACATAACATGAACATTTATTCTTGACATTTTGATAGTTATGGGTCTCTGTAATTGTCTCCACAATGATATAATCTCCTTTTAGCAAATGACAAAATAAGCTAAAAAAACAAATTTTATCTTACTGTGAAATTTATATGAGTTTCCAGCACCGGAGTCTCAAATACGTTAGTTGGTTCTGACTTCAATAACTATGTTCTTTCTTCTATGCTCTCTGCTTTGCTGACTCTTAAGGGTTAGATGCTGAATCTATTAATACATGGCAAATAGTATAGGCATCATAAAAAAGTTATTTTGGAAAGAAAAACTGTGAGTAACTTACTGGATATTTCTATGATAATGGTCCAACATAGATCATTGAGTAGCGTTTTTTGTTATGAAAAGGTAGGTGTTCTGGAATGATCCAAAGCAGTAGAGAAAAGAACTGCATTAATTCAGTAATGATGTATGTAACTTCATGAACAAAATCACAGAACGCATGTCAACTGCTGCCAAACAGCTTCATGCAGTACTTGGCTAAGTAAGAAAGTATTAACTAAAAGTAGTGGGGAAATAAAATGTCAGCCACTCGATAATATGATAGGAATAGAAGTGACTTTGATTTTGATTTTGATAGTGAGTCTGAAGCATGAATCTATTGAACAGAGAAATACTTTAGCAAAGGATAAATACCAATTGAGTGGCAAAGATAATAATGAAACTGTTTAAAACTAATCTGACAGTGGTTCACTAAGAAACTATTCATTTTTCAAGAATAAAAAAAATCTTTGTGATGGTCTAGAAGTGTATTTGATGTCTAGGCATTTCTCAGATAGTGCATGTCTCCCTGAGCAGCAAAAGAATCTGTGCTAATCTTACATTTTTATCAGCTCATAGGATTTTGTATTAAATGATTTAGTATTCTTCCTTCTCCTCCCTAGAGTGATAGGAAAGCTGAAAGGATAATATAAACTCTACCATCTTATCTTATACTGAGGGAACTTAACTCCAGATTAATTAAAATGGCACATCAAATGAAAAAGTAATTATATGACATGTCATAGCTATGTTCCTAGTAGCTCCTCAGCAAAGCAAAATTAAATAAAGATATTGGAATTCTAATTACTTAGACCTCTAAAAGAAAGGGCAGAGTTTCAAAACCATGGAATGACATAAATATTTCATTCTAACAATGCTTATTCTTCTTTTTTGACACATTCTCAATGAATCAAGAAACCATTTGAAGTTCTGTTTCACCCGTATTTATTCGTTCCTTATTTCTTTTATATAAAAGATCCAAGAAAGACAGAAAAGTTTACATAGCAAGCGTTATTGACATGGTTCAAACTTTTCTTCATCAATTGGCTAGAATCCTTCTTAAAAGATGTTTTATTTGTTCTACTCTGAAAGACTAAAGCTATTTATCTACTAGGGGGAGCCAGCGTAATTTGGTAATATGGGGGAAGATAGTGGATTAGCAGGAGGTAAATCACAAGGTGTTTTAAACAGAGAGAACTGAGAAAGTTTCTAGAGAGGTTGCATTGCTGAGTGAGCCTTTAGAAAAATAACTGCAATAGATTTTTTTTTAATTTTTATTTTTCGAGACAGGGTTTCTCTGTAGCTTTTGGTTCCTGTCCTGGAACTAGCTCTTGTAGACCAGGCTGGCCTCGAACTCACAGAGATCCGCCTGCCTCTGCCTCCCGAGTGCTGGGATTAAAGGCGTGCGCCACCACCGCCCAGCTTGCAATAGATTTTAAAATGGGTTTTCCTGGTGTTATTTTTCAGTAATGCTTTGGGTCAGACTTTTCATTTAATCTCTTTTTCCAAATGATTCTAGGTTATGGCACATTGACATTTAAACCTCATCATTATCTTCCTCTCTCTCTCTCTCTCTCTCTCTCTCTCTCATACACACACACACACACACACACACACACACACACACACACACACAGACACAAACCCATCCAAAACTTTGTATTTAAAAGTACATTGTATGATAGGTGCATCTATAGTCTCTAATGAATACATTATTCTGTGGATTTTCTCAAGTCATAGAGAGGATGAACTCTAATAGAAAAGCTACATGAATGTCTCAGAAAGACAATAACATATTTTCTCATATGCAGATCTTAGTACACACACACATACACACTCACACGGGGGTGATTATGAGTATAGTTCATAATATGTAAAAGAAGCTTTAAGTAAACAGAATGGTAAGAGAAATAGAAAGCGTGACCTGACAGTGGGGAGGAGGCACTGGAGATGGAACTCATAACTGGGGTCAGGGAGCAATGGGCTAAAGAGAGAAACAAAGAAGGGAAGTCAATCTAACTCACGTTGTGCATGAAACGGCGACGGCAAAACTTGTTACTCTGCATGTTAATTAAAAATTTTTAAAGAAATTAAAAAAAAACATGTAGAATCCACTTAGATTGCTATTAATCAGAAGTGGTTAAAGAAAATGTGGTACATAGTTACCTAATGGAGTTTTATTCCGCTTATGAAAGAAGAACAAATTTATGTTATTTAGGAAAATGGATGAAACTGCAGAATATTATGATAAAAAATAAACAAGACTCACAAAAACAAATAATTGCACAAATGAGTTTCTCATGGAGGCAGTAATAAACTGAATACAACGTTTTGGCCGTCACTTGGAACATTATGCTTGTGGACACCTGTGTCCCACATTTCAATTCTAATCTGGTGTTAATACTTCTGATAATGAGGGTTGACAATGTAGCCTCACCATGAGGAATCAGCATGTTTTTCAAAAAGCAGCTGCATGGGGGTTCTCATCCATGCAAACCAATAATGCCAGAGTTCCAGATCGAGAGCTGCATAGCAAGAGGAAGAAAGATGCTTTCTTTGTCAAGGTAAGGAAGCATGCTTTCAGAGCTGACAGGACATTGTGAGGACCCGATGCAGGAATGATGCTGGCTTCTGAAAATGTATCTTCTAGCATCTTAAGTAGTTTGGGGGGTACCACTGACTAACAAGGGTGCACAGATCCAATATAAAGGAAACAAACTTGCAAGTCACTATCCCTTCTATAATGGTTTGTCATTGACTGAATGAAGCTTATTCTTTGTTTGAAGTTTTCTGTAAGGCTTTTCAATTCTATCTTTGATGTCTAAACTTTATAACATCTTTCTTATTAAACTTGTAATTTATCAAGCATATTTTTGCATTATTTTTTTTTACATTTTTTTAAAATCAGGCTACCTCATTAACTTTTGCTTTCTTTGCTATCATTCAGGGTCCACTCCCCAGTCCACAACCATCTCCCCATCCTAATAAAAGATACTCTTTTTTCAATGTCTCTAGAACTTTATAGGCCAAAAATAGCCTCCAGTAAGCAACTAGGATCTTCAGTGAGAAACTTCATGTAAGAATTATAAGTCAATTAGTCCTTTCAAAATTAAGTGTTAAAATCAATAGTTAAACATCAGTGTAGAGATGAAATGTTTCTCCCTCCTGGTAGATTTTATGATAATCTTATTGAGTGTATCGTTATATTTAAAAAGTGAATGGCATAATCTTATCAAATTTGAGTTAGATGCAAGAATAAAAAAAGTCAGTAAAAATTTCATCTTTTATATGAACACGTCCACCGATGCTGCCCTTGTTCCAGTCTTGTTTATGAAACTGTTTCTAGGACAGACTCACAGCAGTCTCTGATGTTCTGGTTTGTACATTCTCCTCCCCCCCGATTCTGTGATGTTCCCTAAGGTATGCATGCAAGCACTGCAATGTAGATCTATCCCTTGGGGCTGAGCTCTCCACGACTTGTGGCTTTGCATTCTTCAAATTATGTCTTCTGCGATGGTTTCCATTTGTTGTAAAGAGAGGTTTCTTTGATATGGGATCAATACTTATTCAGGAAAGGTGGATGTATATACATACTAAATATATTACAATATACATGTGCCTATGTAACAACAATAAGCAAATAAAAAAGAGGCTATCAACTTGAGAGAGGGGGTATAGGAGACGTTCAAGGAAGGGTAGCTGGAAGGGAATGGAAAAAAGAAAAAGAGGGAAAGTGATATAATTTTACCTGAATTAGAATATATATATGTGTATATATATATATATATATATATATATATATATATAATATTAAAAGAGAAGACTTCTACAGCCTAAAGTCCCCAGGGAAAAAAAACAATCCTTCAACTTTTGACATAGTTTTTGCTGGAACACCAGCTACCTTATAAGTGCTCTGTATTAAAGTCTTATTCACCCTTCTGGCTTGGTCTGTACCGTGTTCTCTCATGTCTGCAGCTTCCTACTTATGTACTCTGGTGCATCAGGTGTACCACCTACCTGTCAGGTCAAATATTCGCTGCTTCTCATAGTGTACATGTGTGTTTCCTCCACCATCCTGGTCACTCTCTTCCATCTGCACGTTGTTTTATTTTGTATCACTGCAAGCATGCTGCATAGTCTGGTAAAAAAAGGGGGGTGCTGAGGAATGCTATTATTTTCCATAAACACAATCTTCACACTCTTGCAGTTAATTTGCCATTTTGAATAGACTGCATTCTCATTTACCTTAATCTAAATTCTTGATAGTAAATTATACAGATAGAATTATTAACTTTCAATTGCCCCTGCACAGAATTTTATACACAAGATGGCAGTCTCCTGCCAAGGAACAGGTGGTGTCTAGAGTGCCTTCCCCTCTGCCATTTGATGTATTATGAAATGCAAGAATCTTGCTTAGATGAGCTCACACAGGGGCATGAGAATGTACATTTACTGCATATGGATATTTGTGAACTTCAGAGTTAAGTATGATTGGTATTTAAATGTTCTGTGAGTGGGCATTTCTTCCTTTCTCTCTTGGAGGATAAAAATGAGAGTCAGCTATTATATTTACAACATATTATTTCTTACACTTACATTGTATCTGTATTTGTCTTGTTTGTAGAGAAAATAATATCTTCACCCATCACAAGAATGTGCTTATATCTTGCAACCAGTCTCTCAGGGCTCCTGTTGTGTAGCATATCAACCAGAATCCTTAGCATCCCTGGGCCAGTTAGTTCATAAACTGTGGCTAACTTACAGGTTGTATGGCAGGTGGGATACTATACTACTCTATTATGCTAAGATTCTTTGTGTGTGTATGCACATCTATAAGGAGGTAATCTGTCTGTATTCCTCAGAAATATGAGCAGTTTGATTTTAACATTTTGCTTTCTCTTTATGTGTGGTTGGATAACAAGCTGGTCAGGACACAGAATTGAGTGCTGAATAGGTAAGGACACTATATATCATAAAAACAACAAAAAGCATGGAAAAATCAATTCTGCTCTAGTTGGATGTGGATATCTATTTAGAGTAGTTGACAATTAAATTTTACATAATCTGTCATCAAAATAGATTTTGTTAAAGTTAGGAATAAGACTTCACAATGAAAGTAATGAAGATTTGAAAGACAGCGAGTTCAGATTTTGAAAGTGTGCTTCATATGAGGAATTTACAATAAAGAATGGCATAAATCGTTAACATCTATAGAAAATGATCAACCCACTATTTCATATACGTAACCCCTGATTTTTAAAGGGAGATTGTTATCATTTTGTTTTGTTCTTATCTGTGACTGGGACTGAACTTTGGGCGTTACACAAGCAAGAAAAATGATCTCTAGAGCTTTATTCACAGTAGAGTAGTGTTAAACTTCTAACTAAAGTGGAATGTTCAAAATCTAAATAAAACTAGAGACAATGGTATCTGTCATTACTACATTAATAAAATAAGTACAGATGAAAACTGTTCTGTAGATTAAAAATTTTAATGATTGACATCACACTATTTTATTTATTACATAGGGATGAAATAAAAACAGATTCTCTAAGTTTCAATAAAATATAACTATATTTAAAGTACATTGATATGCTGACATTTATGTTGAGGGTCTGATACCTTTGCAAGTGTACGAGGATTTTAAAGGAGCTGAATGTTCTAGCTAATTGCCTTGGTGAGCTGTTCAAATTTGTTCTGTTCTTGACTGGTGTTAAATAAGCACCCCATGAAATGAAAGATCAACCAAAGATTCCATCTGATGTATTCACATACCCACTTTCATCTTCACTCTTAATATTAGCAGCCAACAAAGAAGAACAGAAAAGGAAATTAACTTATACAAACCTGTCATCAGCTGTCTTTGAAAAGGTCAATACATTTAGTTCACACAGGATAATTAAAAACAATCCCTTACTAGCTTGATTTAAACCAAATTTACTGAGAAAAAGAGTCTCCAATCTGGAGGTAGATGTACTCACCAATACCTACTATCAGATATTTAAAATTCACTTTTACAGTGTCATCTATATAACAACATCAGAGAATTTTTTAAGAATCGTAAAACAAGTTAAATTAAATAAGCAATTATTACCATTTTCTCTTTTATTCCTATTTTCAGAAATGAGTTTTCATACTAACATTCAGCTTCAAAGAATCATTTCATTGAGATTAAGTTGTATTTTCTGTTGCTCTACAGACTCGTAATTTTCATTATTGAATACAGCATGAAAATTATAAACTGATAGTTTAATACCTGGTATAGCAACTCTCTTACTATTACATTTCATTTGAATCCCATAACTGACTGACATAAGTATAAGTAATATCATTCAAGCAAATCTTCAAGTAGTTGCTTTTCATCTGTTCTTTCTTTGTACAATTACTTGACAAATGGAATTCCATGTTTCTGATAGAACCAGAGACCTAAAAAGGGCCTGCATGTCAGCTTTGATATCTTGTTTAGTGGCTCTGTGGAGCCGTCCAGACTATGGTGATACAGAGATACGGTCTTCAAATAGCCAATGGCAGTCTCTGGGTACTGTGGGTGAGAGTATCTCAGAAACCAATGCTCACTCAGCAGGGCAGTGTAAGTGCTGTAGTGACTTCATCATAGGTCACAGAAGAACTAGAGAAACATGAGACAAATTTCTGGCACAAAGTTACAGACTTACAGATGATTGTGGATATCTTTCTATGGGGAATAAGAAAGGCTAGTGACGCAGACAATCACCTGACCTCTTGTCTACCAAAATGAGTGGAATGATGGAATCCCAGGAGGACGATTTTATGACCATGGCACATTACTAAACATCAGGTCCTCTAGAGACAGAGAACCTTAGCTACATACAAAACCAAAGGTTTGTGAATCCACTCAGAAGTTAGGGAATACAGAATTTTGCATGAAGACTTTAGATCTTCCACATGCTATAAGATGTAAAGGAAGACAGTGGTCATTTCCAGCTTTGTTTTGTAAAAGCGTAAAATATCAAGTGATTGTTGCTTGTTGCTTTTTATGCCAATAAGATTAAAGGATCAAAATCTAGAAACATTTACTGTTTTTATGGGAGATATGTTATACTCATTTATTTTTAACTAATATTTCAAACACACACAGTTGAAAAACACATTAATAAGGCTATCATGTAAATATTTTGTTATTTTTATATCAGTTGTCTCTGTATTAAAATTATTGATTATTATATCCTTAATAGCACTATGTTGTGCCCCTTATGCCTTTTGTTGCTCATGTGAGTTACAAGCAAGGTTGAAAGTCCCAATCAATTGGCATGGGCTGGGTAAGGGTAACTGGAGGTCTTCTGCCTGCATCATGATGAGTGTGGGCCTCTTGACAATGTTCAAAGGGCGAGGAGCAAGGAATGGAGCCACTGTCATTAATTATAACTGGTCAGGCCTGTTTTAAAGGTGACCATGACCTTCTGTGTATGCGGTTTGAAGTTTAGTCTTATTTAAAATATTCGTTCTAAGTCAATAGTTGCTCTTTTTTGTTTGTTAAGTAGCAACTTTTGTACATTTAAACAATTTGGAGAACACAAACTTTTGTTTAATGACAGTAAGATGAAACTGTTTTCATTATCTCAAGTAAGAAGTCTTTAGCTAACAAAGCATTTCCTTTCAAAATAGACAGTAATGCTTAATTTGAAGAAGGTTTTTTTTCTTTTCAAGTTTTCTTTCTTTTCCCCTTCCTTGGACAAAGTCACATATGAGTCAGAATGTTCTCAAACTTAGCCTCTCAGTGAGGACTCTACTGCTGGATGAGTCATGCTCCACCCTCTTAGACATTTTATCCCTTTAACTTTTTAAAACAATCCCTCTCTCTCCCTCTCTCTCTCCCTCCCTCCCTCCCTCCCTCCCTCTCTCTCTCTCTCTCTCTCTCTCTCTCTCTCTCTCTCTCTCTCTCTCTCTCTCTCTGTGTGTGTGTGTGTGCATGTGTACATGTGTATGCATGTGTGCACAGAACACAGATGTAGTGGGCCACAGTGCTCTTGTGCAGGTCAGAGGACAACAGGGGAGAACTAGTTCTCTTTTTGCCATGTGTATCCTGTGATCCACCTCAGATTGCCAGGCTTGGTGGTTAGTGTTGCCTCTCACTGATGTCATAAAGTCTTAACTTTTAAGTGTGCACTCTTTCTTTAGGGCATGAGGTAGGGATTTACTTAATTTCTTTCTATATGGTGACCCTGCTCCCTCTTGGTAGTATATTGTCTCACAGATACTTACCCTTCCTGAAGTACAGTTTTTCCATTAAGGAAATGGGTCATTTCTCTTTCCAAGTCATTGTGAAAACTGAATAAAAGGAGTAACATATCTGCAACAGTGCCTGACACAATGGTCTCTCTGTAACTACCAGTTAACAGGACGAGGCAGTTGCTTAGCTTTGTCAGTTGACCCACAATGATTCACCTGCTCAGATAATTTTATCTCATGGATGGAAGATGTGTAGGCTTTATGGGTTCATATTTTAAGTTCTGTTTTATTACTTAATATGTTTGTTTTCCTTGGCACCATTACTCACATTCTGATTCCTAATATCTGTAGAGTAACCCATAAATACTTTTCAAAATTGTCTGTGACTTTCACCTTGCGTATACATTTTATGTCAAACTTGTCATATTCTCACAAAAACCATTGTTGATATGTCGATCAGAGACTCATTGAGTTGATAACTTATTTTGTGTAAAACTCATCTTTATGATATTTATGTGTCTAATTAATAAGAACACCGATTTAGAGCATTTTCTATTTACAGAGTCAAAATATTTTTGAAAAATACTTGTACTAGAAGTATATTAATTTTCAGAATCCTAGTGTAAGCCCTCATTCTTCACACTATGGAAAAATGAAGAATTCTACCAGACTTTCAAAGCAGATCTAATGCCAATACTTAGATTATTTCAAAAAAATATAAACAGAAGGATCATTGTCAAATTCATTTTATGAGGTCACAATCACCCTGATACCCACACTACACAAATATTCAACAAAGAAAGAAAATTACAGACCAATTTACCTGATGACTATTGATGCAAAATACTCAAAAAAATACTCACAAACTGAATCTAAGGATGTATCAAAAATATCATCCACCAAGATTAAGTAGGCTTCATTTCAGAGGTGCAGAGATGGTTCAACATATGAAAATCTATCAATTAATCCATCATATAAACAAACTGAAAGAAAAAAGATTATCTAATTAGATGATGAAACAGTGACAAAATCCAATACTTTGTCATGATTAAAGTCTTGGAGAGATCATAGATATAATAAACATATCTAAACATAATAAAGTCAATATGCAGCAAGCCATAGCCAATATAAATTATAAGGAAAGGAACTCAAAGCAATATCACTAAAATCAGAGACAAGATGAGACTGTTCACTCTCTCCATATCAATTCAATATAGTGGCCGAAGTTTTAGCTAGAGGAATAAGACAACTAAAGGAAATCAAAGGGATACAAATTGGAAAGGAAGAAGTTAAGATATTATTATTTCCAGATGATATGATAGTATACCAGGGAACTTCTACAACTGACAAGACTTCCAGTGATGTGACTGGATACAAAATAATCTAAAAAGAAGTCAGTAATCCTCCTACATACAAATGATAAAAGGGTTGAGAAAGGAATTAGGGAAAACACACCCTCTCACAATAGCCACAAATAATACAAAATATTTTGGGGTAACTCTAACCTAGCAAATGAAAAATCTGTATAGCAAGAATTTTCAAGTCTTTGAGGAAAAAAATTGAAAATATCAGAATATGGAAAGATCTCCCATGCTCATGGATTGCTATGATTAACATTGTAAAAATGACCATCTTAAAAAAAATCTACAGATTCAGTGCAATCCCTAGTAAAATTCCAACACAATTCTTTACAAAACTTGAAAGAACAGTATTCAACTTCATGTGGGAAAAAAGAACGATGGCTGCAACATCCCGTGCTTCTGGAGGTGTCACCTTCCCAACACTAAGTTCTACTACAGAGCTATAGTAATAAAACCAGCATGGTGTTGGCATAAAAACAGAGAGGTTGACCAAGGGAATGGAATTGGAGCCCAGACATAAATCCACACACTATGGACACCTGATTTCCACAAAGAAGCAAGAATTACAAAGTGAGGGAAAAAAAGAATATCCAAAAATGGTACTGGTCTAACTGGATTTCAGCATGTCAAAGATCCATAGCTATCAGCATGAACAAAACTAGAATTCAAGTGGACCAAAGACCTCAACATAAAATCAGAAAAACTGAAGTGGATAGAAGAGGAAGTGGGGAATAGCCTTCAGTTCATTGGCACAGGAGTCAACTTGCTGAACAGAACACTAATTGTACAGGCACTAAGATCAACAAACAAGACATGGGCCTCATGAAACTGAAAAGCTTCTGGAAAGCAAAGGACACTGTCAATAGGACAAAATGGCAGTATATCAACTTTGTATCTGAAAGAGGGCTAATATTCAACATATATAAAGAACTCAAGAAACCAGGCAAAAACAAACCAAATAATCCAATTTATAAATGGGGTACATATCTAAACAGAGAATTCTCAACAGAGCTGAGAAATTGATTGGGCTGAAAAATGAAAGCAAAAAGAGAGAGAAAGAGAACTGGGACCCGGGAGACATCAGTGGGCACTGTTGACTTTTTCTCCAAGGTTTCAATTCTTTCACCATGTCTCATAAGCCTTGAGGCAAAAGTCTCAAATTCTTTGCTGTAATACATTTCTTGCTACAGATGCGTATATGTGTGTATGTGTTGGGTTTTAGTATAAATGTGTATGTATGTTTACCTTACATGTGACTTTATATTCACTAAGGATGCAGAGTTGTTGGTTGTAGGGTGATATTTTTTAAGCCTCTATAATATATAGAGTAAACCAGCTAGAACTAAGAAGTTGTAATTACAATGGCCTTTCTATTAAGCTATTTGTTTGGGAGATAGTTAATAAATCATATTTTGGACTAGCTAATATTAATATAAACAAATACACTATATTTCTCTATATCCTTATTGAAATATTGAAATCTGATACCTGCATCATGGTAGTGTTTGCAGTGAACGAGTCAACACCAGTCATCAAGAATTTTCCATGCAAAATGTTTACTTGTTTCATTTTTGTACCATATATGTAGTTTTGATATTCAGAAACCAAACTTTAGAAAACCAAAATTTCTCTAACTTTTATTGTGTATTCAAAATTTTTACTATTTCATTGATATTTATATTTTCTGTCATTTATTCTCATACTCAAAAGGTACAGATCTGCTAATGAAACATGGAAGAAATACTGAATGTTTAATCATATTATCGTTGACCTGAGTAAGATCAGATCCTCTTGAATGATAGTCCAAAACAACAAAACAAACAAAAAAAGAAAAACCAAACCAAACAAAGGAGAATATAAGGTAATAAGCATTGCTTTAGTCCAGCCTAAGAATTGTATAACTAGTGTGGTTAGATATATGGACTATCAACTCTCTTGATTGGTCTTACGGCATTCACATGGGAAAAGGTACATAAAAATTATAGTCATCAAAATATATTGAGTTTATTGAGTTTCTTCTTATCTTATTATTTAATAATTGACTGTTTATTTCTTGGGGAAGACGAATCACTCTTTCCAGTTTGCATCTACTGCTGGTCTCTCAGGAAAGCTCCACACTCACATTCACACCCATGGCTCTGGTGAAAGTCGGTGTCACAAAACAACATGAGGAAGCATGGTTACAAATAAAGAGACTTTTTAAGGAAGACAGGGGTAGATAAGAATAGTAGGGAAATGGGTGAGGGTTGGGGCAAAAGTGGTTGCTAAGTGTTATGTGCATATTTGAAGTGGTCAAAAACCAGTTTAATGAACATTTTAAAGATGGGTTATGTTAACAAGATGGCCTGCTTACACCACCCCCTTCCTTGTGTACTTTTCTAACCATCCTTTTCTAGGAATGTTGGTGTCAAGGGGGAAAAAACTCATAAGAGAATGAAAATAACCACAAAGGAGGCAGGAAACAAGCTCCCAAGTTGCTTGGAAGAAAAGCAAGAGATGACCATTTTATAATGTACAGAGTTTTGTATTTATCTGCCCAGAAAAACTAGAGAACCAAAGCCATCCGTTCCCAATGTGCCTGAGGAGCGTGATTGGCTGCTAGTGTGCTTTAACTCACATTACTGCACACACCTCTGCATGGCTGTAAGCTGTCAGTCCTGGTACGGAGGTGGCTCTGAGAGTTCTTTTTCATTGCTGTTGTTATTGGTTTTCCTGCTAAGTCTGCTGCATTTTATTTTAAGCATTCAAAGATTCTGCATGAGGCATGGTTTTTGGAGAGTTCATATTTTAAAAATGAAACTAGGTCCCATTACTTTCCAAAGTATTTTTTTTTTAAAACAGACTTTACTTTATACCTCTTCAGCTTTATATTTCTTTCTTATGTTTCCCCAAGGGCCTAATTATGAATTCCTCGTAGACCTCTTCTGAGTGCTATTAAGGTTTAAATTTCTGGGAGTTCTTTATTAATATTTCCCCAAGCTTGCTCGAAAGAAGCTGTTTGTTCTCTCATTGTGCGCCACTTTACTTGTGTGGAAAAAAGGAGGTTTACATGGTTCTTCCCTTTTTCTAATGAAGAATATAATAAAACTGCTTATTTGTATGGTTAAAAATGTGTGTACCTGACATGTGTGTATATGTGTGTTGGACATGTGAGGTGTATATGTAACATTTGTTTGTGTATGTGTGTGTGTGTGATGTTTGTGTGTCAAAGTGTGTGCCGTGGCATCTGTGTGGAGGGCACAGGATTTTCTGGGTACCATTCTTTGCTTCAACCTTTATTTGGCTCTTGGGAGTTAGTTAAGGTCATCAGGCTTATACAGCAAGTGTCTTTGCATACCTCCTTGTCAGTCCCAAATCAGATTTTTAGTAATTTTTATTTGAAGTGTATTTTTTATGTTTTCAGAGATTGTTCATTTAAAATATGTAAAGACAGATCTAGAGATATATTTTTGATAGATGCGTACCAGTTAGAAGCTAAGGTGCATGTCGCAAAGATAAAGCATTCTAGCAAGAGTAATTGAGATACTGCTTTTTCCTCCTCCATTTTTGTTGTGTCTGCTGCATCGTGCTCCAGCAAAACAAAAGAACTCTAAACACTAAGAAGCCCCGCCGTGGTTTGGTGTTTAATAAGCAGGAAGAGTTTTGGAGATGGAGCAGTTTTGGAAGACAGGAGTTCTGTATTGCTGGTGTTCTGATGTTTCCTTGTGGGAAGAGAAAGAATTCATTCTATACAATAGACCAGTTCTGCTGAGCTCAGGCTTCGTGCTGAGGGAACGCTAAGAATAGCAACAAGAAGTTGGGCAAGCTTCCCCTGTCCCATAGTTCTTCCCGCAGAGAACCCCTTTTGTCTGACCCCTCTTCACGAAGGCCTCATGCTAGCTGCTACACGGTGCATATTTTGCTCAGAAGTGTAGTAACTGTTTTCCCATTATATTTTTTACTTATTTGACCTTTTTGTCAGACTGCTGTGGGCATGAGAACTTTTTTGTGCACATCAACCGTTTATCACGGGCGCGGGGTGAGGGTCCTTATTTTGGGGAAATCTCGGCTAATATGGGCCATCTTAGAGATAACAGGCCAAGTCTCCCCTCCTGCTGAACTTCTGGCATGCATAGAGCGAGCTGAAGAAATAATGGAACCTCTTATTTTAAAATTTAATACCTTTTACTGCCTGCTGTCTAAGGCAGGCCCTCTATGAATTTGCTGACATTTTAAATTCTACTGTGAAAACTGCCTCTCTATTTCATATATCCACTCAACTAAGAATTGTATATAAAGTTATCCCCTCCACACACTATCAATATGAAAGTTCTTCTTTCTTTCCTGCGGCATTCTAAGTCACTTCTGTAACCAGCTCCCTTAAGAGAAAACCACTAAATCTTGCTGCTTACACAGCAGCTCCAAATCTTACCACAGTGCCTGTCAAAGAAAGAAATATTCAGCGTAAGCTCCTGCAAGGTTCACAGGCTCAGTAGATTGTGCTTGTGAGTTAATAGGAAAGAAAGGCAAACTGCAGAAACCCCGAGAGAGCTTTCTGGCAGAAAGCAGATAACACAAAATAAAATCGCTGCTTTATTTTATTAAGAACCTTTGTGAAGGTTCATTTGAAACAATTTAGTCTGTCTAACACAATTAAGTCACTAAGCAGCAGCAGACAGTAGCCAGTCGAAGCCTTGGATTAACAACATTTAATTCATCTGTAATCGGTCTCGTACAGGACGAGGAAGCATACACAGAATTTTATAAAATGCAAAATGATGAGTAAGGAGAGTTGATGGATAAACCATAAACGAGACGAGGAGCTGATACTTGAAATTTATGGCTATCAACTGGCAACCAGAGGATTTTTTTTAAAAAAGAAAATATGAATTAGATAAGTTCCATACAGTTATGCAAATGAGAAATGTGCAGCTAGAATGTGAGAAATATTTCTCTCTTGCTTTCACTGTCCATAAGGTTCCTGAGGTGGGCACACCCCAGAGAGTTTAGGTGGGGTCACCACAGAAGAAGCACTGTCTCCAGGAAGAAGCAGTCCAGTGAGCGCTCACCCCTCAGTTCTTAATAATTGATATGCTTCAGTGGGACCAAACTGAATTTGATCAATTGGAGTGAGAGAAAAGGGAGACGGGGTCAGGTTTAGACGGAAGATTTTTGAGGCAGTACAGATCAAAAGCAATTAGGGTTTGAAATGAGGCTGCTGAAGGCACTTAAAAGCACGGTGGATGTACATGTGGCATGAACCTTAACCATAGCCCACTTCCTGCATTGACAGATGAAATTTAAAAGGCATTTTTCTCTGTATTTGAGGAGGAGGGTCCTGCTGGAATAAAGATCAGCCTTACAGAGTTTGGAAGGGAAGGGAGGCTATGAGGTCAGCGTGACTTTAATTAACTGGATTCAGAGCTTAATCTCGAGGTAATTACAGCATCTGGAAATCTGTAATCCTGAAATTTCAGAGGCTATGTATGCATACAGCGAGCAACTGGAGTTGCAGAGCTCCCAAATATCAACAAGACCAACGCTGTTGATAGATTTAATCTACTTGTTGATGCATGCAATTTTTTTATTGGTTTAAAATAAGTTAAATGTTTTTGTAAAATAAACTATTATGAACATAACAATAGATTCTACATACACTTTTCAGATAACAGATTTTAAATTTGATTTGTTATCCTTTATTTTGTCCATGGGACCTGAAATTCTAACAAAACATGGAACCTACCATTTTAGCATGTTGAACATTAGAAATTACAGAGCAAAACAAAATACTGGCAATAATTATCTGAGTACAATTAATGGAATCTCAGGGCTCTTCTGATCAATTTCTGACTATGTGAACACTGGATAGATTAAAGAGTATCTGGAATAAATTATTCTTGGGGTTTATATAGATCTGTATGCAGATAACATCAATATTGGTTTGTATAAGGATCCGGGATGGCAGTGGGGGGCAGAAAGTTATAAGGCTTTGCCTTCCTATCACAACGGTCATGCCTAAAAGAAAGGCATGAATAATACATTTCATCCACGTTTTATATGACATTGAAATATTCAGTAGTGAAAAGTGAAAGACCTAGGAAAGAGATGTCTATTATTTTATCTTTGATGAAGAATGGATGCCACTTTAGAACTGTGCTCAGACAGAGGACATGACTTCTTGACAAGGGACTGAAAGGGAAACATAACAAGGGTCTTTGACACATTCTTCCTGGGGAACTTGTGTAGAATCTTCTTTCTTCTTGAATTTGAGGGTTTGCAGTAGAATTTTTTGATGTTTTGAGAAAATTGTTATGGCAAGATCATACCCAGAAAGTGGAGAGGGAGTATAGAAGGTAAAAGTTGTTTTATTTTATTTTTAGATTAAAGTGACATTTCCCCTGTCCCTTTTGTTCCTAAAACACTTTTGCATACCCCTCTCTGCTCTCCTCCAGATTCAAGCCCCCCTTTTCACTAATTGCCGTAACAACATACGTATAGTTGAACACAGAACTGGAAGTGTCAAGATGGACATAAAAAGAAAAATTTTCCCTATCTTACTTTACATATTCATTATTTATTGTGCCTAATTTTTAAAAATAAAGTAATTTCCTATCTAATTTCCCCTTTCCTCTGATAACTTTCTCAATCACCAGTGGTGCGTGTACCATGTTGAAAGCTTCCTCGGGTTGAACACATGCTTCATGCCTAGGGAGTCTGCTAGCGAATGATTGCTGCAGTTGTGGGTGCCTGTGTCGTTCACCAGGGAAACCGCAGAGGCAGCAGCAGGAAGCTGAGGTGGAGACTGCTTTGCTGCATCTCTCCTGTGTCATCAGCTGTGGTGCAAAGCGGAGGCCAAAAGAGCTATTGTGTATGTTTTGGCAATTTACCAACATTATGTAAGTAAGCTCTTGGCCAGCGTTTCTGTGCTTATGCCAACTCACATAAGATTTAGGGAGAGTGTAATTTTCAGCTTTTGTAAAGACCATCAAATGATAAATCGAGTAATCAGATCTTTGCCTGGGTTGCTTACTGTAGTGAAGCGTGGATCCAACATGTAGTAAAAATATCAGTTAATCTGCTCAAGCAGATTATTCATTTGGTCTTTTTTGATCCAGTTTTAGTCTGTGATTTGTGATGAAGGGAAAAGAAAAGGATGTCCAATATGCATATGTTTGCAAGATTTTCATTTCTGTTTTGCTTAGTGTGTGGTTACGCTGGCTCATTTCATGTACTCCGTGACACAGAGTATACACATTCATAAAAAACCATTAGTAGTGTTGCTCATGAATTTTTCTTATTCGGGTTGTACAATGATAGGAATTCACGCAAATGTTGGCATCCGAGTGTTGCACATCGATATGAAACATCATGAAGGAACACTTACAGAACTGCTCACACGCCCTGTACCGTGAAGTCAAGTCAAAGAGCCAGATGCTGAGAGTGGGACCCAGAAATTCATCTGGATCAGAAATGAGTCATGTTTATCCCCAACTCGAGAATAGCTTTAATAAGTGAGCCACATTTAAAGTAAGCTCTCAGTAGTAGAGTAAACCACTGCAACAGCAAGGGTTCTTCTACAGGATCTTCATTGGCCAACCATCTCTGCTTTTGAAATTGGAGTCAAGTGAAAATTATTCCACAAGAAAATAGTTGTGGACTATTTCACTGTTGGCCTAAAGCCTAATGGAATCATAAACATATCTAGTCAAAGCTTATTTTGTGTTTCTAAGCTATTGTGATTTCTACTGCAAAGGGAAAAAGTCTTGTTAAGAATGCATTTTTCTTTAACATGAGGAAAAAATCAGTGTAGTGATATTTCATTTGCATTTTAATAAATAAAGCGTGCCTGAAGATCCAAGAGTAAAACAGCCCCACTAGTCAACCTTACAGACCATGCAGTGGTGACACACACATTTAATCCCAGTAGCCACACTAGTTTACCATAGAAACACATAGTGCACATCTTTATCCCAGCACTAGAGGGGATATAAAATAAGAGGAGACAGCTCTTAGACACAGTCTCATTTTGAGATTCCTGGAGGCAGGTTTGCCATTTCAGACTGAGGTAGAGGTAAGAGCCAGTTTTGCTTTTCTCACATTTAGGTTAAACCCTAATATCTGTCTCTGGGTTTTTATTAATTGTGCTACAAGTTTGAAATTTTAGTGGAAATCAGTGATGAAGAAAAAGTCATTTGTTCTCATAACAAGCAAGCTTTTGTACAAAATATAATGCTATTGTTCATATAATCAAGAAGTTTATAAAAAAGTGGAATTTAGTTTTAAAATAACATAGAAGCATAATTTTAATGGTAAAAATTAGGGACAATGTAAAAAAAGTAGAATTTTAATTAATAGGACAGTGGAATAAGTAGTACATAAAATGTTGAAATCATGTTATAGAGGCCACAATAAATGTAATTAATTTTATCATAATAATTACAAATGACAATTGTTAAATCATTGTGAAATAAAGTAAAATATAAAAATTAAGTACAAAGCCTCTTTTCCTCCCAAATTTGTTCCCAACAAAGCAATCTATTTTCATCTTTCCATTTTCTCTCCTATTAAAGAGTTTTGAAAGCGAGATAACATGACTGAATGTATGATGTAGGACTTTTAGGAAGATTAATCTATAAATAGTGAGCAAGATGAAGAATAAAGAGAAGTGTTTGAAACCTAGAGACCAATTATAATTCTGCTGAAGGAATTTGATTCAGAGGCGATAAGAGCCTGGACAGAAATGGGAAGGAATGGGAACTTGTAAGAAGCGCTGAAATGGAAAAATCACTGATTAGAAATGGGCATTGGAGGAAGCCATCCTTAGGGATGGATGGAGCCAATTAACGGCACCTGTTCCAGAGACAGAAATACATTTAGGGAGAATAGGTTAGATAATGAGATAAAAATATATGCAGTCTTCTAATGTGTAGTATTTGAAAATATATATGCTTCTATAAAACATTAGAACTATATCTACAAAATGGAAAACTGCGACATGCATTAAACACACTATCTCATCCTAAAACCCTTCTAAACCTTAAGTCCTCTTTAGTTTCCCAAAACAAGGTAGTTCAACTCATGAAATTCAATTAAGTTGATGTGTTGGGAAAGCAGAAGAAATTATGACAAGAAGAAGAGTGCTCGGTGAGGAATGAGTGATGAGTGAAGTAGGGAGGACATGGTATTTCTCAGAGTCAAAGAGCAAGGGAAGTTTAGAGAAGAAACAAGGGTTAGGATAAAAGCTAGTATGCACATGAAATCAACTGCTTTCAGGGGTCTCTAATGTTTTCTCCTGGGATCCTTTTCCTCCTACTGGGTCGACATTCATCTTTACATTCATGGCATGGAGCAAGATCAATTGTGGAGCCCAAATAAACAAAACAAAGTCTCAATCATTGAAAAAGAACAATTTACATCCATTTGCCTGCAAATTTCAAGATGTCATTGTCTTTTAACACTGAGTAGTATTCCATTGTGTAAATGTACCACACCTTTTTTTTTTTTTATCCATTCTTATGTTGAAGGGTATCTAGGTTGTTTCTAGGTTCTGGCTATTATGAAAAATTCTTCTATATGAAGATCATTGAGTAAATGTACTTGTGGTATGAGTGTTCATCTTTTAGATATATGCCCAAGAGTGGTATTGCTGGGTCTTGAGGTAGACTGCTTGTCAATTTTGTGAGAAAGCACAATACTGATTTCCAAAGTGGCTGCATGAGCTTACATTCTCACCAGCAATGGAGGAGTGCTCCCCTTACCCTACATTCTCTCCAGCATACGCTGTAATTAGCATTTTTTATCTTTGCCATTCTGACAGATGTAAATGGAATCTCAGAGTTGTTTTGATTTGCATTTCCCTGATGCCTAAGAACGTTGAAGAATTCCTTAAGTGTCTTTCAGCTGTTTGAGATTCCTCTGTTGAGAGTTCTCTGTTTAGACATGTACCCCATTTTTAATTGGATTATTTTGTATTTTAATGTCTAGTTTTTTGAGTTCTTTGTATGTTTTGGAGGTCAGTCCTCTGTCTAATGTGTGGTTGGTAAAGATCCTTTCCCATTCTGTAGGCTGCTGTTTTGATTAGTTGACTGTGTCCTTTGCCATACAGGAGTTTCTCAGTTTCAGGAGGTCTCATTCATTAATTGTTGATCTCAGTGTCTGTGTTACTGGTGTTATATTCAGGAACTAGTCTCTTGTGCTAATGCATTCAAGGCTACTTCTTACTTTCTCTTCTACGAGCTTCAGTGATGAATGAGGTAACTTAGACATAGAAAGACAGTCATGGTATGTATTCACTCATAAGTGAATGTTAGATATAAAGATATAAAAAGAAAGGAAGGAAGGAAGGAAGAAAGGAAGGACTAAAAATGAACCATTTCAATTCTAAAGAACTGAACAGGAAGAGACATCAGCTGTGAAGAGGAAGTGTAGAATGTGACCTGTGAAGATCTGGGAGGTTGACATGTTTGAAGGGAGAAGAGATGTTTCAGGAAGTCATGTGTATTAGTCAGGATCCTCTAGAGTCACAGAACTTGAATGCATCTCTCTATCTATCTATATCACCTATGTATGTATGTATGTATGATCTATCTATCTCTCATCTATCTCTCATCTATCTCTCATCTATCTATCTATCTATCTATCTATCTATCTATCTATCTATCTATCTATCTATCTCTCATCTATCTATCAATCTATCTATGTATATATCATCTATCATCTATCTACCTACTATCTATCTATCTATCTATCTATCTATCTATCTATCATCTATCTATCATCTATCTATCTATCTATCTATCTATCTATCTATCTATCTATTGTAATGACTCACAGACTGCAGTCCAACAACAGCCTACTATGTATAAAAATTCCATGAATCCAGTAGTTGCTCAGTCCCATGAAGCTGGGTGTCTCATCTGGTCTTCTGTATATATTGGACCCTTGGAGATCTAGACTCCAATGCCAGTGAAGAAATGAATGTCCTGACAAAGTGAAGAAGTCAAGCTGGCCAAGAAGGAACACACCCCCTTCTTTCTTCCATCGTCCTTCCAGCAGAAAGTGTAGCCCAAATTAAAGGTGTGCCTTCCAGCCTCAAGGTTTGGATTAAAAGATATGTATCATTCAACAGCAAGATCCGTATCAAAGTCATGTTGTCTTCTTGCCTCAAGGTCTGGATCACAATTGTGCCTTCCATTTCTGGATTATAGTTTATTCCAGATATAGTCAATTTGACAACCAAGAATAGCCATCACAATATAGTTATCTATGACATAGCCTGGTGGGGTGTACAGCAGTTGCCACAAAATGTAGTGAAGGAGACTTGGGCTTCTGTTTTTATCTGAAATACCTAAGATCAGAATTAGTCTTATTGATCTTTGGGGAATTGTGATTAATAGACCCTAGCTAAATGTTTTTTTTCTTGGAATCAGTCTTTTAGCAGTTATCAGAGTGAGGCTGATGGTGTTTTAATGCGGAGAATGTTTGTCTTATTTGGAGGGCAACCTACTGTTACACTGGGGAGAGGCACACTGATGGAGGGAGGCATTAAATAGGCAGTTCTACAGGATCTAGCTTTAAATGTAGATCTCCGTGGGACTTCTAGATGGATATTCAAGAGAACTTGACTTGGTACAGCTGCCAAGCGATGGGCTGAACAGGAAAAGCAGCATAGGGTGTTCTGTAGCCTGCCATAAATCTTGTCCGACAGCTGTGAAGGTCAGTATAGGGGGAGTGGTTTGATAAAGATCCCTGGGGGTTGGGAGGCAATGTTGAAGGAGAGAGCATAATTTTCCACATTGTCTTCAGCAGAAGTTCACGACGGAAAGTACAATATTATAGTTTTGTGCACAAGGACACAGAACAGGGGCATTTGGAATTCTCCTAAGGGTAGAGCTGACTTCATCTTATAACAAGTCAGGATGTGAAAAGAAAAAAAAAACTCATAAAATCCAGTGATTTTTTTTTCCTATTTGTGTTTCTTCAGGCTTAGTTCAGAGTGGATAGGATGGATGTTTTCATGAAGGATAAAATAAATTTATACATGTTTATCCAGACTTTCACATCCTTTTTGCCTGTGGTCATGAAAATCCCTCATTTTAAATGACAACACCTTCAAAAAGTCAGAGAGAAAGCACAACAGTTACCAATAACTGCCACGGAAAGAAAACTACAAATGGATTTAGTTTGTCTTTTTTGTGGCTGTGCAGTGTTGTCAGGAAAAGACTGCTCTCTGCTTTATCTAGAGCACATCTCTACAGGAGAAAGTAGGAAAGCCCTTGAGACTGAAAGTTCATATTTTTAACTTTTTTCATTGTGTATTTATCTCGTCTTCTTTCATTAAAAATTAACCTGCTCTTTAATATCTCTGTAAATGGCAGACATCAACAGGTCTAAAAAGTTATCTGTACAGGCTTTGTTTCTTGACTCTTATAATTTGTCTTTGTCTTTTAATCTTATTGTTTATCTTGCCAAATATAATCACATTAAAATACAACAAATTCTGCTTTAAAAATTATCTTACTGTATAATTGTATTGTGATGATTATTGTTTTCATTTGCTGCAAAGAATAAAGTAACAAAGTGAGGATAATGACTATTTTTGCCTGAGAATGAGCAAATACAGATTGCTATTTACAAATGATCTCTTTGTTTACACCCTGACGTCTCCTAGTGTTATTTTTGTGCCTATTAGCCATGATCTCTATTGTTAAAATCTGTGCATAGCTGGTAGCCTGGGTTCTTACTGATTACACAGCATATCCACCTTGCCTACACACCTGTGTTCATGTCGTTGCATTTTGGAGAGTCCTCCCTTGTGTCTACTGTAGGCCTGGTGTTCATTGCGCTCATTTTTTTCCACAGGTGTCCTTCGTTATGTAGGTTCCTGATGACAGTAGCTATGTTACCTCATCAAACTAAGCATCATAAACTTCCTCTGGAAATCAGGGCATATACTCTTGATGTCATACAAGGGCTTTATTTTTTATATACATGAGGGATGTTTTACCTCATATCTGTTTTCATCCTGAACTGTGACCATGTAGCAATGGCTAAGTGAAAAACAAATTGTGTGTTTGGTCTGGTTCTTTTTCTATTAAGGTGTTTGTTCCTTTTATTTTGCATCCTCACTGCCTGCATATGCTTATGGACTATCTTGGTAAAATGAACAGGTATTGAAGTGTTTGCTATGTACCGAGCATTACCAACTAGCACTCTCCACAATTAGTTCAATTAATTAAGCTTCTTGATGTTACATTGGTTAGTACCGCCACACAAACAAGAGAAAACAAAAAGCTTTCAAATTTCTAATAAAAAATAAAGAACATGGCTTCTGTATATCTTGATCCTTGTAGATTTTGGCCCTTGGCTTCTAGCTTACATGTTGCAACTCAGATTAGCCTCTGAGACAATGTTTTAAATATGGAAACTGACTACTTTCATAAGGCAGTGACCGTTAAGATGTTTCAGGTTTGGTTTTGGTTGGCATCCACTGCGTCATGATTGTCACACTATAATACAGCTGGAACAGATACTGAATATGATATGTAAAAATGGTGCTCATATAAAGAGACTAAAAAGTTGTGATTTGCTTGTAACCCTTTAGTTGAGTAGACACTTATCAGCATTTCTATGTCATTCTAGTGTTTCAGGACCCATTTTACTGTTTTCAAAGAAGTAATGCTTAATCCTACTTCACAGTTAGATTTTCTGTAAGGACAGTAAAGACCTGAATATTGTGTATGGACCTTGTTAGGTTTAGGGAGAGATGAGGGTCAGGGGAGCATGGAATCAAAGAATCCTCAGGCAAAAGGGTTTAGAAGATAAAAACATTCAATTCATTTATTTTTAGTTTAAGAAATTTCATTTTTATTAATTGTTTGCATTATTTTGAAAAGAAAATAGTTAATAACACACGATGAGGGTGACTATTTGGTCACTGCCTTTCTGAAGAGTATATATGGATATATTCTAAATCCTATGAATAATGAATATTATTTAATAATATCATGTCTTCTCTGTAAAGTAATGGAAAAATCACTGCCTTCTTTGAAAGTATTTACCAGATAAATGAACTTCCTGGGGCTGGGTGTGGTAATGTACCTTTAGTTCCAGCATTTGGGAGACAGAGGCAGACAAAGCTCTGAGGTTGAGGCCAGCCTGGCCTATAAAGCTAAGTAGGACGGCACTCTGTTTTGGAAAACAAACAAGCAAACAAAGACTTTTTACTCGAAGTTGAGGGAAAGTAAAAGCCCTGAAAAGTCTGACAGAGAGTCAAAGTTCTCACCTTTGGAGTAAAAATATATATGCATATCTAAGGGCATAATGTGTCAAGAAATTTCAGAAATGGAGCATTCACCGAGAAAACTTCGCCAGGTCTGTGGAAGCTGGGTCAGACCTTAATGTGGCTTCTCAGTCAGCTCCCATACCCAGTATTTTGAGATTGTGGATGTTCTTATTAATTTTAAGCTATTAACTGTGCCAACTTTCAATTGGACTTAAGTGAAAGTATCTCCTGAGGGGAAGAATTTTACTGAGCTGCTTTTGAATACCAAGGCTTAAAAGAGAAAATAGTTGGACCCTTAGTTCCTTTGTGTTCAAACTTTTCTTTTTTTTCTTCTCCTTGCCCAAGTTAGAAAAACACACATAAGTGCGAATCCTACACTGAAGTGTCTTTTCCTTCTATCGCAATCCTTTGATGGCAGGCGGAGCTGTCTTATGTTTTCACAAAAACAGTTGTTAAACCCTTCATTCTTTTATCATTTTGTTCATCTCCCTGAAGTCTCGGTTCTTCAACTGGAAGCAGTCATTCTCTTTTTGTATTAATGATTATTTGTAGGAATGAGGATGATTCCTCAAATAAAATCTTATGTTCTCCTTCTCCCTTGGAAAGCGTACTCTTGCCAGTTTGAGCTCACCTCTTGGAGATTAGAAAACACACTTTCCTCATGTCAAAGTCTCCACATCCTTCCACGGTGCTCTGCACATGGTGCGACCCTCAGGTGTTGTCTCTACCACTACACTTTTATTCTTTCTAATTAAAAATAACTTATTAATGTCACACCTAGTAAAAGAGCTCCTCCCAATCTTAGTAAATTATTTTCAGTTCAGCATTTTATATCCTCTTCTTATGTTCCTTGCTAATTAACTAAAATAATTATTGATTATATGTGTTTTCTTATTATTTACTAATCTGCAATCAGATTAGTGAAATAAAAATAGAAAAATCAACATCGTATCAAAATCACCTTGCGTTTTAGCTGAAGACTTAATTTTTATAAATATATGTAATATGATATCTGTCATTTCAGAGCCCTGGACAACTATTCATACCTTTATTGATGTTGTCAAGATTTATTTATTGAATGCAGTTGAGTTTCTGCATGAATCCCAACAACACAGTTGTGAATTACAGGGTCCCATTATCAGTGGAGGAAGTTTGTACCATGACTCAGTGTTAGGTCTTGTGGCCCTTCATATGCTGAACCCCTAATCCTTTTTGTAATGGTATTTGAAAGGGGTTGGGACTCTTTTGGGAATTGATTTAGACAGGGTGGTAAAATATTCCTAAGTAGTATTAGTCCCTTATGAAAGAATAATAGAGATACCATGTTCCATGATATATAGAAACATATACATGGGCCTTGAACTCTGTCTTCCTTACTCTGCTTCCTAGGTGCTGGGAATTAGAGGTTTGTGCCACCATACCCAGCAAAAAAAATACCCCTTGAAATTCTCAAGTCCTGTGCTATTAACCAGGAGCGTGTAGTGTGCCGTGGCCATCTTCCTTCATGCAGGCATTCGCTTGCAGGGTACCTGTTGATTGTTTATCATTATGTTGTCCACTTACTGAAATTTTGTGCAGTTCATATAATAGGACAATCCCAAAAATCAAACAGTGTAAAGGAAGCCTGTTATGACCCAGAAAATCATTTGTTTGGATTTTAATGAGTCACTCAGCCGTGCTGTACCTACACGTAGCCATTACCCAAGGAGAAATGGAGTTATCAGTGACATTAAATGTGCCATATGATGCTTTAATAATAAACTTCATGTTCTCCCCAAACTCCAGCCACAACCATGTGGTTTTCATTGTGTCTGTTGCCATTTGCTATGCTTGATAAGTTAGAAACTTTATTATCTATTGATTTCCTGCTGGGAATGCCTGAAAACCTTTGTGCTCCCAGCACTGCCATTGATCAGATATCAATTATTTTTTACTCTCCAAGCACAAAACATATTAAACTGATTTTGGATTTATCTGCTACATGTTAAAGGGCCTGACCCCAATTTTTCTGCTAAGGCCTTTTAGCTACGGTTTTAAGAGCAATTTTGTTCCTGACAATGTTGTTGTGTTCTTGCCTGAGAATCATACGTTGTCATTTATTTAGCTGAAAAACAGGTTTGCAACGGGGCTGGGGATCATTTCTAGGGACTTTGTGGTTCTTGGTCTAATCAGCACCAATAAATATATATTATTTGGGAAATACACTATTTTAACAACAGTTATAAATTAAATTTGAAAGTGGTAAGTGATTAAAAGAAACAAAACAGAAGCAGAAACAAAAAACCACCAAAATCAAGATATATTTCTGTCTCAGAATCCACAGCAGTTAATTTTCCTTTATACTGTGCAAGAAGCCTTGCCCTAGACTGTCATCTGGAGTTTCAAAATAACTTCCTGATTCTTTACCTGGTTTGGTATTAGCTCAGAGAGGTCTATTCTCTAATACGCGTTTGAAAACAGAATGCATTATTCTCTACTCAGAAAATCAATGTACAAATGTTTGTAATTTGAGCATTATGAAATGTAGGACATGATATTAATTAAATGCCATTTTAATTATCTTCTTAAATATAAATTTGGTGAACCCAAGTCTCAGTATGCTGTTAAGCACTATTTTCTATTAAGCAGGGCACTGCTAGCCCACATGGTGAGGAACTGCATAGAAGCACTGAATGTCTCCATAAAAAAGCTCTGGGGTTTTACCAATGCCCAATGCAGACAGTGATGTTGAAAGGTTCCTGACAAAGTCTAATCTGAAGTCAGACAAAACTGATTTTGAGACTGGGGTTTAAATAAATTATAATGTGGTTCTGGATGGAAATTAAAAAAAATTTCTGGTACACAATATGCAATAAAGTAAAACGTTCTCAGTGGTCTCGTTAGGTTGATGTTCATTGGGTGTGAGCATTTCACTGTGCCTACATTCTCAGATTAGCTTGCTGGTAGAATAGAAATGACAAGCCGAAAAATGAGCTTTGCTATCTTAAAAAAATAAACCAGGAGCTGCCAGATGTTATTGTGATGCTAATAAATATTATTCCTGTTAGCCCTTTCTTGAGGACTATGACTGTGTTAAGGCAGTGCCTAGCCAGTTTCAATACACTCAAGACTAACCTGGAAATCTTGCAAAAACTTGTATACAGAGTCACAGTATGCAGAGGCCAGTGCCAGAGATTCTGCATTTTCACGACTTAGTGTTATGACTGCTGCTCCTTGGGAACACAGGTCAGCATGCGAACTGCAAGGTCACGTGTCAGGGATTTTTCACTGTAAGCCTGTTCTCTTCCGTCTTTGGCTCACACAACACCAAGGAAACTCCTTGAGTGTGATTGTTTTACCCCATGAATGAAAGCGTGTTGTCTCAGCTAGGGTTGCTATTGCTGTGATAAAGCATCCCAACCAAAATGCTGCCTTGGAAGAAAAGGGTTTATTTCTTCTTACACTTCCAAAAAACAGACCATTGCTGAGGGAAGTCAGGGCACAAAACTGGAGACAAGAACCAGTACTGAGGCCATGAAGAAGACTGCTTACTGGCTTCCTCCTAACTCAGCCTGTTTTCTTACAGCGTCCAAGACTGGCAGCTCAGAGGGAGCACTGCCTATAGTGAGTGGGCAAATGTTCTGCATTATTTGCAGCTCTGCCTACCAATCCTATGAGGCATTACCTGCAGCTCTGCTATCAATTCTATGCGGCATTACCTGCAGCTCTGCCTACCAATCCTATGAGGCATTTTTCTTCATTAAGACATCTTCTTCCAAATGACCAAGCTTGTGTCAAGTTGACATAAAAACTATCCAGCACTATTGACCCCTTGTCAACTTGACACACACACACACACACACACACACACACACACACACACACACCATTTATCAGTCAATAACCTTTTGTTTCTTGTTGTCCTTGAGATATTATAGTAATATGACAATCTAAAACATCTCAACCTTTAAAAATCCCACAGCTTTTAAAAAATTTCAACATTCTAAAACCCTCATAATCTCCCTAAAACTCAAAAATCATTGTAAAAGTCTAAAGTGTCTCTAAAAGTTCAAAGTTACTCAACTGCAGACTCATCAAAAAAAATAAGTTAAATACTTTCTTACTCAAAGAAGAAAGAACCAAGGGACAATCACAATCTGGGCAAAGCAATACCAAGCTCCCACACCAGATAACATCGTGTTCAATATCTGGGTTTCACTCACAATTTTCTGACTCTTCCAGAAGTCTTGGTTCTCTTCTCCGGCCCCACCATCTGCAACACATCCAGCCTGTCTCCTAGACTTAGGACAGCTCTACCCCTATGGATGCTGCTGTTCTTGGTGATCATCCCATGGTACTGGCATCTCCCAAGTGTTGGGGTCTCTAACTGGGCTATGTCTTAACCAACCGTCTCTTCAGAGGCTCTCTTTAGGGATTCTGCCCCTGCCTCATGGCATCAAGCCTCAATTTCCAAATTCCTCTCCATGACCCCTTCATACCTTCAAAGCTGGTACCACTTGTATGACCCTTACACAGTCAACAAATTTGGTTGCCAGTATGAAAAGCAGTCTTGTCCCTTCTGGACCACAGTTCTGTGTGCTGTCCCAAGGAAACACTTTCCAGATTTTGCCTCAGTGGTACTGGTCTCTTCTTAATCACAGGTGATTCTCTAGCCCCAGCTGGCTGGCATCAATTGTCCCAGGAAAGCAAACTTTTCACTCTGCTTTTTTAACTCAAAATACTTTTTTAACTCAAAATACTTCAGGAGTATCCCTGATAGAGTCTTTGAGAAATTCTCAAACTTCTCTATGAAGCCTCACAAACTTGGTCACCATTGTCTACATTTCTCTCAATACTCATATCTTCCAGGCTCTCATAGAACTGTCCGTTGAGTTATGAGCAGTCAGTCCCATTTCTAGCACGAAATGCCATCAGGATACTTTCAAAAACAGGTGGTTTGTCACAGCAATATCCCATAGCTGGTAAGAATTTCGGTCTTAGCTACTATTGTTGCAATAACACACTTCATAAAAGGCAACTTGGAGATAAAAGGGTTATCCACCTTATAAATATCAGGTCATGGTCCATCATCAAAGGAAGTCAGGGTAGGAAATGAAGACAGGAACTAGGAGGCAGAAACTGAGTAGGGACCAATAGAGGAACATTGCTTACTGGCATGCTCTCCATGGCTCACTCAGCCCACTTTAATATGTGTGTATGCATATGTGTGTGTGTGTGTGTGTGTGTGTGTGTGTGTGTGTGTGTATGCATATATATATATGACAAGAATCTATGGAGATGACTGATACTAAATCACACACACACACAAATGCCCTACAGACTAGCTTAGAGGCTACAAATGGAGGCATTTTCTTGATAAAAATCCTTCATCCAAGATAACCCTAGCTTGTGTCAAGTTGACATAAAGACTAATCAGTAATGTCTTCTCTTTTTCATGGCTCTGATCCTGTCACACACAATGACTAAACTTAATGATGACTTCTCAGTGATTCAATGATGTTGTGTCAATGAACTCCAGGTTACTCAGTAGAGAATTCCATGGCTGAAGAAATGGGGAGCTCAGAATTGCAACACTCCACTGCTGAATATAGGTGCACAAAGACTCATTTATAGGAGATGGTTTGGTGGATGAAGACATTCGTCAGCAGGCCTAACAACCACTGGGAAACATGCACATAGTGGTAGAAAAAACAGTTCCGGAAGTTGTCTTTTGACCTCCATAAAAGCTGTAACACTTGTGCACTTGTGAACATGCACACACACACAAACACATCAAGGAAACAAATAATAAATGCAAGTTAAACATTGTGTGTAGGTGTCTAGGTGGGCAAAAGTTTATTGCTCACTTGGGTTAATAAGCAAATGATGGGTTATATGGTGAGCTTTTAAAGAAAAAGTATAGAGTTTTCTCATGAAGTACCTGTACTACTGCTTTCCATCCCCAAGAAATGGGAGCAAACGCTCACTTCTGCACAATACCATTCTCCTGTGCTTTGTCTCCTTGCTACGCAGCATATCTAAGAAGAACTCCTGGAAATTCATCAATTAAATGCTACTGACAGAATGATTTGCTTTGATAATATCAACTTATACATGAGATTTGAATTGTTAAACAAAAGTTAATAAGAAGCTAAAGTCAATATAAATAGATCAATAATCAAGAATATAAAGAGAATTAAAATTTAATAAAATTCCTTTGAAACTAGGGAACCAGAACTTGACTAAAGGAGTTATTTCAAAATACATCAGGAGGAAAATACAATTTGAAAACAATTTTCAGTAAGGATCTTCCAGAAAATCCACCATGTAAGTGTATTGGCAGCCCTATTTTCAGAGTAGAGCAGCTCAGAACAGTGCAATGCTCAGAACTGGGCCAGCAGGAGATCTTTTTCATATAATTTATCCTCCCATGACAGCCATTTTTTAACATAAAAATGAGCTTTGGTTCTCAAGGAATACACTTATGATGAAGAAAGAGGTTTATGGGGAAACTAACAAGTATCTAGTTTGTTATTCTAGCAAACATATGTATTTTTAGAGCCAACACATGTTCGAGATTTTTAAAATAAAAAAAATTGATCTGTATTGCAATTTTGTGGTGATTTTTGCCTATTTTCACATAAGAGAAAAGTATGTTTCAGGGGACATTAAAAAAGATTACAACAGGAACTTTTTGGGGTTTTTATTATGCCTGAAGAGCTGATATTAAAGGAAAAGCTATGTAACATCAGACTTTAGGAAAATAGAACAGAATTTCAAACTCTATATAAGTGAGAATCTTGGTTCTCAAAGGCAAACATGAACACCTCAATACATTGGTAAAGTATGTGCTTTAAAGTTCTGACAGAATTTTAATATTTTATATGCAAAGATTTTAAAAAATACATTCATGTGTATTGTGAATATTGTGTAAATAATATTCAGATTAATATAAGAATTTATTTAATAAACTTTTAGCTTATGCACTTTGATTTATTTAATTATATTTACTATTATGTGGGGACCTGAGTATACGGCTTGGTGGACGAGGTCTGATTAACACGTACAAGGCCCTGGATTCAATGGTAACACCAAAATAGAGTAAAAAATATGAATAAATTCCTATTTGCCACTGAGACAATCTGATGGACTAATAAAGGCTCTCTTAATTTTTAATTCAGCAGCGTTACTTAGGAATCACTTGTAGACACAACACTGTTTAGAAAGGAAGCATGCCATCCCAAGACTCTGGTGTTCCATTGTAATCCACTGCATGCCTCTTCCTGGCTTTCCTGTCTCATGTGTTTGCCGAAGTAGCATTTTATATAAATAGAATTATACAATCTCTGTGCCTTTTTTCTGGCATCTTTCACTCAGTGAAATTACTACTGATTCTTCTGTATTATGAGGCATTAGTGGTTTATTTGGATCGGAATTCCATTTAATGAGCATAAAGATTTTGTTTTTGAAGTGAAAGTTTTCCAGGAATTCCTGTCCCTGAAGAATCTCTAAAAATAATAAAATCAAGACATATAAGTTCATATTTATTCTTACGTTGGGTACAGATGTTGACAATATATACAATGCTGCCCTTTTAGGGTTTATTAGCTAAAATTTAGAATATTTTCTCATTTTATATGTGTGAACATGTGCCAGGATATGTGTATGTCCACCACTTGTAAGTAGGGGTTCACAGAGGTCAGAAAAAGGATATCAGATTTCTTGGAATTAGAGTTGTGAGCTGCCATGTGGGTGTTGGGACTTGAACAACAATCCTTCGTGACAACAAAAGTGCTCTTAAAAACTTAAGTCATCTCCCTAGTCCATCTCGGAGATAATTTTAATATGATTTTAGACAGAGCTAGAAAAGTGTGTATACAACTTACCATAAAACAATTAAAGCGTAAGTGTTTGTATGAAATAACATCTACCGAACATAACTTCTCAATGCTCCCATCTCAGCTGCTGCTTCTAAGAAGTGGTCAATTAGCAGGACTTTGACTGCAAATGTTAGTGCTGACTACTTGTTTCAAATGGAATTTCCTTTTTGGACAATTCACAAAAGGTGAATTTTACATTATGTATAGAGACATGGATGAAAAAACACAGAAGATTTGAATTATTTTTTACCTATAAGATGTGGCTCCAGTTTTGGATATCTTTAATTGTTTTTAACCCTGTTTCTTTCTGGCAACGGGTAGGTTTTTTAGTATGAGCCGTATTACAGAAACAACATGTGTGATTCTGATCAGCTGTAGGCAAACAAGAAGTCTATACTTAGCTGGGTGGTGGTGGTGCATGCCTTTAATCCTAGCACCTGGGAGGCAGAGGCAGGCGGATCTCTATGAGTTTGAGGACAACCTGGTCTACAACAGCTAGTGCCAGGACAGGCTCAAAGTTACAGTGAAATTTTGTCTCAAAAAATAAAAAAAAAATTATACTTGTTTCTTTTTACCCTGTGACATTTAGGGTCAAATTTTGAAGCAGTTAGTATATCTAGAGTAGGAAGATAATCATATAATATATCATATGATATAACATCACAATAAATAATATCTATAACCATAATATACATACATGTATTATCATGATCCAACTCAGTGAAATATTCAGTATTAACATTAACATGGAGTTAAAAACATGTTGCTTAATCTTGGCTGGATTTGGAGACACCTAGATTCCTAATGCACATTTCTGGTTGTGTCTTCTTCTGAGGGTGTTTTTAGAGATGACTAGCATGTAGAACATCCAGCTACAAGGAGATCTATCCTGAATGTATATGGCCTCATCCAATAGACTGAAGACTTCAACGCATAACAAACAGAAAGAGAAAGAGCCAGATTGTGAAAGTTACATCTAGTGCTCCTTCTTGATCTATGCATTCTAGTTACCACCTTCTTCACTACTCAACAAGATATCCCACCAGCACTCCCCAGAGGGCCTTCCAGTCTTTCTTTTTTGATTTGCCTCTCTTCAGCTAAGGCTTCTAGCTTCTTAGACTGAGCAGCTAATGACCTCTTTGGCTCCTGCCTTGAGCAAACATCCATCCTGGGACTATGTAGCCTCCAATTCTGTAAATGTAATCAAATAAATCTCCTTTGATAATTTTGTGTATACCCCACTAGTTCTGTTTAACTCAAGAAATCTTCCACAAACAGTAACAAGGAACTATGAATTTAGTAAACATTTGCAGAAACAATGCCACGGACATGTACATACGTGTGTATAAAAGGAGAAAAGAATTTTCTTAAATTTCTAGATGTCAAAGTTGATTTGTGGTCTGACAGTTGCATAGTGAAGCCAAGATGTGTGCCTGCATAAGCATAAATGTGCATTTTAATGCATTGATGCGTTTTAAAGATCATTTGATGCTTGAAAAGCTGAAGCATGCTGTGACTTTGAGAGTCAGCTACATTAGTTACAGGCACTGATTTTTCTTTGTTTTATTTTGTGTTTGCCTCCTACTTCAGATGCTGCTGTAGTTTGAACCTTGAATAATACACAAATGTTTATTGATTGGAGGCCTGGCTTGCAGATAGATTCTGTGAGGAGGTAGCAGAATTTTTCAGAATTGGGAACTGGAGGGAAGTCCTTGAGGACTGTGGTACGTCCGACCTCTCCTTACTCTCTTTTGCTCCTTGGTCACCCAGCTCTGACCTGCTACACACTCCAACTCTGATATGCTGTCTTACCACATCGCAAAGCAACTGGATAAACCAGCCCTGGACTGCAACCGAGAAACCAAGAACAAAAATAAAAACCTTACTTTTAGGTTAATTTTTAAAGTCACGGAAAGACTGGCAAATACAGATGTTTTAATATATTGCCAGATTTTGGTAATTAATTACATTTAACACATTCATTACAGTTAACACACTAAAGATAAATAAATTTGAGAAATGTATATTTTACTGTTACCTTCAGAAAGAGACAGAGAGAGAATAAAAGATTAGGCATCCTTAGTTAATCTTAGGAAATTAAGTCTATCTTAGTAAAACGAATTGGGAGAACTTCTTTATTTCAGGCTTTTGGACTTCATTCAGTAATAACTACAGCCATTCAAAGCAAATTGTCCGTTAAAGTACCGTTCCAGCTTTTGACAAAGTGTATCACAGTTTCCTTCCTCTGGGGAAGCACAAACCAGAGCACGGATGTTTAATTAATTAATTAATTTATTTATTTATTACTTGACGTACAGGTTCTCTGAGCCAGTGGGACAACATGCTGTGAGGAGCTCTAGAAGACATTCTAAAGAGGTTATATCTGGTCCAGCAGAGTACAAGTGAAGATGTTGGTTCTGAGCAGATATCTCCCATGATGACAAATACTTGATCATGTGTCTCATGTCCTTGGTCAGTCTGCAAACAGTTCCCACTTAAATCATGTTCCTTGATAATGGCTGCCATGGCAGCGAAGGCTCAACATTCTCAGATGTCATTGAGCTGCACAGAGATACTTCATGTGCTTAGTGATGTATATATCTAAATCACTGCTGCTAGCAACTGCCGTCTCATGTTTTTGTCTTAAAAGTTCATGCTTCAAAGGATGAATAAGAACAAATAAACCAGCTTTGGATGAAAATAAGTCTGCTAAAAATTAAAATCATCTGTAATTGAAGATTGAAACCTAACCATATAGCTGAAATTTAAATATGATTTGAATGAAATATTTTATTTTTCTGAATTATTTGCAACAATAGTAAAAGCAGATATAATAATTGTTTTATTTCTTTATGATATACAATCATAAAACAATTTGTGCCCCTTAGCTTTTTACTTTAGTTTTGATGATTGTTATATTGTAGTCGTATTAATTTTGGGTGATAAAACATGCCAGCCAAATGCTGCCGATAAAAATTCTTACTTGAAGATGTGAGATGGGAGACATTGCAAGTAACTAAAATTCCACTTGAATGTTTTCATTTTAGGGATTATTTTATGGTCTGTTACATATTACAAAATAAAATATTTATTTTCTTTTCCGGGTCGTTATGAAATGCCACTTTCCTGAAGTTGATACTGAAGTGTTTTTTTTTTTTTTTTTTTTGGTTTTTCGAGACAGGGTTTCTCTGTAGCTTTGGAGCCTGTCCTGGAACTAGCTCTTGTAGACCAGGCTGGTCTCGAACTCACAGAGATCCGCCTGCCTTTGCCTCCCCAGTGCTGGGATTAAAGGCGTGCGACACCACCGCCCGGCTTATACTAAAGTTTTTGAAGATAGATAGGCTTTCTCTTTATTTGAGTTTTTCCACTGTTTCCCATTAACGGCTTTGGTCATGCTCACTTGAGAAAGTGAGTCTATGTCCCCGTGAGGAATCATAAGACTTTGGTTTATTCTCATTTCTGTGTGTCAGTTGGATTGTGTGTGTGACGTCATCTCTGCCTGACTTCAGAGTCCTGTGGGGAGATGCCGTTACCTGGTGTCACGATCACATTCTTTACTAATATTTGATCTTTCACTTAGTTGTTCAGGCTGGTACATTTATATATTTTGATGCCTAAGTTGTCTTAAGTTTCACTAAATGGATTCCTGATCTTCTTTGTATGTCTTCAATACTCCTTAAGCCCCTCCCTCATTTTTTTTCTGGCTCATTAAGATTGCCGAGTCCTATTTTCTACTTTCATCTCCTCATTCAACTACTTTTCAAAGAAGACCCAATTTCTTTTAGCAAAGAATGATTGCATTTCCTGGTATATGGGAGTAATCACAGCAAAGGGAAGCCTTGAATGTAAATCATAATAGCAAATAATCAACAGTTTAAGAATATTCTTATGCATGCGTTTATAACTTTCAAGAATAAAAGTAGTTCATTACAGGCCGAAGGAAAAGACGTGGAGACTGAATAACTGTTTTCTCCTTTGACTGTATTTCGAGCACCTGAGGGAATTTTATAAATACTAGAGTCTGAGTCAATACCCAGAGTCCCTGATTGAATTGATTTTATGTGTTGCCCAAGCACCAAGACATGTGAATTCTTCCTATATGGTTCTAATATGCAGCTGATGTTGAGAGTTTAGAAACTACTCTTTTAGATTAAGGCAATTTCTTCCAATGTATGATTCTAGTCCACCCCACCATTTCATGTAATGAGTCTCCTGGTGTGAGTGACAACCTACCAGAACCCCTCATCCCTGGCTTAATTAGCTTCTCATTCAAAAAGCTTCCAAGAGATATAAAAATCATGTCTAGAAAATGAATTCTTGTACATTACTTATTTGGATTACAAAGTTACTGGCTAAAGCCCTTTTCTTTCTCCACGGATTGAAGTGTGTCTAGAAGAAGCCATGGCTGTCCCCATCTGCTTTCTTATAAACTCACGCTGTCACTTAGTGTGTGGGACACCTGCATGTTCATAAAGAAAGTGGGTGTGGACAGATGAACCTTGCACGTTATCGTTTTCCTTGAGTGGTTTATAGCAGAACTGATCTTTGCAGCATTACTTGTCCCAAACACTCTTGTAATAAGCATGAGTTCAAAGTCTCCCAACTTCATAGCAGTCAGAATTACCTTCGATTCCATTAATGTGAACAAGCAGCGATATAACACAGTACAAAAGATCGGTCACTCAGTCCAATTCCATGCATCCTTAGAATCACTTGTCAGAATGGGACCAATGGAGCTCTGAGATGCACATGGTGAATCCCTTGCTCCACGGCACTTTGGAAGGCACTGTGATGTCCTCAGCAGAGACGGCCACTTCAGAAACTTTGAGCCTATGGAATCCAGTGGACTTTTGTCATTTCTGCTAAGAGTCTCTTGTTTTGGTCTTTTCACAGTTGCTAATAAGGGAAACACTGAAATCAGCAAGTTTCTGACTGGGAGTAAGCTAAAAGTGGCTTTTGAATATTTTTTTTTCCGCCTACTTAGCAGATTTCTCTTGTGACAATTGGTTGTTATTTGAGGTTTCATATGGGGAGGAGGAAGCACAGGCAACATCCAATAATTTCAGGCATAAATATTCTCTCTATATATTTGTAACTGCTATTTAGTTCTATTTGAGGTTTATGATTGATCCTTGGCATGTGTCCCCAGGGTATTGCTATGAAAAAAGAAGAAAAATCATGCAAAAGAATTTTCCAAGACTTTTGCAGAACTTTGGTTGAAATTCTAGTTTTCTTCCACACTTTGTCAGTCCTCAGAGAACTAGCCTAAGAAAAGAAAGAATAAAGATACATACAAGAGCAAGTGTGTTGCAAGACCCCTGCTTAAATCTGGGAAAGCTTGTTTAAATTGGTTTTCCACTGAAAGAAAATTTAGTCAAAAATTTTAATCATACCTATGTTTACTGATGTTAAATGAGGGTTTCGAAGGTAGCAATCAATAAACAGAGATAAAAGCTTCTCCAGAATAAATGAAAGGAAATAATAAAAAGACTCACTAAGCTCAAGTGCCTCCTCTCAACAGCCACTGATAAAATATTAAAAGATTTTCCTTGTGTAATGTCTCTGGAGAGTCATCTTGCTGATCTACTAGACTGTGATTGACAACTGTGAGCCCTTGCTGGAAGCCACAAAAGTGTATCTATAATATTATGCTCAATTGCTGAAGTTTTTCTTCCTAAATAGGGCTAGAAATAACATACCACAGAGTGGTGGGCTTTTAAGGAACAGGATCTTCTTTCCAGTCTAAATGAAGTTTAATTGGCTTTGTTATCAGACACTGTGCACTTCAGGAATGTGAAAAGGAAAACAAATGCCAAAGAACCCTGGAAACAACAGTATAAAGAATGTGTTATACTTAAAGACACATTAAATAGTTCTGGAGGAATTAAAGACTCACTGGAAGAAATCATATATAGGAAAGTAAGGAGCTTAGACTACACAGTGTCCCTCCAACAGCTCATGCGATGAAGATTTGTTCTCTGGCTAGTGGTACTCTTTGGACAGGTGCTTAAAATGATAAGATGTAGAACTAGCTGGAAATAGGTCACTGGTAACTGTCCTTCTGAGTAACTTTCCTCAAGGCTTTTTCCTGTCTTCCTGTTTTCATCCTGTCCATGGAGAAGTGCATAGTCTCCTCCCTCACTTGGCACTGCCACCTTGATACTCAGTCTCTTCTAAGGCCCGATGGAAAGTAGCCATTGACCACAGACTGAAGGGTCTTCCACTGTGATCCAAAATTACCATTTTCCTCCCTTAAATCAGTCTATGAGGTACTGTTGTCATAATGATGGGACACAAAAGGGAATGTTTTCTATATTGCTAATGTGTTTTGTAAGCATAGCAATGGAGCTAATCGATTTATGAGCACAATCATTATTTATCTCATGAAAAGCCAGTGGCATCAGTGATCACATGTCCATTTTACATGAAATGAAGGACCTAAAATTCAGAAGTCAAGGAACTTCTTTCCAAGTTCTTAATAAATAAGTGGCTTAGCTTGAATTGGTAATACTGCAAGTATTACCATGGCATCAGTTGGCTTTTAGGACCATGATGCTCTACCATGGCACCAAGTGACTCTGAAGATCTAATGAAGATGCGGTAAAGAGGAACAGTTGGTAGATGTTTATGAAGAAAGAAACACAGGGAAGTGTATTTATTCTCTTGTCTAGCTCCAGGAACTAGTTAATGGGAAGGGCAAAGAAGATCAGCCCTCAGATTCTGCAGGGCTTATATTTGACTTTACTATGAAAATCATACAGACTTTGAGCATTGGGCATCCTCCTTTCTTATTCTTACATCATGTCCTGATTAGATAATGCAGTGAAAATCATGGTGTGATATACTGAGGCTATTAGGGAGCTTTTTAGTATGTGGACAAATAACTACTTTGCAGAGGTGGGAGAAGTGGCGGCAGAAGGAACATTTTACTGTGGCTTTCAGGAAACAAATGAGTCGTGTCTGGATTATGGAAACAAACATGGGCTAAATGTTAGACTTAAAGCCCATGTGAGTTATCTGATGATAACTTTTAGATGAGATTTTTTTAAATGTGGAGATCTGGTATCTAGCATAGAAGGCATTGATGATAAACTATCAAACTCTGAGTATGATCATGAACCTAACTTTGTGTCATGAGTTTACATACTATAGCAACTGCTTTGTCTTCACTGTTTTGGTAACCTTGTCAAGTCCAGTCATCTTTGGCCTCACTAAAATCTCCTTTCTCTTCAGGGTCATTATGATATAACGTTGTTACAACTTACCTCACTTACCCAAAACCCAATGTGCCTGATGGTTACTTATCATGATGAAACCTCCAGTCAGCCCTAAAACATGTGAACAATTTGGCTGTTCTTTATTTTTTCTTTTCCTTTTATGCATGTGTGTGCTATGTGTATGTATTATGTATTCCTGCATTGGCATGTATGCCCATGAATACCCGTATGGAGGCTGTGTGTGCACATGTAGAGACCAGAGAGGGCATCATATGTTTTTCTTTATCATCTGAGCTTTGTTTTACTGAACCAGTAGCTTGCTGTATCATGTAGAAAGAATTCCCAGTGAGCTCCTAGTACCTAAGTGCCCCAGTGGTTTGAGAGATACTATTCTCTGAAGGACTAACATAGTTGAATACTTTGTCCCTTGTAGGTGGAAAGTTTGGGAAAGATTAGGAGGTATAACCTTGTTGGAGGGAGTTTGTCACTGGGATTTGAGGTTTCAACAGCCTCTGTGATTCTCAGTGTACTCTCTCTCTCTACCTTGTGGTTATAGATCAAGATATTAGCTTTTAGTAATTTCTTTGCTCCGTCATCATGGACTCAAACCCTCTGAAATTGTGAACCAAATTAAGGACTTTCTTTTATAAATCACCTTGTTCATGGTGTAGTTTTATCACAGCACTACCAAAGTAACAAGCTGTCATTCTACAAGACTGAAGCTATTGGTGTGCATGTTAGCATTAGTTTGAGTGCTGGGGATTTGAACTTAGGTCCTTACTCTTGCACAATAAGCATTTGTACCAACTAAGTCATCTTCTCAGTTCTCCCTCATGTTTACTAACCTATCCACTTCTCTGTGGGAGTATCTAGAGAAAAGGGCTGGGGATTTTAGAAACTGTTCCTAAGGTTATCTCTGCCTGTCCCTCTCCTCACCCTTGCTTTGATCATCCTGTTGTCTCCAGGTTCCCCATTATTAGCCTTCTGCCATTATCACCAACTTCTTTGATTCTTGTGACTAAACTTCTTCCATTTTATCTTATGCTTTTATTTCATTGTGCTTCACCGCATACACATATGGCTTTAACAAGGCATAAAAGATAATATAATTCATGCTGCATCTTTTTTCTGTGATTCAGTCTGAGGCATTCTGCTTTCTGCTCCACTAATATGTGTGTGTATATGTATACATATATATGTTGAATAAAAAATTATTTTGAATAAAATCAGTGTGCTTTATTATTTAAATACATTTTAGTATCTGAAACTCATGCATCAAAAATGATAACTAGATAAAAGGGGATAGTGTCAAAAGTTGCTTTAATATTTATGTGATATTTAGGCAAGTATGTATGCTATTTAACCTTTTATATTTAACATTTTGACCATGAGTAATTAATAAAAAATAATTTCACAAACCTTGAAATATCTACAAAAATGTAATTCTACCACAAGATGATGATATTATCTTTAATTCATGGTAAATTCCCTGAGAAAGGATGGTATCAAAGCTGTCATTTTTATGTACATTTATCTATTAGCTTTCTTATCACATAGTAATATGTGTAAACATATTGATCACAATGTTTACAGTCTTTTTGTTCATTTTTCAATTCAGACTGAAAACATTGCTTTCTTTAATTTTCACTGTCACAACCATGATTTTGTCTTCCTTATCTATTATATCTATTTGGCTTCTCAATTTTATAATTTGAGATTCAAAAATAAACATTTAGCATGGTTTTATTGTCCAGTTGAATTACCTTCTTCATCATCCTATATTCTATATTAATCACTGATAATATTCCCTGTTGCAATCTAATTTGCCTTTTGATTTGACTGACAGCTCTAGGAGGCATTGTGCCAGGAGGGGGAGGCAGCTGGTCGTGTGGCACCTGCAGTCAGGAAGCAGGGAGTGAACAGAAAGTGGGACTGGGTGGTAAAATCTCAGGTCTGTCCCAGAGATTCATTTCCTCCAGTTAGACTCCACATTTATAAGGTCCCACAACCTTCGCAAACCCTGTCAGCTGCTGAGGACCACGTCTGCAAACACATGAGCCCACGTCTGGAGAGCATCTCACATTTGAACCATGACATGCATATATTTGTGTTGTCTTAACATCAATGTATCTGTTTTAATCTTTAAAATTTTCCTGTAGCCAAATATAATTGGGTTTTTAGTTTTCAAAATACAACCTGACAATATATGTATTTTAATTATAATATTTAGGCCATTAGCATCTGAAGTATTGTCAATATATTGAGGTTTAAATTTTGTGTCATATTGACCTTTCCCCTTGTCTCTTTTTATGAGTTATTAGAGTAATTTGTACTTTTCATGACATCTTCACTGTCAGCTTAGTGAGTATATCTCTAAATATACTTTATTTTCTTAGCAACTACTGTTGTGATATATATGAATGATAAATACATGTATACAGTACATGTACGACATGTAAATATGTAAAAAAAATCACATGTGTGTCTGTGTGCATGTGTGTGCGTGCGTGTGTGTGTGTGTGTGTGTGTGTGAACTTACTCATGAGCACTGTGCTTTTGAAGGCCAGAGGGTGATGTCCATGGATGCTCACTACCTTATTCTATTTATACAAGTTCTCTCACTGAACTTGGAGGTGCCATATCAGTTAAATTCACTGGCCAGAAACCCTGGGATTGGCCTTTTTCTGCCCCCTTAATTCCCAGTGATTACAAATGTACCACATCCGGCTTTTTATCTTGGTGCTAGGGACCTGAGTTGAGGTGTTCATGGTTTTTTTTTTTTTGTTGTTGTTGTTTTTGTCTTTTGCAACACATACTTTATCCACCTAATTGTCTCCAGAAGACGTTTGGAGGAGAAGACATGTGTCATTAACTGGAGATGAGGATATGGGGGAAAAGAGACAACAGGAATGGTCTGCTACAAAGCTGGGAACAAGGACTGGGAAGCTGGATTTGTAGGAGGGGAGAAGAGTGAAGATCTGAAGTTATCCTACAGGCTTCTCTGGTCACAGTGACTACAGATATTTTTCATTACTTTATTTGATTTTATTGTATTGTATTGCTGGGGAGCACATTCAGAAACCTACTTGTAGTGGGAAAATATTCTATTATTTTCAGTCCCATCCATTTTCAACATTTTTGACATATGTAAAATTTGTATTTAAGAGTTTAAAAGAAAAATAGCTACCTTTTAGATTTATCTACACTTATTGTGTCTTTTCATCTCTTTGAATTCGTCTGAGTTTCTGTTTTAAATGATTCTTCTCCTGAAGAATTTCTATTAATATTGCTTGTGATTTGACTGTGTTATCAAATAATCCTTTCAGTTGTCATTTCTAAATGAAGTTTATTATTATTTTTTTAAAAAGACATTATTTTTTCCCCTGGAGAATAACATACTATTTCGTGACTTCTTATGCTTTCAGCATTAGAATTATGTCATTTCATGATTTTATGATTTGTATAATATATAACTGGAATTCTATATTAATTGCTACTCCTGTCATTTTCAGCAATCTTTCTCAGTCTCACTCTGTCTAATCTCACCCAGGGGCCTCTTCATTTCAGATGAAACATTTCCATCTTTAGGATCTGCATTTACTTATTTCTCATTGTTTTAATCTCTTTTTGTTCATCTATATTCCCCTCTATTGAGCACATGAAGCTGATTTACGCAGTTTTTTGAGGACTCGGTCCCATCCATGGTGTCACATGGGTCATTTTCTGTGTCTGTTAGCTAGTTTTTATGTAGATGATGGGTTATATCTTTCCGGTTTTGAATGTTTGCTCTTCTAAGTTGTATTCGTAATTGGGAGTGTCTGTACTTGGATGTATTCTTGTTAACTGTTTAGATCCTCGTGGGCTAGGTTTTAGCTCAGTCAGGACAGATGTCAAGTGCTTCACTCTGGTGATGACTGAACTGAGAATGCTGTAAGCATGAATCTTTTTCCCTTCAAGTCAACGAGGACACAAGCCTTTGTGTCTCCCTCACAGATTTCTAGTCTGGTGATCTTGCGACGAAATAATTTCATCTATTTCCTGTGTCTCAGCCACTGTAAGTCCGATTTGGTTCTTTTCTAGGACCCTTTACATGCTAGACAAGGTCTATGTCAAAGAACTCTACCTTCAGCCTTTTTTAAAAATAGTGTATGTATTTTGATGACTTCAAAAGTATCTTAAAGAGCTATAAAGCAATGACTGTAAGTATTCAATAATCCATAGGCCCATTGCCACGAATATGCTCTTTTTAAACAGTTCTACCTAAACATGTATTATATTCAATAATGACTATACAAAATATGAGACAATATATAATTTTTTGAATCAAACAATTAATCGGTAGCTCTAGGGGGATATTTGATACACTGTGAACCCTGAGTTTGCTTTTGCATTAATTAAATAAGACTAACCCTGGATCAGGAGGCTTCATTAGCAACTAGTTGACGGAAAAGAGTGATAGAGTCTCAGAGGATATCCAGGAAGAGATAGAGAGACACAGGAAGTCACAGGGTAGGGTTTTGACTGGTGCAGATAATTTGGTTTGGCAAAGCAGAAGCACAGGTGTTCAGTGGATGCCAGCAATGAGAGAGGGTTAGCTAGTTGTTGCCAAACCTTTCTGAGCTTGCAGATCTTCACCCCAGACTTTGAATCTTGAATCTTACTCATAATTAGAAAGACAGAGATTTAGTTAAAGCTACTTTTAGTAGCAGAAATAGGGCCAGTATCTGCAGGAGTAGAATCCTCACCAGGTGAGGCCTGAGCATCCAAGTCACTGCTAACAGCAGGTTGAAAACTGTCAGAGTTGCAATTGCTGGTTGAGATTGCAGTAGATTAAGGCACTGCCACTGTGCCAAAGTTTAAACAAAGTTAAAATTGTTATGCCCAAATCCGTGAAGTCCCCTAAAAGTCCACAAGAAGACTTATGTATGTAAAAGCAAAAAGCCTTTATTTTATGCAATTTTTCAAACTTTATCTCCCCACATGTCCAACATATTAGAATAACTGGTGAGCCCCGAGCTCAGTTCGAATAGGGTTTTATAGTAGTAAAGATGGGTATGAAGTGTTTTTGAGGGTTAGGACCCCTGATTGACTGACATTTGCTAGGGGTGTCCTGGTGAGTGTGCTCTGGCAGGTGGTCCTATTTACAGTTCTTGGAATGTTAGGCATTTCCTTTGGATGGTCTGTTTTTGGGTTGTGCTCAGGTAATCTTAGTTTATGATCCTTTCTGAGACCAGGTATTGCTTCAGGGTAAACCACTGAGACTCAGGGCTCCATTTAAATTTATCCATGGCTGAGTTCTACTCTGGCAGGTGATAATGGTTGAGAGTAAAGAATTTCCTTTGGGTGATTGTTCATATTAAGCTTATCGTGGCTGGCTTCTACAAATATCATTTATTTTATAAAAATATATGTTTGACCAAAGATGAGTATTTATGTTTTACATCAGTATTTAATGAGTTAAAATACCGTATTTTATTAGGCATATCATGTATTGCCTTCAAGTAAACATCAAATTTAAAATATCGCACAAACAACTAAGGTTGCAAAGAAATGTTCAACAACATCACACTTTAAATAAGGAAAGGATAGCACTATATACATTTTTAAGGGTAGAATCAAAAAGCACTATTTATAAAGAACAAAAAATCAAAATAAATTTCTTCTTTTGAGTTCATGAGGAAAACCTGTTCACTTTCCTACAATTGTAAGAAAAGGGGCCATCAGAGCAAATAAGTAATAACCTTACAAGCGAATGAATTTGGGTCAATGTTATGCAAAAGTAAGCACTAATTCAAATTTACCAAGGCAGGCGAGGTTTCTCCCAGCTAGTAAGAGGGTTGGTGAGAGGACTCAGTAGATAAAGACACTGAGGCCAAGCTACCAGGTTTATCTCTTGAATCCATTTGGTAGAAGAGAAGAACCACTCTGCCAGCTGTGCTCTGACTTCCCCCCACCCCCCGCTATGGCAAATAAGCTCGTATGCACAATCCATATATGCAAATATATAAATAAATTAAAAAATACAAAGGAAAGTAAATGTAAAAAGTTGCAGTTTTCTGAAACACCAGTTTGTGATTCAGAGGCATGGCTATGAAATACCTAACACCAAGGATCACAGAAATTACCAAAGAGCTGTATACTTTATTATAAATATTCTTCATTTCTCCTCCCAAAATTCCATGTGAAGAAAAATTGTGCCCATCAGTATGATTTGTTGTGAATTGATGACTAATCTTGATGCATACAGTTATATCTAAACCGCTTTAATCATGTAGTCATGGTCATCCCAAGCATTGGCCGTGTGTGTCAAAGTTGTATAAACACCTACTTAGTCGATCATAAATATTTTTGAAAGCATTCCTCTCTTCCTTTTTGCTCTTTTGATTACATTCCCGAAGGGGAAAAACCAACTTTAGCTGAGGTCAAAATCCAAGTTAAAAAATAGTTTTAAAAAACGCTTCTATCTTTCTACAGCTCTAGTGACTAAAGGACAGGTGTGAGGTTTAGTTCTTCCTCTAAATGCTCCTTCTTACGTGTCTGACTCCATGCCGTATGTGTCTTTTGTCTCATTTTTTTCCCCAAAGTGCTTCTAGCCCACAGTTTGTCTTTCTTTACTTTACCAAAGTGCCAGACAAAGGTCTTCCTTATTAAATGTAGCGTCTGTATTCAACTTCTGGGAATTAAGTTCTTGGTCATTTTCTTATCTACTTTTGAATATGAAGTTATTTGATGCAATCATGTATTATTATTCATTAAACTGTCTCTTTATGTTAATGAGAGCAATCTGATACGCTGAAATAATTAACAATGTATTGTTATTCATCATTACAAGGAAAAGGGCACTCTGTTCAAAAATCTATGTAGGTTTCAATAATTGGTTCATTGAGTCAATAAAAAAGAAATTAGCTTTCTTAATTTTGCAAAAGCCATTTGAATAGAGATCCCGGGGCTCATAAGAACAAGAGAGAAAGAATGATCAAATTTTCTGGAAGAAATGGATTTGATGAACTTATTATGATACTGATATTTTTAAAAAGCAGAACATGTGCACTGCATTTCAGATGTTTTAATCAATATTTTATATTTCCACTCACCTTTAAAAGTTAGAATTAGTCTCTATATTTTTGTGGGGAGGGGAAGGAGGGGAAATTGTGGTCAGGATGTAATATATGAGATAATAATAACAATAACAGCAATAGTTTATTTAAAATAAGGATTTAAATACATAAGATTTTAAACAACTATATTTTAAGTTAATTTTAGGTTTACAGAAGATTTGGGATTAGCAATAATTCCCATGCACCCTCTTCCTCCACCCACAGCTTCATACAGCCCACAGGTTCTATCAGTTCTGTATCCATTGTCATCAGCGGTCCAAAGAGTTGGTAAATATGAATAAAGCTTTTATTTATATCTCTGTGTAAGTTTGGGAAGGACCAAAGTTTTCAATATATTTGAGAAAATACTAAAAAAAAAAGAGATTGTTGGTGTTTATGGTAAGGATATATTGAACTTTGCAACAAAATGACCAAATTGTGTCTCAATGAGACATAGAATTGCTACTTTATATTCTCACTATACAATATTACTATAAAAATAAAGTCAAAAAAGTGACAGAAGAGATGGCTCAGTGAGTATGAGAGCTGACCTGCAAGCATGGTGACCTGCATTCTAGTTCCCAGAATCCAAGTCAAAAGGCAGGAATGGCTTCCTAGGCCTAGCAGCCCAGCATTGTCAAGGGGCAATGAGGAGCAGATCTCAAGAGCTCTTGAGAAAGCCGGCCTTGAACAAACTTTGAAGTTTTAGCTTAGTGAGAGGTCTTATTTCATGGCAATATGGCAGAAAGCCACAGAAGGAGATAACCTGATGATATGTTCTGTCCCTTGAATGTACAGGACATATACCTACAGGTTCACATACACACACTGCACACACACACGAAACACATCTAGAGAACAAGAGTGATTTTATCAATATGTAATCTTTTACTAGATAGTCTCCTTGGAAATACTGGGTTATGTACACGATATTTCACACAGCTGACTCATGTCCACTTTGAATAAGGTATGCGTCCAATAAAATACTTCCAATAAAATAAAACATCTTCCTTATAACTGATAAAACATGCATTTTTATATTAGTAAATTCATTATTCACCAAGATTTTTTATCTTCCATTCTATTAAAAAGATGCACCATATCTGCCAATTTTCTTTACTAGTATTGCTATATATATATATATATATTCCATTTTATTATCGATTATTTTAATATGTTTCCATTTCTTTCATCGATATGCAAATACTTGAGTCTAGCACCTCATTTTTACTCTTATTGTTCCTGAGGCAGTTCTGACCATATAATGCTTGGAGTATTGTCTACATTCACTAAATATTTAACAAATACAGTACTTGATCATACTGTACACTGCTAAACGCCTATGTAACAATCAGCAGCGTCCTCTTATATCCTGTATTTTTCCTGCAGAATTCTTATTTTGTCCAGAACCCATAGTTTCCATGAGGCTTCTTACTTCACTTATCCATCGTTACTTCTGGTATTTCCATTTGAATAGGTCTATGGGACTTTCTGGAAAAAGCAGGTCAGGTGACACACGAGTTTTACCCTCTAAGTTATTCTCTTTCAGGACCAGTTGGGGTCATATGGCTGCTTTTTATTCTCTTCCATCCCGTTTTCATGTGAAACTTGGCGCTGTGGAAGGTCTTGTGTGGAGCTGAAGGAAGTTGGCAAGAAAATGCTCTCAGAGTGGCTGACGGAGACAGAAGAAGGGCAATGGTGTTTGAAGTCCCCAATTAAGACAGTCTTGAGTAGATCCTATGAGTAAAATATGTTTTGCAGAGTGCTATATCTCTTTCATTAGAATTCTGGCTACTTGCAAACTCAGCTATATTAATATTAATCAACATAAGAGCATGCAGCAGGATAGAAGGCTTAGCTGATAAAGAGCAGGCTGTGAAAGCAGGAAGAGCCATGTTTAGATCTGTGAGACCCACATGCAAAGCCAGGAGCAGTGACACATGTCTCTAATTCCAGTCCTCGAGAGCCAGAGGCAGACACATTCCTGTGGCTTTCTGGGCACCAATGCAGCTAAATTGTTGAGCATCCATTTCAGTTAGATCTTTTCTCAATAATTCAGGCAAAGAATGATCGAAGGGCCATTTGGCCTCTGGTCTCCACACACAGCAGTAAGTCGTGCAGTTCATATAGTCTATTTCTTTTATCCCATGGGATGGCCATGATGAAAATCACATTTTATCACTTTCAAATTTAGTTCAGTGTTTCACAATTACTTTTAACAATAAATGAGAAGCTCTAATTGGAAAAGTCAAGATGTCATTAATACTATTACTTGGACTATAGTAATTTATTTTTATATAACCATTAATATCTTTACCACGTAACAGGATGATAATATGCATAAACTCCAGCGCAGGTGACCCTTTTAATTTTCACTATTGGTGTCAGTAGAGGCATAGAAATACAATTTTTTCATTAAAAACAAGTGACCCAAAGAGTTCAGTGTCAGATGTAATAACATTCTGGTATTCTGCGATATTGGCTTATGGATATTATTTAATAGTCTGTCAAAAGTCATTACAATTTATTTAAAAATGGCATCGAGTACAGATTATTCATGTGGGAAGAAGGAGCATCTAATTCATAGCAACAGCCATTTTATTGTATTACACATAGTTACTGAATACATCTATATATAGTTTTCAGTACCGTTTTATTGAAGGTATTCAGTTCAGTTGTGAGATGATTAGTCTGAATGCCTCAAGTCTATGAAAGGGACATAAAAATTTTGAAGATTTTAATTATGAGGTGGCACATGACTATCAAACAGGCTCTGACAGCCAGAAAATGTTTACTTTGCTTGTGAGTTGTATGCAAAATTACTTTTTCATAAGCAACACAAAAAAATTTTAAACAACTTTTTTTAAAAAGAATACCAAGATTGTAGGAGCCAGAGGGGTTGAGGACACCAGCCATGAGAACATGGCCCATAGAATCAACTAAGCGGGGCTCACAGGGGCTCACAGAGACTGAGGCAGCAATCATGGAGCCTGAACGGATCTGCCCTAGGTAGGAGAAGTGGAGAGAGCGGAATCTGCTATTGGGATCTATTACATAAGAGCAGAGTCCCTGGCACTTAGCTGGCTTTTGGGAACCTGTTCCCCAGGCTGGATTACCTTGCCCAGCCTTGACACAAGGGGGGATCTGGGTCCTGCCTCTACTTGATGTTGGGAAGCTAGCCTCTTTCTGAAGGGGAGGAAGGAGGAGAGGAATTGGAAGGGATAGGTAGGAAGGGGAGGGGACTGTGGTCGGTATGTAAAATAAATGAAAAAATGATTATTTAAATAAAACAAAACAAAGCAACTGAAAAAACAATATATGTAGGAATCATGCCATACAAAATAATAATCAGGGTGTCTTTCTGCCTTGGGGAAGCAGAGACAGGACAGGCTAGCCTACTTGGTGAGTTACAAGCCAGTTGATCCCTTACAACAAAAAAATAAAAATAAAAACCCAGGAGGTAGGCAGCATCTGCTGAAGAATGAATGGCACTGAGATTGTCTTTTGTTCTCCACAGGAAAATGTACATTTGTACCTGAAAATACATAGACATGCATATGTGAATATAAAGACACAAAAGAATCATAGTCTCAACACTAGTAACACTGTATTTGTCAAAGAAATTAGTGGGGGAGCAGCTTTGGTGATAGATGGTGTGGCCATTAAGATGGTGTAAGAATAGGGACAGGAAGCAGTCTATAAGGACTTGAAGAGTGTAGGGAAGGCTTACATTAGTCTTAAGAGGAGAGAAAAGCAACGGGGCAGGAGATTGGCATAATAAGCAAGGAGTTACCCAAGAGCTCCAAGTCTGGAATTCCCAAAATGTGTTTCAAAGATATCAGTGGGAGAGAGGGGACTGCAAGTTCACTGGAGAATTGGGGGCCAAATCTCATATTGTTACTTGCTTTCTTGTATACTGAAGTTAAAAGTTATTTTTGTATTTTAAAATGTTTTACATTCTCTTACCTTGAGGGTTGTTAAGCTTCCATCCCATCAATTCATGAGGACACACTGAAATTGCCTAAAACACAGAACCGTTAATTTCATACAATTAGTGATCCAACAAGAGCTAATCACAGATGAAATGTAAAGACAAATGGATGAATGAAAAAAAATATTTTCCATTTGTATTATTTGTATAATAATTAATACATATACATATATGTGAAGAGAAATGGTGAAAATGACCTTATCTAAGGAAGAGTTATTTCAACATTTTTAAAGATTATTTTTATATGTATTGGCCTTTTGCCTGTATGCATATATGAATATAAAAAAATAAAAATAATTTTATTTCCATTTAGCAACATGTTAAATATGCGGAGAAAAGAAGAATGACATGAAGGAAGGTTTATCAACTTCTAAATTGACTTTAATTGTTGACATGTTTCATTGTGTTATTAAAACTGGATGGGAACTGTGTCAGAGTTAGTATGGATTCAATTTTGTGCAGGTTGAGCCTGAGGTCCTTTTGAGGTTTGCAGATCAATATATCAAATAGACAAGTATATGTGAGGTCAGAGAAGTCCAAAATGTGAGTAAACTTAGAGCCATCCACAGCAGTTAAAATCATTAGGATGGATGAGATACACAAAGATATAGGAGCAAATAAAATCAGAATTCTTTGTCTTTAATTTTAAGAATTTAAGCATTTGTTGCTTAAATGAAGTATTATTGTCCTGTGATTAAAACAGAAAAGGAGAGTTTGGAGGAGAAAGGAGAAACTGGTAAATCATGGAGCTAAAGAAATAATTTTTTAAAAAGGTGTATTTAGACACATCCATGCTTTAATGGACTATGGAAAGCACCTGACTAGGAGAGCATGGAGAGATGGCTCAATGGTTAAGAGCACTTACCACTCTTACAGAGGACCCAGGTTCAGTTTTCAGCTCTGTTATTCTCTTCTGACTTCCCCAAAGTGACAGACACAGCACACATCTAATGCACATATATGCATACAGGCAAAAGGCCAATACATATAAAAATAATCTTTAAAAACGTTGAAATAACTCTTCCTTAGATAAGGTCATTTTCACCATCTCTCTTCACATATATGTATATGTATTAATTATTATACAAATAATACAAATGGAAAATATATTTAAAGAAATAAATAGGCTTATGTGTTCTTTTTATGTACATATTAATCTCTTGGTTATCTGGAATAAGTATTTATAACAAAACCAAATAAATTCATTAAGTGATAGAATCTCATAACCTTGATTGTCAAATACATAAGACTATTCAGCAACAATGAAAGCTGTTATCAAATCAAAGAAAACTGACAAATTTGGAAAAGTTGGCAACATATATGATAAAGATTTAGGATATGATACAATATTCCTAAAATTCAATAAGAAAAGTTTGACCACTGAAATACAAAAAAAAGTCAACAAAGCTGAATAGCCAGTTTAAGAAAAAGACTTGCATATTATTGGTAAACTTGAAAATAAATATTCAACAAATAGTCTTGCAGACTCTAAAAGAAGCTAACTCCTTATTGGAAAGATATACTTCCACCTTCTGGCTCAAACTAATACACTTCCACCTTCTGGCTCAAACTAATACTGATTGATTATTTTTATAATCAGTTTCTGTGGACAGAAACTCAGAAGAAGTGAGGTCTTTGTGTAGGATAAGTTTTTGTGTCTTTAAAGCTTATTTAAAAAACACTAAGCCACCAAATATGATAAATGCTATTGGAATTCAAAGCTCTGAAGAGGATGCAAGGAGATCAAGAATGTCTCTTTTCGGTGCACCCACACACTGAGACAATGGGGATGTTCTATCGGGAACTCACCAAGGCCAGCTGGCCTGGGTCTGAAAAAGCATGGGATAAAACCGGACTCTCTGAACATAGCGGACAATGAGGACTCCTGAGAACTCAAGAACAATGGCAATGGGTTTTTGATCCTACTGCACGTACTGGCTTTGTGGGAGCCTAGGCAGTTTGGATGCTCACCTTACTAGACCTGGATGGAGGTGGGTGGTCCTTGGACTTCCCACAGGGCAGGGAACCTTGATTGTTCTTCGGGCTGACGAGGGAGGGGGACTTGATAGGGGGAGTGGGAGGGAAATGGGAGGCGGTGGTGGGGAGGAGGCAGAAATCTTTAATAAATAAATAAGAATAAATAAAAATAAATGTTAAAAAAAAAGAATGTCTCTTTTCCTAACCATCTAGAGGAATGCAGAAGTGTAGAAATGAGAGGTCGGGAAGTTGAGAGCTCCATGTCATTCAAGTCTGGAAATAGCATTTTATGTATATTTGCTCATTTAAAATGAATTTTTATGATGGATAAAAATGTAATTTTCCAGGAGACATCATACATCTATGTTTTAACTCTGTGATCGTATGCTTGTTGACCAATGTGCTGTTCACGCATTCAGAATTTTCAGGACTATTTCAGTGTTCATGGAAATATAACCTGAACTGTCAGCAATGATATTTAAAATGCATTATCTTTATCAATAGAAGTTTCTGTTGTTTTGATAACGTCAGGAGGATGAATAACACACAATCAGGGAACTGCCCGGAGCAAACAAGAAGAAGTAACTCAGGATGGATTCATCTTTCAATAAATCCAACACATTCTCACCTTTCGATCTTAACATCCCAAGAAGATAGGCTTAATTTAAAATTTATTTGCATGATTTGAACTCTTGAACCTTTGATTTAATAGCATGTTATGCCATTTTGCCTAAATGACCATGATTTTTGTATTCATATGGAGATGAAATATTCTAATGTAGAATATTGACAGGGTCATTGAGAATTTATCAAAATATTAAAGAGGCAGATTAGTATAATTACAATTTCATGGTTCATACTACCTATTCAAAATTTCTGAACACAATTTGTTGAAACACTTAATAAATTCCTGTAAAACCATGCTGTGAGTTTTTAAATAAATGCTTGTTCATGTGATGAATGAAACTGGAGCTAAAGTACTCTTTTCCATTTGAATTTTTCTTCTTGCACAATGGTTTTTCAACCTTTAAGTATGTATTTCAATATTTTCTGGAAGACCTAAAAATTGTAGCGAGAGAGGCCAGCACCCTTTTCTACTCCGAGACTCAAGCAGAAGCTGTGCCTCTTGTGGTGGGCATTGCTGTTTTTATTTTATTTTCACAGATGAGGGTAGGGCTGAATTTGTTGTGCCCAGAGTCTGTGCCCCAAGAGACCAGATCTGATGCAAAAGCAGAAGTGTTTGGTTTTGTTTGGTTTGGTTTTCTTTTCGAGGCAGGGTTTTTCTGTGTAGTAGTCCTGGCTGTCCTGGAATTCACTTTGTAGACCAGTCTGGCTTGGAGCTCACTAAGATCCACCTGTCTCTAGCTCCAGAGTGTTGGGATTAAAAGGTGTGCCCAGCTGGGCCATAGTGTCAAAGAGTCTTTTAATTGCGAGTTCGAACCCTGGTTTCTCAACTGCCCTGACGCAGTGGTGAAGAAAAGAGACCCTGAGCAGCAGTGGGGCGAAGCATATATTGGAGGTAAAGCAAAGGCGGGGAGTTTAGGGGTCTGCAGTCTGCATAGGAACAGATGCAGGGTTGGTGTACTTCTGAGCTGGAGGCACTTATCTTTGGTTAATTGGTTAGTTTGCCTTTGCAAGGACGTTGCTCTATCTTGGGTTGCTGTGGTTACTATATTCCACCTTCATCGGAAAAGCATGGCCTGAGCCTGCTAGTCTAGCCTCTGATTGGCTCTTTACCATAGTGGAGTGGGGATATCTTGTGCTTTCTTGTGTGTGTGTGTGTTTCTTGTTAATTTAGGACAGAGCGAGGTCCTGGGAGCAGCACATCCTGCTGAGTCAGGAGCCCACCTCCTGCTGTGTCTTTCCAGGGATCTCAGGAAGGGCCTGGGCTCTTCCTCCGAGGCTGCTTCCTGATTCTCAGGAAATCAAAATGGAGACTGGTTCTCTGAAGAGAAGACAGAGCAGCCTATTATGGCATTTGCTTGGTCCTCTCAAATTAAATTTCTATATTGTAAAAGTTTTAAGAAGTCTTTGCGTGCACTAAATTGCAAAAGAACTTGTTTTTTAAGTATTAGTTTTTATTTTTTGATATAACAACGCACATTATTTTTCTCTTATCTTGCCTCCCCAAGCACCCACTCCCTCCTGTTTTCTTTCAAATTCATGGCATTTTTTTAAGTTGTTGTTTTACACACATGCACGCGCGTGCGCACACACACACTCACACATACACGTTCAATCTGATCAATGCATATGTTATATGTATATGATTTCAGGACTCTGCAAGCTCACAGGGCCTCGAACCCAGACAAATAACTATGGTGCCTGGAGAAATCTAAGAGCAGGAGAAATGATCTTCCCGTGAAAGAGGTCCCCATCCAGTACCCAGAATAGCTTTTTTAAGGGTGAAAACACCTTTAAGAGTCACAGAATAAAGATGTAACTGGAGTTCAGTCATGCCCTTGAGCTGAATGGTCTCCACAGAGCGCTTCTCACCCAGTCTGTTTGCCTGCTGGTCTCATGTCTTTGCAGGTAGCTTCATGCTTTCCTATTTGACAGGCAGGACTCACTTTCCCACCCTCTGGGTTTACAGCTGCTTATTTCAAGAAGAGATGTAGCCTGATTCTCAACTCTTTCAGTTCTTCTGAGAGAACAGTGTCGTGTGTGTGTGTGTGTGTGTGTGTGTGTGCGCGCGCGCGCGCGTGCGTGTGCATGTGTGTGTTTGGCTAAAGTCCTATATATATAGTATGCTTATAGCCTATACATATATTTCTGAGATTTCTGAGTGTATTAGGTGGATAGTTACATTCTCCTAGATAAGGGAAAGACAATTTAAAAGAATCCACAATTGGCTATGTAAACCTCTTGAATTAACACCCATAATCAGAGGTGTTATGAAATGCATTCCCCAGAGGGTTGCAAATCCAAAGAGCTTCACTCTCCTAGGAGCTGCACTTTCTGGAGGTCATAAACCCCAACTTCAGGCACCATACCTCCCGGGGGCTGAAAATCCTACTCCCCCTGCACATGGTCCTTCTCCTTAAAAGGATGCTCAAGACTCCTTCTTGGGGTCACAGAACTAAATAATTTTCTGTGATCCTAACTAATTAGAAGTTTTTATACTTGCAGTGTATTGCCTAAAGTTGCTTTTTGCTGAGAGGCTTCAGTGCTCTTCTCCCTGTTATTTGCACAATCCTAGGACCCAACAAAATCTACGCAGTGTCCTCTATGAATGTGAGCAGAGCTCAGGGTCACTGGATACATGCCATTAACATAATTGAGCATATTTATTAAACAAAGGTAGAATGACAATTTTAACACTAAGTTACACTTTTGATATAGGTTATTCTTGAATGCAGAAGTGAAATGAAGCAAGGTCTGGGAGCTAGTGAAAAGTATTTCTCAGTCAGAAGGCAAATATTGTAGTTGGCTTGTAAGACCGTCTTAAATTGTAATAATGTTCCTTGGGGTCTAATCAGTTTGAACTAAGTACTGATTAGAATGAAGGCTTGTGATCCTAGAATTCTTTCTAGAAGGTTTCTGAAATGTAACTCTTCCTGGAGAGAGGAAGGGAGGGAGGGGTATGAAACACAGAGGCAGGGGATACATGCACTCCCCCCTTTATATGACATCATAGCTGGATGACTAGGCATTGCTACTTAGACTTGAATTGTGGGGGTAATGAGTTCTTTTAAAAGCATGTCTGTGAAAGAGTCAATTTAATATGCATTAAAGTACCCGGGAAAACACATTGAAGTTATGACTATATTTTATATTCTACTGATTTTGTGAGAGTATCTAGATATTCTACCATAATTCATGGCTCAAGAACTCTGCTCGTCTTATTTGTTCTATAGGGGAAGCAATAGCAGCAGCATTGGAAGCAGACAAAAGGAAATTGCACAGGCTCACAGTAGCCATGGATGTTATGAAGACAGACTCATTTAAATAAGACACAAGACCTTATCTAGACATAATATGGAGTATTATAAAATTTAAAACAGGAATTTCAAAATTTAGAATATATGTGCTAATGTTATTTTACATAAAATCATATGAATTTGAATACAAGTTATCCACACTTACTGATTTAATATTATAGAAAAGATCAAAGGATGGCCAGTATTATAAAGAGAGCACAATGAGACCTATTGTTCTGCTACCGGCAGTACATAGACACATCTGCATTTCAAACTTGTGTTGCGTTGCCACCAGGATGGGTGCATACAGTTGAGACACTACAGCTGCTTAGGAAGCAGTGCTGTGGACGAGTGGGTGGGGCTTGTATGGTTTGGGTCATGATTGCTGATTTGGGTGATGGTTCAAGGGCTCTCAGATGTTCTAGATTTTTGCACTGTTAAATACAGACAGTGACATTGATGATGATTGTATCTAAGGTAACTAGGGGCAATGGAGTGTAACCAGTACATTCATTGGGTAACTTACAGTTGCTCTGGTTAGTCTTGATGTGAAGTGACTGGTTATCCATGGTTATACAAAGAACTCATTCATTTACTGATATAGTTATGGAGTAGTCTTTTTGACGCCTTGGTCCGCGGTTAGGTCATAGGTATATATAACAGCCAATTTGTTTTTGTTTTATAAAAGGAGTCAAAACTTTTAAAACTCAGTGATGGAAATTGATCTATGTTTATGATGTAACCATTATGAAAGAAATTAAATGAGGATGGGTGATAGAAAAGTAGAGAAAATATTAAAGCGGAAATACAGGCTTTCATCTTTAGTCTTGGTGAACTAATGCACGCTAGCCATTTTGTCTTAGAACTTGACCTTGTCTGATATGATATACATTTTATTAACTTATCATGCTAGTTTCTGTTTCCTTATGAAACCTATTTCAAGATCGGGAAAATTATGTGCCTTCTGTTTTACATTGCTCTGTTGCATTTAAAAAGTATGGTGGAAAATTTCACTGTGACATGTATTAATGAATCGCTAAATATTAGAAATAGACTTTATTGAAATCAGAGCCAGAGTATTCAGTGGGGCAGAGGTCAGTATGTCATGGGTGTCTCCTGATGAATCCCTCTAAAGGTCTACATATCACACAATATAATCACACCTTAAAAGAAAAACACTACAAAGATGTGCTGTGAAATGGATCAAAGTTCTTAAGGAAGAGATTAAATTTCTTCTTTTCATATAATGAAATACAAAGTACACACAACTTTGATAAAACTAGAGAAGATAACAATGAATAACACATGAGACAGAGCAAATTGAATGCATTGAAAATTATGTTCTAAAACCAACAGTACAGTTTTCCTTTGAAGGCCAATGAAATACCTATACAGATTAGTAATACATCAGGACACAAAAACTGAACTTCCGACCTATAAAGAAGACATTGTAGAGAAAAATAGAATCCCAGCAACATATAATAAAATAAAAGTCAGTTTTCTACAGAAAACTTCCTACCAACAAAAACAAACTTCATTCAAAAAATGTAAAGAAACTTCTCGATCCTTTTTGGGGTCATACAAAAAAGCCAATAATATTAATGTTAAAAATACTAGAAAGCAGAACAATATCTGCACTGAAGGTTTGTTATAATAAGGGCAACACACAAACTGTATTCATTAAAACACTGCTTGGCCCTTTAGCTCTAGCCCTTACTGGCTAATTCTGATATCCTGATCAACCCATCTCTAATAATCTGTGAGCACCAGTCTTAGTGAGCACCGGTTTTACCGGGAAGATTCTAGCCTTGGAGCTTCATAGCGTGTGTGTGTTTGCCCAGGAGCCGGGCATGGCGTCTCTCTGAGGCGTCTGCTCCCGAGAGGAGAGCTGTCGAGTCTGAGCTCACTTCCTCTTCCTCCCAGCATTCTGTTCTGTTTTCTCCACCCATCTGTGTTCTAACCTATGAGGGCAAGCCAAGCAGTTTCTTTATTTTTTTAACCAATGACCTTCCTCCATCAACACGGAAACTCTATTTATTTAAACACTGCTTGGCCCATTTCTATCTAGCCTCTTCTAGGCTAACTCTTGCACCTGGACTAGCCCATTTCTAATATTCTATGTAGCACAGATAGGTGCGCTTACTGGGAGGATTCTAGCCTACGTCCATCCTGGGTCCGAGCTTCATTGCGTGTGTCTGCCCAGGAGCCGGGAGCATGGCGTCTTCCCGAGGCGTCTGCCCCCGAGAGGAGAGCTGTGGAGTCTGAGCTCACTTCCTCTTCCTCCCAGCATTCTGTTCTGTTTTCTCCCCCCACCTGTGTTCTAACCTATGAGGGCCAGCCAAGCAGTTTCTTTATTTTTTTTAACCAATGACCTTCCTCCATCAAAGGTTCATACAGATTAAAATGCTCAAATGAAAGTATGCATAATTAAAAGTTTATAATAATGAATAACACATTTCTTTCATAATCTATAAGACCAGGCCACAAACTTCCTCCCCTTACACCCACCTTAGAAAGATGCCACAAGCTCCCCAGTTAGCACCACCAGCTAGGAATTACGTGTTTAAAAGCATGGTTCTATTTGGGCACACATCACCCTTAAACCCTAATGTGCTTGTCATGACCCTGATACCACTCAATGGGAGGCCTAACTCTTTGCCGCACTGGTCTTAAAATAGAAACTGCACTGTGTTTGTACTTACCAAAGTCGTTTCTGTGCCCTTGTGTGTCACACTGTGCAGTTTATTTGTGCAGGATTCTGCTTGTTCAGAAGTCGACTCTGGGGCAGCTCCTAGCACTGATTCACCTCATCAGTCTCTTGAGGATGGCTTTGCTTGTTTCTCTGTTTAATGACTGGATGGGTAGTCTGGTGATACGTATTTTATTTCTCTTTTAATGACTGGACCTATAGTCTGGTCATACCTATTTTTCCGGCAGTGTGAAGCCTTTCAGTGCAGTCTTGGGCACACGTACCTTCTCCCTAGGATGACAATGGTGTTTAGGAGGATTGCTTCGTTGCTAAATTGCTTTCTTCATGTTCTGCCTAAAATTGCTTCATAGTCTGATCTAGCTAAAATTTAGATGAATGCTTTATATTACTCTGATCTTGTCAGAGAGAGAGGGAGAGGGAGGGAGGGAAGGTGGGTGGGAGTGAGGAAGACAGAAACAGAGAGAGACAGAGAGAGAGAGACAAACAGAGAGCATGTGTGTGTGTGTGTGTGTGTGTGTGTGTGTGTGTGTGTGTGTGTGTGTGTGCATACCTGTGTACTTGTGTCTTTTCTTTGTTTCCAGAGACAAGGTCTTACTGTGCAGTCAAGGTTGTCCTGGAACATACTAGGCAGCCAAAATGACCTTCAATTCATAGGAATCCTCCTGGCTCAACACCGTCAGTGCTGAGAATATACGTGTGAGCCACCTTGTCTTGGCCTGAGGAAAACACTTTTTTTTCTTATAACAAACCAGTATTATTATCTGGCAAGCTACCTCTCTAGCTGTTCACCTCTAAACTCTCCAATTGTTTTACTGTTTTTGAGCGCATCATCCTCTTTAAAGTCCCCATGTGCTACTTCTAAATTCACTTTCCCTGACTAAACAACATAGAGATGTGTTCTTTGGGCCTGAATCTTATGTGGTCAAAAATGAGTGTTGTTTTGGAGTTTTGGACTTAGATAATGGTTTGCTTTTCAGTAAATGGCACTCCTTCTTTAAAGACATTGGGCAAGGGTAGTAACTTCTCATCTTAACATCTGTGTTTCCTGGCACGGAATTTCCAACCTCAAGGTGAACCAGGGTAAAGGTAGATTGAGGTCCCTTACGTTGCTTGTGAGACTGAACCTTTAACTCATCCACAAGGACTGGGTCAAAGAAGACAGCTGGTGATGTCTTAGCTGTAACTGGAGGTTTCTCTCCCACCTGCCAATTCCTGAATAACCATTCTGAGGCTTAATTACAAACTGTTTGTCTTATTTTCTCAGGCTTATTAATAACTAGTTCTTACAACTTAAGCTAACCCATTTCTATTGTTCTATATTTTACAATGAGGCCTGTGGCTTGTTACCTCACATCTTGCTTCCCTGGCTGCTGTTGGCATCTCTCCTGACTCAGCCTTCTTTCTCCCTGTATTCAGTTTGACTTACCTGTCTAGCTTTATTCTGCCCTGTCATAGGCCAAAGAAGCTTTATTTATTATCAGCCAATAAAAGGAGCACATATCCATCGCACACAGACAGGCATCCCACATCACTTAGTCTTTTCTTCTGAGGTTTAGTTTTTGCATCTGGTTAAGATAAAAACAAACAAGCAAACAACAACAGAAAACTTATATAGCTTGCCTATCCCAGGGATACACTGTAGCATTTACAGAGAGTTGTCTTCCTGGGACCCTAGGGAGAATGTATCTCTCTTAGAAAACAGATTGCCTGGACATTTTGCCAATTGCCATTTTTTGACTATTTTTGGTTGATCTCCACTGTCTGCATTAGTATAAATGTGATAACAAAAAATGTACACAGTGGCAGATATTCACTAAGAATCAAAAATTTGTAAATATTAAAATTATACATTGTATGTCTTAGAATTTATTCTATAAACTGTGTGTACTTTTGTTTCTAATCTATTACCCCTTAGTCTACAGAATGCTCCATTGAGACTTTGGAACTATTTGATCCTGAACTCTTTTCTTTTCTTTTCATTTCTTTTCTTTTAGAGAAACATGGGTCAATCGTGGTCTGATGAGACACCACAGCCTATGCTTACCCTGTAGGGAAGATCTAGGATAACTGAATTTACTTGGAGTTGCAGTAGGCACAGAGAAAGCATCAGTGCTATGACTTCTTAGATAGGAGTTATAAGACTCACAATGAATGATGAATGAGAACAGACCAATTGAGAAATATAAAACAAAAAGGAGTTCCCTTCTCAAAGAGGCAGGGAACTTACAGTAAGAAGTAGAGATAATAGAAAATCCATACCAACGTCTTCCACAAGGTTAATCCTGTGGAGGCCTGTGTATCAGTTTTTGAAGATGAGTGTGTTTTGAATAAAATCTCTTTTTCCTTAGTTCTCTTACATACAACTTCCTTTCTCACAACACAGTACCTTCTCTGGAACGACGGCAATGGTGAAGAGGCTCATATGTTCTCAAAAATGATGGGTTTGTAAGCCTTGTTCTGCCACTGGTGGAATATGTTTTATGGCTGTGTACACTTTTCAGTTATAAAACTCACTTCAATGGCTATTCTTATGAGACTTGTTCAAGATTTTCTTTTATTAGGAAGTATAGTAAAGATGACAAAGAAATAACACCTTTTTATTTCTTTTTTGTTTTTAAACATCTTAAAATAATGAATATAATATGAATAAAACCCATACAAGTGACATATGCTATTTAGAAATTACTTTGAGCTTTAATATATCACTTTTTGCAATATAATACCCTTTATATACTGTATATGGGTAAAATTAGTTTTATTATAAAAATATGAAACCATAAATCAAATTCATAGTTGACTAGATTTAAGTAGATTTGTATATGTTTATTCCTTTATATTGTAAGTTCTTTCATAAGAAATCAGTTAAAAACTGTTGCATTAATAATACATTTTTAAATTATCTTTGAAATCAATAGATTAATCACTAATTTTGATTTGACTGTAAGATAATCTCATGTTTGTAAATAGAGGCAATGAAATATCTTATCCACTTGGCAGTTGCAAGACAGAATGTAAACTTTTATGTATTCAGAAATATGTTTCCAAAGTTTAAAGAACAAAATTTCTAATCCTGTATTCCATTATCCATCTTTGCACATATTTGAATATGTTCATAGATTAACTAGGAAGATTCCTGTTTTCCTGTATTATAATATTTAAGAAGAACCAACAGGTTTCTTATGTATTGCATTATAGGCTTCACACATACCGTGGTATTTTCTTAGTCTTTGCTTTGAGTCATGAAATACGGGCTCTGAAATGGAAATCTGTGTGCAGCACTCTCTTGGTAGCTATGTGTGGAACGATGTTGTTAGGGAATGAGGAAGCGAAGGCAGTGAGAGAAAGCAGATCACTGATTTGTTGTGAGTACTGAGGCCCTGGCCGTCCCACTGATGTCCTCAAGCTGAGACTGCAGTCTGGGCTCCTTTGTCAGCAAGTTACCTCACATGAGATGCCTCTGAGAGTTGGTGTCACATTGGCAAGACAGTAATCTTTGGCCAAGGGTAGTTTCACAGGATTGAGCCAGCGAGGAAATCTCCTCAGAAGGTGGAGGATATTAGGGCCTTGGTTTTAGGGCAGAGATGAGCATCTCTGTTCTAGTCTCTCCTGATACTCCTTTGTCCCTCAGACCCATATAGAAGCTTCAATACATTTGGGAGGAGCTCCTACCTTATTTTGGATTCCTGGGGAATTTTGTAAATGGAGACAGATGGGAATAATATCACCCCAATGCTGTCACACCATTTCTGGTGGGTAACAACATCAATTATTGTTTTCCTACCTCCTTCCTTAAGCCGAGATCTCTGCTGGCCTCCACGTCTGGCCCATTGCAGCGAAAGTTACCTTTATTCCTTGAACTTTCTGACCTAACATACACCTGTGCTGTATTTGTATTCCCTAACAAAACTATGTCTGGAGATCTCTCAGTGAGAACTTATATTGGGAGTCCAGTTTTCTGTTTCAGGATCTACCAAGCTTTAATTGGAGGCGGCTACATGAATTCAGTTACTGAAAAAAAATAAAGCTCACTCCTTCATAACTCCTTCACAGTTTTAGGGATATGTAGGGGTTTCATTATTTATTTGTTTGTTTGTTGCATGTGTGTTTGTTTTTGCCGAAGAAGTATTGTTATTTGGGGCATACTGCTTTCACATGAGAGTAATTTCAAGATTTGTTCTCTGAACCACATCAGGACTCTATCGCAATCTCCTTGCAAGTATGGGCACCCTGCCAAGTACCAAGTGTATCCTCCTAGTGCACCTTGGAAATGGGGCCCAGTGTCTGCCATGTAGCTCCTTCCTCTCAGGGGCCATACTCTGCACAGATCCTGGGTCAGGCTTTGATTTGGCTCCTGTCATATGTCCCCACTGTGATTCAAATTTTGGATTCCTGTATATTATGCCAACTTGGATTTTTAGTCTCACAGTTCTCAAAATTGTTACGCTTTTTCATCTCTTTGTAATAACCCCTTTTTATAGAAGACCAAGGGAGGGGTTATTAAAAGCATTTGGAAGTACTTTGGATTCCTTTTGCTGGGTGCCTTAAGTCAAGCCTAACACCGATTATACAGAGTAATGTGATGATTTATTCTGGAAGTTGCTTTAAGCTTCTTCTTCTTCACCTGCTCTGCATTTCTTTTGGTTTCAGAGTCAAGAGTGTTTATTGATTGCCATCCACAGTGCCTCTGGATGTGCTATATCCTATTAACTGACTGTAGAGCTCTACAGCCACAGATACTGCCGTTCAGAATGACCTAGGCGATGATAATCACAACCATCTTGTTTCCAGTACCACCCGATTTCTTTAATTTCAGGAGTCTATTTTGTCAGTGCGTTCAGTTGGGAGTGTGCTGGTTGTGGTCATTACATGTCTGAAAGGAGCATTACTAGTTCTCTTACTGGAACATTTTCTTCCCTCGTGCTGACAAAGGGGCTTTTCTCTTGACCGTTGCTACATCCTCCTGGAGAATATAATCATCAGGTGGGCTTCCTAGCTGCGTGCCATCTATTGCTTCCCCTGTTTTTGAGCCTTTCTTTCTCTTCTACAGTCTCTCCAATTATACTGCCTTTTCATTTTGTTTGCTGCAGACCATAAGGTTCTTCAGGCTTCCAAGATCTAGCCATTTATCAAGGCCCTGCTCAGGGTACTGCCTCTTACATCGGAGGTACAAGATAGATCTTGTATCTGTTGAAGAGATTTATGTTCCACTCCTTTTGGCTTGGCACTTCTAGGAGCCAAAGCCACACTACCAGTCTCTCTTGCATGTGAGTTACATCCTTCAGTTCTCTCAATGGTGAATACCTTTCCTCCTTTGGGAGACCTAGCACTTCTGGGATTTGTAAGTTAGTCACTACTCTCTAGTTTCCGATATGGTAAAACAAAGAGTAACTGACAAAAATGGAAAATACCTGAAAGTTAAGTGTTAGAGAGGAGATTTTGTTGTTGTTGTTGGTTTGTTTGCTTGTTTTGTTTTGTAGTACTAAAGACACTTGGCCAGCTTCCCACACATCCTGGCATTCATGAATACCCGCCAGTACCAGTCATAGACTTTCTTTTGTTCCTCCATGACATTCAGCAATTAACAAAGTTTGAGTACACTGAGGAATTTTCAGAAGAAAGTAACTACTTTAAGTATGCAGAATTTCACTCATCACCCGTACAACTAAGGCATAAGCAGATAGTAAGAGCAAAAAGGCTGTTGCAGTTGATAATCAAATCCAAAACTTGATTACTACTTGTAGAATTGAAATGTCAGTTTAAATCACCTTAATTAGAAAGGAGTGGTTATTTGTTTCAGTGAAATTGCACTTAGCCTGTGTAAGGTATTACCTCTTTGGGGTGTAATGTTTCTGGCAGCTGTACTATTCGATACTTATGAAATGCTATTCACAAACAAATTGCCTTGCAGAGACTTGCATCTCATCATGGTTACCACATTACAGCAAGATTCAGCCAGAAATGAGCGTATGATAATGATGCTCACCAGTCCTGCTGCAGATGCTGTCACCTAAAAGCATCTGGCATTAAGTAATAGGAGAGCAGCCAACTGAAGACGTCCACCATGAACACAGAGGCTGCAGAATTTGGATCCTCTCATGGAAGTTTCAGTATTTGTACTAGTTTCATATTAAAGTGCAGAATTATTTATTTTTTTTGCCTAATCACACTATACAGGTCAATAATCAACTATTGGAAATTTAAATCATTTACATTATTATATTAGTTAGTAAATTGCATGATTCTATTATAATCACCTCAGCCTGAAGCTTGTTGTGGAAATTTGCGATGGAGGGACTTGTCAAGGGGCATCTTATAGGATGGAATGGATTCAAAGTTAAGCACCCAATGAACTGTCCCAGGTTGAACAAGCAGAGTAAGAAGTGGTTGTATAAACGGAAATGACTTGATACAAAATCACAAGGGGAGGTTAGCTCTGGTATGTAATGCAGAACCGGAAGGCCTTCATTGGAAACCTGGACATTCTCATGTGTATCCCTTAATGCTTATACGTTCAAATATAAAGTGTGGCGGAGGACTAAATGACTTCAGTACCTATGAAAAGGAAGCTAAGTGTTTCTTAGGGTCAATAACCTGATTCCTCACACATATTCAACTGAAATGCTTGCATATATTTATCATCAAAAGCAGTACATGTGAATGGATATATATGTGTACCACCTTTCAGACTGGAAACTCTCCAATTTCTAGCATAATGGAATGATAAACAAAAAGCTTAAACTATAAGACTAATGTAGATGAGTCTCACAAAAATTATTAGAAAAGGATTCCAGACCCAAAATAATATATGTTATACTGATTCACCGTATGTGTGTATACATATATGTTTATAGATCAATATGAATAGACATACACACTCATAAAATTCTTAAAATGAATAAAATCAGTTTACAATATTTAAATTCAAGGTAACAGGTTCTCAGAAATGCAAATGTTATATCACTCAAGATGAACATAAAAATGGACAAGTTAGGTGGGAGAAAGGCAGTTTGACAGAATTTGGGAATACCACCCTGATATATGGCATGAGAAAAACGTTGAAAGTGAAGTAACAAGACAATGTATGGATAACAAAAGGAAGGGAGTTTGTATACTTCTATACTATATTTTTAGAAAAAGGTTGTTACTAGTCTGGCAATATGATTCTGTGTGTAAGGGCACCTAGCACTAAGCCTGACTTGGGTTTGATCCTAGGTGGATCCTAGTACCTGCAAGTTGGCCTTTGACCACTGTCATACGCCAACCTTCAATGAATAAATAAAATACTAGAAATTACATAACCAGGAATATTAACAACATCAAGGTAATAAGCCCCAAATATGTGAAGCAAAACTTGACAGATTAAACACAAGAAACTATCAACTTTTAGAAGTGATATTTTACAAAATTCATTCAGTTCAAATAATATTCAAGCGCAATGAGTGCAGATGTGTTAAAAATGTCACTATTATGGATAATTTATTGTATAGATAGTGCAAATGCTTTTATCTCTAATTTTGGTGTGGCTTTAGGAAAAACCAGCTTCAAGATAAGACATATTTTTGTTCGTAGATTCAGAGATTTTAGTCTGTTTTTGGTGGTATAGAGAAAGGGCATTGCATTGGACAGCTATTTGTTTCACATCAGCAACAAACCAAAAATGCTGGAGATTGGAAGGACCTCTAAGTCTTGTATCCAGGGACTCACTTCTGCAAGCGAGGCCCCATGTCCTAGCTTCCACACACAGGGATGTTTGCATTCAGAGGACAGTACCATGGTGTGGGACAATGGTCTGTATTCTGTCAATTATATTTTAAATAAACGCTGATTGGCCAGCATCCAGGCAGAAAATATAGGCGGGAGAACAAGACAGGATGTAGAAGTGGGTCCATGAGAACAGGAGAATTCTGGGAAGAAGGAAGTCCTATTCTGCAGTCCTTACCCAACCACAGAAGAAACAAGATGTGAATGCCTGCTGAATAAGGTACTGAGCCACGTGGCTAACATAGGCAAGAATAATGTGCCAATATAAGTTATAAGAGTTAATAAGAAGTCTAATCTACTGGGTCCATCTACTGCGTTAGTTTATAACTAACGTAGACCTCTGTGTTTTCTTTGGGAATTAACGACTGCGGGGACCGGGCAGGACCGAAACCCCGACAACAGCACTACCTGTTTATCAGTGTACCTCGGAATGCAGGAATACATCTACTTTCTAAATAACCTAGTGCATTTTAAAAGTTCGACCTCTTGTTGTAAAATGTTCTAAAATCCAATATACTGATCATAGCATAATTAAGATATAATTCAATGATAAGAAAATGGTTAAAAATCTCCTTGGGTTTGGAGGGATAAGTAGACGCATCTCAAGTAATAAATCTGATAAAATTAGAAATGTTTAGTATTGGATAATTGTTAAAACCTGAGTTGTTTGGTCCCCAAAACTCATATTGGAGCTCTCATCTCCAATGTGCTGGTATTAGGAAGCAATGCTTCTCAGAGATAACTGGGCCATGTGATAGGGCTATTGGTAACAGTTAATGGTAGCTGTCATCTTGACAGAAGGTAGAAGCTCCAGGGAGACTGACCTCTGGATAAACCTTTGGAAGATTATCTTGATGAAGAGATGCCTGCTGGGGGTAGTACCATTCCCCGGTTGGGACCTTGGACTAGTTAACTGTCACACTTAAAAGGGGATATTTGGGGAAAAAAATTCACAAATTTGAACGCTAACATTAGCAACAAAGAAAAACAGAAAGCTAATATGTTTGTAAATTAGACCACTAATTTCATACACTTTAAATATTGTGCAGAAAACATTAGAGATCACAGTGAAGTGCAAGCTAAGGGTGAGGGAACAATGTTTATTTATATAATCTGTCATTGTTGAGCAGTAATCCAGACATAATTTTATGAATTAAAATCAGAAACAGCACAAAGTATAAATAAAATTATTATTAATAACCAAAGAAAGTAAAAGGATTTTAATATAGCAGTGACAAGTTTTCATGACATATTTTATAATTTGGTTAGTTTATGCTAAAGTGAAAACTTTGAGCGGTCACTTGTATAAATTGCTAAAGATTATTGAGAAATAACCAAGGGTTGGAATATAGCTCAGAAGGAGACTGCTTGAACAGCACGCACAGATTCTCAAGATTGGCTCCCAGCACTGGTCGTAAAAATAGAGTCACTTAAAGAAATAAACTCACTTGTCATCACTACTCAATTTAAATCATTAGTTAAAATTCTTCTAAAACCCTTAGTTTAGTTTTCATAGAAGCTGCAGAAGTCACACACTTCAGGCAACGGGGCTTATTTCAACAGTGTCAGACATAAGTTACAAGCCCACCATATGGCTGACTCAATTGCCTTATTGTTAATTGTATCACATGAGTGTGAGTTTGTGTTTTAATATCATGATGTGTTTTATGGGAAATTCACTCTGCAAGGCATCTAGTATCCAAACACAATAGGGTCAGGGTGCTGCCTCTAGGGAGGAAGTGTATACCTCAGCCAGCTGTCAGCATTGATACCTTTTCTGTGCCTTGGGAGAGTGCACGGTGAAAGTGAGCAAGTCTTTTCACTTTGATAGGTTACTTACAAGCTTTGCTTGTCATAAAAGAACAAAAACACAAAAATGGAAATAAAGTTCTTGACTTTTTATCCTCTTGAAAATTTAACACTCAGAAAAGGAAAACTTTTGCCAGTATTTACAATGGGAATTCAATTTAAACAAAAACAAAATTTCTGTAGTTGCTCCAGTTTTATATCACTCCATGAACTGAAAATTGGGGTTCACTGGGGTTATCTAAGGATATTAGGTGAAAATAAGAGGCTTAGTTAAAACGATGGGAAGGTAAAGGGTGAGTGGAACCCATAGGGCTCCTCAGTTGCCTCCTAATAGGTAGGTTAATGGAGGACTTCTACAGACTTATTCATAAGGAGAGCTGTGTGGGGATCCAGGATTCAGTATGGCAACTTCTTTTACCTTCAAGTGTAAACAGCACACACTAGCTGAGCTCTTCCTAAAAGCTTGGAAACAAACAAAAATAGTTTCCCTTTGTGTAAGTACATTGATAGGTTCTCACTTTTGCATGCAAAAAATCTGAATAAACCAGTGACCGAATTAGAAGCCTCTCTGTAATTTTAACCTGTTAAAACTAAAATTCTTTGCATAGTTCATTTGATTAAAAACATATAAATAAGGTATTGTCTCTTTACCATTGCTTTAAGTAAAAAATATATATACAATCAATAGAAGTTATTTTTCTTGTATGGCCTCCCTCTTCGAAATTTAGAAACATGTTTTTATTCTAGAAGGGAAAGAGAACATTCTGGAATTCAGAGATCAGCAGATTCTTTCAAAGATTTGAAATGTTTTATTTTTCTTCCTGCTGAAAATCTAACAAATGGAAGACAAAATTTTGCTATTAGCATCTGAACTAAGTGAAAGAAATTATTTTCATTATAAGAAGTGTGAGATTAAACATGAAACTTTTTCTACTTATCACTTTGAAAATTTAAGTATTTGTTAAAAATAATTATCCTATGTTGAAGCCCTCTCAGAAAAGATAATTTCCATTATATTAGGAAAGTTATAAATTCTTTTTCTCATTAAGACATGAAATATGAAAAGCTATTTTTTAGATTATTATTGAGGTTGACTAGCTACTTAATTTACTAAATGAGAGAAGCATTATTTTATTATACCACGATTGTAACTCTTGAATCCATTAGTTACTGGGTTCATTGTTGCGAACAAACACTTGATAATCAACAAATTAAGGAAGAAAGGGTTGGTTTTGCTCAGACTCCTGAGATAGAGTCTATCCTGACAGGGAACACATGGCTACAGAAGCCTGTTGGTCTCTCAGTACCCCATCAGGAATCACAGAGAAGGAGTTCCAGGTATTAAAAAAGGGGTCTGTCTATGAAACCTCAAGCCATTTTCCTCAGCCAACCCCACCCCCTGAAGGTTCCATAACCTTCCACAAGAGCACTGCCTATGCGAGATTGCTCACATCAAATCCTGTCAGTGAGGCAGCTTGGCACTGCCTTTTGTCAAATATTTGTTAAGTTTGAAGAAGTTTATATTTAAACTCTAGAAGTTTACTTAAATGTAAACTTCAGACATAAGTTATATTTGAAGAAGGTAAGTTCCTGTAACGGTAGAGGAGTAGGAAGTGGCGGCGTCTGTATTGCTTCTAACCTCTTTGTTCTGGGGCGAGTAGATGATAAAGTCTAGTGCTGTCGTCATGCATATGCAATATGAAAATGCATTTAAACAATCTTGTGTGAAAATTGAGAGACGACTTTCATATTTATTTTTAAAACAAAACTATAAACTTTTAAACGGAGACTCTAAGTATTTTTATGGACTTCTAGATGGCTAGAACACTCGGTTGAGGAGTATTTCTTGCTACATTGTAGGCAGAAGCCCCTGCACACAAACGACAACGCCACTCCTCAACTTCTGAGACCAGCGGCAGCTGGAGGATACGGCGCAGGAAGTGTTTCTGGTGAGTGCCTTTAGCTGCCTGCTGCAAGCTCTGTTTTCCAAGAATCTAAGAGTTTCTCTTTTTAAGACGACTTAGCACATCAAAGGACATTCAATCTATACGCAGAGTGAGGAGGCTGGCCTTGCTCAAGATCAATTCAGTGTTTGCTTTTAATTTCCTTTGGTTGAATCCTGTGTCTCTTGTATATTTTGGAATATGAATGCTTTGACTTCAGCAGTTGGCAGCCCCCATTTTTTCTCTGTGGTTCAATTTTGTTTGGCTTTAGAGCTGAAAAGGCAACAATGCTGACCACTGAAGGCCAAAGTCAAAACTAAGCACAGCACTTGTTTTCCGTCATTTGATGGTTGCAGGTTAGAGAATCTCTCCATATAGGTACTGTTCAGGTCACCGTTTTCTTCTTTGTACCCTCAGCCCTGTCTTCTCATATCCATCCTGAATGAACTGTTGAGAAATTTCCGATTCTTTATGGAGGCCAGCGTTGCTCCCTTTCACTCGGGTGTTTGTGCTTTTGGTCTGTCTCTTAATTAGATGAACGAATGGCTTATCTATTTTACAGTAAGTTTTGGCAGAAAACAAGTGACATTTGGCTCTTTGCACTGGTTGTAAACAGTTTAAGATATCATTTGTATTTTATTTCTTTCATCAAATTTTCACGGGCTCATCCCACTGTTTTATTTATACTTTGTGTGTGTGTGTGTGCGTGCGCACCTGTGCACATGTGCACGAGTGTATGAGTGAGTGTGTGTGTCAACTCACAGACTCGCACCCCCTCAACTGTATTCCCACTCCGGATTTCTGCTTCTTTGGATTGAATGCTTAATTATTTTATGCTCATTTTTCTTTTTAGAAGTACAAATGTTCAATCTAAGATTTTTTTTCCTTTGTGCTGCCCTAGTTAAAGCCCCAAATATCTCTATAATGCTGTCTATGTCTGCCTTATTGCTTCTTTGAAGTTATATAAGAATTAAATATTTTAAAATGATTTTATCTTAGACAGACTCTGAAATGCTCATAAATCATGAACACCATGGGATGTTTTTTTATGATTGCAAAGTAATAAAGCTGTAAAGGAAAAAATCGGCAGAGACACAGGCAAGCCTCTTTCTTTCTGTCTCCTGCTCGTTCACAATCACAGCCCATCTTCGCTGCAGGAGAGAACCTAAAGCAATGGATAAATACTGTGAATATATTGATGGCTTGATTGTAAAGAAAATTTCAGTTTTTCTGAGCTGCTGGAACCTGCTGTAATTTAGCATAAAAGAAAATAGAAATATTCATTATTTGTTCTAGTACTCACCAGGTGGCTTATTCCCAGCCCATATTCAGTGAATTTTGAAAAAAAAACTTGAATTTTATATAGAAAACCATCAGGTCATTTCTTTTAATTGCTGATAAGTAGGGGAGTGGATAGTAGTACGTGAAGAAAAAAAAACTTTTCTTGACATTTCCTTTAATAAATGGAATATTTCAAAGGAAATAAGCAAAAATATGATTTACATTTAGCCCTTTCCATATAAATATTTTAGAATAAATTTGGTTGAAGTTGAACAAAATACTGTCATATTAAAAAAAGAAAAGAAATAAATTGTAAGTATGTCTAGAAACAAGTTGTTAAACATTTACAAGTAATATAGATGCAATCTTTTCAATGGTCTAGATAGAAATATTAATTAAAAGGGTATAAAAATATGGAGGAGACTGACCATAGAAACTCAAGAGGGGACAATCATTGCTTTAGGAGACATTGGGGGCACTGGGGTATATGAACTAATAAACTGATGGAGGAAGGTCATTGGTAATAAACTGCCTTGGCCCATTTTGATAGGCCATCCCTTAGGTGGGTGGAGTAGGCAGAACAGAATGCTGGGAGGAAGAGGAAGTGAGCTCAGACTCGACAGCTCTGCTCTCTGGAGCAGAGGCCATGGTCCCCTCTCCTGGGCACACACGATGAAGCTCCGACCCAGGATGGACGTAGGCTAGAATCTTCCCGGTAAGCGCACCTTGGGGTGCTACACACATTATTAGAAATGGGCTAGTCCAGGTGCGAGAGTTAGCCGAGAAGAGGCTAGATATAATGGGCCAAGCAGTGTTTAAAAGAATATAATTTGTGTGTTGTTATTTCTGGTGTAAAGCTAGCCTTGAGGGAGCTGGGCAGGATGAAAAGCAAGCCCGCAGCTCCTTCAACAATAAATGTCACCAAGCACCCTAACCGTGCTGTCACAACCCAAGGCTGACTGAAGTTGCTCTACTATCTCTTGAGAAACACAGGTTAAAAAGTCAAATGTTAGTTTACCAAATAATATTTAAAAAGTCACACAATGAAGGCAGTTTCAGCCATCACAGAGAAAGAGAACCTGCCATAAAATAAACGAAAGAAATGTGATTTTGAGATGAAAATATAAAACTCAAATTGAGCATAAGCTGGTAAATTTTATGTCTGTGAATTAGAGAATACTGAATAGTAGTTATAATGACCAACCGAGAACTAGGTAATTAAATATTTAAAATTATTGTTATTTTTTATGTTACAAAAATTTGTGGTCATAAAATATCAACTCATCTGAAGTAGAAGTTTTTCCTTTATTATATATTCAGTCGTCTAGAAATCACATAAAATTATAAGAATTAAATGGCTGTAACATTGACTTCACTGTTGTACATATATGATCTATTTATTTTCTATCTTTTCCATGACAATTGTTAAATACTAGCTAATACAATTAAATAAAAAGATTAGTGACTACTGGTAAAGGAAGTGACGTTTTTATCCATAGATTAGTGGAAGATTAGGCTGGAAAACAGATTTCTACACACTAAAGCATTTCAGGCGTCCCAAATCCACTGTCTTGTCCCACTCTGTCCCCTGCATCGCCCTTACTCTTCCACTCTTGTCTGCACTGTCTCCATGGTCATCTAGGGACTGCATCTAAGGCTTCCGTCTCAGCAGAGTCCTGACAGCACTGTAGCCTGACGTCTACGTTAGCTTCCATACAAAGCTGGCCGAAAGGGACTTCTTGGACAGAAAGAATAAGCAGGATTATGTGGGCAACTTTCTATCATGGATAAATCCTGAAAATGCCTCCCATCCTTCCACTAAAAGTTTTGTTAGAACTTAATTCCACATATCCTCCTAGCACGTGTGGGTGTGTATGTGCACGTGCAGTGCATGGGATGTGACCAGTAGGATTTTCTGTGTATTCAGGAGAAAAACACAAGCTGTCACCACGGTAAACTAAGTCACCTCTTATGGGAAAGGTTTCCAAGATAGACAAATTGATGATTCTATGGGTGACACCTGTTCTGTAATTAGACAATGCCGTAGATCACATTTGATTAGCAAAAGCTACAAAATAGGCATAAAACTAAAGGTACAAGTTAAACTTACATGGAAATACTAAAATTTGCATAGAATTTAAGGAATTTTAAGGCATCCTATAAAGTTACACTCATGTTATGATTTTGAAATGATTCAATATCACAAAGCTCTATGTATGCCAAGTTTTATTTATTAGTTTTGACAGATTTCTCATGATATGGCAATATAAATTATAACCAGAAAACAAATTCTAATTTAATGTTAGCATAGGCAAAGATTTAAATGAAATTATATAAAAGGCAATGAGGAATTACTATTTTTACTAAGCATTAAAACTCATTTAAAGTTTCTGTGGTTAAGAATAGATTTAACCGGCATTTCACTCTTAGAAATTTATCATATAGATAACTAGAGAACATAAAAACGTTTGTAGCAAGTACTGTAATGGAACTGATCTATCAAAGTGAGTGGCCAGTCTTTTAAATAGATGAGCCCGGGAGCCAGCCATGGTGGATAGGCTGTGATAAGCTCCTACCAATATCAGTTGGATAAACTACATTAATGTTTATTATACCGAAAATTAGATATAAAACTGGAATAACACAGTGCTAAGCTAAATAAATTTAGTGTAATATACAACCAAGAAACGAATTAGGTCTTCTTAGTCTCATACCAGAACAAATATCAATTAAAAATGGACTAGAGACTCAAATAGAGAGCTTCAAACTATAAAAGTGTCACAGAAAAGTAAAGGGACAAACCAACAAGGCACTGATGTAGTTAGGAAGTTTTACCGAGTCCAACTGGCTGTCTCTTGTCATCAAATAAAGCTTCCAGTACTAGGTCTGGGTTACATCTAGCTGAATTTATTGGCCAAAGGGATCCCAAGGGAATCCCCAGACAATCGGGGCTGTTTTTGAGACTAGGTTGTTCCCCACAAACAAAGCCCCACAGCTGAAGACAATACCTATACAGCTCATTGAACATGGAGTTGTCAAGCTGGTACCTACATAGAACCTTCAGCTCTATGGTCCAGTGTCTTTGGTCGTCAAGGTACTATGCATGTTCTCAAAAGAGAAATGTAAACACCAAGCTAGTCACCCGTCAGCTACAATAGTGTACTTTCTGCAGGTATACTATGGTAATAGTGGCCCGAAGCTGTGGAGGCCCAAAAATGAGAAACTATTTCTACCTCATCTGAAGGTCATTTTACCTTGCTCAAATATGTTGACAGCAAGTGTGGTTACGTCCTAACCTAGGGTATGGTTCCGTGGTCTTTTTGACATTAAGGTGGCCCATACAGGTAGATCCACTTCACCCTGGCCAATGGTAAGGATATCAAAGCCTACTTTTGCTTCTTCTTTTGACCTAGGGAGTGGCTGCCTTCAGGTTGCTTAGTGTAGGGTGGACTCATTGCCTAAACTACAGAATGCTTTTCTCATGGACTAATGGCTTGATGGCTCAAAGTATTGAAGCAAATAACTGTTCTAGTTGTCCTTTGTATCATGTTAAAGCAGTCTTTTGATTTCTTCCCCCTGTTGTATCACATTATAAAAATGTATGGAAAAGTAAATGTAGGAGAATTTATGTATTCACTGAACTCCCTCCCGGTACTATCCTATGTTTTCTGTTTTACTATTTCACTTGTGTCTTCATGCCCTTTACTAACTCTTCTGATCCCAGTGCCCCTACCCTGGTTAGTGGTATCTTTGTCGAGGCTGGTCTTGACACAAAGCAGTTGAGGTAAACAGCCATCAGCTGATTCAACTTAAGGCCCAGTTAAATAATGACACTGGATGAAGACAGAAAGAATATAAGAGCCAGAGGGGATGGAGGGGATGGTGGACCCCCAAAAAACAAGGTGCTCTAAATCAGTATGGTCAAAGCTCGTATGAACTCACAGAGCTTGAAGCAGCATGCACAGGGCCTGCACATGTTCACACAAGGTCCTTTGAATTTATATTATGGTTTCCAGTTTAGTGTTTTTACGGTATTCCTGAGAGTACGAATGAGTGGGTCATGTGCCTTCTATTGACTCTTTTTATTCATTCTGTTTTAAAATGAATGAATGAATGAATGAGCTACTGAGGACCTAGACACTAAGGTGAGGGGTAAGTGTCAAGCTGTATAATTTATATTTGCTGTGAGATGGAGGATTGCTTTTTTATAATAAAATGACACTAGGTATGTCAATCACCCCAGGGCTTGTCTTGCGCTGAGGAGTGGTTGACCAACATGTGATGAACTCCACAATATTTTTGTGCGCTTTTGTTTGGTTATATTTTTTTTCCTTTTGGGGTGTGGTTGTGTTTTATTTACTGGGTTTAGAGATTTTTTTTTGCAGTATTTGATTTTTGGCTTGATTTTTGAGAGAGAACTTAAAGTAGTTGAGTGGGTGGAGAGGATTTAGAGAGACTTGGGAAATGGAAAGAATATGATCAAAGTATATTTAAATTTGAGCATTGTTTTAAATAATAAAAAATTTAGTAATAAAAAAGTAGAAAGATTTTTTTGCTCACACTCCCAAAGCTCATGGAGGTAAAGTCAAAATAGAAAATAAGATTGCGTCAACATAAACACAAAAACTGGATGTGCTCAAGTGAACAACAGAGCAAGATGCAAATTGTGAACAATGAGAAGTTATTCTAATCCATATCTAAAACCAAGTCCATAAATTTGAATATTGGATCACCAGGGGCAGAACTCTGTAGTTTAACTCTATCCTTCCTGAAATATGACCCTAATGTGTTAGCATTGTAAGAAGTTTTTGAGGTGTTTATGCCATAAGGAGTCTCTATTTTGAACGGGATTGAGTAACTTCTGATAAATGTATCACAGTTCACCTGCTGTCTGGCCTTTCACCATGTTAAGGTGTAGCAGAAAGGACCTCATAAGGAAACAAGTCTAAGGAGGCCCTTATTCTAGAACCTTCCTACTTCCTAAGTTGTAAGAAATAAACTTTGTCCTTTAAAAAGTCCCTAGACTATAAATTTTTGTGGTAGCAGCACAACTCATAGAAGATCGCCATATATTATACAATCCAGCTCGCCAATTTGTCTATAAATATTGACCCCCTCCCCTACAGTCATACTCAATGCCAAATTCTGTTACCCATCAGAGTTTATTCAAAAGGTGGAGACAAGCAGGCTTAACACTTCCTGAGGCTGATGTAATTTTCCTACTCTCAACTCCAAATGCTACTACTAATTTTTTCCAACTGCAGCAAGAAATTTATGCTGTTTTGCCAGGATCAGGTCATAGTAGTACCCTTGATCAAGAAGAACCAGATCATCATGATAAATGTCCAGCACCTTGAACTTTTGCTTGAAGAGAATTGGATCCACACCACCAAAAGACCTCTGGTGTTCTTATGCCAAGAGCAGTCCCATATGCCTTGGGACTTGTAGGTCTTGGTTCTTAAGTGTCTGTACTGCTAAGAAACCTTACCAATATCATCAAACTTGATATAATAGTTTATTTTAGCTAATCTAGAGGCACATGAATCCTTTATGTCATTAGTGGCTGGATTAAGTAAAATCAAAACATAGAATCCAGATTGAAGGAGACTGTCTCAATATGGTATTCTGAAAAATCTATAGAATCTACTGAAGATTGAACTTGTTAATGCTTGGCAATTATTATTAACTGATAAAATTAGAGGGCTTATACATGTATGTATAATGCATACACACTTACAAATGTGTGTGTGTCTCTATTTCCTCAGAAAGATAATTCACACACTTCTCACATTTTCAAAGCAGCCTTGAGCTCCAACATGATTAAAGGCAATGATTTACAGAAACCATCTTTGGTAAGGTATGTTCACTACAGTCATACAATATAAAGTTCTGGATGCCATAACATAGGTTATATCAATACTGATCTGCCTGCAAGTAGTCCAACACGTTGGAGTATCAGAAGGCAGCTGAGAAACCAGTCTGGAGTTGTGAGGGCACATTCATAAAGAACACCTGAGAGACAGGAGTAAAATTCTTTGGTCTGGTGCATTCTCCTCTGGGAATTAAGCAAGAGGTTCCCAGTTCAGATTTGAATTTATTTCCTTCTGATTCCCTGAAATGTGAATATTATCTGAAACTCAGAAAAAAATACAAAAAGAAAGATGTAGGATGCAGTGGAATGATTGATGTATGAACAAGTTTTTATCACTAAATAAAAAGATAAGACGTAGTGTAGGAGTCTTCGAGGAGTTGGACATTATCTGCCTAAAAATTTTTATGTCACCCTGAGTGAAAAGACTTTAGTAAAAAGATGATGGATTGACTTGGGCTTCAATTTAGCTGTTAGTTATAGTTATGGGCAAATTTCAGTCTCCATTGGTAGATGGGTAGATGCAGGTCATTGAGCTGCATGATTAGATCCTGATACATATGGCAGCCACGTGTCTGTCTAAAGAAGAATCTGAACTCATCAAGAAAATGCTGTGCACTGATATTTTATTTTTATTTATTTGTTTTTTTTGTTTTCATTTCTACGAGAAAGCCTTTTGTGGAAACTGAGTCTGGGCCTGTTCACACAATAGCTGCAGAACTTCTGAGAGCCTGGTTGGCTTGAACATTTCTGGGAAATCAAGGAAGTTTGGGGGGAGACTTATATTAAGAAATTCACTAGGAATTTTTTGTTTCCATGATTCTTGAGATGCCCTCCTGGTATCTCTCTTACTTCCCTGGTGAAAACACTTGGCTTTGTTTTTTAATGAGCATGAATTACCCACACCTTCCTTGGCCATATTTTTATCCATGCTCTTTGTTCTATATACGTTTTCCATTTTTAAACTTTCCCCTGCGCTGCTCTGTAATCTCTGGCTATTTGCAATGGTTGACACATGATGTACTGGATGCCGGGCCTCCCTAAAATTTCTTTGACTAAGTAAACTGTCACCTTTCATAAAGGCTCAAGGAAGGACAAAATGCAGTTCAGCATGACACAGGTAGCCCTAGCCCTGTTTCTGGCAGATCCCTCATTTCTGTCTTAAACTTCAACATGAGGGCATTTATGCCCATAATCCCACAGCATCCTGGCCTTCTGAGTCTCCTACTGAAGTGCTAGTTAAAGCCTGGTAGAGCATGCTAGGATTATGTTACTTCCTCCAAACAGTTCTAAATTTCTCTTATAAGCCAATAAATATCAAAGACTTGTCTGCATATTCACCAATATATCAAATTTGTTTATATTAATTCACTTCTTGTGCCAGTTTTCCATTTTTTATTACACAAATACTGGGTATATTCAGAAAAGAAAAGGGATGTTTTGTCTCACAGTTTTAGTACATGCTCAGTTTGTCCTGTGGTTTTGAAGGAGACCTCTCATAGAGACGTCGATGGAGAGAGCTGCTCACGTCTTCTCCAAGGTGCAGAAGAAAGGTGCGAAAGGAACCAGACTAGCAAAATCTCCTTTGAGAGCACACCTCCAGCAACACCAAACTTTCCCACTAGGGCTCATGCTTTAAAGGCTTCTTCTTCCATAACTACAGGTTGGAATCAAGGATTTAACACACAGGCCTTTGGGGGATACCTACCCAAGCAATGGCAGTAATGTAAGCATATACACTCTCTTAAAAAAAAATAAACCAGGGATTTTCAACTTCCTAGAGGCTGCTTGTTGTTTACAATGAGAGTGTGAACTGAGAGTGTTAACTTACATCTATTAATAGTCTAAAACTGTAAGAATGTGAACTTACATCTAGTATTAGCCTAAAAATGTAATTTTTCTGGCATTAGGCCTCTTGTCTACCAAATGCCTTGCAATAAGTTTCTAATACTTTATATTAATAATTTTATACCTGAATAGTCTTCCTTGTGTGCTTGTGCATGTGTGTGCCTGCACGCACAGTGATTCCTGAGGCAATGGATAGATTAAAGGATGCAGTACCTCTTAGCTTACATGTGGACTCTTGCTTTTAGACAAGAAACATAGCCAATATTATCTCCTAACCCCTCAATGTAATTAACACATTTATTCTCTTCAATCTCTCCTTTTCTGCAGGGATGGGAACTTAAACTATCAAAGACTTACTCCATAGTTGCTGCTTTAACACATGTTGGACCCTATTACATTTTGGAAGCATTACCAGTTGCTTGTATCTAGTAGGCAAAACGACCAGGAGAAAGTGGCATCAATACCAACAAATTCTGTCCTTAATTTTCCTTTAATATTTTTGAATCTTAAATTATGGCAACTAAATAATTGACACACATGTGATGTCCTTATTAACTCAAGCTGCTACCCATCTCAAACAATGCAGACTCCAGATTATTTTGGATAACACAGATATAAATTTATAAGTAAAAAAACTAGTTTCCCGAGACTGTTTAATACATTATAATAATGTATCTCATCAGCCTGAACTAGTCATCATGATAAATTTATTTTCTGCTTATTATATCTTTTCCCACATGACTCTATTTTCGATTGTAATAGAATCTATGATTCCCATGGTCCATTTTTCATCACTATGGCAAATACCTAAGAGAAACTGTTTAAAGGGAGCAAAGATTTCTTTGAGCTCTTGAATTCAGAAGCTTTCACCATGGTCCACAGTGAGCTAGCTCTATTGGTTCTCAGCCATGGTGAGGGAGAGTGTTTTGATGGATGAAAGGAGGAAAACAGGAAAGGGTCAGGACTCAGGGTGTCTTTCCAGGAAAAATTCTTAGTGATGTATTTCCTCTAGCAAAGCCCATGTCTTATTTTCTACCATTCACCATTGAAGCCACCAAATAAACAAACAAATAAACACAATGTTAAAAACAAAAATGTCAGAAAACAGAGAAAATAAGCTCAAGATACTACATTTTCCTTTAATGTTAAAAGAAGGTAAATATCAAGCATAGTGTGTCATTTCCTTCCTTGGCTTCAAGATTTTTTTTTCCTGCCAGACTTTCATAATATTTAATTTTTCAGTTCATTTCTGATATATTTACTTAATAACATCAATTCTCCTTTTTTTCCCTCTCACCAAATCCTCCTTTTCATCCCTTCCTGCTTCCCTTAATTCATGGTCTCCTTTTTTACCAATTATTGTGCGTGCATGCATATATTTGTATATACATATATATTTCTTAATGTAACCTGTTTAGTCTGTGTAATGTTACTTGTCTGTATGCGTTCGGGGCTGACCATTCAGCACTGGACAGCCAGTTGGTATACTCTGTCAGAGATCTCAGTCCTTATTTTTAATTTTCAACCTGGAGGCACGGACCACAAAGATCAATGGTTGATATTCCGCCCCTACTTCGGCTTCATGATGGATACTTAGAACTTACTATAGATTTAGAAAATCTTTGTCAACTTGATGGATTCATGACATTTTCTAGTTGTATGCTTGCTACATCTATGGTATAGTACATTTCAGGGGTTTTATTACTTAAGTCTGAAGAGTTTTTCTGTAATGACTTGATTCTTACATGTTTATAAATTAAATGTGATCTTTACTCTCCCTTAAAAATAGGGTTTGTTATAGGATAGGGTCATTTCAGGTTCCCTATCCCCAGCTGCCCAAGGAATTAACTGGGGATCTCGGCTTGGGCACCTGGGAGCCACTCTAGGTTCAAGTCTCTTGCCAACCCTAAGGTGGCTCCTTTAACTAAGAATTGTGCTTCCTTGCTCCCCTATCCAACCTTCCTTTATCCCAATCCTCCTTTTCCCCCAAGTTCCCCCCCCCCCATCCTCCCCTTCTCCCTTTTCTCTCCCAATCTCCTCTTACCCCCATCCCACCCCACCCCCAAGATCTCAGTTTTCTCCCCGGCAACTTTGTCTACTGACGAATATCTTGCATATCACCAAAGAACCTTCATCTGGTGATGGATGGAGATAGAGACCGAGACCCACACTGGAGCTCCCAAGGTCCTAATGAGGAGCAGAAGGAGGGAGAACAAGAGCAAAGAAGTCGGGACCACGAGGGGTGCACCCACCCACTGAGACAGTGGAGCTGATCTATTGGGAGCTCACCAAGGCCAGCTGGACTGTGACTGAAAAAGCATGGGATAAAACTGGACTCTTTGAACATGGCGAACAATGAGAGCTGATGAGACGCCAAGGACAATGGCAAGGGGTTTTGATCCTACGTAATGTGCTGGCCTTGTGGGAGCCTAGCCAGTTTGGATGTTCACCTTCCTAGATATGGACGGAGGGGGGAGGACCTAGGACTTACCACAGGGCAGGGAACCCTGACTGCTCTTTGGACTGGAGAGGGAGGGGGAAAGAAGTGGGGGGAGGGGGAGAAGGGTGGGAGGAGGGGGAGAAGAGTGGGAGGAGGGGGAGGGAAATGGGAGGCTGGGAGGAGGTGGAAACTTGTTTTTTTTTTCCTCATTTTCTCAATAAAAAAAATTAAAAAAAAATAGGGTTTGTAACTATGTTTGTTAACATTTAGTCAACACGAATAGTTAATCTAAAGAGCTTCCAGATTGCTTTCTTTGCCTTGTTGCCATCCCACCAAGATCACTGGCTTTTAATCAATTATTATTATGCCTATGTATGCTTACCAGAGATTTCAATAAAAAAATCACTATTAGGTTAACACAATAATTTAAATCTGTCAACTACTGTTAGCTTTTAATTTTACACTAATGCATCCTTTTAAAAGCTCTCTTGTATCTGTGCTCTCTGACACTTTGTCTTAAACCAAAGCTGCCTGAGAGTTCCATGAAAAAGAAAATGCCAGGTACTTAGAGGTTCCAGCTTCTCTTCTGGCATTGCAGAGACAAATTTGAAACTACACCAGTTCCCCTAGTCATAAATTCCAGAATTCTAGTAAAGAAACAGATGGGCTTGTGAGGCAGCCAGATTCAAGACAACCAAACAAGAAGTGATTACTAAGCATGCAATGAGCTCATATCGATAGATGGTTTTATTCTGAGTATGGCTGATGTTTGAATGTTCTATGCTATTGTAGCTTCAGGAAAACTTCCATTTATCTGTAACATAAAAGTTTGATAGACTGTCCTATGCAAGCAAAAATCAAATGCTTGAAATTATCTTATTTCTTTGCCTGGTCCTTTAGAGGTTGAAAATTTCTTTCTGTGATTATGATTCATGTCTTCCAAGCTATGTGTTGAAAACTCCTCTCTCTCTCTCTCTCTCTCTCTCTCTCTCTCTCTCTCTCTCTCTCTCTCTCTCTCTCTCTGCCTGTAGATCAGTACTTTATTTTTAGCTACTGCTCTAGTGCTAAGAGTGCTACCAATCTCCTTCCTGCTATGCCCTTGTCATGATTATAATAAACTAACCTTCTGAAACTATATGTAAGCCTCAGTTAAATGCTTTTATTAAGAGAAAGAAGAAGAAATAAGAAGGAGGAAGGAGAAAGAAGAAGGAGGAGGAGAAGGAGGAGGATGAAAAGAAGAAGAAGAAGAGGAGGAGAAGGAGGAGGAGGAGGGGGAGGAGGAGGAGGAGGAGGAGGAGGAGGAGGAGGAGGAGGAGGAGGAGGAGGAGGAGGAGGATAAGGAGGAGCCTGATCCTGTTTGGAAGTTCTGTTCTTTTGCAGTCTGCCCCTAAGGTAGACATAAGGAAGGAATGTTCAAGACACCCCTTATCAGAGTGATGGATCTGTGAAGGGAACAAATGGGAAGAATGAGTAAAAAAAAAGCATATTCAAGGAGGAGGATGAGATCATTGGTTACTTTTATGGATATTCTTTTAATTTCTTTAACTTATGAGCATTTATTTCCTCATGTAAATTTCAGAATCCTTTGTAGAATTCCATATTGTGTTTATATAGATTTAAATTGATAAATTAACTTAAAGAAAATGGCATTGTGTTTGCAACACTGGTGGTTTGTAGCATTGATTACAAACAGCTGCAATAAAATAGCTATTCTATTATGCTCTTTAGGGTAATATACCTTTTGTTCTCTTTTACAGCAGGGTTTTAAAGCTATGTGTGAAATCTCACATGTTTTGTTAGATAAATATATATGATTTTGCTATTGTGTTATGATTGGTTGTTTTTCTAATAAAATACTATTAATTTATAAACACATTAAATCCAAAACATTGCCTTGTTCTATTGAAGTTACTTAAATTTGTTTCCATTTCCACAAAGGAATGTAAGTGTTTTGAGCCAACCTGTGTGTAGCTTTAAGTCAGGTTATGCGTGTATAGAGACTGCAATTTCCCTGCGACTTCTAACTGATGTGTTACATACAGCATTTCCTGAGAGCAAAAGTTTAATTATGAGCTTGCTGTTAATTTCTTCTATAAGAATATTATTGTTTTCTTTAGCATAGAAACCCTTTTATAAATAAAGATGTAGAAGTGGCCTAGGTTAAATATTATTGCAGTTTAGATACATTGTGTAGCAGCAAAAACAAAACAGGGTGTTTTTGTCTTGGCAGTCACACCTGTCCCCAGCTTGGGCAGTTCTCTAGGGTCACCTTACACATTGCAGCACCCCGATGACTCACCAGGTGTCAGAGACACTCTTCACCTATATCAAATCAACTCTACTTTCTCTCACGGTATTTGTCAAGAAAATTGATCATAAAATCCCAAAAGTACTAATCATATCATCATTGTATAACTTACTTTGAAAGGTTTCAGTGGGGCTTGTAGGATACACCTCTGTGAATGTGTTAAACTATAGGGCTGTGATGTTATAGTCTCTCAGTTGTGGGAGTGGTGGAAGAACAGGGGTGGAGCTTAGGAACAGAGCCCCGCACGTTAAGGAGAAAGTTATGATGAGAAAAGAAAAAACCTGGGGTCACATCCCATCGTTTGATACACATTATTCTCTCTATCAGAGGAGTTTGAGATGAGTTCTCTCCTTTACCCTCAATAGTATTCTGTAACCTATTCTGATGCTTGGAATTAAGGTCTTACCTATCTGATATGCTCAACTGTAGTAGAAATCATTAGCTACTTGGAAATTCTGTTTGGTAATAAAGCAGTTGGTTACTTAATGACCTTGGCTGGGAAGGGAAGGCATTCGACGGCTATAGTATGAGACATTTCAAGAGCTAATTGCGACAGTAATGAATACCCAAGTTGTGTTGGATTATTTTTGTGGGTTTAAATATGAATTTAAATAAACTTAAAAAAGGACAGACAAAACAATGCCACAATTACATATAAAGGAAACAAGTTAGTGTCTAATAGAGGATATTTTAAAAGTAGGCACAATTTTATCAAGGATGACAGATTTTGGAGGGTCTTTGTGAGCTATGGGAAGAACTTTGGCTTATTGCAAAAGAAGCCTACAATGGTTTTTAGTTGAAAATGAATCACATAAATTTAAGAAGCTGGTTATAAATCTGCTGTGATGGTCTGGGAGTTGGTAAATGTCAGTTGCAGAGAATATTGTAGGAGTTTTGAATTTCCTACAGATGGACCAATTCAGATACATCACAAGCATGTGAGGTCACCAGCCAGTTGGCGAGGCTGGCCATCTAGATCAGTGGTTTTCAATCTTCCTCCTGCTGTGATTCTTTAATCCAGTTCCTCATGCTGTGGTGACCTCCAACCATAAAGTTATTTCATTGCTACTTCATTACTTGTAATGCAAATATCTGTGCCTTCTGATGGTATTAGGTGTTGTGAGGCAGAGTGCTAATTGTGTTCACAATGAGAGATTATATGTAAATAAAATGTGTTGGTGTCATATTAAAGGTATTAAGAACTTTTAGAAGAGGCTATGATATACCTATTGCAGAAAATTATGTTAATTTGCACCAAACTTTTAATTCACTTATAATCTACTAAAGAAGGTATTTTTAAGTTATCAGCTTAAATAATTATAGAAAGTGAGCTGAAAAAGAATTAGAAAAATATTGTTATATTTGATAACAATTATTGCTTGATTTATATTTGAATGAATAGATTACTTTTAACGATTAATTTTATTATTAGTTATGAAAGTGTATGCGTGCTTGTGAGTATGTGTTCCACTTGTGTGCATGTGTCTATGGAGGTCAGAGGAGGATTTCAGACCCTCTAGAGTCATAAATACAGGTAGTTGTGGGATTCCTGATATGGGTGCTGGGAACTGAACTCTGAATCACTGAGCCATCTCTTCAACCACAAGAAAATTATAAGTTGATAAAAACAACTGGTTAAGATATTTTGTTATATTTGGATGTAGTAAATTAGCTTTCCCTGGGGTGAACGATTTGAAGGAAATTATTTTCTTCTATGTTCCAATGACATTTTAGAAACAACAATGCACAAAAATAACAAACAATAGCTTATGATCAAGACTTCAAGTGTGAGTTTTCTTAAGATGAAAAAGTTGGTTTGAACATTGGGAATAAGATACAGTAGACCGAGAATTATCAAAAACCATTTAAAACTGAAGAAAGTATACCATTTGATGTCAGGATATATCATCAAAACAATGTCATGTTACTTAAATTCAGACATGCAGATCGATGACAGAAAATGAAGAGCCAGATGCTGAGTTGTCATTACAGAACTGATGATGGCATCGAGGGAATTCAGGGTAAAATGACAGCATTTTTATGAAATTATTATGGGAAAGTTAAACATACTAGATAAACATTGAATACTAAAGTCTTAATTTGTACTATTTATTATACATCATTTAAGATTGAACATTAATTCTAAAAATAAAGCTTTAGAGTTTGCAGAAGAAAACAATGAAAAATCTTTTATCTTTGGGTAAAGATATTTAAGATTTTTTTTCTAAAAGTTGTAAGCCATAAAGCATGAAAATAATATATGGGACTGTCATGATTCAATAATAGTGCTTTTCAACAGACAGTACAAGGTAATATAAAGGCAAGTTTCAGAGTAGAAGGAAAATATAAAAACCTTTGTTATAAGAAAACTTTTATACAAATATAAAAAGCACAGTGATCCCTCTATTAGAAGAATATTATTTAATAAAAAAGTATAAACAAGTTTTGATCTTTTCTTTAGCCAATGTTAAGAGAACTCTAAACAGGTAAACGCAATGATGTTAAATGTCATTGGTACCTAGCTAGTTAAAACATTGTAAGACATCACTTGGCATAGTTGAGAGTAATTATCACTTACAAAGAGTGTCTGCATCAATAGCAGTGAGGATTTGGAGTAAGGGGAATTCATGTGGTATTGTTCAGTATGAATCCATTATTAAAGGCTGGAGAGGCTGTGGAGAGTGGGGAACAGTTAGGGAACTAGGTCAGTGATGTGTGTGCTTGAGGGGTGTGCCTTGTCTTGGGCTTTTTGACTAAAGGTGCTCTACTTTCTCTCCATCAGGTGATGAGGAGTCTTTGTCTGCACATTTCTCTTTCCACAATGTTCTGCCTCTCCAGAGATGGTGCTAGGAACTATAAAATAATAATTTCTATAACTAATAACTATAGAATAAAAATTTCTGGAACCAGGAGCCAAAATGAATCCTCCTCACATGATTTTGTCCATATATGTTTTCACAGCAGTCATAAGTCATAATTTCATAACTTGCACAGTTAGAAATGTCAAAGTATTCAGACACTTTGGAAAATATTTTAAACATTTCCTATTAAAAATAAATGTAAACTTATGCTAGATAATAATTTTATCCATAGGTAATCTCAATGAGTTATTAAAATATATAGTCTCCAAGGTCATTTATATGAGTTTTCTTTCTTTTTTTTTTTGCAATAGTAAAATCCATTTCAAGAGTAGATAGAATGGAATATTTGTGAAAGAAAAGCCACAGGTATGAAAAAAGTAATTTTCCATAATACATGTTAGGTAAAAAATGCACACAAAAACACAAGGCATGTTTTACGATGTCACAGGCAGAAGATGAAGAAAGTAGAAATATTTCTATAGCCAATGTTTTTAGGGCCAGACAATAGAGGAGTAGTCCTGATGAATGTCTCAACAGGACACCCTGAGGATCATATTTTACATCAAGATTGGATCATGGATGTAGATCATATTTCATTGCTAACTTATTTAAACATATTTTAATCAAATAATTATTGCTTGTAGACGATAAACTTCAAAAATTGATAAGGCAAAAAACTTTTTTTGCATTGTATCAGAATTGCATTAATTTTCTTAGTTTATAAGTAACATAATTGCCATATCGCATCTGTTTGTATAGATAGTATACTGCTTCATTTCTTTTTTAGATTGATTTATTAGATAGTATTATAATGCATGGGATACTTAAAATTTTACTTGCTATTGGTAGCATACCATAATGCTATTTCAATTAATGTTTAGTAAGTTCATTACAGAGAGAAAAACTTAATTTTCATGACCTTTTAACTTTGCTAAACCACCTCACTTTAGAAAATATGTTATTGCTTTATTTGGTATACTTATTGTGAGTGCTTTACTTTTTTCATCTTGTGACACAGTTTCCAGATATAGAAATAATAATTGATACAATTTACATGGAAAGTACCAATTTACATAAATAAGTGTTTAGTTTGGCATACTACTTTATCAAATGATAGTCCCATCAGACAAAATTTAACTATGGGAAAAATAAAAATAACATTCATTATGTAACATGCAAGATTCTAAGTACTTAGTTAAGTTGAATAAACAACATAGAATTGTATAATAATATGTATTTAATAACATTTTTATTTCAAATATAAGAAAAGTACATAGATTATATAGTCTTTTAACCCATTCTCAAATCAATAACAGCCACTGGACCGTAATTCAAACCCAGAAAAAGTAGCTCGAGTCTATATTGCTCAATGTTTATTTTTCTTATCATTTTAAATGACAAAAACATAAAGTTTAAGCTATAACTTATATACAACAAGTAGAGTGAGATGGATTATAATAAAACATTCCACAATCAATGATTCCATCAATTAAATATCAATGTACAACAAGAAATAAAAGCTAAACTTTGTTCTGTTACCATAAGGGCTACAAAGAGAAACTGGTAACAAAAGGAAGAAAAACATTTCATAAAAATAAAATAAAAATAAATTAATTAAAAGTCTCAAGTTTTATTAGCCCAAAATCTAGCGGTATCGAGTAAACATTCCAGTTTTTGAATGAGAAGCCAAGTGCCTAGCTAACAAAGACTAGTCAAAACGATACAGAACGCAACAAGGCAAACACCCAATGCCTCGGTTCCATGTACAGCATCTCTATCTCACAATGGACTTAGCGACCGCGAAGACTCCAAGTCCACTCACTGTACAGTGTTGCAACACACAACAAGAGCCTCTGTCTTGGGTCAGTTCCACTTTAAGCCCGCAGTTTTCTCTGGGTTGGAGTCCCGTGGTTCTGGACTATCCACATTCCTGGGTCTATATTAGTTAGAACTTCGGCCTCACCTTCATAGCTTCACGAAGTTTTCTCTTACAGCCTCTCCGCAGAGAATTTTATCCTGTCATACATTGTCTCTTCCCCATGGTCCCCTGGGACTGTGGCAAGAAAACTCCTACAGTCTTACATCTTTCCTGCCATCCGTACCAGTGCTACATGGATGCTGCTGCCCAGTTGTACTGCCACATTTTCATAGAGCCTGATGTTTTTGGCCTCAGTTGCTCAGACTTTGCCTGTCTCCCCAAGGGACCCTGCAGAAGCACTTCTCTGAGAGCTTGTTTTCAAGCAGGGGACAGCTTCAGTACCTTTCTTAGCTTAGGATCTCTTCTTTCAAATCCTTGTGCTTTTTCGTGAGTTGAAATTTTTTTATTTTAAAATTAATTCTTAATTTATTTTAATTAAAATAAAAATTTTAATTTATTTGTGTGTGCTTGCACATGTGTATTTGCCTGTTCAAGGAGGTCAGAAAAACATGTAGGATCCTCTGAAGCTGAAGGTATGGGTGGTAGTTAGCTGCCCAATGTGGGTTCTAGTGATTAGTCTTTAAGTCTTCTGCAAAACCAGCAAGAGTTATTAGCTGTAAAACTATCTCTAAGCCTGTGAGTTGAGTATTTTTCTTTCCAGGTCTACAAAAAATTGTGTTGGAATTTTGATGGGAATTGCATTGAATCCACAGATTGTTTTTGGTAAGATAGCCATTTTTACTATGTTAATTCTACTGATCCATGAACATGGGAGATCTTTACATCTTCTGATATCATTTCCAATTTCTTTCTTCAAAGTCTTGAAATTTTGGCCATATAGTGTTGTAGGAGGATACTTGTTTGTTCCCAGCCACTTAGACCTGAAACAATCACATAGAAACTATATTATTTAAATCACTGCTTGGCCTATTCTAGCTTCTTATTGGCTCACTCTTACATTTTAATTTAACCCATTTCTACTAACCTGTGTATTGCCATGTGGCTGTGGCTTACGAGCAAGGTTCTGGCATATCTGTTCCCAGTGGCAGCTACATGGCATCTCCCTGATTCTGCCTTCTTTCTCCCAGAATTCAGTTTAGTTTTCCCTGCCTACTATTCTGCCAGACCTGAGACAGATTCTTTATTCATTAACTAATAAAAGCAACACGTGTACAAAAGAGCATCCCATATCAGTATAGGGTTTTCACCAGACGGTTAGGGTTATCCTCAGTTATTTTATAGTATGTGTTGCTATTGGTAGAGTGTGTTTCCCTGATTTCTTTTTTAGTCATTTTATCATTTTTATATGAGGGCTACTGATTTTTGGAGTTAATCTTTTATCCAGCCACTTCACTAAAGGTGTTTATTAGTTGTAGGAGTTCTCTGGTAGAATTTTTTTTGGTTTCTTATGTATACTATCATGTCATCTATAAATACTGACACTTTAGCTTCTTTTAAAATTTGTATCCCCTTGATCTGCTTTTGTTGTCTTGTTGCTCTAGCTAGAGCTTCAAGTACAATACTTAATAGATATATAGAGAGTAAGACTCCTAGCAGTGGTAAGTACTTGGCCTGAACTGGCCACTTCTTGTGACCAGTCAAGACTTCCAGTAGAGGGATTAGGACACCAACTCAGCCCCAGACCCTTTGTAGATGTTAGTGAACTTACCATATTAAAAATAGTTCTAATATGTTTTGTAGGTGTTGACTCCTGAACCAAAAAGACTTTTTTTTTAAAAAAACATTGTAATTGCTTCATGATTGGCTTTCTTATTTACTTGCCTGTATAAAAGTTTATATAAAACTTACCCCAAACTCTCATTCTTCCACGTGTTTTTACATTATTTCTTCACAAATTTAAAAATTTTACACTTAAGGTTCTTGATGTATAAGAAATTAGACCCAGTTCAAAGAGAACATCTTTTATCAGTCAGAATCTTTTACAAATAATGGAAGATTTAATACAAGAACTTGTTTTCATAATGGAAGTGAAAAAGATGAGAGGAACAGTCTTGGGTTAGAGAATCGTAAGTCCATAAATCTTTTACCTTCTGTGGGGAATTCAAGGGAAGAAGGACGCAACTTCAAGCCAGAGGAGAGCATATCTGACCATCCTGTATAGCCTTGTTAAACTATTTTTCAGTTGTGCTCAGCATTCAGAGCAGAAATCCAGACAACCTAGTACTTCTGAAATTCCAAACATGTCCAGGGTTTCATATTTCAGAGAGAGTAACGTACAATTTTTATTCTAGATATGTGGGAAGGAACTAGATTTCAAATGATGCTCTCCTAACCGCAGAAAGGTCACAGACCACGTGATATGGAGGCTGCTGTACTCTATAGCCTATTTATCTTCCACAGTTACTGCAACTTGGAAAAATTAGTCCGCATTGATGGTAAATTGGCAAAGAGCTGGAAGACGACCAAGCATTCCTCACAGCAGAATATTTTAATGCTTGTTAGTTATTAAAATTTGACCACCCGGAAAGTTCATGGGGCTCTTTAAACGTCACACATAATTATCTTAGGTTGATGCTTAGTAGACTTTGTTTGAACAGGCACAGCAAAGTCCTTGCACACTGGTTATCTCAGCAAGGGTGCTGAGGACTAAGGCTGCCTAACAGCTGCACCAATTTTCTTCTATGATGGAAAGGCAGGGGGAGAAGCATCCACTGGAATCTAACAACTGCACGAATTTCCATTTATGATGGGAAGGCAGGGGGAGAAGCATCCACTGGAATCTAACAACTGCACGAATTCCCATCTATGATGGGAAGGCAGGGGGAGAAGCATCCACTGGAATAAATGGCGCTTCTCAAACTTCAGGGTATATCAGCATTAGAACGCACAGATTTCTGAACAGCTGATCTCATCATGACAAGTTTAAGAATTTATATATTTTAAAAGGTGTTAGTGGATATTGACATTGCTGGAATTTGATTTGTGTAGAGGAAGACTCAAAAGTGTGAAACTAGATCAATAAAAGCCTGAAACGGAGATTTTGGGTAACTACAGTCTGTCAGATGGTATTCTGGTGGGCTATAGGGATCTGGTCGTCACTCCATTTCCATAATCCTGAGCTTTCTCAGTTGCCTAAGATGAGCTAATTTGAGGAGTACATGATATCTAAAGTTGTGCCAGCTTCTGAGGAATTTAAGATCTACAGATGCCCTTATCCATTGGTGTTCAGCAAGACCTTTCATGATGTGGGAAATCTGACTATATATTTCCACATCCACATAAAAGGCTAAAATAAAGTTTCTTAGCAATAGAGTTCTGTGAGAACTTGGTTTTATTTTTCATTCTTAAATTTCAATTAAATTAAAGTACTATACAATAGTCAAATGAATCTTGAAATATAGAATAACAGTTCCCTATTCGATCATAAAACAAAATGGGGAGAAAATGTACGAATGAAATGAATGTGATATCTCTACGTGTTCATATTGTTCTGAAATAATTGTGCAATAAATCTACAAAAAAAAGCATTTTATAAAAAGCAACACAGGATGCAATTAAGGATGTTGAAACTCTTATGCAAAATAAAGATATAAAGTCCAGGTATAATGGGTAAAATTTATGATTCAATTACATGAAATACTCACTTTTCAATGTTAACAGAAACTAAAACTGTAGTTGGCCTAATTATAAATTGTAATAGAAACAAAATACAATTTCACTAATAAATTATACCATATTTCACTGTTACTATTACCTGGCACTTAAATATGATAGTCTAATATTAATTCATGGAATACAATTGAACCTTAAAGCATTAAAATTTATGTTTACATGTTTTAGAACGACGAAAAATACATCTTATTCAAAAGGTAGTTAGCTGGAGGCTTTCTTTCTGAGAGATGTTTAGTTACTGCATAAAATCTCTCTTCTGTTTTAAAATTGGATTCTATGAACAGAAAAAGTTTGATTTTTGCTTAATTTTCAAAAATCCATTATTGTTGCTTATGAGCTCAGGCTGCTTGGCAATAATTACTCCCAACTGTATTTCCAAGGCTACAAAAGCAATCCATTTATTTAAAGGTTACAATTTAAGTGCTGACGCCCTTATTAAAAAATGCAAGCTTAAGAATATTAAAGCGGCATATGAAGGTTGTTCCATTTCTTGTGCACAGTTTGTGGACTGCTGTTCAATTTCTTCAAGATTTGGTTTCTCGACGTATTTTTAGAAAAATAAGAGTAGATAAAGCTTTATTGTTATATACATCACAAGAAGTTTATTTTTTTCTAATTTTTTGAGATAGGGTTTCTCTTAGCTTTGGACCTTGTCTGGGAACTAGCTTGTGTAGACCAGGTGATCTCAAACTCACAGAGATCTGCCTGCTTCTGCCTCCCAAGTACTGGGATTAAAGAATTCTTAATGCGAATATTTTAAATTATAGAACTGAACAAAGCAGTTTGTCTGATACTGTTTTCTATGTGGTTTTACGTGTACTTATGAAAGATTTTCAATGTGCCATTTTATTCAAAATACCAAGCAGTGCTTTGCTTAAAGTACATAAATTGTGTACATGTAATTTTTGTAACTGTTGTGCTTATCTGATTAAAAAAGAAGTTAAACTTTTTTCTTTAATTTTACCTAATAGATGTAAAGAGTTTTGTAAACACCGAGAAGCTGGCTACATTGGGAAGTAAATACCTCCAGTGTTGGGAAATAGTAAAAATAAATAAATAAGAAAGAAAGAAAGAAAAAGAAAGGAAGAAAGAAAGAAAGAAAATGTAGTTGCAAAAGACAGAGGAGACAAAGACTTGTTTTGTAGAGACCATTCTCACTCCTACACATGGGAAAGACTGTTCCTAAGGGCTCTGCCCCGACGGCACAGACTCCCCTCACTAGGTGCCACATCTCAGCACAACAGGGACCAAGACTCAACATGAATCTGAGTGACAATAAATCATATTTAATTTATAGGGCTCTCTGCCTCTCTGTGGAGTCCTCCCCTCGCTTGTTTCAGGTCTTGACTCTAGGTTATTGGTTGAATAGCTCTTGACAGATCTTCTATTTCTAACAAAGCTCTTCACTATCACTCTGCATGCCTTTCTTTGTCATAATCCTCTTTATAGTGTTTGCATTGCTCCGCAGTGTGACTTCCATAAAACTGGGCACTTTCCAGTTAGTTTAGTATTTCACCACGAGTGCTTTAAATACTACTGTGTTTCTTGCACAAACAGCACATTTGTAGCAAACTTTGAAGAACCGCTAACAATTCTAAGTGATAGACTTTATATTCAGTGCTTTAAATGTGTGGTACATAATCCTGAGAGGAACTCCATGTTAGGGAAGGAAACTGCCAGGCTAGAAGCAATAGAGGAAGCACTTGATTTTAGAGACCGGATAGCTGCACAGCATGTCAGACTACAGCATGAGAAATGACTTAGTATTTAAAACAAAACTCTGCTCTGGTGAGATGGCTCAGTGGGGAAAAGCATTCCGCATCAAGTCTGACTACCTGAATTTGGTTTCCAGGAGCCACATAGAGGAAGGAGAGAACCAACTCCCACAGACTGTCCTTGATCTACACACGTGTGTGTGTGTGTGTGTGTGTGTGTGTGTGTGTGTGGTGTGTGTGATGTGCATATACTGAGCCCCTACCCTCAACACACACAACAAATAAATATAAACAAATTTTAATTTGTTTTCTCTGAGGTTTCATATTCTTTATTACTTCAGATGAAGACAGCAAGGGTAATAGACTTGTAGTTTTACTTCCTTTTGTTGTTTTCTTCACACATTACTTTTTATCAGTACTTTAGAGTGGATATCTTCTCTAACATGCTATTACAGTTTTATGGTTTTTTTAGTATTGAAAAATATAATGAATTAAAACTTTATTACCTGCTGTCTTGACCTCCAGTCTACTTAACCTTTTATTACAGTTATTACAACCTCACACAGCCTCTAGACTATTCTAGACATTAAGAGTTCTCCTCAAATTTTACATCACATTTATGTTCTTGAATATAATTCAATGCTTTTAAAAAACACTTCTTAGCAATATGATTTTAATTTTAATAATATATAACTTGTTTCTGTTCCTTTCTGCATATAATCTGTGGGAAAATATAAGCAATGTATATTACTCAATTTTTAACAGTAATTGTTGGCATAATTTGATCATTAAATTATGAACTGATTCTTATTATTTTATTGGAGAGAGACTGAGAGTAAAATCAGATGAAAGTCAGACCATTTCCAATGCATAACTCGCTCTCCCTCCAGCAACCCCAACAGCTACTGGGCACAGATAGCTAGAGCCTTGCCAAGGACTGGAAGGATTTAGGATCAATCAGCGTGAGTCAAGTGTAGTTTCATAGCTTGTCTTTCAGAAGTCCCCGCTTCAGGTTAGCACCAGTGGGGACACAGGAAGCCTTTCTATTCTATACAGAATTACCCCGCTCATCATTCCCCTTCAAAACTCTGCCAAAACAACAAGTGTGGCTTTCTCTATAGCTACATGGCAAATGGAATAAATGCTTATTGCCTTTGTGTTCTCATTTCGATGAAATACATTTAGTCTCACAAACCCTTTATTAATGGGCTGATAATTTAGATGTAGTTGATTCTACAAAATACATATTAAATATGACACAGTTGCGTGATATTTAAATTTATAAACATCCAATGGTGGTTGTCATCACTACTTCTAAGTAAGCAATTCTTTGACCGTTTCATTCATGTGTGTAATAAATTCTGGACAGACGTGTCTCCCCACCTTCTGTTATCCTTCTGCACCCCTTCCCAGCTCCCTTCTCCTCTCAAGTGTCCATATAACTGCTTGTCTTTTGTTTTGCTTTTGAGTTATTGTATTTAACCAGAGCCAACCCATGGACAAGGGTGTGGCGCTGTCAACTGGAGATGAGTAAATGTGGTTTCCTAAAGAAGACAATGTCTTCTCTCCCAGCAGACAATCCATCCATGTCGAAAACTCCCCTGGATGGTACATAGAGAGAAATGTCAAGAAAAGAGAGCCCCCATCATCGAATCCCCGGGAAAGCTATGTTAATTTGCCTACCATGTCTAGGGGTCTCTATTCTGGGTCCTCATTTTGTGTGGCAGCTTTAAAATGCTCTGCTAAAACTTCCTTATTAATATTTTTTTTTTTTGATTTTTCAAGACAGGATTTCTCCGTAGCTTTTGGTTCCTGTCCTGGAACTAGCTCTTGTAGACCAGGCTGGCCTCGAACTCACAGAGATAACTTCCTTATTAAGATCTTGATGAAGATATTTTTTTTCAGACAGACACAGTGGGCACCGGTTTTATAAAATAGAAAGACTTTTTTTCAAGATAGGCAGTTAAGGGATCATTTCGTCCTCTTGACTCACACGTCATGTGTTTTCCCCCTCGCCCGGTGCCAGCCAGATTCTCTCTTTTGTTCTTGCTATCTCACCCACTCTTGCTCTGGAGAACAAACCAATAATCCAGTCTTCATTTCAAGAAACTAGAAAAATCTAAGTCAAGCAGAAGGAAGGAAATATGAATAATAAAGATAAATGAAATTGAAATTAACAAATGTAGAAAATCACTGAAGTTAAAGATGAACACAGCTTTCTGAAACCAGGACTTAAAGAGTATCCCTCAGCACAAAACCTGAAGACCTTGTTCTAACAGCTATTTTATGATTTCTCCTTTTTACTGCTGGCAAGCAGACAAAAGCAAGCAACTAGATGCATCACTTTAGGCTATCAATTATTCTTCTAAAATTATTGATATCTCAAATTGCACAGTAGTTTATCTTATCTTGTACAATCATTAAAATGTACTGTCATAAAAATAATATGCATGAAAACATAAGCAACAATTATTGAAGAGAAACATGAAAATGATACTAAGTTTTAGAGATGAGAAAATGCATCATATTGCAGGCATATTTATGGATCTATAGATAAGTGACTTAATTGGTAATATCCTTATTTTAGTTCATTAACACAGTTTCAGGTTGGGATTTGATGTATACCCATTGGGTAATTGTATGACTTTTCTACTATAGAAATAATTCTGTTTAGCTATAGACCCTAATAATCTTAGTGATTTCTACAAAGAACAGTCTTCTAGCCATGTTTGGAAGTTTAAATTTTCCCTAGAACTGCAGCTTGTGACAGCTGACAGCAGAAGTGAGCGTATGAAGGCAGTGTATCACCATCAAGCTTTGTATTGGAATCTACTCTGCTTCCATGACTCTTAGAGACAGCATCCGCTAGAGATGCAAGATTATTCGACTCTCTAAGCCACTCATGGATTCACTACACTTCTTCCTACCTATTAAAGGCTGTGTTTGAATCTCTGGCTACACAGTGAAGTAGAAGTTAACTACTTATAGCAGAAATGGACACACTCTGTCACTCAACTGGTATCATTGACCTAAATGAAATGAGATTTTTTTCTTCTTAACTTTTAGTAGTGAATTAAAAGGGAAGGCTTTAGAATGCTTTCGCAGCAATCTGAGTGTTCTCAGAATACCGTTAATAGAGCGGCAGCCTAATATCTTTGCCAATATTCAGTTTAACCGTAACAGCTGCCAGGCTCTATCATTAGCTACAGTTTTATCTTAAAATTGAGATAACCATTTTGAGAAGCAAATAAATTGTTTTATATGATACTTGTGTTGCTTGCCTCCTTTATTGAAGTTTTTTTTTTTGCTACATCTGGAAAATACAGCTGTTTTCTTGTTCCTTACACTGCAAATAAGATAAATTGTAGGAAAATATATTATAAAAATAGTTTATTCAGTATTTAGATTTGGCTTTCTGCAAGTTAGAAACATATGAGTCTCAGAAAATTAATATAAAGTTTATACTAAGATATACTCATAATAATCAATTGTTCTAATCATGTTGTAATAAAATTTGAAATTTGTTTTTCAGTAAAAGATGAACAAAATATATTTTTAAATATATTTTTATATTTTAAAATATAGTTTTAAAGAAATCTGAACTTGTGAATTTTGCAGTCCCTTATGTAGTCATTTGTAATAAACAATAATATATGAGAATGAGACTTGTTTAGAATTTCATCAGATCCTTAGGATTCTTATTAGCCATGTGAATCCGGAAATTGTGCAACATTTTTTTCTGATGATGTAATAAACTGGTTAGGAGTACAAAAGTGACTTATCTAAACTATTATTGTCATCAGCTGAAAACTAAACTTACATGCTTGTACTTGAAGTTCAGATTAAATAAATTATTGACAATATCCTTTTGTTTTTATGTAAAATATTTTGTTTAAATATTAATAATCTTACTTTCAGATAAATGTAATGAAAATTTAATTATCTTCATATAGAGAAGCTAACTATATTGACTATTGTACCATAATAAGCATCAAGGCAGGGCACTTATCACTTAATATACCTTATTAAAAATTAAACTTGGACTCCCAGGTTATTTGAAACATAACCTAGGAGCATTATGTTTAGAGGTATACAATCCAATCTGAAATGATTTGGTGAAGGCTTTATAGACTATATCATATGAATTAGTGATAGAATTACCTCTTAGTTACACAAATACAGAATAGAGATTATGAAAGGTTAATAAACCACAGAATGCTGAACAATGGGATCATAATGAGTTGAAAACAACACGGCTGTACATTCAGAGTTAATATCCACTTATAGTGAATAAGTACCATGCTTCTCTTTCTGGGCCTGAGCTGGAGAGATGACTCAGCCACTAAAGGCTAGTCTCACAAGCAAAACTATGACAGTTTGGAAGTATTTATATTTTTAAATTTTAGAAACATTTTTCGATAACTGCTACTAATTATTCTTTGAATATTGTTACGATGCATCTATGAAGACATGGGCTACTAGGTTTTTCTATGGGATATTTTTTAATGAAATTCATTTAGTTGTTTATCTTTTCAACTTCATCTTGATTCATATTTTGCAAGGTTGCATGTCTTGAAGAATTTATCTCTTTCCTTCAATTATGCAATCTGTTGTATAGCATTGTTCATAATAAATCATTGTAATTGTTTTGTGCTTCTGTGATCTATGTTCTAATTTTCTTACTTCATTTAGATCTTCTTTCCTTTCATAGGTTAGGTAGCATTCTTTCATGCTTTTTTCAAAGAAACTTTTCATTTGCTGGCTTTTCTTCTCTATATTATGTATTTCTGTTCTGATATCTATATTTCATATCTTATTTTTGGATTCATTTGTTCTTATTTTTATGAACCACTGGGAGAGAAATTGATCATTTTTTCAGCCTTTTCTTCATTTTTTTAAAACAATCTTCTTTTATTTTACACACCAATCCCAGTTCCCTCTCTCTCCCCTCCTCCTGCTCTTTCTACCTTCCCTCCATCCCACTCCCAGTCCATTTCTCAGAGAGGGTGAGACCTCCTTGGGGGAGTCAACATCTGTCACATCACTTGAAACAGGACCAAGGTCTTCCTCTCTGTATGTAGTAGGTTGAGCAAGGTATTCCTCCATAGGGAATGGGTCACAAAAAGCCAATTCATGCACGAGGGATAAATAGTGGTTCTAGGGCCAGTGGCCCCACAAACTGCCCAACCCACACAGCTCTCACCTACATCATAGGACCTAGTTTGGTCCCATGCAGCTTCCCCAGCTGTCAGCCCAGAGTCAGGAAGCTCCCATTAGCTGGCTGGAGAGAAGGTCTGGCGTTTCCTTTAACATTAGTTGGACATTTCTCTGTTTAACATTCCTCTCCAGTGCTTTTTCTTTGAATCCCCTCAGGTCTGCTTTATTACATTTTGATTTTCATTTTTCTCAAGGCATGTTAAAAATCCATTTTTGATTTCCTGTTTGGCTCAGTCATTGTTGAAGAGAATTTTGTTTGGTTTCTATGGTTTTATGGATTTACTGGAGCACTTTTTGTTATTGGTTACTTTACATTTCATTATACTGTGTGTTCAGCAAAGATACTTCAGAACACCAGTCCATGAATTTGATGAACACTGGTAAAAAAAAAAAATCCTCAAAAAATGGTTAGAAGATTCCAGCAAAGTTCCTGATTTTCAGTCCATATTAGAAGCCTGAAGCTGAGCCCTAATGTCAAAAAACAAATGTAGCAGTGGGCAGGATGGGCCAGATGAGTCTGTCACCAGAGGAATTAATGACAAGCGGCAAAAGCAAAGCTTTTATCTGGGCTGCTCAGATTTTAGAGCGGTTCTTCCTCTTCAAATAATCTCACCATGAAAATTCCTCATGCTCAGCAATTTGCCTTTAAATGGTTCCAGAATTCATACAGTTCTTGCATATAGCTTCCTTATACTTTCTTTACCCCATCCCTTCTTTTACTTATTATTAAAATTAGTATCAATATTTTTAAAAATCCTAGTTAATACTTTTAATATCTGTGATAGTAAATCGTTGTCTACACAAATCCAGACATATCTGGGAAGAGAGAATGTTAATTGAAAAAGATGTAGCTGCAAGATTGATCTGTAGCCAAGTCTTGATTTGATTATTGATTGATATGGATGGGCACATATCACTGTAGACAGTGCCAGTGCTGGGCAGGTGGTCGTGGGTTGTGTAAGAACGTAGGTTAAGCAACTGAGAAGCAAACCAGTAAGAAGCATTCCTCCATGGATTCTACTGCAATTCCTGTTTGCTCCCGCCCTTGACTTCTCTCTATGATTGGACTGCTAGGCTGAAAGTCATTTATATATATATATGGAAAATGGCTATAAGGATAAATCAATTTAATTTTGAAGTTTAAAGTAAAGAAATGATAGTTTTTTAAGAGACAAATAGTTTTATCCTAAATTAGACACTGTGCTATATATATGAATATCTATACCTGCAGGTGAATGTATTGACAATTATGGTACTGTATTATGTATATTTTTATATAAATTAATGTTTCTGTTTATTAATTAAAGTCAGTACCAAATCCAACATTGACAAAACTACTACCCCTAGGGTTCAAGGAACACTGTTGAAGAGGGGCAGAAAGATTGTAGGATCCAGGGAACAGAAAATGTGCTGTGACGCTGTGTCTCTTGGTAATTTCAGATGTTACACCTACTAAGTTTCATCAGCATGCCTGACCATAAGCTGACAGGGACAACAACAGTAGACATGCCAGCAGGGGAGGGAGAAAGAATTCAAGGTTTCCACCCTCCACAAAGAGCCACAGGCAGCTAAGGAAAGCTGAGAGCAGGAGAAATAGGCTTACCCAGGAAAGAGTACACCAACTGGTTATTCAACAGCAAGGAGTCAGCTCTGAAATTATGCATTCAAGTAACATTATACAGAAAGGACAGGTTATATGTATGAATATATATGTATACTCATATACATGTATTCTTGTAAGTAATTAATAAAAGATGCATGAATTTGAAAGAGAGCAAGGAGTGTACGGGAGGACTTGGAGGGAGAAAAGGAATGGGGGAAATGATGTGATTATAATCTAAAAAGTAAAATAATGAAAAAATAATTTTGTTAAAATACAAGCCTTTATCTAAAGTATATATTTTAAGTTGAAGTGTTATAATAATTGGACAGCATGTTCTACTTTAAATATCATTTTATTTTGTAGGGAATCACAATTTTATCAAGTGGGGAAACTTTAGTGCTTATCCTGGTGAGGTGGTGAGGAGGATTTTGGAATACTGCCGCCAGATCTGGAGAACACCTTTGACAGAGTTGAAGATACCTTGGCCAGCACTTTAGACCCTTGCCTGGAAATAGTGTTCTTGGATGTTTCTGTATAAAAAAAAAGATGGTACTAGTGAACTGAGAGATAATTGGAGTAGTTACTTTACAGCAATAACTTAGAATTAAGAAGCTGGCATTTGTAAATTTATCTGTGCAAGATCAAGCACGGCTACAGTGTTTTCACTTGTCTGGTTAGGCATCCCCTGAGGAATCGTGCATAGGAATGCACATGCGTTCTCCTGTCTGTTCTTACACCAGTACCAGGCTGTTTTCAGTACTGTAGCTCTGTAGTAGAGTTCATTCATGCATGATGAACTTGGGTGAGGTCGAAGACCTTGCTTAAGACAGTACAGGTAAAATGGGTCTAAGCTAAGAATATGGTTCAGTAATTTTTTCTCTCATGGTGTAGTATCTACTTGACCTTGAGGCATATCCATTAAGTGTGCAAAGCCTACTTCCTGTCCCTCTTGAACACTAATTGAAAGTGCCTAATGAGTTGAAAATGGAGATACATTTCAGTGCTCTGTATATGGGTTCTATGACAGAGTATGCAAGTATGAGAAGATAGACATTGTAAGAAGAAATATCTTCAAATGCTGTAATTTCCCTATGTTGTATAAATTTCCTTTTGAAAGTCCACAGATATAATTAATTGTCATGTATGATATGACTATATAGGTAATAAAAATGTCAGTATTTGCATTCAGTTTTCTGTATCAGTTTATATTAACCTGAGTCTTTTAGCAAATATCTCAATTTATGATAACTTGTAATAGAACTTGAAAACACATAGAATATCAAAACTCAACATCTTCCTAACTGCAATATATAACTTTCAAAAGTCAGCAATCTTTATTTACATATACATATTTGGTTTCTCTCTTTTTTTTTTAAAGAAAGCCCTTAAGAGGTTGCTAAGCATCTATCATTCTAGTGACCAATGGGTCCCGCCAGTTCCACTGAGCCACAATCCTTATTCCACTTTTATTACATCATCCATCTTGTTCATGAAGCCGTGCTTCTTGTGAACAAGGCTGCTTCTGAATGACCATAGGCCCTAAGAATCTGGAGCTCTGTGTAGCTCAGCAGCTGTGGAACCTTGGAGAGCTCATTTTGGTTTTCCTCAGTTATTCCCATTTAATTCTTTGGTACCATATGAATGGCTGTGGCCTAACAAATGTTAGTTAGATCATCTGTTGGTCCTTGGTATCCAAATTTAAAGACAATTTATATAATGAACTGTAGACTTTTATACAAATAATATGAATATTATATCAATACCATATTAATAATGTCCAAAACAAGGGCCACTCATCCTGGAAAGATCAATGATAAAAATGTCTGCATTCACAATAAAGTTAATAAGAGTTTAATTTCATTGGCAGTTAAAAGTTACTGTATGTAGTTTGTACCTGGAATGTTTTCCTTTGAGGGACGTCCACTGGTGGCCGTATTTTTTGATCCTTCAAAGATGGTGTGAAACTGCCAAGACAAATTGGTATACTTAACCAGAAACAGTAAAGATCACATTTGCCAACCAATACCCCAATACATATCAACCATTGTATAAATTCATGCAGGTGAAATCTGTATTCTGTTTCAAATAAGCTCTCTTTGAGGCTCAAGCAAGTAAACTTGCAAGCCATAGTTCTGAGGATTTGTTTTTGCGATGGGTGATGACCTTGCCTATAACCTCATGACACCCGAAGGCTGAGCTCTCTTGACTCTTGTAAAATGTCACTTGCCTACCTCTTCCTTTGCATTGATTGCAATGCATTGCAAGCATGTTTCTGAGACAAGGAAAAATGATACAGGAGAAGCTAAAATGCTTCATGTTACAACTCTCAACTTTCTCTGTGGAAAGTTTAGCAATTTACATGTTCTGAAACAATAGAGTCACTTGTTTTGGTATTTCTAGGAACATGCCAGGTACTTGTTTTATTCTAGAGAATTGTGCCATTTCTCTGAATAAAGAGGAGTAACTGTCCCTAAAGGCTAGATACAGCTACTGCCAAGACTTGAGTTCTCAAAATCTTTGTATACCTTCAAGTGCTCAAGAGAAACTTCAGACAGACATGTAGGTATTGCCTTTGCTAAGTCTCTCTATGGTTCGAGACAGGGTTTCTCTGTAGCTTTGGAGACAGTCTTGGAACTTGCTTTGTAGACCAGTCTGGCCTCGACTTTCACAAGAGTGCTGGAATTAAAGGTGTGTGTCTCCACTGCCAGGCTAGCTTTTGACTCTTAACAGTCCCTCCCACTTTAATCATCTGGTGAAAATGCCCTGGGGCTCTAGTCTGCTTGTATGTTATGTTTCGTACTCTTCAGGTTTGTATCTACTTCCATTTTCAATTCCATAAACAAAGAACAGGAACAAAACAACAGGTCCACCCCATAGTTTTCATCAGCTTGGAAGCTTTATGTACTCTGGTAAATTTAGGGGGCATCTTACCTTCATGAATGACACTTGCTATGGTAGCAGAAAAAACAATCCATTCTCTATCCCCACGGGTTAAGTATCAAGGCCTTTCTAAGCAAACTAATTCTATCTTTCCTTTCTATGAAGTTTCAATGTTGTGCCGGGAAATAGTTAAAGAAAATTTAAGAAATGATATTGACTTCTCTTTGAAATTTGATTTCTCAACCAAAACTTCTACTGCTTGTTTTCAGATCCTCAGTATTACCCACAGATTTCAGTTGTAATCAACTGGTGACTACGTGAGTGTGAAGGTTACTTATTCAACTTTCCTTAGAAATGCCATTTTCACAAAAGTTTGGGCATCGAAAAGGTAACAAACAAGGAAGTACAAAAGTGGAAGGGTGTAGACTAGGAATTTAGCATCAGCCAAAGAATATCAATGATTCCCAGACTATAACTCCAGAGCCTCTCTTTCATTGACCTACAATTCCCAGTTTCATTTTCTCCATGGTATAAATCAATTGAGATTGGAGATTGTTAAATAGATGCTCACATTCATAAAAAAGATGATGTTGAATGTAGAAGTAACTTATTTCTTTGGAAAATTTACAAAAATATCTTTAAGCGTGATATAGGATTTTATGGACTGGGTATGAAATTTGTACTATACTGTAAAACTGGTGAGTTGCTGGTGACTTTGTAATTCTGTATTCATGTATGTGGGGGAAATTATGAAACTTGATTAAAATAAACCAAGAAGACACCATGAGAAAGAACAAAACAAATAAAAGATACAGCTGGAGCTAGTAAAAGGGTTGAGATAGAGGAGCATTCCTCAGTCCGCACCATGTAGTAGTTAGCTGTATGTGAAGAGCCAGTCTGTAGGAACATGGGAACATGGGTGAAACCAGATGTTCATAGACCTTTTGACTCATCTTTGAAGTTACTGTGTGTGTCCTGTCTCCAGCTACCAAATCAGCACTGGACCCTTAGCTCTGGGCAGAATCAAAGAACTCACTCCTTTAGGGTTCTCTTCAGAATCAGAAGAGGCCATGAATGGAAATGTAATTAATGTTGAGAATCAGTTGCTTATTATGCTCACCCAAACAGCGGTTCTGACAAAAAACAGAGGGTCAATAGCTTTCATGAAGGGATGTTTTCAGATATTAAAGACAGGTTTTATTCAGATGGGGAAATTTGATTGTGAAGTGATTTGAATAGTGCTATGTTTCCTGATGTTCCTAAATAATGCTACTCAGACATTGATAGAATTTGAAAATTGAGATATTTTACAACTGAACCCAAGTGTAGAGAAATCCGAGGATATTGAAAGATATTTACCTGAACACTGCTTGAGTCCCCTACTTGTGTCTCCTGAATATGTTCTGTAAAAGGCAGGAAAATACTTTTTTTACATATACACATACATACATTTATAGACACATACACATTCATAGAAACATACACATTTATATACACATACACATTCATAGACATATACATACATTCATAGACACACATTCATAAGCACATACACACATATATTTGTTGATACCAATCCAATATTTTTATTTCAAATAATATAATATAGGTATACTGAGCAATTATTATTTTAATGACTAAACAGTTGGAACACATTTGAAACAAGTAAGAGCACTAGAATGTTGGAAGATGTATTTGCCTTTCATTTGGAAATCATGAAAAATGAGTGTGATGTGTCAGGACAAGCAAGCTCTGTGCTTCAGTAACTACACATCCATGGAGAGCCACTTAATTCCTGTTTGTTTTTTTTAACCTATAACAGAGATAGTTTCTAAGGGCCTTTAAACTTTAACATACTTTATGTTTATTAAATTAGAAAGAGGTAAGAGAGTCAGACATGATGATACACGCTTTCAATCTCAGCAGAGGCAGTCTGATATCTGTGAGTTCAAAGCCAGCCTGATCTCTAAAACAAGGTCCTGTTTAACCAGAACTACATGGTAAGACTCTGTATCAGCAGAAATAACAAAGTTATGATGTTTTAAAGCAGGGCGTCTTTGAGCTAATACTCAGACAAAATGGAATCCCTTTAGATTAAAAAGCTGCCTGAAGTTTCAAGAGAGTTGAGCGCATCACTGAAACACAAGGAAGCGGCAGTAAGTTTACCAGCAAAGTTTCTCAGAGACCCGTGATTAGTAGGGCCACTGCCCTGCCAGTGGAGGATTTCTGTAGTCTCCGCTGCACTGCTTAGACCTGGGTGACAAATTAAATACAACCATTCTGACTCAGTTTCTTTATACATAAAACGGAAATGAGACTGTTTACTTTGGCTGTAACATAGAAGACATGATGCAGCAACAGGAATCACTGCACATTCAAGTATGAAGTATGCCATACGTATGAAGTCATTAAAAGCCATCACAAGTGAATATTATAAATTATCTTTTGGGATTAGTATAGATTCTAGCAAGAGAGTAAAAAAAAACATCAAGTAATTCTTTTAAGAATTGCTAACTAATTCCTAGAGGATCTGATTTTACTTTATATTTCAGATGACTGAGCTGACTTCTGACTTTTTCTTTGAAGTGATTGAGAATGTTTGGGTGCAATAAGAGGGCACAAACTGCAAACACAATTTTTTTTTATGTTTCTACAGTGCACAGGTATTGGACTTCCAGGACAGTTAAGAACGCTATTTTGATTAAGAGGTGTATAAAAGTTCCAGTTATAAGCGACTCAGTTATTCACAATTACTTGAAATTTTGTTTTATATTTTATGAAACTAGGAATAAGTACGTTCATAAACTCCATTGAAATATATACTGAAAACTCCAACGACTCACATGTCATTTCAGCTTAAATATCTAATGAAAACCTTAATCTCATAACTCAAACTGTTTTCACATGCTTCCTTCCCACTCCTGTAGCTTCTTACAAAGCTTTATCACTCAGTCTTTTCAACATCTATATGCCAAATGCTGTTTTCGGCTCCAGTGGACATCAATTCAGCAAGCTTGCATTTGATACAGAGCAGTCAAGATCAAATAATTAAAATACACAGTCTTTTAGCCAGCTGAAGGAGAGAAAAAGAAAGCAGAGCTGTGGCCTGTGTAAGGTCACAGAAGGCAATTAATTTCAATTTCAGGGACGGTGATCTAAAGAGATCGCTCTGGGAAAGTGACGTGGAAGAATTCTACAGGTGAGGGGATAATAAGGCAGACTAAGGGGAAAGAAAATTCCAAAAATGTTGGCAAGTGAAAGGCTCTGTATGATTGAAGGACAACAAAGAGGTCAGGAATCAGAGTTTGATGGAGTAGAGGAAGGCCCAAGGAAAACAGAGGAAGAGTTATGAAACGTAACTGGGGTAGCATGAACTAAGGTCTTGTAAACATCGCAATGTCTTGAAATTATGTCATTAGAAAAATTGGAAGGGACTTAACAACCTCTGGATTTATCTTACATTCTGATGATTAGATTTGTCAACTCAAGTTAACGTGTAAATTCCATAAGGACAAACTTTGTCAAGATTATTTACACATGTAATATTATAACAACAAAAAAAGAACTTTTTGATGAACCTTAAGATTAATAAATGAATAAATGACTTGGTCAGTGACAACATCACTGAAAAATATAAGAAATATGCATAATCCAAACATCAACGTTAGGCAAAACAAAATAATACACAAAATTTAACCACAGGGAATGAGGCCCAGTGTGGATTCTTAGACAAAGAGTTGGAGATGTTGGATTTCACCTCCTGCTTGACTGTCTTCAATAATAAAGTCAAGGAATTTGCAGTAGGTAGTTCCTGGCTGGATCATAAAACCCATGAGCTGTAACTCAGGAATCTCACTGGTGATTACTGTTCTGCACACATTATGATATGATGCTGCTGTTCAGACAGAATCACTGCGGACAGCAGTGAAAATTATTTTGACATCTACATTGAGAGAAGGTGGTTTCTTGAGTAGGTTGCAGAGCAGTAGTTAGGATAAACTTGTGGTTTGAAATTCAAGGTCATGCTTTAGTGAAAATGGCTCTATACCTCTTCTATATATTGTTTACTTTTTACTTCCTGAGTTCTGAACAAATATTGTAGTAAAACTTCCTAAAAATGTGGTAATAGGTTCATATAAACTGATATTTAAAAACAGTTCATGCCAGCCAGATTTCAATGAGAACAACTCTATTTTGTCTTTAAAAGACCTTTTGCATCTTTGTAGGGGTAAACTCTAATACAAGGAAAGCATAACTTTTCATTGAGCTAATTCCAGTTCTAGTCCAGATATAAATTAGCATAGCAACACATGTTTCTTTATTCACAGGAGAATGGTCAATGTAAATTTACATACCAGACTAAATTCATGTAAGACAAAGCATTTGGATGAAATGATAATGGATCACTTCCTAAAAGTAGACATGCTTAATGGAAAAGTAAATTAGTATCACTTTCAAATCCAATGTCAATCATTTTCCAAGTAGGAAATAATTCAGTTATCAAAATATACAAAAAAGTTACATTTTCATCAATTTCTATAAGTTAAGAAAAATATCCAACCTTCTAACGTATTAGTCTTCAGATCTGGTTTAAACTCTTCTGCTTCACTAAAATAAAATAAAAAGGAACAATTTTTAATTTGTTTGTTTAACAAATGAAGAAGCTACTAGTTAATAAGGATCTGCCATTCTCCTTTTGGAAGCTACTAGTTAACAACGATCTGCCCTTCTTTTGGAAGCTACTAGTTAACAACGATCTGCCCTTCTCCTTTTGGAAGGTACTAGTTAACAACGATCTGCCCTTCTCCTTTTGGAAGCTACTAGTTAACAACGATCTGCCCTTCTCCTTTTGGAAGCTACTAGTTAACAACGATCTGCCCTTCTCCTTTTGGAAGGTACTAGTTAACAACGATCTGCCCTTCTCCTTTTGGAAGGTACTAGTTAACAACGATCTGCCATTCTCCGTTTGGAAGCACAGCTGGGATAACATAATGCTAAAACTCAAAGTGGAGAATGATTTATAAACTGATTTCCCCCACTTATAAATTTATTACTAAATATAAATAGAATTTACAACATTAGATCGTTGCAAGGAACAGCTTTGTGTCATTGGGCACATTTACAGGGCTGTGCAAACATCACTCCCACCGCAGACATTAAACACTAGCACCCATTTCCTTTCTTTTCCTCCAGAAAAATCAATCTGTTACTTGATATCTTTAGGATTTTGAATACTCCAGACAAGTAGAGTCAAAATTATATTTGGCATTTTGTGACTTATTCTAATTATTCCATTGTCGTCCATATTTTAGTATGTGATGATTTTCTTTAAATAGTAGATAATATTTAAAAGACTAAGACACTTTTTCTCTTGAACTCATCCACTGATAACGATGATTAAGGTTGCCTTTCTCTTTGATTTATTGTGAATCACGCTGGTACTGACGCATGCTCACTAACATCTGTGGCAGTACCTGCTTTCGGTTCTTTGTAGAATATATTCAGAATTGCTGAATCACATGGTAATTTCATGTTAAGTTATTTAGGGAAGGTCCACATTGATTTTCACAGTGATTTCACAATTTTGTAATTTTAGTGTCACTGAGTGAAGGCTTCAGTTTCTCTCTATCCTTATCTTCTGTTCTCTTTCCCCACCTCTTTCCTTTCAGTGACTGTCATGGTTTCAAACTGGCATCTTCTGTGATTTGATTTACATTTCCTTAGTGATTAATGCTGTGGAGAGCATGTGCGGTCTGTATGTCCTTTCAGAGGAATTTTCTGTTCAAATATGTATTTTTAAAAATTGGTTTTGTTGTTTTATTTTGAAGTATGGTGAGTGGTTTAGATATTGACTCATGCATATATAAATATAAGTTATACACACCACACACACATCAAACACATCCCATACACTTAACACACATATATGTGAGTAAATATTGCAAGTACACCATACACACAAATGTATATATACATATATATATGTACATGTATTTTTCATTCCTTGTATTGATTTTCATTCTGAATTGACATTAATCACACTGTCACAATACAGTATACTGCTAAATCTATTTAATAACTTATACTTTACGTTTTGTGCTTTTATATTAATACAGCTAGTTTGTGCTCCTAAAATTAATCTCTGAGCACTCTGACTAAACCTTTCTCCATGTCTTCTTCAGATCCTTCTCATAAAGCAGTGCTATATACCTTTAGCTTACTTCACAAAGCCGAGCAGCAATCTTTCTATGCTGACAGCACACTACCTGGTCATCCTTCAGGTAATAATAACAATACCCACAAGCACCACCATATCACATTAGCCACTGTCTGATCCGTGACATTTACCCCAGAGACCAGGTGGGGGCTTGGTGACTAGAAATGTAGCATGGCATGCTAAGAGAAAACTTGAGACAGAGTCAAGAGATTAGAATCAGAAGGATCTGATTCTGGACCCCTGATTAACGACAGATTTACTAACAGACCCAGTTTTCATCTCAGATTTCTAGGCTTGTTCTGCATTAAGTTTTATTTACCCAGAAAGGAGGTCTTCTTGGTTGTAGGATGAAGTGCTCATAATTCTATGTATTAAGTAATGTGTTGGCTCAGGAACAAGAATCTCTTCTTTCTGTAAAATCATAGATCAGGTATTACACACAGAGAACCTGATACGTATTTTCTCCTCCACTGCATATTTATACTCCAATCAAGACGTTAATGAAAAGAAAGTTTTACAGATTATGTAAAATATTTTCTAAATAGGTAAAAATAGAGATGGTCCCTTTAATTCTAATTAAAATTCCTCTTCTAGTGTAAGTTGTTTTGAACTGGTTCTGTAAAGATAATATATTCTAAATTTTGATATTAGATTTTGAACCCATTTTAAACATCAACCTAGTACTGATACTAAAAAATGTGACATTTTAATCCTTATGTAATATTTTAAACATTAAAATATTTTAATTACTGTTTATTACATTATATTAGAAGAGCAGAGATACAACTCTGAGAATTTCATAAGTTTGTCTGATCAGACATTTTATCACATATCTATTTGTTGGGAAATCCTGTGGTTTTGATTAGACTGAAATTAGATGTGTTCATTTTCTGTGGTTTACTGCAGACTTGGTATTTGTCTAAACATAAAAGTACAAAAGCTATGCTGCGATGTTTAATTAAGGCAATTGTCTCAAAGGAAATATCCTACAATGTGATTTCTAAAAATATTAGTACTGACTTTTGGACAAGATTAAACCAGAAGGGTCATTGAGAAGTTTAAAGCATTAATATATGTGTGATATTCAAAATACCACATAAAACTTGCTACATTGAGGTTAGTTGTCAAAAACTATGTAAGAAAAACATTCACCATGTAATTTATGAAGGTAACATATCTATTAAGCAAAAGTCTGTTTTCAGACATGTTGCAAGATATTGGATCACACCAGGTGAACCCTCAATTACATTAAAATTCGAAAAACCTGTTTCTAGTTGTGATGTGGCTCAGATCAAGCACACACCTTTTATCCAGGAGCTTTCTTCTTGAATATTGTAAACAGGATTAAATAAAGTCAACCATAGATCAAAGGACAGGAGGATCTCTATAAATTAGTTGTTTTCTAAATTCTGGAGTTGCAATGAACAATGTTGTGGACTAAAGCACATGACTTTAGTCCTACCACCCAGGGAAATAAAATTCGATATAGCTCCTAACAGCTGTGTTTGCACACTATAGAAATCACACATCATGTTCATAGAATATTACAAAAACCCTCTACAAGGTTACTAGAAAGGTAACTAATTTCCAGTGGGAGCGGAACAAACAACAGTGCTTTCAACTACCAGGAACAAACAACAGTCCTTTCCACTACCAGGAACAAACAACAGTCCTTTCAACTACCAGGAACAAACAACAGCGCTTTCCACTACCAGGAACAAACAACAACGCTTTCCACTACCAGGAACAAACAACAGTCCTTTCAACTACCAGGAACAAACAACAGCGCTTTCCACTACCAGGAACAAACAACAGTGCTTTCAACTACCAGGAACAAACAACAGCGCTTTCCACTACCAGGAACAAACAACAGTCCTTTCAACTACCAGGAACAAACAACAGCGCTTTCCACTACCAGGAACAAACAACAGCGCTTTCCACTACCAGGAACAAACAACAGTGCTTTCCACTACCAGGAACAAACAACAACGCTTTCCACTACCAGGAACAAACAACAGTCCTTTCAACTACCAGGAACAAACAACAGCGCTTTCCACTACCAGGAACAAACAACAGCGCTTTCCACTACCAGGAACAAACAACAGTCCTTTCAACTACCAGGAACAAACAACAGTCCTTTCAACTACCAGGAACAAACAACAGTGCTTTCGACTACCAGGAACAAACAACAGCGCTTTCCACTACCAGGAACAAACAACAGTCCTTTCAACTACCAGGAACAAACAACAGCGCTTTCCACTACCAGGAACAAACAACAGTCCTTTCAACTACCAGGAACAAACAACAGCGCTTTCCACTACCAGGAACAAACAACAACGCTTTCAACTACCAGGAACAAACAACAGCGCTTTCCACTACCAGGAACAAACAACAGTCCTTTCAACTACCAGGAACAAACAACAGTCCTTTCAACTACCAGGAACAAACAACAGTGCTTTCGACTACCAGGAACAAACAACAGCGCTTTCCACTACCAGGAACAAACAACAGTCCTTTCAACTACCAGGAACAAACAACAGCGCTTTCCACTACCAGGAACAAACAACAGTCCTTTCAACTACCAGGAACAAACAACAGCGCTTTCAACTACCAGGAACAAACAACAGCGCTTTCAACTACCAGGAAGCTCTTCCCCATTCACGCAATACTGACCAATATTGAGTCAGTGGAGCCGAAATATGGATATCATTTTTTTTTTTTTTTTGGTGAATTGGCAACTGGGGATGTTTCATAAGGCAAGAAGAAGTCTGCCAACTTTTGTGTCCTTTTGGCTTCTATTAAAAACACTTTCCATATACTGAGAATAAATATGCTCTCTTTTGAGGAAAAAATCTGGACATTTTACAAGGTATGGGGTACCTGTGATTCAGTCATTGCCAACTGCTCTATTGTCATAAGGGCACCCTTAGCGTGATGGATATGTTCAAGTGCAGAGACCTTCACAGGCTTAGCTATTGAAGGAAGCGTATTACAGTGAAACTGGTGCCTATCTAAATTCCTTCATGACTAGGATATGGTAGCAAATGTTGTCTGTCCCTTCCCACACGGAGGAAATAGCTCAGTTGCCATCCTTAAGCAGCTCATTCATCCCCCGAAAGAGGCACACATTTATCTGTTGGAACTAACAGAATGGATTTGGCTATCACAGTTTACTGATGGTTCATCAACCACTGATGGAACCAAAACTAATGGAAAATGGCAAGCCTATAGACCAGGGATGGAATGGCCAATACTGAGGAAGGAAACACAAAATCAGGGCAGTGCTATCGGCTATAAGACAAACAATTAGGAAAGCAAAATGAAAACCTCTGTCTTCTCCAACACACAGTACATGTGCAATAGTATAGTTTTAAGGTCATCAAACTAGAAAACCACTAAGTGGCAGATAAATGGCAGGAATATCTAATCACTGGGGCATGAATGGAGATGGTGTAACCTAGCAGAACTTAGTAAAGACAACAAATTTTATGTAGCTCATACAGATAAGATAGAAAAATATCTAAAATAATGAAATAGTGGAGAAATTGGCATCGTGTTTAATTAAGACTAGAATATTAAAATTCACCAGGGAACAAATTCAGAATAATTCAGCAAGAAAGATAGATTATACATTAGAAAAACTTGAAAGTTTATGCCTAACATTAAACAATAAAAGGAAAATGGAGAACCAATTTAAACCAGACAACCCTATAAGAATAACTATTATAAGGAACCCATAGCCAGGTAATGGTTCACACCTTTAATCTTAGCACTTGCAAAGGAGAGGCAGGCACATAAGAATTACAATGATTTAAAACATACTTGCAAGATGCAGGCTGAAATTCAAAGTGCATGCCTTTGTGATCTAAAAATAAGTACACTCAAACATTGAATTTATATGTAAAGAAATTATATATATATATATATCTATATATATATAGTCCATATATACTAAGGTGTATTTAGTTTCAAAATTTCAAAAGATGTTTTTATTTAAAAGACAAAAAAAATTGCCAAAGGTAAAATATGCAAAAAAGGAACCCCCAGAGTTTGGGTTCAGGTAGGGTTTTGATTTTCATCTTTCCAGGAGAATAAAAAATTCTGAATGAAGAATCCAGAATCCAGTGAACACTGGACAAGTGAAACATCTCAACCCCCCCCCTCCCCCCGCACGCGCGCGCAAAAGAGTAAATTGGCCAAGTGGTATTACCTACCTCCAGCAGACAGGCCTGAAATCCCAATTTGGAGTCCCAGAGTAGTGACCCCAAAATTCAGCTTCAGATTACAATCTGCTCAGGACATTTATATCCTGAGTTCAGATCAGACTGATACATTTTACAGAACCTTGAACTCAAAAATACCTAATCCTTGAACTACCCAATACAGCCTAGCTGGACATTGTGGAAAGCTCAGCCGAGTAGCTTCATTTTTGTAAACAGCTTTGTTGTGTTAGGGCTAAAATCCATTCCTTTTTATTTAGACAAAACTAGGGAACTTTTACAGGATATTCGATCACTCTGTGAACCCCAGGATTACATTTCTTACTGGAAATAAAATTGTGTCTAGTTCTGGTGTAACTCAGGCCTATCCCACACCTTTAATCCAAGAGCCTTCTGCTTGAGTACTGTAAACAGGATTATAAAGCCAACAATAGGCCAGGAGGCAGAGCATCAGCCAGCTGATAGGAAATGAAGCTAGGATTAAACCGTAAGTAAGATGGAGTCAGGAGGACAGATAGAGAGATGAGCAGCAAGTGGAGATGACTAGACTTGAGCTGAAACTTTTGTTGTTCAAGATGGCCTAGGACAAAGCCCTCTTTCTGGGATGTCACTGGAGCAGGAAGGACAGCCAGGGGCTTCCTCTGCCTCCCTGAGCTAGCAGACTTCCACCCCAGCATGTGGCTCTTGAGCCTTTGTTGGTAAAATTGAACATGCGAGATTTAGTTACAAACAACAAAGACCCAGACAATAATTTTCTTTTTGTTTTCATTTGTTGTTTTTAGTGCTACGGGTTGGACCTAGGTCTTGACACAAGCTGTGTCACAATCTGACTTTCCACAGAGTTCGAACTTCCATATAACTTAGACACATGTTTGGATTCGTCCTGTTTACACTAAGCTCTCTATGAATGTCCAGCAAATATTTATAGCCTCAAACAGATATTTATTTAATAAATAAGGTTGAATGTTCCCAAGAAGTGTCTCTTTTTCATTTTCTATTCAGCTACCAGTTCTAGGTTTCTTTGTATTAAATACTTAATTGAGTTTCATGTTCAGTTAATTATTTTCCCTATGCTATGTATCTACAGGCTTATGCAGATAATGACTCTAGCATGCTTTGCTAGACAGTCAAGGTGCAACCCAGAACAGAGTGTATGAGGTTGTCTACCCTTCCAAGTTTCTGGGAGTCACCTTTTGTCACCTACCTTATATTGTAACTTCTCCCTAGAAGACGGTTCTGCTAAGCTTTTGGAGGAGGCCATGTCAAGCTCAGCAACAGCTCTTTTAACATGTGTCTTGTTAGGTTCCACCATCTGGTTTTCGGTTGTTTCAATACTGTCAATATTTTCCCCGGATGTGGGGTGACAGCATTTACTTAGTGCTAAGAACTTTCTCAGGCTGCTGGTGCTCGTGGTTGTCTTGGGAGACACGACTTGGGTTTCTAAGTGTTTCGCAACCTTTGCGGCACGACCTCCAGATGTTTCCCTTAAACACTGGTGTCCGACAACCTCTCCTAAGACAATTTCCTCTTCATCAGACACTGTGTCCTCTTTCAAGCTAGTTTCTGAAGCTTTTTGGCTAATGTCGTGAGCTACTAAGCGAATGATGAGCTCTTTTTTGTTGTGGATGTCTTTCAAAAGCTCTACTCTGGTGACATCAGGCCTTCTTACGTTTTGAAATGAATTCCTGCCAACAGCCTGGAATTGAAAGTACAATTAAGTATTAAAAATAAACATGTCAATCTGTTTTCTTATATTACTTTGTGTCATTGCTATGTTTCATGATTTCTAACTACAATCTAGCAAATACTTTCAAATTTCACATACTGGCATATTTTCATTATTTCAAAAGAAGGAAATAGATAAAAATCATACGCAATGCCAGATTGTATCTAACATTTTTACATTAAGATGATATTACTCCATTGTAACTTATTCCAAATATCCAGTCTAACAGAATAGTTTAAGCTCTATAAATATTATAAAATAAATTTTAAAATAAATTTATTGTTTTCTATTTTTGTAATTCCCTCCAAAATTGTTTTAGAGCTACATAATTAACTTTTTGTTTCTAATAAGTAATCTTATAAAAATCTAGACATTCATTTTTAAAGAAGAGGCAGGATTTTAGAGGATTCTAATTATTAAGGCAATGACCCATTGGAATTGTGGTCTTTCTTTAGATTATTTATTTTCACTCCATAATCACATTGTTTTTTTTAAAAAAATAAGTAAATCTTTTCTTTTTATAATTCATTTAAATCCCAATTATTTTTTAATATAGAATAATTCAAGAAAAAGTAATTATAACTCAGTAACCAAATTATTCCTTTTTGGTGGCCTTTTCTATATCACAGAAGCTATAAGTTAATTTATAATTAATCTTCAGCTCAACCTTCATTTTCAGCTTTCCAAACCACATTTTCAAGTTACAATATTAAAATGATATCTTCTGTGGGAATAAACTATTTAGAAGCAACTCTTGAAAAATTCAAAATAATCAACTCTATCTATTATTTGTAAAAAAAAATTAGTAAGGTTAGAAAATCCAAATATATGCAATATAGTTTGGGGATTGTTATTGCAGGCAGTTTAAATGAAAAACATGGTGTCGCTAAGCAGAATACTGAGCCATGAGACAAAACCAAGTGCCTAAGACTATTTTCTGTTCCTTTGTTGACAGAAGACATGCTCACAATCAGATTGGCAGGTATGATTTCTGTCCGAGTTCCTTAAGGCTGCTGGTTGTTTCTTGTTCCCGGTATTACTGCTGCCACTATTATCAAATGGATTTTTCTCTACTCACAAGGAAAATGGCATTCTTGTTTAAAAACTCACTGTGATTGAAAGTTGGTAGTCAGGAAAAAAATGTTCTGGATGGTTTTATAGATAATTAAGGTTTATTTTAGTAATATTTTATAGGATGATCATAGAAATTTTACAGTCAGGGAATGTCTTACGTATGATTAACTTATTATGGGCTGTAAGTAATTTTCAATATTATACTGGAAAAAATTGCAGTATTTTTTTTCTCCAGAGAAAACAGTTTTATATTGGTTCAGTGCCATGGCACAGAACACATTCATAAAGAAAAACCAAAAATGTACACATTCAATGTAAGGAATTTGAAAAGAACCTCCATGCCAGAAATGGGTTACATTATATTGAACTGTTCACCCAAGGGGTCTTATAGGATCTTTCAAATATTGCAGGCTATTGATAAGCCTATTGGTTACCCTCTGTAACTTGACAGCAAAGTGCTATTGTTCTAGAAATCACATACATACGTCTTCAAACATGGAGAGATAGGGCCGGTGCCTACCGATGGAGAAAAGTAGTTATTAATATCATCCAGCTACAAACCCTGGGCCCTACACCAGTGATCTGACTGTAAGATATACAGTTGTTGTAATGGCACAAAAGTTATTGATGTGGGATTTCTCCTCTGTATGCTGTGAATACCATTGGTGAATAAAGAAACTGCTTTAGCCTGTTGATAGGGCAGAACTTAGGTAGTAGGGGAAAACTAAACTGAATGCTAGGAAGAAGGTGGAGTCTGAGAGAAGCCAAGTATCCCCACCACAAACAGATGCTGGAACCAGTAAGCCACTGCCCCGTGGCAATACACAGATTAATGGAGATGGGTTAAATTAATGTGTAATAGCTAGCTGATAAGAAGTTTGAGCTAATAGGCCAGGCAATGATTTAATTAATACAGTCTCTGGGTGGTTATTTCAGGGCTGAGCAGCCGGGAACCAACAAGTGGCCTTCCTCCAAGTTATAGCAATAAATAAACCAATTTTTGATTGGATGTAAATCCAATCAAATGAGATAGAACCCAGATCTGAAACTGTTCAAGTGATTAAAGACCTGACACTAGAGAGATCATTGGCCTAGGGAAAATCCATTTGCTATTATTCTGTAAAGGAAGACAATTAGATGGATTCTCATGACATATTGCTACAGATGAGTGTGCCTCATTCATCCCTCATCAGAGAATAATCCTTTTGGCAATTAACACAGAGACCCACAACTAGAAAATACACAGAAACTAAGAGACTTTGTAGCACTGAGCCCTAAAAGTAATGTCTTTAGCAAACCCCTACCTGTAAGGCCCAGGTATCCATGGGGAGAGGAGAGGGAAAGACTGTTCAGAGTCACAGGTGTGGATGGTTGCAAGGAAATGGCATCTTCTAGATGCAACACAGTAAGTCTGTTACACATATAAATTCCCAGAGTGTGGCAGCATGCACAAGTTCAAATACAATGAAACTCCAGTGTTGAGAAGAGGAAGTGGATACATAGTACTACTCCTCAGCAAGAAGCTATTTGCAATTGGTAACATGCTGGGAAAGGGAAAATTGGTTTTCTCTAAAAGAAAGTCACTACATGTATCAACCATTCCCCAGGGCAAGCCTTATGACCAAGAGTCATTTTTGCATGTTGTTTGTTGTTGTTGTTTGTTTTGGTATGTTTTGTCTTATGGTTTTCTTTCTGTTTCTTTGTCTTTTAAGATAGAAGAGAGAGAAAGAAAGAATCTGAATTAGGGTGAATATGGAGGAATTGAGGACACAAGAGGAACTGAGACAAGGATGTGTACTACATAAAAGAATTGAAATAAAAATACTAAAAGAAAAATAGTACTACAGTGCCCTAAATAAATGGCTTTTAATAAATGTTCTTAAAATATTCTAAATATAATTATATTCCAGTTGTTCTAGTTTTAATAAAGATCCATAGTTATGTTTCCTTGCTTCAAAGAAAATAGTTTTAGGGGATTATCTTATGAAAACTAGCCTTAGGCCTTTAATGTGAAATAGGGAAATGACAGGGTCAGTCCTTGAAAATCCTGAATGTAGAGATGAAGCGCTGTAACCCATTTCCTGTGTGGCTGACAGAAACAACAAGTTTATCTTTCTTTATATCTAGGGGAAAAAAAGGAAATCATAGACCTGGCTCACTGTTGGCCCATTTCCTCCATTGCTGCGATACTTACCTCTAAGGGTTTTACATCTAGCCGTCCTGTCCTGTCCAATGAGATGCGTCTTTCTTTCTGTCTTGTTCCTAATTCAGACACGTCTGTGGAAGAGTGACCTTTTCCACTTATGGAAGCTCTTCTCAGCTCTGCTATGCTATATCCGGTTCTCTTTATACAGTCCATTTTAAGTGTTTCCAGAGGCTGAGTCTTCATAGAAATAACTGCTAAGTGTTCTGAGATGATATTTGGATCTATTTTCAGTGGTTTATTTCCGACATGTGGAATTATTCTAACAGGAAGTTCATCTTCTAATACATCATCTGACTCTTTGTCAGAGTCAGAGTTCATTTGTTCAGCGTGCTTTTGTGCTTTCTCAATGATTCGATTTGTGTCTAGATCTCCAAAAGCTGCAACGTAAGAACTCTTGGTGCTAACCCTACATGAAGGAACGTTCGAAACTCCATCAACAATTAAGCTAGCAACTTTCTTAGGGAAGGACTTCTTTGTATCTTTCACATCGTACATCTCATTATGCGTTCCAGATGGTTTTATTACATTATTGTAAACAGACTCAATAACCTGAGAAATCATTTCAATGTTTTCTGGATCTAAAGATTGTTCTTCAAAATTAGAATCTACAAGACTAATGTTACTTCTGGAAATTTCAGCTGTTACAGATTTTGTCAACTGAGATGCAATTTTATTTAACTCAGGCTTCGTTAAATTGTCTCCGTCTTTGCTTGCAGCACCAGGACGCTTTACTAGTTTAGCCAAAAACAAAGCCAAAGCTTCCTCCAAAGCTCTGGAGTCTAACATTAAATCTTTTATAAATGAAGATTTTTCCTGAGACTTAAGTTCATCAATAATTTTCACCACCTTTTCCATAATTTGGACAGCTTCCAAAACTAATTCAGAACTTGAGAGTTCTTCATCTGCTTGAGGTTGAAATTCAGAATTGGAAATCTCCTTCACCATTAACATACCTATTATGTCAGAAAGGACATTACTCTTCCCCTTTAAGTCTTCAAATACAGATGTAGGAGAGCCAGAGTGTTTTAAAAGGTTGGTATAAACAGAATCAGCTACCTTTTCAATCGTTGCATCGTCCGCTAAAGGCACAGGTTCTGATTCCTTGGCAGGTTTTACAACTTTGATCTTACTTTTGGAGATGCATTCTTGGATGGACTTTAATATTTTTGCGCTTATTTTTTGCATTTCAGTTTCTTGAGATTTAGTTCTTTCTGTACACATTTTTGGAAACACAGATAAGAGCTTTGATAAGAATTTTACAGTAATTGCTTCTATTACGTTATAAGATAGCTTACAAGGATGTGGTGGCTGTGACGGAGTAGTTAAGGCAACATTGGTGAGGATATTTTCAACAACATTGTCCACTTCTGCACACTGATATGGAGTCAGCTCACCACCGAAATAGTTCTGTAACTGATTGCCGGCCACTTCTCGTAGGACTAAATCAACCACAGTTTTTGAAAGGACTTTGCATCCACTAACTATACAGTCTTGGATAGTTTCCTGTGATCCAAACTGTGGCAAAAGATTATTATAAATTGTCTGAACCACCAGTTGAATAATTTCATCATCATTTGGATGCAGGGATTCTACATACTGTATAATCATATCTTCATTTTTGGCAATCTCTTCTGCAACCGTACTTACTAACTTCATTTGAAGCAAGTCAAGTTGTGTCAAAAAATTTGGTTGAGATATTTTTGTTTTGACATTGGATAGCTTTGAAAACACTTTCGCTAAAAGAGCTGAAATCACATCATCCAAAAATTTAAAAGGCAGCTTTATAGTGTATGGAGATGAGGTTTGACATTCCTTACTGACTGTTTGTACTACCTTCTGTACCTTTTCCTCAACATCTTTTGTTTCCAGAGGCACGCATGCTGAAGCTGGTACCTCATCAGAAAATATCAAGTTAAGCTGATGCTGAAAAATTTCACTTATCACTGTGCTAGTTAGCCTTTTTGCTAGGTTTTCCCCATTGCTGTTGATGTTCTTGCAAATAGACTCTTGAGATGCACATTCCTTTAAAACATCGCAAACACAAGTGTGCACGATTTTATTAACAATTGATTTTTCAGTTGTTGGCATTCTCTCTAAGGAAGGCATCTTGTCAGCTGTTTTCTGCACACTTGGCACCTTATCCACAGTTTCATTATTTGTGCTGGATGATGGTACATCTGTACTTGCTTCTTTAGATCCGGCAGGCAACGTATGAACTGATGATTCTTTAATTGCTTGTGAGATCATCTCAGTTCCCTTCGCTGGCCTAAATACCTTGATTTCTGCGTCTGATAACTGCTTCAGCATTGAGTCAATGAGTCTCATAGCTGTGTCATAAAGTTCACCTTGATTTGGCTTATTACTTTGATCTGGCACTCTATCATGTGTTTTTGTTTCTGCTGGTGATGTAAATACTAGCTTGTCCACCATTTCAGTGATGACATCTTCTAGAAACTTAGCAGGAATAATTGTAGGTTTACTTCCTGACAAGGATGGCGGATGGTCTGGTTTTTTAGGTTGACTTTTAATCGCTTTCTCTCTTTCTACCTCACTCTCGTCTTTTCGTTTAACTTCAGTTTCTTCACTTGCTTTCTTTTTAGGAGCAATATCTTTGCTGACTGATGGGGATCTATCCTTTGCTGTAACAGGCTGTGCAGAATCTTGAAGTATCAGCAAAGTTTTATCACCTAGGAGGCTTTTGCTGTATATTGGTCTGGAAATGTCCAATGGCTCTTGAGAAGATATTATTAAAACATTATCATAAATGTTCTCAATGACATTTTGAACGTGTTCAGTTTCTGAATACGGTTCTTCATCAACATCCACTTCGTCTACAGACCTCATTCTTCCTTCCTTGACTGGCTGCTGGGTTGTTTTTCCAACTTTTTCTGTCATTGTCTCTTTGCTCTCACTCTTGGGCTTGTCATCTGTGTTCTCTACACTTTTACTGGTATTGTCCATTTTCCTTTCATTGTCTGTTACAAAATCTGATCCATGTACCTCTTTCTCAGAAATGTTATCAACAGTAGCAGTAGCAACCGAATAATGGGTGTATATTTCAATCATCTGCCCCTGCTCATTGATTAGAACTAAATTCTCTTTTTCAGTTTGACTACTTTTACATATGTCTGTCAAAGGTTCAATCTGAGTTTCCTTACTTTTCACACTGGTAGCTGGAGACATAGCTTTTGAGGCAGCCTCATGTTCTTGAGTGGCAGATTTTGGTTTGTTTTCAGCATCTTTCTTTGTATCTGTGACATCTGCAGTTGATGCTGACATCAGGTTGATGATATTGCTTTTCATAATGGTAGTTATACAGTTAAGCATTGCACTTTTGGTTTCATCTTTTCTCATTGATAAGTCTTTAGACAGAGCCAGCCGGGTCTGCTTTAAGGATCTACTAATCTGCATGGAGGTTTTCCGTGGTAGACACTGAACCCTTTGACTGATACTTTCTGGATCTAGAAATGAAAAGAAAGTTGAACACCAGTCTCCTGAAAGTAGTGGCTGAATCTTGAATGCAGAGATTGCCTTTTGTGCTAAAGAAGAAACCATTTCTATAACAATTTTACCAGTGTCACCTTTCTGAATTCCATCAGATCCCAATTTCCCTATGAACTGATCATAAACAAAATTAGATATCTCATCAACTGTCTCCTTCCCAATTGGTGGGAACGAAAATATTTCTTCAGCATGTGGTAAAACCTTGATTTCACTTTTCCTAAACTCCCGTATGAGAGAGTTTGCGAAGTTGATTGCTAAGTTCACAATTTCTGGCTCTGGCATATCCTTTTTCCTAGAATCTTCAGTAAGACTTGCAAAAGAACAAAATTTGTGAGCAAGGCCAACAATTACATCTTCTAAAAATGCAGCTGAAAATAGTGAAGGCTGAGCCTTTTCTTTCCCAGACTTAGCAACAACAGAAGCTTTGCCATAATCAGGTAAGTTACCAGCAGGTGGGCCTTCACCATATAAAAATGGTCGCAAATGATGATCCATGATTTCTTTAATAATGAAACCAGCTATTTTACTGAGAAATGAACCTCCCTTTTTCTGTGACTCTTTCTGTATTTCGGCTTGGAATTCAGAGTTTTTCAAAATATTATTACATATTGAATCAATGAAGTTGTCAGTAGTTCCCACCGCAGTCTCCTCTTCAGTGGCAAATCTGATCTCATGCTCAGAAATTTCTTTTAAAATCTCATCAGTCAGTTTTGAAGCTGCAGCCATGAATTCGTCATCATCATCTGGTCCAACCTCTTTCTCCTTTAGTTTATCTGTAGTGTCATCTGAAGGGAAGATACTTACTAAAAGCTTATAAATCATATTTTCTATCAGAGAAGAAGGAAGCACTGTCATGCATGATGGCAAGGCACTGGTATCCTTCAAGATGACATTGAGCACATTTTTGATGATATTTTCAGCTCGAGGGAAAGAGTAGGAAGAAGGCATTAATTCCCCTGAAACTAATGACTGCACCTGATAGTCATAAATTTCTCCCAGTATAAAATGATATATTTTTCCTCCAAAACAAGTAGTGTCATTTTGTATAGCCCTATGTAGTTGAATCTGTGATTTATATTCATCTAATATATTTTCATAAACTGAGTTGACCGTTTTTTGAACCATTTCTTTATATGTCTCTGAAAACCATAGACTCTTATCCAAATTTTCTGCAAGTAAAATTTCGGATGTAGTGAACTCTAAAATAATTGATTTTACTAATGTTGTAACAAGGTCCATTATTTTTGTTATAGCTCTCTCTGGGGGTTCATCAGCCAAGGAGTTCTGTATGAATGACTGAAGAATATTGCATAAAAGCTCAGAAATTACCTCCTCCAAAAAGACAGCAGAGTTCACAATGAAAGACAATTCTCTTTGCTTAGGGTTTGTTGCTTTTTGCTTGCGGGGTTGAGCAACTGAAGCTGAAAGAAAGCTTTTATCTCCCGATAAGAAGGACTGTAGATGGTGATTGAAGATCTCTTTTATTATAAAACTTGCTATTTTTGAGACAGGTATGCTACTTATACTTTTTTTATCTTTTGTAAGAGACTGGTATAGATCCGAATGAGAAAGGTCAGCGTAAATGGAGTCAACCATCGACTGTATGTCTTTTTCTGAAATCATACTTTGCTTTTCATTTCCATGTTTTACAATACATATTGCATGTTTTGAAATTATCGACATGATTTCATTTATCAGTTTCATGACTGTGTTACTTAATTTTGATGGAGGAGTATCAGAAGGCCCTGCACTGGAACGTGTTCGGCTTATCTGTGATATAAGTTGAGTGACTATTTTTTCTAAATGAATATGCGAGAGCATCGTAGTATATATTGTTGATGCTTGCCTTCGGAATCTTGACTTACTAATATCATAATGGACTCTATTTACCAAAACATTTTGACTAAGTTTGGAATGTAAACTTAAAGGCAGATTTGCTACAAGATCTGGTGGAATTTGGAAGTCAAAAATTTCAGTCAGAATAATTTTGGTTATCCGGCCAGCCAATGCCTTTGTGTCATTTAGAAAATCTTTATGAGTCATGATTTCCATTTCATATTCTTCTAAAACTTTGCTGTACACAGTGTCAATAATGTTCTTGAGTACATCGCTCCTTACTGGGGAAATACACAGCCGTTCCTCAGCATTCTCGATAGTTGTAACCTGGGCTTTTGAAAATTCCTCTGTTATCCAATATAGAAGAGCTTCAGCTTTATCAAACAAAACAGCTTCTGAATTTCTTGTTGACTCCACTTGTACAATGCCAACCACTCTGTGAAATATTTTGCTTACGACTCCAGAGACCACATCTTCCAAAAATGCTGACGAATAAGCACTAGTGTAAGTTAGCTGCTGCTTGTCGGCAAACCATTTAGACGCTGGAGCGCATGATTGCCTCTTTTCCAGGAATGGCTGAAGATGCTGTTCACAGACATATTTAATAATCAAACCTGCAATTTTATCGATGAAAACATCATTACTTTTGGTGATATTTTGTTCCAATGATTCTTGAGAATTGGAGTTTTCTAAAATATTTGTGGAAACAGAATCAACAAGATGGCGAACATCATCTTCTGAGTAAAAGGACTTGGCTGCCTCTTCATCTTTCGAAAATCTAATTTCATGTTGGGAAATCTTTGTTCTAATATCACTGATCAGATTGGAAGCAATTTCATTAAAATTTACTCCTTTATCTTTTGGAGCTCCTATATGTGAAACCGTTTTAGAAAAAGGGAAAACTTTAGATAATAGTATGCTGACCATATCATCTAAAAATGTGTATGGTAGCAATGTATTATATGGAGGCAGACTCTGGTTTGACTTACTGGATTTATTGATGTTACCAAGAGCATTATAAAAAGTATCATCAGCCATTGAATTAGAATAAGAAGCAGCTGACAAATCTCCAGAAAACAGTGGGTGAAGAAGGTAGTCTGAAATAGCTGCTGTGATTAATTTGGTAATATTTTCCACAAAAGCATCACTATTTTCAGACTCGTCAATGTCAGGATCTAGCCCATGCTGCTTCAGAACATTTCTATATATCGAGGTGACAAGTTCATCTACAATATCTGCATCACTAAATGGAAAGGATGATTGCTTATCGCATAGAATAGGAATCTTAGCTTGGTCTAAATGGTTATTTACCGAGTTTACTATTTTTTGGGTCATATTTTCCAGTTCAGCCTTATTATTAGGCTTAGGACTAAAAATCTTTGAGAAAACTCTGGTAACAATTTCCCTTATGAATTTATCAGGGTTAATGCCAAAAGAGGATGACTTCTGCAGTTTGTGAGACTCTACAACTTCATTGAGAACTTGTTTGACCATATAAGATACATCATCCAGCGGAGTTTTTGGGCGAGGTAAATTCTCTCCACATAAAAATGGTTGAAGATGGTTTTCAATAATCTCTTGGATAATAAAACTGGCTATTTGGTCAATCATAATTGGACTTCGGCTAATTATATTCTTTTGTATTAAATCAAGAGAACCAGACATTTTAAAAATATTTCTGTAAACAGAATCTACCATCTTTTGGAGGTTTTTATCTGTGTGGAGATTTTGGTCGTCACAGATGGTGAACCAGATTTTATGTTTTGAAATGGCTGACATAACCTTATTTGTTATACAGTTGGACATTTCATCAAAATCTGCACTCATTCTACATTGTTTCTTCAAGGATGAAGGCTTCATAGGCAGGGGAAGAAGCCGAGCTAAAAGTCTTCTGATGACGTATTCTAAAAATGAGTGCGGTAACATGGTGCTGTAACCCTTTGACAACACAGGCTCAGAAATAAACTTCCTTAGATTATTTTGAAGTTTATGTAGTATGATTCCAGCATTGAGCATATGATTTGAATTTGATTTGAGCTTAGCCTCAAAGCAAGATGGAAGCTGGTAGTCTACAATCTCTAACAATATTCTATTAGACATTTGTTCAGCTACTGAAGGATTATCATATGGCAGATTATTACCACAGGTTACTTGAAATTCATATTGCTGTAAAACGTCACAATAAATAGAATCAACAATCTTAGTAACACATCCTTTATGTGCTGATGGGAAATAGAGCCTTTCTTCAGGATACCTTAGAACAGTAATTTGAGCATCATTTAGGTCATTCACTATATTGCTGATAAGCGATGTATTTATCTCATTGAGCCAGGTTTCAGTGATGTTCATATTTTTCCTCCACAATGAGGTAGACAGCTTAAGAAATAATTCTGAGATTATGTCCTCCAAAAATGTGGCTGAATATACACCACCATTTACACCTCTTTGGCATAGCTTATGAAAGTCTACTGCATTCATTCCCCTTGATTCTTGTCTTCCAGGAAGTGGTAAAGAGAAAGGTTTTACAGCATGTTGTTTGTCACACGGTGTCTGCATCTTAAAGCTAGTTGCACTGGGATTATTCAAGGACCTGCTCAAAACATTGTTGTCATAGCTCACAAATCCTACATGGCCATTAGTTTGTCCCAATTCTATGAATTCACTCCTTTTTGCTTTGGGGGGAAAAGGCTGTATTTCTCCTGTTTTGTAGTTCATGCATTTGTTTTCAAAAGGAGCTTGTTGAAAACCATGCGATAGCTTATCCATCAAAGATTTAACCAAACTGTGGGATACAACATTCAGTATACGATCTGATGATAATAAATCTTGATCCATGTCTGCCAGGTTTTCCAAAGCATCTGACATGTAATCTCCTTGAAATTGTTCATAGTCCATTGATGCCTTACAATAATCAAAATCTCTACCTTGAGCACTTCGAAGTAATTTTACATGTTGGCATTCTTCTGCTAGCTCACGAGAAAGAGAACTATCTTCAAGAAATGCAGTGCCCGTGAATTTTTCTAGAAGTGTTCTAATAAGTTTCTCGCACACAATATTGAGAAGAAAAATTGATTTGGGGGAAAGCCCTAGATTATTTGTAAGTATTCTATTATCTTGTTGATTATTTGAGGTAAGACATGTTCTAGCTAGCTTACCAGAACTCATACCCCCATCTGGAAATTCATCTGGTAAAAATAAATCTAAAACAATATTAAAGACTTCATTGACAACTTCTTTGGATTCATGAGATTTTAGGTTACCAACCAGACTGTTTAACCTACATGTGAGGTAATTTAATTTATTTCTTTGAGCAAGGTAGTCAGTTAGGTGAGGACATGATTCCCAGTCTCTGGCGTCTATCTGACTTTCCATGGTATTGGCTTTGCAGAAAAAGGGCACACTATTTTGAAATGTAGAATATTGTTTGCTTCTTACATTATTTTCAAAATGGCGATTTATTCCTAGTTCTTTGGACAATACAAAAATCATTCCTTTTAAGAGATCTTGAAAGATATCATCAAAGTCAGAAGAAGTCAAACCTGGAGAGAACCTGTATTTGGGTTTGATGGAAGCCTGAAATGCCTTGTCAACACTTATAATGTTACCATTAGAAAGAATGTCAATGATAACTTCAAAAATACTTAAAGCAAGTTCTCCAATGGAAATGGACCTGCTCTTATACACTTGAGAATGAATTGAGATATATTTGTTAGATATTTCATCTTGGATTTCCCATGCTTTGTCTTTGATATCCTCTTTGGTGCCATCAGAAATGTTTGAAATCAAGTAGCAGATGACTGAGTCAGAGAGATGTTCACAAAACTGATACATTGAAGAGTTACTATATATGCTTTTTAGAGGCTCTTTTGAGTTATAATTTTTCTTTGGAAGTGAAGAAACGTGAGACAAGTTCTCCTCGGTTAAAACTAAAAAATAAATGTAACAAGGAAACATAAGCATTTTTTTTAGAATGGATTAAAGAAAATTAAGGATATTCAATAGATTGTCAATTTATCTTGCTCCTATTAAAGTAAAAGGTAAAACTTAATAAATAAAGAAGTAGGATTTTCCTTTAATATTTCACAATTGTGAAATCTTAGTCTTAGCCAATATATTGAGAAAAACGGGTCTTCCATATTCAAATTTCTAAGTCATGTGTTGATGTCTGCCTTGACTGTGTATGGACACTAAGAGAACAGATGTTTCAGGTTTGCTGAAACATCCTGCTGTAGCTCCATGAAATGATTATTTAAAAGTATAACAAATCAAAATATTTGCTGCATTTTACTTGTAAGTCTAAAGATTTGTGTTACTCTATCATCTTGAATAAAATTACAAGTGTACCAACTCCAGAAAGAGAATGATAGGTTGCAGCTGCATAGGCATGTCTAAGTACTTGGCAAACTTTTCAATTCATAGTGCATGCTCCTCCAAAGTTCCCTACCCTAAATTTCTTTTCATTTTTTCTTTATCTGAAAGCCTAGAGGAGACAAAAACAAAACAAACCATATCTTTTATTTTTAATGCACTAACAGTTAACTTAGTGACATTTTTATACACCATGGAAATTTAGAAGTAACCAAATAGTTATTCTACAGTTCTAAAACTATTTTCAGAAAAACAAAATTAGACCCTCAGACAAGAGATCTTTTAAATATACCTTGTACTGTCTTCTTAAAATTATCTCAACTTAAAAATGAACTTATCTGTTGCTTACCTGCTGCTCTGGCGTTCTTTAGATGTGTGACCACAGACGTAGTGACATGTCTTGCCACCAAATGCATTTCATTTGGACCCAGTTCATGATCAACAAAAGCAATCTTGTCAGTGTCTTCCAAAGCCTCTGCTGTCATATTGGGGCTTTTATTTTCCCATTTGTGTAATAAAGAAAGATCCCCTTGGCAGGCTTCAAGACCTTTACTTTTTTCATCGTCTATACAGGGCATTCGTTGACACCACATTTGGAGCAAATTTTTCTCATTCTTTTGTCCTCCATATACTGCAGACAAAGGATTTTGTCCTGACATAAAAAATGGTCTCATGGTCTTCGGGCTTTCTTCAGGGTATGGCTGATGAGGAAAGCCATAGCTCGAGAGCACTGCGTTAACAATATTATCTGCTGCTACAGATATTTTGAGTGGGGAAACATTTGTCTTAATTTCACTTGGCTCTATTGGTTTTGCAGTCTCATAATGAAAAACCCTTGGGTTTTCCCCTTTCCCCATTTCAATGAATGACATCACTTGTTTCAGTGATTCTTCTGTGGAATCATTTGCTTTCTTAAACAATTTTTGTAACACACTGCCTTCAGGGAGAGAATTGTTACCTTTTGTGACTTCCTCAAAAGGTCCAAAGCTGGATTGCCTTTGACTCTGGTCTTCTTCTTTGTTTCTAGAACATGATGGCTCAGCTTTCGAATTGGGCCTTCCCATTGACTCTGGGCTTTTATCTTTTTTTTCCACACAGGAACTTGTGTGTGTGGGTGAATTAGGTTTCATCCCATCGTTTTCTTTTATATCATTCTCTGAACTAAGCCCCAAGCCAGATACACTCCTTTGTGGAACATGACTCCTCACACTGGTGTTTCTCACCTTTGATGTAGGCATTTTCACGTGAGATGAAAATTCAACCTGGTTAACAATGTAAACATTCTCAGTCCTTGTGAACCAGCTTTTGTTTGGAAGGTTTGTGATCAAAGACTCACTGAAATGAGTGCATTGGTCTATCAGTGTACCAATGATCTCACTTGCGGCAATGTTCTCTTTCAATATGCTGAGTGGATATGGCTCCATTTGGCTTATTTCTTTGTCGAGCTTATTCTTGATTATACTAAGCATGTCACTGACAGTAGTGACTGAATACCGAAGTAACTCCGCATGGAATGAATGGACCTGGAGGAGTGTGTTCTGTACATTTTCCTTGGCTAGAGCAGTACTTGGCTTGAGTTCATCACTAAACTTCCTAAATGGTTGTAACTTTGGCAACATTTTTTTGCTTAATTGTCTCTGTTGCACTTGAAAAAGATTGTCTATAGGCATTTTCACTATTTCAGAAAACTCATATTTAGAGATATGCTTAAACTTCAAGTCCACAAACGACTCTAACATGTTTAAGACTCTTTCTACAATCTCTTGCACGATTTGGTGGCTCATAGACACTTGATCTTTCATCTTCGTGTTGAAAGTCTGCATGCCACTGAGAATGTGCTTGGTTGGAGCACCATGCTTACTTTTAGCAGCAATGCGTTCCTTCCTACTTGGTTGGATCCCCTTACTATCTTGAGTAGGTAGCTGAGACAAGAAGCACAGCTGTAATTTTTCAAATAGCATTTCAACAATTTCCCGTCCAAACATATTGATTTGTGATTTTGTATCCTCAGCTCTAGTAGATCCACCTTTAAAGTGATCATAGAATCTGTTTTCACAATCTTCAAGAGGTGGTAAATTTAAAAGCGAAAGTGAATACTCCATGTCTTTTGCTTTAATTGAAATTTCGGTCAAAATGTTTTCAGCTACGGTTAAAAGTTTAGACTTTTCATTTCCTGTATCACTTGTTTCTGTTTGCCATTTGTCAAACATTTTTTTAAAGATACCTTCTTTAGGAAAAATCTGTTCTAGCTGCGAGGAGACATTTTCTAAGTAAAAACACGCCTGCTGCTCAGGTGGGAAGCCTGCACCCACATTTTGCTTTGGTTGGTGGAAATCACCTAGATTTGAGACATTACTTGGAGAAGCCAAATCGTGGTTGTTTGTGGCATATAATTCTTGCAATACTTCATTAATAATTTTTCTTGCTTCAAAAATTTGATCAGTGGGAAGTGCTTTTGTATTTAACGTGGCTCTTTTTTGTGCTACTCTTTCAAGTTCTTTCATAATTATTTCTAAAATATCAGTTATTATATTCTTGGCATAAATTCTTAATTCTGAAGCTGGTAGCTTGATTTTCAGTATGGTTTGGGCGTCCGCTGTTGGTGGAGTTTGTGGCAGCCCAATGGCAGTTTTGGATCGCTTCTCTCTGGGAGACTTCTCTCCAGCACCTAATTTGGTCTTGCTTCTGGACTTAGTACTGCAAATGCCTAGATGCGGTTTTGTTTTTAATTTAGAGAAGGAGGTAATTTTTGACCTTGCTTTTAAACTTGTTTTGCACCCTGGCCTAGGGCTGTTCTTAGGGCTAAGTTTAGAATTATGCAGCCGAAGAAGGTACATGTCATCATAACTACCTTCAGGGGGAAATTTCTCTTCCAGATGCAGGGAAACAAAATTTGACAACTTATCAAGAACTATTTGAACTAAGTATTTTCCAATTTGCAGTGGTGAATATGGCAAAAAAGCATTTTCTAACACCAGAACATTTAAATTATCTGCATAAAGGTGCACTTGTGGTACCCCGGTTCTAGGGGAATTACTTCTCTTCCTTATGGGCTTATTTTCTCTAAAGCACGGTGGTTGGGCTGATGAGATGTCATTGTTGTCGCCCATTTCTACCTCTCTCCAGCTTTTAGTTTTTTTGTACAATGATGTCACAACTACAGAGTGCATTTCTCCCAAAATATTTTCAAGTATATCATTTGATAGGCTGTTAATATGAGACTGAAAGAATCTCTTCTGTGTTATATTTGATGTTTTACTTTTAGGTTTAGACACAATGTAGGGCATTTCATTAAATGGCGGCAAGTGGCCTATGATTTCCATTATGTTTTGACTCAGCTTCTTCAAAACCTCTTCTACTGCACTGAATATTTCAGTTTTTTCTCTTGGTTTTGATTCTCCTTTTCTCATAAATACTTCTTCCAAGACAGCTCTTTGGAGTTCCTTTTCTGTTGTTATTGGGTTTTCTCCTAAGGGGTCATTTGTAAATGGTGGTAATGTGGTCGTTTTTTCCTTTCCTTCGTATCCCAGTAAGACTTCATTTGGTATGGTTAACTGGGAACACCCAGGCTTCTCTGGTGACGATAAAATACCACCCCTTAAAGATCGTTTGTTGTGCAAAATTTTTAGGATGCTATCAACAATTTCACTCACAATGACATTTTTTTGAAATAAAATATTGTTTGAATATGTGTGCACACTTTGCATCTCTAAGTCTAAATCATTTTTAATGATCTTCAAAATAGCACTGGCAATGAAATCAGCATAGTCCTTAAGGCCAGTTTGTGATAAGTGGGTTGTGGTTCCAAAATTTTCTCTACAACTGGCAAAAACAGGTTCTGCAAGCTTTTGGCTAGGGTCTGTTTTGGTGGTTGATAATTTTAGGACATTCGCATCAGATTCAAATTTATCTGATTCATGAAAAAAGCTGTCATCTTGTTTACCATTTTCAAATGCTGGGCTAACAAATACATTTTCTTTATTAGACTGAGAGGCAGGAGTCATTAATGAATTTATTCTTTCTGTGGCAAAAGACTGTAACCGATTAAAAATAGTCTCCGTAATGAAGTTCGCATTTTCCTCACATGGGTCAGGCGCAGGTTCCCTGGTGTCTTCATTTCTCTCCTCATGCACCTTATAAACATCAGCTTCAGCTAAATTCTTATGTTTTGGGTGTAAAGAATACCCTGGTTGTTGGCCCTGTGATTTTGGAGACATATCATAGAAGGCCAATCTCGAGGAAGAAGAATCCTTTGCATTTATGACAAGCATGACCAAGGAACTAAGGTTATGAAGCACAATATCCACTATATCTTTGGATACCAAGATGACGTCTGTCTTAGGAACTGACACTTTAGGAGTAATATTTGTACCCGTAACAACTGGTTCGTAATTTGCTTCTGAGTGTTTGCTAGGAATACTGTATTGCAGAGTGGGCGTGGCAAATGAGAGATTATTCTGATATATAATGTTTTCATAAATATCACATAAGATTCCTTCAATGGTGTCTTGAATTTGAAACTCAAGTATTTTTCGATATTCTGCCTTATTGACTAGCCTTTCAATAACTCCTTCGTGCCGATCTGAAGAGTTTTCTCTGTCGGAACTGGTGCTCTCACACTTGCCTCTGCATGACACAATATCAAGCACTGTGTTAACAACCTGACTTGCAATATTCTCAGAAACCACAAGGTTATTTGTCAGGAGAGGACTTTCTTGTTCTTTATCCAACTCATGTTTGATACCTTGTAAAATTTTCCTAGCCACTTCTTTTGCGTAAATATTTAATTTGGAAAAAGACAGTTGGCACCATGACTCCATCTGTCCCGGGTTACTATGACTCACTGAACAACAGGGAAATTGCTTATCAGAATGAGAGTCTTCGCCTGATAATGTTTGTCCTACCATTCCCTCTTCCTGCTGTACTGCCAAAGTCACTGGGACTTTGAAGTCGACTTGGGGATGAAAGAGAGATTCTACTTTGGAAGCAGCAAAAGTTTCTAAATTTTCTAATATTGCCTGTACAATATCTTCAACTACATTTATTTTGGTCTGTCTGTCAACATTCCAACTCGACTGGATATCACACGGATTTTCGTTTAAGACACGGACAGGTCCGTTTCCTGGATAGGCATGCTCACGAAAGGAAACGTTGGTTGAAAAGATGATGGTTTCACAACTGTTTTCACTTACATGTTTTTCTGTCGTGGCAGCTGAATAAAGCTTGTGAAATACGGTCCTGACAACATCATTTACCACTACAGTCACATCTGCATCAGACACTAAAGGGGCCATCAGCGGATCCATAAATTGAGATGTTTGAGTAGTTGATACAGGAACCTTATAAGGCATACCACTAAAATGAGGATGTGAGATGGAAATAGTATTTACTTGATTGATTAAAGCACTTTGAAAAATTTCATTCAAAATATTTCTTATAATAGGAACAATCGGGGATTTGTGTGGTTCTTTGAGTTTCACTTCAATTTTGCTTAAGGTTCTTTCTAGAACCCACTGGTCAGTACAAAAGGTCTGAGTTTCTTCCCTGGATGATGTTATATCTCTGATAAATTCTCTATTTTGTGTGTCATCGTCTAGAAATGACTCTGATTCAGCTCCTCCAGGAAGGAAATTTCCATAAACTGGTTGATATCTGTAGTTTTCAATGCCTTTGCTCTCAGATTCAGCTTCAGTGAACATATCTTTAGATACTACATCTAAAATTAAATCAACTATGTTTGTAAGCATTTGTGTCTCCTGTGGTGAGCTTTTTATATTTTCCTTACAATCTGATGGGTTAATATTTAATTCTGTTTGAATGGCTTTCAGAATAGCGCTTGACACCCTCTTTGCTTGAGTGTATAAAGTGGACTGCAGTGATTTATCATGGGAATCTGTGGGACAAGTTTTGCTTTCAAGTTCCCAACCCGTCTCATTCTCTTTCTTATCTTCATCATTGAGACCACCAACATTTTCCATGTTTCCACTGGCAAACCCTTCCAATTTAGTAAAAACCATGTTCAGAATATCTAAGGCAACGGTCTTCAGTTTATTTGGACACATTTCTTTTGAGTTCTCAGTTTTTGAAGACCCTGGGATATCGCCTTTTGCTTTGTTTTTGGTGGTGTCTTTATTCTCCATCATCATTTTGGAAATTATGTTGGAGATGATGTTCGAGCATTTGGCCATTTCCTCCAAAGTTGAAGCAAATGATAGGCTATCAGTGTCAAGGGATTCTGAGGTAGTTTTCAATCCAGAATTTACAATGTTGCTCTCTATGTCGATATCACATAATTTTGCAAGGACGTATTCCAGAATTGCTTTGGAAATGGGTTGAACATTAGATAGTGTTGGAGGATCCTTAGTTGACTTCTCTGTGCTTTGCTTACTACAAGATGATTGAGAATCAGGCTGGGAACCTGTGAGTTTGCTTAACATTTCATGCAGTGTTTTTCCAATTTCTTCTAACACCTGCAACTTGGGATTCTCTTTCAAATCCTTTCCATTAGTGGCACTGTGGTAAAGACAAGGTGTAGCCAAGTATCGTCGAAAAGAATTTTTATCCTGCTTACTTGACAAAATGTTTTGTTTATTAACATTGTCAGACCCACATAACATTGTAGATACTGCCTTGTCTGTAGAAGTTGAAGTACTTGATTGATCTTCATTTGTACTTGCTATCATTTCACAAATACATGCTAGTAATGGACTTTCCATAATGTCATTGACACTTTTGACTTGGGAGTCTATTGCTTCATTGGAATCAGCAAACATCCCTTTGCTTGTACGACACTTGGTATGGTCTGCCTCCCTAAGATTTGGGATTATCTTGCTGAGTTCTAGTTCATTCTGTATAGCATCTAAAACAATGTTGACTATTTTCATTGTGTAAGTACTAAGTTGAGAATGTAATGATTTCTCTGCCAGTAAAGATTCTTTACCTATCTGCAGTTTTGGACAAATAAATAACTTCAGCCTTTTGAAAATTGTATCAATGATCTTATCAGTAATATCATTTACACACTTAGGTTCACATCCTCCAGATCTTAACTGGGAAGACTTTTCCATCTCTACACTGAGTGAGGATAAATATTTCATTTTCTTTTCACTGTCAAACCATACTTTGAATGGCGTTTTATTTGGTATTTCTTTTGCTGTTTGGGGAGTATCAGAATGATCCGGACAAGTTTGATGAACAGATGAAATGGCATTTTTAATAGTTTTAGGAATGTACTTTGAAGCCTTATGAAGTATATTTATCACAGAATCTGTTATTTCATGTGCAAATGCACAGATTTCTGACCCCGAGAAGTGCTGTTCCATCCATTCTTGATCTGATAGTCCTTGAGACTTTTCTGAGACAAAAGCAGAGGTTTCTTCATCAATTTTGCTTCCTGGGTGATGAGATGAAACCGAAGACATGTCCTTGAGCATTTCTGTTAAAATGTGTTTGACTATGTTTTCTGAAGCCTTTTGTATTTGATACTTTTGATCTTGGCTGAAAATTGAAGGATCATTAGTCAAGCAGTGTTTTGTCCTTACAATGTCTTCACTACTAAGAGATAACTCCAACTTTAATCCACAGTCATGAGATCCAACTTTACTTTGACATGTAGGTTTTGTTGGTAGTTTATGACTTCTTTGGGATTCAAAATAAGTATCCCTTTTTGTAGGCCAGTGATTAGGAACCTGCTCTTGTGATTTTATTTTTTCATCAGTGAAGGATGAATGAAGCACACTTTTCACAAGGTTATCTATTTCCTCGTCATCGTCTTCAGAATAAAGAACCATGCCTGGGACATTAACAGGGGGAAATGGTTTTTTAGTTCTAAGACCATTAAAGGTCCTTGCGGCAGTGAGTCTATACTTTTCTTCAGCATCAGGAAGATTTCTTACTCTGGGTTGCCTATGTTTTTTAACATCTGCTTTTGCTGGCACCCGGTGAAGCTGAGTTAAGACATCGTCCAGTAGCTGAAGAAGTACTACTGTTTCTTCAGATGCAATAAGTCTCTCATTATTAAGTTCAGTTTGTACATAGCCTAGTATAGTGCTTATTGCTTCTTCTACATAACCAACTAGAGAGGATTGTGAAAAAATATTTGATATTAAGTTTTGTATCTCATCTTTCACAATTTGATTAGCAGCATCAGATTCAGAACTAGTCTTTTGGTCAGTTTTTTGATAGAATTTATGTGGTGGCTCTGTCTTAATTTGTTGATGGAAATGTTTAGTTGTGTCTTCAGGAGGAAGTTCCCTTTTCTTATAAGATGCAAGAGTCATCAACTTCTCTAAAATGGCATGCACCATGTCATCTGCCACATCACACATTGGTTCCACGATGTAAGCCAGCGTTTCTTCTGAAGTCTTTGTATCCAAGGATGAGTAATATTCACCACTAGATGATAAAGTGGGTTTAGTATCGATGGTCAGATCTTCTTGTGAAATTATCTGCACACACTTTCTCTCAACGGCCGACTCCAGCTTTTCAAGCATGTTTTCCACAATCTCCGAAGCGACTGAGCATATGTCAACGTTTGAGAGCGTGTCCTCCCTCTCTGTGTCACATGGGTCCACAAAGACCTCAGCTGTCACAGAGGAAAGAGAAGGAATGGCCTGGGTTAAGTCAGACATGATTTCTTGAAAAATACTTTCTAAAATGAGCTGCGTTTCTCCTTTCAAGTGACATTTAAAGTTGACAAAAACGTTCTTTAGATTTTTCATCTGATCCATGGCCTTTGATTTTTTATCATACAGAAACGGGCTCTCTAAACTATCTGTTTCTGTGGTAGCATCTTTAGATTTCTTGGTGCTGGTTTCTAACGATGGTAAAAGTTGACTATCCGATTTGCTGCTTCCTATCTTAGGAAATGGATATTCCAAGCTGGTTTTGTTGTAATTGACTTGTGAGGATATCGATTGTCCTTTCACTTGATATGTTTTGCCAATAACTGTTTTTTCCACGTGTGCTGAAGGGGGTTTCAAAGGCGTGGGTGGTTTCTTGACTGGCATGTCACCAGCAAACATGCATGGCTCTGCTTGAAATGTTTTAGGCGTGAAGCTTCTGTATGTAAAGCCCTCACTGCACGTACTACAGAAGCTTGAGCTATCCGAAGAAATGTCTGAGTCATCGGACACTGGATAAGTACTACTCTGTACTCTTTCTTCATATTTTATGATGGCTGGATATAATATACTGGTCACTGTAGCTACAACCCACGTCATTATGTTTTGAATTATGCCATTTAGTTCATCAGAAGTTATCTAGAAAGAAGATATTCAGATAAAAGAATTCATATAAACATTTATTCCATATTTGGAAGATATGGGGATAGCATTCAATTTTCATGTCAAACAATTATATGATAATAATAATATCATAAGTAGAATACCAGCACCATTTATAAACAAAATAAAGACAGAATATACTCATAATTTCAGACTGTTTTTAAACTGCTTTACTTCATACCAGATAGAAATATTTTGAGCATAAAATTTCATTTTATTTATATACCTTAAGAAACTATAAAATTATTTCCCAACATTCATAACTTGAGTAAATATCTTTATATTTAAAGTTATCAAATCGCTATTTAGTCACAACTCACAAAATGTTTTAGAAAAAAATGTGATATCGAGCTGTGATATATTTTGAAAACAGATAAATTTGTTTCAAAGTATTTCTCCAAAAAGATACAGTAAAAGTATTTTTAATTCTTCAGAAGCATTTGTCTAACTTCTATATCAGGATGAAAAATAAACCATCTTAGTATCTATTCCATGCCATAATAATAAGTACACAGTCTGTTTTTATGGAATACAGAATAAGTACCTTTTAAACTAGCTGTGTAGCTAACATGACTTATCAGTAAAAATGATCTAGGAAAGCAGAAAATAGATGAATGAAAATGCAAGACATGATAGAAAGGCTGGCAGGCTGTTCCCATCCAAAATATATCTACGGTCAACATCACAAGAAAAGATCAAATCTTTGTAGCACCCTCTCTGCTGATCCATTTTGAAGCTCATAGGAAGCGCCTAATGAAAGGCCACTCAGCTCTAATCCCCCAATTCCTTAAAATAGTTTTTCACTACTATTGTAGATGATGACTAACGTCTTGAGAAGCACAGATCGAGACAAGTATAAAAATCTAGGTTACATAAATATACCCTTAATTGAAAGTTCCATTAATAAATTATAAATTTTAAGATAGGAGATACTTATTCTAAATGAACAATACTGAACATACACATTAAAATATCTAATGTATTTTCTTATACAAGATATAATGAGCAACAGAACCATACTGATGTTCTTAAACTAGGTGAAGTATAAAGCATTACCAATTGTAATATAAAAAAGGCAACATCTAAAGTTTTGCATGTAACAAAATGAGGTTGAAGGAATCTTAGTTCTTCCATTTCTTTCAATTATATTAAACAGAAGCCCTATGACTTATTAACTGTTCAGGAATCAATGGGAAAAGACCAACTGCTGTGATCTTACTCAATATCCCTGACTACTCGGACTAGACAGGGTTAAATGTTATTAAAATATTCCTTCTTTTATTTTCATGCCTCAAGTCTCAGCTCACAGGTGAGCAAGTACCTTTACCTGTGCTCTTTGGTAGCAGGTTCTTCCTATGAGAATTGCTAGAGATGGATTCAGGTATCTCAACTCATTCTCTCTGGAGTTCAACATCAATATCTGCAAAGCTACACTGATTAATAATATCTCATGAGAGATGAGATCCTGTTCTCTCATTCTGCTTCTCAGGGCTAGGTCCCTGAATGCTTCTCCGTGTTATACCCAAGAGACTGTCCTAAAGCACCAAGAGTATTTTTTGATAACAACTTTACACTAAAAGGAAACTATTAAAATTATCTAAAAGTTAACTTCTAACACAAGAAAAGACAAAGGGTATGGCCAACAAATAATAGCAGATAATTATTGGCATCTGAAATACATTTTTTTCTAGAATGGCATATGGCAATTAGTATACTGTCTTATCAGTAAATTTTATGATACATACTTTATCCTGCAAGCAATTCTGTAGATTTTGCTGCCTGTAAAGTTAAGAAATAGTTATGATTTGTTAAGTTAGAACACATAATTTATAAAAATGCTTTTAAAGTTCATATTACTTATTGTTTCTTTTTTATGAGAGTTCTACATAAACACAAAATACCCTAAACTTTGCTTTGTTCTCTTGAATGTTCTTATGTAATGTTTTCCTAAGATATGTGCCTTTAGACTCAAAAATGTGCTTTATTTACTCAGGAGAGTAGAACAACAACATATCACATAAACAGCCTGTGTCTGGTAGTTGGAACTCTGATAAACCTTTGATATGTATGTTTTCCGGTTCTCCAGAGATTAACATAGGATAAGAAAAAAAGGAAAAGAAGACCAGTCTATCCTATCTGCTCACAGAGACAATGGAGTAATGGCTTTTATGATCATAGCTCTCTTGTGTCCCTTTATCTGCATTTTCAGATCCTAAAGTCCCATCCTCCTTTTGCTACATCTCACAGCAGAAAGAGAACGTGTGGACTACTGTTCACTACCTACTGGCTAGAATCATGGGTTTCTGGCTGCATTCAACGCTAGCTTCAGTCATCATCAAGCAATGATGTGATGAACACATCCTTTCATGTGTTGTAATTAGATTTACTATTATATACTAAAGGGTAGATTTATAAAAATGTGTAAGAACGCAATAATTAAAAATTATGTTAAATAAGTCTAGACATCTATTTCTAATCATTCCAAACACGAACTATTTGCCTAATCTCGTTCTAATACATTCCAAAATTATTTTTCTCAAAATCTAAAACAAAATGTGGAAAAAACATCTGTTTAAATACTGCAACGTACCTGTGTGGCAACAAAACAAAACAAAATACTTCAATAGTTTCAGCTCAGGAATGTTTTTGGGAGCATGGCATAGGAGCTGGATTTTCAGCTAGATAGGGGACTGAGGTAGAAAGATTGAGTTCATGATGAGTTAGGCCAGGACTAAGGCAGGAGAGAGGAGGAAAAAGAGAGAGAAGAAACAGGTGAGAAAGATGCTTGAAGAGAGGAAAGAAACAGGAGAGGGAGGTGACAATAGTCCATAGACTAGAACTTTTCTCAGATTTAGTTTGTTAAATAAACTCCAAGTTCCAAACATTCCTTCTTTTATTTATTCAACTTTGGTTGTCTAAACTTAACTTTTTGTTTACTTTTTCTGTCTTAAGGCATAGACTAGAGTCCTATAATTCTCTACACTGACAGTATACCATGTGTCCAAACAGGGAGCAAAGACCTCTCAGAGACCTCTTCAGAGACATAAAGAAATGACTGAAAAGACAGAATTAAATATTGACTCTATTAAGCTGCCAGTGTAGCTGAGTGAGTGGTGCCTAGCATGAGCGAGGCACATCACTAAATCCCCAGCACCCTCCACAGAAGTAACTGTTTTTTTTAAGCGAGCTATAAAATCAAAGATAATGGAAAAGTAAAGACATCCAAATATCATTCTTTTCATAAAAGAAATGGACACTGGCAAAAAAACAGTCAGAACCATAATTCTTCAATCCTTATAAAAATGAAAGCTTACACTATTTCAAACATTTATTTCAGAATGATGTGAATATAATATAGGGAGTTTTAAACTGGCCTATATTGCTTTCTTAAAATAGTTCATCATAATCACAGTCATTAATTCTGTAAATTTTAATATTTTCCTAAGATCTGGCATTGTTCTTTTTTTTTCTTTTTTTTTTATTGAGAAAAGGAAAAAAAAAACAAGTTTCCGCCTCCTCCCAGCCTCCCATTTCCCTCCCCCTCCTCCCACCCTTCTCCCCATCCTCCCACCCTTCTTTCCCTCCCCCACTCCTCTCCCCCTCCCTCTCCAGTCCAAAGAGCAGTCAGGGTTCCCTGCCCTGTGGTAAGTCCTAGGTCCTCCCCCTCCGTCCATATCTAGGAAGGTGAACACTATACTGAGTGAGGTAACCCAGACCCCAAAAGATGAACATGGGATGTACTCACTCATAATTGGTTTCTAGACATAAATAAGGGTCACAGAGTCTACAATTGGTGAACCTAAAGAAGCTGAGTAAGAAGGTGAACCCAAGGAAAAACATATAGTTATCCTCTTGGCTATGGGAAGTAGACAAAATTGCCGGGGAGAAAATTGGAATCTTGGGGTTGGGGTGGGATGGGGGTAAGGGGAGAAGGGGAGAGAAAAGGAAGAAGGGGAGGATGGGGGGAACTTGGGGAAAAAGGATGATTGGGATAAAGGAAGGTTGGATAGGGGAGCACAGAAGCACAATTCTTAGTTAAGGGAGCCACCCTGGAATTGGCAAGAGACTTGAACCTAGAGTGCCTCCCAGGAGCCCAAGGCCATGTCCCCCGTTAGTTTCTTGGGCAGCTGAGGATAGGGAACCTGAAATGACCCTAGCCTATAGCAATACTGACGAATATCTTGCATATCACCATAGAACCTTCATCTGGTGATGGATGGAGATAGAGACAGAGACCCACACTGGAGCACTGAACTGAGCTCCCAAGGTCCCAATGAGGAGCAGAAGGAGGGAGAACAAGAGCAGAGAAGTCGGGACCGCGAGGGGTGCACCCACCCACTGAGACAGTGGAGCTGATCTATTGGGAGCTCACCAAGGCCAGCTGGACTGTGACTGAAAAAGCTTGGGATAGAGCCGGACTCTCTGAACATGGCGAACAATGAGGGCTGATGAGAAGCCAAGGACAATGGCACGGGGTTTTGATCCTACTTAATGTGCTGGCTTTGTGGGAGCCTAGCCAGTTTGGATGTTCACCTTCCTAGATATGGCATTGTTCTTGAAATACAGCATGCTCTCAATAGATCTTTGATAAATAGATTATAAAAATGTGCCTATGTATACCAAATCTCAAATGAAGACTATTTTTGAATGGTCTCTTGCCTTAAATTTTGCCCATGTGTTGCTGACAAAGTAATTAATTATATGCTAATTTGATCATAATAGTAATATCCTGAACTTTTGAAATTTACCTTAATAAACAATTAATACAGATTCTAAGCATTGTCTATATGGCAGAGGATTTCAAACTTAATCATCTGATGCTTATTTATTATAGTGCTGCTCCCACTGCCGACACATTATCCATTTCTATATTATAAATTTTCATTTCTAACAGCAGTCCTTTGCAATTACACTTCTTAAAAGAACAAATAAGTAGGAGCTGAAAGGTAGTTGACATTGGAACAAATGTGGGGTCCCCATGGTAAAGCCATAATATTCATAATATACAGGTAAATTTGTGCTTGTGATGAATAGAGTCTGACCGGACAGTAAAGGAGGTTAGAATGTTCCTCCTCTAGCATTTCTATATCACATAAATACAAATAATCATTGTGTGCACATGATGGGCTTCCTTCCTCCTCATTTTACTTGTCTGGGTGAGAGTCATTCTTTCTGACTATAACTCGTGCTGTGTATTCTGTGATCATGCACTGAGTTCTACATATTGATGCCTATCAACCTCAAGCTCAAAGTCATCATCGACAAAGCTTAGTTCGAACATAAAAATCATTTGTCATCAGAGATATTTTCTAATGTATGTCCATTTGCATAAGAATCTAGGTATGTAAAGTGTGCAGTTTAGTCTATACTTCATTTGATTTGTTGAGTTCTTTTTAAAATTTTAGCATTGGGTTCTGGGCCAACGGTCCTGTCTGCAAAGAGCTTGCTGTGCATGAACACTGGATTCAGATCCTGAGACCATACATAAAAGCTGGGTCAGCTGCGGAGAGAGACTCTGCCTCATTAAAATAACATATCAAGAGAAGAGAAAGACAACTGGTGATGTTGACTTCCGCTTGCCCACACCTGCATGCACATGTGCACCCCCACATGAACATTTTTACATGATCACAGTGTTTCTAAAACAGTAGTTACTTCTTTTCAAGTTGAAAACATGCCAAAATATCTGCTCCCCAATATTGGAGAAATGAAAAGCTTTATTGCTTAATATCTCTTCTTGAAACATTGCAGTTTCCAATGCCAGTATTATTTTGGAGAACACTGCAAAACTTTAAAGAAAGAGAAAGATGATCAAGTAATCAAAATGCCATGATGAACAGTTTTAGAAGCCCATAGTTTCAAAAGTCATAGGTAAATATTTGAGCAAGAAATCCAAAGAAACCCTGAAGTAAAGGGAACAGATGCTGGGTTCGGAGAACAGAGGACTGAACAGGAGGAATGAGGATGGCCTTCACTTTGTCTCTAATTCAAGCTCACTCTTCAAGTTTTCAAGCAATGAGGTTTCAGTAAATCTAAGTAGATTACAAAAAGGGGAAGGTTTCATGTAGTCATGTACTTGAGCAGTTACCAGAATATGAATGCAAAGTTCTATGTTAATAATTTGGATACTTACATAGTTGAGTAAACAGGAGAAGAAAAAATACCCGGGGGTGGAGGACCACCCTGCGATCCTAAGCATCAAGAAAAGAAAATGATAATTTATATTCATCCTCAATAGCATTTAAAATGGCAACAACATCATCAAATAACCTGTTCTTACTAGTAACTGACTAGTGTACAAGCCTTTCAGGATATTACGCAACAATTTCCAAAGTTCTTAGCACAGAGTTCAATGTACTGTAAAATCTGAACTCCTTAACCACCTCTCAGTGCCTAGTCTTTTGTGTGTATCCTATAGCCTATAGACAGAGTCAAATTTAATATTCTACTGTAATATCCTTCCAAAGCCTCTGGACTGTTGTTGCCTTGGTCATTTCCTTTGGAGAACCTTGCATTTATACTTCTTATTTTTAAACGTTCTGCTGAGTCTGTGGTAAATCCTTTGAAATCTTTCCTTGCAACTCACCTAAATAAATAGACATCCTTCTTTAGCATTTTGAAATCACACTACCATGCTCACATTCGGTTCTTTATAGGGACTGGAAAGAGGGATCATCGGGTTAGAGCGCATACTGCTCTCACAGAGAACCCATGTTCTGTTGCCAGAAGCCAAACATCTTACAGATGCTTGAAACTCCCACAGTTTTCATCCTCTCATTTTTTCAGGACCCTGAACGTGCTCGTGCACCCTAAGACATACACACAAAAAGTTTTACGAATGAAATGTATATTAAATGTAAAAAACCAAAAATTCATGTTCCTATAATTACAAGCTAACTCATGTATCTTGAAAATATAATAGTTTTACCATAATATTTTCAGCAATAACTATTCATGGAATATACTATTTGGTTTATGCTTCCTTATTAGTTGTTCATCAATTTGTCATTTGCCTTGTTCGACTGAAATGTCTGAGTTACTTTGTATATAACATATATGATTCTGTTTCTGTCTATGGCTAATAAAGACGTAGGCAAGGTCTTTCTTCAGAACATCTGCACTGCTTTACTGGATAAAATGTGTAGATTTGTGTATGCTAATTATGCAAATAAACAGGAAACAGAAGTCTTAGAATTAACTGTCAAGAGAAAATTTGTGTTTATATTTAGAGATATTTCAAAATCAATTTAATTAGCAATTCTTAATTTTTTCAAATAGTGAATAGCATATATATAAAGTATATTAAATTCTATACCTTTTTCAGTTTGTGTGGCTTTGTCATTATGTATTTTATGGTTTTGGAGAAGATGCTGAGATTATGAATGCACAGAAAAAAGTCAAATGTAGTGGCGTGTACTTTTAAAACCTGTGCTGGGGAGATGGACTAAAGCAGATCCCGTGAACTCTGTAGAGAGCCTTCTTATCCTGGTATGCTCAAATACGAGGCCAGTGTGAATCCCTCATTAAAAGAAACCCCCCTCTGTCTCTCCATCTCTTTTTCTCTCCTCTCTCTCTCTCTCTCTCTCTCTCTCTCTCTCTCTCTCACACACACACACACACGCACACACACACACACACACGTAACATGAAAGAGTGTTCATTAACAGTAATCACCACAGAAAATCACTTTACTGAATGGGCTCAAATAATGATTAAATGAGCCAATTTCTCAAGCCAAGAGAATTTTTTAAGACACTGGGTCCTGTTTCAGGTTAGGTATTTTGTTATAGGAACAAAAATGTAATAATACAAAGAATAGATAGACAGATAGATAGATATATAGATAGATAGATAGATAGAATAGATAGATAGATAGAATAGATAGATAGATTGATTGATTGATGATGAGTAGATAAAGAACATTGGTATGTAGAGTTATCCTTTGGTATCATTAGGGTATTGGTTTGAGGACAAAGATCAAGTTCATGGATCTGCAGGTCCTTGGTACAAAATAACATAGGATTTTCACATAGCCTATCCTTATCTCCTGCACATTGTGCTCTATAATAGTACAGAATAAACAATGCACAGTGCATTTATAAATGGTTGTTATTCTGCATTGTTTACATAAGAACCACAGGATAAAACTACACATGTTGTGTATAGAAGCAACAAGTATTGAAATCAACAGTATATAACTCAGCTTTGTGTATTTGTTAATATGTTAGTATGTTGTTATGGACACTTTGCTGTACACTGAAAGATGGATCTTCAGGAGAGAGCAGGTGGGTAAAAAGCTTAAGGGTGTCTTGGAAGGAAAAACAAAAGAAAGGGGAAACACACAAATCTGGAGAGCATTATGTTACATGAAGTAAGTCAAAGGTGCTGAAATGTAACTCTCGCATGTTCTCCTTTACATGTGGAACATGGACTATCAAACTCATATGACAGACTTGAAGGAAAAGGACATGAAGTGATATTGGTCACAGTTTTGTCTTTTGTAAAACCAATAAATATTATGGATTCATTATGCAGTGTGATTTTTGTTAGCAGTATTTTATTGAAGGAATATCTTCTGTGTTCCAACCACGCACACATGCAAAACACATGCACAAGTGTAACTGAGGTGAAAGATATATTGACTGCCTTAGTACACAGTTTATATATATATATATGTATATCAATAACTTTATATGTCTCAAATGATTAGGAAGGTTATTGTGAATTCATAAAATTTTATTTGTAAACAATGCCTCAACGTCTGGAAGATAGGAAAAGACAAACTACTAGACAAGTGAAAAAGACATTAAAATATAACCATAAAATGTTAGAAAATGTTGTCTCAATTTTGATGTGATCCTGAGAAATATCCCATTAAAACCCACATGAAATTAAAACACATGAAACCTTTGAAGGCTTTTGGAACATTGAGAAAGAGAGGACAGAAAACAGAGGATGTACCGAAACAGGGAGTGTGCTTTGCCACTGTGCTTCCTAGAAAACTCAGAAATGACACCTGTAAACTCTCACCAAAATCACTTCCTGGATGTTAGCAAAACACAGACAAATTAATAGACATTCTACAGTAGAAGGTGGGACGTCCAGGTAGTTTCAACCCTACACAAAGAACTTTGGGTAACTAATGAATGTTGACAGCAGAAGAAAGAGTCTTCCTCTGGGACTCAGGTATGAGCATGTCAATTGCTCAGCCCTGAAAACAAACATACAAGTAACATCATCCAGAATAAGCATATTGTACTTAAGCATTTAGGAATATATATGTATATAAATGTACATTAATTATATATATATATAATTTATTAATAAGAAGAAGTCAGGATATATGGCAGGGTTTGGAGGGAAGAAAGAAAAGGGGAAAGGATGTTATTGTAGCAAAACCTCAAAAATAAATAATCAGAATCAGAAAACTCTTTCCTCATGCCTCAAATAATATTCCTACCCATTCTCCTCATACATGATGTAGTTTTATGCACACTCTTTATTGTATTTACAAACTTGGTTTGTGTGTGTCTAAATGTTTCTTCCATTACAGGGTCAAAGCTCTAAGAAACAGTCCCGACTACCTTTTCCATCTATGTTCAGTTCACTGTACAAGACTGAGCAGAAATCACTGCATTCAGACGTTAACTGGCAGAGAATGTGGAACTGTATAGCAAGCGGCTGGTGGAAGACTGTTTTAACAGCTGCATGATTTCCAGCTGATGCTTACCTGGCTCAGCAACGTAACTTGATCTTTTGCTTGGTCTTCCATTCCAGTCCTGTTGCATCTCCTTCTACATAAACAGCAACAAGAGATTTCTCCAAATTTTTATCACCAACTTACATTTCTATGTTTAAATTTAAATTAATATTGTTAAGTTTCTCACAAATTTCCATTTGTAAGAAATATTTATTTTGTGCTTATTTTATACCTATTATTTATAGAATTAAAATTAATATAATAAAAGATGTCCAAAATACTATAACTCACACAGATGATGATTTCCTAACTTTGATTCTCAGCATATACTTTATTCATGTCAAATACAGTATCATTAGAAAATTTAATGAAATTAGATGTGGATGGAATTGGCATTAGGAATGGAAACTGAAGACTTATATGGTCTTATATAAGAGGAAGGTTCTCTGTCCCTGCTATGGTACCTCTTTCTTACAATATAGCATTTTCTGGTAACCCTAAATTAACACATCAAGAAGGCAAAGTAGTTAATTTAATAAGAAGTAGTATAGCAGTTCAGTGATGCTGAAAAAGAGAGCATGTACCCTCCATGAGTGACTGTGAGTTTCTGTACCTTTCTGGGCACTATACCTGCTTGCAGAAAAAAAAATGACAATAAGCATCTCCATTTTTCAATATTTGAAACGTGAAAGCAAGCAATAAAAAACTATCTGGTGGATTTTGGGTTTTGCCCTGAGTGCTGTAGAACAGTTAAGTTTGGTATCTGTGAGCAGCACGGAAAGTGAGCAGAGCAGGCGATGCTCAGAAAGGTGGATAACACCGTTCAGACATACTGTGTCTGTGTAGTGAGGTGAACTGTTTCCTTGTGTGTAACCAAGTGTTCTCATTGTGCAGCCTGGAGTATTGCAATAATCAATCAGCACTGTATATTATCATGCCGATTTTTACTTACAATCGCATGAACAAACTTGACACGTCCTTTTTGGCCTCTTTTTCCTTGTAATGTTGTGAAAATGGAAGAAACAAAGTGTGGCTACAGTATGTTTTAAGATGCTGTTTTAGCAGGTCTTCTCGATTTATTAAAGTTAGATGCTTTAAAGTATGATAAACAATATGGCTATTCCAACAGTTAAAATTTTTCCTGATAGTAATTTGACAAAGCTAGTGACACCACAGATTAGTGAACTAACTATGCAAATATTTCTTTATAATAAAATGTATCTCAGAGGCATACCATGGTGAGCATGACACATTTTAGATATTCTGCATTTTTATTCTGCATTATTTGATGTCAACTCTTCTGCATTATGGGTCACATAAAATTATGTCTTTTTCTTCTTTAATAAGAATAATTCATTAGGAGATAATCTATTAAATATCTTCTATCAAAATATTTGAAAACCATGTAAACTCCTTAGCATAATAAATTAACACCATGATAATTTTGGGACGGCGGGTATTGATTTTATTCCTAAGATAATAGGTTGACAATTTATAAATAATGTTCATTTCATATGTAATGGCTATACATTTGGGTCCCAGTGATAACTTTTTATGTGCAGATTATCTGATTACTGATGAAAAACGATAAATCGGTGTCCAAGAAGCTCACCTGAGTCCTCTGAGGGTTATGTGTAGGTACCACCCTGATGATGGGTTATTACATTCTTACAATTGTATGATAAAGTTCATGGATTAAGTTTTACTGTAAGGTTAAAGAGTGACATTTTCATATATTAAAATGACCATAAGGTATCTCATTTATTCTGATTCAATCTAGAGTAAATTAAATGTTACATACCTCTTCTTTTTGAGGCCCCAAAGATGCGTGTGAAAGTCTAGTAGTCTTTGTGGGTGAATTTTGAGCTGAAATAACTGAATTTCTGGCTGATGTGTTTAAAGGGACTGGAGAGATAAGAAATAGTTTTAAAAAATGAAAGCACTGTAGTGCCAAAGGAGAATCATAATTTGCAGGCTTGCTCTAACATTCTTCCCACTAAACCACCACCCTCACCAGAATAATCACAGTCAGCAATCTGTTTAAGTTATAAGCTAACTTCTCCAAGGATAATATCTTTCGAGATGTCACTTCTTCCCAAATGCTTCCAAAGAAAAAGTCTGAAATACTTATCTTGTGATGAGTGAAAGAGCTTACTCTAATGAAACAAACAAGGCCCATTGACAAAATGGACTGTTATAATTGTATTCAGTCTGCAATGACAACTTTGATTTTAGGCAAAAAGCAACGTGACAAAAAGCTGTTTTAAGAAGATTTTTTTCTTTTTTTCTGATAGTTTGAGCCTTGAGTTTATTTAGTGGATTGCGAAAGGGAAGGGGGTGAAGGAGAGGAGGAGGGAAAGAGGGAGGGAGGGAGGGAGGGAGGGAGGGAGGGAGGGAGGGAGGGAGGGAGGGAGGGAGGGAGGGGAAGGGAGAGAGAGGGAGAGAGAGAGAGAGAGAGAGAGAGAGAGAGAGAGAGAGAGAGAGAGAGAGAAGAGGGAGAAGAGGCAGCAGCCACCTGTTCAGAAGAGAAATGGGACAGAGAGAAAGATTTTTTTTTCAGCAAGATGTGTAGTAAACTAAAAAGAGAAAGAAGTGATTGGAGGAAGGCTACTTCAAAAATAAAAAAGTCAAACTAATCATTCCTTTTAAAATTAGGTAAAACACTTTTAAAACCATACAATGGAGTATAATTATATACTTAAAAACAGAATGAGAAGTACAGTTCAAAATCTTACCTCTTTCATCACTTGTTTTTTTCGTCATTCCATTTCTCTATATGATAAAACATTAAATAAAAAATATAAGTAACAGTACTTCAGGAAGACCTTTTTATCTTCTATCAGAAAATCAAATTAATGCAGATGCTTTCTCCTCTTTCTGCTCTAAGTTTGCCATCAGAAGTGTACCAGACACAGTGCCTATCACTGACTTCCCAGGATACTTTTTGCTGTCTCAAATCTAGTTCAATATTGAGTTCAATTTCTAGCAATATACACCTTACTCCTCTTCCAGTTTGTACTTTATTTAAAGGCACAGTGAGACGTTCAATGGATAATTCCAAAACTTAGTCATTCAACAGGATACAGGGAGCTATACTACCATTTCAAACATCCTGCAACACTATAAAATGCTTATTTAAAATACTCATTAGGACCAGAATAAAAATTAGTCACTCCGGATGAAGTCAATACTTTCTTTATGACTCCCTGGATAATGTGTCCTCAAGAAGGGTGCTGCCTCACTCACCTTTGCATATAATTGACTCAATTTGCATTCAATTCAATAAGAAAATTAAAACAATTTTCTTATTTTTCCATGTTTTAGCTTATCCCAGTGCTTGGTCTACATGAGCATACATTTCTTAGACTACCAACAAATAGCAGTATTATATAAATAAATAAATAAATAAATAAATAAATAAATAAATAAATAAATAAATAAATAGTATATTATCATCACTGTTGATAACGGGCTGTGGATTTGCTTCTGATAAATTTCACAGTACATGAGTAAGATAGCTAAGCTGACACTTCATTGCCCAGGGAGTGGAACCCTTTTTCTTGCAAGAATTCATTTCCCCTAATAACGCCAGGTTAGTAAAAGAGGTCACATGTGTAAATGGAACTTAAGCAGAGGAAGTAACACTAACCACATCATTGAAACATTTTTACCTTTTGTTCTAAATTGCTGTTCTGTACCTCTGGCTGGTAAGCAACTGAGGATCCTGACATTTTCATGACATTCTTCGTACTACTCTGAGACTGATTAACAACAGTGGACGTTTGCCCTGGGAGTAAATGAGGAGAAATCCTTTGATTTTGAACATGCTGTTAAGCGCAACAAACTATTTCCTTAAAGTAGTTATTTAAATTTTAAATATTATTGAGCAACAATACTTCTAAAAGAGACACAGACAACTGAAAGTATCATTCAATCAGTGATATAGTATATTGGGATTCCTCATATAAATGTTCCCCGCGATGGTTGTCATTAATCCATCTTTCCATCTTTAAGAGTACTGATGTATAACTCAATATTATTTTGTGTTTTCTGAAATTTTGCATGAATTAAATGATACAGTGTGTACACTTCTCCTTTGCTTTTGTTTTGGGGTAAGAACTGTGAATTTTTATACATATATATCTAACATAGATCAATATGATATATTGATCTATAAAACTATTGATTTGTCTCTGTATCTATTTCAGTTAAATTGAATAAATCTTTATCATAAAAACTACCTGGGCTATATGGTAATTATAACTTAAGTAACCTTAAAAACTTTATCAAAGTGATCACCCTATTATAGTATCTGTCACCAGTGGGTCATAAGTACTTTTCTTTCACATATTTCTATCAATACTTAATAAGCAGAGAAAATAATTCATTTAAAGACATAGTAAAAAAAAACGCAAAAACTAATGATCCAAACAGGCGGCTCTAAACTCAGTAAAAATGAAAACAAGCCTGAGCAGGAAAAGGAGAAGACATCAATCGGCACAGCAGAGATTACAGATAATTGCCAAATGATTAAGAAAGAAGTACAATACAAGAGGGATGATATGAAAATTGACATCAAAGACAATGCTCTTGAAAACTTACATATCAACTCCTACTTATGAATAATTAAAATGTGAGTAAATTACTGTCAAACAAATAAATAAATTAATGACTCTAAAAACATTTTCTGCAAAAATGTACCAGACACAAATTATTTCTTGAGTTTAAGTGACTTCATAGATTGAAGCAAATTTCTAAGGGAAATTAAATTTGCACAAACTTTCAAACATTGGCTTGCTCTCGTTGTTTTACATTACCACATTTTTGATTAAACATAATTCTGCTGTGCAAACACACCATACTTTCTTTATTCTTTTTTGAAGGACACCAATCTTCATCTTATGATTTATTTTGAACAGTACTGAAATAAACATTGATGTGCAGGTCTCTGTATCATTTGTTTGAGTTTTTAGTGGGAATACCCAAAAATGATTTAGCTAGATTACGTGGTAGATCTGTTTTTAAGTTTTTAGGAAAATTCATACAGATTTTCAAAGTGATTAGACTGATTTATGTTCCCACCAGCACGGAGAGACAGATTTCCTTCACTTTTTGAAATCTACACCCTCATTAGCATGTGTTTTTATTTGTTTTTTAATGACTGCAATTTAGTCTGGAGTGGAAAAGAATGTCAGTGTTTTGATTTCCATCTCGCCAGGTGTTTCGGCTCGCATTTTTCTAATGATGTTGATTTATTTCTTCAGTTTGGTGGCCATTTATACCTCATCTTTTGAAGTGTCTATTCATTAGTTTACTTACAAGTTGGATTGGTTGATTTCCTGTTTTCTTTGTGTGTGTGTGTGTGTGTGTGTGTGTATGAATGTATTTATTCCAAATGCTAACCCAAGATTATACGTGTAGTTAGAAAAGATTTTACTCTGTTCAGTCCTCCATTTAATCATTCTATTGTCTAAAACATATGTCAAGTGAAGTCATTTAATTCTGTGCAATCACATTTGGTAGTTCTTGCGTATGCCTAGGTCTTTAATATTTTAACTAACAGTTTTTTATCTAGCAGTTGTGTTTGTTTGATATACATGGAACTGAATTTTATATAAGGCAAGATTTAGGCATCTGGTTTATTTTTCCACTTGTAGATATTCGGCTTTCCCAGATCCATTTGCTGAACTCAGCATCGTATTCTCCAGTTCAGACTTTTAAGAACTCTGTCAAAAATCAGTGGGTATTTGGTAGTGTCGGCTTATAAGATATTCTGTTTTATTCCATTATTCTACATGTTCTTTTCTTGTGGCAGTATTGTGTTATTTTTGTTATCTTAAGTTTCTTCTGCTATAATAAAAAACTTGACCAAAAGCAGCTTTGGGAATAAAGAATGCATTTCATCTTACAACTATAGTCTCTCAGGAAGGGAAGTCAAGGCAGGAATTGAAGCAGAAGGCATGGAGGAGTGCTGCTTATTGAGTATTTATTAAAATATTCATTACCTGACGTTCCTTTATATGGCCTATCTTCACCATCAGGATAAACTACTTTTATGTCATCAAAATGCTTCTTTCTCTTCTTCATAGAAGCTTAAAAACATAATAAGACATTATTAGTGGTGATAATAGAATTACCCAAGACCAAATATCCTCTTGTGATCAAGAGGAAGTAAGTCCTTGTTAATCTGTATGTGGTATTTGGGGGACAGAGAGGAGAAGATGGAGAAATGGAAAATGGAAAGAGGTGATTATTTCTGAGATATTATGTCTTTAACTTAAAAGGCATACTTGGAGAGACTATTTTTATTTTGGAAAGAAGGAAAGCTACACCTAACCCCGAATTTCTGTAAAGAGTACAGGTCAACATAATGACACTGATGAAGATTTATCAGCCCACAATGATTCTGAGATTCTTGAATTTGACTTTGAGATGAGTAAAAGCAAAAATATGTGGCTGTGTATATAGGGACCAGAAGAGATGGTTCAGAAGTTATGAGCAACTTTTGCTCTTGTAGACGATCTGGGTTTGGTTCTGATTGCTCACAACCAAGCAGCTCCAAAGGTCTGGTCTCCTGCCCTCTTCTGACCTTCAGAGATAACAGCTATGCACATGCTACACACATGTGCATACAGAATAAAACACACAGAAAAGGAAAATTTTTTTAAATGCGTGAAAAAGTGGACAGTTCACACTATTTCCCAGTTGCATGAGGAAGAGATATCTGGATGTACAAAGCTGCTCAAGTGATTTCTAATCTGAAGCATAGGGCTGCACCAATCCTTGAAAAAAGCAAATTGACTGGATTAATTCATCTAGTGAACTAATTAGTAGATATATTTTTCTCAAAATTTTATGACAAAAATAGAAGTTTAGTATTATAGTGATTGAAATTATTAGAAATCTGTAGATATCTAGAGTATTGCAAGCTTCCAGTGACTTAAAGAAAAGGGTTCATACAATTTAAGGTTATCTAGAAATACTTGATTGGATATAAATTGCGTGTGAAGGATTAGAGAGAAATGGAGACTAGTAATAGTAGGGCCGAGACAATGAACATAGAGAGGCAAAAATGGGGAATTTAATCTGCTTACAAAGGTCAGTACTCCGATTTGACAGAACTATAAATAAAACCTTACTCTGTCCTAGAATTTTTAGGTTTTCATAGTTGTTTAGTGTGCTATGTTACGTTTTAGATGGTGATAGTATTTGTGACATGTTTACTTGCCAAAACCATTTACAGGTCTTGAAAATTATAAAGGAGGAGTTAGAGGAGGTGTTGGTCAGTACAGTCTGGCTCCAGAGCCTGGACGTGGCACCAGGAGAGGACAGTGTCATCTTCAGAAAATAGTGCAAACTAAAACCTAGAACTTTAAATTAAGACTGGACTCCATGGGGTGATGGTTGCATACCCTTTAAAGTGAATTTATAGGAAAAAGCTCGGGATCAGCAGTTGAAATTATCATAATTAAACAGTTACAGAATATGTGTGGAGGAAGGTAAGGCAGACTCCAGTTAAGAGCAGTTAATAAGGTAACAGTACAGGGAGGAGCTGAACTACAGGTGGGGCTGATGAGAAAAAAGGCTGACGGCCACGTGCTCTCAATAGTGTGCATTCCTAGAACGTTTAAAAAACCTCCTGCTGTGCTAACCAACAACTGATACGGATCATTTCATTGTGATCCCTTGGTGTCACACCCAAAATGCCCTGATGTGAATTGGCCACACTCAGTCACGCTCTGCTACTTTTACACCTTCCTCCATTCTAGTCTATGTTTCCCTGCTTTTTTCTACCACCTTTCTCCTTCTTTATCTTCTTAGTTCACCAGGTGTTTTCTATTCTTACTAGTTGACAACATACCAAAACACAATGTTAATGTATATAAATAATTACCTTACACATTAGTTTTAATGTGTTAGTAGTAAAATATACATTATACTAAGAATAAGGAAATTGGTGTAAAAATTGAAGGGCAATCAAATTTGTCACTTGAACCAGTTGATAACATTATTTTAGTCTTGGTGTATGCGTGTGTGTGTGTGTGTGTGTGTGTGCGTGCGTGTGTGCGTGTGTGTGTGTGATCTTTTCAACTAGAATAGTAGTGTGGAAATCATTAGTTTAGGACCCTGTATAAAGTGGGTAGGGAGCACAAGTATGTAAGATATTACATGTTACACTGATCGACTTGGTGGCACAGTATTCTCACATTCATAAGGAGCTCCATTCTGTCCTTTATATTCAAACACATTTCTTCCCACGTCATCTTTTAAGCCAGTATCCTGCATTTTTTGTAAATGATAGGCCATTTTTTTCTCTAGCATTGCTTGTTTCTAAAATAGTAAAGAAAATATACTGGTGAGTATTAATTTGACATTTTTAAGTTCCAAACAAATATTTAAACCATATCGTATAGTTGAAATAAACACTTATTTCTGTCTTGTGACTTGTAAATTTAGAGTATTTAGAGAGAAGTAAGGAATCCATTTCTATTTCTGATTGCACGCTTAGGTAGGTACAGTTTACCTCACTGAATACTTTAGAAGAATGATTGCAGTTTTAGAAATGTAACTTTTCGTTGTGACTCTCTGGGATACTGTTGACCATGCACAAGTCAGAAGAGTGCTAGATACACAGAGAGAGCCCTAGACATCTTATTCCGCATTCTGTAAGAAAAAGGATCAGTGCACATAAAGAAGTACACAAGAGAACATAAAAGAACATCCTGAGGGCTAAGAGAGGAGACAGCCTTGCATTTCCATAAAGATGAAAATTATATGCATTTTTACAAGCCCCATTATAAAGGCTTCATGAGTCATACTGGCTAGAATACTAAAATGGCCCTTGCTTCAATTATAGGCAATACCTAGTTCCAATAAACAGTAACACTAGCCTCAGCTGGCAAATCGTAAAAAGTTTGATTAATCAAAATTATTTCCAAAGTTATAGAAAGAATGAACACAAGAAGTCAATATAACGCATCAAGTGGCAGAATGTTAGGCCTGTAAAGAGACAGGGCCACGTGACCTATAAAAATATATTATTCAGTTATAATTAACTTAGGAAAGATGAACTTAGACTTCAAGTTGAAAATTTCAGTGCACCCAGTATAGGTGCATTTTGTATGAATTCCATGATGTAAAGGATCTTAGAGGAAGCCCTGGAAGGGAGAACACTCAGACTTTCAGGAAGATAGACACCGTTTGAAGTAGTTAAGGTTCTGGCAAGAGGAAAGCATGTAATTTGTGTGCAGTTGATCTTCACTGCAAACTTGTCGGGATTGAGGATCACCGTGAATATTTACCACACTGTGGGTCTGCATGGTTGTTTACTGAGAAGAACGGATACACCCTAAATGTGGGTGGTACTATTCTAGGTTCTGGAACCTCAGAAGAAAAAGGAGAAAGCTGAGGTGAGCACAGACATTCATTTTTTTCCTGAGCTTCCAAAGCAGATGCACAGTGACCAGCTGTTCTGATCCTGCATTATTTCCCTAAGATACAGAGAGACTGTATCCTCTCAAACTGAAAGCCATCATAGACTCTCCCTTCCTTAAGTCACTGCTTGTTGGGTATTTGACCACAGAGAGAAAGGTAACTAATATGAGATAGAACAAATATTTTACAATTGGTGCCTAAAAAAACTCCAAAATTGCTACAAATGGTGAACTCAGAGTTTCAGGAGAAACCCAGTCTGGGTTACAAGCTAGCTGAATGATATTGTGCTGCACCAATACCAGATCCAGACAAAGAAACTACATGAGATCAAAAATAAACCTAAAATTTCTTCTGCAAAATTCTACACAAATTTCTGGCAATTTGTATCAAACTATATATCATAAAACTTACAGTAAAATTTGGCCAAATGAATTGATTTAATGACTGTTTAACATTTTTATTTTATACACACCAAAGAACCATAAACAGCAATTCCACAAAATCACCAAAGAAAATATTTGACAAACCACCAACATTCCTTTATGATAAAACTTTTGGTGATCGAGTAATAAATTTTTTGTTTTGTTTTTCAAGACAGGGTTTCTTTGTGTAACAGTTCTAGCTGTCCTGGAACTCACTTTGCAGACCAGACTGGCCTTGAACTCACAGAGATCTGCCTGCCTCTGCTTCACAAGTGCTGGGATTAAAGGCGTGTGCCACAAAGCCTGGCTTAGTAAAAAATTTTAAGGCTTATGAAAAGTATAAGAGACACAGAGAACCTCAAAGCTAATTCTAGTAAAAGTAATGTTTTACTTTTGAGATGCATGGCAAGGGAAGCTGCTGTGCCTCGTACTATTCTATTATTAAAACCTACTGCGATTAACTATTTTGTGTGTGTGTGCTATCTTTAGGTGTGTACAGAGCTGTTGAAACACTGAAGATAAGGTGTTAATATGCAGATTATATTAAGTAAGACAAGCCTACTATTCACATCATTAGTGAATCTCGAACAAGCCTAAGATACACATGCAAGAAGCAGAATGGAAAATTAAGTAAAAACTTCAATTTATGATATTTTTATAGAAAAATAAAACAGCTACTTCAATTCCCAATATTTTGTGAAGTTTTAAGTATAATGATATATTGCAACACAAATCAAACTTTGTAAAATTTACACCTAAATTTGTCAAGAATAGTTTACCCCAAATTTAGAATTTTAGATGTACATTTATTAACATGAAAGATCATTTCGTGTGCTTTATTAAACAAAGAAGCCACCTACAAACTAACCCATAGGATATAAAATCAAAAGCAGGAGGGGACTTGGGTGTTAGGAGCACTTCCAGAGAATCTGTGCTCAGTTTCCAGCACCCACACAACCATATGGAATTCAAGTTCCTGGGTACTGGACTCCCTCTTCTGGCCCCTGTATATGCAAGCATGTAGTGCGCATACATATATGCTGTTAAACTTATACATAAACTAAAAATAAATAAATCTTTTTAAAAAAGATATAATTTAGGATTAAATGCACATTCACAAGAGCATTGTGTGTGTGTGTGTGTGTGTGTGTGTGTGTGTGTGTACTTAACAGTAATCTGGTAAAGGGTTCTACTTGCTGCTGTTTTTTCAGTGATACAGTGGCTGCTGCAGTGGGCACAAGGCCAGCCTCGCAGTGGGCTCAAGTCGGCAGCTTTCCTGGAGTTCATAAATAGGCTTCGCCGCACAGCAACACCCGGGTTTTTGGTTCTTAAGTTTTTAACATTTAGTTTTGCAGAATATATAGTTTTTGAATAATTTGTCATTCAAATATTTACTCTGAAATCCAAGCTCCTTTTCAAACATCCCAAGAAAGCCCTCAAAGCTCACATTACCTTTCTGTCGCTCTCTTCTCGGCTCCTGCGCCTTTGTTCCTCTACCCGCTGCTCTCTCTTGACATCTTCTCCAATCTTCGTGAGCAGCAGCATCTCCTTTGTCTTCCATTCCTAGAGGCCACAGAATTACCGTGGAGGGGAGAGGGCATTTTGTTTTCACGGCAGGTGCGCTTTGTCCACCACCAAGAAAAAAAAACCTGGCAAGTCAAGGGCCCAACACTTCTGGGGACAGATGTATGAAAGCCATTCAGCGCTTTTCGAATGGGCTAAGACAGCCAGCACGAGGCCGGGCGCCAGCTGTCAGCGGCCAATCCTGTTCACCTGAGTGCGATTCCCAGGGCCCTCGTAGCAGAGGAAAGAACTGACTCCCATAAGCTGTCTGGACTTCTTCACTGCATTATGCGGTGTGCACACACAAATGAATAATTTTAAATTTCAAATGAAAATTGGCCATGGTTCATTTTTACCAAAGGCAATTTAAAAATTATTTCCTATGCACACTGAAGTAAATGTAAAGGGAAACAATGCGTAGTAACTTTTTTACATTGATCTTTAAAAATAATCGTTCTTTATGCCGTTTGTGGTATCTGCCTCTACCGTTAAGTTTATTTGCAAATGGAAAAACTGTGTATTTTCCCCTAACAACACTTACAGTCACGTCTTACCTCTTCGATTTTTCTCCGGAGATTGAGTTTTTTTCTTGTATACTCCCGCTGCCGTCTCTCTTCCCTGTCCATGCGGAGAAGGCGCTGCTCTTCCGCTGTGCGCTCTAGTTGTTCCAGTTCCTTACTGATCATATCCAAATACCTGAGTGAGGATGAACATAGGCTTGCAGGTGAACTGGAAGCCTTATCACCATACTCCAAGCCAGGTCCTACCTTGCTTGCTATGGTTTGAATGACAGAATTTTCATAGGGCTTTTATAGTTTGTTTTGTTGGTTCCATTTATAATTTTTCAGATCAGATGTATTCGTAATATTTGACTTATTCTTAATTCTTTTTTAATACATATTTGTTACTTAGATTAAAGAAATAGGGCTGGAGAGATGGCTCAGCGGTTAAGAGCATTGCCTGCTCTTCCAAAGGTCCTGAGTTCAATTCCCAGCAACCACATGGTGGCTCACAACCATCTGTAATGAGGTCTGGTGCCCTCTTCTGGCAGGCATATACATAGAAAGAATATTGTATACATAATAAATAAATAAGTAAATAAATATTAAAAAAAAAGAAATAGTGGGGTGGGAAAAAAGCTGATTCTGTGTTTTACACAGTGAAACGTAAGTCAGTGGGTTTAGGAACCGGGACTTCCACACACAACAGAAAACAAGGCTTGCCACACATCCGCTGAAAGGATCCTCTCAGGACAACATGAGCACTTGGCTCTTGGTAGCAACACAAAACTCCCACTGAAGGTCTGGGACAACAGTGCTGTAGCACGAATTCTAAATGTTCATAATCACAAAAACCCAAGCTCAGATGTTAGGGGGTGAAAGCTGAGAGATCAGAGAAGCAGTCCTAATCCACTACAGAGACACTTACCGCTACCAAATCCTCAGACTACAAGGGGTGATTCTGTCTTTATGAATTCTCAGACTGCTGGGCTCCTGTCTCCTCCCACCTTATATTCCTCTCTCTGCCCAGCCATCACTCCTGTCTCCACCTCCTAAGTGCTAGAATTAAAGGCATATTATCCTAAGGTACTGATGTCACCTTTGTGTGTGAGCTGTTTCTCTTTTAGACAGATTCAATCTCATGTAGCCCAGGGTGGCCTTGGACTCACAGAGATCTGTTTGCCTCTGTCTCCTGAATGCTGGGATTAAAAGTATGTCCACCACTGCCTGGCCTCTATGACAACTGGTAATTTACCTCTGCACTCTGATCCTCAGACAACCTTTATTTGTTAGATTACAACAAAATATCACTCTACAGTGTATCTTATGGCACTGTTAGGAAACAAAACTATACAATATAAAACTCTCACTCTTAGTAAAGGAAAAAGACTGGAAAATAGGTTTTCATTCAGAGAAATTAATTTGGTAATGTAATGCTAATTAATGACTGTGAATGGGAAATATTTAAATACGTTTCAGTTATTTTAGAATGTTCGTGTTTTCTTCAGATACACTAAAACTCCTGTTTTCATTTGAACTGATTTAGTGCTGTCAGTCCCTAAAGGGGGATTTTTAAAAGTTGCTTTTCCTTTTAGCTGCTGCAAAAATAAGTTCTATAGAGATCTGGTGCTTCTTTCAGCTCTCATTTCATTATCTCTTGGGTTCCCAGAAATCTCAGCTCCCCTGGAAGAAGTATCTCCTTGCACCTCTCTGATTTCCTTCCCTTTCCTTACCAAGGAACAAAGGTCAATTGAACAATATTTACTACTTAAGAAAATAAAAGTCCTGCTTACAATGCTTTTGAGTATAATTTATTGCAAACATGTGCACACACACACACACACACACACACACACTCACAGTGCTAGAGCTTCAGGCTCACCTGTGTCTTAACAAACGTTCTTGGTCCTTAATAGATTGTGTGTTGTCCTGTAACAACCAGTTTTGGAACCGTGTGACGTCAGAACAGTGAGGATATTGGCTGGTTTCTTGCAGTTTGTGCAGCTGTTTTGTAATCAATTGCTATTTTTTTAAATAAAAGAATGCCAGAAATATATAATATTTTTACATTTCCCAGAAATATAATCATTAAAATTCCTATATTTTATAAATGGTAAATTGTTTAACTGCATTTAATTCTGTTTTGAATCCATTACAAAAGCCGACAGCTGAACTAAAGTAAGGATTTATCGCTCTAAAAACAGAAGACAACTATTTTATTTCATCATCAATACTACATTTTCTGTCTCTGTCTATTTTTCCATTTATTTTTGATTTTTATGACACAATGTCTCAAAATATATAACCCAGGTTGGCCTGGAACTCACAGTTCTCTGGTTCCAGTTTGCAGAGTGTTTCAGGTGGGCACTGAACTGATCTGAGTCATTCTTGCTTTTCTCTAACATTCTTACTTTGTAATATAAAATTGTGAGCACATGTTTTCCTAATTTTTAGCTCTCTTGACTTTAAATAAACATCTGACTACACATGCTGGGGAAGGAGGGAGAGAGAGGGAGAGGGAGAGGGAGAGGGAGAGGGAGAGGGAGAGGGAGAGGGAGAGAGAGAGAGAGAGAGAGAGAGAGAGAGAGAGAGAGAGAGAGAGAGAGAGAGAATACACAACTTTGATTCAGGACTAAAAGAAACAAGCATAACCTAAGAATTCTGTTTCACTTTTATGAGTTTTTGTGAATAAATACAGTATTCATACATAGATACAAACTCACGGTCTACGGTTCTTCCATGTTATGTAGGACATCACATATGTAACAAGAAAAACAGCTGTTCCTAAGACTATTTTGGATTTAGCTTCGGAATTTTTCTAGTACAAGAGACAGCTTCTACTGCCAGCTAAGGTCTAACTAGCTTATCTGACCTGCTGACTTTTTTGGTTTACTGAATTACTCACTACATTAACACTAAATATAAAAAATAATACTGAATATTAGTATATTGATTTTATGATTTAATCTTTTTCCCTTACTGGGCAAAAGTTGCAACTTCTAAATATTGTTTATTTCTTCTCCGAATTTTGCACAGATTATTATTTAATTAGCAATTAAACTTCAAAATATAAGACGATATTTTACACACTCAGGTACACACAAAACCTTTTTATCGTCTATTTAAACCACTGATTTTAAATGCATAACTTACCTGTTCTCGTAAGTAGTTCCTTTCAAAGTCTAATTTTAAACTCGTAAGATACTGCCGGTATTTATTCAGTTCCCTCAAACTACATACAATCTAAAAATAAAGCCAATAATGCATCAATATTTTAATTGTACGAAGACTGAAAGTCATAACAGTTGCTTATTAGAGTGAAAAAAAGCAATGAAAATTTTTATGACACCAAACGTGGGGCTCGAATCCACAACCCTGATTTTAAGAATCTCATGCTCTACCAACTGAGCTAGCTGGGCTGCTATAAATCAAAGCAGCCTACAAATCACAATTCCAGAGAATCTAGACAACAATGAGGGCCCTAAGAGAGATAGATATACATAGGTCTAATCTACATGGGAAGTAGAAAAGGACAAGATCTCCTGAGTAAATTGGGAGCATGGGGACCTTAGGGGAGGATTGAAGGGGAGGGGAGATGCAGGGAGGGGAGCAGAGAAAAATGTAGAGCTCAATAAAAAGCAATAAAAAAATGAAAATTTTAGTGATACGGTGCGAAGAGTAAGAAATTATTAACGGTTTGGTAGGTGGTGACTCTACATTTGTAAGCAAGAAACTTCTATTTAGAAATAAAAACTTTATTATAAAAAGGATGTTATTAGTCACACATAACTTTAGTTATTAAAATGGTAATTCTAATTCATTATAATTGGATTATGATTGTAAATATAATGTTCAAGTGCAATAAGAGTAATCTCTCAGGATGCTAACAAACTACCTTTCCTACATTTCTATCTCAATATTTAAAAAAAAAACACATATAACAAAACAGTACCATTACAGACAGGAAAAAGAGAACTATGAGTCAGCTGGGAACATTAATATTCCTTTGCCTCTTCAAAATACTCGACAACAATATTTTGATATTAAACAGAAAAGAGTGAAAGAAATAATCACGTGTGAAATTTTGATCTTTGAGTATTCTATAAAGCTCATCAAGAAGTAACTTATTACAAGAAAGCTAACGGTGATAACTTCTGAAAGACAATTCCCAGAAAGACGCTGTACCTGACAAGCTGGTCTACAGACCAGGACTTCAGTGATGTGGGGGGATGGAAGGCTGCAGATACTCAGTCTAAGAATAACTGATCTGAAAGAGTCTTTCGATATTCTTTGCCCACCTGTATTGGGACTAACACATAAAAGCCCCCTTTGACCTTTTAACAAAACCCTATTTTCCAGTCCTCAAAGGGAGAAGAATGTTACCCACAAAGCACCCAAGGCCGACAGCTGAGACTTCTTTGACTGACTATAATCACTTCTCTGATATTTCCACCATCATATCTTAAAAGTCTCCTAATTTATGATTTTCTTTGTTTAGTTATTATAAAACTTTATGAGGCTACTTCCGCATTAGATCATGGAATTTGGGGTAACTGAAATCTGTGTTCCTGATCATTCCTGAGCAATGGTCAATTATTTTCAACTCCAAAAGAAATCATTTCTTATTCCATTAGAGGTGAAAGCTGTGTTTTTTGCACCAACAGACTCTTTTTCCTAAGTGTAGGGGAACAAACACAAAATGATATAAGTTCTCTCCGATTAAGGAAAACAAGCAGCCGACCACCTACTTTGTTATTGCTGGTGATGTAGCCTCCTTTTTTTAGTCTTCTCAGAATATCCTTGCGCTTATAGTACGTTCTTAAATGGGGATCATGGAGACTTTTATATTGGGTTTCCAAGAGTCGGCAGTAAGGATCACTCAGGTTAAAACCATAGGAAGGTCGAAAAAGCTGCATACACAGATATTAAAATATTGCAAATATAAATTAATGTATTTCCACTTTTAATTAACCTGCTGACATGACTATAAAAATCAGACAGTTTAAATGCAGTTTAAATTTGAACTGGGAATAAGCAAGCAACAAGAGGACTTACTCAGACAACTTTCTCTTTTTCCCCTCACCCACATGAAGTAATTTAAACAGTTGGCCCCACTAAGCCAGTTTGTTCCCTGATGCATCACCTTATGGCCATGAGACAAAAACCAGGATGAGGAAAAGAATAGGAATAGTGCATGGTTTGTTTTAAGAAATAAAGCCAATACTAGAAGTCTGTCTCCCCCTAGATTAAGACTCTATACATAAAAGGAAAAAAAAAAGGATAATGTTAACTACTATGTTTCAATCATCTTAAAGTGAAGAAAAATAATGCAAAAATCTTTTATAAAATAAATGGAAATAACACATATTAGCAGTGTAGAACTTAGATGCCAAATGCTAAGGATAAAGAATCATAGTGTCTTGGGACCTTTACCAAACCCAAAGCACTTTGAGTGTTAGAAAAAAAAAAACCAGTGTCTATACTCTACAATTCCACTAAATACTAATTTTAAGGCATATTTAGAGAAAATAGGTTTGTATCCTCTGTGAACAGCGAACACAACCTCATACAACAAATACTAATGTATAAGAATGATTTTACAGTACAATTGTAGATATGAATATTTTCATATAAACAGCATAATAAGCATAACCCATAAAGGAATGAAATGACAGTCAACTAATGTTTGTGATCCCTATGATTTTCCTTTGAAGGAAACACTTAAATTATTCAGTCTCATTTATCAACTCAAACATTATCAGGTGTGAGTTCTCAGTTAATTTTTCAAGGGGAGAAGGATGGTAAGAACTTGCACATTCACTTCTGAAGACAAAAAGGTACCAGATAGAAGAATGTGTGAAAATGTGCTAATGCTGTCTTTGCATTTTGTCAGCTCCGATGCTTACTAATACATTGCCAAGTCAGACAACAGGTGATGACGTTGACGTTGAAGCATGTGGGGGGAGCTGGAGAATCTGAAGAGCATTGCTGTTTATGGGCATCTAATTCAGTTCACACTGCCGATAATATCGTGCACCAACTTAGAGGGCCCTGAAGGTGCCAGTTTGTGACCTGTAAATACAGGTCTATGCGTTCAGTCCACTTCTTGAATTCTGGAGAATCAGGCAGAGTAGGGCTCTAGAAAGAACTAGAAGGCAGAAGCAATGCTTCGTGCTGGGCAAACAGGAAAGTCTAAGGCAAGATTGCACAGTAGCTCTTCATTTGCATTTATACTGCTTTGTTAAGTCACGAAGGTCATAATTCCACAAGCTCAACATCTTTCAAAGGGCCTAATCGGTAAAGTAGGTAGAAGGACTACGAAAGTGTCCCAGAGAGCATCCGTCCTCCAGTAGCTTAAAGTCTAACTTTCCTTAAGGGAAATAATATGTCAAGGAAGGAATTTGTTGTCTCTCTCAGAGGGTAACATTTGGCTGTCAACTCTTTTTAAATATTGACTTTTGACAACGACAAACATGTTTCTCAATAATAATTAAAGTAACACTTGACATTATAAGCCTTCTTCAGAATTATTTAGTCAAGAACTGGAGGAGGACAAAAATAGTAAGGGAAGTAGGCAGTATATGAATGAAGTTTATGGCCTGACAGTGCTGAAGCATGCATGGGCTCCCGTATATGGCGGTTCTGTGGAACTTGTCCATATTGGCAGTCTAAGTTGATGAGGACGACTGACCAGGTCTCTCCCTCAATAGGGCACCAGATCTCATTACAGATGGTTGTGAGTCACCATGTGCTTACTGGGAACTGAAATCAGGACCTTTGGACGTGCAGGCAGTGCTCTTAACCGTTGAGAATTTGTTATAAGTGATGAGTACAATTATTCAGCCTAAAGAAATGTGGGTTCTAGGAAAAAATACATTAGTGACTGTGATGTAGTTACAAGTGATCATCTAGAATGACTCAGATTAAGAAATTAGAAAGAAGAAAAAAAGGAGTAAACCAAGTTTGGCAACAAACTGGACAATAAAAATGAGTGGTGGTCGTTTGTTTAAATGGGCATAAACCATCTCAGCTGGAAGAAATCATTCTGAAGCTGTGCATGGAGGAAGAGGGCTAAGATGATCACCGGGTTTCATCCTCACAGAAGCAGCGTCTTTCTCCATTTATGAGAATTATAATACTAAACAAGAAAAATAATTTTAAATCTATTTTTTAACTTACTGCATGGGATAGCATTTGACTCAAAAGAAAAACACAAAACAAAAATGTCTTTCACTGAGAGTTTAATCCCGGTATTGATTAAAATACTAGTCTTAATTAATAGAAACTATTAATAGCCTTTTAATCAAAAAATTCTATGAAAAAAGTTAATACATAGACATATAAATGGCTTATAACTAAACGTTGATATGTTGCATGTAATATAAATTAAAGTAGCGCTGAGGAATTAAATCCTTTCGATCATATTCCCATAAAGCCACACTGGATGAAGTTGCTTTATGCACACCCTAAACAATACCTGTGGCCAGGATGTCTGCCTGTTAGTATATAGTCTCCTAATCGACTCTGCTGTGTTCGCTAGTACACAGTCTCCTAATAGACTCTGCTGTGTTCTCTAACAGCAAGGAGACTACAGCGTTGGGACGCAAGATAACTAATGTAATTAGAAAAAGCTGCCTTACCTTTTCACTGATATTCGTCGTAAAATATACAGTGTCAGTTCCTGGGATCATAGGCAGCTTGACCCCAAGAGGAAGATCCAGCAGCTGAGCGGCTCCCACCCCTGGCATGGGCGTCTTGTGTATCCTCTGTGAAACATAATCAGATAACTTGTCGTTTCTTTCGGTAGTAGTCTTACGCTTTGGCCCATCTCCTCCCACAATAGAGATAGAAATCCAAGAATCAGAAGCAAAGGCCTGCAGGGCACACCCTTACAGGGTCCCTCTCTTCAGCCAGCCTAAGGCATCCTGCCCTAGCCAGACAGGGGCTGGTAAGGCGGTTGCTGCTCCCAGCCCGAGCCCCACAGTGACCACTCCCAGGCCGGACTGAGGCCCAGGACATCCACACTGGCCTGAGGCCACCCCACTCACTTCTCCGCATTGCTGACTGTCCTCAGCCATGCTGCTGGAGGCTGCTTTGTTGGCAGCAACATTGGCCGTCTTGGAGCAGGCGCTGAGGTACAGCTCCATGGCGGCCTGAGCCTCCCGTCCTCCCTTGACGCTTCCTGGCTTCCTTCACCGTGGTCCCACAGTTTCGAATGACCGGTGCCAGCCCCCTGCGGCCCCACGAGCGTACGTTCCACCTAGAACAGTAGCGGCCACGCAGCAGATCGAGTGGCTCACATTGGGAGATTCGGCCCCAGACAACCGGACTGTGACGACTTCCAAGGAAAATCTGGTTCTCTTGGAAACCGTCACCCCTTAGATAATCCAAACAAACAGAAAATGTAAAATTGGGCTGGGTAGGAGGCTGAGAAAACAGAGCCAAGAACTAGCTAATTTTTTTCACCGAAAAAACTACAAGTGTTCCCAAGCATACCTAGAGCCAGAGGTCCACCTGGCTATATGTTCATCTTCTGCAGTAAAACTTCGTACCATCCCACACCCCAGTTCTCCCAACATTGCATATCAGGCTCACGTGCCACAAATGATCCTGTTTCATGTTCCTTCCTCTGTTCTTCCCTTTCCCTTTATCATCCTCCTGTGTCCTCTACTTTATCCTCTCCTCCTGTCCCCAGCCATCCAACCCAGTTTTGTAAAGCTCTCAGCCCTCTGAGACAGTCATGACTGGACAGGGTAGAACACAACTGTTTAAAATGCGGTGCTTGTCTTTGAGCAGTTGCATGGACATAGTAGTTTCTAGGCAGTCATTTGATTGGTCAAGAACTAGGACTTTTTTCCAGAGGTTCCTTGACCCATTAGCCCATTCTGGGTCATTTAAAGCTGTTAACTCTGTGTACTAAAAACCTCCTTAAATTTGTAACTATCTTATCAATAACTTACATTTTATTTTCAAATATTAAGGGTGTGATAATCTGAAAAGTGACATCCCTCCAAATGTGAGAGTAGAAATTACTATTAGATAGCGATGCCAAGACTGAGTGAAAGGGTATTGCTTTCAAAATTAAGAATTATAGTAGCTAATGGGGAAGACGGTGCCCTAGCTCGATATTTTCTGTCAACAAGTAAAATTTCCAGCACCTGGAATGGATTACATTTTGTGGAGCTGCTGGACAAAATGCTCCCACGGAAATGCCCAAGTATCACAGGCTGTAGGCAAGGCTATGGGTTGCTTTCTACAAACCGGTTGTAAGGCCCTACTGCTGATGACGATATTTATGTTGCTGAATGTGAAGAAATAAATCTGGCGTCTAACTAGAAGCTTCATTCCCGCTGTCCAGATCCTATGGTGCTGGAAGGCACTCTGCACACCACCAGAGGGGAAAGATAATCACAAATATTAATTAGCTACAACCGTTGCTACCACAACAGCAACCTGTCTACAAGATATCCTGGTGGAATAGTGGCCTGAAAGGTAAAGGGAATCCAACCGCTAATTTCTAATTGATTGAAGGCCTACTCTGTGTGATAGAACCCACACCTGACACTGCTGAAAATCAGGCCACAAACCTGGCGTTAGATAGATCAAGAGCATTTGGTGGACAGCCAACTACTGTTATTCTGCTAAAAGAGCCTAGCAAGAAAATGACTCCTAATGATATTGCTAATCCACAGATCAGTATCTTACTCAACCCTCAGCAGAGAAGTTTCTCGTTGCAGCAGATGATAATACAGAAAGCTGGTGTCTCTCAGGCTCAAGGACTGATAGACATAGGAAATAAATAAAACTGAGCCAAGCATGCACAAGGTCTGTACAATTATGAGTCAGATAGAGTCTCAGCACTGAGAGGAGTAAATAACAACCACACCCAGGGAGGTGTCATGTCCAGGAGTAGTTAACCAACTCAAAATGAAGTCCACAGTTTTTTTTTTTTTTTTTTTTTTTTTTTTTTTTTTTTTTTTTACAGTAGGAATTGTTTATTAGGCTCACTTGAAACAAACAGTATCTTAAAGAAATAATGTAGTTTTGCCTCTATAGTTTCTGTTATAAAGTGATGTAAGCAGTTTCTATAGAGAATACATCTTCAGAAATTTGGCCTAGAACTATAAAATATACATGGTTGTAAAATTTTCTGTGTATCTAGAATATTTTTTTTTGTGGGTTTCTTTTTTTTTTTTTAATTTTTTTATTGATAAAAGGAGGATAAAGAAAAGAGAAAAAAAAAACAAATTTCCACCTCCTCCCACCAGCCTCCCATTTCCCTCCAGTTTTTTTTTTTGAGACTTTTTATTTATTTTATTTTGACTTATTAATTTGTTGAATGTTTTGATTTTTGTTTTTGTATATTTTGTATTAGTTTTACAGATAGAGAGAACATAAAGTTGGGTTGAATAGGAAGATGGGGAGGACCTGGGAGAAGCTTGGGGAGGGTACTACATGATCATATTATATGAAAAAAAATAAAAACAAAAATTATAATTGTGTTTAAAGTTGTACTCCAAATCAAAACTTCATAGAGCTCACTATCGTGCTGTCTAATTTATTTTTATTAGACTTTAACGGATATTGAGTTCACAGGTTTTTTTTTTGTTTTTCTTGTCTTTTCAAAACCACATCAAGTTATGTACAACCACTACAGAAATAAGGTGGTGCTTTTCAATATTTTCAAAGAATAAACACTCGTTTTAACACATTTTAAATAAAATGCCTCTAATTGTGGTTTTGTAATTTCCTTACTTTTTATCTTCATAATGCTAAATTAAAGGAAATTTGTTTTTTGCTAACATGGAATAATTGTCAGTGACTCATGTCATTGGTATTGTAACCATTCTAATGCATGTGCGCAGAACAAGTGCCAATTAAAATATCACTACATCCTTATCATTCCCCGCCAGCTGGCTGCTTGTATTAACATTGCAGTGATCACAGTGCTATTTAAGGTAGCTGCTTATCACTTGTGGCTTGATTTTATGTTGCTGCTAATATTTTCACGTAATTAGTGAACAGTCAGAGAAAAGCTTTATCTTTAGTGCAGCTTCACAAACAAGGAAGTTGAGAATAAAGTGAGTCTTTGGAGACGTTATGTAAGAAACAAAACAACAGCAATCCTCTCTATCATCTTCTCCACACTGAGGCTGCTCTGTGCAAAAGTACCTGGCCTGCTCAGCTGCTCACTCTATTGGGCTAACACTTGTGTACAGCTGTCAGACTCTTTCCAATCTCTGTCTTGACAATTCTTCTCAATCGTAGAGTTTTAGATATATTCCCTATGCAATGGCTAGATTTTTGCCAACTTGGCACAAGCTAGAGTTATTTGTGAAGAAGGAACCTTCGAATGAGAAAATGTCCCACTATTTTGGCCTGTGGGCAAGCCTGTATCTATATGAATTACATTGATGTGGACAGTGCCATCCTTTCACAGGTGGGCCTGGGTATATAAAAAAATTAGTCTGAGCAAGCCCTGGATAGCAAGTTGGTAAACAGCATTTGCCATGATCTTTTATCAGCTTCTGTCTCCAGGTTCCCGTCCTGTTGGCCTTCCTGTTTTGGCTTTCCTCACCAAACTGTGGCTCAGTATATGTAAACCAAATAATCCCTTTCCTCCTTAAACAGCTATAGGGCATGATGAGTTATCGTGGCTTTGGAAACCCTAACTAAGATCTCCTACAAGCAAAAATGGCTGGGTTTTGCTTCATAGTTCTCTTTCAAAGAATCTTTGTAAGTGATAAAAATTCACTCATTTAAGAAGATATCTTCTGTTTAGTGATTAAACCAAAAGTGACTGAAAGATGAGAGTAGCAATCTTTTATTTTCCCACATTAAATATGACTGGGTTTCACCTCTATTTGTAAACTTTAAATGAAAATATGAAGGTTGATAACAGTTGCTTTGATTGCTACCTGTTAGCTTTATGTTGAGGTAGCGCCTTACTAATTCCCACCTAAACAATCCCTGTAGTTTTAATTCTTACACCTCAGCTTCCCAAGTGGTGGGATTTCAGTCTGCATCACAGCAATACGGTTGCAATTTTAACTCTGTTTTTAAATTTGATGAGCACTGGGTTGAATTCTTTTCATGGATTATCTCATTAGGCAGGTACCTTTATATCCACTCCTCTTCCATTTAGAAGGAAAGATGGTAAGTGTTTCTGAGGGAAAAGAAGATAAGTGATTCATAAAATCTAACCAGGAAAAATGAATGTAAATAATTGCCCTCCCATAGATAAACTGACAGCATTTCCTTTGCATCGGTTCTTGGGTTTGGGCAAGGTATGTCTGGTTTAGGATTGTACTCTAACAAGAGGTCTTATTTTTAGGTTCAGAGGATAAGTCCATTATCATCACGGTGGCAGGGATTGTGACGTGCAGGCAAGTACTGGAGCAATAGCTCAGAGCTATATCTTGATCTGTATATAGAGAGAAAGAGAGACACTGACCCTGGTATGGCCCACCCCCAGTGACACATTTCATCCAACAAAGCCACACCTCTTAATCCCTTACAAATGGTGCCTTTCACTGTTGCCTAAGCATTCCAGTCTGTGAGCCTGTGGGGGCATTCCTATTAAAACCACCCCACTTACTAAATCATGTACAGACAACAGATCAAACATGCTTCCACACTCTCTGGGGTATAGTCCTCACACGTATACACAGACAAATGGTCCATTGTATCCTTTTTTTTTTATTTTTACTTGTTTTATGTACTCCCAAGCACATATAATCCAATTCAAATTATCTTCAGAAGATAATCTTGTATATTTTAAAATAGCCAATTGTTCAACAGTGTATTTCCTATTTAATGTAGGAAAGTGCACAGGGATGAATCTTCTCTCCTCAAATTATGGTTTTAAATAAATCTCATAATCCTTTGTTAGCAGTGAAATTCAGTGAGACCCACAGACACTCGTTAAGTTCCTACATTATTCATTACTTGACTATAGAGACTAATGAGTAATTAATATAAATGAAAATTCCGTTAAAATATCTAAATACGCATAATGAATCTAAATATTAATCGTAGCTGATTTACCAGGAAAGCAATTTACAATCACACCTATTTTTAATATAATGATATTTTTCGAGAAAAAAAACATTCATGAAAAAATTTAAAACCATGTTTCTTATAAAAATTTTATTCAGAGAAGAGGAAGGGAGCCTGATAGAGCCAAAGTTCAGGGAGGAGTGTAGGCTATGAAATCGGTCTTCTCGACATGGCTTGGGCCATATGTCCAAGACCTGTACAAAGCCAACCCAGCCAACATTCCAGCATGGATGCAGGGCTCATGAGGTCCTCCTAGCTGATTAAACAGCTGGCACTTGGTGGTTCCTAGGGTGGGGGAGTCATTCACTCCCTGGCCTCTAGTAGATTTGCTCTGCACTCAGATCTTCAGGCAAGCTTTGTTTATTAAAACACAAATAAGACAGCAATATATTGTTCAAATCAGACTCAGTGGGTGGTTTTTAAGAAAGCACATGAAGACTGAAGAGGAACATGGTATAGGAGGACATCTGGAAAGAGTTAAGGAACGGTGGTAGATATAATGAAAGTTTATGACATAAAACAATAAAAACTGCATTGTTTAGCATCACAGTTTTGCTCTGGTCTACAGATGTAACAACAAACCTCTTATTATGAAATCTATTTTACTTCAATTATTAATCTGTAGAAACCACGTTCTGTGTTTAAAACCTGACTCTGCCTTAGCCATTATGCCACACAAAAGTAAAATAGTTGTCAAATAATGTGATTAGAACATACTAACTGTTCACAAGGGAGTAAACTATTTTTTCTCACCATAATTACAATACCTTTAAATAACCATGTCCTATTTCTGTTCTTTCTCAGTCTCTGATGACCACCATTCTCTTAACTTCTGTGAATTTAAATTAGATATTTAGATTACATGGGCATGAGATCATGTAGTATTGCTTTTTTCTGGTTTTCTGTAGTATGTAGGGATGGTTAACAGTAATATATCGTTCACTTCAAAACATGAATGAAAGTACTTGGGATGTTTTCAGTGTGAATCAATGACAAAATTACAAAGTGTAGATATATCTTCTTCTATGTATATAATTTATATATATACATTCTTCTGTGAATTTAAATGAGATATATCTGGGATCTGTAGTTTTCCCCAGGGTTGGGTTTTCTTTGTTGATGCATTTCCACTTTCATGTCTTGAACAGTTTTATAAATTTCATTCCACTGATGTTTGTGTTTTCATTAATGGATTTACTTATATCCCTTTTAATGTACTTTATCATATTCATTGTGAGGGCCCATTGAAGTGGGTCCTCTCCACATTAACTGAAGGTCAAAGGGATTAGCTTCACAGTTTTTAATTGGGGGTCTGACTTAAGGTGTGACCTAGTGTGTAGTTACTTGGTGTTTGGGGTATTGAGATGGCCCACAGAGGTGGATCCATACCACCCTGACTGAAGGCGAGAGAATTAAAGTCTATCCCTGCTCCTTCAAGGATACAGCAGGAGGTTTGGCCCAGGGAGTGACTGCCTATAGAATGCTTGATCTAAGGTGTAGTTGCTGCATGTCCTGCTTAAACAGCAGAATGGTTAACTCGGGAAACAGTGGATTATTATTTCAAATATTGAAGCTAGTAATTGCAGAGACTAATTGTTTATTCACAGATGCCCAGACCTGAAATAATCACACAGAAACTATATTAATTGCAAAATTGTTTGGCTAATAGCTTAAGTGTACTTTTAGTTAGCTCTTACATTTTAAATTAACCCATTTCTATTATTTTGTATTTTACCACAAGGCTTGTGGTTTTCCAGTAAGGTTCTGGCAGCCTCTGTCTCCATGAGCAGTTACATGGCATCTCTTTGACTGCATCTACTCTTTCTCTAGATCTCTGTTTGGATTTTCTCTCTGACTTAGTCTGTTAGGCCATTGGCTGAAAGCAGCTTCTTTATAAACCAATGGCAATAAAACATATTCACAGCATACTGAGGTGAATACCATATCAATATATTGTATAATTTTCAATGGGAAATATAAAGGGTTTTGTATTTCACAAAGTCAGATTTATAGAGCATGAGATTAAGCATCAATGCAATAACATTCTTCTTGTTAAATGAATTTCATAGTATATTTTATTATTTAAATAAAAAATTTTTAGTATGACACATGAATTGATCTTAACTATAGGAAAGAACAGTATTGGTAGTTATAGTTGAATCCTTTGGCAACAGATTAGCTAATGTGAGGCACTATATGATATATCAGGTATTATGCTTGTTTATGAGATTTACAATACATTCTAGAGTTTTTTAAAAAATGAACAAGAAATGGCATGAAAAGACTCTGGTGTTGGGGGACATTTGATCACACTGCAAACCCTGAGTTTGTATTTGCATTAATTAAACATAATGAGTCTTGGGTCAGGAGACTGATTTAGCAAGTAGTTGACAACATATAGCCACAGAGTATCACAGAGCACACAGAAAAATTACAGGAAGTAGCCAGGAATGATTGGAAGTGGTGTTGCTTGTATGCTTTGGTGGAGCAGAAGGACATGCTCTTTTGGAGACTCTGGCAAGGAGAGAGGGCAAGCTGATTGCACCTCAGCCTCTGTGACCTCTCAGGTTTTCGCCCCAGCCATAGAATCCTGAGTCTTATTTGTAAATAGAACAATAGAGATTTAGTTAAAACAACCTTTAGCGACAGCAACAGGGCTAGAGACTGTGGGAACAGAATTCCTACCAAGCTATGGCCTCAAGAGCCAGGGCCCTGCCAGAGAAGCAGTAACTACAGAAACAATTTCTGACTGAAAGAGCAGTACACTGAGGCACAGCCTCTGTGCGGAGGTAGTAGAATATTGTTTGGGATACACAACGGTGTGATGCAGTGGGTCAGCTAACACTCCACTCATGAGGTAAAGATCAGGTGCTTAGATAATAGGGGTGCCTATTGTCAAACCTTCAGTTTCTACTATGACTCAGTAGAAGGCCAAGAATTATCTCCTGAAATCCTGAAGGACTAAACTTAAATGTACTTTTAAGGGCTTTTTCAACGACTCCAAGCAACATTCCAGTCCGCTGCTATTAGATGCACTACATTCTATGTGCTTAATTATATATGCCAGATCATATGACGTGTCCTGGATCATTTGTGCTTAGCCGTCTGGAGAACAGCCATGCATACTTTGTAGTGCCTTCTCTTGTTCTGGGTTCCACATAAAACTAGTGGCATTTTCAATAACCCTGCAAATGATCCAGAACAATAACCACCTGCCCCCGAATGTCTCACCAGCTACCAGGGTATCTCTCAACCCAGTCAAGTTGACACATAAAATTAGCTATAAACCATCAGAATCTGTCTTTCAAGGCAGTATAGTATATAGATCATAGGTAAAAAAGGAGTTGAACCAAATCTGTCAGTGTCTATATATAATCCACATAGAACTGTGACCAGTCTTTACAGGCACGTGTCTCAGCAATATACGGTTTCCATTTCTTGGTCTTAGCCTTTCATAAAAGTTTCCCATGTGACTTATTCATCCATCTGACTGTTAAGGGTGGCACCATATCCATTCAACTTGTTCCATATTGCACACGCTTGAGCTACCACCAAAGGGTTAGGCTATCTCAGCTGATTGTTAATCTGCATTATTTATCCAGGCCAACTTTCAGAGTCCCAACCTCAATTTGCTGAACAAATCCTACAAGTTAATAAAGTCAACTTAGTAAACACATAAATATCTTTTAAAAGCATCTTTTGACCTTCCCACCTGACTGAAGGCACTGATCCAGATATGATCGGATGTATTAGTCACTGTCCATGCTTCATTTCAATTCACAAAGAAGGCTGGAGAAGCAGTGCAATGCGTAGTTACTCTATCTAGGGAGTTGAAACTGACCCATTTTCATGTTCTGACTCACCTGGCATTGACGACTTCAACTAAAATTATGGGCAAATTAGGTCTGAACTTTCTTAATGGAAGCTACTATTACTAGGAAATTTGCTGGGTGCATGAACATAAAACCAAATTTCTCATTTTACACAAACTACATAATCAAATGAGAGGTTGCATAAGCCATTTTCAAACTACTTATGCATACTCCAGAGGCAAAAAAAATCACTGAGTTTGTAGGAAACAAGTCCATTTATGGTTAGCTTTAACACAAGATATAGAGCTCTGGGAATATGAACCTAAAAGAAAGCAGTATCACTAATGATTTCCCTCTTCCCAATAGGATCAGTATTGGACTCAGGTAGAAAGTGCTTCTAATGTCAAGCTATAAGGTCATAAGTTTAATCTAAATAATTGAGTCAAATGCTTGATTTTGATTGACTATATGAGGACAGTTAACCTAATGTTTCCTTCCTTTCTAGGCTTTCTTCACACCCTCATAAAATGACTGCAAATAAAGGTATGGATGATATATGGGCTTCTTTGTCGGGTAAATATAGAAATGAGACATCCTTGCATTTTAGATAGGTCTCTGAGAAAGGTCAAAAATAATGGCAAACAATTCATGGCTAGAGCTATTCACAGAGGAATTTCAGAGCCAACAGACAGTGAAATTTATGATACTCATCAGTTTTAGAGAGACAGCATACTAGAGAATTTCCATTCTGGAGGAATGTGGTAGTCATAATTCTAGAATATAAGGAATCATTACTGTTTCTCCTTTCATGGTTCTCTGAAGAGTCTGAAACCTCACTTCCTCAGCAATAGATTAGTTTGGTCTTTTTACATACAGAATCTGTATGCTTGATTGCAATAATTAAATCTTTACATTTAATCCGCTTATCTCCTTCGGACAGACCAACTTTATATTCAGTAGTTAAGTGTAGCAGAATGAGGTACTTATTAAAAACTTAAGCAAGTTTTATGAGTTTGAAGGAGACATAAACGAATCCCTTTTGGGAGTGCTTAATGGTTCGTCAGTCCTGGAAGATGAGCACCTCTGCTCTAATCCTAGCTGTTGTGCTTATGGGCATAAATATCCTGCCCATCAACTGACACACATAATTCAATTCAGGGCATGAATAACAATGTTTATTAAAATGTTATCTATAGGGACAAGGAGATGAAGACAATCTTAATTGCTATATTTTAGCAAAAGGATGGGCTCACATGGTCTACATACAAAATTGCACTCTGTGAACAAGATAGAAACTACAAAGTCATAGACACAAAGAATAGGGATGACACTTTACAGTAGTTTAAAGTATCAAAAGTGGCAAAATAAGCTATATTTATGTTTAAAGTATGCTAATTTGGAATGATCTTAGGATGGGATATACTGAGGGGTATTATTTTACCCAGAGACTTAATTTAAAGGAAATTATTTTCACCCTTTTACTAATTCATATTTCAACTAATTGCTACTAAACTCAAGGACTATACAACTGATGACTTCTACGGCTTGATCAGATGTACCATAGACGAAGACATTGAAATCTTTTCTGTCTTTGGCTGTTTCTATGTGATTTGTCATTATAATCAATAATATTTTCATAGTATTCATTTCATTTATGGACAAGACAGGCAATGTGAATGACGACAGCAGACACTGAAGAAAATGCTTGCTAGATATCATGTATCAAGTCCATAATTCCATACGTGAATTATTTTTTTTGCTTGTTTGTTTTTGTTTTTGTTTTGCAATGCAGGATTTCTCTGTCAAACAGGCCTGGCTGTGCTAAAACTCACTCTATAGACAGGCTGGCCTCCAACTCACAGAGGTTCGCCTGCCTCTGCCTCCGGAGTGCTGGGATTAAAGGTGTGTGCCACCACTGCCCAGTTCACACATGAAGTTTTAACTGCCCATGTTGTTCAAATTTACCTATGGCTATTACGCAATCACTAATAACAACAAAAAGCAATATATTTTAATGAGATGGGACACTGGACTAAGAATTTGAACCCAAAGGATAATGAAGATGCTTAGATAATCTCAGAATGTCATTGAAACAGCCCTTTAATAAGGTAGAGAAAATGGAGAGAATATAATTTACCTGAAGTTTTGTTTATCATATTCAGTTTAATATTCCAAACCTAGAGTAATATCCTGGTAATTAAAGTCTGAAGAGATCAAGAGTTGAATTAGAGATTTTGATTTGTAATGAGGATACACATTCCTTAAATTAATCCATAAACCTAAGCATGGGACTTCTAACCTGTAAATTAGTTTTTAATCAACACACAGTAATTGCATATATATTCATGGGGTAAAATGGCATAATTTAATATTTATAGAAAGTATGAAGAAAAAATCAGGGTAACCTCTACCATCATCTAGTTATTTCTTTATGTTTGCTTCTTAAGCTGTCTCTCATCTAATTCTTTCTATAGAATTCTAGAACATGCTACGCCTATTTGACTGTATAAAAAGATTACCCTTTTAGACGTTGGAGATCAAAAATTATATCAAGCAAATATTTATACCAAAATATTAATGTTCTCATACTTCAATTGGGTATTGAATAAGAGACATTTTATTATTAATTGCTGATGTGACATAGACTGTAAATATAAGCATAAATATATTTGTATGTATAATGCAAATGTATAGTATATACAGTAAAGATAGGCAATTTCAGGAATGTACCATAGGGAATAGAAGTGTACACATTTCATATAACGTGGAAAAAGAGCCTAGCTTTGCTCCTCTGAGAAGGACTCTCAGCTTTTATCACTTACTCTGATGGGGCGGGTCCTAGTGAATCTAGTCAGTTTTAGGGAATTTCTGTATCTTTTCTGAGTTGTTTGCCTTCCCGCTTAAGGAACTTCCCTGTAGAGTCCCTCTCAGAGGAGCAAAGCAAAGCTAAAGAAAGACCCTCAGAGAAGCCAAGCTGCGAAGATGTCTCTAAGACCAGCTGAGCTCCCTGGAAGCAGCTTAGACGAGCTAAGGCCCCTGGAAGGGACACTCTCCAGCCAGTTGCAGTGTGCTCCAGGTTTCCTGGCTTTTTTGAGTCGTCACCCATGCCAGGGTGAGCCTTGGTGTTGGAGTTGTCGGTGAGTCATTTTGTAGGTTTTGGGTTTTTTTTTTTTGTTGTTGTTGTTGTTGTTTTTTGGCTTCTTGGCAGTTGGGAGCCAAGAAATACCAGAAAGTACACCATGCAATCAACCTCACACAAGGTGTTTACTGGAGAAAGAACAGAATGGCGGCTGCCTCTGGACAGGAAGAGAGACAGTAGAGGGCTGGATGGAAGGGCAGGCTTTATAGGGTTTGTGGAGCGTGCTTGGTGAGCTAGTGAGAAAGCACAGTATGGTTGGAGGTATTGATTAACTATTAATGCTCAGTCACGGGGATGGGGTTTTCCAAGTCTGAGGACTAGGGATCAGGCCAGGGGCAGGGTGTTTTTCCTTTGGTCTGTTACCCTACACATTACTCCTATGGTAAGTAACTACCCCTCACCCATACTACTGTGAATAACCCAAATAAAATTCATTGGTTCATAAAAAAGGTAGAAAAATAAATCTATATCAATTTGCAGTAATAGTAATTAAAGATTTAGAAATTAAAAGGAAGATGCCATAATTTAGGTTGAAAATAATGGCAGGTATATCTAACACGATTAACAAATTTGAAATAGTTTTAAGCTTAACATTCAAAGATTCTCTAGATATTCTGCATGACTTTTGAAAAATGATGAAACAGTGGGCATCAGATTGTCCCACAAAGACAGTGAATTTGTTTACAATACCTTTTTTCTCATAACTTTTCTTTGTAATGACAACAATTTGCTGTCTTAGTTTCCTAACACTGCTGAGAGAAGGTACTACAAACCATGGGACTTAAAGTAGAAATTAATTTTTTTTGCTGTTCGAATGTCTTGAAGTCAGAAATCTGAGTGTCGGCAAGGTCATCTGTCTGAGGTCTGTAAGAGCCCCTCTTGTCTCTTCCTGACTTTTTGTGATTTACTCGAGGTCCCTGGGGTTCTCTGCTTACAGCTGCAGCACTCTCTGCCTTCATCATCACTTAACGGTCGCCTGTATCTATTTCTTCATGTAATGTGCTCCTCTGTAGGTGTGCTGATGCTCCAACTTGCCTTTTATAAATACACCAGGGTGATTCGATTAGGTTTAACCCTAATATTCTTACCTTAGTTTGCTTTCGTTTGCAATTACCCTGTTTCCAATGAGATTACATTCCCAGGAATCAAACACCAGAGATGGGAAATTCAATGTGACCTTTATTTTGGTGGCAATATACAGCCACACATTTCTTAATTATTAAGACGAGTATTTATTTAACACATACTATGAGTCAGAGACTGTGTTAATTCATTGTGGTACACTAGTTAATGAATGAAACAAAAGTATTGTCTTCATGGTGCTGATCATTTAAAAAACAAAACAAACAGTTGTCAATGCAAAACACAACACTCACCTTAAATGAGATAAGAAATACTTCATTGTGGTTATTAGTATAATGGACCACAGCCCTGGAATACAGATTTAGATTACGCCAAATTCCATGTTCCAAGGTAGTAACAGTTTAAGGAGGTATTTATAGTAACAGAAAGAAGCAAGTAATAAATTAATACACTTTTGAACTGTATTAATGGGAACTAATTCATGGATTAAAGCAAAATTAAAGAAATCTTTTGTTGTAGGGTTCAGATGTTTTCTGATGACACTCTAACTTTCAATACATAGATGCTCATGGGGTACGCAGTCATTACATTCTAAATGCTTTTACCTGTTAGTCACAGAGATGTTAGGTTAGGCAGAGGTGGGAAAAGAACAGCTTCCAAGAGGGTTGAAAACAGCCTTAGTTAAATTATAGTTGGGCTCTGGGCCTGTAAGATTCCAACCCCTATAGTCACTGATTTCTAATCAATTTATCACCTTTGCTAAGGTTCTTTTCCGGATGTCCCTTCCCAAAGACACAAAGCAGGCAGGAAGATAATAAATAATAAAGTGTATAAATGCATATGTGTGCGTTAGAAGAAAATAATGCAACAGAGAAGGGAGTTCATTAGTGTGTGGGGTACGGCATGGGAAGCAGTGTTGACCATCGTGGTAGCGACAGCTCATTCTGAAAATGTGTGAGTGGTAGGGGACTCGCATGCAGATATCTGATTTTGGCATGTAGCAGGTCCAGAGAAACATGTAAATCTAGGGCATACATGCTGCAGTAAACCTGGTATGACCAGAACAGAGAATTCGGTATGATACAAGCGACCTGTGATGGTGATATCACCCAAGAGGAGGCAAATGCTTGTCTTTATTTTGGTAAACTAGGGATTAAAAATGGTATGTTGTAAAATGAGCTTCTCTAAGAAAGAATGGGTGGATGTAAGCACCGCACAGGAAGAAGGGTTGCTGTGTTCTAATTAAGAAGGGGTGGCGGTGGAGGTGGCGATAGTTCTAATTGAGGAAAGTGGGAGGAGTCTGGATGCATGTTTACCTAGCTGATGCGTTGCCTGACTAATCTGCTAGAAAGGATAGAAAAGTTGCAGAGTTTAAGAAAAAAAATTAAGGTTACAGACTAAAACTATAGGAGAAATGCAAGCTGCTGTTACTGAAATGGCAAGTGTCCTAGAGGCTTCACTGTGGGAGGAGACTGACTGAGTTGGATGAGACTAACAAGCATTCAGAGGCTGGTGGAGAGGGGCAAGTTCCCAACAAGAAGTAGGGATTTGAGCCAAGGATCTGAGTTAAAGTATGTGGTTGATATTTTAAAGCCACTGGGCCTCTTACTTTTCCAACAGTCATTTGCGGAAAGGACCATAATAACATTGCTCCTATTTGGAGCAGTTTGCAAACTTTACAACATTGGAAACAATCTTACCAAGTTTGGCTTATGTGTGTGAGCACAGGATTCCCGTGCCATGACACTGCTCTGGGAAGTTGGAGGACCATGAGGAGGTGGGACCTGGCAGGAGAAAGTAGGGCACTGGAGGTTACACACTCTCCGGATTCTAGCCCTGCTCTGCTCCAGGTTCTGGCTCCAGGTCTTCGGCTCGCAGTCCGTTTCCCAGTTGTAAACAAGTTCTTTTCTACAGCCACTGTCATCATTGGTGTCACCAGCTGTCATGCGTTACCACCACGACAGGCTGTGCCCTCCAGAAGCTGTGGTGGAACTTGGATTATAGTTGTTGTTTTTTATTTTTTTTCACCCTGAAAAGTCCTTTAGCTGATCTGTATTACAAGGGACATTTTTTTTTTTACCAACTTGCCTTGAGTACATCTTCATTATGACTTCTTAAAATTTGTATATAACGAGATGAACAAGGAAAGTGTTCCTCAACAGGATATCAAGGAGGATAAGACTATAGCCATAGTGCTAATAAATCACTGTTGATTTATTCTGGATTGGCTAACCTAATAGTAAAATAGTAAGCATCGTTTCCAAGAATGGTATCATCCATAAGCTCTTGTGTGCAGTACTGAAACATAGAATTGCTATGTATGGTGCTGTGCATGCTATACCTGGAATGCGCAGTTCTGTGGTCAAGGTTAGGAATAAGTTTCAGGTATTAGTTACTTTTCTGCTGCTGTGGTAAGGCGGCATGACACAGCAGCTTGTAGAAGAGTTAATTGGGGCTTGTGGTTCCAAGTGGATAAGAGTCCATCACCATCACAGCAGGGGGGCAAGGCTAGGAACTGCAGGTAGCAGGCAGCAAGCAGAGTGGCAGGAACTGGAAGCTGTGAGCTCACACCTTGAATCACAATGTGAAGTAGAGAGAGTGAACCAGAAATGGCACGGAGTCTTGAAACTCTCAAATCATGTCTTCTGTAACACAACAGTCCTACCGATGCCTGGCCTCCTAAAGCTCTGCAAACATTACCACCTACTGGGGGATAAAGTGTTCAAATGCCAGTGACTTCCTGGAGCCTTTCTCATTCATAAGCCACGGTTATACCCTTCACCAGCTCAATGCCCGTTTACTTCTTATCTGCACATTTACACTATGCTGAATTAGACGTTCCAGTTCTTTAAAGAGAAATCCGCTTCTCTTCAGAGAAACTGTGGAGACTGCCCACAACATCACAGAAATTAACTGAACCGAGACTCTCCTTTCCCTAACCTATCAAGAGTTTCCTAGCACAAAGCACATCTCATAATAAGACCAGCTTCACGTTCTACACACCGCAGCTGTAAGGTTAAAGATCTTTTTTTCTTGAAACAAGATAAGTCTAACTTTGATTTCATGTGGGTCGCTAAAGGTCGTCATCTCTGGAGATGACTAATACGTTTAAGGATTTCAGCCAAACTAAAAAGCAGATAAGAAGTAGGGTGAAAATGTCTCTCTGGTCTTTTGAAAATCATAACATCTGTGCAAATTACATTTTGTCTATAATAAGCCCTATTATATCAGAGGGCAGTTTAAATCTGGAAACCGTGCCCTGGATTGAGTGCTCATGCTTACTTCTATTACTGTACAACTCGTGAAGGTAATGCCTCTGGAAGTAAAGAGCTTCCTTTTTAGACATGTGCTAAGCGTACATACTAATGCGTTTCGGTCTGGCATTTTCATTCCTGTACATAAGGCACTTTGATCATATCCAAGCCTCCTCCTCAGACCCATGCCTGTTGATCTCCTCTTCCAAACCAGTCTGCCTTCTTGTGATCCCTTTCATGTATCTTTACTAAATATGATTTTTTAAAACAACCCACAGTACATTTAAAGGGAATAATTTTTGTGTCTTCATTGGAAGCAGTTTTTCTGCCCTCTGTCTTACTTGTGAGTGTCTATATAATTGATACACTGCCATCTGAGTAGTTCATGCAACAGAAACCAGAAAAGGGCAATGGCAGCAGTGGAGACATGAGGATAAAAATACCATCTGTTTTTAATATTTATTTCACATCCTCCTCTGTGGTCTAAACAACTGAAAAGCTGTGTTTTCAAAATTTTCTGACAGTCCCACTAATAATTCAGAGAGATTTAATCAATTACCTCTATAACATCTCGAATGTGTTCCATGATACTATGTCAAAGGAACTCCTTTATGATGATGGGTAAAAATAATCCATATTTTAGGCAGATTTATAATAAAGCAAGCTTAAAGCATTTTGTTTGAAAAGTGTCAAAATTTGCAATACAGGAGTTCTGAGAATATAAGTCAAGGGTTCACTTTCTGATTTTACACGGGATTATGGAAATCAAGCTGCACACGACAGTTTCCATACACTATCTGCACATGGTGGCACACTTATATTTTTAGAAGGCCCATGTCACTCCGTACAGCTAGATTTGGCTTGAGAGTCTTGAGACTATAAAACAAATACTCATATTGCCCTATGGACATGTGATTCATAAGTTCACATTGATTGATGAAGAACTAACATCAAAATATAAACACACATTTTCCTATTTGACAGTACTAGTATTGGCAGTTAGAAAGCCCAATCAATTCTGTAAGATAAATACCATATTAAAAGATGTTGATATTTGAATTGAATATGTATTGTCTCTTTCCATACCATTGCTATAAGGCATTTCAAATATTGTAACAGATGATATTAAATTTTAATGAAAATTTTCAAAGGCTCATTTAGAATCTTCCTTTGTCTCTGTAACATATATTATAATCAAAATGAAATTGAGTTCATTTCTGTAGTCTCTCTTGTTAGAAAATTACTTTTGTATATCTTAACATGTCAGTTAAAAATCCCCATGGGGACTTTAATTTTGATCTTTTATAGCAACAGTAAAAACAATATATTCTGAGAAAGTTAAATTGACTGTGACTGCTCAGACAACACATTGATTTCATACCAAATGTCATCTCGCCAGGAGTCAAATGTCACGATACAGACCTGCCGCATGAACAATGGAGTAAATGAAATATGCAGTATTGGCTTTAAATTTTTTTGTATATATCCTTATTTTCGCAGTATTACGATATCACTCACAAATTGAGTGCTGAATTATTCTTGGCAACTACATCATAAATACACAAGCCATGTTAAAACATATTCTGATTATATAAGTCATTTTGCAAATGACGGGGACCTATTTTACATTTTTGAATAATGAGTATATGTGTTTCAAATAAAAAGAGATATTATACCAAGAAATGAATTGGGTTCTTCTTATAAAAGATTGTCAGGCAACTTGGTTGTATTAAATGATCCTGAGAATGGCATCAAACTGCAGCTAATAAGAATGGGAATTTCATGTAGCCTTATTTTCACAGATTCATATACATATGTGTACTTAAATATATTTTCATTATGATTCATAATCAATATGCATGAATTTGAATTACAAGAATAAAAAGATCAGTGCTCTAAGATTTTATTTATTCTGTGCTTAGATGAATAATATTATAATTAGATTAACTATCCTGGAAATATTGACATGCTATATTAAAAGTTCTGCAAGCAATAAGAAACACAAGCACATATATAAATATGATGCATATATGCATGGATATAATGTTAAAATCTATTGGATACAGAGTTTCTGAAATTTACTTGCATTTAGATAGCAGGATATTATATTGTTTTGAATTTTGAGTCACATTATTAATTTAAGCAAAGATCAACTTTCTTTTTAAGTCAAGAGGATTAAAATGTGTCTGAAGGAGAATGTGTGCCTATGTATGAAGATAACACAGAAAGCTAGAAATTCCACCTCCATCACTCTCTGATTTTTTCTTCCAGGCAGGCTCTCTCTCTCAGACCCTAAGTCTGTGATGCCAGCCCACAGCTGGCAAATTCCAGCTGTCCCTCCGTGATCTGCTCGGAGTTAGAAGAGAAGCAGGCAGGAGACCAAGTCAGAGGAGTTACATGGATGCGGAAATCTGAGCTCAAGTCCTCATGCTTGAACATCAGAGTGTGTGTCTGAGGAGTCATCTCTCCATCCAGTACATCTCTTCCAGGCTGTTAATATAGTGTTGTTCAACTGGGCATTGTGGCTCACTCCTGTCAGCTCAGGGCTCATGAGGCTGAGGCAGAAGGATGACCATAGTTTAAAGTCACACTGGGGTACACAGCAAGACTATGTCACAAAACAAAACAAAGCAAAAATGTCCTATTTGCAAAGTCCAAGGTATTAATTACCTTTCTGTTGTTGCGATAAAATATCATAACCAGAAAGAACTCATAGAAGAAAGTTGAATTTGGTTTTCATAGTCACAGGGAGAATCCATAACGGCATGATAAGAATGACAGAATGCGGCCAGAAGAGGAAACAGAGATCACATCTGCCATCACAAACACAGAACCCAGAGCAAACTGGTACTCGGGGAGGGCCATAAACTCACGAAGTCCTTCGCCAGTGACACCCTTCCTCCCGCAGCCCCCAACAGTGCTGGGATGAAATATTCACATACTGAACCTATGTGGGCATTTGTCATTCAAACAATCACATGCAATAACAACATATTTTCCTCAAATTCCTTGACTCTCAATAGGTGTTTTTGTTTGTGCCTATTTTAAGTGATTCAATAATTTAGGCTTAAAATTACTGGTCTGTAAATTATATATGGATATGTACGTGCAAGTGAATATGTATACATCACATCACGTTAGGGGCATCTTTGCAGTGATACTCTCAGTTCAGAGACATTTTACTGAGCTGTCATTCACGTGATAGAAGCTGGAAAACTAGAACCAGGAATGCAACTAAGTGATTTTGTCATAAATTCACCAGTTCATACACACTTTAGTGAGATTATCTGGACAGTGAAATTCCTCAGAGTTAATTTATTTCATATGGTCCTCAACAAAACTTAATGTTCATTTCTTCATGTTACATTTCTACCCAACCCAAGGGCTCCCAAAATTTCCAGAATAATGTTGCAGTTGGAAAACTTCTTAGTTTAGTCTGAGTTCTTAGGTTCTATGTGTATCTTTGAGTTATAGTAACATATTGCTGTGGTCACCCCAATAAATACAACACTGTCTCTAGAATCAACTATTCTAATCCAATCAATATTTTTATCATAATTTTTATTCTTTGGCATTTAGACAGGTCTATAGCCCGACTTTCACTACCATTACCACTTGTCATCCTCCCCTGCTGCTCAACTTCTTCTTCCAAATAAGTGATAAGTATCTGTGAGTCTTTTGACAACTCATGGGAATTAATTATGACTGTCTACCTACGCATAAGTCAGGGAGGGTATTTACTAGAACAGAGTCAACTGAGAAGTGGCTCTACCACTGAAGAAAACAATCACTCTCTCTAACCATCCATTAACGGCCCACAGTTCCTCACAAGCTCCTCGTGCACGCATAATAGTTGTGCAGGCAATCACAACTGCAGTCAGGACATGTTGAGATGGCCTTTTCATGTTCAAAATATGCTGTTTTGAAGCATTCCTCTTGACCCTCTTCTCTTACATTCCCGTTCCTCATTTGTTCCACTCCTGAACCCCATCAGGTTCCTGTACCCTGAGTTTTCGGAGGATAAGATATAAATACCTATTAATGGCCTACTACTTAAAATTTCACCAGTTATGACTCTGAATTAACTTCTGCTGTTGCCAAAAGTGCCTTCTCTGATAAAGGGAGAGATCAACACTCATCTAAATAGATTAGTGTTTAGAAGGCAATTTAACTCTATGACCATCTAAGCATAGCAGTAACAGTTTCTGTGTTATGGCCTATGATCCCCCAAGCCACAAGTTGTTGGCCAAGTTTTATAGCACTGACTGGGCATGAGTTCCTTCCAGTGGAGTGGGCCTCAAATTCAAGAAGAAAATAGCTGATCACCCTCCTAATAATAGTCAGGCCACCATTGTACCAATGCTCACAGCTCATGGTGTCTATAGTTAGGTAAGACCATGGGTGAGTTTTCTTCCCAGATAGCTCTTGTAGTATCTTCCAGTTCTTTGAATGTTAATCAACATGGAGGAAACTTCTAGCTTGGGTTGCAGACAAAGGATGTTGTATCATCATCAATAGACTTTTATGTTCAAATTCTGATTGGTAACCAAGGACATCACCATATTCTTTAGAAACCTATAGGAACCTCATATACCTACTGCTGGGATTTTTATTTAATAGCTTTTGGCTTATGGTATTCACATAGGATGCATGTGTTCAAACTTAGAGAATTATGTAGTTTTAAAAAGTAGATTAACAAAATAGTTGGTTCCCATATGGTATTTTCATACACTCCTTTCTCTCTACATTTTCTTTGTCTTCATACAATGGCTGGCATTCCATTCTTTTCAGTTCTTACAAGTTGATGTACCCATAAATTAATTCTTGACAAAATCTGTCTCTCCTATGGAAGGGAATTATTTTCCCTTTAGGTCTGTCTCACAGCACTGTGCACTACACCTCCTCATCAATAGAAACAGCATTATTTCTCTCATCATGGGCTCATATTCTTCATACTTCTCTATTTTATAAAACATGTTTTTGAAGTTTATTTTTTTTCTTTATTGCCTTTTATGGGTGTTGACTGCTTGCTTTCTCCTTTCTCTGCTCACTCCTGTTGCTAAGTAGCTTCGGAAATCATTTAATGGTAAATTTCTTCCCTGTAAGATTTTGTTGGACAGAAAAGTATAGACTTCCTGTAGTGCCCTACCTGTTGATTATTTCATCCATAGTATTTATTTAACTTCCCACATTTTCTATAGGACATACGTCTCTTACTTCATTTTCTCCCTCCTATTAATGTAGTAATTTATTAGATTTATAAACTTAACATACCTTGAAATTCAAAATTTTTCTATATAAACCTGAGCTTCTGCATGTGTTCACCTGTATCCTTTGCTTTGTTTTATTTGTTATTTAGTTTATATCGTCTCATGTAGTACCTTAAACAAGTTCATGCATCATCCTTAGTGTTCTAAGTCACTTGTACTTTATCTTCATCTGCTTTGTACCAGCACCACACCAATAATTTTTAAGGTCAGCTGCAATTAACGACACATATTTGTTCATATTTTAAAAGTAGTTTATGATAATTTGATACATATTTATACTTTTCACATAAACATACAAATAATCAAAAAATATGAAAAAGTACTCAAAACTGAGCTGGAAAGGTCGACCAGCATCTAAGACCTACTACAGCTCTTGTAGAGGACCAAGTTGCAATCCCAGCACTCATGTTGGCCAGCTCACAGCTGCCTGAAAATCTAAATCAAGAGAAATCAGATGACTCTAATCTTTGTGATCACCAACGTTCAAGTGCACATGTCCACACATAAACACTCACACACATGCACACACACGCACTCACACATTTATACCATTTTAAACAATCTATGTATTTAAATGTTCGATGTAATTTAATGTATTAATGATTCATTAAAATATTGATCATATTGTCTTTGCTTTTGAATATAAATACTTTTATTATCTATAAAAAAGCAAAAATATAGATTCAACATTTTTCTTTTATGGAATGGTACTATTTCCAGAACATATTTGAGTCATTCTGAGAACTAATTTTTTCGACAGCATCCTATATTATTTCATTTAAAAATAAAAGTTTTGGTAGTGATAAAATAAAAATATGAACTGGAGAAAATGTTTGTTACTAAGGCTTTGATAGCTTTCCATGCATAAGGAGAATTCTCTAATGAAAACAATAGTAATATTAGTGATTGTAATTTTAATTAATGAATTAATTAGTGAATGTCTCCCAAGTGTTAGGACTAAAGACAACCTGGTATAGGTTGGATTTTTTTCAAATGAAATTATTTTATTTAGAATTGTATGCAGAGCAGATAGGAAATCTGTCTTTCATGAATCAAGAAAGCTTTAAAAAATTCCAAAACTACAACGATTTCTGCTTTCTTTTGGTATTTCTTATTTTCATGTAGTTGTTATTTTTATAAAAATTTTAATTCTATAGACATGCAAATGGTCAATACTAATAATTTTTAATGAATTAGTACATATTTTAAGGATTTTCAATACACTGAATATTAATGTATATTGTAATCAACATTTTCATGGTTCTCATTATTATGAAAATAAAGGTATAAAACAAATAAAAATAAAATATGGCCAATCATGAATATGAATATGTTTCAGATATAAAAAGTAATTTTGAAATTATTAAAGTATAAACATTACCAAAAACATGAAATATATGTGTATAATTGTAAAAAATATTGACTGGTAAATTACCATTTTATTATTTTTACATATGTATTTATATATAATGAAAATTGTTTATATTACAAACCACACACAAATTGTATACTGAATATTCACGCATATCTCTGAGACCAGAATTTTCACATTCTTTGAAGTGTTAATAGAAATTTTCAAACTTCTTCTGACTTGTGAAATTTCACACTGTAGGTAAGTGATATATTCCATCTTTTCTTCATTATTCTTTTCCAAAGGCCTCTTAATTAGCCAATCACTTTAGCACTGCACAGTAGGAAATGTGCGAGAAACTGTCTGTTCAGAAGCCTCTTTCTCATTATTTCTACACTGATCCTAACTGTACAGCAGTTCATTGAGACACTTAGAGGTTGGGTCTGGTTAATTTCACCGTGTGATATTTTGAAATTGTAAGCTTTTACAATAAAGTCTATTTTAAAACTTTTTTATGAACATGTTTGATAATCAAGAAAGGCATAGTATTTTTTTATGTCACAGTAAGGGTGGGATAAGGGGGTTTGGAGAAGAATCTTTTAAAAAAATCTTACAAAAGAGTATATGAAAAAAGGGAAGATTAGAGACACAGAAGCGAATGAGACCATAAATTTAAGATAATAGAGAAGCTACAAATGCTGTAGCCTGCTGGTGAATAAAAATCACCTATTATATTTTACAAGATCAGTATTTTACTGATTCAGTGCTTCTAAAACACAGCCTAAACATATTCTACTTTTATTATATTTTTCATTGTTTACTTTTAATATTTTAATGTAATTACATGATTTTCTCCTTCCCTTTCCATCCTCCTTCCTTGTACCCCCTGTCTCTTTTTCATTAATTGCTGAGGTATAATTTTCAGACTTCCTATGATTATTTTCCACTATAAAATGTAATTTAAAATGTTATTATTGGGTGATGGCCCACCATCTAAGAATACCTACTGCTCTTCCAGAGACCCAAGTTCAGTTCCCAGGACCCACACTATTGGCTTTTACTGCCTAGAACTCCAGCTACCTGGGATCAGATGTTCTCTTCCTACTTCCATAGGCTTCTGGACTCATATGCACATGGATTCAAGTGAGTGAGTATTTGTGTACATACAGAGAGTGAGACAGAAAGACTGACAGAAAGAGATAGACAGACAAACAGAAATAGAGAGAGTGTGGATGAATTAAAAATAAGTGTTGAAAAAGTGTTGCTAGTGGAAGCTGGAGAGATGGCTCAGTGGTTAAGAGCACTTGTTGCTGCTGCAGAAGGCATGGGTTTGATTTCTAGCACCCACATATATAACTTCCTGTAAATCCAGTTTCAGGAGACATGATGAGCTCCACTTGCCTCTCTAGGCACCAAGTACACATGTGGTGTGCATCTGTACATGTAGGTAAAACACTCACACATGTAGCGTATATGTATATGTGTGTGGTGTGTGTGTATGTATATATGTATATAGAATGTTATTGATCATTGTTTTTCACTTTTGTAAGAGAAAAATTCCATGATTTTATTTTTGGAAAACAATATATACCTTTATAAATATAGTACAAAGTACATTTTAGGACATCCAAAACTTCCACATTCTTTTTCATGTAGGTATTTCCATTGCTGTTGTTTCCCTATAGAAAATGTAGCTCCTGTATGACTTCCTAGAGATCTTCACGTGATGTTGTTGAGCTGTTTGAAGTCAGTGTTCAGATTCCAGTAAGCAGGACACTGCTGCCCAAGCTAGAGCATTGCTGATTCACTATTATAAAGAAATATTATGGAATGTAATACATATATAAAAAATCCATTTGAAGGCAACACTCTTTTCTCTTGCTTTGGTTTTTAAAACTGGGTTTCTCTAAATAATAGCCCTGGCCATCCTGGGACTTGCTCTGTAGACCACGGTGATTCAGCGTCACAGAGATCCACCTGGCTAGGCATGCACCATCCCTGCATGGCTAAGACAACACCCTTGGTGAGCTTAACATCTGTAGTCATGGCATTGTAGTATGTGCAGGTAATGGCACACATCAGACTTAATATTTACAGTGAGTTTTACCTATGTCACTCTTTTCTGAGAGTCATCATTTAGTTTATTTCTCAAAATTGTACCCATTAGTCAAACAAGATAAACAGTGTTTCTGAAAAAAATCTGTTTAGTTGATAATATAAAAGAGTTGTGCCTATTTTACTTAAAGATATCTGTGGGGTCTAGAATTCAGCAAATTAATATAAAACAAGTATACGTTAAAATAAAAAAGTTATAATATTTTAAAAACTAGACATTTTAATCTGAAATTTGTTTTACTCGAGGATTAATGAAATGCATTTATTTTGATGATATAAATTGAACAAAATACAGATTAGTCAAGTGATTTCAAAAACATGGATGCCAGATAACCTGACATTAAGTCCTACCCCTTGTAAGTTGTGTGACATTAGGCAATTTAAAAAGATGTTTCTGAGCTTCCAGTTCTACATCAGTTATTTTTGTGTACCTCATAAATTTTCAGAATCATTTTTAGAATATAATTACAGAGTGACAAAAATCTAGAGTGTTTAGACAAATCCCTAACTTGTACAAGGCTTTATATCTGAGAAAAAAATAAAGAAGAGAAATTTCATTGTTGCTTGTGTCAGCATGTCACAACACATCACCTCGTGCCTGTCAGTGCACAATGACACAGAGTGATAGGTTTATCTGCTTTATGTGTGAGCAACTACAAATTGTCTATATTTCAGTGCTCCATTAAATAGAAAGAAAACATACCTTGGCTGTATCTGTGAATCTTCTTTAATGACAATTTTCAAAGATAGGCAAGTAAAAATACATGAAAGGTAACAATAAATGGAGCAGAATGATTTATTTCTAGTCACTGATGTTTGAACCATTTGTTATCCTGATATCCCGTTAGGGTAAATTGTAATATCTTCATGATACCCAGATATCATGTAATTTTAACAGCTTTGTAGATATATTACTGACATGTAAAGGAATATACATATTACATATACAACTTGTCAAGTGTATAAAATATAAACATTTATGATACAGCTTAACTGAGGTGTTTCTCTCTTCTAAGTCCACCCAATGATGTTTGCAACTCTTTGCTTGTTTGTTTGTTTGTTTTTTCAAGACAGGGTTTCTCTGTAGCTTTGGAGCCTGTCCTGGAACTAGCTCTTGTAGAACAAGCTGGCCTTGAACTCAGAGAGATCCACCTGCCTCTGCCTCCCAAGTGCTGGGATTAAAGGCATGCACCACCTCTGCCCAGTATGCCATTTTTTAAAGGTTTTTGGAGTGAAAAACAGTATTACATTGCAGGAAAAAAAGATATACTATTTTCAGTGTGACTGATTTGAAAAAAAAATCCAGTAAAAATTCAGTATTACTAGGGAAAAATGATCTTTCCTCCACCCAAATATTTTAGTAGAACTACTGGTCTTCTCACACTTATGATATCACTACTGGAAATGTTAAATTAAAATTGATCTGGAGTTGTTTCCATACTTTAAGAGCGCATTTATGAAATGCGTCATAGTTCATTCTCTAAACAAACTGTAGCCCCAGGAAGGGCACAGTCGTGCAATAAGTAATCGAGCTTGTCATTCTCAGTGACTTGACCTGTGGCCAGCTGGTCAGACCATATTGATAGGAGGTTTGTGAGTTAAATGAGCTGCTGAGTTCAAACAGATCAAGGTGTTCCTGTTCTATACTTCCTTCTGTCTGTAAGTGCCCAGCTCTACCAACATTAAGGAGTGGAGTTCTCTAAACTTTTACTTCTGCTTAAAAAGTAAATTCTGCTTAAATTTACTCTTGCTCACACCTCCCGTCCCCCGTGTCTGTGTGTGTGTGTGTGTGTGTGTGTGTGTCTGTGTGTGTGTATTGGGTGTGTGTGTATTGGGGTGTGTGTGTGTGCATGTATGCGAATGTCAGAGGACAATGCCTGTTGTAGGTTCTCACTTTCTGCCTTGTTTGGGATATTATCTTTCTCATTTTTTATGATTGTATACTTCAGCCTAGCAGGACTATGAGGGTTTTTCTGTGTCTCTGTCCCCCATCTTCTGGTTAGAAGGCACTGATATTACAGTCTCTGCCTGGCGTTTCTGTGGATTCTAAACTCAGGTCTTCATGATTAGATAGCCATCACCTGACTCACTAAGCCTTCTCCTCAGCCCTGAAAGTTCTTTTGTTGATTGATCGGTCAGTTTTCATTTTGTTCTATGTGAGAACTATATAAAGGTAAAATCCTTTTCATTAAGATTGTCTTGAAGGGTCCAGAAATTATTGAACACTTCAGAAACACTGTAGATAAAATTAAGCAATTATTATTATTACTTAATAAAATAATTTGATAGTGAGTTTATTAGCATAACTTTAATGTTTTGCATTGGAGAAATTTGATATTCACATTATTCATATGTATCTTTCTGAAATTTTTGATTTTAATATAAAATTTACTAATTTTGTTTTTATTTTTCTGTTTTACTTTTATATTTACATATTTTGAATTCAAATTTTTGCTTCAGTGACTTTCTTAAAATTTATGTCACTAGAATTTTTAAAGAGATATCACTTCTATTTTAGCATGGCATTTTACATTTCAAAAGTTCAAGACTTGCTCTTAAGTCTGACAGTAGTTTTAATTTTTATTTAGTTTTGGCCTTCCTTTTTTGCCTTTATACTTGATTAACACCCTCCCATGGTAAGGTTAGTTGTGTAGTTTGTGATGGTCAATTTGGATTTTAGAATGAAGGGGTGAGCTGAAAGTCCAAGTCTAACCAACTGGTCACAGGTACTGCAGCAAGTTCAAGTGATGTACATCTTTTTATGGAGGACTGCAATAGACGTAAGAAGTGACCTTTCCATTGGTCCAGGGTCCACTGAGAGTTCATCCTTGAGTTCTCTCATCTGCTGAGAATACATCCTTGCAAGATGCATACACCTGTAGCTGTTGTGGTTGAACAAATGGAGAAACAGAAGTGGATGCGGAGACATGGTGGCTCTACATTGACCTATGATCACCTTTGTCAGTTCAGCACTGCATCCCCGAAAACGGCTGTGCTCCAGGCATTTAAGTTAGAATATCTCTGGGTCAGCTGCTCTCAAGAAAATTCACTGTGTAAGAGTACAAGGTCTTCTTGGGTAGTTGGCAACCTATACTTACAGATGCTCTTGTTTTTCAGGTAAACTTGCAACCCATACAACATTCTTTCTGTTCTGAATTCAGATGCTATCCTGTAGGACAGGACTGTTGTTACAATGATACAAATGAAGCAGGAGACTTTATACATTGTGTCCAATCACTCTGCTCTGAGATCTATTGGAAAGACGTCATAAATAGTGTTGGGATCAATTAAGTCCTGGCCTTCAACTGCTCTTCCCTGCTAGAGCCTTCTAATTGAAGTTACTAAAAGCTGCGCCTTGCCTAGAGGATCAGAGGATGGGATTTTCATCTGTTGGCCATTGACTGCAGGGTATTTAAGCCTCCATGGTGCTATTCAAGAAGGGATTTTGTACCAGCGATTGGAGGTCCATGTGTTGGTCTGTGCGTGTGTTTCCACAACCTCCAGCCCCTTGCCCGAAGCTCGCGAACTGGATTCTAGCGCATAGAGTGCAGACGGGAGGCACGTTGCGTGACAAAATAGCTAAAGAAAAGCAAGTAGGAAAGTTTACAAAGATGTAATTTTTGCCAAGAATAAAATTTAAATTGTGTTCTTTATTTTTCCAATCTTAATTTTGGTAACATTTCATATGTAAGTTCCAAAATTATGGACAAACTCTACTATCCTATACTCGTCAAACTTTTGCATTAAAATGATTTTAAGCATTCTTTTCATTAAACCTTGTGCTAACAGTGTCAGTTCTTTTGTAAAATGAAATGCTGTTGCATTTTAATAAAAGCAGATATAGAGACAAATGAAAAGGTATCAAAATGACAGGCACTCTCTTGTTATAGCACTTACTTTTGCCTTCAGTTTGGACATCAAAGTATAACTATGTTTGGAGTTGCCTTCAGGACTAATTTCTCTTACCTCACAGGGCCGGAATAATAAGCAATTAGCTGTTCTTGTGGATAAGGGTTCCTGGGAAGAAGATGTAGTTGCAAAAGCCAATTGACTGATTAGAACATCAATGATGTGAAGAGGAAGTCCAGAACTAAACTATCTGGGACCATCGTTCTTCCCCTTAATAGCCACTCATTATCTACCTCTGGATGTGGTCCAAACCCTTGACTTCAGAATGCGCAAAGAAACCCCCAAGTCTTCTCCAACCAGATGGTTAAGAATGCCCTTGGGCAGCATCTGAGGCTTGTAGCTGAGATGTTTCTGCATTGCTGTCACTATGACCTAATGTTTCCACCTACATATTCAGAGGGTGACTTGATTTATGACTTTCTTTTTCATACTATCAGACTTCATGAAACTATTGTCATGTTGAACCATTAAACTTGGTGTAACTCATCTGGGATGAGCTCACTCATATTTGGCCAAGAATAAAGTATCTCTAATCCCCTTTGAATGTTTCTTGCATAGTTACTTGTGAAATAAGGAGGTATTTTGTTTCTTTTCTGATCTTCTTATGTTCATTGCCTTTAATTTGACTTTTATACGAGCAGATACTTCAAGTGCCACATTAGCCGTTCGTGATGACAGCAGCCTCGTCTTCTTTCCACTGTTAAGAGGGAAGCTTCAATATTTTAATGATATGATATGACACCTGTCAAAAGATTTCAAATGTAAATTTCCTAGATAAATTATTCTCTTCTATTCCTAGTTTGCAAAATGTTTTACTTTAAGCAAATATTCAATTTTACCAAGTACTTCTAAGTCTATTGATATGGTTATATAATTTTTCCTTTACCCTATTTATTATCAATATCCCAATTTGAATTAATTGATAGGCCTAAATATATAAGGATAGCATATTCATTCTTTTGAAAACTGGGTAGTTTTTGATTTTTTAAATTGTGTTTGATATTTTTAAATTTAATATCATGAATAAGATTTCAGTATATAATAATTCCTGCGATGTCACCATCTTACTAATCTTAGTTACCTTACATGTTTCACCTTTAATGAAATGGACACTGTAGTGATTAGTGACTAACACTATGTCTTATTTTATAACATGCACTTGACATAGGAAAGGCTGTATATGTCTCTTCTGGTGCCATGGTCAGTAGGAGGGAGTCAAGGAATCAGCTCCACAATGTCATCCTCACCAGCGTGGAAAGTTAGTTCTTTTAAGCTTTCAGTGACACTGAGTCAATCAAATCTGGAATTCCTGACTTTGTTTCTGAAAAGAATTTAGGTCTAGCAAGTTTAGTGAAGCAATTTTATTAAAGATATGCTAATACAGGTTTAGGCATGAGGATGAAGAGAACAAGAGGTACTCAGATATATACAAGACAAATCCAAAAGAAGGTATGATTTCCAAGGGAGCGTGAGGAAAGAAAGACACTTGAGGGGCTCCAGGGTGCTCCAGGGAGATCAAGCAACTGTCTTAGCTTTGGCCGTGTATATCTTGCTGGAGGTAAAAAAGACTCTCTATTTATGTCATGAAGCATTCTTCATTGTGGATATGCCCTTGGGGTTTTTAAGCTTAGATTCATCAAGTCTCTTGACCTTCTGGTGTGTGTTTATTTTGTCCTTGACTTTGTCATCATCAGCGTGACTAACACACAAGGATCCCTTTCAGGGTCTTGACCATTATTCTTTCCATCACGCAGTCTACTCTAGCCTTTGCCGACCTGGTCTGTATTCACTGATTCTCCCAAGGACATCTCCATCTGGGGATCTTCACTTTCTGTTTCCTTTCTTTGACTACCTTTTCAAGGATATCGCTTTTCTTAACCAACCTGAGTAACATCTTTCTGTTGCCTCGGTGCCACCAACCATGATATCTCTGTCTCTTAGGAACTTTTCCACATTTTGCTTTCATAGTACATTATAAGTCACCACCACCACTTTTTGCTTGTTTTCTTTTTCTCCGTAATATAGTAGAAGTGTCTTTGGAATCACTAGGTCACTTTTCTCTCTACTCTTAAGTCCCCAGTGGCTGGAGCCTTCTCTCCACACAGTGAATACTTAGTAACATCTACTACAGTGAATAAATGAACGATTAATTGAGTTTCAGTAGTTCCATGACAAAAAGAATTACTTAGGAGTTGGAAGGCCGCTTTCCTAACATGCCTGAGGAAAAATGCCATAACTAAGATGAGGGAAGCTCTAGGAAGAAGCAAAGAAATGAGAAGTACGTAGAACTTTAAAAACAGTGAGGCCTTCGGAGAGAAGTAACTCTTAAAAGTGAGAGTATTTATTTAAACATATCACAGAATAAAGTTACTGTAATGTGTGGCAAATAAAATACATGAGACTCCACACTCAATGCATCCTCTTCATCTGGCTGGTGACTATGTCTCTGCCTTTCCTCTTCTGAGAGTTCTCCTAGTCTGGTTTCCCTACCTATCTTTCCTGCCTGGCTACTAGCTAATCAGCATTTTATTAAATCAATACAAATGACAAATCTTTACAGGATACAAGAGCCTTCTCCCAGAGCATTTCCCCCCTTTTTTCCCTTTCAAAACATAAACCCTGAATCTAATCTCCTTTGCTTACCTTTCTTCATGACCATTATTTATAACAACTTGTAACCAATATGCTAAACAAAGACAAGCATCTGTAATCCATTTTTTGGGAATGTAGACATAGTTTTCTAGGCTACTTCCTGCTGGTTGGGTGTTGGTAATCTTATGGAGACAGAAAGAAAATCTAGAATACCGTCAAGTCCTACCTGGAGTATTCTGTGAGGCTGGATCATCTCAGCCAGCAGTCTTGAGGCTGTTCTGGAGAAACTGCAAAACAGAGGTTCTCTGAAATGTTGGATCATCTGGGCCATCTGTTCCCTTTGAAAAATTTTTCAGGGGATCTTCCTCAAAAAAAAAATAAAACACCTTATTTTTCTTAACCAACAATAAATCCACAGCCTCTCGTTTCCTGTGGGAACAAAAGCATAATCTCTTCTCCAAAGTAACATATCTTTTGACTTAAATTTTGGAGTTAAGGCATTTTCAAAACATATGGTTAAATTAGTTCAGCAGCATTTATAATCAAATGTCTTTTGGCAGCTGTTCCTCCTTCCTCAGCAGTAACACAGTAACCAACAGTATCCAGGTTCTTTGTATATTTTCCATCTTTATGTGGCTTTAATTTAAACTCTATTTCTTTTCTTTTCTTTTTAATTTTAATTTTTTTTTGAGATAGGCTTTCTCTGTGTATCTTTGGCTGTCATGGAACTCACTCTGTAGATCAGGCTGGCCACGAACTTACAGAGATCCGCCTGCCTCTGCTTCTCAAGTGCTAAGATTAAAGGCATGTGTCACCATGCCTGGCTACTCTGTTTCTCTGTCTCTCTGTCTCTCTCTCTGTGTCTCTCTCTCTTTAAAAAAAAGTTTATCCTTTTTCTTTTCTGTCTCAAGCTTACATATATTTTATTTTAAATACTGTAAACCATAAACCATTTAGAGTTTTTTCTTTTTTCTTTTGTCTGAATTTTTCTTTACTGTATCTTTTTCTGAGCACACAAGTCTTTAAGATGCCAAGCAACATGGTTAATACTAAAGTTGCAGCTTTGGGAGCTGGCTTCATCACATTCCTTGACTTCCTGAGAGTCTAGCTTCATGGCAGAGGTACTGGCAGGAGCCATGTTTATTGCCACAGCTCTGTGGAGTCTCTAGGTCTATGGCACCACCAAGAAACCTGATTCCAGCTGCTCAAAAACATAAAAAGTGGCAGGGCCTCTTAAAAGAGTTATGAGGTTTCTCCTGCTAATGCTGAGTCAGGAAGCCTGTCTTAAAGGAGCAGCATCTCTGCTTGTCTCTAGCAAATAGAGCCTACCCAAGAAAATGCTGCTACAAAGAAGCCGTTAACTCTGTTCTGTGTCTAGAATTCCTTCCCAGGTTCTCTCAGGTTTTATGTGATTGTAGTTGCCAAACACTGAGTGCCATATGTAGCCTGATTAATAAAAACTCCAAGACAGATATTGGGGTTCGACCTGAGGACCAGAAAAGCAAAGCAGCTAGAGAGATCTTACCTCTAAGAAATCCTCAGACTGAAAGAGAACAAATTCCTATCTCATCCTTCCTTATATTCCTCTCAAGTGCTGGGATTAAAAGTATGTGATTTCCTAGTACTGGGATTAAAGGTGTGAGCCACCATGGCCTGGCCCCTAGTGGCTTGGTTTTACCTTCTGCTCTTCAGGTAGGCTTTATTTATTAAAATACAAATGAAATATCACTACAGAATGTGTTTACCACTACAAGAAAGAAAGAATGAATAAACAAAAAAGAGAATTTTGTGAATCTGAACATGAAAATGAGCATGGGTCCAGGGTCCAGGCCAATGCTGTAGACGAATGGGTTAACGCTGTCTTCACAGGCTGGAGCCATCACTGCAAAGGCACATCACCACCGGTGACCTTGAAATATAAGACTGCTTTCTTGTGAGTGTAAAGTAGGGCTTTCATAACTTTCTAGTTCCCAAAACTTATTTCTTCCTTTATAAGGCAGAGAAGCCTTACAAACACAGTGAAACAATAACACAGGGACACAGGAGTTTCTTTATATCCTTTATTTCTGCACAAATTATTTTCAGAAATAAACATATGCAACCCAAACTTTCTTTCAAATTACCTTGAAATGTCTCATACCTTCTTTTATTCTTTGCAAATACTGACAGGATATGAGGCTCATTCTTCACAAGTGAAGAAGAATAATTACATGGCATTCATCCAAACCACCTCCAAACTTAGATTAAGATTCCCAGTTCTCTTAAATACAGCAGTATATAGAGAAGATTTTAAAATATCTGTAAATAAGCTCATTTTTTATATATGTAGGAAGTGTCCACCAGTGTTCTCATTGTTTGGTTTGTTTGTTCATTTAGTGGGAAGCATTCTCTAAGACTGCAGCCTTAAGGTGACCTTGAAAACTATATTAAACATATATACTAGTATATAGTTATAATATGTTATACCTGGTAGAACTTTTCTACCTTTTAGAAGCAAAAGTAGACACATTTTCTGTTGCAGCTGTTGTGTTTAAATGTTTTCTTTGGCGCTGTGAGACTTGCCTTCAAATAACAACTGTCTCTATTACCGCTAACTCTGTGACCTTAGTTAAATCTTCTCATTTCTGTGTCAATGAATAAATTTTCTTCTTTTAGGAAATGGCTAACTCTTTACACAGTTAAAGAAAACATAAAGTTGGTATAATATTTAGAAATATCAAAGTTTACTCCCCTCTGGAGATGCTCAACAATAGATAACGATAAATCATTTTGCTATGTTTGTCAACACCGTAACTCTACCATCTGAAATTTCCAACCTTTTCAAATTAAATATTTCAGTGTAGTCAAAGATATACTTCAGCGTGTCCATCAGTTAGGGTTTCACAAATGTTTCAACTACCTTAACCAAGGTGAAACAAGCATGCTAAGTACTTTAACATGCTGACATAAAAGAGAACGGTGTTAAGATTGACTTGCTATAAAGTAACGGTTGAAGATGCCACAAAGGCATTTGTAGAAAAGTATTGACAGTCTCTCTATTTTGAATTGATTATCCTCTCTTTTGCTCCTTTTTACTCAGTTAAAATACTTTATTCTTAAGTTAGGCCAATTATTTAAATTAATGTGGTTCTAGAAAGGAAATATACCTGTTTTACATTTGTGACTATGAACAATTGCTGTTTACAAAATGTGGTAAGCAGAGAACTGAATCAGGACCATGGAGCTCTAGGAGAATATGAGACTATTTCTCAAAGAAGTTCTTATAAACCATTAGATTCTTCCTCTCCGGAAGAACATCTCTCCCAGGATGTCGCCACCTAGGTGCCATGGACACACCCACGGAATCTTTAACCTTTCTGTTATCTCCCTAAGCACCAAACTGCTTGGGAAGAGCCTGACATCCTTTGTTTCTGAAACAATATTCTACTCTAAAATGAGCAACTGCATCGAGAAGTGGAACAATCTTTTCACTTTTGAGACATGGTATTTTCATGTTGCCCATGAAAGTCTCTAACCTACAGTTCTCTCCTGTCTCTGCCTCCTAAGGAACTGGGGTTATAGATACATGCTACATCAGCTTTCACAGCTTGTTGGAGAGGTAGCATGTCACGTCTTCTCCGCATATAGAAGAAGAGACATCAAGGAGTGCTGTTTTAAGAACTGAACTTCTTTATGTTGTGTTTCACATTAACAACTCCAGAAACTGAAAAACTTCACGTCTGGCAGACAAACAACATCTTGGCATTGTGATATAAAGCTTTATCATCTATAAATGACGTGGGACACGTCGTAGCTATCCGGAGCTGCTTTGCTTGTGGACGTGGCCAGAGTAACAGCAAAGGACTCTTTCATGAAGTCCTGTAGACTCAAATTTAAGTAAGGTCTTTACCACCCCTGGCTGTGGGATTTGTTGCCACATACCGAGTTTGTCTTAATTAAAGTTTCTGACTTAACCAACCTTATTTAGTGAAGTTATGGGATGGGCATAATGAACTAATGTTCAATTAGAGCAAACTTAGTTACGGGGTGTTTCTGCGGAAGTACACTAGTAAGGCAGCTTTGGAGGCTTTTGCTTACTTTTCGGTTTCACCTGGAGCCAGTTTTGCCCAGGAGCACTCAGCCTTTATTTATGCCTGAACTGGACTTTGCTGAAGAAGTGGAAACCAATATTATTTTTGAAGAACACAGCTTTTGTTGCTCAGGGCATGAAGCCAAATGGCGCCGGAAGAGCGCGGTTGTGCTAACTTCTCTACTCCTAGGGAGCACTGTGTGTTCCGTGAGTAAGGTGACCTTGAGTTCCGCAGAAACTCTCCCGCGTGCCACTTCCTTAAGAGTTCATGGAATCAAGTATTCATGACGGAAAAATAGAAAAGGGAAACAGCTAGATTTCTTTTCTTAAAAAAAAAATATTTGTATTATTTCCTCTTCTAATTTATAAGAAAACAGAAGCAGTCTAGAATTACCCCGAATGCCTGCCTTTGATCATCGCTGGTAAGGAAAGAATTATTCTGTAATTTGCTTTGTAAAGCCCATTTCCTGTAAGTTGCTACAGAGATAGCTGCCACTTCTAATTGTGTTTGTGTAGTTTCTTAATTTGCATGAAAGAAGATAACAGACACGAAAACTCAGGAGAAAGACTAATGCAGATTACTAGCCCAGGCAGGCAGAATTTGTTATTCATTAAATGCTAATGAACCCAGTACCCCAGTTCTATTTGTCTCACTCTATTTGAGATTTGAAAGGTCTTGTAATGCAGTTAAAGTCTACAATAAACAGATATGTAAAATTAGAATCCTGACTTCCCTGGTGCTTCTATTTGGTGAATATACAATTACTTTTGGAGTACACAAACTAAATAAACTCCTAAGGAAAAACATGTTTTCTTTCTTTCTTTCTTTCTTTCTTTCTTTCTTTCTTTCTTTCTCTACTTAAAAATAGAAAAAAAATGGCTGCAATCACTCTGACAACATAGAATGATTTAGGGGAAAAGGCTTACTTTGTCTCACAGGGTACCACAGCAGGGATTGAACGGCAAAGCCGGAAGGAGCTGCTCCCATCATCTCTACAGTTAAGGGCGGTGAATGAGTGCATGACTGCTTGCGACTCAGTCCACTTCCTCTTCTCTCACACAGCCCAGACCCCAACCCTGGTGGGTGGTGCAATGCTGGTTTAGGAGATGTCCCACATCAATTAATGGAATCAGGTGGCGTGATGACAGCACAGCACCGTCTAGGCAGTTCCTCAGTTAGATCACCTTGCCAGGTGTTTCTACGCTGTATCAACGTGAAAATCAAAGCTAACCATTCCATTTTGCATATGTGTGTTATCTTTAATGCTTCTATAACCTATACTTGCTTTTTGCCTGATTTGCCGATTATGAAAAAAAAGGGGAAGAAGTATGAAGTGAAATGTGGATGAATCTAAACATAGTTTGATTACTTAAGAAGTATTTGTTAGGCCACTGAATTATATTTTTCTAGGATTGATGTCTAGAAAATGTAGCAGGTAACAATAACAGCTCATACAATCTGAATAACTTAGTATTTTTAATTTATTTTAACCTACTTGCTTTTAATTAGTTATTAGATTATCATTTCTTGGTGAATCTAGAGCATAATTCCATTATAGAGAATAAATGCCATCTGTTTACTACAAACTCTTCCATGCTCTTCATTGCCCATACATTGCAATACTTCAAACAATAACTCTAAGATCAAAAGTCATTTTTTTGAATCATTGCTCATTCTTCGTGGAAATCACTGGGGTTCAAACATTAGCTAGCAATGCTTTTCTCATTGACTAAGTGCTTTGATGTTTTTATAAAGTCCAGAGATTCAATTTAAGAAAAGAACAACTAGAATGCCGTATATGAATAGTGTGCGTTCCGGATTGCGTAACGTAGATGGATCGATTCCTTTCCTTATTGCTGGGGTCACACACCTGATGGGCAGCACACTGAAGGAGAAGAGAATGCTCTTCACCCAGAGGCCCAGGAGATGACCTTTACCATGGTAGGGAGATCATTCCCACGAGTGATGGGAACAGCTGCTGACGGCTGTTCATGAACCTCACAATTGTATTCATGGTCCACTCTTCACTCATAAACATCAATAGACAGACCTTGATTAAGCTGGGAACAAATCCTTCTTTTAAGGAAATGATAATTTTGGAGGGGAGATGAAGGAGGAACCAATGAGAAAACAGCTTCAAAGCAAAGCAAAGCACAATAACAGCAACAACGAAACCCCCATAGTTTAAGCTTAAAGCCTGATGCTATGACATAGACACTTAATTTGAAATTGGTCTGTGCCTTGTTTCCTTTAGTTGCCAAATTGGAATAATCTACTTCAGGTCATCATGGGACACAGTGGAACTCCATGACTCTAACATGGATATCACAAGCTTCTGATTCACTTTAGCCGTTTCCCAACAATTTTGAATATTTTTGCATGAGCTTATTTAATTATCCATGGCAGGAGCCATGTACTTCTTTGGGAAACAAAGACTGAGAAAAGCATGAAAGACTCTCCTTTGGCAAGACCCTGGAGATCCGGATCTACTTGACAGAGACCTGTGAACAGTTCACTGCATGATTCTGGGTATGACCCAGGGACGTATGTATGTCTGCTCTCCTCACTTTCACCATGCCAGTCATGCTAGTAGCTTGAATGAGTCACAGCAGATCATAAGGTTTATTATTGCATATTTGCGTAACTGTTCTGGAAAGAATGACTTTAACCACAAGAGTCTTTTAGAAAGGTTAGTAAATAGACGGTATCAAGAGTTAATGTCTAGAAACAGGGAATAAAGAAGAATCAGAGGAACCCACCGTACCCTCATTTCTGATAACTGTGCCAATACCCCAAGAAGTTAAGAAAGATAGACATAAGGACTAGGGATAAACAATGCCAACTACTAAGACTAAATTTCCAAGTTCTATTGCCTATAGGATAAGTGAAAAAGTCTGTAATATCCCCAGAGTAGATAGAGTAGGGCAGAATGCAGAGTTGAATGAGCAGCAGCATTGACTGGTGAGTTGACTGTGAGAACCCAGACCCGACCTGAGGTAAATATTCACCACTTTCAACCTGCATGATGCTGGAACCGCAAATGCTGCCAGCTGGGCACTCTGTTCTGTAGGTGTGCCTAGTTAGAAAACTTCCTTTGTAACTTGCAAGAAGGCTTCTAATGGTAGAGATATAAATAAAAAAGGTAATGGTTACTAGTAGGAAGGTTGGGGGAAGGAAGAGGAAAGAAGCAAAGGAACAAATTGGCAATTATTGTAACCATTACTCAAAACGTAAGGAAGTAAAACTGATTGTAAAACAGTTCAAGCAAACTATTGAAACCATAATTTAAAATGGCCCAGGCTACCTGGGGCCACTTGTTTGAACAACAATAGTTGGTCACAATATCTTCACGGAGCCAACTTCACACATTCGTCCCAAGTCATTGAACCCCGTCTGAAGCAAGGCTTTCAGCATATTAATATAATATTTACTATTTTCATAAATAAATGATGACAGGGCTTTATTTTACACCAGGAAATAGATAATGCATAGAACATTATTTAGTATGTGTTGGTTAATACAACAAATATCTTACAAGCTACTATTGTGATCCTAAAATCTCCCTTGTTGTGAATCCTGTTATTAAAATATGATTAATATGGGGAGATTTCAAAATGTATTCAAAACCCATTTCTTCCATTTAGTTATGATTTTTAAAAAGAACATAGTAGCAAACATCACTTTGTTCCCATTAGTATAATTCAAGGCAATTTTGAAAGTGATTAGTAGTATATTTGGAAGATATTTTCTCAAAGCGATATGTTACTGACACAAACTAAAATAAATCTACTTTGCCTACTAGAGACTGTTTCCAAGTGTCTGCTACCAACTGTACTTTTTTCTACTGCTATAATTTCATGGTAAATGTACATGATGAGCTATATTTAAAGTGCTCAAATGCTAAATAGTGTCTGCTTCAGAGAAAAAATGTAATGTATACACACACACACACACACACACACACACATGCACACACACTATACTGGTTGATCTCCTTGGCCTCGTGTTCAAACTCAAAATTACTTTTGAAAATCTCAAAAAAAAATCACTTCTATGAAAGAAAAATTGAAAAATAAAACACTGTCTTCTATTGAGGATATACGCTGGGCTCTGTGACCTACTGAAATATTTGTGACAAGTTTAATCATCCAGAGATGGAGAAATTTGTGACAGACAGTTATTTTATTGGGTTACCAGACAGTTCACCATTGTTTTTGTATCAGGTTAGAATAAATACTTTGTTTTGCAGCAACGATTTATGGAAAGGCTAAAAGATCTTTGTTGTTAGTTAAGATTGCTGCGTTGAGGCAAACTCTCACAGGACATAGGTTACCAACTCACAGGCTTTTTTGAGGTTTAAATTGGAATGAAAAATGACGGAGAAACTGAGTTTCTGAATGTTAGCTCTATAGAACTATTAACTTTTTTATCAATTAACAATTTCTTTTCTGCTCATCTTTTAGTAAGGAATACTCCCTGCATATAGCTTCAGCCTCAGCCCTTCTAGACCAAACTCTGAGAAGTAGTGGGTTAAAATCTTAATAATTTTTAACATATAAAAAGAAAGAAATTTTTTCCTAATAGCTAGGTAGAAAGAAGCAGCTGGACTTGCTTCTCAATTTCTTTTGATCTAGAGAGCACGAAAAGCAGCAGTGGTGAGGGTCTTATGCAGGCAGACTGGGAGACAGAAGGAAGAACATGCTGTTAAATTACTTAACCTCATGCATATCTCTGAGGAGTTTAACCCACGAGAAGAGGGGCTCTAATATGATGCTCAGACACCAGGTGTCATGACATCCTGAAACCAAGTGCCTCTTGGGAAATCTGCTCCTAAGGACTTACTCCTTTTCTGTACTATATCAATGTCTAGAGTGTTGCTCTGTCCACTTCTCCTACTGCCTCCCATGTCTATTTCTCAAATTCTCTCAATGAAACATTGGAGTCTCTAGAAACAACCAGTTGTTATCTTTAAGTACTTAAATTATTGGGTGGATAATAAAATATTTTAATTCCTTCACTTAACACTTTTGTGTGAGTTCTATCTATCATCTATCTATCTATCTATCTATCTATCTATCTATCTATCTATCTATCATCTATCATCTATCTATCTATCATCTATCTATATAATTTATAGGCAAATAAATGCAACTGGAAAAATTATCCTGAGTGAGGTAACCCAGAAAGACAAATATGTCATGAATTCACTTGCAAGTGGATTTTTGCTATTAAGTAAATGATTATCAAGCTACAACTCAAAGACCCAGAGAGGTCAGGTATATAGAAGGGCTCTAGAGAGGATTCATGAACCTCCCTGAGAAGGGGAAATAAAGTAAATTTTGCAGATTGGCTGGGATTGGATGGGGACAGGAGTGGAAGTGGTCTGGTCAGGGGGTCAAAGGGATGGAGAAAAACAATAGGAGACAAAGGAAGGACAACAGGAATTTGGGCATCATCAAGGCCGTGGTATGGGAACCCAGTGCAGTAGAAACTTTCTGGAATTTATGAGATGACCCCAGTGGGGATTCCTAATAATGGAAGACACAGAATCTGAAAATGGTCATATTGTGTAGCCAGGCCTGGCATCCAGTGCTGGACTGGGTTGCAATAGGTTGAGCAGTTGGCTAATGGGGTATGTAGAGATCCTTAAACTACACAAACTGATGCTAGTATAGTAGGTCTTTCTCTGAAAACTGACAGACGGGCCCATTGCTGAGGACAACATTCACCCAGACCACTGAACGTAAAGAGGTTAAAGTGGTACCTCCATGGAGCCTTGACCCCTGCCTTCTAGTGTCTTTCCTGTAAGAAGGCTACAGGAAGAGGAACCTGGACACCAACCAAGCCCAAAAACCTTAGACCTGCAATTTGTCCTGCATGCTTTATATGTTGGGGAAATCAGTGCAGAACTTGTGAGGGGGGTTACCAATATTTGGTTTAACTTGAGAGTCATACAAAGAGAGGAAGACAATGTCAAACACTGTCTGAATGGCTAGGAACTGGAGACTAGATAGCTCAGAGAACTGGGGGAAAACCAAGCATTCAAAAATGTCAATGGAGAGATGGCTCAGTGGTTAAGAGCATTGCCTGCTCTTCCAAAGGTACTGAGTTCAATTCCCAGCAACCACATGGTGGCTCACAACCATCTGTAATAAGGTCTGGTGCCCTCTTCTGTCCTTCAGCATACACACAGATAGACTATTATATACATAATAAATAATAAATATTTAAAAAATGTCAATAAAATGATTTCTATTAATATTATCCTATATTCATATATGAGTGCCTTGTACAGTTTTTATCAGAAAGGCTTTCTCTGGCGGCCAATGAAAGTAGATACAGAGACCCACAGTCAGACATTGTACTGAGAGATAGTCTAAATTGGAGGTTTTCATCAGGTCCCTTCCCTTGGAGAAACACCGTAGAGTTAGAGGGGTGGAGGACACCAGGAGAACATGTCCCACTGAATCAACCAAAGCAGGACTCACAATTGAAGTGGCAAGAACAAGCCTGCATGGGTTTGGACCAGATCCTCTGCGTAGTTATGACTTTTCGCTGGGTGTTTTTGTGGGAGCAGGTTTATCTCTGACTCTTTTGCCTGCTCCGAGGCCTCTTCCTCTTGCTGCATTACCTTGTTCAGCCTTGATATGAGTCCCGCCCCCCCTCTCCCCCCCGTGGTTTCTTGTTTTTTCCTATTTGGTTGTTACATCTTGGAGGCCTGCTCTTTTCTGAAAGGAAACAGAAGGGAAGTGGAACTTGGCCAGAGAGTAGCTGGGGGAGAGAGGTAGGAGGAGTGGAGGGAGAGGAAACTGGTTGAAATCTGTTATATGAAAAGAAACTCCATTTTGAATTTTTTTTAAAAAGTGCCTAAAGCCATAAAGACAATGCTGAAACCTGAAGATGTGGAGGCGAGCCTGCAGTATACAACTAATATTCCAGTACAGACCCTTCTGCCACCATCCAGACTCAGGAGGAAGGACACCGACTCTGCCTAAGCTTTGAGGACACATTAGAGAGGTCTCTACATACAAGAAAAAGCCCTAATTTTCTGCCTTTTAATGCTCTAAATTATTCTCCAAAGTTTTGTGGAATATTAAAGAACCTTAGCACATAGTTCTATATTCACCGAGTTTTACTTTTTATTTCTCTAATGGAATGGTTTTTTTTCTGCCTGATTTACTAATTCATCAAGAGAATTTTTTTTTTAAATTTTTTTTATTGATAAAAGAAGAATAAAGAAAAAAAAAACAAATTTCCACCTCCTCCCAGCCTCCCATTTCCCTCCCCCTCCTCCCACTCTTCTCCCCCTCCTCCCACTCTTCTCCCCCTCCTCCCACCCCTCTCCCCTTCCCCCCACTCCTCTCCCCCTCCCTCTCCAGTCCAAAGAGCAGTCAGGGTTCCCTGCCCTGTGGTAAGTCCTAGGTCCTCCCCCCTCCGTCCATATCTAGGAAGGTGAACATCCAAACTGGCTAGGCTCCCACCAAGCCAGCACATTAAGTAGGATCAAAACCCCGTGCCATTGTCCTTGGCGTCTCATCAGCCCGCATTGTTCGTCATGATCAGAGAGTTCAATTTTATCCCATGCTTTTTTTGGTAATAGTCCAGCTGGCCTTGGTGAGCTCCCAGTAGATCAGCTCCACTGTCTCAGTGGGTGGGTGCACCCCTCGTGGTCCCGACTTCTTTGCTCATGTTCTCCCTCCTTCTGCTCCTCATTGGGACCTTGGGAGCTCAGTCCATTGCTCCAGTGTGGGTCTCTGTCTCTATCTCCATCCATCACCAGATGAAAGTTCTAGGATGATATCCAAGATATTCGTCAGTATTGCGCTAGGATGGGGTAATTTCAGGTTCCCTATCCTCAGCTGCCCAAGGAACTAACTGGGGACCTCAGCTTGGGCACCTGGGAGCCCCTCTAGGGTCAATTCTCCTGCCCACCCTAAAGTGGGTCCCTTACCTAAGAATTGTGGTTCCGTGCTCCCCTATCCAACCTTCCTTTATCCCGATCCTCCTATTTCCCCAAGTCCCCCCTCCTTCCCTTCTACCTTTTCTCTCCCCATCTCCCCTTACCCCCTTGCCACCCCACCCCCAAGATCCCACTTTTCTCCCCGGCAATTTTGTCTACTTCCCTTATCCAAGAGGATAACGATATGTTTTTCCTTGTGTTCACCTTCTTATTTAGCTTCTTTAGGTTCGCCAATTGTAGACTCCGTGACCCCTTTTTATGGCTAGAAACCAATTATGAGTGAGTACATCCCATTTTCATCTTTTTGGGTCTGGGATACCTCACTCAGGATAGTGTTTTCTATTTCCATCCATTTGCATGCAAAATTCGAGAAGTCATTGTTTTTTACCGCAGCGTAGTACTCTAATGTGTATATATTCCATACTTTCTTCATCCATTCTTCCATTGAAGGGCATCTAGGTTGTTTCCAGGTTCTGGCTATTACAAATAATACTGCTATGAACATAGTTGAACAAATGCTTTTGTCATGTGATAGAGCATCTCTTGGGTAAATTCCCAAGAGTGGTATTGCTGGGTCGAGGGGTAGGTTGATCCCGAATTTCCTGAGAAACCGAAACACTGACTTCCACAGTGGTTGCACAAGATTGCATTCCCACCAGCAATGGATGAGTGTACCCCTTCCTCCACAGCCTCTCCAGCAAAGGCTATCCTTGGTGTTTTTGACTTTAGCCATTCTGACAGGTGTAAGATGATATCTCAAAGTTGTTTTGATTTGCATTTCCCTGATTGCTAAGGAGATTGAGCACGACCTTAAGTGTCTTTTGGCCATTTGAACTTCTTCTGTTGAGAATTCTCTGTTCAGTTCAGTGCCCCATTTTTTAATTGGGTTAATTAGCCTTTTAAAGTCTAGTTTCTTGAGTTCTCTATATATTTTGGAGATCAGACCTTTGTCTGTTGTGGGGTTGGTGAAGATCTTCTCCCAGTCAGTAGGTTGCCTTTGTGTCTTAGTGACAGTGTCCTTTGCTTTACAGAAGCTTCTCAGTTTTAGTAGGTCCCATTTATTTAATGTTGCCCTTAATGTCTGTGCTTCTGGGGTTATACCTAAGTAGCGATCACCTGTGCCCATCTGTTGTAGGGTATTTCCCACTTTCTCTTCTATCAGGTTCAGTGTTTTCGGGCTGATATTGAGGTCTTTAATCCATTTGGACTTGAGTTTTGTGCACGGTGATAGATATGGGTCTATTTTCATTCTTCTACAGGTTGACATCCAGTTGTGCCAGCACCATTTGTTGAAGATGCTTTCTTTCTTCCATTGTATACTTTTAGCTCCTTTATCGAAAATGAGGTGTTCATAGGTTTGTGGGATTAAATCCGGGTCTTCTATACGATTCCATTGGTCGACTTCTCTGTTTTTATGCCAGTACCACCCTGTTTTCATTACTGTAGCTCTGTAATAGAGTTTGAAGTCAGGGATGGTAATGCCTCCAGACAATCCTTTATTGTATAGGATTGTTTTGGCTATCCTGGGTTTTTTGTTTTTCCATATAAAGTTGCAGGGCTGGTTCAACATACGAAAATCTATCAATGTAATCCAGCATATAAATAAACTGAAAGAAAAAAACCATATGATCATTTCATTAGATGCTGAAAAAGCATTTGACAAAATTCAACATCCATTTATGTTAAAAGTCTTGGAGAGATTAGGGATACAAGGGTCATACCTAAATATAATAAAAGCTATATACAGCAAACCGACAGCTAACATCAAATTAAACGGAGAGAAACTCAAAGCCATCCCGCTTAACTCAGGAACACGACAAGGCTGTCCACTTTCGCCATACCTCTTCAATATAGTGCTGGAAGTTCTAGCAATAGCAATAAGACAACATAATGGGATCAAGGGGATTCGAATTGGAAAGGAAGAAGTTAAACTTTCGTTATTCGCAGATGATATGATAGTGTACATAAGCGACCCCCAAAACTCCACCAAAGAACTTTTACAGCTGATAAACAGCTTTAGTAATGTGGCAGGATACAAGATCAACTCCAAAAAATCAGTCTCCCTCTTATACACAAAGGATATGGAAGCAGAGAGGGAAATCAGAGAAGCTTCTCCATTCACGATAGCCACAAACAGCATAAAATATCTTGGGGTAAATCTAACCAAGGAAGTGAAAGATCTATTTGACAAGAACTTTAAGGCATTGAAGAAAGAAATCGAGGAGGATACCAAAAAGTGGATGGACATCCCTTGCTCTTGGATTGGGAGGATCAACATAGTAAAAATGGCAATTCTACCAAAGGCAATTTATAGATTCAATGCAATCCCCATCAAGATCCCATCAAAATTCTTCACAGATCTGGAGAGGACAATAATCATCAAGAGAATTTTATTGACACAAATAGCTCCTCCTTTTCCCAACAGCTTACTCATCTCCAGGATGGGTTTCAGTTTGCGCTTTAGACAATTGAAAACTTCCTTTTATATTTTTTTAGTAAACTTGAATTTAATTTAAAAATATATCTTTTATATTTTTTATGCAAGACTTTGGTAGTTGATGAGATGTTTAAATTTTCGTAATCCGTTTTCTTACAATTGCAACCTATTCTAAAACTCAATCCCTTCCAGAGATTTAGTGCAATTTTCTACTCAGTTCGCATAGAGACATTTCACAGTGTAAAATACAATAAGGAAACAATGGTTACATTAAATTAAAAACCCTATGAAGCAGTGAGAGCCATGAAGCCTATGAAGACATGCCAACTGTGCCTCTAGTCCCGACTGCACTGCAGGCTGCAGCAGAAGCATGCTTGAATCTGGGAATTCCAGACCTAGCCTGGCAACATAATAGAAGCCTAAATCAAACAACAGACAACTACAGGCTTTGAAATATGTTCCAGGTTTTAACAAACTACTTCACTCAAATGCCTAACTCAGACCTTGGCAATAACATATTCAAATATCAATTTCATAATTCAATACGTATTGAATGGAGAAGAGGTTATTATAACTACAATCATCCTGTGTTTAAAGTGCCAAATTTATATTCATACTGTATGCCATCTTAAAACCACCAACATTACTCAGCTTTCTTTACATTTTTTTTTACCTTCCTATGCCATATTTTGTGAGCAGTTGGAGGGTGATTAATGAGTTATAGGTTTGGGTAGCAAGTCTTTCTTGTTGGACTTTTCTTTGGAACACAAGTTTCGAATCAAAGACACGACGACTTATTATTAGTTATAAAAACTTGGCCTTAGCTTAGGCTTGTTTCCAACTAGCTCTTATAACTTTAATTAACCCATTTCTATTGATCTCCATTTTACCTCATGTCTCTTTATTTCCCTTCAGTTCCATGTGTCTGACTTGCTCAACTCTCTTTGTTGAAAACAATGCGCCTGGATTCGTCCTGAGTGCCCCTCTGCCTGGCAGTGCTGTCTGACTTCTCCTGCTGAGCTATTGACCACTCAGCTTTTTATTAAACCCATCACAGTGACACATCCTCACACAGTGTAAACAAACAAACAACAACAGGTTTGAGTCTTTAGATTAACATACTTGCTGTTGTACTTGCACTGGGAAGGGACAGGAAAAGCCTTTTAGCTAAGGCCTGTTTAAGGAGTTTCTGTCCTCTTATGCATCCCATTTAAGAACGAGCTACTGCCTTGACTTCACATTTCTGCTAAATGGCAGACAGGTTAGGAAAATACAAGACATAAACAAAATAATGTATGTCACTATGACAATAGAGGGATGTTGCTTAATTATAACCTTACTACTAAATTAAAAGATGTGGACAATTAAGAGGAGAGTATCATTTCAAATCATCAAACTATTTTTCTAAACTGGGATATTTTGACTTCTGTTTTTGAAAATAGTTCACTTGATTCAACACCATCAGTTTTTTGGGTATAGATAGATCTATACAGTCCTGAATCTATTATAAAGTGGGTAAACTTTGAAAAGCTATTATATTATGAAGAAAAGTTGAATATAACTTTTAACATGACTGAAACACATTTTCTCCTTAAAAACTTTAAAAAAAAACCCTTAAATGTTGCAAAGGGAATAGAGTACATTAATCCACATCGTTCACTCTATAATTTGAGGGATTCTGAATGGGTCATTAAGTATAATTTGACAACGCAGTTCAAAATGGGAAAGAACAGAAATTTATTACAAAGCTTGATACTGTATTCCATTTGAAAATGTATAGTTATAAGACTAATAAAAGCATTTAAAAGGGTTTTTCCCCCTTGACTGTGAAATTTAATTATATAGAGAATCTTTCATAAGAAAGTTTTAGTGAGAACTGTTAGGTAGTTGACACTCTTAGCTCAGCACAACCATTTATAACACCATATCCTATTATTTGAAATAATATTAGTAATTGGAAGCTTTAGATATTCAGTGCTAATTGCTTTAGGAAAAAATATCCATGTTTGTAAAGTCTACTAATTAGGCCACACTTGAAACAAAATTAGCAATTTTGTATAATTTTTTTTTTAATCAGAAGCCATCCAGTTGGTAACCACACTGTTCAGAACTTACCTGTTAAGGAAAGAAATTGTGGAGCTTCCTAAAAAGAATCATTTTCTATTTGGATAGAAATATTTTCTTTAAAAGCAAGTTAAACACAAGATTAACTCTTACCTTTATACTTACAAATAACAATTAATAGTTATTTATACTTAAAAACAGCTTTTTATTATTTATTCAAAGTTAATCACTTCATATATATAAAGTAAATATATGGGTATATTGTTTTGAGTACATCTGTATACTGTATGTTTTGTAAGAATCTGTTCAAAATTTGTACCTTGCTTTTCCATTATGGATGCTATGTTTTTGTTGACTTGAAATCCCATTATTATTTTAGGATTAATCCTATTCTGGATCTTGTCTTGCTTGCTCTACATGTAGGGAGATACTCTTCTGTATTAGCACAGCATGGTACACTGTTGAGCATATTGTAGGTGTCACTTCTATAGGGGCATACAAATAGCAAGAACTTGCTATTACGTTGTTCATCAAGTTCAGAAGTCTTTATGTCCACTTTCCTTTCCTTTACCCACCACACTCTTCCTGTGATATTTTGTTGATCATATCCAAGTCAATTGATGTATATAGAGGATTCCTAGAAAAGAGAATATCTCTTCATAGAACCAGAAATTCTGTTGTACATTTTAGATTTATGTTTGTTTTCTATTTGTTAGAACATCACTAAAATATTGAGAGCTTTATTTTGTCTTGTCTTGGGTACTTGTCTTGCCTATATCCCATCATAAAATAATGTCTATCATGAGAAATATGTCACTCCTTTAATGATAGAATTAGTATACCCTCTTTCTTCAACATTTTTTGGTGTATTTATGCTGCAGCTTACATTTCAGATATTTCCAGATTGCACATGTAAAGGCTTTGTATTCGGCTTGGCACTATTATTATAGAAAGTGATACAGCCTTTAAGAAATGGCATATATGGGAGTTCTTAAGTCATTGAGGGCATGCCTTTCAGGGGCAGGCACTGCAGGATGCTAGTCCTTTCTCTACTCTGTAACTTTCTGGTTGCTGGTTGGTGAATAACTAGCTCCCTGTCCTGATGTATTGCCTAATCACAGACCCGAAAACACTGAGGCCATCTGAGCAAAAACTGACACCTCTATGCTACAAAACTATAGAAACCTTTCCTCTTTATCTTCTGATTTTCACAGGTATTTTGTTATTATAATAGACAACTCACTCATACAACATACATTTTAAATTCTTTAAATTTAAATGATTTGCTTGAAATAAATTAACAATATGTTTTGTAGTGTTATATATTACCATAACTAAAAAGTCCTATTGTAGATTTATATAAAATTATGAAATTCAATGGATATCTAAAGTGTGATATGAATATGTTGTAAAATAAATCTGTACATTTTGCACAAAATTTCCATCTCTACTTAATTATACCACAGATGAGATAGCTTTACCTACTAATAAGCAAGGCTATTAAGAGTAGAATAAAACAGAACAGGTGTTTCAGTACTCTTTAAGAAAAACCTGAACCATTAGCTTCCATCTGGCTGAAAACAATACATGGAGGATTTGATTACTGTCCTCCGGTGAAAGTGGCCCTTAGAAACAGACAATGGAAAAAGTAATAGCATATTGATTAATGACTATTTAATCTTAGTAAATGATAAAACATTTAACTATGTGATGGAATTGTGGTAAACATCACATGGCATTTATTTTATGGGGTGACATGCTTTATTGATAAATTGACTTCTCGTCAATGTTTAATTCCAGAGAATTCCGCCTGACTGCCGCGCCATCTGCTTTCCGATCACTGTGCTGTAATTGACGGATGGGAATTTTAAAACAGAAAATCCAGCTGTTTTACATTTGTCCTCTTTGACCAAAAGTTCAATTACCATATGATACATCTGCATAATCGCATTCATTCTCACCGGAGTGTGACCTTGTAGACGGTGCTGTCGTCAGGAATAAGATGATAGAGGAGTGTGTTTACGGAAATTTTACATTAATAACAAGCCAAGTAAAATAGTGTTTGAGACTTAAATCTCAAACCAGTCCATTCTACATGCCAAGGCTCCGGAGCCATGAACAGTGTCCAGTTCAGGGAACCAGTCCAAAAGCAATGCTGCAGAATATATACACAGCCTCCCCTGTATCCTCTCAGCTGTACGAGCTGTGCTCGTAGTCAGAACATGATTTATATAAAAATAACCATGAATACCATATGTGACACTCCCTTTGAAAGCAATTTGCTTGGCATTTGTCTAATAAAACTTGATCTGTTTGATTAGTTTACCTATCTATTCAATGTGGAAGGAAAAAAAAAAAACATGTCCTCATGGTACAGCAAATAAACACTGGGGTACTATTTCCTATCAGCATGGCTGTAATCAAAACAGAAAACAGTAGGGGCTGATGAGGACAAAGAGAAATGGAAGCCATTCGCTCTAAGCGGCTCTTTGCAAAAGCAATCGTTAAGCATATGAAACAGCAACACCTTGTTTCCTTGCACACCCAAGATGAATACCTCTGTATTTGCTGTGTATGGCTATAGCATTCATTATCAAATATTTATTAGTTTCTAAAGGGACAAATGCCATGCCCATGTTTTTAGAATAGCATTTGACAGAAGAAAGAAACTGGTGGTTTGGGCATAGCAGAGCCAAAGCTGGGAAAGTGGTGCTAAGAGAAATAAGCCAGTCCGAAAAGGGCAGGCGTTGAGGATAGGCAAGTTTGCAGGAAGAGAGATTAAGTTAGGAGTTTCCTAAAACTTAAATCTGGAGAAAAAAGAAAGGGAAGAACGTTGCTCAGTGATGGAAGGGTTGTGAAATGAGAAGTCTGAATGTCTAAGGAAGAGTAAGGGTCTTCTAAAGTGGGCTGGAGATGGGGCTCAGTGATACAGCGCAGGCTGTGCTGATCCTTCTGAAAATCAAGCACGGTTCCTAGAAAGTCCTTGGGAGGCTCAGAACTACCTGCAGCTGCAGGGGATCGGAGCCCTTTCTTTGGATTCTACAATCACCTGCATTCACACATACATCTACACACTTACAATCAATTAAAAAGTGAAACATTTTTGTAAAATAATTAGTAGGATGGCCAAATTTTATGTTTTAAACATGTAGATTTTATGTTGTTCCAGAATTTCATACCTGTATGTCACATGTTTTGATCAGGTCATGTCAGTACCACCCTCCCCCACCCAACTCTTCCCCTATCCCCATCCCACTTTCCTTTCCCAATTTTATATGCTTTTCTAAAGCATAGTTTCATCGCTTTAACATCATAGTTAACTAATGGATATGTAGCACAGTTCTCTATCTGGGCTATTGTGTGCAACCCTGTAGCAATACAGTCACACAGATTTCTAGTCAGTATTAAGCTAAACTAATTTATATGTCTAATAAAAATGTGCAATGATTTTATTTTTAATTTACCCATCAGTACTTATTATCAATGAGAATTTTGATAATAGCCATTTTTGCTGGAGTGAGGTAGTGCCTCCTTGTGATTTGAATTTGCATCTCTGATGCCTGATAATTTTAAGCATTTCCTCGAATACCTTTTATATACTGTCTTTTGAAAAATACCTACACAGAGCCTTTTATTTTGATAATCTTATTGCCTTCTTGCTAGTGAGTTCCTTCTTTTGTGTGAGTGTTTATCAATTGTTTCCATGTTAGTATTTCCAGATCCGATCCTTAATTCTGCTTTTGTAGCCTGGGAAGTGGGTAGCTGAGGGTTTTTTTCTCTGTGTGCTTTTCTCTCATTTCTTTACCGACTTGCATTTAGTGATCTACAGATTCTTATTTGTTAAGTAACAGTTTCACCGCTTAATCTTACGCATACATGTTATTTAATTGTTCCTAATCAAATTCTCTATCTGATTAAACTAATAGTTTCCATTAACCATGTAAGCATATTTAGAACATTAATTTTTCCTTTTAATTTATTAGCAAGGCAATGCCATGTCTTTTTATGAATTTTTATGATAGATGTTTTTCACTATTACCTAGTTTCTTTTAATAAGATGTTAGATATTGAATATCCTATCTTTCTTACAACACTCATCACTTGGTGGACTTGCCTCTGAGAGGTGACTGAACTGGCAGTTGATAGACTTGATTCCTTGAGATTAGATTTGGCAAAGGTGTTGGAGGTCCTTTGATTCCAATGATAGTTTGATCTTATTTTTTAGATGTGACCATTCTGAAATTGCTATTGAGTGTTCTGGATGTTCAATGCGACCCTTAAGTCTGGTATCCTGCAATTTCATTTTCTTCTGGTCTCAGAAAACTCTTAGGATTAAACATTTTTCCCTTTTCCGGTCTTTACCTACTATCATGAAATTTTAGTCTACACAGGTAAACTTGTAACATGCTAAAGATTCAAGGTGCCCTAGTGAAAACTCATGTTGTCCTTTCCCTGGGGACCTCTTTATCACTATAAGGTTGTCTCTAGAGTTCTAGATGTCCTGGATTCTCAGAAGTTCCCCTTTTGTTTCTCTAGTTCAATGAACTAAACTTGTTACCCCTGAGTACTAAAAGGTTGTGGACCTCACTCTCTTTATTTTTGGTGCAGAATAAGAAATTTGACTTCTATGTTATATATTTCATGTTTGGAAATCAAGGACAACATGTGTATGTGCCTGGTAACTTGTGCCCAGTGGTTCATGGTTCAAGAATGGCTTAATTCATCAGTGCATACTGTCTGGACGTGGAGGACTTATTGATGCATCATTTAATCTTATTCCAAGCTCTTCACTCTTGCAGTGGCCCCCACTCTAGTGTCTTGTTTTCATTTAACAATGCGGTCAAATAACTCTTTCTCCAAAGCATCACTTTCAAACTTCATCATTTCAAACAAAATGCACTGCTTATCCAAAGTACATTTCTACTTCATAAATTTTCCTCCCTCTTCATCTTCAATGTTAATTCACAAAGTTACCATCTGTCACACGGATTATTCAACAAACTTTGAAGAAGGCAACAACCACTGAACTAGTAAATGTTATATCTTAAATAACCTTAGTATTACAATTAGAAAATCAAAATGCTAAAACTGAGACTCCTGTTCAGTTGGTGTTGCTGACCTGAGTACACAGCCCTGCCCTGCCTTAGCCATGAATGCTCCACAGAAACTGTAAGTTGGATTCTCCCTAATGACCTCAATGGTGTGCCTTCAGTTTTTTTTTATTACTCCTTTGTCAATATTTCCAAATTCTTTAAACTGACTTCTAACAACACACACTTAGTGTAAAGTCCCTTTGCAGAGGATACATTTCCCATGTATATGTCCTTAAATCAATATGTTGTTTTAGTGAGATCAGTGAAGCAACTAGCCAATTAGCATATCATAACTCTATTCTTCTTTATGATTCCAATAATAGATTCCCCAAATTGTGCTGATACAGGACATGATAGGTTTTCATATACTTTCTTTTAGACAAAAGGAATAAAGATATTTCATATGATATTTTCCTTTCACAGACTAGTATGTCCAAAGGTCCATTTACCCAATCATTCTGATGGCAATAGGAATGGTTTTCATAATATACATTTTATTCTAAAATGTGAAAGTGATTCTATCATACTCAAGACTGAGTGCAGCCTGCACGGCAACATTATGAGTGACTGAAACAGGGGCCACAACATTTCTTTATGCTACTCTTATTTCTCCTTTCTAGTCTGGAGGATATTCTCAGGGAAAATGTAATCATTGCTATGAATAACATTATTCTCTTAAGTCTTAGGAGCATAGCAAAGTAAACTATGTCAAATCTAAGCTTTCCTTATTTATATTCACCAAAAAAGCACAACTATTTAGAGAATATATGTACATATAGACGTTGACCATACCCGTTAAGTCATGCTCGACTGTGGTTTATAAACAACCACCAGAAGGTGAGGGTGACACACGGCAAAGCTGTGGAACCTATGTGGATTCTACTCACACCTTTTCTTCTCTTAATTTGGGTCAAAGTAATAGGTCAATTATTTAATTATTTAAAATACCTATTGTTTATATGGGAGGTGGGAGACTATATGGAAAACACAGAAAAGTAGAAACCATTGCATTGTGAATATATGTGCATTTCAAATAAAAAATAGTATGAAAATGACAGGCATCATCAATGCATAACAATGACCACAAAGTTATAAAAGTGGTGTCATGGAAGGAGATGTTAGGGGAGCAGGATATGGAGATTCCTGCCGGCTATAATGGAAAAATAAGTTGGAATAGTTTGTAAAGCATCTTAACTGATTTACCTACCTAACCTGAGAAAAAATTAAAGACAAAATTATTTTCTTAGTGTTTAAAAATCACAGGAATCCATACCATAGTTTAGAAATAATCCTAAAAGATAGTGCTTAGGGTCTCACATGTTTAACCAGGAAGCCATATAAAATGATGTATGTGTTTTATATGTTTATTTGTGAATCTTAAATATATTTTAACATTAAATTATAATACCAATATATGTGACAGTTGCAGGACTTTGTAAATATAAAAACTTTGAAGTGATGACATTCAGTGATTCTGTTTTATGAAAATATTTGTTGAATTTGAAGAGACTGTACATTTGCTGGACATCACAAGCAAGTACATCTTGAGGTAGCTTAAGACTTAGGCACCTATCAAGTTGTGTACTCAGCTTGTGTGAGTTTAACCTGCGTTCAAGAGAACAATGTAACAACCAACACCTGGGGTGTTTGGATTTCTCATGCAATGAACAAATGCGTGGCTTTCACCTTAAGTATGCATGCTTCCAAGTTTCTGAGACAGAATAGCACAGTTTTGATGTGCTTTATAATCATTTGCTGAAGGCTGATGCAACCTTACACAGCAAATTTCTACCACAAATATTGGAAACAACATATGGATATAACTTGATGGAGTCTGTTTGCTTTCCTGAGTGCTTCTGGGTCAATTCGGATCAATAACATGACTTACATAGAACTCTTAAAAATTCTGTAAATTATTCCTTATTCCTTTTTCATGTGATGGTTTCTGTATTATTCGATAAACGCAGAGCCCCCTCTTAGGCAAAGATACAGACATACGGACAGTCAGATGTCAGACAGTACTCAAACAGGTACAGGCACAAACAGCAGACAGGCCAGTAACTGCAAACTACACAGAGATGGAAGACAGATTTAAATTTGGGTTTGCTCTTGGTCACATTAATCCACACTTTGTTTTCGTTATTCAGTGCTATGTCAATGCATTTTGGTGTCTCTGAGGTTATTTTTAAAGCATTACTAATTCAGCAATGCACAATAGATTCTACTTAATAGTGAGAGTGATGGTAGGCCGTGGCTCAGAAGACACACAGTCAGCACACTTCAACCCTAGAATTAAAAAATAATTTCACAAAGAACTAAAGGTTTCTGTTTGTTTTCCATGGTTTTAGATGATGAATAATCAGCTCATTTGAGAGGATGTTGTTATAAACAATTTTAATTTCATCTCTCTTAAGATATCAGCATTTGATCAACTTTATAATCAAGCTTTTCCTTAACAACAGGTCCAAGGCAACCACTAACCTGTTTTTGTTTTGTTTTGTTTTAACATAGGTATTTGTTTAAAAAGCTCTAAGGTTTTTTAAAAATGTTTTTTGTGTTTATTTATGTGTTACTTCATGCACGTGTGTGTATTTGCAGGTGCCCATGGAGGCCAGAAGAGGGTGTCAGATCCCTTGCAGTTGGAGTTACAGGAAATTATGACCTGCCTCTCTTGTGTGGTGGGACCTGAATATAACTCCTCAATAAGTTGGAAAAGATTTTAGCTCCTGAGCCATAGCTCCGGTATCATATTGTCTATTCTAGACTTTGAAAATCAAATTATAAATTCATAAACCCTCTTGTCTGGTTGCTTTTATTTAAAATATTTTTTTTTGAAGTTCATCTTTGTAGTTGTGTATTTTAGCAGTCCCCCATGTCTGGATAATATTTCACTGTAATAACATGCCTCGATTTGTTTTCCCATTCTCTAGTTGATATGCATTTGGATTGTTTACTGTTTGGACTACTATAAAATAGAAAAGCAGCTGGGAACTTTTGTTTCTATGCATCTGGGTGGACTGGACATGATTTAATTTTCTCTGAATAAACACCAATCAGCATCTCAGCTGTGCAGCTATCGAGCTGAGCTGTCATGTGTCACTAGCGAATTACAGCAAGATGCCAAACACGGGTATTAAGTCGTTGATCACTTATTGTGATAGCATAATCAAAAACTAAATGCTGTAGAAATGCCCAGCTCTCCTGGTCCTATGTTGCTGTATGAAAGGTGCGACGGTGGGGAGACAGCTGGGTCCACACCTGTGGTGTCTTCTCTCTGCTGAGGACCTTCCCAAGAAAAAGGTCCTATGGTGAGGGGATAGGGAAGATCATGAGGGTTAGAGTAGAACATGACAGAGTATTGACTCAGGGTGGAGACGGATGGCTTTACATTTTCTTCACCTTTCTGTTGATAAGGAAACCTAGGCACAAAGTTTAAAGCATACTATCCAAGAACTTTTCTAATAAGTCTTCTGGGCATGCGAGATGACTCAGAGGAAAAAGATGCTTTCTGTCAAACGTGATGACCTGAGATAATGCCTGGAACTCTCATGGTGGAAGGAGGGAATCAACTCCTATGAACTGTCTTCTTAACTTCGTGTGCTTGTTAGGGCACATGTACTTCCCACCAAACGTTAAAAACAGGGAAAGAGGCAGTAAAATCTCGACTACCGATTTCTCCAGCGTCTTCAGCTCAGTGGGTGTACAACAACTGTGTGCGGGACGTCGTAGCCTCCACTGCAAGGGCTTTGTGAATGCTCATCATCACGCTTGAGAAACCCCAATGAGACTTTAATGAGGAGCTTGAATTCTCAACTAGGCATAAATTTCCTGGTTGTATAGCTAAGAAGGCATTTAATATTTCACCAATATGTTGGATGTAGGTTTTTATAGATATTTCTTTCTTTTAAATTGGAAAAAAAGGTTATTAGTGGTGGTGATGCTGATTAAATATATTTTGTCAATTTACTTCTCTTCACCACATGAAATTATCATAAGAATTTTCTTCTTATGGTTAATTATATTAATTCATAGCAGGATATAAGAAATAGTGTTACATTCTTAGATAAATTCCATAGTTTATGAAGTATTCTGTCTTCCATATTTTGGTATTCTATTTGCTGATATTAAAGCTCTGCTCATGAGAAAAATTAATTCATAATTCTATTTTCTAAACCACAGATTTCATGAAATGTTACTATCTTCATTAACACATTTTTTCTTTTTGTAAATAATTTGTGGAAATTTAGTATTTATTTTTTCATTGTTATAACAACATAACAATGTTGAGCTGTACATTGGTTGGGGGAGTTTTATTCTTAAACTTTCATTTTCTCAACCAGGCATAAATAATAATTATTTCTTCATGTATTATTAGATAGAATTTGTCTTTCAAGTCATTTATTAGCTATTTTTATGCAACTTATTAAGTATATTGAAATAAATATTAATTTGTAAATTATTACTCCTTGTTCATACAAGATAGGTAGTTGTAACGGAAGTTGCTGTATACTTTCAGCATTGACTGGTTACTGGTTCTGTCTGGACATTCATGAAGAACATTTTCATTTTGAGAAGGCGAGATTATTCTAGATTACTCTTCAGTAAAGATAAATCTGTATTTCTAACTGAGAAATTTGTGTTTTCAATTTCTCCCTCACTTCTCTTTCTCTCCAGTGTTAATATTAAAAGTATATTCTGCTGTTTTTTGTAAAGTATCTAATTTTCATTTCACTGTTTATTTTAGTCTATCTTTCTTCTTTAACATTACCACAATTACCTTAACTATTTTCTTCCTTCCTTTGTTTCTTTTTTCTTTCCTTCTTCCTTTCTTTATTTTTCTGTATAATTGATTATATTTTTACTTTTCTACCTTCCAAAGGTGGAACGTGCTTGCGTTTTATACGTTTATCTCTTAATCACATATTTTTTCTTTTAAAAGTATTTATTTTGTGTACATATGTGTATGTGCATGTATGTATGTGCCTATGTGAGATTTTGTATACCGTGTGTGTGCACTCATGGATGCATAAGGAGAATGTTAGATTTCCTGAAGTGGAGTTTCAGGAACTTAGGAGCTCTGTGGGTGTTGGGAACTAAAGCCAGGTTCTCTGTAATAGCAGTAAATGCTTTTAACTGCTGAGCCATATGCCTTGTCCTCTAAAAACATCATTAAATAATAAACTTTTATGTGTTCTTCAGAAATATGAAGTTATGGTTTTATTGTTGTTAAGTTTATATTATTCTTTTCAACTGTAGTACATCAAATGATTATAATCAGATTTTTAATCTATAAAATTTAGATAGCTCAAGCTTTATGTGCTTTATTCATGTTTATTTTTAATCACATTTGAATCAAAACACATATCTGTGAGATCTCAAAGTTTTTATTTTGCTTTGTATTATGTTATGGTAGGTTTATAAGGTTCACTGAGACCATATATTATCCAAAAATTCTGGAAACTTATCCCTAAGAAATGCAGTTTATACTTGAAAGGGGAAACTAATTCTCACCAGGACTGCCCGTCAAGCCTGGATCATGCCTCTTCACTGGTTTTCGAGGCGCCAATCAGTCAAGTATTTTAAAAGTTCACTTTTTCTAGACCAAGGACTTCTTCAGACTTGTTAGATATTAAAGATGAACTAATGGAGCCTTATCCATAAATGATGATGGCAAGAACCAATGGAGATGAATTTCTCATGTTTCCTGTTTTAATCTCTAATTATGAAGAAACAAACAAAGTAACCATAAATAATGTATTCCTGCACAGATGGAAGCTATATAAATTATATCCATATAGTTCTCATAAAACTCTAGGAAGGAGTTATTTAAACTTAGTAACTGAAAACACCCCAAAGAGAAAGCACACACTTTGCTTCATTCCTTTAAAACTAAATCAGTCATGAACTCGTGACTCTGTGGATGTCTGTGTTGAATGTGCACAAGACATCAATGATCAGGTACAGGTTGGGGAGGGGCTGAGGAGTGCTTTTCCCTTGATGCCGGACCATTGTCTATGAAGAAATTGTGATAGTTATGGAGGCTTTCCTCCTACCACTGAGCCTGCTGGACTTTGAGGAATAATTCCAAGTTGAAGGTTCCAAAGATGGCCCTTCTTAAACCAAGTGAGTCACAACAATCAGAGACATGAATCTCTGTCTTGTCTTGTACTTGTATGTAGGTGCAGTTGATAGGGGAATGAGAATGCATTATATACATAATATTATATACATAACAAAATGATTTGTCAAAGAATAAAATTAATGAGGACACAATAGGAGCAACCTTCTAGTGACAAGAAAGAACCATTGTCATTTATTTGCTACCCAAGAAATACTGTTATAAAAACTGTCCAAGGGTGGTTAACAGAGGAGTCACTGTGCATTGATGGCTTCAGCATGGGCTGACTCTGTGCAGCTTACCCATCTAGACGGTTTAGTATTTTGTGTTTCCTGGGTTTGCTCTCTGTTACTGATTACTACATTTTACAGAGCTGAAAGATTAGATGGTATCTTGCAAAATTGATAATTTAATATATATGCAAATGAATTTTTCTGATATCCAAGAAAACTAATTTTGTCTCTTTGAGCATCTGGATTTTGTGTGGTAAGTAAGAACTTCCAGTATATGGCTTTATGTATAATGTGTCTACTTGAATAATCTTTTCCTTAAAAAGTTCAAATCCTTCATTATTTAATTCCATTTGAAGCAGCGGCATCAACCTGCTGGTTCTCTGATTAGTTTGCTAATTAAGATTTTGATGAATTTAATTCTGAAGAAACAAAATATTTGATAAGTGGAAAACTGAGAAAGCTAAAAGTAAATCAAAAGATAGTAATAGCCAGAAGATTTTAGGCAAAAGAAAAAAATGTTAATTACTAGCTAAGAGTTAAAGTAGCAAAATAAATCATGATTCTTTTAAAAGCAAAGTTTTTAAAGGAAAGTATTAAATGCTAATAATTGCTCTATGGTTGTGTGGTTTTTGATGTCACTTTGTGAGCTTTTTTCCTTTTCTTAAATTTATGAATCTTCTATGATAAGACTCTACTTATTACATAATCAGGAAACTTTTTCAAATGAAATGTAGAAAAATTGCCTTCGAGACATAATAGAACATTTATTTTTCTCTGAAAAATCTTTTCCCTCAACGATACTTATTTTACAAAGCTTTGTGTGTCCTCCTGCTCTGCTTGCTATTGATCAGACATCTATTGACGCCCCACTGCCAGGACGGAGAACTTTTAAATCCATGAGAGGAGTGGAAGCGATTGTCTAAAGTAAGGGGAAGATGCGGTTCTGACTGTACGGCTTGTTATCTCATGATAGGCAGCTTTAACATATCAATAACTGCATTTCCTTCCATCTCATGCTGGCTAATGTTTGTTCTCGTGACTTTCATGATCTCATTTTACGGACTAAGAAATTGAAGCTTAGAGGAATCGTGCCCTAAGGCCAAATATATCAAAAGGCCAGATAGTTTCTATTAATTCTATAAAGGATATACTAATCTCATATATTGTTCATATTCTTTTGCCTTTAAATGTAGCTGAAATATTTGCTAGCATTGTCCTTTCAACAGGACTTGCCTGAATCCTGAGTCATCTGTCTTATCGCTGTCCCTCAGGAAATGTAACTTGTCCTGTAAAATTCCATTAACACAGTGGTCCCATTTCCGCCTCCCCTCCACAGCATGGCCGCTTCCTGACAGCGGGCTGTGAAAGGCTCACCTGCTGCCATTCTCAGAGGAGGCCTACTTAATTTGGATCATTGCCAGTTAAAATGATGGCAAAAAGTAAACAAACAGTAGGACTGCTGACTGTTCCCCAGAGACTTGGATGAATTTGGCTCAAACAGACTGACTAGTAGAAGTTCTCTAAGGGAAACACAGAATGAAAAATGTTGCAGGGCTTTTCTTATATAGAATCCAGATGTGTGTGTGTGTGTGTGTGTGTGTGTGTGTGCGCGCGCACGTAATTTTTTGGCATATGACTCTAACATGTAATGAAATGGTTCTCTGGTCAAGTCCATTTGGTGTTTTTATTTCATTGGATGCCCATATGTTTTTTCTACATTTGGTAAATTTTATCCATAATTTTATTGAATAAATTTTAGATTCCCTTTGTTTTTAATCTCTGTATTTTTTTCTACACAGTGGTAATTGAGGTTATACTTCTAAACATATTCCAGAGTTCTTGAGAGTTATGGCATATTATTTATTTTTCTTCATTGATGTCTGCAAGTAGTATTACTTTGGTCTTGTGTTCCTTCTTTGATATCCTTTCTTCTACTTGATCTTGTATGTTCATAATGTTCTCAACTAGCTTTCATTCTTGAGATTTCTATTATTATTTAGAATTTTAATTTTCTTGTGAAATTTTCTTCATCTTATTTTGAGCTTTTCTATTCATCTTGCATTTGTTGCAATTATTCTTGTTCACTTATCTAGACCCTAAATTATTTTGTTATTTTATATATCTGTTGTTTAAGTCTCCTATGAAGGTCATTTAGTACTTTCAGAAGTAGGAATCTAAAGATTTTCTGACAGTTCATCTCTTTCACTGTCTTTGGTTTCAGCTGTGGACCATTTGTGAGCTTTGAGAGCTATTACAACATCTCGTTTGCTTAATTTTTTTATTGTGTTTTGTGTAAGAACAGAATGCAATATGGAAATTGTTCTGATTTAACTTATTTAAGAGTACTAGGAACTAGTACTCTTTTTCCCACATTCAGTGTCAGCTGCAAAAGACAGTTTAGGAGATAGGGGAGCCCTATTCATTCCTATAAGATGTAGTAAGAAGGCTGCTTGATCTTCTGGCCGCTTGGCCCCAAAATAATCACATGAGTTCTGCCCTGCTATAGGTCCAAAGCAGTTTCTTTATTTATTAATGGTAATTACAGCATACAGAGGGGAATCCCATATCACCAAGAAATCAATATTGACTGAGGACATAATGTTTTATTCTAGTCTACTTCATGGTTTTATGTATTTTCAAATTTTACTTTTATGTATTTTTTAATTTTAATTTTCTATTTAATTATGTTGTATTAGCTTTTATTTTGTTTTAGGTTTTACAAGTGATTTTGTTTGTTTGTTTGATGTGGCAATAATGTTTTCTGTTTTCTCAGACTTCTATTGTACATTTATACTAATTCTTGCTCCACTCTTTCTTTACACCATCCTCACTCCTGTGTTCCTGCACAGGAGTATTTTGTGAGGAATTCCCAGTTCTCATGATGGGCCGCCCTCTGTGGAGGCTCCCCACCTCCTTACCTACTGCTTGCATCCTCTCAGGTGTATTGGGTAATCATTTAGTCCACACGCAGTCTTGAGTGTGCAGGTTTTTGAGAGGGTAGGTCTGTTAGTTTTCATCTCTGGTGACTCTCATCCCATCAGCAGCAAGGTTGCTTTCACATGAATGGATCACAGTTCTTGCTGGAATATATTGTATCTCTAAATATTTGTCAGGTTCAGCTCACTTTTCTTATTCCCATTGCTCTCGGTGTCACTTGTCTGGTCAGTGGAATGGGGGTGCCTGGGGTTTGAGAGATACAATAGGGGGGATTTTCCTGGCTAGGTGCTTTGACAATGGAGTATTTTTCAGAAATGGTAACTCTAGACAAGTGCCTTACAAATGTCTGCTTCAAGGGCCTCACTTTAAAATTGTGCTTTGTAGAGTTTGTTTCTGGAATCCATCCTCTGTTTTTCTTTCTTTCTTTTTATTATTTATTTATTTATTTATTTTTATTGAGAAAAGGAAAAAAAAAAGTTTCCGCCTCCTGGCAGCCTCCCATTTCCCTCCCCCTCCTCCCATCCTTCCCCCCCTCCCACTCCTCTCCCCCTCCCTCTCCAGTCCAAAGAGCAGTCAGGGTTCCCTGCCCTGTGGAAAGTCCAAGGTCCCCCCTCCCGCCTCCGTCCATGTCTAGGAAGGTGAACATCCAAACTGGCTAGGCTCCCACAAAGCCAGAACATGAAGTAGGATCAAAACCCCGTGCCATTGTCCTCCTCTGTTTTTCTTGCAATCCCAGGTTAGCGGCAGAGATTATCTTTCATGGTCAGCTGCATCTTCGTCTTCAGAAGTCACTCAATAAGGCATCTGCAACTTTTACTTTCTGTTTAAGAAAAAAAAAACTTTTCTAATGATAAAAGATAGGTTTCTATATATTATCACTTTAAATTTCTGATAATGCAAGATGTAGAATAACACACATAAATTAAAGTTCAAATAAATGTTAATAATTTTAGGAAAAAATATTGAATTCATTCTTCACTTTTCCATTATTATTACATATGTTTCATATATTTCCTCTCCAAAAAAATAATTACGATGCAACCAAATTTTAGGAAAATTGACATTGCAAAATTAGTGCTTTAGACTTGAGATATTATATGTAGTCTAAGTACAGAAACCTCTAGTACCTCAAACCAATTTACATTTGCAGAATTGCAATTACAGAAAATGATAGATAATGATAAATAGCCAAATATTTTTCTGATTATATATATCACATATGAGTAAAATCACATTTTTAAATATATATCAAATCATAAGTTCCTTTCCTCAGTACTCTTTCCCAATGAGTACAAATCATCATGATGATTTCTCAATTAACTGTAATGAATGGTATGCCCTCCTGTGGTACAGTGCCGAGGAACACCAGATGAATATTAACTAAGGTGCTGATTAAAAAGTTGCAAGAGCAGAAGCAGGGTTTGTCAGTTTGTCAGCTCAGTAGCATAACAACCTTCCCTATGCCAAGCCAAATCAAATAATGCAATTTAGCAAGAAATGCTGTACAGATCCCCAAACTGTCAAGCCTTGTGTGTTGAGCTAATGAAAGAAAACCCCATGAATGTTGATCTTGATATGCTCTGGTGAAGAAATGCCAAGAAAAACCATTGCTCCAATTATTCTGTTTATGACAAGTCAATTATTAGAGGAGAGATAATAAAATACAGCTTATGAAACGAAGGTAATGAGATGAAGATACTGGGGAATGATTCTAGACCACAGTTTGAATATAAATGTATGATTTTTGGAACTGAAAAGCAAAGCTTTATTAGTATGTACAGAGATATTTGAAGGTATGTTAGCTCTCAACTTTTAGAGAAGAACTTGGGTAAATTTTGTTTATTTATTATCAAAGAGAATATTAGGCAAGACTGTACTCAGTGCCTTTTATTTCATTACACAGCAGAAAAGGAAAGTTTTAATTGTGTTACCTCATCAAGGAAGTCTCAGTGGATGCATGCTCCATGTGTGTATTGCAAGTAGTGACTATTTTCAAAATGTACTGGTGATTTCTACAGAGATTTATGTTTATAGTGAAATGGAGTGTAGTGAGATCATATATTATATCAGCCTTGTATTATAAAATTTTAGTTGTGCTATATTTCATACTAAGACACCAAGATTTTGAAACTATTGTCATTTTTACAATTTTTACCAAGTGTATTTATTACCAAATAATTTTCCTAATGTATAATTGAAGAATCCAAGGATCCATTGCTTCTGAGTCTATGGCTCCTAAGAGTCTTGGTAAAATTGAAAGGAAATTCTATTTTCAGCGTCTGATCATTGTTCTTATTCTATTTTGAAGATTTTGGGAATTAAGTATTCTATTAAATAACCATACATCTGAGAGACTAAAAACCTGAACTCTTCCTTAATTTCTGTTTTATTGATGTGGGATTCCTCTCTGTATGCTGTGAATACCATTGGTGAATAAACTGCCTTGGCCTGCTGATAGGGCAGAACTTAGGTAGGCGGGGAAAACTAAACTGAGTGCTGGGAAAAAGGAGGCAGAGTCAGAGAGAAACCATGTAGCCCTCCTGGAGGTAAATGCCGGTATTTTAGCCTGTAAGCCTCAGCCTTGTGACAATACACAGATTAATAGAAATGGGTTAAATTAATATGTAAGAGTTAGCCAATAAGAAGCTAGAGCTAATGGACCAAGCTGTGATTTAAATAATACAGTTTCTGTGTGGTTATTTCGGGGCTAAGGAGCCAGGAATGAAACAGGTGGACTCTGGCCAACATTTTATTGACTCCTTGGCTGTGGATGTCACATATCGCCAAAGGCCAATCTTTTGCTTTCTCTCCCTGTTTACTTCCCCAATTTTCCACAAAATATTTAAATTGATTTTCTGACAATAATTCTATGATTCACAAATCTCTGAATCCTAGTCTTTTGTTCCGTTGTCACCTGATTGACATTGGTAATTTGTCACAGGAAAACTTTAGAGTGAAACTATCCCTTTAGTTTTCAAAGATTTGTGCATTATTTAAAGAGCTGCTTCTGGGGGTTGGGTGACATATCAACAGTCAAGGGCAATTCCTGTGTATCCTAATAAGCTGTGCTCGGTCCCAGGACCACAGTAGAAGGAAATTTCAGAAATGTTCCTCTTACATCCACATGTGTGTTGCAGAATAAGTGCACACCTGTACACACCCATCCTGTACACACCCATACACACCCATGTACACAGACTAAACAAAGCAAAGTAATTAAACAGAGCCCCCTCTAAATGAATGTGTATCTAGTTTTGAGAAATTTTCTCATACTTTCCATTTAAAAATTGGTTTCACTCCATTTTGTCTGTGGTCCTCTATGTAGATCCCATTTTTAGAATTTTTTATTGTAGCATGACTCATGTTTCTCATAGAGATACTAACAGATCTTTACCTTTAAAATGACCATTAATATCTTAATTCAAGGTTATAGTTTCTGGCTCCTTACTGCATAATTCTCATTTCAATGGACATAACATTTTGAAAATATCCACATGAACAGATTTAAATTTATTTGTGTGTTTATTTATTTTTGTAAATGTATCTTTCCATGATGTAAAAACTGGTTCATTTGTTCAACTATTTATCTTACATTTTATGCTGTATAGTTTTTAAAAATATTTAAAGATATTTCTCTATTTTCCTATGCAAATGAGAGCTAGTAAACTGAACTTGGAGTATTCATGGTAATGGTGGACCAAAAGACATATCTTCCTCAGAAGCTGATAAGAATGCGAACCTTCAAACTGGGATTCAAAGATGTCTGTAGAAAGTGTCTCTCCTGTAGTCCACAAAGAAACCACTTTTAGTCCATGTAATTAAATTACCTTGAAAATAATTCTTAGACAGTGGGTATAGAGCAAGGATTAGTGTTATAAGCTCAGTTTAGCTCAAACTCTTTTTGTTGTAGTTCTCTCTCTCTCTCTCTCTCTCTCTCTCTCTCTCTCTCTCTCTCTCTTTCTTTCTATAATAGACTGCTTGTATACTATTGCTGACAAGTTAGAGTGGCTAGACACAAACTATAAAATTACCTCCACAACCTTAAATACTTAATAGTTTATGTATTATTTCTGTCAACAATTGGCCTACAAAAACATAGTCTCATTGCTAGCCTATCTATACTATATGTAACTAACAAAGGGTAAAGTTTGCAGTAGAGTCTAAATCTAAAGTTAGACTTGGAGTCTCCACCCTAAGTAGAAACTGAATAGCCTTTTTCCCCCATGTGTTAATCTAATGTTTCCTTTCTCGAGGATACTTTTTCTGATCAAGTTGAGCTGGGATATTAGCAGAGAAAGACTTCAGAAAGAGAAAAGACCATCTCCCAGGAAAGACAGGGAGATAAATGGAAAGAAAATCCATTACTTAGTGGTTAAGGGTTTGGCACATAAAAATGTAAAATGCTCCTTTACCATCCTTTCTTTTAAATTACTTTATTTAATATTCACATATATTAATCCACCATATCCCTATCCCTTCAATCCCCAATCTTTCCCTTCCCTTTCCCCTTTTAATTTCATGTGCTCTCTCTCTTATTTTTTAGTATCCACGGAGTTAATTTAGTACTTTTTGTATATCAATGGTTATTACACCATCTATCAGATTATGGGTCATTTCTCAAGGTCTGGATCCCTTAAAAAATCCTGGCTCTCACAGCATCAGTTCCTCAGATACAGTGTGGGACTTCATGAGCCTTTGCAACACCTGGGCTGGGATTTTAGTTGGATTGATTTTATACAGGTGTTATGTGCAGTCACAACTGCTGTGAGCTTGTGAGTGTGATGAGACTGTCGTGTCAGCAAACACTGATTTGCTGCGGTATCCACTCCATACGGATCTCAGAATATTTGTCCTCTTCTGTGATGATTCCTGAGCTGCGCAGAGGGAATATGACATACATGTCCCAGTTAGAGTTGCCTGCTCCATCATTGTTGGCTTGTTGGCCAATGGTGAAAATTCTGTCCCCACCTCTTAATGAGATTGAAAGCAATAAGCAACGTTGAACCGAGATACCAGAACAAGGATTTCACAGTTCTCTGTCTCCTATAGTATTATGAGGAAGGCACATCATCAGAAAGGTATGTTGTGGGATATTTGTTGACACCGGGGGAAGATGAACTGTTGTGATTGTTTTAATAAAAACCTGAACAGCCAACAGCTAGGCATTCTAGAGCTGATTTCCGGACAGAGAGGAAGGCAGAGGGTTAGAGTCTAGGGACATGCAGGACACCAGTGAGACATGGAAGAAGTTAGACAGAGAGAATGGAAGAAATATAAAAAGATACATTACAGAATGTAGATTAATAAAAACTGGTTGATTTAAGTTATAAGAACTAGTTGTGAACAACCCTCAGCTATGTGCCTAGCCTCATAATTAATAATAAGTCTCCATGTCGTTATTTGGGGGATAGCAGTCTGGATGAGAAAGTACCACAACTATTGGTGCCTAGCATGGGGCACTTAAATCCACGCAAGACCAGAGAAAGCTGGGGGAAAAATGGTTCTGAAAAAAAAAAAAAACCAGAAAACCCACAAGACAGGTGACTTATAAGCCGATTCCTCTAAGTGGGAACAGCTCTGAGACCGGATGAAACATAATAAATCTTGTTGGCTACAGAGTCCTCATTACAACTTGTTTATAGATAGAGTCCAAACAGACTTATAAAGTTGACAGATGCCTTTTCTCTGCTAAAACAGAAAACAGAAAATCATCTTTAGCTGAGTTGTATATACTACACATTTCATATTTGTGTTAGGGCAGATATGTATGTTACCTTTAAAAGTTTGTGTGTTTTCAGAACAAAAGTACCAGACATCAATACAGACAAGCATCCCATGTGATCCATTCTCTCAAAATGCCTCTTTGCAGTTTCCTCAAAATCCTGAATCTAGGATAACTTCAAAACTGCTAGCTGAGAGGGTCCAGCCTCACAAAGTACTCATGCCAGGATTTCAAATAAGACCTGCACTTTCCCATCATACAGAAACGGGACAACAGCTAGCTCTTGCAGGATTAGATCATTATCTCAATTTTCTCAGGGTCCCTTAAAGCTGCTATCATTCCGAGACCACAGGAAGAAGTCTCAAGAATGCAACATCCACATTCCCAAGAGTAGAGTGGGTGGTTTCTGGTCCTTTGGTGGGCTATGAATGTTTACCATCATTCAGGGGGGTTGTTTGCAAGTTGTTACTAGTCATCATTGGAGAGGAAACTGAACAGAAGAGAGTGGATTCAAAGATCCCTTTCTAAAAAGAAAAAGTGGGGATATAAGAATGATAGGATAAACGGGTAGATTATTGATTCTACTTTTAAACTAAAAAGTAACTATTAATCTCAAATATTTTACATTGGTATGGGTTTTTGCATATTGATATAAATTTAAAGTTATTTTTGTTTTAACTTTATATATAATGGGTGCTTTAGAAAAGTGGTCCAATGAGCAGAAGACATAAAACATACTATTAACTGGTGATTGATCAGCAATGCCAAAGATTAATTGGTGTAATAATATCTAAGTGTGTGTCTTCTGCTCTTAATAAAAAGTATGAACAATAGGAAAGAAGAGGGAAATGAGGGTAAGAAAAAAGGAAAACAGGCAGGAGAGAAAAAAATTGAAGAAAAGGCAATAAAATAACCAATCGTCTATAGCTATATTTAGTGAGGTTTAAAGGCTTGGTGAGGTAGCACAGTTTTGCTACGCTAGCACTTGGGAATTGTGGCAGATGGATTATCATGAATGAAATTGACACAAGTCAGGGTTACATAGTAAAAGCCAGTCTTTTAAGGTTATTAGGAGTAAAGTATAGGATAACCAACCTACAGTCCACAGCTCCAGAGAAGCTAGATAGTAAGGGAGGGTCTAAAGAGGGGTACATGGATTTTCCTGAGAAGGGGAAATAAAAGAGATCTTCTGGGTAAACTGAGGGCAGGGATTGAGGGGATGGAGAGTTGGGAACCAGAGGGAGTGAGCTGGGTGCAAGAAGGGGGTTGGAGGCAGGATGAAGGAGGAGAGTAACAAAAGAGACATCTTAATGGGGGCATTTCAGGGTTAAGGAGAAACCTGGTGCTAGGTCAGCCCCCAGGAGCCACAAGAATGACCCCTCCGAAGACTCTTAGCAATGATAGGGAGGGTGCCTGAAATGGCCATCTACTGTAAGCAGATTGGTGACTTCCCTAACTGCCATCAGAGATACTCTGATAACTGATGGAAGCAGAGGCAGAGATTCGCAGATGAGCACTACACTGAGCTCCAGTTTTGTGGGAGAGAGAGAGGAGGGATTGTACCAGCCAGAGGGTTCAGGATGGGGGAACTCACAGAGACAGCTGACATCAACTCACAGGAGCTCATGGACGCTGGACCACCTGCCAGGAAGCCTGTATTCGACTGACCTGTGTGCACCATGTTGGAATAGCTGTGAACTTCATGGAAGAGGTGTGTTACTAGGGTGGGCTTTGAAATTTCAAAAGCCCAGGTCAGTCTCCCTCCCTCCCTCCCTCCTTCCCTCCCTCCCTCCCTCCCTCCCTCCTTCCACCCCCCCTCTCTGCAACTTGCAGATCAATGTGAGGTTTCATTTTATAAGTTTCCTTGGTTATGATGTCTACTCATAGCAAGAGAGCAGTAACTAAGAAGGGGTAAATGCAGAAATCAATATTCTGAGACTATAGATTTTAACAGTTATTGTGTAGGATATAACAGTAGTGAGAAATATTATGTACTTTAAAACAAGGGACATATTCCTCTTCACAATGTAGTACAACTGCAAAATATCAAAGTAAGTAGAAGCCATGAGTGGTTGTCACGAGAGAACAATTGCTTACTCAAATATGACACTTAAAATTATAGTAAGTTTTCCATCGTTCCCACTATGTGACAGAAGCTATCTATCAGCCATCTGTACCCAGATACATTTGAAGACTGAAAGAGAAATAAAGATAATCCAGACACATAAACAGTAAGCTTGAACTGAGAAAAGTGGAAGACAGTGAAGTTCAGAACAAAATGTGTGCCCTGCAGGAAGGAACTGATCAAATACATTAGCAAAGTCACCATTTTATCTTAATGTATAACCAGTATCAATAATGTTAGCAGTGATTAGCTCTAATGAAAGGTAGTTAAAAACACAGACCGGTCTCAAACTGCAGATGACTACAGAAGGAAATGGAGATACAGGGGAGAGCAGCAAGAAGTGCTAAAAAAATTGTTAAACTGAAGTTAACTGTCAGGGGTGTGTGGACCATGAGAAGGACAGTCCTTCATAAATTATGACGTCTGAAGGCATAATAAAATTAAGGAAAACTTAAGTGAACACCATGAAATCAGCAGAAATAAAGGTAAAGGCATTTTAATCTTTCACGTACAAGCATGGTAACCTGATAGAAATATGTCAGAACCTGGATTACAATCCCTTCATCATGTAACAAAATATATTCAAAATCTGTTTATGTGGCTGCAATAAAATATCACAGTCTTTTGAACAGCACAATTTTCACTACCTTTGGAGCAGACTTAGCTAGTGAGGGCTTCCTTTTGTTTGGAGAACAAGGGCAGCTTACTGCGCCCTAATGCAGCAAAATGAAGACAGCATAGCTCCAGGAAATACAGTAGCAACCTTGGTTTAACATTTTTGATGCTAAACTGAAATTTTATAACCATTGGCCAGTTTCTTCTCCAAAATTTACCTCCACCATGGCTCCAAGCACTTGATAACCTCAAACTTCTGCCCTCGTATGAGACCAGTGTTAAATGTCTATTCATAAAAACTGTGTTATTTATCTTTCTGGGCTGGAATTACTGTCTCAGCAGATTAGGAAAAAAAAAGTCATAAAAGTCAGATGTTTTTGGTTTTGATTTTAGTTTCCTATTTTCTTTATATTATCTCCACTTCATTAATTGATAAAATTCAATTACATCAAGGTTTATGAACTGATAAATTGGTGTACATGTAGTTTACCAAATGTTGGCATTATCAAGTTAGTTTATTTATCAACTTATTATGTTTTAGACTAAAGCTGACTTTATTGATCTTACAACTGAAAGTTGGTACTTTTTGACCAAACTCTGCTCATTTAACCTCCCTCCCTTGTGCTGGTACTCACCGTTATGCTATATTCTCATGTGATTTTAACATTTAGTTTCCTCTTTTCATGGTAACATATCTTACTTTTCTTTCTGTGTCTGATTTTTTTAATTTAAAATGTTCTTAATTTTCATTTGTGTTATCATGAATGAAACAACATTTTCCTTTCAAGGCTGAACATTTTCAATGTGTGTGTGTGTGTGTGTGTCTGTGTATGTGTGTGTATATGTGTGTCGATGTGTGTGTATATGTGTGTATATGTGTATGTATGTGTGTGCATGTGTGTGTATGTGTGGTGTGTGTGTGTGTGTGTGTGTGTGTGAATTCACTAACTGCCCTGCATTCTATCTGCTTTTTCTTTCCCCATTAGTTCTTTTCTGGTGTATTCTGTCTCTATTCCTGGATTCTGCTGTGGTCTTCATTGGCTTATGAGCTAGGCACATCCCTGGCCAGTTATGAAAATTTTCATCTGTATCCTGGTTCTCACATCACAAGTTTTCTCCCTTTTTGTGACAAGAGAAGGCCCTCTAGTTATCAGATAGTTCCCACTTTCAGGGATCTGCATCTTCTTTCATTTATCTCTCAGTCTTTTCCTGCCAGTTTCAGTAAGAAGTCAGAGGGAAGCCAGCCACCTTTCAACACCGTGCTTGCTGATTTTTTCAGTCACATATGCCTTTTTTCCTATCCTTCAAGTTTTACCTCACACAAAGCGATGACCACAAATACAATTCAGTCCAGTTATTGGTCGTTTCATAATCGATTCTCCTCAAGTTCCAGTCCCCTGTTCTTCATTTCTGACTCAGACCTCAGTAGCATTAGTGGCTTAAATAACTGAAATGTATTTCATAGAACTCTTGAGGATGAGGTTTGGGATAGTGTTTTTTAAAAAAAGCAATGTCTGCTACTGATAACAACTGTATTTCAAAACTCTGACTACAAATGCTTTCTCTTTGGTGTCTCGTCTTTGACATTCTGCATTCAGATACCCAAGTAAGGAAGAAAGTTGCCTTTGTAACTTTATCTCTGCCCCTGTGCTAGGAGTAAGCCAAGTGCTTGTTCTATACACACCTTTCCATCATACTGAGAGTAATTTGGGGCTTTCTGAAATAACATTTAAAACATTTTCAATTCATTTGCTCTTAAAGTCATCATCCTCTTAGGGGTCAGAGCGTTATAAAATCCACACCAGACCCTATCAGACACCCAGAAGTTGAGATTATCTAACAAGATGGAAGCTCATCCTCTCCAGCTGTATTTACTTCCTAGGATTTTCTCAGAATCACCTCAAAATCCCTCTAGCCTCCAGTCTTTACCTAGTTCTCAAACTACATTAATCATTTGTTACAGTATCCCACTTCTTGGTACCAATCAATAATCAACTCTGGCTGTCACAGCGAAATGTCATAGACTGGGTGGTTGGAATAAGGCTTCATAAACTGATTAGCAGAACTAGAAGGAGCAAGCTCACACATTTCAGAATAAAGATCCACAGAATCTTGGTTTCTTTTTAACATCTGTGCAGACTAAAAGCCAGTCTAGTGAAGTTTAAAGTCATATTTATTGTAGATAAATATAACTTTTAAAATGACAGATGTAAGCCATCCCATTTTCAGCAATCTTTCCCACTCCCTTTAAAATGTGTGTATCTTCACATAAAATGACTCCCTGTCTTTTTGCATATATTTTCAACACTTGTAAACTCCTTTTTTGCAGGAGAAATTTTATTCATTTTTACTGCTGTCCCAAACATCTTTGTTGTTATTTCATTCATTTTTATAATGCTGTTTCTAAAATTTTTATTTTTATCCTATTCATTTTTAATACTGGCTTTATTTTTTTCTGCGAAGTGTTCATTAAGCATTTCTTACACAATCCTCTCTTGCTACAGGTCCAGTTATTCATGTACATTATCATACAAACATATTGCTTTCATTTGAAAATCTGTTTGTTATATGTAACAAAACACTTGAATTTTTCAAAAAGTCATACTAAAATTAAATGGTTCTATTTATTTAAATTAAAATGATTATATAGCATTTTGTTTCATTAACCAGACAAACAATAACTCATCATTAGAAGATAATTTACTCCTAGAATAAACAGGAAGTTTGCTGTGATCTGAATGATTAGTATATACTATATTTTAAAAGTATCTGAGGATGATAAATGGGTTGAGAAAGAAATCAGAGAAACATCACCCTTCACAATAGCCACAAATAGCATAAAATATCTTAGAGTAACTCTAACAAAACAAGTGGAAGACTTATATAACAGGAACTTTAAATCCTTGAAGAAAGAAATTGAAGACACCAGAAAGTGGAAAAATCTCCCATGCTCTTGGGTAGGCAGAATTAACATAGTAAAAATGGCAATCTTACCAAAAATATATCTACATATTCAATGAAATGGCCATCAAAATCCCAGCAAAGTTCTTCACAGACCTAGAAAGAATGGTACTCAACTTCATATGAAAAAGTAAAAAAAAAAAAAAAATACAAACAGGATAGTTCCAGTCCCTTCCTCCTCTCATTCCACTCACCTACCCTTCACCCCACCCCCCAAATACTTGTCAGACAGGGTAAGGCTTCCCATGGAGAGTCAACAAAGTCTGACACATCATTTTGAGGAAGGACCAAGGCCCTCCCCACTGTATCTAGACTGAGCAAGGTATCCCTTGCTTTAAAACGCCAGTTCAAACACTGATTATAAATCCTGGTACCACTGCTAGAGGTCCCGCAGACTGCCTAAACCACATATTGTCATCCACATTCTGAGGGCCTTCTTTGGTCCTTTGCACATTCCCTTGTTGTCAGTCTAAAGTCCAAAGCATAGGGTCTAAAGTCCAAAACATAGGGAAAGGAGCACAGTGAGAAAATATTGGATCAAAATAAAACCAAAAACCAGCTGGGCCAACTTCAAACTCTGCATCTCCATGTCTGATGTCAAGATGCTCTTCAGATATCCAACTCGGTTCTGTAGCTCTAGTGACCACAACGTGCTTCTTTCTCTTGAGCTGGTTCTACTCCGTTAGCAGCCTTCCTTGTCAGATATCCCATGGCTCTAACATATCCAGTATCTTGAGGTGTTTAAAGCAATCCAGGCTTCAATTTCACAGTTTCACACAATGACCTCTCTAAGCCTCTGCTCAGAGACAGCCCTGACACGTGTGTATCATCAGCATGCTTAGTTTCCTTAATTGCAAAGGCAAATTCCTGAGGCTCTTTTTTTCTGTCTATAGAAACCACGTGGCCAAAGGTGCCACGAGAACCAAGTTCTGCTGCTTACTTGGGCTGGAACATGGTCCCCTTGTTTAATAAGATTTCTATCAGCTTGCTGTTCTCCACAATTACCTTCCCTACCTAAGCATAGCTGATTTGAATCTCTATCTATATACCAGGTTGGTCTCAGACTCAGAGGTCTGCCAGCCTTTGCCTTCTGAGTACTGGGATTAAAGGGCATGGACTACTATATCTAGCTCTAAGGTTTTCTTTAATTTCTTTTCACAAGTTGGAAACTTAACTGGGTAGGATCTTGCCCTGACATCACTACTCCCTTAATTTTTCTGTTTAATCTGTTTATCTCCTTGAAAACAGAATTTAGTTCCATTCCACTTTCTGGCTCTCCTTTTTCCCTCAAATTTTTTTCCTTGCTCAGCTTTCTCCTTTCCATTATAGATCTTTATTAGAGTTAAAACTAGTAACCACACAACAGAGTCTATGCTAGGCTGTTTTGAGATTTCTTTTGCCAAGGGAATTAATCCAAAACTCTTCACTTTAGACTCAGGCAAACTATTTTGGACAGGGCAAAAACCAGCCACATCTTCACTAAAATGTTATGGGAGTGATTTCTTGGCAACATACTAAAATCCTTCTCTTTTGAAATCTCTGGAGCCAGTCCCCCACAGTTTAAATCACATTTAGTACCACTGTTTTGTATACTTTAAATAGCATGGCCCATTAAGCAGTGTTTAAAGCATTCCACTGCTTTCTTAACCCAAACTCGCAAAGTCCAAATTCCTACAAACAAAAGTATGGTCAGACTTTTCACATCAATCCTGATCTCTCTCTGTGTGTGTGTGTGTGTGTTTTTTTTTTTTAGGTTTCTGTTGCTGTGAAGTGACACCATAACCACAACTTTTATAATATCAAAACATTTAATTGGTGTGGCTTACATTTTTAGAGGATTAGTCCATTATCATCCTGGTGGGATATGGTGTTATGCAGGCAGACATGGCACTGTAGTTAAGAGTCCTATATCTTGATTGGCTGGCAATAGGAAGTAGTCTGGGACACTGGGCATGACTTGAGCATGTGACACCTCAAAACCCACCTCCACAGTGACATACTTCCTCCAACAATGTACCTGCTCCAACATACCTGCTCCAACAGGGCCATATCTCCTAACTGTGTCGGTCCCATTGGGGTCCATTTTCTTTTAAACCACCACACGAACCGGGCGGCGGTGGCACACGCCTTTAATCCCAGCACTCGGGAGGCAGAGGCAGGTGGATCTCTGTGAGTTTGAGGCCAGCCTGGGCTACAAGAGCTAGTTCCAGGACAGGCACCAAAAGCTACGGAGAAACCCTGTCTCGAAAAAAAAAAAAAAGAGAGAGAGAGAGAAAGCAAAACCACCACACGAACAAAAAGCCTTCATACTAAAATCTAATCAAAAGTGATAGGGCAGGACACTACGTATTCCTCAAAGGGAAAATTCACCAAGATAACATTTAAATTCTTAACATCTATGCCCCAAACACAAAGGCACCCAAGTTTGTAAAAGAAACACAACTACAGATTAAATCACATATTGATCCTCAAATATAATATGAGACTTCAACACCCCACTGTCACCAATGGACAGTTTATCCAGAGAAAACCAAGCAGAGAAATTCTGGATTTTTTTTTTACTAATTCCACATCTGATAGAGAACTGATATCTAAAAATATATGAAGAATTTAAGAAACCAGATATCAAAAAAAAATCAAACAATTTAAAAATGTGACATATCTAAACAGAGAATTCTCAATAGAGGAATCTCAAATTTCAAAAAAAAAAAAAAAACAGTTAAAGAAATTTTCAACTTTCTTAGTCACCAGGAAAATGGAAATCAAAACTGCTTTGAGATTCTGTCTTACTCCTGTCAGAATGGCTAAAATCAAAAAAACTGAGTGACAGTTCATTCGGGAGAGGATGTGGAGCAAACGAAAAACTCCTCCATTGCTAGTGGAACTGCAAGCTTATATAGCCACTATGGAAATCAATATGGCAATTTCTCAGAAAGTTAGTAATTTCTTATCTACTTCAAGACCCATGTGTATCACTTAGCCATATACCCGAAGGACACCCATCCTACCATAAAGACACTTGCTTAACTATGTTCGTTGCTACTCTATTTATAATAGCCAGAAACTGGGAACAACCTAGATGTCCTACAACAGATGAACAACTAAACTGAATGTGATATATGTAACAAATGGAGTATTACACAGCTGTTAAAAATGACAGGATAAAATTTGCGGGCAAATCAATGGAACTAAAAATAACCATCTTGAATGAGGTACCTCAGACTCAGAAAGACAAATATGGTAGGTATTCACTAATAAGTGAATATTAGCCATTAATAAGGAATTGAGACTTTATTGTAGAGCTATATGATATTAGTACATTTGCAAGCCAGGCTACAGTATAAAATACCTGAGAATTTTTATATATTTTTATCTGTTTTGTTGTATAGAAAGTTAGTAAAATATTCTATAATGTGCTCGGTTTTGTACTGTTAGCTATTTTTGACTTCTGTTGCTGAATGCAAAACCCACTGAACATGGAGAAGTTAAGATATATAGCCTGTATGAGCCCTGACCCCTATACTCTAATGTCCTTAGTGAGGGAAAGTACTCTGAAGGTCACCAAAAGAGAACTGTGGACACCAATGCCACCACAAAACCTTCAACCCACAATCTGTCTGCAAAATATGCTAGGGCCATGGTAGTGTAGAACTTGTGGGAGTGGCTAACAACTGTCTGATTTGAATCAGGATCCACTCCACAATAAGGAAGCCATAGCCAGCATGCCATGATTAACCAAGAACCTGCCACCCAGAGACATGGGGACAAACCAAACGTTACTGCTCTAACATTAGTAAAAGTCAATAAAAGAACTTCTGATCATATTCTATGTATAAGCATAATATCGTTATCCAGTCATCAACAGAGAGGCTTCCTCTGGGAGCATATGGGAACAGATGCAGAAACACCAAGCTAAACCTTATGCTGAGAGAAAGAGAGAGTCTAAATTGGAGGTCTTCAGAAATTTTGTTGCCTCAGAGCTCAGGGAATCCTATGGAAGAGGGGGCAGAAAGAGTGTAAGAGCCAGAGGGGATGGAGGACAGCGGGGGAACAAGGCCCCTGAATCAACCAGGCATGGTGCATATGAATGCACAGAGACTAAAAGAGTAAGCACAGGCCCAACACGGGTCTGTACCAGGTCCCTGGTATCTATACTATAGGTATTAGCTTAGTATTTTCATGGGACTCTTGAGAGAGAACAAGCGGGTCTCTGCCTCTTGCGCCTGCAGTTGGGACATTTTCTTCCCGTTTGGTTGATCTGTCCAACTTCAATATAATAGTTTTTGCTTCATCTTGTTATATTTCAGCTTGTCATGTTTGGTTCTTATATCTTTGTAGCCTGTTCTTTTCTAATGAGAGACAGAAAGGGAGTAGATTGGGCAGGAAGAGGAGAGGGGGAGGAACTGTGAAGAATACAGGGAGTGGAAACTCTACTTAGGATATACTGCATGAGAAAAAAATCTATTTCAAAAAGAAAAAAAAAGGAATGTGGAACTACCAATTAATTAACTGAGAGTTAATTCAAGAGGAGAGTGACATATTACAAAACTTGAAAAATGGAAGCATAAGGCTAAATCACAATCATCTTTAAATTTTTTCCTGGTGGTAACTTTTCAGCTTTAAAGAATTCAAAGGCAGCATAGTAAACAACTTTTGGACTAAGGAAGCTTGAGACAGGCATAGGTTGAGAACTCAGAAAAGTGTTCCATGTAATCTGAAAATATTCCCTTTGATTCACTTGCATCTTACACACACACACACACACACACACACACACACACACACACACACAAACACCAAAGAGCAATAGAAGATTGTAAAAAGGCTGAATGTCATAATTGGAAAAAATATTAAATTGTGTAAAAGTTTCTATACTATGGATTACTGCTAAAATAAGTTCAATAAAAATTATAGAAAATAATTTATAGATTAGAATTATAACACTGCACAAGTTTCTAGAAAATTTTATTTTAAATAAAATATCTAAGTAATTTTTCATGTTTGCTATGAAACATCTTAAGCTCTACAAAGAAACAGTGTCTTAGCTAAACAGAATTGCCCAGTTATGCCTGGTCTCTCACTGTATTATTAAAGCATATATATAATAAGGTGTGATCTTCCCTCTCTATGGATGTAGCAAAACTGGCTTCTGGAAGGAACACTCATGTTTAGGAAATGTAACATTATATATGAAATAATATAAATGCATGATATACTGATTCATCAAGCCAGAACATACATATTTTGTATAAGAAAACAAGATAGTTTTGTGATAGGCGTCTACATGTTGGATAGAGATGAGAGAATTAAATTGTATTTGGTCATCTCTGTGTTAGAGAGTTCTCCAGTTAAGGCAATAAAGACAACCTAGGGGACACCAACTTACTTTGGTGCCACATTAAGGCATGAAAACATAAACACTTGCTCTCAGACTAATTTGATCAAGTTGTGAACTCAAATTTGAATTCTCCACGTCTCTTTCTGTGCTTTCCTTCTGTCTGTAGTTTGTGGCATATCTGTAATCTATCTGTTGTGTAACTGGGCTTGGCATCTGTGAATGGTGCTTGTCCCTATGTCTGTGAATCTCTGCCAGTCTTCAGTCTGTCTGCATGCTCCCGAAAAAAGGGCCTTCTTTTTTCTCTCTTGAGCAGCACAGGAAACATGACATGAGAAAAGAATAAGAGATTCTTTATAGAAAACTTACACAGAGTTTTACAAGGGAAGAAACTTTATACTGACCTTAACTGACTCTCAAGCACTCAAAAAAGCAAAGAATAAAGCAGACAGATATCATCAACCTAAATCCATGCTGCTTGCAACATTTATGATAGATGTTCGTTATATAAAACCACTTCCAACTTATCTGCTTTCAGAAAATGATTACTACATTGCACACAGACACACATATATTCCTCAGAACAAGAGGCATGGCAAATATATAGCAAGATTAAAACCATGCATTATCTTAGGTTGTAAAAGCTGATTGCATGAGAAATTCGAGGCAACTAAGGTTGGTTACACGGTTCCTTTAACGTAAAGTTAAACAGGTTCATTAAACAGTTGAATAGCATGGTAATTAAATAATCTTAAACAATCTCAATATGTATTATTAATTTTCCTATGGGGTTGGCACCAAAAAAATCAGTGTTTTGGGGGCCAAAAGTATTTTCATAAAATTTAATCATTAAAGTGACTTCACTGCTGTGACAAAACACGCAAACAAAACAATTTAAGATGAAAAGGTTCACTTTGGCTTATCGTTCAGGGCTACAGTCCATCACAAAAAAACATGGCAGCAGCTGTGGCAAGCAGGAGCAAGGTGCAGGCTGATCTCACCACACATACGTTCTGGAAGCAGAAGGTAAACAAGAACTAGGCTGGGATGATAAAGCTTCAAGGATCCAGAACCTTCCAGAGTGGTGCCAGCAGCTGGTGACCGAGTGTTTGAATATGTGAGACAATGAGGGCATTTCAAGTGCAAACCACAGCAGCCACTGAATGATGCCTTCCGGGGCAAGGACCGGGTTTCATAGATTTTAATTATAAAACAGGTCCCTCTGTCCACTGTTTTCTCTTTATTTCATTAGTCTGGTATGAAATGAAGCTTTATTTAAAACAGCTTAAATTATTAAATCCTAACTTTATATGAATTAAAATGTGTTTGTGTGTGTGTGTGTGTGTGTGTAATTCTTTTTTTAATTTAATACAATTTTGACTTCAATGACATTGCTTGTTAAAATTCATGGTTTTTGTTTGTTTTTGTTTTTAGAGACAGGGCTTCTCTATGTATCTTTCGCTGACCTAAAAACTCACTCTGTAGACCAGGCTGGCCTCAGACTCACAGAGATCCCCCTGCCTCTGCCTCTCAAGTGCTGGCATTAAGGGCGTGCAACACTACCGCCTGGCGGCTGTTATTTTTCAAATATGCATACTTGAGTTATCATGTAACAAATGATTGGCATCACCCATCAGTGCTGGTTTAGTTAATGTTTTGACATGGCTTGTATGAGACAAACTAGAATTTAGTAAACATCATGTAACTGCCTAGTGTTTCATTGTAAAATATGATAGACTCTAGAGTAATGTTTCATAACCAAGGTCAGTTATATTTAATTAAGGACTTTTCATATCAATTTATGGAAATGGCAAGTTGATAAATTTGAAGCTATAATCTTGTTCCTCTATATGTGGTTTTCACTTCCAATTAGTCAATGGATATTTTAGCAGTAAAACAGAAGCTTGATTTAATACACTTAAATGAGTATGTCTTAATATTAGCTTTCCCCCCATAAGCTTGTGTAGAATAAAAGAACCCCTGTCCTCTTTTGCTATATATTTCTTTCTTTCATTGTCTCTGCTCTCCCTAAAAACAAATCTTTTCTCTACATTAAATAACAATTTTAATTATTCTCAGCCAAATTACCCTCAAATTTGACTGTTTATTTTTTTTCAAATCTTCCAGATAGCTATCTAAATAAACATTATCAAAACACTATCAAGTTAAATCATATTGTTAGGCAAGACACACAATATAGGCTAAGGTGCTATATGCAAACATTTGTATACCTATGAGATATGTATGTTGCAATCATATTACAGATGTTTAAATTATTTCTGAATTATGAGTATTGCTCAACTCTTTTTTGCTTGAGAAGGGGGGTGATAATATTATATTCTTTTGATCTACTCAATTATGTATTTACTGGATATTTACAAAATGAAACCTAAAATATATTGGTAAGAGAGAAGAGGTTACTGTGAGGGGATAAATCATTAATAAAAGGAAGACTTGAAAAGAGAAACTAAATGATGAAGACAGGACACAGCAGGTCTCACAGGAGACTCCTTTGAGCTTAGGTGTTTTCCCACATAGTCTCACAGCCGTTTCTCCATGGGTAAACTAGATATTGGTCACATCATGAATATAATGGATAGACAGAATAAGAACAACAGAGTTCAGTGCTTCAAACCAAGAGCCTGGAGTCAGAGGACCTAACTTTCCAGACTGAGGAGCTTAGTAAATTTCACCTGTGAGACAAATTACCCAATCTCTCTGATCTCCCATTTGCTTATCTGAAAAAGGGAAGAAGAATGTTGGTGGGAGGCATGAATGAGTTAGTGTGCGTAGTTCCTATAGAATAGTTTGGTAATAAGATATTTTTATGTATAGTCATTGTTCTTTGAGCATAATCAATTTTGCTGTCTATCTTTGGTACCATCTTAGATTTAAATTTGTTTCAGGGATCATGAGTAGCAGTTGTGAGGATATGAAGCGCTTAGGTGTCTATCAAACCAAACAGGAGCTGGCCACTATCTAATCATTTCTTAATTCTTTCCACTGTGACTTTACACACTTGTAAACCGTCTGTGACTGACAGCTATAGTTAGTCTATTTTGCTACCCAAGACATCTTGACTTGTTTGCTTCCAGCAACAGCACAGTCTTCAGGTAATTGGTCTTATCTCCGATTCATTGGGTTTCAACCCATCAGCTGATGTCCTTCCTGTGTTTCTTGAAGCTTCTTCCAAACAGAATTTCTCCTCATTTTCTTATTCCCCAGCCCCTTCTTTCTCTTCTGCTAACATCCTTTACTAAGAACTTCCATTCTCTGGTATCCAGACTTAGATATCAGTTTCTTAATGTAAATAATTTCTTGAACATTTTGTAAGTACTTGAATACAACTCGAAATAGAGTCCAAACTGTCTCTCATCTTTCCTCAGAATCTTATCAATATGATCACAGTTTTATTCTGTATTCTATAAAAAGTTATTTATGTTCCCCATATTTGTAAACATACATTGTCCATTGTAGTCATAAATGTTTCCAAATGTCTTTTGAGATACAAGTTTCCCTTTATCTTATGTGAATTACACAGTGATTCTTTAACTTGTAACTACTTTACTTTTACTCTATTTTTTCCTATTGATAGATTTGTCTTAGGTTCTGAGCCTAGTCTTATACACGTTTACACATATCAAGTATCTAGCATCTGATCTTAAGAGTAGTGGTGATTGCTTTATTATTTAATTCTAATAGGTTCAAACTCAAATAAACAATAAAGACTGTAAATTTATAAAACTGACTGCAAAGAATTTATAAAATAATATTTCAGGGATATTGTACATAAGATCAAATTCACAAATGACCTGTTTTGGATCATCTTATAAGTTTTTTTGAGTAATTATTTTATGAATGAGCATCTTGATGAACTGTGAACCAAGGAAGTCAGCAATTGTAATCATCATTTCCTTCCCAACTAGTTGAGTCTTAGTGGCCAAATAATAATTGAAACAGCAACATGAGCCATTAGTCAGTCATGAAGTGCTTCGCTGTTGTAAAATGAGGGCTGTGTACATAGATGAAGCTGCACTTCTGTCTGCCGAGGATGCACTGCAGCAGGGAGACTTCATTTCCAAATGTACACAGCTGTGCATTCCGAGACTATACAGATTTACCTATTTTTATTATTTCACTGACTCTTAAATTTTTCTGGGCTAATTCAAATTTATTCTCTAAACATCTTCCATAGCCATGGATTCCTGTCCTAGATTTAAATGACTATTATTAATAATGTATCTATCCATTTCCCTTCACACATTATGACTCCAACACATAAAATAAAACAAAATAAACAGCAGGCTATGTCTGTGTTTTAAACTGAAAACCCAAGAAAAATAGGTCATTAAAAGGCTAATAGGATTTTTCTTACTCTGTAGGAACATAATTCTCTGTGCTCTGTCACCTTCATTTTAAGCCGGAGATCCAGCTGTTGAATAAATAGAATTGTGATTATCTCATACTATGCATTTCTCTGTGAAATGGTTTTCCCTATTAAAGTTCATTGCTTCAGTTGAAATATGCTTTGTAGCATCTCCCATGAAGAACCCTGCTGGGGTCTGTCATGATAGACTGAAAACAGACCTTCCTCCTCCAGCTTTTTCTTTAGTGCCTGGGGAATGTATTATTTGTTTTATTTATTTATATTTGGCTACACTTTACACTGTTTTGACAGAAACGCCACTACTCATGGCTCGACTCGGTGGTTGCAATAAAGGGTAACATATAGTAATTTTATATCAGCAAGACTATTAAAATGAAGAAAACCACATAGTCAAATCAGTGTGCCATGCTGCCAAGAGGGCTAGTTCCATGTACACATGTGAATATTTATTTTTATTTATATAGTGAGATGCACTAAAAACAGTTTTATTGTAAGAGTTTCTTCCAGATACAGTTTAATCTTGGTATGGAATAAACAGATTATTTAAATCTCTATCATAAATTGTGTGACTAGTACTAACATTTTAATTGTTCTCTCTGAATCCCATGATAACCACACCTTCATTTAAAAGTAACTAGGGAAGAACATTTTAAATGTGAAATTCTGAAAAGATGTTGAAAACATTCAGTATTTTCTCAGTATCCATGGCCACAGTTCTCCTGCGGATTGAACTTGGACCAGAGGAAGGTTATTATAGAAAAGTATTCAGAAGAAGGAACGTTAAAAAGGGGCGGGGGGGGGACTGACTAGATGGCTCAGCAGTTAAGAGCAGATAAGACTCTTTTAGAGGGTAGAGTTCAGTTCCCAGTACTCGTGTGGGCAGTTCACAGATCTAGGGAATCCAATAATCTCTCCTTGGGTCTTTAGGTATCTGTATTTATACATATACAGACCTCACAGCACACACATGATTGAATAATTTTAAAAACTCAATTCAAATGACAGTCTATGAGAGACAAGAGATGGTGTACTGATAAAACCATGGAGAGCAAGCCAGCAATCAACTATTTCTCAAAGGTTCCCATTTCAGTTGCTGCCTCTAGGTTCCTGCCTTGCTTTCCCTTCATGAAGGACTGTAAGCAGTAAATGAAATAAAACCTTTCTTCCCTGTCATAGCTAGTGGTCTCCTGTTGTGAGGCAAACACCATAACCAGGATAACTTATGCAATGAAGTATTTAATTGGGTGTTTGCTTATGGTTTCAGAGTGTTAGTCTATGATCATCAAGGAGAGAGTCAGGGAAGCATGATGCTGGAATGGTAACTGCAAGTTCACATCTGATCCATCAGTTGCGGACAGAAAAAGTGGAGGGAGAGAGAGAGAAAAATAGAGAAAAGGAGAGAGAGAGAGAGAGAAAGAGAGAGAGAGAGAGAGAGAGAGAGAGAGACAGACAGACAGACAGACAGACAGACAGACAGACAGACAGACAGACAGAAAGAATATAGCCTGTCTTGGGTTTTTAAAACTTCACAATCAATCACCAGTGACATACCTTCTCCAAGAAGTCCATGCCTCCTTCAACAAGGCCATGGATGTGCTGTAACAAAGTTAGTCTATTCTATAATTTTTATATATTTCTCTAGAATCATCATTATTAATCTTCTCTACATGACCCACACCTTCATCCTGGATCTTCAATTGTTACCAAGGCTGCACTTTATCAATGGCCTCTCCTGGCCTCTCACAACACCAAGTCTCAGCTGCTTTCCATGACCCCTTCATACCTTCAAAACCACTACCACCCAGGTGATTCTTATACTATCAAGTCGACTGCCAGTGTGAGGTTCAACCACGGCTGCCTCTGAAACCCAGCTTCTGTGTCCTGACTCTCAGGAAACACTTCCCAGAAGACTTCAGCTCAGTGGTGCTGAGCTCTTCTTAATTCCTGCTAATTTCTCAGCTCCAGCTGACTGTCTAGCTTGATTGTCCCCCTAAAACACAGTTTTTTTTTCTTTAGTGGTTCTGGTTTCTAGCTAATCACAGCCAAACCTTCAACACCTCCTGACCACACACCATAGAATCTTCACACAAATATCCTGGTAGATCATCTGCTTCCTTCTGAAATTTCACAGGCCAGGCCTCTATATCCACACTGCTTTCAACTTTCTTCAAAGCTATGACAGAAAAGCCAACTGATCTCACCACAACCAATGGCTCTGTACAATGTACAATCTGTATCAATGTACAGTGGTACAAAGTTTCAAAGTCCTTGTACAGTCCTTCCAGAAAGCATGATCAGGTCTGCCACAGCAATCCTACACTCTCCTGGCACCAATAACTCTACGACAATTGCTAGGATAAAACACCATGACCAAAGCAATGTGGGGAGGAATGGGAATTTTTGGTTTACAATTCCATATCATGTTTATCACGGAATCTAGTCAGTAGAGGAACAGGGTCAGAATTTGTTGGCAGGAGCTGATGCAGAGGCCATGGGAGAGTGCTGCTAACTGATTTGCTCTGTGTGTCTTGCTTGGATGGTTTTCTTATAGAATACAAGAGCACCAGCCCAGGATAACATCACCCACAATGTGCTGGAACCTTCCCAACCAATCACTATTTAAGAAAATGTCCTTGTATACAGCTTGCCTATAACACAATCTCATGGAGGCATTTTTTAAATTGAGGTGGTTCCTTCCTCTCAGATGACTTTGCTCATGTCAAGTACACATAAAACTATCCAGAAAAAAGACACAATAAAAACAAGAAGTCAGGTTACTACTATTGTGTCATGTCAAATATAGCATACTACTAAAGCAAACTTTAAGTTACAAGATTTCATGACATATTTACTTTTCTGTCACTTTCTATACAATAAAGTATTTGCCAAGATCCAATTTGGTGATATAAAGAAAACATTGATTTGTTGTGTGGTGCAGAATTGTCTGTATTCTGTCAATCGTGTTATAAATAAACACTGATTAGCCAGGCAGGAAATATAGGTGGGAAAACCAAACAGGAAGTAGAAATGATCTAATGAGAACAGGAGAATTCTGGGAAGGAGGAAGTTGATTCCTCCCACTCCTGCCCAGACCACCAAAGCAGCAGGACATGATCTGCCCCACTGAAAAAAGGTACTGAGCCACATGGCTAACATAGATCTGAAAAATGGGTTAATCAAGATGTGAGAGTTAGCCAGTGAGAGGCTAGAGCTAATGGGCCAATCAGCTTTATAATTTATGGAGACCTATGTGTGATTTTCTTTGGGGTTAAACAGCTGTGGGAACCAGACAGGATAGAAAACCCCAACAAACAAGCCAGTGCTCATGTTACAGTTGTGATTTGTATCTTGATAAGCATGGATCTGATTGTCTTGCACTAGCCAAGCTTCTTCAATAGCTTTGTTGAACTATCCTGACTATGGTTGGAAAAGGCATGTCAATCAAATGAATGCCATTTTGACTGCTTCTTTATCTGACAAGGTATTTCTGCATGAAAAAAATTTGCATACAATTTACCTTAGCTAAGTTGACAAAGATGTATTTGTGTAGCAGAAACTAATAGCTACTTAAACTCCTGAAAAAAAAAAGAACTTAACTTGAGAAATTTGGGGGAAATTCACCAAGAGGAATCACCGTGAACTCTCCTATGCACCAATTTCAGCTCTACTGCTAAATACTGTTAGGGTCTTAATTCCAGAATGGAAAATGGTTTTCATGGATTACGCATGCTTAGAGGTGACTGAGGATAGACTCCCCCACCCCTCATGGTAGGCTTTGGATCCCACCTTTGTTTCCCTGGAAACACTAGAAAAGTAAATACCACAATTGGTTCTTCTTTGACTATAACAAGCCACACAGAAAGGAGGAGATAGCAGGGCTTTGCTGAAGCTTATTAAGGGGAAATTCCTTATTTCAAGCCAAGAGAGTGGAATCTGAGTTATACCTCTGGCTTTGGGTAGAGATAAGGCATTCTCATCTACTCCTAAGATTTGAAAATTACACAGTATTGGCTCATTCTCTTCCCTTAAGAGTTAAAACTCGATGAGTAGTTTAATCACCTGGCTCTGAAGCAGAAAATCTTATTCAGCTGAAGACAAGCTTTGCTATGGGAGGGATGTTAATCCTTTAATACAATGGTGTATTTATCGTTCCCAGAGTCCCCTCCCTTGGTGCAGCATCTTTCAGAGATGCCCTCACGGAAGCCCTAATGAGCCTGCCAACTTTTCTAACTCAGAAAGACATAGCTCTTCTTTTATTTTTTTTCCCTGTAAACTGGCCAAAGCCTAAACATGTTTTCCCCTACACTGAACTTTCTCACTCTTTCTCTGAAGCCCCCAATCCCTTTGGCCATGCCGCTGTTTGAGGATTTCTTTCCATGAATAAGCTAGCGTTCTTAGATGTTGACTCAAAACGCGTATCTATCTTCCTCTTTTTCACATCTTTCCTCCTTGCAATGTGAAAGCCAAAATTACTTTTTATGTTTTAATTACTATGCCTTAGAAGTTCGCGAAACAAAAATGCCTCTGATCTACAAGTCCCTTGCCCAAGGACAGTTCCTGAAAGGCGGGAGGTTATTGTTTGTGGGCAATAACAAGTCACAAGTTTTCACTTCCCTGAACAAGTGTGTTTGATCTATCTACATCCGACGTGCTTGATCGCATGTGGGTGGGAGGTAAGCAGGAATGAAAGATGTCAGGATGTATGCTTGTCACTGATTGGAATTTATGGGAACGGCAATGAATTATGGGTTTTCCTTCTTATGCCCTTGTCATACTTGATACTGAGCCATTTCCCAGGAATCTGAGTATGGACCTGGTCAGAGCCCATGCACCTAGACAGCATTTAATTAAAGTTTGCTTTAAATGTGGCTTTATAATGTGCTAGTGCTCTTATTTCCCATCAGTGGAATTAACAGCAGCTGCTGGGAATCTCATCCTGCATGCCTGTTTTGTTTTCCTTGAAAACTTGAATAACAGGTCTCTTCAACTTACTTTCGAGTCTATTTAAAAATTCTTTAATCAGCAAGTATAAGAACTCAAAAGGGATCCCTAATTTTCTCTGTATTATAGATTGTTTTATGTGGTACACATTTATATTAAGTTTGTGAACTGTTCGGTAACAAAACACCCTGGCGTACAATTGTTGGACACATTTTATTAAAGAAAACGCTAAGCAATTCAGGGTTAAGACTTTAAGCATGAACTGGATTTGATGCAAGATTCTTTTTTTCATGGGTGTGGCATAAATATTTTAATGTGTTAGAGTTTAAGGGTTTATCTATTTTAACTAAAAATTATGTAAAACTCAGTCAACAATGATAAATATTTTAATTAATATATTATAGTCATTAAAAATTTACCTTAAATTCTTTTTGAAAGAAAATATAATTTATTAAATTCTTAGCTAACCATGAAAATCTGTAAAATCAGGCCTCAGTTAAAATAGTCTGATTATTTAAGCTTTGGACTTAAGATAAATTGAATGTGTTTTGCTTATACAAATATTCTCCAACTTACCTTAACATTTTGCAGAGAATTCTTGAATACGAGCTAAACAAAATACATCAAATTTGCCTCATTTGTCTCAAATCCTATTCACTTAAAGTGAAAGAAGTTCCATTAAAATTATTTCTTTAAATGATACATGTTATAGACCTATAACAAGGGTTTGTGTTTGATTCCTATGGCAATGATCATGCATGTTGTATACAGATACATGCAAGCAAAACACTCATACATATAAAATAGAAATAAATAAAACTTGTTTTTCACACTGATTTTGATCAGTTTTTGAGAATTTCATGCAATTTTTTTTTATCATTCAGTAAGAAACATTTTTTTTAAATCAGAGGTAGTTACCCTGTTGCTTAGTGTGTGTGTGTGTGTGTGTGTGTGTGTGTGTGTAAGACAGAGAGAGAGAGAGAGAGAGAGAGAGAGAGAGAGAGAGAGAGAGAGAGAGAGAGAGGTTTAAAGATAGGAAGTTAGCCTGGCAAGGAGACATATTTCTTGAAACATCCTCTACCTCCTTTGCCAAATATGCCCAACTCTAAGTGAGCTCCCACCAATAGTACGAGGCGGAGTCAGCACACACATAGTTGCCTCCCTGAGAAACCTTTATTTGTGAGTTCTTTTGTGCTCTATGGAGATTACTTGTTCTTTGTTTCTAGTGATATTATGTCTTTCTCAAACTATTCTTAAAAAAAAAACCTACTAAGTAAGGTTGGTGTTGCCCATATATTTTGATGTGTGATCTTCTACTGAGGTTTACATGCCTAAAGAAAGCTTACATTTTTTTCTCCAGGCAGTTAATTGTTTTCATAGCTCCTTACCTGGGGTGGAATTATATGTCCATCTCCCAACTACATGCTGGGATTCTTTTGGGCAGCTCTGATGTCTCAGCTGCTGTGAATTCATATGTGCACCTACTTTGCAGTCTGTGTCCAGCAAACCCTGCCTCTTGTGCTCACTTCATCTCCTCTTCTGCAATGATTGCTCAGCCTTGGGATGAGAAGATGCAGTACAGATGTTCTGTTTAGGGATGAGGACCCACAATTTCTTCTTCTCTGCACCTTGACCTGTTTGGATCTGTGTGTTAACCTGTCAGGGGCCACGAGAGTTACAGGTCTTTCTGGATTACAAAGGATATGGGTAGAATCCTTCGTAATACAATGTAATTTGTTTTCTAATTAGGCTTGCCACAGTCACCTATTTCATAAGTACTCAACTTTTCCTAACAGAAATAATGATTCCAAGTAAAAGCACAAATCACACATGTTGGGATCTTGTAGGTATAATTTAAGCATCCCCGAGGATCTCCAGCATCTTTCATATAAACCACCTGCAAGGGCATCTCAACCTTTAGTGGTGCCTTTGACTCACAATATTAATCATGCTCTCCAGACAGTGGGCCTGCCATGAGAGCCTGGGAGCAGATAACTCAGGGGATGAAACAATGATATAAATTGACATTTGTGATTAACTGAGCTTGTCATCTGGAAATTTGCTGTCAGTACTGACCTCCACATTTGGCTCATGGGGCATTCTTGGTACGCTGGCGAAAGTCAGTGGGCATAAGTTTATAAGATGTACGATGAGTAAAATTACATAAGATAGAACTAAATCAGTTTACAAAATATTAACTAGATATTTTAAACACTGTACTTAAAATATGCTAAATTATATGTCTTTTATGAATTATAAACCAACTACTTCTCCTTTCCTTTGTACAGATCTAATCTAAGTAATACCCTTCCCTTTCAAATTATTTCAACTATATTACCTTAAATAACAAACAAACAAACAAACAAATGAGGGACAATTTATCTTGAAGAATCAAAAAAGAAAGAAAAAAAGAGGAAAAGAAAAAGACAACAGTAAAAAAAACTCACAATAAGTCTAAATTTTTCTATAATTATTAGTGGAAGCACCTATATGATTGAGCATTCATTCACTAATTCTATGTAAACATATAAATTTTATTCTGTTATTTTAAACCTGTATCATGTATAGTAAATGGATGAGCCTTTCATGGATCACATAAAGCTCATTAAGATATTTAGGAGCTCAGATTCCATAATCTCTGTTGGGGTGCTCACAAATGCCCATCTCTCCATCTCCATGGGACCCAAAGCCTTCTCATGTCCTTAGTGAGCACCTGCACATGAGCACACACACAGAGACCCATACGCATAGGCACTTGTAGACATCCAAATAAAGCACGATACAGCTTAAGCAAACAATGTGGTCTTGCAGTAACCAAGCTCTTGTCAAAACCAAGAAATTAAGTTAAATATAATTTTTGTTCTTTTAAGATACTAACAGACCATGCTCATAATACTTCAAATTCTGAGATTTCTTTTGCTTTTAACCACAAAAGAATCAAAGTGAAATTTGAATTTTGCAACCATATCTACCCATAAATCAAACAAAGAGATCAATAGGGAAGTCAAAATAGGCATATTAGAAATGAAACAATGTGTGTCTGTTGCTTTTATTTATCTACCTGTTCGTTTGCGTGTATGTGCCTACCATGTGTGCGTGTGCCTCTCTGTGTCTTCGTCCCCTGCCGTGGGTCACTCATGGAACTTGCAGCTCCTGATTTTTCAGCTGTGCTGCAGACCGGAAGCCCCTCTTTGGCCCCTAGAGAACTATTCCACCACAGTTACAGGTATACACTGTCCAGCTGCATTTTTCCATAGATGCAGCATGCCTGATCTCAGGTCCTCATATTTCCACTGAGCCCTCTCGCAAACTCCTAGCTGTCTTGTAAATAAGCAAATAGAAGGAACAATAAAACCCCAAGCCTATGGTGTGTGTGTGTGCTGTTAGATTTACACAAGGTAAAACAACTCTGTCTTCTTCATGATCCGTCACTAATGAACCAGCAGTTGAGGAGACTGACCACAGGGAAGGAAATCCTGAGCTGTTTGTGTTAAACAAATTTTGTGATTGCTTGAATATATAAAACCAGAGGAAATGTCTGTGGGACAATGGACTTTGAAAAAAATAAACATCCACAAATGTAGTAGAGATTGAAAAAGGCACAAGAATTACATGGTGATGCATTTTTATTTGTCCTCAGGAGTATTTACTAATCTCGAAATCAAGATGTCTAGTTTACTGGATGAAACAATGCTGAGTTTTGGGAGTAAAACATAAATATGCTCCAGTTTCTGAAATTGCACTGTAGTGCACGAATTATTGCGGATTCAGTTTGCTAAGTACTATCCAAAATCAATGCACCTGGGAAAACAAATTGTACTTGTTCTGAGATTTGAGGGATTCCAATACTGTTCCGTTTAAGCCGCAGCCCCGTAGGCACCACGTAAAGTGAAGCAAAGGATCAGCATTCAGACTGCATTTGCCTTCATTAATCACCAACAGTAGGCAAATTCTGGGCTTGCAGTTTAGATCCTTTATTGTTGCTTTGTGTTAATGATTATTGCCATTGATTCCCCTCCAGGTTTAACATTTCCAGCAACGACAGAGCACAGATGGCAGAAAGCCCTCACAGAGATGTAATCAGAAAAAGTGAACATGCTGTATTCAAAACACAAGATAAAGGAAAGCCGTGAATTGCTCCCTAGCCTAGCTAATCAATCAAAATGTTGTTACGTAAATATCTATAGCAAAGCAGTCCCAAGTTTGATTTACCACAGGAATCACAGTCTAAGTATATGTTACAACATTGAATATCAATACACAAAATGCTTATATTAGACTAAAGCTATATATATAACAATTTCTCCATTGCAAGTTAAACTTCCATTAATAAACTAAATTGCTATAATTCATACTTCTAATAATAAAAATTTGAACTAAAATTTTGAAAAGCATCTTAACATTATCGTTTTAAAGTGTTTATGTATAAAAATTTTAATTTTGCAGCTGGGTGATGATGGTGCATGCCTTTAATCCCAGCATTTGGGAGGCAGAAGCAGGCAGATCTCTGTGAGTTCAAGGTGAGCCAGGTCTACAAGAGCTAGTTCCAACAAGGCTCCAAAGCTACAGCAAAACCCTGTCTTGAAAAACCAAAAAAAAAAAAACCCTAAAATTTAATTTTTCAGAACTTTGCCATCTACAGTCAAAATTTTATTTGTACACATAGACACCCAAGTATAAAAATCAGCAACTCATAGATAACATGTATTATTCATATATTTATAAGATTTGCTAATTCATGGTAGATACAAATTTTCAACCATGCTAGACTAATGAGAGAGGAAAATTTGTCTAAAAAAGTCATCAAATTTCTTTCTAAGATAATATTTTAATTGATTATATATATGGAAAAGTGAGATAGTTTGATATGCTTAATTTTGCAGAAAGTAGTTCAAGCTAAGTAACGTAACTATCACCCATCAGAGTATCTTTTTATATTGACTAAGGGAGTGGAAAAATCTATTATTTTGGCAATGTTAGAATGTATTATGTTAGATGTTACCAGGCCGTGATCCTGTCTTGGTATCATTGACCACCACCCCTTCCTCAACAATTTCAAACTTCAGCTGCCATCAACTTCAACCATATTGTTTCTTATAAAGGCTCTGGACTCAAGGAAGAGGAAACTAATAATTTCCAAACTTACTTGGTACAGAGGAATATTGTTGAACTACTAGTACTTTGTGATATTGCTCTAGTAGTTGCACAAAATTTAATTTATAATAAATGCATTTTTCTTAACAAGTTAAAAATGGTAACATTACCACCTATATCTGGCTTACTCACTCCACTAGAAAGATTCTATCACTATGACAGTTCTATTGAATAAGAATATCTGAGAATAGACCCTGGAAAATCGTGATGTATACAAACTTCCTAGATGACATTTAGCAGCATGAAACTTTGAAAGGGATTACAGAAGTCACAACATTCTTTAACAAGATTAAAGTCTTGTTTGTGTTCAACTGATTCTTTTGATTCAAGGCAGGCAGCATCAATAAGGCCACGATAAACACTGACTTTTTAAATAGTGAACCTTGCAGCAATGAAAATGTACCAAGATGCCTGCTAGTACACATCAGCCAATCACAACATAGGTTCATTTGCTGGCATCCTTGTCAAAAAAGCCAGTCTTCGGGCATTGAAAATCTGCTATTTCATAGTACCGTCTTTTGTATAACTCGGAGACATCGTGAAGTAGGAGCTGCAGAATCTGCCGGCTCTGCTTACTTTGTGTTTTCCATACTGCGTTGTCCTTTGGAAATCTGCGTCAGCTGGCACTGCTTGAGAAAGGTTTGATATTTTCCTGACCCAGGCTAAAATGACCACAAATTCCTTGGGCTTTCAGCCTCATAGCTGTGCCTTTTAATCGGGCTTTGTCGCTTGAATCCGCACATTGAGCCACTTTTCTGTGTTTTGTATTGCTCCTTCATGAACTGTAAATGTTACCTCACTGCATTCTACTTTGGCCTCAGGAAAATAGGTAAATTCCTTTTTTTTCCCCTTTGCGGATCCATTAACATTTAACTTGTGCCCAACAGCGCTATAATTCATGCCTGAATGAAGCTTGTTTAAAACCTGAATTTTCTACATAGGACACACTTCAGTTTTCTTATACCTAGAATAGGAGACAGAACTTTTGCACAAGCCTGAGAATCCTTTGTAGGTAAGGAAATCAGGAAGAAAAGGCACAGACATGCAAATACATGGCACGGATGGATTCCCAAATGTTTTCTATGGTGTGGGCCGCAGTAAATGAGCAAACAACTCCACTTCAGCTGGGAATGGAGTCAGCAGGTGGTGTGGGAAGTCCTTCTGTATATGTGTTGCTTTTATTGCTTAATGAATATAGAAGCTGATGTTGGTCAATGGCTTAAGAGAGTAAAGCCAGGCTGAAAGAGATAAATAGAGAGAGTAGGCAGAGCCAGGGAGAAGCCATGTAGCTGCCTGTAAGAGACAGATGCTCAGGAACCTTGCCAGTAAGCCACAGCCATGTGGCGATACACAGATTAGTAGAAGTGAGTTAGTTTAGGATATAAGAGCTAGCTAGAAATGTGCTTAAGATATTGGTCAAACAGTATTGCAATTACTGTAATTTCTGTGTGATTATTTCAACAACCAGCCTCACTCCAAAAATAGATGACTGGAATATTCTTTCTCACTTTAGTCCACAATGTGTGAAAGTATGCAGTTTGAGGATGAACTGCTTCTATTTTCATTTTTATTAGGAAAATCAAAAATTAGAAACTATATCATAATTCACAAGGAAGCAATAAAGAAACTTGTAAGAAAGCAGAGTAAACATTAAAAGGCATATAGTTGACTCTTGGTAAATAGTTATGTATCTATAATGGCAAAAACTGCCTACAAAAAAGAAAACTGCGAATGTTTTTGCAAGAATTTGTTGATGTAGGATTCCCCTGTGTGTGCTGTAAATACCATTGGTGAATAAAGAAACTGCCTTGGCCTGTTGATCGAGCAGAACTTAAGTAGGCAGGGAAAACTAAATTGAATGCTGGGAAAAAGAAGAAGGAGTTGGAGAGAAGCCATCTAGCCCCTCCGGAGACAGACACTGAAAAACTTTACCTGGTAAGCCACAGCCTCACGGCAATACACAGATTAATGGAGATGGGTTAAGTTAAGGTGTAAGAGTTAGCCAGTAAGAAGCTAGAGTTAATGGGACAAGCAGTGTTTTAATGAATGCAGTTTCACTGTGATTATTTCAGGGCTAACTGGCTGGAAACTAACTAGTGGCCTCTCCCAACAATTTGTCTCCTAGAGAGATGAAAACTTAGAGTGCACACTGCAAGGACACAGATTGCTTTAAAAGTTACTGGGCTTTTCCCAAATTCCCCAGATTTTTACTTGTTGTGCTGGTTAGTTTTAACCACCCATTTAACGTAACTCAGAATCACCTGGGAAGACAGTCTTAATGAGAAATTATCTGCATCAGATAGACCTGTGGAAATGTCTCTGGAGTATTTTCTTATTGTCAATTAAGGAGGAAAGATGCAGCCTGAATAAGGATAATCTTTCATTTTTTTGTTTAAACCAAGCCAAATGAAACCAAACAATCCCCCCCCAAAAAAAACAAAACAAAGAAACAAAAAATACCCTCTCCCCATATTAAAGCATTCTTTTAAAAAATATTTTTATTGATTTTATAGAGCTATATATTTTTTATCTTCTCCTGTACCTTCCTCTCCCCTCCCCTTCAACCCTCTCCCATAGTCCCCATGCTCCCAATTTACTCAGGAGATTTTTGTCTTTTTCTACTTCCCATATAGATTAGATCCATGTATGCCTCTAAGGGTCCTCATTGTTGTCTAAGTTCTCTGGGATTGTGAATTGTAGGATGGTTTTCTTTGCTTTATGCTGAAAAGTCATTTATGAGTGAGTATATATGATATTTGTTTTTCTGGGTCTGGGTTAACTCACTCAATATAATGTTTTCTAGATACATCCATTTTCCCACAAATTTCAAGACGACATTATTTATTTCTGCTGTGTAGTACTCATTCTAACAATGGGACCTATGAAGAGTGAAGCTAAAGCCTGAAAGTTGAATTTTGGGAGCCAATATGAGAATGTAAACAATGAACCAAATAAAACATTATTAAAATGGAAATACATAGCTGAGACCAGGAATGTGTGGAATGTTGGAAGAGAATCCATTGCTGTGTCATGATACAACGACTCAGCTTTCAATATATAGCAGAAGCGTTCAATGACCCTGCTGTAACCACAACAGACACAAAGGAAAAATACAGTGGCTCTTTCATGTCTCACCACCCTAGCAACTAAAGCTCTTTCCCAGTGAGAATACCACTTTGAAATATCCGGTAGGCCTAGCTAGAAAGCATAACGCTGTCTAAGACAGAAAAAAAGTCTTTTAAACTCTTCTCTATTTATTATGTTTACTGTCTGAACAAAGTAAAGGTCAAGCATTGCCTAATTTTGAGTGGCATTTTAGATATGTATCTAAAACTGCTTTTAATAAGATGGAGGCTAATTTTGGAATAATGACTTTCAGTTGCTTTAGAAAGACAGAATTCTCCTGCCTTATAAATATAAGGTGAATCATTTTTATAAGTTAGGAAAAATAAACAAATGCATACAAGCAATTTGGGGCTATACGTATATATATGCATATATTGGAATTTATGTATTATGTAGTCATACATATGTATATCTCTACATGTGTGTATCTATGTATATGTATATATTGAATTTAAAATTTATCAGCAAATGTGCTGTTGGTCTTTAATTTTCTTTATTATGCTATCATTATAAAGCAGGATTAACATTTTGACCTTCATTCTGTTTCAGTATTTTGTACAGAAACTTCCTTGCTTATTCAAGATAATTGGGACAGCACAGGATGCAGAGTGTTTGCTAACTCAAAGCAAATGAGAGTGCAGATTTTCACAGGGCAACCCAATAGAGGACTTCTCTGTTTCTCAAATTATTACTTCTATCACAGTTTGTTTATAAACTTAGTAAATTCGGGTTTACACTAGGCAGCACATCAACTTAAAAATTAAATGTGAATTACTTCAATATTTTTCTCTGTTACATTAGATTAATCATCACCCTAATTAGAATCACCCACAAGTTCTGAATTCCCTGACTGTGTGGAAGTAGTTTTAGTTGATTGTACTTATAGGCATCAGACCATGAGGTGAAGGTGAGAAAAATTTCATATTTATGAGTATATTCCTTGAAGCCGTAGTGCAATTTGAGTTTTACAAAACTTGTTAATTTTTACAGTTCTTGAGTTTCATATATACATAAGGCCGCATGGCCTGGGTCCTTAAGAAGAAGCACCATCATTAGAAGGTTTGTTCTAAGCCAGTGTTTCTAGCCTGAAGGGGAGAAGCAATCACTGCAAACTAATAATAAAACTAGTACTTAAGACATAGTTTTCTAGGAATATTTTGCAGACCTAAGATGTTTCAGACTTTTAATAAGGAGTCAGACTTTTGGGAACAGATGAAACCCTCAGCATATTGAGAGATGGTTATAAGTATCTACATTTCTTGCCCCCTGCCTTGATCCTATACAAAAAGACAAGTGCAGGCCGATGCCATTTCCCAGGATTCCTAGCGCTCTATTTCTGCAGAGCGCTAATAAGGCTACATCTTTCATGTGTCGATATATCATTACTGTGGCAGTATAGTTTTGAAACTTTCTGTGTTTTAAGTTTTATTTCTTGACTGTAGCATTTTTCCCGTTATTTAGTATATATTAAATGGATAGTGATTTTCCAAATGAATAGTTTTCATACAATATTTTCAAATGAGTACAGAACTCACTTTGATAATATCTTTCAGGACTAACACCAACCAGGGCATAATTTAAGAAACACCTCTTTAGAAGGGCTGGAGAGATGGCTCAGTGGTTAAGAGCGCTGACTGCTCTTATAGAGGACCCGAGTTCAATTCCCAGCAACTGCATGGAGGCTCACAACAATCTACAGTGGGATCTGATGCCCTCATCTGGCATAAAGGTAGAATAAGAGTATAGAAACACCCTCGTAGGATTATGATTCTATCATGTCTGATGTGGTGTTTGCCATTTCTGTACCCTTACATGATAAAGCAATACTTGCCTTAAAAAACAGAATACATCAAGATTTGTACAATCCAATAAAACATCTTTTATTAATTAGACTAAATCCTAGTTTATTTTTAATATTATACCTAATACACCATATACCCATAGATAATCTTCTAACTTTTTCCTGCCATATCTGTCATTATGCCTTGCCTTAGGAAATCCCTTAAAACTCTAATGCCAGACTGCAATAGAATGTAACTCCTGAAAACGTGAGGCAAAGTAAACTTTTCCATGATGTATTACTTCTCTCGGGAATTTTGTCATGGCAACAGAAACCTGACTGGCATACCTGAGCTTAAATTATAGGGCGAGGGATTACAAGGGAAAATGGAGGGAAAGGCATTACTATGAATGTAGCGTTAATGACATGGAGCCTCTCTTATGAATCATGTACATACATACTTTAAAATCACCTGTGAAGATGATATCACATCCTGTCAAACAAATGAAACAAAAAAAAAACAACCCATGAGGCTTTATACATTTTAAATTATTGAATTATATGAAATGTGATATATCCCAATAATTATATTCACTCCTTTTTTAAAGACACTATTTAAATGTCACTAGACATTGATTGCTTCCAAGACAAACTGATGGACAGAATCATAATTATCATAATCACTCATAATTGTCTCATGACTTCTCACATGGAGACTCTAAATTCCTCAACAGATATTAAGATATTTTAGGGCAATATTTTCATTTATTTGTGCTTTTTTTGCTAGTTGTAAATCCTTGCTGGAATAATCAAATCTTAGTAAACTCTCCTTCCAGTAATTCAATTCTGTAGTCATAGTCAGAAATGGAAATAGATGTAAATTGGATAAAGCAACCAATTAGATGGGAATGTGGCATAGTGGTAGAACACTCGCCTTGGAGCTGAGCTATAGCATGGAGAAACAGAGATAACTGAACAACTGAAACAGAAGAAAACAAAAGTAACAGCTTCCTTTTGGTGTTTTGAAGTGACCCATAGGTGTTCAGCTCTGAAAAAATTTTTAATTTATAGTAATTTATGAAATTATGTTTATCCTCGGACTAATGTAAAACTTTGTCAGGTAGAAAGAAGTCTTTCAATTAGTGGTATTTCTGAAAAAAAAAAACAAATTATGCTAAATTTTATGTTAAGAGTTAAAGGAACTGTATAGATGATTAAATCTGAGGATAGTTAATGCATCAAAAACTTGGGTTTCTTACAATAGTATATAAGCAATGGAAACGTCCATTTCAAAATGAAAATGCTTGTACAATGTTAGGAAAATCCTGCCGTATTTGTTAATAATATTATAAGAGGTCATGAGCTACACAGATCCATGTTTCCTCTCCCTCCATGTCATATATCTTTCTATTGTTTTTTTCTTGGAGTTAGAAGTTTCAAAAGCCCATGCCATTCTCTCTCTTCCTCTCTTTTCCTCCATCTGTCCCTCATTACCCTCTCTCTCTGACTCTGGCATGTCAAGATGTGAGCTCTCAGCTACTGCTGCTCTTTTCCCTTGTTTCTCACACGCTGGTCATGGACTCTATCCCCTCAACTGTAAGCCCCACATAAACTCTTCCTTCTATAAGTTGCTTTGGTCATGGTGTCTTATCACAATAATAGGTAAGTAACTAAGACAGGAACTGGTGGGAATAAGGAAGGGAGCAGGAGAGGAAGAGGGAATGAGTGTGATTAATGCGGAGTTGATATTCACAGTCCTTTATGAGTGCATACTAGAGCGTCATAATGAACTCCATTAAGTTACAAAATTAATTCACAAAAATACAGGTAACTTAAAATATTACTTAAATGCCTATTCACATGCATTGCTGCCTTTAATTGGGTTTTAAATACGAAAACTTAATTTAGATAATTTTGAACTAAAGTATTATCTTTTTGTTTTACCGAACTAGAACAGCTTAGGTAATTGTAAGCTTATATAATTCTGTATGAATAACTGTTTCTAAAAATGTGGCCTCTTATAAATATTCTTAGTAATAATGACCATAGTAATATTCTGTTCCCTTAAGATGGAAAATCACAGCAGGAATAGTTTCTTTTAATTGACACTATCTAGAGATATTTTCATTATCTATATAACTAAATCTTTTCTATTAATAAATGATGATTTAAATCTTGGACATAATAGTTTTCATCTGGTTAATCATAAAGATATTGACCGCTACTTGAAAGGATAAAGAATATGAGCTTGATTTCCACTTGGACAGACCAATTTGGCTATGGGTATGGTAGCCCTGAAATTCTCCAGATGTTTTTAACGAGAACTATTAATTTTCTATCTTCTAATGGTATAAATTGTTCAATACAGAACAGGAAGGAAGTGCTCTCTGAGAGAGAAGATTCAAAGTCAGCTCACAGAAGAACAGATTTATTTCTGTAACTGGAAGAAGAAACCTAGAGCTGTTATGATGATTGTGTCTGTGGAAACAATTGGACATTTGCCAAAAGAAATGAGAAATTCTGTAACCTACATTTAGATAATGCAAAAATTAATCACTTTCATGTCTCATGTGAAACCTGTTATAAATTGTTCTTTGTCTGTGAACAAAACCGCAGTAACAAGTGGATTTTTGATTACACTGTAGGGGAGAAACAGATTTGGGCTGAGATGTTTCAAAGTTTTCTAAATTGTGACTATTTGTGTGGTAAGATAAATATTCAAACCAATCTAGTGATATCAACAATTTTAGACAAACTGTTTCCAATCAACACTGTTCTGCAACCCAGTTCAGTCTGTAATGATAGCTCTTGAATTTATTTTCTTCCTATTATGTCTCGTTTAAACTACCTCTTGAGATAAAACCATCGAAGGAATTATTGTTAAGCATCCATATATAGAAAATAACAAATTAATGTTTTTGAGTTTAAATCGACATATTCCAAATTAAATAACATCCACCCGGTTCAATCATTCTTCCACAAATAACAACAGTTGAATAATATCCCATTATACTTTATCACTTGTTGGTGTACATTTATATTGAATTCAGATATTTGCTCTTTTGAATTTTGCTGCGGAAGACACAAAGTTGCAGATTTATCCTGGGCATAAAGTTTTGAGTATTCTGGACAAATACCTGGTAGCAAGACGGTTGGACCCTATGGCAGTCCTATTTCTAGTTTTGGGGACCCCCATCTTGTTTACCTTAGCAACTTCATTGATTTGCATTCCGTTTGACAGTGAATGGGGATTACCCTGCATTTTTACCTTTACCAGGACTAGTTAGTTTGTTTCTCTTTGCTTTTTCACAACATCCATTATAGGTGAGATGATATTTCATTTTGGTTACAATTTGCATTTCTCCTGTAGTTAATGAAACCTTTTCCTCTGAGGAATTCTTTCTTTTTAACTATTATAATCTAATTAGATGATCCATTATAGTATACATCCATTAATAAAAGCATATCTTTTCACTTAAAATGTATATTCATAATTCAGGATGTACTAAGCCTCCTGTTAATGGTTAGGAAACAACTGAACTGTAGAACTATGCTATTCATTCTAACCAGCATGGGGTTCAGACAACTTTTGTTCAGAAAGGATGCTCCCGAAGATTGACACTGCAGAGATCTGGATCACCAAGGGAAACAGCTGAGAGGAGTTTGTTACAAAGAGTATGGAGATGAAAGACCCTGAGACTGGAGTAAGTTTACCTAACAGGTGAGGGAAGCCTGTAGGGTTATGGAACAGCAGCTGCCTGAGAATTTGGAGACCCAGGAGGAAGTCAGAAGAGGCAAAGGGAGGCACTGCAGGTCACGCTAAGCAGACTGGAATTCCAAAGCAGAATCTGTGTAAGTAATAGAATTGTCAGCCTTCTAACACTGGCTGACAGGTGAGGAATAAGCTGTTTACAAGAAGCTGCAACATGAAGCAATCACAAATTCTAGACAGTAGCTTTTATTTCACTTTATTCATTCTAGGTAAGAAATAACTTAAAAGCATCAAACAGATATACATCAAAGGAAACAAAGCCAGTTTATACATAACACTTTCCTTAATGCACATTTATTTTATCCCTCACTCAAAGGGAATCTATTTGCCTATATAGTTTATGATTATTAATTAAAAATAAAATTTTTAATGTTTTCTTCATTTGCACAAGATAAATATATTACTTAATTTATCTTCTTGTGTATTATAAGTTCACATAGGCATCCATGTATATATATAAATACACATGGACATATTTCAATTGAAATTTCTATTGGCTAGAAAATAAAAATCTAAAACTTTGCGATGGAAATCATTATTACCATATCTAGCAAATAAATTTTCAGCAGGAGACAGAAATCTTGATATTAAATGGAGTAGCGAGAGCTTCCTAAATTATTCAATGCATGAAATACTTCACTATGAAAAATTATCATCTCATTATATTACTATAGAACTGGTATTGCCTTGCTATTGTCATTTCTATTTATTCTAGCTTTATTCTATGAATATTTTCTCAGAACCACTTAAAAGAAACTGATATTAGGTTAGAAAGTGCAGGTTCTAAAGACCTATTTAGTCACTAAGACATCATACATTTTAAATTTTATTTTGTTGACGTTGGATTGTATTTTAAGGAAAATAACTGGTTAAGCATTCTACTTCTTAATTCACAACTAATCAACAACAGCCTGTGTTTTATCCCTGTACTTATAGGTGTTAAAAAAAACAATAGGGCAGCAGCCAGCTTTTCACATTTCATTTTCTCTAAAATCTGGGCAAAATCATTGACGATTTCTGCTACTGCATCTGCTGCTCTTGTCTAAGACAGCAGTGACCTCAGCAAAATACAGCCAACCGTGGCTGGCTTTTATTTTATGTTCACCAGGAAAGCACTTGGCTCAGGAAATCTCTCCCTCTTTATAGCACATAGGTGGTGCTCCCAGGATATTCTACTCTCATGGTTTTCCTGTGTCCCACATTGGTTGTTTTTTAAATTAGTTTGCTTCCCCCTGTTTGTCAGATACCCTGTGGCCTCTGTCCCTGCATTCTTTTCTAGAGCTGTACATAGTATTGGAGACTATTTTGTTGTTTATTTCATGACATTTAATTTTGATGCAAAAGAAACACACAAATCTAAATCTCTAATACTTATGTCTCTGAACTCCAATTAAAAAAACTTAATGTAATATAAGGCTTTTCTTCTACCTCCACAACATGAAGACACTAACAAGCTAAGAAGAAATAAACAATCATGTGTTATGCTAATATTTTAGATATAGATATGTCTTGTCTTTATTAAAACAACATATTGATTACTAATATGGTCCAGCTTCTGACAACTACTGATTTTGTGACAAACCAACCATGAAATTGTATCTGTTCCCCACATGCCTTCAAACTCAGCAATTCATTTTACTTTTTGTCTTATTTCAATGTTGTAGATCGATATATTTACCTTTATGTATGTCCTCAGCTTATTATTGAAACTGGAGTTCAATATTGTTTCTACGTTGTTGGTAAGAGTGATTTTACACCCAGTACAATACATAAATTTTCAATATACCATTTAATGAATTCTGGTAAAATATATAGTAAAAAAAATATGAGATAGTTTTTACTTGTTAAAGCCCTTTTATGTCTATTTCCTGTCAATCACAGACTCATGCATTAGAGTGCTATTTTCTAAGAGAAATTGCCATAACAATAAAACCACTCCACTTATATATGCAAGAACATGGGTGCACTTCACAAAGGGACGTCAGATATACCTAAGACTGTATCAGGTGATTCCATGAAGATACTGAAATTCAGTTCAACTGACAGCAAATATGATGACCGAAGCAAAAAATGAAGAATGCATATTGACTTGAAAAAGGCTCAGGAGCCTCTTGAGATGTCAGAAATGTCTATATCTCATCCAATAGTTTTTGATACGAGCTGAAAAACATTGTTGAGCTACTTACTAAAGAAATTTGAGATTCATGTTGCTATATTTGAGCTAACACTCATCCCCATAATGAAAGGCAGATTAGCAAGAGATATGTTTGTACTAGACTCTTAAATAAAAAAAAGTTGAAAACCTAGTAAAAAGTGTTGATGCCTTGTTTGTTGATGTTTTGTTTCTGGTTTTAGATCTCATTGTGCACACTAGGCTGATTTGAACGCAGAGGTCTGTCTGCCTGTGCCTCCAAGTTGCTGGGATTAAAGATGTGCACCACACCATGCCCAGCAAACTTGTTCATTTTTATGTTGAAGTTTCGTGAAGAATCCACAGCAGTGTAAACTATCCACTAAAGTACGTGAATTGTAATCACATGTTGTAGGAGAGGAAATAGAGGAAAGACTTCCTAGACTCTCCTGAACCTTTCGGTGGAGCCATTTTTTCTCTTCAGAACCAGCAAGGCCAGGCTCTTGTCTTAAGGGCCGGAGGGAGAATCTTTCCTTCCCCCTTGTAACTCTGATGGCTCATGGCTTCATAATTCCTTTCTTTGCCTCTGTCTTCACCTTCCTACTTCACCTTGTGTTTGCATGTCTTATTTGGTTTCTTTGAAGGACACTTGCGTTGGATGTGTAAGCCACTCTCCCTCAAAATCTTGTCTTTATTGATACATGTTTTCAAATAAATACACACATTCAGGGGAAAGCTGAGGGAATAGAATTCTTTATTACACATGGAATGCCTTGATGGAAAAATTTGTTTTCTGCTCCTTTTTTGCTGGAGGAAAGACAGAAGACAGGTGGCAGGTAGCCACGAGAACACCTGACTTCTGAGGCCCCTGCAATGTGCTCAGACATAAAGCACTCCCTTCTGCAGTGTCATATTAGGGACAGAGTACTCTGAGCCTCCAAAGGATTATCTCTAAAAGCTGTAGGAATTTTTCTATTTAAAATGAAAAATGAGGTTGTTAGTAAAACAGCCACTCTCATACATCACCAGCAATAAACAGATTCAACTTATGGTGAAAGTAATTTGACATAACAAGGACATTAAAAGTATTTGGGCCTTTAAACCAGTAGTGCATCTGTTACAGATTAATTTTTGACAAATGGAGACTAGACAGCATTTAAAGTGGAAATATATTATAATATTAAATTGATTTCAAGCAACCGAAATAAAAGAAGATGGTAAAGCGATGTTCTTTGTAGAAGCAGACCTGGAGTACATGAACATCCATGCATTTCTAATTTAATGGTGTCAAGAGAGCCTTATGTTTGTGTGTGGAAGCATGATAAACTATGTTTGACATACACACAGATGCTTGCGTTGAGTTAGGAGGAGTCCTCAAGCTGTGAGCATTGAATGGTGGCATGTTTATATTTAGTGACCTCACTGAGTGATTCTAACTAGTATGATCCTGTTGATAATCTATAACAGAGTGTCTCACTTCTTTTTGGAGAAAATATTTAACAGTTTATAACTCTAATTAGTTTCTTCCTTCTTTCACATAAATATTTATTGTGAACTTTTTATATCCTAAAAGCCAATTTGGGGAGGGGTGTGGAGACATCATTTTCATTTTTTTTTTGTTTTTTTGAGACAGGGTTTCTTTTTAGCTTTGGAGCCTGTCTTGGAACTCACACTATAGACCAGGTTGGCCTGAAACTCAGAGATCTGCCTGCCTCTGCCTCCTGAGTGCTGGTATTAAAGGTGTGTACCACCACTGCCCTGCTTCAAACATCATTTTCTTTTAGAGAAAGCTAGTGCATATTTCTACTGCTGAGTCTTCTTTCGTTTATCCCTTCATTTTCTGCCCTTTCATCTCCTCTTTTTTTTTCTGTCTTGCTTTGTCCCTCTTCATCCTCCTCTGCCCTCCACCCCTTCCCATTTCCCATTCTCCCTTTCCCTCTTTTTCTCTCCTCTCCTTTCTTTCTGTGTCCTTTTTTCCTCATTCCTTACCTCTTTTAACCATTCACAAATATTGACAAATTCTTACTTTATGGACCATAAAAATCAACCTGTATGTCGGATTTGAGCTACCAGGTCATAGTATGCCAGCATCTGTTATATCTCAGTGTTGTTTGGTGTTGTTTTATAAAAATAAGGGCACTTACTAACAATGAATCAAACAGTTCAAAATGAAGATCAGTTTATACACTCACTAGGATTAAATTATGAATTTTTAATTTGATTATATTGTTTTTCCTGTAAAGCAAGTCATATTTTGCAATTAAACATAGAAATTTTTGTAATATTTTAATATTTTTAAAGATGCATTAAAAAGAATAGGGCATTTTGTTGTGGTTTGAGACCTAAGAAGCTGTGCATGTGCTTGCAGATTGACAAACTAGAAGGATTTCTATAAACTCGTTACATTTATTATTCTTTTGTAAATTGGCCACAGAATGTTTCTCTTTTCCTTAAAATACAGCATCTCATTTTTAATTGTTAATTATTCCTGCTTCCTTATGATCAAGGAATTATCACGTATTCATGAGAACAGGAATGTCTTTTCATTCTGATTTTATTTCTGAATTTCCACTTACTCATACACCTCATATTTTATTTTCTTTGAATGCCGGTGTATATGTATGGGTCCTTGCACACTAGAGTGAACCTGTGGTGATCAGGAGACAATGGAAAGCGTCAGTTCTCCCCTTTCACCATGTGAATCTCTGGGTCAACTTAGACCATCTAGGTCTCTGGCAGGCTGCACCACTAAGCCATCCTTGAAACCACTCTATTCCCAAAGAAGTTGCATTGGCGAAATGAAAACAAAGAAGATATCTTGTTTTATTTTATTTTTTAGAGACAGGGTTTTTTTGTATAACTTTGGAGCCTGCCCTAAAACTTACTCTGTAGACCAGGCTGGCCTCAATCTCACAGAGATCCACCTGACTCTGCCTCCAGAGTGCTGGGATTAAAGGTGTGTGCCACCACCACCCAGCTTAATTCACTTTCTTATACATACATAAGAGATATTCTTCATAGTGACAAATATTGGGTATAATTTTATTTCCTTGTTTCATTTAAAAGTTATCTAATTCTTTTTCCAATAAAGTTCTGGTAATATCTACTTCTTATGACATATGTACCTCTTGAAAATTCTCTATTGACAATTTTCAATTACTTTCTACCATTTGTGACACAGCTACATAGTAACAACTGTGTATCTACTACAATAAGCTCCCAAACTTGTCCTTTGAATGCTATGTGTCTCCCTAGAGTAGGCTGGGGCCCTTGGGTTGAGAATACAAATTTACCAACCTTTCAATGTAAATGATAGCCTTTAAGTGCTTTTTCCTTGACTTTTACCACAAAGACAGGTGTTGACTTTTCCTCAGAACAAAAGGAAATAAGGTCATTTAGTAGTAAGTTCAAGCCTCAATGTTTTATCATGGGATTGATTACTTCAACATGATATTTGGGATTCCTGAGAAATTCTTGCTTGAACCTGTTTAGCAACCTCAAGGGAGATGAAGTTATGTGAATGTCCAGAGGCAAAGACTCTTTAGGTGAAAAGGAATATCAGCTAATGTGTATTTAAAGATCATTCCACCATGAAATTTATAAGACCATATTCTTTTCAGAAAACTTTTACCTTTTATTTGATATTGAACGTAGCATGTCCAGAAATTATCATCGTGACTCATATTGGAGTCAGTTTTAGCAGCCACTAAAGCCTGTGAAAAAAATTCATGCTTATTTTTTTCAACAATGAGGTGTCAAATATTCTTCTAGGTCTTGTGAATATATTAGGGAGTAATTAAATAGAGAGATTTATGATTTGCTCGGATTTTAGTCAACATAATGGAATCCTGAGAGAAGCACGACAAAGCTAAGCAAAGGAAAGTTGATATGAGGATCTGGAAGGCTGGACGGCACATCAGTGGTGCTTCGGTAGATCAGTGAGGTAGATCACCAAAGGCTGGATGGCATGTCAATGGTGTTTCATCACTGAGGTAGATCACTGAGGTAGATCACCAAAGGCTGGATGGCATGTCAATGGTGTTTCATCACTGAGGTAGATCACTGAGGTAGATCACCAAAGGCTGGATGGCATGTCAATGGTGTTTCATCACTGAGGTAGATCACTGAGGTAGATCACCAAAGGCTGGATGGCATGTCAATGGTGTTTCATCACTGAGGTAGATCACTGAGGTAGATCACCAAAGGCTGGATGGCATGTCAATGGTGTTTCATCACTGAGGTAGATCACTGAGGTAGATCACCAAAGGCTGGATGGCATGTCAATGGTGTTTCATCACTGAGGTAGATCACCAAAGGCTGGATGGCATGTCAATGGTGTTTCATCACTGAGGTAGATCACTGAGGTAGATCACCAAAGGCTGGATGGCATGTCAATGGTGTTTCATCACTGAGGTAGATCACTGAGGTAAATCACCAAAGGCTGGATGGCATGTCAATGGTGTTTCATCACTGAGGTAGATCACTGAGGTAGATCACCAAAGGCTGGATGGCATGTCAATGGTGTTTCATCACTGAGGTAGATCACTGAGGTAGATCACCAAAGGCTGGATGGCATGTCAATGGTGTTTCATCACTGAGGTAGATCACTGAGGTAGATCACCAAAGGCTGGATGGCATGTCAATGGTGTTTCATCACTGAGGTAGATCACTGAGGTAGATCACCAAAGGCTGGATGGCATGTCAATGGTGTTTCATCACTGAGGTAAATCACTGAGGTAAATCACCAAAGGCTGGATGGCATGTCAATGGTGTTTCATCACTGAGGTAGATCACTGAGGTAGATCACCAAAGGCTGGATGGCATGTCAATGGTGTTTCATCACTGAGGTAGATCACTGAGGTAGATCACCAAAGGCTGGATGGCATGTCAATGGTGTTTCATCACTGAGGTAGATCACTGAGGTAAATCACCAAAGGCTGGATGGCATGTCAATGGTGTTTCATCACTGAGGTAGATCACTGAGGTAGATCACCAAAGGCTGGATGGCATGTCAATGGTGTTTCATCACTGAGGTAAATCACTGAGGTAAATCACCAAAGGCTGGATGGCATGTCAATGGTGTTTCATCACTGAGGTAGATCACTGAGGTAAATCACCAAAGGCTGGATGGCATGTCAATGGTGTTTCATCACTGAGGTAGATCACTGAGGTAAATCACCAAAGGCTGGATGGCATGTCAATGGTGTTTCATCACTGAGGTAGATCACTGAGGTAGATCACCAAAGGCTGGATGGCATGTCAATGGTGTTTCATCACTGAGGTAGATCACTGAGGTAAATCACTGAGGTAAATCACCAAAGGCTGGATGGCATGTCAATGGTGTTTCATCACTGAGGTAGATCACTGAGGTAAATCACCAAAGGCTGGATGGCATGTCAATGGTGTTTCATCACTGAGGTAGATCACTGAGGTAGATCACCAAAGGCTGGATGGCATGTCAATGGTGTTTCATCACTGAGGTAGATCACTGAGGTAGATCACCAAAGGCTGGATGGCATGTCAATGGTGTTTCAGTAGATCACTGAAGTTTCAGCGTAGAACTAAAACACGTAAAGATCAAGCCACAGCATGGCACTAGGTAGTAGATGTAGCCCAGGAAAGAGCCAGAAAAAAACTCCTTCAATATTCTAGAAGCACAAAGGCTTTTGAAGTAGCTTAAGTCACAGTTCAGTTTCTGGAGCTGAGTGAGTCAAACAAATTTTAAAGAGCGGCGGGAGATTATGAAAGCTGTTGCAGAGCAAAGTAAGGATTCTATAAAAGTTCTTTGAATAACTGAGTATTAAGAGCCAGTAGTAGCATAGAGAAGTTTGAATTCTGGATTGGTCCTTCCACATCAACCTTCTGAGTTTAGATTACAGATGTATGCCACTATGCATACTTAAAAATTCTTTTTTGATACAGGAATTTACTTTGTAACTCAAATCAGCTTTGAATGCCTGGCAATCTTATTGCCCCACATTCTCAAGCATATTATACTATGCAAGGATTGAAAACACAAAGAATTTATTGGATTTTGCAGTTACCTAACTAAAGAGAATTGTTACATAGTTTGAATGATAGCCGTGTATAAGAAATGAATATTATTTTTGATATAGTCTCTCAAATTTGCAAGAAATGTAATAAGCTTCATAAATCTGGTAGTATGAGTGTGCAAATATTCTCTGAATTATTGTGTAAGTTAGACATGAAGAGTAAGAAAAGAATTCAACAATAACTCTTTTAGTTCTTGAAAGTCTATGTGGGCGATTACATCACTTATAAAAAGGGGCTGCAAGATTTATGTACAGTTCTTTAGTCTGTGTGACTTACAGCAATTGTCTCATTTGTTTCTGATTTCCAGTGTGAGACATACCATAACTAAGAAGGCATTGTTGGAATTCGACTTTAGAGATCTTTTGTGACTGGAAGCGTAGAAGGTTTATATATTTTCTAATAGATCATAATTTTGTCAAGATATGATTAGGTATAAAAATTTTAGCAACAGTCTTGCCTGAAACTAATTAAATGATCTAAACCAGAAGACTCCTATAAAACGTAGCATATTCTATAATTTATGAATGAAATACATAAATGGAAAATCTTGAACTAAAGAATGTCTTAACAAATGTACATTCATTGTTTCTTGAAGAAATAGATGAGTTTAATGTTGTGTTTTAAAATTATGTTTCTGAGACAATCAACAGGTTTGCTTGATTTAACCATTACAATACATGATATGTTTATATGAATGTAAAATATTACATGGGATTCCATAAATATTACCATTTTATGTCAATTAAACAAATAGCCAAAGCCCAAATAATACATATGTAAGTGAAAAATTATGAGAAACATACTTATATATGGATTTTAAATGATTTTAGGTGTTTGAGGGGACAAACATGCATATACAAAGATAATATCATCAAGTTGCCTAACACTGAAAAATTAAACTAATCTTATTTCTTGAAAGAATGAATAACATTAAAAATGTTACCTTAATTTAAAATGTTACGTATTTTTATCTTATGTTTCTTATTCGTTATATAAATATTAGGCTTGCCTGTTATAAAAATTGAAGAAATATTTTTCTTGGACATAGTTAGTAGAGATATGTTGTAGGGGTATACATTAAATTTCTTCTCTTTCTGTTTAACTGTCCTCCAAAGATCACTGCAAATGTCATTATTTTCTGACAATTTTTTTTTGTGTGTGTGTGCCTGGAAGTTAGGATTCCTGGAGCCATTTAGGTAGATTAACATTTCTCTTTTAGTTGATTTAAGATAGGAGCAATTGTTCTCATCTTTTCCACAGTCTTCAAAGAACTCCTGAGGGAAGACAAAGTAACGCAGAGATGTGTGGTATATTTCCAAACTATTAGAATTTGTGTTTGTTTAAATGGGTCAGAGCAAACTGATACAGTGTTTAGCACCTTGATGTTTCCCCACATGATTTCATGAGAAACACGGGTAGCATTGCAAGTTACAGAATAGATAAAGTAGAACTCAAAAAAAAAAAAAACCAACAAAACTTAATGTTTCAGAGCAAAGCAAGCCAAATTTTTAATTAGAAATTAGAAACCATTAGAAGTCTAGGAGTGGGCTGCGTTGTTCAGCCTTGATGCAGGAGGAAAAAGCTTGGTCCTTCCTCAATTTAATATGCCAGGCTAGACCTGGATGGAGGGGGGAGGACCTTGGACTGCCCACAGGGCAGGGAACCCTGACTGCTCTTTGGACTGGAGAGGTCGGGGGAGGGGAGTGGGGGGAGGGGCAGGGAAAAGGGAGGTGGGGAGGAGGCGGAATTTGGCTACTGGAAAGTAAAAAAAAAAAAAAAATGCCAGGTTTTGTTGACACCCATGGCCTTCTCTGAAGAGTGGATGAGAAGTGGGATGGGGGAGGGGGCAGGAGGAGGGTGGGAGGGAGTACTGTGGTTGGAATGTAAAATGAATAAAAAAGAAATAGATATTACAGTAGAAGAAAAAAATTGCGTAACTTAAGACCAAAAAAAAAAAAAAGCTGTTAATCTAAGCGTTTTTCACAAGCATTCATTTTTACCAAAGCACCACTTCCTCCCTCCTCCTACAAGAGTCAAGCATTTTCCATTATCAGAGTGTGAAATGTGCTTCAGTGTGGATGTGGGGTTGGTTGATGTATGTCCATTCACAGAGGACTGGTAAGGTGCGGGGTTGATGTATGTCCATTCACAGAAGACTTGATCATTGTATCAGAAAACAGCTTTCATTGATTGCTTTCTATATTATTAAGCAAAAAGGTGATGTGAGAGGTCCTTTTGTGTATGTGTTGCTTTTATTGGTTAATGAATAAAGAAGCTGCTTTGGCCTGTGATAGGGCAGAGTAGAGTTAGGCAGGAAAACTAAACTGGATGCTGGGAGGCAGAGTCAGTGAGACATCATGTAACCACCAGAGGAGATAGCCTCAAATCGCCATCTGGAACCTTGTTGGTAGGCCATGAACCTCATGGTAAAATATGTAAAAAAAAAAAAAAAAAGAAAAAGAAAAAGAAAAAAAAAAGGACTGGGTTAATTTAAGATGTAAGTAAGAGCTTGTTAGAAATAGGCTAGAGTTGTTATCCAAAGAGTATTGCAATTAATACAGATTTCTGCGTGATTATTTTGGTTCTGGCACAGCTGGGAACAAACAAGTGCCCTGGTACTACAATAAAGGACTTCACTAAACTGCTACCTTAGAACATAGTATTTGTGTAAACCAGGATCCATAGTCCAAAGTCAAGTCATTCCTATTTAGCCCAAGAATAAAGTTTTTCTCCCTTTAAGGTACAAGCTGTTTTGTATTGACATTAATTAATGATTACTCCAGATTATTTCAGCATTCAAACCTGTCATATCTATTTTAAATAACACAAAGAAAGAAACATACCTTGCAGAAGCTTCAGTTATTCAAAACTATAATAATTACTGCAGCACATAACTCTGCACATTTAATAAATGTCATAGTTCTGTCATTAAGCTAAGAAAGTCAAGAAAACAGCATGTTCCTTAAAATATTAAGCAGTAAGTCAAATTAATAATAAAATCAGCTAGTGTCTCTCATCTTAAGATGGTAAGCTTCCTATGATGTGTTATATGCAGACTGTGCTGGGTGGAAACACAGAGTTAGCGTGTGTCTCTGTGTGTGTGGCCAATGAACTGGATATCGGGTGAACAGTGAAGAATAGAATACACTTCCCTCTAATACTTATTCTAAATAAGGAAATACTAAAAGCGACATGCCCTTCCTTAACAGAACAGCATTGATAGGATTGTTCTATTCTGGGCACTCACAGACACCATATTCCATACCAAGAATAACTCTATGCAAAATGCCATCTTTCCAAGTTTGGAACATGACTGCGCTGACTCCAGACAAGCAGTCGTTCCTTGCTGTCAGCACAATCAGCAGGGGTGCCAGCCAGGAGCATTGCAGCTACTCAGCAGCATGAGTGTTTCCAGAGAAGAATATATTCTGAAGTCAGATATTTTAGTTCAACATTCTGCAAAATTACAACACATAATCCATACTTGTATTAATACAGATGTGTATGTGAAATTTGAAAGTTTATGTGTTTTTAGAGTAAAGGGAGCAGACACAAATGAAAATGGGTGGTCTAGGTGATCCAACCTCAGTGTGCCTCTGTTGCAATTTCCTCAGAGTTCTGCATAGAAAACAGCTTCAAGGCTGCTGGCTAAGGTGGTCTAGCCTCACAGACTATTGTAGCCAGGACATGACCATTATTATTCCAATTTTCTCAGTCTCCCCCAAATATTCCAGTGCCCCCAGACAACAGGAAGTAGTTTAGAGAACACAGTCCCTACATTCCCAAGAGATAGGGTATGTGCCAGTGAGTTATGAATGTTTGTTATCATTAGGGAAGTTGATTACTTTTGAACAACCACTAGTCTCAAATATTTTACATTGGTATGGATTTTTGTATACTGATACAAATTTTGGGTTTTTTGTTATACTGTATATATGTTTCTGCTCTTCTTTAGGGTTTTGTATCTATGCAGCTCATTTAAAAATGTACTATAAAGTTTAATTTCTTGAAAGCTATTTAGGATTATAAGGAAAGGCTGGTTAGAAGTTAGTCATCTATAATTGAACTTATCACGTTAGGTATGTTTTCAAGGTTAAACAGATATATTTAGATAGATATATGATCTTCAAACACTTCAGACCTACAGAATGTGGAATTTAAGATATTTAATACGAGGGCTTTCATGACAATTCGACATCTGCTCCTGGCAATGCCAATTTACGTCAGAAAGGATGATGATCATTGAAAAACCTTTGTATGGAATTTGCTTTCATTGTGGCAAAGCTAGTCATTTGAGCAAGAGTTTGCTCTTGCCTTGACTACTGACAATATACTATACAAACTAGACAACTGAGCCACAAAGGATGAAGACTGTAGGACTTTGCCAAGATAAGACTGTGTAGTCTTTCAAAATTCCTACTTCCATGGAAAAGTTTGCCACACAGGAGAAGCATTCCAGAACTTTGCCAAGACTAGGTAGAAGAGGTCTTCAAAATTCCTGCTTTCTAGAAGAGTCTCCCTGATATTCTGGACCTGTAGGCTGAAGATTGTATGCCTCAACGTTACAGAGGATCTTTGGGTGACTGTCCAAGTAGCCAGGTGTCTCTGTCATTTCTTTACTTTTGGAAATGGCTTGCAGTGCACTTTGTTGATCAGGGTAATAGTATTCCTTCCTGAGGTCTTTGATGGGATGGAAGACTAATAGTTATATTTTTCCTTAGCTATGATAAAAGGTAAATTACATACAAAACTTTGGACTCACTAAGATAGTACAGATAATGGAGTATTTTCTATGAAATTGCCAAAAACCAAATGGATAGGATATTGTAAATGTAATTCTTACCTGATTATTTTTTTTTCTTATTGAATACAGTTTGACTATGTCAGAGTTAAATCGATTTCTTTTTATTTAGACAAAAAAGAGAAAGGTTGCAAGATTATTTGATTACACTATGTAAAGATATGTCATTATGATTGGTTTAATAAAAACTGACCAGGAAATAGCTAAATAGGATTTTTGGGGTAGCAGGATGCTGGGAAGAAGAAAGTTAGAGTTGAGAGTAAATGCCAGGGAACACAGAACGAGCAGCATGGGCATTACAAAGTAAAGGTAACTGAGTCACTTATTTGAATGTAGACTAAAAGATATGGATTAATTTGAGTTATAAGAGCTGGTTAGGAACAAGCCTAACTATGGGTCAAGCTCTCAAAATTAATAATAAGTCTCTGTGGCATGATTTGGGGGCTGGCTGGCAGGACAGAAAAATCTACCTACATAAACTTCTTTACCCAAGGTTCAGGGATTATTGAGGAAATGTGGGTGGGAAGAAAGTAAGAACCAAAGGTTTAGGGAGTTTGCTGTGCGATTGTGTCTCCTAACAATGTCAGAAGTTGTGCCCATGAAGTCTTATCAACATGATGGCCTAAACGTGAGCTGAACAAGGACAGCTGTGGATATATTTAATTTTTAGAGATACAAGATATGATTCCATTCAGAAGATAAGCCTCAGGATATCCCAGAAAAACTTTACTGAAGTGGCAGTGGTATGGTTTGAATGTTTTTGTTCTACTTGAAATTCAGATTAAAGGAAGTCCCCAGTGTGGCAGAGTTAGTGGTTATGGTCTAACTTAATGGGTTAGTTAATGAGATAATAGAATGATTAGCATATGTGCCTTGTGCCTGAAGAAACCGGAAAAGGATTCCAGATATCCTATAACGAAAGCTACAGATGAATGTGAGCCAACACGTGGGTGCTGGGAATTGAAGCTGGATCCTCTGCAAGAGGAGCAAATGCTCTTAACCGATGCTTTGTTGGGTTTTCCACAGTGGTTTTGTTGTTGTTTTTGCTTATTTGTTTTATTACTCATTTTTTTTGACTGATAAAGTTTGTGTTTAGGAGCATTGCCTTTTCCTGAGGCTTAAATAAGATATAGAAAATTTTTGATGGTTAAACAAAATGACAATACAAATTCTTAGGGATTATCAGGGAAGACAAGCCTTTTAGTCTCTTCATGAAAAAGAGTACATAAACATGCAAAACAAAATATGCTATGTTGTTCTTAAATAGAAAAAATAATACTTAATAGAAGTGTTAGTTGACATTTTAATTGCCTTTCTCTTTCATGTTGTACTAAAACATACACTGACTTGGAAAGCATTGTCCTGTCTGCCTTCTATTAGCACTGATTGATTTTCAACAAACTGTTTGTCTTTGATGAAATCAGCACTAATTCTCTCTTCTTAGACTGTCAAAGTGAACAAATACTCTAGCAAATGATTGCATTACTTTTCCTTTCATTCTTGGCAGAAAAGCATATTGTACAGTAGTAGGATGGAATAAATATGAAAAACAAATATTACAGACCTTGATTGGATCAGAACTCCTTGGCTTGTTTGATCTTCCTATTTGTGTATCAACTATAATTTCATTCATTCAAGCCCTGTAAGATTTAGTCCCTTATCTTTCTTTTGGAATGAATTAGAGGGCCAGAGATATGTGAGAGACAAAGCAACATTAGTCAAAGTCATTAGTTGAAGACAAGAACAAAATAATCATCAGACAGTGAATAGTAATGATCTCAGACACATCAGAGAAACACATACATACATAGGAATTGGTGCAGAGGGATACATATTTTTATATAGAAGAAGATGTAACCTGCATCCAGAGGCCATAACAATAAATGGACACATATGACATATAAGCACATACTGCTATGTAGTACACATGTATTAGATTCATATTTACAACATACATGTATAGTGTAGATACATGTAGTGTGTGTGCCTATACACATATGCTATTATAGACACTAAAACACATGTTTATAAATAATGCCAGATTGATATTATTTTTGATCAATAATACTTCTATTAAATTTTATTTTAATATGAATAGCTACTAATGATTTTAAGCAATCTAAACGCATATTTCATAATCTTTCAAAAATTAATAGACCATGAGTTATAAAATTGAAAATCACCATAAGAAGCTTCTTAGCATATATAGGTCATTATTGAATTTGTGTAACAATTATGTATTTACTCAATTCTCTGTGACAAGTTTTCAAGCATCTTAAGCAACATGAATTTCAGTGACTCCACAGAATTAATACAAACTTCTTCAGTCACATTCCCATACAGAGCTAGTCCTGGCTAGTTTTTCCAGAAATAGAAACATGGTATATATATATTTGCAAGAGTTTGTGGAGGAAGAAATTACATTTTTGGAATGGAAATTTGATTTTCCAATGAATGCTAAAATCCTTGCTGTGACAGATGGACACAGCACCTCAGAGCAGGCCCCTGCTGCCTCCTTCCCACTCTTGGCTTCCCTGGGAAGGCTTCAGACCTTACAGCAGTCATACACCCTTAGGGGGCACAGGATAATGCATACCTTAAATAGCTATAAGCAGTATGAGCCCAACAATTAATATGCACCTTCTGATTCTTAACTAGCAATTTGCCTCAAAGTTATGTCAACTGTTAAAAAAAAATGTTGGATAGACTAATGTCACATGACAAACTTTCCTGTAGCTTTTATACCTGTATTACAACTTTAAGTAGACTTCCTACCTCTTGCTTTCTATTTTTATCTACAGTACCTTCGTCTTTTGATACATGTTAAATTCTAAAAACAGTGGCATGTGTGTGGTACTGTCACAACACCAGAGCAAAGCTATTGTTATAATTAGCAGTTTGCACATGATACTATTTGAATATTTCTGGCCAACAAGAGCAGAGAAATATTGAAAATTTATTATTATTACTATTGTTATTATTATATCATTACTTTGATTTTTCCATACAGGATTTCTCTGAATAGCCTTAGATATCCTGGAACTTGCTCTGTAGTCCAGGCTGTCCTCACACTCAGAGATATCCACTTGCCTCTGTCTCCCGAGTGCTAGAATTAAAGGTGTGCACCTTTCTCTTATGTTTCATAACAACCTAAATTATTTTCCCCTTTTTCATCACATTCATCAACTATTAATCATTTATGCATATATTGACATGTGTTCTGCTGAACTGCATCTTCCTAATTTAAAAGTGATTTGCCCATTACCAAAAGAAGAAAAACCAGAATAAAATAAAGTAGAACGAATATATATATTTCTCGAGAAACTAAGTGGTGTTAGTAGATGTCTGGGCAGATGATGCATCCTAGAAAAGGGCATGCTACTGCCCCTTCACTATGCCAACAGCGTTTCTAACTGCATCGAAATTTACATCTTTATACACCACAAAAGCTTCTTTGTGCAGTGTGGCAACTGGTCAAGAAACAGAGAAAAACTGACTGTGCCCCATGTGATCAGTTCTTAAAGATTTATTTGTATTTTATATGTATGAGTGTTGGCCTGCATGGATATATGCTCACCAAGTACATGCATGGTCCCTCTGAAGGTCAGAGAAGGGTAATGAAGTCCATGAACTGGAGTGACAGATGTTTTTGAGTTGCCATGTGAGTTCTGCAAGGGCCCATGCTTTTGATATTTTAAAGTTAATAAACTATGGTATAATTTAGTCAGAGCAGAAAAACATACAGGTAGTATATAAATAATGAGGGTATAATGGTACATTACCAGTTATATGATACATTTATACCATCTGATATCATATAGATGGGCATGGGTCAGTTCTACAGTAGCACTTCAAGGACTAAATACTACAGATAGTCTTTCATTGGTACCACATCAGACAAGGTCAGCATGGACATATAGATCAATATGTTGGCTCTACCCTCTAGTCTCTCCCTCTCAGGGAGTATCCAAGAGAACCGTCTGTCCCATGGGGAGACAGCAAGTGTACTTTGACTGCAGTTTAGATGCTGACTGTCTACGGTGTTGTCTAGGAAACATCAGGCATACTGAACTAGTAGAGTTTGTGTAATATAAAAGCAGATTTCAGATTAATTCAATCACAGGGAAACGGAAAGAAAAGAGGCTCCAGCAGTTAGCTTATTGTCAGGCCGTCCAAAGTGAACTTCCTCTTCCTTTCCAAACATGATCACAGAGTGAAGGGAGTTAGCAACTCTCCAGGCCTAGCGTATGGTATCAACAGTACTCTCCAATTCTGCACTTCCTAGTAAAGAAAACAATTGCTTGGGCACCTCCAACGTTATACAATGCATAACACTTGAGTTTATGTTCATATTTCCATACTAAAATATTTAAGCATGAAAATATTATTTTATCTTACATTAAGTGAAAGGATCCATGAAGGCTTGTTTATATTTACATGTATTTATCTGTTCCTAATTCAGGTGCCAATTTTCAATACTAATAAATAAAAACTTTACAAATATTTAGAAATCTACTAGTATTTGAATGTGGATTTATTTTATTTTATATGCATGGGTGTTTGGCTTGTGTGAATGTCTGTATAGCAAGAGCCTGTCTGCTGCCAGCAAATGCTATATATGGGCACGGAATCCCTGGAATCTTAGTTACAGAGTGACGTGAGCTGACATGGTGCTGAGAGTTGAGCCTCTGCTCTTTGGAATCATTTCTTTAACCACTGTTTCCATCCATTGGTTATTTAAAACAAATGACATACTTTTAGCATTTTGAAGATATGCAATGAATTTAAAATGTTGATTGGCAGCAAATGGAAAATCATTATTAAATGTACTCAGGTAGGTCCTATGCTAATTGTTTCAATTAGAGAAGCTTTATTGTAATTATTATTATTTAAATGAGCTGTATTTTGAGAAAAATACCAACAGTGAAAATTGAGGGTCTCAGATAACTGTGTATCATCCACATGCTTGAAAGAAACTAAATCCCTATATTTTAGCATGTTCAAATTCACTGAAATGATAAAGTGTATAAATTACATGATTAAGCACTTAAATTTAAGCTTTTATTAGAAAGATAAGACAAAAAGTCTGCTCTTGTGATGTAAAGAACAGGGAACCCTTATATCCTACTGATAAAATCTAAACAAATGTTAGCATACAAAAAACTAAAAGGGAAGGTCCTCAATAATTAAAATAAAATTATCTATTTTCTGACGGTCTACTACTTACCTTAGAGGGAAATGATATGTTGAGATAACAAGTAAGATACAATAGTATTTTAGTTCTTAAAATTTTAGTATGGGACTATGAATATAAACTCAAGTATTATGCATTATATAATGCTGAAGATAGAAATAAGCAATTATTTTGTTTACTAAGAAGTGCGGAGGGCTGGAGAGATGGCTTAGTGGTTAAGAGCACTGGCTGCTCTTCCAGAGGTCCTGAGTTCAATTTCCAGCAGCCACATGGTGGCTCACAACCATCTGTAATGAGATCTGTCACTCTCTTCTGACATGTGGGCATACATGGAGGCAGAATGTGGTATACATAATAAATGAATAAATAAATATTAAAAAAAAGAAGTGCCAAATTGGAGAGTCTTGATATCATCGGTTACAGCTGGTGAGCTGCTAGCTCCCTTCATCATGTGATCATGCTGAAATAGAAGAAAAAGTTCACTTAGGATGGCCTGACAATGTTGGAAGTCTTTTTCTTTCTCTCATATTTATTGCAGAATTTATAATATGCTTGATATGAAATCAATCCAATGTCTATCAACTGATAAAACAATAAAGAAAATGTAGCCTAGGCTGCATGTGTAGGTATGCAATGGAATACCATTCAGCCATGCAAAGAATGAATCTTTACACTAGTGATGAAAGATGAATTGGGAAAATGGCATGGAGCGGAGGAATTCAGGTATAGACAGACAAACACTGCATTACTATGCAGTTGGGATCTATGAAGGGCTGTAGAAGCACAGAGGAGACCAGCAGAGCCACTGATGTTGGAGGTGAAGAGGTGGGAGTTTTCTGAAGGGCATAAAACTACAATGAGATAGGGGAAATATATTTACAAATGACATTTTGGCAAAATATAATGAAAAAAGAGTTTATATGTGCTCATCAAAAATGATTACTTTCTAAAAATATTTTTATTAATTAGGTAAATTTAGCCATTTCATAGTGTCTACATTTATCAAAATATGTACATAACAAACCTGATAATGCTATATGTCATTTAAAAATTGAAAAGCAAACAAGGGACAGGACTACTATTCAGTGGTAAGGACAATCTATCGATCTATCTATCTATCTATCTATCTATCTATCTATCATCTATCTACCCATTTGTCATCTATCTATCTATCAATCTCTAGCTATCTATGTCTCTCTCTAAGTAAAACCTTCAGCAAAGATATTGTGTGTTTGTGTGTGTGAGTGAGTGTAGGAGGGAAGAAGGGAGAGAGAGAGGGAGAGAGAAAGAGCCTGATTGTACATTAAGGGGCATGATTAATAATAACTATTAAATTAAGTATGCCTCCAATATCACCATTCCATTCCACTTTTAAATAGGACCAGGATTTAGGAAATATGTATAAATCACAATATAGTATTTGTTTGCTAAAGCATCGTCAATGCTTGCAAGACAGTTCAGTTGCTTTAAAGGTTTGTGCCAATTCATCAATCCATGGGAGGTCTGCCTTCTTCAAAAGAGAAATGGGGGAGAATGGATAGGGTGTGGGCAGAGGAGAGATGGGGAGAGACTGGGATGGGAAGATGGAGAGTAAACTGCTGTCTGGATGTTAAAAAAAAGTGTGAGCCAAAACTAAGCAATTAACATAATAGTGTAATGGATGCTAATTGTAACTCTTTTAGTGTGTGTTCTTTTTCTGACAGGATGCAACCACAAAACAAACCCTCAAATAAGTAGGATGAGTTAAGAGGGCAGTTAAGCAAATAGTATCTTCAAGGGGTACCCATTTGTCAGCCATTAGCAGGGAGCAAAGAGATGCCAAGAAAATGGGATCTCTCCTAAATTCTTCAGGAGCCTGCAAGCAAAAGTGCTCAAGTAAAAATCTCCCAGAACCAAAGAGCAGACTCAGCACTGACAGCCGAGTTAGGCAGCTTATCAGGTAACGACGAAAACTCTTGAGTGTATGAATTTACAGAAGGTTTCTAAATTTATTGTGGTGAATAGAAGAGATCCCACTGGCCAAATCCAATCTAATTAGGATAACAACATTTTTCCTCCTTCACTGCCAGCTTTTGTATGAAAAATTGCGTCTTCTCAAACTCAGTCAATTTCAGAATGTCTGCTGGCTGAGTTTGCCCGGCAGGAGGCTAAAAGATCCATTATGCTGACAGATGCTCAGCCTTCAGATTGGGGGGAATTTAAATGACTTGTATTTTCTCTGAACAGCCATTTAAATTGAATTACTGTGAAAATGAAATCAAACTTTGCTTTTAAAATTCTTACCTCTTAAATAATATCTTTAAATGGCTGTAGATATTAATGATAATTTCTTCTTGTGTTAAAAGCTGAGCTCTATTTTCTAAGTGTGTATTTAAAGGTTTTTTGGAGGGGGTGGGGATTGTTAATGTGTTTCACAACTATGTATTTTGCATGACTATGACAAATATACATTTTCAGTTACTGTTATGGTCAGATGAAGAGCATCGGCAGCTTATTATATTCAGTTAATATTAAATGGCTCTATTATTGCTTAGTTACTGATGTTTAGACATTGAGTAGCCAAGATTATTTGCCCAGACTCTTTTACTTGTAGCTCAGCGTACATGCAAATGAGCTCTGCCCTCGTTGCACACATCAAACACACACACACACTCATTAAGCTATTTCCGTATATCCACAGACGCGATCTTTATACCTGTGCACAGTTTAGCCTTTTAGGGCAGGATAGAAAGCTGTGAATATTTTCATAGCGTCTCTAAATAAAATCTTAATTTATTTCTCTATTTATCAGTATGTTATGAACTCCATATTGGTTTGCTAGGTAAACTGTAAAAATGTGAAAAACTCCATTGTCTGAACAGTGGGATATTATCTCATAATTTCCAAGGTAGAATTCTCAAAAGAATGCATTTTTGGGCTCTTTCTGAAGGCTGTGAGAGCAGAACTGCCCTCAACCTCCCTCTAGGCCCACGAGGGTAGGATTCCAGTCCAAGACTCTGTCCTGACAATGTGAGAGGAACTCTGGAAAAGCAACTCAATAAGCAACTCATGATCCCTCTGGGGGACGCAATAGACAAGTAAGGTTTTGCTCATATGACAGAATTGACAGCATGCGGATTAAGGGAGATTAAGGCGATAAGGAATTAGATGATCATTTAAAAATTACAAAATGATAACTTATGATAAATATTTGATTTTTTTCCCACTGGAATGGATGGTTAACAAAAGCCATACTCAAACAATAGAGTTAAGACTATATAATTTTTACTTTTTATTAAATGTCTTATTTAAAATTTTTTTATTAAATTATTATATAATTTCATCTTTTCCTACTTCCAACCTTTCCCATTTCCACCAAATTAATATCCCTTTTGATTTATTTATTATTGCTACAACACACACACATATATATGTGTATAAACATATGTAACACCTGCTGAATCATTTTAGTAGGGTTTGCTTTATACCATTTTAGGGCTGACAGCTAGGGATTGAACAGGCAGTAGGGAGATCATTTCTAGGGAAAAATAATTCTCACTCTTCAGCAGTTTTCTGCTTAGAGATCTTCATTCACGGGTGGAGTCCTGCGGTATTTCCCCTATCACGTTCAGATCCCAATGGTGGTGTCATTGTTCTGTTCTTATTTAGATTGTCTTATTGCTGAAATTTCATGGGTGCGGTTTCCCTGTTATATTTAGACAATGCAATCTTTCACTAGAATTCTTGCTCCTCTGGCTTTATTTTACCCTTCTTCTGGGGTGCTCTGAGACAGAGGCACAGGTGTTGTTTTGTAGATACAACAAATGGACCTTGACGGCCTCTGTTCAGTTTTTCTCATCACTTTGACCAATTGTTGCTTCTGTAATTGTTTCTGTTTGCTACGAAAGAAGCTTCTTTAGTGGGGTGAGAGCTACGTTGATATGTGGGTGTGAGGATAAATATTTAGGACGCGGTTAAGAACTTTTCTGATGTGGGAAAGTGGAAGAAGTAGGTCCTCCTCTAAGGTCCATGGCCTCACTAAGCATGGATGATTGACTAGGTGTCCAGTACCAGGCATGGTTTGCCTACGCCATGGTATGAGAGCAGTTACTACACCTTTTAGGATTACTGTGATGTTTTATCTGTGTATAAATGGAGAAAATTGAATAGAGTTGATAAACATATCCATTACTTTACAAATTCATTGACTGCGTTGAAAACATCACAATTTTTCTTTTTAGAAATGTCATGTTGTTACTTAGTGATGTTACTACTCAGTACTGTGGGTTACTGGCACTGTTCCTCCTAATTGAAATGTGGCAATCATTGGCCTACATTTTGTTTCTTTCTATTTTTTATCTTTTTCCGGATACAGCGGAAGTTTGGTGAGAAGTCCTAAGGTGGTTTTTGGCATGCCTTCAAAGGGGATTCTGGAAGCCCAACAAGTTTGCTAGCTGGGTGGGCTGAGTAGCTTTTGCTCTGCCATGTGCTTCTGCTGAGATTTGCTTCATCATGGGGAATAAATACATATTGTCATACTTTAATGTCTCACATATTGTATTATTGTGAAGAAAAGATAATTAATATGCAAATATAAGTAATTTTTAATATAAACTTATTGATTAAACAATTCTCTTATAGTTTTATTTATTCTTATTATGATTCTAAAGGATTATTATCTGTTGTTAGAAACATTCCTTTTTAAAAGTAGTTATATCTTATTACCTATTTTATAAACAAATTAAATATTTTTTATAGTCTAAAAGCTTTTGTGTTAATAAACCAATGTGCCTAAAGTTTAGAAGATCATTTAGATACACTTTTGAAGAGGTAAAACTCAATATTGATTTATTATTATATGAGTATATGTCTACCTTGAGAAGTACAGTGTGTCCATGGTCTTCACTATAATACCAGTTAAAATCCATTCTTCAGAGAGTATTGACCTGATGGAATTTGAAGTTTCAGTCATTGAAGAAGAACTCAGAAAATGAAAACAGGTACAAGGATCACTTCAATGTCTCAGCAACTTGACAAAGCAACTTAAAATGGTTATGCCTTTTTCTCACTGCTGGAGCCAGCCAGCCCTCGATTACCTACACATCACAGGCGTAGCACACACACACACACACACACACACACACACACACACACACACACACCAAAATGTGATGGAATGAGATATAACATTGTTTGATTTGGGGCTGGCTCTAATTTATGATGCTAAAACCACAATAAAGGACAAGAAAAGAAATAGTGGGTAGGAAATACCAGCCCAGTCACTGGTGTGTGAGAGGGGACTGGAGTTTGAAAGGGTTAGGGCAGAAGGTAGCTGCACAGCGGGGACTATTGTAGGAGTTATTGCTTAAGAGTATAAATTAAATCATTTTTATTAATTGAAATAAATACTGAGAATCTTTATAGTAAAACACAGGGTTCTAGAATTACATGTTACTAAAAAAAAAACACAATAGAGACCAACTAGTGAATTTACCTGAAGAACCACAAGATTGTCTTGTGAAAATGTATGTTTTGTGCTTCCAAATGCTGGATTGGGAATACATATTATAATTTTTCAATAGTTTATAAAAAATTTTCTGCCTGAAAATCCATGTTTTATAGAACAATTTTATATCATACTTTCTATATGTGTTAATTTTTAAATCATATAGCTAGACAAAGAAAAGTTGGACAACTGACTTCAAAAGCATTATGGGATTCAAAAGATATTGTCTGTGCTATCAGTATTTGGAAAGTTGAGTGAAAACTGTCTTATGTTGGATGAATATAAGAAAACCATCATAAGGAAAGGCTGCTAGGCTCAAGCGACTGACTTAAGGAATTTTCTCAGCTACTGCTGGTCATAGAAGATTAACAAGAACTTCAACCGCAGAAATATTAGCAATACACACCCAAAAAGAATTAAGCAGAGAAAATAAGCTTTTTATAAGGGTCTTCCAGGTCACTGGTCTAATATTAAGAAGCAAAGCAATCTATATTTGTATACACTGAATCAACTAAATTAATGCATTTAGCTTGTTTCATTTACTTACAAGCACACCGACCTTTAAGAAATTGAGTTTTCTTTCAGGATACATAACTATGTAAAATGAACATACTGACAATTAGTCAAAAATTATTCTGATAGGTATATATTTATATGATTGAGAAGAAATAGCTTAGCATGCCAACTTGTGTAAGAAAATCAAAGGTTTAGCAACATGACTCTGTACTGACATGTTTTAGGGCATCAACGCTTCTGACTGCACAAGCCGGAGAAACACCACTCTGAGGTGTGACAACTTAACAAAGTAATGGATTCATGAGCGCTCCTGATTCATGGTATGCCCAAGTGAGTATCTTGTTTAAAAGGCTTATTTTTATATTTTTATTCCTTTTGGTTTAAATTTTATAGACACACAGTAGAATATGCTCAAATTTTGCAAACTACTAAGGAATCTTTCTGTGAAAAGTATTCCCATGTAGTCTATGGTTTAGAAAAACTGGGAAATAGCAGCCTTGAGGTGAATATGAGGATAGAGGTCCATGCGTTTGACACAGAAGGAAATGCAAAGGTCCTGGTTCTGTGATTGGCCACATACTTTCTGGTGTACCTGACACCCCTGCAGCCTTGGGCTTCAGTCATCAGTACTGAAAAGAATACAAAGGAGGAAACCGAAAGATCCCGAAAATGACACGCTTTTCTCCTGTGCACTTCTTTAGGGGATGCTCCAGAACGTTTTTTTTCTCTTCTGCTCTTATAAACTCAGTGTCTCTATTTCCATTGAGTTAGGTAATGGTTTTAACTGCTGTCTTCTCTTTTGTCAGCATATTAAAGCAATTCCTAAATAAAGGGCAATGACAGTGCATATATTCAATATTTTATTTTTGTTTCTAAGTGTATTCTTTATTATGATACTATCTATACTTGATCATCTGTTCTTTTTCCTTTGGTTTGCTTCCCCCATTCTTTCATTGTGATATAAAACTAACTTTTCAACAAGAAATTCTCTAGCTTTCTGTTCTTTCAGTCAACTGGACCCTCAGCTCATTGTACTAAACCCTTGTAGCATTTCATTATTATGCTATAAGATTTAATGTTGAATTCATTTTCTTGAAATTAATCATTTGTTTTGAGTCTATCTCCTAATTTGTCAATTGGCTTAATAAGCTGCCTATAACACAAAAGAATGTGATGAGTTGGATCAAAAAAAATTAACTTTGAGTTTATTGTATCTATTCTATCTCTAAAAGTTTTAGAATAGAGAAACAGTATTTATGGTCATATTATGAAAACTTTGAATATGAAAAATCAAAGTAAACTCATTCTACCACAGTATTCTTCACAAGTCTTATGGTAACTATATTTGCACCAAATTCTTTGATATTAATTATGTATTTTTATATTTAGTGATTCTTTAAAGTAAGTGATAGTTTTCTAGTTCTTTATCATAATTTTAGGAAATTTTTTATTGAAGTTTCCAAATACAAATAAAAGATAAATAATATCTAAAGGTAATGTTTTTTAAAGAATCCTCTTTTCCTCTGGAGCCCAAGTGATGTCTCCAAGTAATACCCCCTCATCTAAACCAACTGAAACAGTAGGTGAAGATTGATTAGTTGGAGTACAATGCTGTTCTTACAATGAAACTCTGAATCATGCATGGTGATTGTCTTTTGAAATACAGCTGCATCACCTCTCTCCTTCCCCATTCCTCCCCTGCACCTCCTAGCTATTCTCCTTCAAGCCTCTCCCTCAAGTTGATATCTCTTTATCGTTGATTATATTTGTTATGTGTATGCCTCTGAGGTGTGTGTGTGTGTGTATAATTCAATGATTATCATCCTTCATTGGGCAATCAATAAGAAGGCTCATTCCTGGAGAGACCAACTCTCCTGGGGACAAAAAATCACTCTGTACATTAATTACAGTGTATCGAAAGATTACAAAGTTTCTAAACAGCAATTAAGAAAAGAAAAGGTTTACTCATCTGGAGTATCTAAGAGATAGCTGAATACAAGCAGCAGCAACAACAATATAAACCCATAGGCAAAACATTTGTGGGTCACTGAGTAATTTTCAATTCTTGAAAGATAATCCACACTGATAATTTTAAATCAGAATTGCTTCCAAATTTAGTACAATATCACACACATTTTCACCTACACAGTAGATTATCTTAATATAAATATGTATTTTAAATACTAGCCATGTGCTTAAAATTTTGAAGAAAAAAGGCTAAAGGAATACATTTCCGTAATGAATCTGTGGCTTTCTTCAACTGGCATGATGTCCTTCTTTAATGACGAGAGTACCATATTACACATGCCAAGCTCTGTTAGATGTCTTATTTGTGTTTAAGCCCATTTGCGTTTTTGAGGACAGGAGTACATTGTGTTGCTCGCTCGCTTCACTGTAGCATCCCATTTCTCCAGCTGCCAGTTGCACAGAATGCAGAAATGAAGCAGACTATCAGCGTACCTGCCGCTGACAGCTGTGCTTATCTGTGCAGCATTTACAGCGACACCTGAACCATCACTGCTCCATCCACTCTTCAATTAAGGCAATCAGGAAGCCGTACAATTCCCAGAGCACAAATCACTGAGAATTTTAACTTTTACCTGTCTTTTCATTGCCTAAAATTCATCCGGCGCTCCTCACACACTTTGAATATCTGCATAAATTTCCATATGACACCCGTGAGGGGTTGCCTTCCTGTCATTTTCCCTGAGGGGCTGAATATGAATGTTTTTTTCCTTATTAAAATTATCTCTAAGTGTTTGTTAAAATATGTTTTTAATCTAGAATAAATTAATTTCAGTGCCTAGCAATATCCTGAACACTAGATGGACTTAAAGTTCTAGCAATTATTAGCACTGTTGCTCTGCTTGGTCCCTGACAGCACCGTGATTTCCATGGAGGTAAATTTAGACAGCGTAGAGCTGTACAGTAAATGCCTATTAACTCTGTGAAAATAAACTCATGCCAGTTTAGAGTAATTTGGGCAAAACTATTTTTCTAATACACATTACAGTTTTTACTCTTCTAATAGAATATGAAATGGACCAATAACAACATGCTATGACTTCTGTTTCATATTTTGCTGTGGTTAAAAGAACAATTAATATTTTCAACTTGCAGAAAGTGTCTCAACATGCATTATTTCATTTTAATTTGTATTACCATTGCACTATGTTATATTCCTAAAAACTACTCTAATCAAGTTAATTGCTGGCACCATTTTTTTGGTTTTATTCTATTTATTTGTTACCTTGGCCTTCATCGCCACTGTTTCTGCTGTGTCATTGACCTTGCTTCTATAAATATCTTCCAGGCCTCTTTTCTACACCCATGGCATTTCTACATCTGAGTGCCCATCTAGATAATGTTTCTGATACCTGCTTTACTCTTGTAAATATTTCCATCCAAAAACATAGACTTTCATTGGCTGTGTCAGAGCTCTTCAATGGGATCCTTCTCTTTCTCATGGACTTCTGATGCACAGCTTAGCTTTAGTAAATGCTTCGCTGCCATTCGCTAATTCACACTTCCCAGAAAACCCTTCACCCAGTTCACACAATCTGGGCAAAGAGAGTAAGGAAACCTCTACCGCATACATGGAAACTCTCAGAAGAAGCAGCATGGCTCAGACACTAGCTGGCAGTGAACTTGTATTCTTTCCTAGTAACACTAACACATTATATTTATGTCAGTCACCCTCCATAATAGATACATATCATCATAGCTTATTATATTAACATCAAGTAAGTATATACATGTTTATATACTACCTGTATAATTATTTGTCACAAAGTTCTATTATTTCCTATTTAATCATATTTCATTAATCTTTATGTTTAGTATATATGATACTTTTTGATATCTGAATAAATAATATTTTATTTTTGCTTTGGCAATTATTGAGGTTTACATTTGGAAATATATCTTTATATTAAAGTTAATTTGAATTTTCCTGTTTCTGTTGCAAAGATTAAATTCAGTACCTGACTTTTGTAAGCAGGTGCTCTCCAATGAGTCGTATATGCCCTCTACTTTTGGCTCTTCTTGTGAGATCAAAATTACCTTTGTTTTTTCCTCTCTCTTTCATTTCATAGCACCTTTAATTTTCCTGATTAGTATGTAATAGCTAATTAAAAAGAAAACAAAGAATTGCTGTGTAATAAATGACATAGAGTATCTCATAATTGCCAATATGTGAGTAGATACATTATGACTACATAAAACAAAGGCAAGAAAAAGAAAGATGGCTGGAGTGTTGGTCTTATCAGATTGAAAGAGAATATATCTATTACACAGCAAAATTTTAAAAGCTTATTACTAGGTTGTGGTTTGAAATTATCATGTATTCCTTCATGTACAAGTTTGGGGTTTTAAATAAAATTATGCAACATAGCCTTGGTTATATGATTTCTTTTACTCTACATTGTGCTGATATTGAAAGAGCAATGAAATATTAGAAATAATTGCAAGAAGAGAGGATATGATTAGAGAATAAGTGAAATTAAATTGCATGGCTGTCAACAGCTTTTATAACGTTGACCTATGATAGATGCTTGCTTCTATAGGTTTTATCCCAGTACAAGACTGACTTAGAAGCAGCCTGTAACAGTGTGACAGAGATTAAACGTGTTTCACTCTCTTTCTAAATTGCGTTAAGGTGGTAATACACACTGGATAGCCAGGTTTGGTCTCAAATAAGTATTTGCATATGTATATGTTTTCAAACATAAATTTTTTACTTGTAGTAGCACAGAAATAATTAGCTTAACTGTGTAGAGGGATAGAAGTATGGAAGAATAAACAATAGCAACAAATTATTATTTCTATCATAAGAGAAAGAGCTTAAGGATGGTTTCTTATGTCAGCAATCATTAACTACAATAAGATGAAACCTGTAGGTGTTTGAAGTTTATAGTAATTCTCTGAGGCTTGATTAATGAGGTATCACCAAATCTTTCCTTTAAAGTTAATGAAGACTTTCACCTGGGTCTTAATACCCTAGTCACTTGTTCACAACAAGGAAGATAGATTGAGCAAGTATCCTTGCAGTAGAATGAAGTATCCTTTGGGTATATGAACAAGAGTGGTATAGCTGGATCTTTAGGATTAATCAGTTTGCATTTTCTGAAGAATTGCTATACTGATTTCCATGGTGGCTGTACAAGTTTGCACTCCCACCAACAACCAAGAAGTATTCCCCTTATTCCACATCCTCACTGTCATGAATGGATCTTAGTCATTCTGACATGTCTAAGATGGAATCTCAGAGCAGCTCTCATTTCTCTGATGGTTAAAGAAGTTAAATATTTTTAGTGTTTCTTAGCCATTTGAGCTTTCTCTATTGAGAATTTTCTGTTTAGATATGTACCCAATTTTTAAATTTGATTAATTGGATTTTTGATATCTAATTTCTATTAGATGGTAAAAAAATATTTTTCCACTCTCTAGACATCCACTTTGTCCAAATTATGGTGTCTTTTGCCTTACAATGTTTTCAATTTTGTGAGGTCCCATTTATTAATTGTTGGTCTTAGTGTCTATGCTGACAGCATTTTTATCAGAAAATGTTCTCCTCCACCAAATGTGTTCAAGGCTATCCCCCAATTTCTCTTTTTATCAGGTTTAGTATATCAGGTTTTGTATTCAGATTTTTGACCCATTTGGAGTATTGTTTTGTACAGAGTAGTAAGTATGGAACTTTTCCCATTCTTTAACATGCTGACATCCAATGTGACCAGAACTAATTTTTTTTTTGGAGATGCTGTCTTTTTTCTCCAGTGTATATTTCTGCCTTGTTTATTAAAAATCAGATGTCCATAAGTATGTGGATTTATGCTTGAGTCTTTAATTCTACTCTATAGATGAATGTTCCTGTTTTTATGCCAGTACCATGTTGTTTTTATTATAATAGCTTTGCTGTTCAACTTGAAATTGTGAATACTGAGACAGCCAGATGTTTCTTTATTTTTCAAGATTGTTTTAGCTATTCTTGTTTTTTTTGTACTTCCATATGGAGACTCAAATTTTTCTTTCAAGATCTGTGAAGATTTATGGTAGAATTTTGATGGAGATTGCAGGTGAAATGATAGTATATATAAATAACCCTAAAAATTCTACTGGGGGAACTCCTACTCTGGAAAATACTTTCAACATAGTAGCTACATCCAAAAAAAAATCACAAAAACCAGTATCCTTCCTATATACTAATGCCAAATGGTCTAACACCTTTCACAATAGCTTCAAATAATAGGTAATATCATGGGGTAACTCTAATCAAGCAAGTGAAAATTTTGTATGATAGAAACTTCAAGTCTTTGAAGAAAAAATTGAAGAAGATATAAGAAGATGGAAAGATCTCTTGTTCTCACAGATTGGTTGAATTTTAAGAAACTAAAAATTATAAATGTTTGTGCAGTGTTGGTGCATATCTTTAATCCCAGCACTTGGGGCTGGCAGGGGCAGGTGGATCTTTGTGAGTTCAAGGCCAGCCTGATCTACAAAGCCAGTTCCAGGACAGGCTCCAAAAGCGACGTAGAGAAATCCTGTCTCAAAAAACAAAAAACAAACAAACAAATAAATATTTATATACAGTAACTGAATAAATGATTTTAATTTAATAATTATTTTATCCTGAATACAAAAATCTAACAGAACACTTTCATTATAAATTTATAAATATTCATATAATGTAATTAAGAAAGTATGCTCTTAAAATTTAATTATGTATTATTTACTAAAATGTCAAGGTGATTTTACTTAGAAATTGAGATATCTGTCTATGAACTTATAGGATGCTTCTCTTCATAAGATATATGTTTTTTAAAGGTATATTTATGTTTGTATTGATTGAGGCAACATAGATAGCTAAAAACAAAAGAAAGATTGCCACAAAAATAATAAATTATAAAAGTGTTACTAATAATTATTCCATTTAATTATATTCCTTTGTCATTTTATAAAAATTGTTTTCCTATACATTTTTATATTATGTAGCTATAGCTCTAGAACCTCTATTCCCTCTATTCACAGTGGTGCTGTCTTTTCTTACAGATTGTGTAGACCCTGATGCATACATCTTAGGGAAAGGAAAGTGCAAAAGACATATTACATCACAGTAAATATCTCCAGGGGCTGTAGAAGGGCATGTATGTATGAAAGTTAGAGAACTCATAAAAACATGTAGGGTCATTGAACTCTGATGAACAATGCACAGAAAGGAGATATCATGCACTATCTACATGTTTACAATCATCACTGAGCTGACATTAGTAGAATAAGATGAATCTGACAAAGTAGACATTTGCTAAGGAGATGATGTGAAGGAACAGACGTTCCATAAGCTGCTGATATGTGTTCCAAATGGTGAGCACGGAAGGCATGTACATGCCTAAAAAATATATAGACAGAACAGCTTATATTTCTATGTTTGGTAATATGTAAGTAGACACACACATACATACATGTGGATGCATATATATATATATACATATATATATATATATATATATATCACTCAACAATTAAAGAGAGGCCATAAATCTGAAAGAGTGTCAGAAGGTATATGGGAAAACATTGAAGGAGGAAAAGGTGGGAGAAATTATGTAGTTATAATTTTAAAAGTCATATAAAAATGTGCTGACATTATACTGAGAAACACAACTCCACACCTGCAATTGTGATCCCAGAGAAGTTCTTGGAATGAGTGCTCCCCAGTGCTCTCAATTATGTAAGCTACTTACTGTGAACAATACAGCACCCTGAAGCTACCTCCCATGTTCTGTTTGCTACTATTCTGAATTTAAAGAAATTACAGCTTTAGACAAATATAGTTGTCACCCATGGTTCTTCAGGTATGAGATCTACAACCTACAGGTTTAAAGATTCTTCTTGTTTATACTGTCATCTCAGGCATTGGTGCATTTACACAGTAAATAAAGTAAAATTCATAAGAGCTCTCAGAGGTGTAAATCAAAATATGTATTCTTGGAACTGGGAGAGGTTTTTCCCTTCCTTTACCCCTCTAAGTAATCAAGAAAATATTAAAATATTTATTTATTTTACAATACAGTCAGTTGAATAAGGAGATATACATACATAAATTAAGATAAATGATCTTGTTTTTTTTCATTTTGATAGGATAATGATAGAAATCAAATATCTTTTTCCTGGATAGGCTGTTTTGAACACACTTCTACACTTTAAATTAAAACATATTTTTATCTGGTACAATAAAGAATTTTTAATTTTGCTTAATTTTCTATTTAGTAAAGCTCTTTAAGAGCATATATTTTCTGAAAGACATTAGAATTGTTCATTTTAACTCAGTTAAGGTAAGTGTATATAACACTTTATGACATTTTTTGCCTACATTTATTTCAAGAATATTCTTTAGGTTAATCTAAGGCTTTTCTAGTGGATATTTGCAACTGAGTATCCTCTAGGAATTTATTTATGATAATGTGAAAACTCAAAAGTAAATTGGATATGCTAATATAAGAATTCATTTGAGGAGAGTGATCAAATGGCTTGTATATAGAACAATATGTTGATAGAATTTCCCACTTTTCATTTCAGTTGAGGCTTGATCTCTTTTGAATCTTCAATTCTCTACTCCTCTGTAGTTCAAGTCATTTGGGAGCTATTGTGGATCAGTAGCTAAGCAACAGATTTAAAGTCCAGAGGCTATTCTGTATTTCCTCTGCCAATAACTTAGCATGAGATAGTGGGCAAACCATTTAACCTCCGAATTCCACTATCCATCATCTTTTCAACAGGAAGGCAATACAGCTTATTTCTAACAGTTCAGTGAAATACCTCTTAAAAATATTCCTCAAGAGCAATAGAAAAATCCCATTATACGGTGTTGTTGTGAAGCAAAGTCAGAAGCCTTTGCTTTGTCGTGTGGTGTACAAACCATTAGAGGTCATATTTCATGAAGGGAAAATAATCCAACACCATGTCACATGGTCACCAAAATAACCATTTATAATGTTCTCATAGTCTATCGAGTACCACAGAATGAAAACATTCATAATAGAATAATTTTTAAAGCCTTTGATGTTTTTTTGGATGTACATACATACATATTCACATACACATACACACACACAATGTTTAGCCGCCTTAATATGTGATAGTTAATGCTGAAAGGATGCAGGATAACGGTACCTTTGAATTGTATGACAAGTCAGTATGGACACAGAATGCTTTATTTTACTTTCTATTAAAGCTTTGAATTTGCCTGTGCTTCTAGGTTCTTATTGCACGGTACTCTCAACTGAAAATCAATAAATACATGAGGAAATATGTGAGAATATCACAAACTCCCTTCCGTATTTTAAATAGTACCCTAGGTCCTAACTATCCAAAGCAACGGTGTTAAAGCATACAGCATAACCAGCATGGGTCCGGAGGTGCGAGAATGATATGGCTGATTGGGATGCCTATTTCTACTCTGTGATGAATGCACCATTTTTTACTTTGCTTGTTTTCATTTTGTTCCTAAGATGCTGGCAGGCAGATGAAAATGCCAGGGAATATAGACAGACAGAATGTAATTTCCCATTTGAAATTTAGCCAGATCATTTCAGGGGCCAGAGAAAGTAGCTGCCTCTTCAATTATTAAAATCCTCCAGAATCATATTACTGTATACATCTTCCACAATTTGAGTACATTTTAATGACTACCATTAGTTGATGCTGAGGCCGTGTGTCAACAGAGAGAGGATCTAGATGGGAGGAGACAATGGAGCAGAAATCAAGCCTTCCCACAGACAAAGGCCTTACAAGATTAACAGCAAATGATGCATAGCTTGCCTGCCTGCGCTTGTAATTCACTCTCATGGGACACTGAAGCCAGCATTTCAAAATGCGATATTTTCTTGTTGTTTTTCACTGACAACTCCTTTATTATTATTTTTAACTGATTTGTAAAGAATTATTTTATGTTTAAATAAAGATAGGCATTTTATGATAATCGATGTTATACTGCCAAAAAGAGTGATAACTGATATAACATTACTTAAAAGGAAAGTATTATCTTTTCTAGTATGATATTTATTTATAGCAATAATTTGAGAAAATAATGCTAACTACCTGGATACAGTAATGCATTTCAATTCTTTTGTTTTATATTCTTTACATCAACTATTTACAAGTTCTATCATCTTAATACTCAAGCTATGATGTGAGATTCCAGTCTGTATGCTGTGAATACCTTTGGTTAATAAAGAAGCTGCTTTAGGCCTATTGCACCACAGAATAGGGCAAGGCAGGAATTCCAAGCTGATAGAGAAGGAGAGAGTAGGCAGAATCAGGGAAAAGCCATGCTGCGGCAACAGAAGACAGAGGCTTGGATGGACAGCAGACAGAACCTTACCTGTAGACCACAACCGCATGGCAATACACAAATTAATAGAAATGGGTTAAGATATATGATGTGGAAGTCCCCTCTGTATGCTGTGAATATCATTGGTTAATAAAGGAGCTAGGCGGGGAAAACTAAACTGAATGTTGGGAGAAAGGAGGCAGAGTCAGGGAGAAGTCATGAAGCTGCCACTGGAGACAGTCGTCCTGAAACTTTAGAGGTAGGCCAACATCGTGCTGATGCACAGATTAATGGAGATGGGTTAAATTAAGTTTGGGTCTAATGATATATTGCTTTGGAAAATAGGTTCTGCTTTTGTTTCCACAGAGGATCAGAACCTGTGGAATGCTTCCAGACTAATGTGGTTTTATGGTACAAGACCCCCCAAAAGATTGCTGTAAACACCCTAAAATATTTCTTCCAACAAAAAGCAAGAAGCAGTTTGGAGGAAACTATGTCCAAATTCCCAAATATAGTTTATAGATGTTTGCTTACATTTAAAAGGGAATATGTTATAGATGCGAATGTTTTGCATTGATGTGGAACTTGGTTTATTGATACAAATTTAAGGACAATTTTGTTGTATGTATATTTCTGCTCTTGATTAAGGTATTGTGTTTGTGTAACTCATTCAAAACTGTAATGTATAATTAAATAATACAGATTAATAGATAATCATCTATAATAATCAAGCTTGTAGTCTTGTTAGTTGGGTTTTCTAGATGTACAGAGACATATTTCAGATGGATAGTTATTCTTCAAGCCTTTCAGGGAATAACAGAATATAGCATTTAAAACATTTTAAGAACTTAGAACTTTTCATGACAATGAAACACATCTGTTTCTGGCAGCACCAATCTACTTCGAAAAGATGATGGGCATTGAAGAGGCTCCTTATGGAGTTGGTTAGCCATATGGACAAAAATCTGCTCTTGCTTGGAATTCTTTATGTTATGGTGTATGAACTGGACATGCAGGGCCCACAGAAAATGACTGCTGAACTTGCCTAAAGGTGAGATGGTCCTTTGTGGTTCCTGCCTCATGAAAGAGTCTGCCAGACACTCTGTAGGACACAGAAGAAAGTTATTGACAAACTGCCAATAAAGGGGGAACTCCCTTTGAAGTTTCCTACTTTATGGAAAAGTCTGCTGGATACTATGGGCTTGTAGGCTGAAGGTGGATGCTCCAATATTACAGAAGAACGTTGGGTTGCAGTAGGATTCCTACAGCCAGTAGCTTTTAAGTTACCTGCAGACTTGGGTGTGGCCTCTTATACTATTTATGCCGATGTAAAGCTCGCATCCAGCCTCTTTTACAGCTGTGGGATTCAGTTGCTGTTTCCTATTCCAGCAGAGGATTGTGATCTGTATCTACCCCTAAGTAAATAACCCTCTATTGTACTCAATTCTGAGCTAGTGCGGCATTTCTTTTAAGCGTCCTTCATTGGGTGACTGTCCAGGCAGTGAGATTTTACTGTCAATTCTAGAGCTTTAGAAGTTGCTTACAGTGCATTCCTGTTAACTTAGGTAATATCAAATCCTTCTAGAGTCTTTGATGGAGTTGAAAAATAGATAGTTATAATTATAGTTTTCCTTAGTTATGATAAAAGATGAAGTATATATAAAAATTGTAACTATAATTCTTGCTTGATAATTTTTGTTATATGTAATTTTACTATGTTAAAATTAAAACTTTCCTTCCTATTTAGACAGAAAAGGGAAGGTGGGATTTCCCATCTGTATGTTATGAATATCATTGGTTAATAAAGAAGCTGCTTTGGGCCTATTGCAGTGCAGAATGGGGCAAGCCGGGAATTCCAAGCAGATAGAGGAGGAGAGAGTAGGTGGAGTCAGGGAGACACCATGTAGCTACCAGCAAAAGAATCAGATGCCTGGAAACTTTATCGATAAGTCATGTGTCTCATGGTAAAATATAAAATAATAGAAGTGGGCTAATTTAAGATATAAGAGCTAGCTAGCAATAGACTTACGTGATTGGTCAAGCAGTGTTTTAATTAATACTGTGTGATTATTTTAGGTCTGGGAAGCCAGGAGTGAACGAGCAGCCTCTGCCAACAAAGCTGTATCTGTCATTAATACTCTCTCTCTCAACAAATAAATAATAAATAAATTATATGTAATAATAAATTAAATAAAATCAGTAAGGATGATCAATAAAGGATTACTGATTTATTAAAAGGCGTTCTTAATTGTTCAAGAAATGGGGCAGTGGCCTTTGAGCGACAAGATTCCACACATTCTTAAGGGTTAGGATATGCAGGACTGTAGTTAGTCAGCATTTAAAACCCATGCCTTAAGATAGGCTTTACTATGCTCTGTCATCCACAAGGCACATAATTTCTGGTTTGTGAAATTTGTTGAAAAGAAGCAAGTGATCTTTACAACAGAGCTGTTCACTGGAAACCTGAAATTGGTCTAAATTCCAAAACGTTATTTCTCCTTTGTTGGAATATGCTGATAATATTCTAGTGTCTTTTTAAAGGAATGAATGAATTATCAAAACCTATAGTCCAGAATCTACATGCAAGCTGTAGAGATTCCACCACACTTTATAGACCCCAGTTACGCTGAAGATAACAGTATCTTAAAATATTCTGAACATACTTCGTTTTTCTATGGCTTATTGAGTAGTCCACCTAAGATATTTTATTTGTTTTCTTTGAAGCTTGCAGATACTCCCAAAGAAGTGACAATTTATCATGATAAATTTTATGTCTAGACCTTTGACAGTGCCCCTGACAAATATAGTGTTCATATCCTGAAAACAATATATCAGCCTGGAAATGTACTCACTTTATAAAGCCAAAGATTTTCAAATTGAGACAGACACCTCACTGTAGGCAATCCTATGTTTGCAACTAGATGGAATATTATGAGTTATAAGAAATATATAACCATAGCATCTAAATTTTCTCACAAAATGTGTAGTTGAGGAGTTACCATCTAGTGTCTCTTGACCCGCTCGGTAGCTTGCTTGTGAAGAATCTTTAATTCAGTATCTCTTACAGCATGCAACCTGTTTTCATTGTCATCCAAGGTTTTGTAACATTGTCTTATTTTTATTTTAAGTTATTTTCTGTTTACTTCACCCTTGTGAGCAGAGTCTCTCAAACTTTGTCTGCAAAGGGCTAAAGAGTAAATATTTTAAAATTTACCAGCCACTCTTTTCCCTCCATGCCCTACTTCTTATATAATTCCTCAAAGCATGTAAGAAAAATAAACAAATTCTGCTTTCACAAGTCATAGACAAACAGGCCAGAGGCTGAGTCTGACCTTTTTCAATACTGTGAAATTTCTCTCCAGGTTCCTACTAATGTGAAGCTTTTACAGTGTTGTATCCTCTGAGGCATCATATTTTCCTCTTCAGGTTCCCAGATTTGCTCTCTCTAGTGTCCTGTGGTTGCATTTTATGAATGTCTAGAATAGTGGCGGACTCGATGTCTCCATGATCAGCACTTTCTTCGGCTTCTCTCAAATTCCACTTCAACTGCAGTGTTTAAAAGCATTGATCCCTTTTGATTTCTTTGCTATAAATTTATCTCCTCAAGTCCATTTTCTCAGCCTAGTGTCCAGTTTTGAAGCTGTCAAGTTAGTTAACTTTGAGAGATAAGTCAGCACACCAGGCTTTGCTGTGAGCCAACTATTTAGTAGTGGATGAAATGGCCAATTACTAACCTATTCTGGCAATAGGAACAGGCTTGGCCACCGATGGGGATGTCTATCTGTTAATCACAGAGTAAATAGTAAGTGGAATAAAAGGTTGACAGTGAGGTTTATACTTGACCAATTAGTCACACTTATTTTAGGGTAAAGATGATGAAATGAGAAGAAAAATATTGGGACATAGAAATATCTATATTCATACATTCGTATTGTATATTGAAACTGGAATTTTGAGCCTTAAATTACTATGCTCTAAAGATATAAATAGTCTTTAGGGTTTGTTCTCCATAATCTTGCTCCATGCTTCTCAAAAATGGTTTTATTTCCTTCCAGATTCTTTTCAACACATAACACATGTGAATACATTCATCCAGCAAATATTTATCACACATTGATTCTATGTTTCTGGTGCTGATCTGAGATCTAATGACACTTGTATTTTAGAATGGAAAATAAAGGATATCAGTTTTATGTTTTATGTATGTTTGTATTTGATAAGTCAGGGAGTTAGACATGAAGAAACCAAGAAAACTTCCGTTGTATCCTTATGAAAATTATGAACATCCTTTTGTGGTCACACAGCCTGGCCCTGAATTTAGGACCATTCTGTGATATCAAGAACTGTACCTGGCTGTGATGTGTGTGCATTGACAAACGTTTGTATTCCCTAAATGCCCAACTTCACGGAAGTATCATTGATGTGTCACGTTGGCTACCTGCTACAGCAAGACCAGCTTTTCAAGAAAGTTATGGTAGGAACTATACTAAAAATGATTTGGAAGAGCAAAACAGTCACCCACCTTATGAACATCCTACACGCATCACAAAAACACACAAAGCCAACCTACAAAGTTCCTGTGGTAGTAAATCTGCCTCTTTGAGTCTCCTTTGTGTTTGTTGTTGAATTCTTTATTCAATCAACCAGCAACATAATATAGATGTGAGATGAATATTTAGTGGGTAAGTGCTTACTGTTGCTACAAACTCTTTTTAATGGACATAAATCTTTACAGATTCTACAAAAAAGAGCATGTATAAAGTAAGTCCATTTATGCCATCACTCCACAGCATGGACCGCCAACAGTGAATGATGACTTTTCTTCTACCTTTTATTGCTGGTTAAAACAATGTAAGGAGGTCCCATTTATTAATTGTTTCTTTCAGTGACTGTGCTGTTGGGTTTATATTTAGGGAGTGGTCTTCTGTGTCACTGAGTTCAAGTGTACTTCCCACTTTCTCTTCTATGAGGTTCTGTGTGGCTGGCTTTATGTTGAGGGGTTTAATCCATTTGGATTTGAGTTTTGTGCATAGTGATAGATATGAGACTATTTTCATTCTTCTACATGTTGATACCCAGCTATGCCAGCACCATTTGTTAAATGTGCTTTCTTTTTTCCATTTGATATTGTTTGCTTCTTTGTCAAAAATCAAGTGTTCGGAGGTGTGTGGATTAATATCTGGGTCTTTGATTTGGTTCCATTGGTCCTCCCGTCTGTTTTTATGCCAGTACCAGGCTCTTTTCAGTACTGTAGCTCTGTAGTAGAGTTTGAAGTCAGGAATTGTGATGCCTCCAGAAGTTTTTTTATTGTACAGGATTACAAATATCTTTGCTTCTTTTGAGTCTCTGTGGAACATTCCTACAAATAAATATGCAGGATATAATATTTTTTCCTTTTTGTTGAGCCTGTATTATTAAGCTTTTTACTTCATGTGATGTTAAGACATTAAGATTCTGTCTGATTATTTAATCTGTTGTAAAATGTAGATGGGCACAAATGCCTTTTGGATCACAAGATTATATTTAACATATATAGAACTTGAAAAGTTTTACAAATATAATAAATTGTTTCTCACGTGGCAGTAAGTTCTACAAGGGAATCCTGCAGTGACTTACTGTGCCTCAAGGCATTGTCAGCATCTACTAGCAACAGTAGATCGTCAAAGATAGGAGCTTATGGGAGACCTCATTCAAACTGTCCCAACTGTAAGCTGAAATTGTCGGTTAAAATAAACCCGCTCTAGTCTAAGTTGCTTTGTTTTAGAGTATCTCACCAAAGCAAAGAAAATAAGTTAGAATAGGATCCCCAGCCTAAATCCTGGGTATAAATTGATCAGTATCAGAAAAAAAAAGGAATAACAGATAAATCTGAATACTCGTAAGACAGATGTTATGAATTAGAATTCTATCTTATACAGTATTGAAATATTATATTTGTTTTCAAAAATGCTATTGCATCTTTTTCTTCAGCATGATATGAGAAGATGACATTTGGCTATCAAAGATCTCTTTATTGTGGCTTGTGGTCATTATGGAAATCATCAATCAACTTGGAAATAAATAGAAATTTATCTTCATTAATATGTATCCACTTCATATTAATTTTTACATCTTTTCTTTATAATATTTTTAAGAGGTTGCAATGTGGTGAATCTTGTTATAAGGAGGATGAATAGAATATGTAAACTGAAATGAATATATTGGAAAGATAGTTTTATTTTCTTTTCTCCTTATTTTCCCATGAAACTTTGGAGCGTAAATAGAGACACCATTTTAGAGAGTTTCTATTTTCTAGATATCTCTCTATTTGTTTAATTGTTAAGTCTTCATTATTCCTAAGTATCTGCTCTATGAATTAACAGCTGGTGTGTGTATGTGTGCCTCAGTGTGCATGTGTGTTCCTGTGTGTGTACATATGTGTGTGTGTTTATGCACATATGTGCACATGTGTTGGTGTAGGTGCCCATGCAGTGTCTTTTGATGCTTCCAGTACACATTTTAATAATTGTTGAACTCTAATATTTATTTTCTTCCAAGTTCTCTTGAATACAGAGGTTATTTAAGGACTACATCTAACATTAATATTGCATTTAACTTTCTTGTTTAAAAATTCCTAAGTCTGTAATTATATTGTTCTAATATTTTCTCTGGTTGTTAAAATGCTCACAGCCTCTCAAAAAATGGTTTCTAACTTCTGGGATTTTTTTTTCATCTAGATAAATGAAATTAGTTTCACTTAAAAATGGAAAGCGGGATAAATTGCTTTTTCATATGAAAGCACTTCTTTATTGTTCTCTTCTTTTACATGAAAGACATAGTTTTCCCTTCAGGTGATAAATCTATATACTTAGGAATGCTTAATTTCCTTTGACAACCAATTTACTTTTGAAACATTACCATCTCTACATAATAACCAGAAAATGAAAATTTTATACAATATAGTACAAGTATCTGAGCACATTAAATGTTAAACTACTTTGACACTTTGGGGTTTTGTTTTCCAAAATAATGACCTCCAAAATAATGACCAACAGCCTTTGGCATTCACAATAAGCAAAGAAAGTAAGATTTCTTATTGAATACCCTGTATCTTTATTTTGTCTTAAATCTATGTATTCTGTAAATTCTTTCATTTTCTTCTGATGATTCCTACAGAATAGGCACCATGAACTCAAAAGAAATGGCTGTGAATGAAAGCTGAATAAGTCCTTCATAATGCACTGGCTGCAGCACCAGGACGGTGATGAGGATGTCCCAGTGTGCACAATTAGGCTTCCAGGCTTGATGCCAGCAATAATAAGGAATTCTGATTAAATTTTATAATTTTAAAGCAACTAATGTAATGTAATTTTCTACATCACGCTTGTTTTCTTTCTGTACCTATGCTTTATTGATTTTGACAAGGATTTATAAGGATTTTTGCATGTTTGTGATGTGTATGATGGTTTTAATGTCAGTTAAATCAATAACCCATGACAGAGCTTTAGAATAGCAACCACTTCTAGGTCTAATGCGTCCATCAATATAAATTTTCCGCTGACATGAAAATGAGTAGAAATTACATCTTTGTACCAAAGAGTAGACTCCTATGGATCACACTGCGCCTGCCAAGTATTTATAATCAGCGTGTTTCGTCACTTCATCCAGGTAATTGTTGCCTGATTACATGCTTGGAAATATTAAAATAAACAAAAGAAGTGTAGTGACATGGTAATCATTAGAGAAAGGCAATGCTTCTCATTTGATTCTAGGGTTTATTGATACTGCATGCTAGCAGAAACAGTCTCGGTGCAAAGATAGACGAAATAATATTATCCTGCCAATGTTTCCCACTCCTTGTCCAGAACAACCTTCTAAACCTAGAAATTTTATTTGAACACAAAAATTGAATATATACGTCTGTCTTTTGATAGTTTTGTGAGGTTTGAACTGCCTGCCACTAATTTTGCTTTTGACTCAGCACTTCCTATCTCATCTACAGCCCCTGAGGACTAGGCCCTAATTATAGGTATGAATTTCATGTTCCCCTTAGGTCTTCTTTGAAACCCTCCTAGTCATTCCCCCAGTCCATTTCCATTCTTTTCTGACTCCCCACCAACTGCAGAGCTGCTCTATACCACAATAACATTTGGCTAGTACTCAGATAGACTACCTGGGTCTTCCTTCGTTTCCTCCAATCTGTCTATCTTTTAACTCTAATTAAATAAGTTAGTAAACAAATAGCCCCCCAGATACAAGCAAAATAACAACAGCAACTAATAACTATCACTAAACTATTCTCTTTATTCTTTCTTTGCCTGCATCATAATCCCAAAGCTGACTTATTGAAAGCATTAGATTGTTTTTTTAAGTGTTTTATTACTCCTGCCCTTGTTGTAATAAACTACTGCAGTTGGGTAGCTCATAGTACAGAACTGAATTTTACGAGTGCAAGGTCAAGGTACCTGGGTTGTGGGTTCCTCTGCAGGGATTCTATAAAGGTATCTGTGCCTGGTCTCTATCCTGCACTTGTAGCTGGTTGCCTTCTTGTGTTCCACCATAAACTATTCTCTCTATGTATAGCTCCCTGTTGCTCTGTGGTTTTTCCTTTGGACACAATATAGATATTTTCTCACAATTTTTGAGTACAGGTGGCTTTGTCTCAGTGGTCACAGCAAAAAGGTAATCAAGGAAATTAAGTGCTACCATGGTAAATGTAATAGACCTGCTAACACCCCAGAGTGGAGAGGGATGGGATAGCATGCTCACCTATGAAAATGCTGTTGTTGTTCACTCCTCTCCCCTGGGTGAAAATGATCTTGGGAGACAATGTAAGATTTAGGAAATAACAAGATAAATTGAAAGCAATGCAGCATCTATGACGCTGTCATCCATGACTAGCTTGAACTTCATGGTACTGCAGCTATGTGAGGACCCCCTATGCTTTATGTATATTTATTCTGTCTACTCTAAGAATTGCAGATCATTCAAAGTTAAATTAAGATGGAATCCTGAGTTTGGTGTGTCATTGGTACCTTATCTGGAATGAGTAAATATTTGCTTACATCTCCCAAGGAAAACACTGAAGAAAAGATTTTTCTTAAATTTCTAATTTTTATAAATGAATTATAGCCAGTCCTCAGGACCTCATACTAATATTATTTGTAAAATTGCCTCTATCTAAAATACCACATTTTAAGTTATTATGATTATCTAAATTTTAACTTATAAGAAACATATGCGTAATAAAAGAATACACATATAATTTTATTAGAAATCTTTTTTTACATATCATAAAGGTATGGATTTCTAGTATGGGAAAAATTAACTTTAGAGAATCACTTTACAGCAAGGAAATTAAAGTATTAAAAATCATTGGAAAAATCATGGGCTGAAGTCAATGTTTCAGAGTCTTGTCACATCCAAAAAATAAACTATATACATATCACCTTCCTTTTCTAGGCAAATGCCTTACACAGGTCAGTTGATAATATGGGAATATCAGTGAGTCAATCTAGCAATGACTGTGAATATGGAGGATTTAAGTAGGTAGCTTCAAATCCCTTACCATACAACTAAGTGCACTATTGTAAATTTCTCAAGTCATTCTACATTTCACGGTGGACACATAGATTCACTACAAGGAAAAACAATCGTATTACCAGAATTTTCCTAAAAATTCACCTATAGATGAATATTAAACCTCACTAACCAACTGTTCTCTGCAGTGACAAGGTCACTTTATTAGATGACTAAAGTAATCCAGAGAACAAATCATCTTCTGCCGTTAAACTTTACTAAATAACACATCAAGTTTGAGCTCTCATAACATAAATACCAAGTTACTTACTCTGCTGGATTTAATAGAATAGGTGTGGCCCACAAAGACTCATGTGTATGAATGGTTGGTCCATAGGGAGTGGCACTGTGAGGGCATATGGCTTTTTTGGAGGAGGTGTGGCTTTGCCTTACAAAGTGTGTCTTTGTGGAGGTGAGTGTTGAGGTCTCGTATATGCTCAAGCAATGTCCAGTGATACAGTTCCCTTTGTGCTGAGTGTGGATCAAGACCTAGAACTCTTAGCTCCATCTCCAGCACCATATTTGCCAGTGGAAATGAAATGTTTTTCCTTATAAGAATTGCCATGGTCATGCTCTCTTTTCACAAAAATAAAAATCCTAACTAAGACACTTATACTTGTGGATATAAAAATTCATTTAGATTCATTTCCTCAAAGATTTGGTATGAATACACACACACACACACACACACACACACACACACACACACATATATATATGGATCTGTTCATTAATAGATAAAACAATCATGTTCACACATCATTTGCTGAATACTTACTAAGTGTAATTCATTTTTATAATGATCTATGTCTGTCAGTGACATACTAAGAAAAGAGATGGCATGCATGATCAAAGTTATTCATAAAGTAAATGTAGGATGTAATACACACACATATACTGCTGGTGTTTTTTTTAAAGAGATACAATCTTGAATTTTACTGGTCATTTCAGTATATATGCCTACTTTAGTTATTTGTAAGGTTTAAAAACTGTTAATAAGTATATGACTAAAATTAAAATAATTAGATTAGATATTGGTGCCAAATTGGCACAAAAATTGGGAGCCACCATGATCTCTTGAACAGAAGTACAATGGGAAAGACATTGTTCAAGTCCGTAGAGATGGTAGTTACTGAGGAGTTGCATCATGCAGTATAGCACGGTGCCAATGCTAATCCTTGCTGACTTGGCAAGAGAAAAATCTATATACAGTATTTCTCTTCTTCACATATTAGTCTATGGCTGGTATCTTTCATTGCATAGCTGTAACTGAAAGCTGTATAATAATAATATTATTATAATACAGCTTTATGACACAGCAGGACAGAGCAGAATGGAAAATCAAAGAAGGGATAAAAATATCCTTGAATTATGATGAATTATGAATTCAGATGTATCATCATAATCTGAAAATATTGTAAGATGAAAGTATCTGTTACATACCTAACCCACTCAATAGTATCATTAGCAATACAGTACATTAGAGAGTGGGTTAACCCCTTTGTGGCAATGGCCCCAGCTGAAAATGAGCATCTAAAATAGTACTTACCCTTCTTAGGACTCACCAGGTAAAAAGTCATGGGCCACAGAACTTTCACTGAATTGATTTGCTTTAATGCCACTATGAAAACTTAAAGGTCAAAATATTATGATAGGCACATTTCTTATAAATTTTCCAAATATGTTTCTTTTAACACAAATTCTCTGGATGATAATTAGATAATCCTCATATAAGGAAAAGACAAAAGCAATAAAAGGGGTTGTATAACTCTCCTTACAGACATAGTCTCATCAGAGAGAAATAAGTCACTTTGCTGTACTTTGTCTTGAATTATTGAGCTCTCTCTCTCTCTCTCTCTCTCTCTCTCTCTCTCTCTCTCTCTCTCTCTCTCTCTCCCCCTCTCTCCTCTCTCTCTCTCTCTCTCTCTCTCTCTCTCTCTCTCTCTCTCTCTCTCTCTCATGCATGTGTGTGTGCATGTGTGTGTGTGTGCTTGTGTGTGTATTGTCTATGGGTTTTTGTTGTGCTATAGTGCATCTGAGGAACTGCTTTAAATGTTTTTCTAATTGTTGCTCTGAATGCCTATTGAGATCCTTCAGACTGAAAGCATGGAGTAAAACTGAAGCTGGGTATGTGCTGCATGCTAAATGAATTGAAGATTGCCATTGCTTGCTATTTTCTTTTCTATTAATATAACATCACCAACTTCATGGTTATATTACAACTATTTTGTCTTTTGTAATCTTCAGTAGACTTGTTAGGGCATTAAAGTTGACAGAAAAGCAATTTTCTACATTGGTCATTTTGTTTATACCAAATTCTGTCAAAGGAAAATAATGCTCACGAACATCTCCGGCCCCAGTTACTCATGAAACCACAGCAGGAGGATGATTGTGTGAGTCTACAAGTTTGAGAAGAGCCTGGGCAATAAAGAAAAACCTGATAAAATGCACACACACACACACACACACACACATACATGCAGATACACACAGGCACACGCACATATACACACAGACACACACATGTGCACACACAGACACATACACATGCCTGTACACAGGCACACACACACAAACACAGGCACACACACAGCCATACACACAGGCACATACATATGCACACAAACAGACACACATGCAAGCACACATAGGCACATAGGCACACACAGGCGAACACACACACACAGGCACACACATGTGAGCATACCCACAGGCATATACACAGGCTAACACACACACACAGGCACACACACACACACACACACACACACACAGAGGCATACACACATCTCAGATATTACTTCAGTGGTAATTAGTTCAATCTGCAGTCAGTGATTCCAGGATCTTCAGATGATCCTGGGCATGGGAAGAGTGTTAAATACTATTTTTAGACAGTAGTCCCTTGAATAAGGGACTCTTCTAGTCTGGTCTTTCCCCCGTCTCTATGGTTTGGCTCTTTCCTGCTATTTTAGAAGTAATTGTTGTTCAGCTCCAGAATCTTCAGCATGTGGTTCTTTTAGAGTTTCAGAATCCAGTTGCCAAAACCTATATTAGGTGTCTGTAAGGAAAATCCTGGACATCCTTCTTTGGCATAAAAGGCAACTCACATGTACACACACACACACACACAGAGAGAGAGAGAGAGAGAGAGAGAGAGAGAGAGAGAGAGAGAGACAGAGAGACAGAGAGAGAGAGACAGAGACAGAGAGACAGAGAGACAGAGACAGAGAGACAGAGATGGACAGAGATATACATACACATAAATAAAAAATAAATCTTAAAAATAATCACAGATTCCACAGTTTTAGATTTATTGAATTTTATACTTAGTGAAAATTGACTGACCTTGTATCTCACTTGCTCTTATGAGCTATGTGTATCTACCTCTGTTTCACTTTTCTGTATAAGGAATGTAAGAAATTGAGAGTATCTTTCCTCACACATCTATATGAAATTAATGCATTTGCAAGCTTGGACACAGCATGAAAAACTTGAGAATTTTTATATATTGTGGCTGGGTTTCTTGTGTAGAAACTTCAGTGAGATACTCTATAATGTGTTCAATTTTCCACCGATACCTGTATTTGACTTTTATTGCCTAGGGCAACACCACACAACTCACAGGACGTTGTGAGCTTGTGCCTTTATGTTGACTTTACCACTATGTTCTGGTCTCTTTGGTGAGGAAAAGTCCTCTGCAGGCTGCTGAAAGGATACATGGAAACCAACCTAGCCACAAAATCTTTGACCTGAAGTTTATCTGTCCTGCTAAATATTCCAGGACAAGAGCGGCACAAAACTTGTCAACCAATGTCTGATTTGCTTTAATCACACTCCACAAGATGGAACCCAACACTGTTTGATAACCAAGTTTCAGAGACGAGATAGCCCAGAGACCAAGGATAAAATTAAACATGACTTTAAAAAAAATCAATAAAACCTTCATCTAGCAACTGATGGAAACAGAGGCAGAGACTTGTATCAGAGCATTGGACTGAGTTCCCAAAGTTCGGTTGAAGAGTGGGAGAAATGAGCATATGAGCAATTGTCAAGACCATGATGAAGACACCCACCGAAACAGCTTATCTGAGGTAATGGAAGCTCACCAACTCCAACCAGACTGGGAAGGGACAAGCATGGAATGGAACTAGTCCCTCTGAATGTGGGTGATAGTTACATGATTAGGGCAGACTGAGGGGCCACTTGAATTGGCACCAGGACTTATCCCTACTGCTTATACTGGCTTTTTTGGGAACCTATTCTCTTCGAGTGGATACCTTGCTCAGCCTAGATATAGTAGGGAGGGCCTTTTACCTTTCCCAAAGCAATATGCCTTTCCCTTTCCGTGGAGTGGATGGGAAGTGGGGGGAGGTAAGAGGAGGGAATAGGAGGAGAGGATGGAGTGGGAACTTGGATTGGATATGTATAATGAAAAAAAGATAGTTTGTTTTCTTTTAAAAAATTAAAAAATAAAAAATTAATAAGATAATTCTTAATGATGTTCTGCTATACTCACAGATAGTTGCCTTATCTAGTCATCATCATACATCCTGTGGCAATAGATGGGAATAGACGCAGAGACGCACACCAGATATTATGCAGAGAAAGGGTCTCAATTGGAGGTCTCCATCAAATCCTTCTCCTCAGTGCATAGAAAATTCTGCAGAATTGGTAAGATCGTGTAGAGTCAGAGGAGAGAAAGGACAGAAGGATAGCCAGGCCCTCTGAATCAACTAATCGAGGGTAATATGAGCTTCAAGAGACTGAAGCAGCAAGCACAGGACTGGCACAGGTTTACGCCTGGTCTTCTGTGTATTAACTCTAACTCTTAGCCTAGCATTTTCACGGGACTCCTTGCTAGTGGCCATGTCAGAGGAACAGCATGTGGCAATTGAAGTAAGGGAAACTCCTTGAAACATGAATCTCGGGTTGAAGTTCAAGGCAGATGAATCTCAGATAGGCAAAGCCCTTAGACCACAGATCCCGGACTTTTTCTTCTGTGCTTTTCCAAGTTTGCTGCTGAAATCTTTCTCTGGTATCTGGCATGGCGTGAATGGGTTTGACACCCTCAGAGATCCCCGCTGCCTGTAATGTTGTGTGTATATCTCATGGAAACATCCATTCTTACCTGTAGATTATTATGAAGATGATTTCGTTCTAAACTGTACTGTCTAATGGACAATAATAATGTTGTTTTAAATAGTTTTGATGATAAAAAATAAAACAGGGAAATATCACGCAGCTAGAACACATGGGTTTCTATTCAGGAGCCGTGTAGACTGTGGCTTACGTTAATGATTAGGAAAAACAGCTGAGTCCCCGTAGCCCAGATAGCTTAAATTCTTTTAACCTTAATGTCAGAAGATGTGTTCGCAGGTTTGGGAGTGCAGAATAGCTGAAACAAAGCTTTGAAAATAACAAAGTTAGACTAAGATGTTTTCATCAAATACCTTCTCGGGAAAAATACCCCAAAGATAATCTAAACTTTTATAAAGGCGCATAGATGAATGCAGAACTCATTAAGATCAGGGAAGAAGAACAAAGCAGCCCAATTATCATTAGCTGGCGTTCTTTTCTTGCCAGGATTGGTTGATGACCAAAGGTGAAGATTAATTCCTTGCACCCATTTTGCCCTCATTCTCCTGATATAAAGAAACTATTGATGAAGAAGTGCATACCTTAAAGATTGAAAGTAGAGCTAAGTGAATCTTTTTCATATATTAAAGTTTAAGTTTGTGATTCCTTTAAGATTCTTTATAAGATTAACTTTCAGACTGGCAATAAAGCCATTGGTTCTTTGTAACTGCAGAAATGTAGCCTGCCAATAAAGGCCTAACTAAGAAGAATATTTTGCTTGCCCACAAGGTTAATCTATAGCTAGTTGCTTGGTTATGAATATATGTGGGTTCTTGGCATAATTTGTTTTCACCTGTACTATGTAAAATGTTAATCATGCAAGCAACATGGAAAACAAGCTGTATTTTTAACTGCTTGTTTTGTATTCATTGTAATAATTTACTTGAAAAACAGAATATAACCACATTGTAATTCCTATATTGACTGAAAAAAATTTGTTGCAGTATATAAGCTGCAGGCAAAAAGTATATAGTAGAAAGAACTTCTGTATTCTTGTATAAAATAACATGGAAGGATAGAGAATAAAGAAGGAAGACATCAAGAGAGAGTGTGATTGTCTTTTCCCGTAACTCCCTCAGATAGAAATATCTAGTATGTGCCAACGCTGAGGATTTCCCGTTGACCCCTGTGTTGCTAGAAGCTGGAACCCCAGACAGCAATCACTCCTGACTATGAGAGCGAACGGGTCTCTAATAGTTTTGTCTGCTTTGGGACTCTTTTCCTTCTGTTAGGTTGCTGTCTCCAAATTCCAAATATGAAAGTTTTTGCTTTATCTTATTGTATTTTATTTTATTGTATTTGGCTGTTATCTCTTAGAATTTGTTTTTTTCTAATGAGAGACAGAACATGAGCAGATTATGAGGAGAGGGAAGGTGAGGAGGAACCTGGAAGATCAGAGGTAGGAAAACTATAATCATGGGTATAAAAACAGAATCTGTTTTCATTATAAAAGGAAATCAATCAAATGTCTAAGCAACTTAATTTTCTTAAGTAATAACTGTTTGATTAGCAATGGGACCTTCTAAGGTTTGGGTCCTTATAAACATAACTTACCCCACTTCTCCTTCATTATCCTGCAAAATACCTGTCCTTAACAAAGAGGTTAGAGCATGGGGTGAAGGCTCACATAAACAATAATGCAAACATTGTTTATATAAAAATATAATTTTCAAGTAATGAATAATTAATATAGACACACTTAGTACTATTTTTATGTACTTATTTTTAACAGACCAATTGTATTGAAGTGTGCTTTTTATTGTTTGAACTGTCTATGACCAAGCATTCTTCTGTAGTTCTGACTGAAAGTGTAACTAACATGTGAACAATTATAATCATTCACTTATCACATTTCTGCCTCTCTGTCTAACTCTTCCTGAGGGCATGCATACATCACACACACACACACACACACACACACACGCACCTCAAAAGACTTCCTGAACACATTTAACTGTTATATCTGTTACTTCATACAGCATTCCGAGGCCGTGACTTAAATGAATGTTTCTTTTCATTACTTAGCCTAAATTTATCGTCTGTCCCCACATTTACTTGACAAATTTAATAGGAGTAACAGTTAATAAATTAGCTCAGGTGGAGAGTTTCAAAGTAAAATATGGTCTAAGTGAATTTCCTTTATAAGTTCTGTCACGGAAATTTATTCTTGTCTAAAACTTAGGCAGTACTGCACAATCAGAATGGCCAACCATGAAAGGAGGCCAGTTCCAAGTATTGGTGTGAGTGTGGTAGAAACTTAAAATGACCATTCCCCTGACAAACAAACGCTCCTTACGAAGTTAAGTTGATACTCGCTCAATCGCTCATCAACTTTATTCTTAAAGGTATTTCTCTTCATGCCTCTGTAAATACCGCCAGCAAGCTTCCCACTGCAGCTATATGCAGGAAGTCTGGAAACGGGATGACTCAGATGTCTGAAAACTGTTGAATAGACTGTGCTACGTCTATAGGATGAATGCCGCTCCGCAGTAAAAGAGAAGGAGCTGACACATGCAGGAGTGTGGAGGGATCTTAAGGACCTCACACTAAACAGAAGATGCTCGGAATCCTCTTTGAATGCATCTGCATAAGATTTTAGGAAAAATAAGGCTTTAATGACAGAATGTGCCTCAGTAACGTTGAATTCTGTAGGATAGGGAAGAGTTTGCAGGAACCGTAGTTTGCTAGAATGCAGAAAATTTACATTGGGATCTTCACAGCAACACCAAACTCATCAAAATGTACTCTTTAAATTTTGAATTTTGTGTATAAATTAAACTTCAATGAATGTTATAAAAATGGAGGGATAAGTTAACTATTGCTATAATATTAAACAAGAGGATAGATATAAAGTCCTTTATGGTAGTATTTGGTAAATGAGGTCATTATTTGTACTTCATACATATATATTCATATAAAATATACTTACATAAATTCCTCCCTTCTCTTTTCTCTTTTCTTGCCCTCCAACAAACCTTCTCTTGCTCCTTCTCAAATTCACAACCTCATTTTCTTTGGTTGTGGTGATCACACACAAACACACACACATACACACACACTCCTAACTGTGTAAATACAACCTACTCAGTGTGTTTTCTTTAAATTTCACCTACTGTCTGTTTTTCCCCGTTTTTCTTATTTTTGTTACTTTTTTTCAGAGAAGCAGGCAGGATAGATGATTTCTGGTTAGCAAATATGATCCTGGCTTTAGTCATGTGAAACCTGGGTTGCCAAGACTCCCCTGGCACACTCTGCTGTGGACTTTTCTGGAACTAAGAAATGTTGCATCTAAGTTGGTAACCCATCATTTAAGCTACAATAAGTGACCTGAATTAAAAACAGGACCCTGGGGGAGGCAGATGAGTTTCCAGTCTGCTTTACAATTGCCTGCCTCCTCTTGTCTTCTACCATATCTCCCCATGAGTTCTCTATAAAAGCCTACAAACTAAGAGTTGTGCTTCAGTTACAGTTAATCTGCTTACAGAGGGAGGGGCAGAATTTTGCTGAATAAGAGTTTTCATTATTTGCTTTCAATTTAATAATTTCATTATTTATTTACTTTTAAGTAATAATAAATAATAGTTTAAGTAATAATTAAAAATTTATATTTTCATTTGTAGCAATATGAAAAGCTCTAAGATATGATTCAATTATAATAAATTGAATAAGCTATGTACTACATAGTGACCTCAGTAGCTAAATCTAAGACCTGACATGTTACAGTTAAGTCTTTGCCAGACATGTGATTGCCATACTCAGCTGATATTTCTGTGTTCAGCCTGCTGCCTCTGTCTACTATCCAGAGAAGACTAGAGAATATACCCGACAGATGGTTCATGGATTCCTTTAATTCTTTATTATATCCAAATATATTATTTCAGGGTCTAGTTTCTTTATGTAGGATTTTAAATAACTTATATTCAAACTATACAGCTGAAGATTCTTTACATTATATCTGCTTATCCTGTGCTCTCTTTACTCTTGTAATCTTAGAATTCTACACTCTGAGAACAAATTATGCATTTAACTTCTAAACAGTTGACAGTCACATATTTGTGGTGTGCCTGTTATAGCTAGGTCAATTAAAACTAATCAAGATGCATATTTTTGTTAAGGAATTAGGAAACACTAGATATGACTAAAGGTCAGACCGAAAGAATCATTTTGAAAATATTAGAACTACATATCCACCAAGAAAAAATGTTTTTATTCCAAAATAATAACAATTGCATTGTTGGTCCTTTCTTGTTACTTCTTGTGATGAATTTTCTGCTATTTTGCAGTTCCTAACTATCTTTTGCAACTTTTTCCTTAAAACGTGAGCTTGAAACTTTTCAGATTTCTCAGTGATGCTCCAGGAGCACCTCAGGCCCAAGCGGCTATATCACATTATAAGTTGAGGGTTTTTTAAAAAATAGGTGGGTTTTTATAAAGAGACCTTACATAACACTATTACCAAACAACTGCAGACAAAAGGCTTCCTTGAGAATGATTTTCCTTGAATTCATAGGCACCCAGAGAACACTTTAGCAAATACAAAATGTATTTCAGTCAAACATGTTTCTAAATTCTACTGACTTTTCTTCTCTCGAATATGAGCTGCAGATTTGTTCAGATATAAATAGGTGAAAAATTGAGTAGATAATCCTTGCCAAGTGAGAGAGTCTGGAGAGTTCCTTCTTAGAGATACTTGCTCTATGCCATCTCATCTTCTCTAAATGGAGTCAGATCTATAATAAGCCACTTCTTGTGTCTGTGTGTTGGTATACAGGACAAAGATCAGTTGCCACTAGTTGAACAGTTTTAAGCCAATATTTTAAATGTATGATAGGTCTTTGGAATTTACATTTTAAGACAGAATGTCAATAAAACATCAACCCATTTATGTGCCTTTCATAATACAAAAAAATTGTTTTTAATAGTTTTCATTTTATAGTTCTTTTACCTTCATGATTAAATAAAGGAAAATGGCCAGGTTTCTATGATTACATCAAAACTAGGTAACTCGCATTAATAAAAGAGTGTATCATTTCAAATATACCTTAATATAAATCTTTATTGATAATAATTTTATGTTTAAGAATACTAATTTTCATGAATAGTGGGATTTTAAAAGTATTTCTAAGTTAATAGGTTTAAGAAAAACATTAGTCAATATAAATCAAAGCCATGTTCTTTTTTTTTTTTAAATTTATTTATTTATTTATTATGTATACAATATTCTGTCTGTGTGCATGTCTGCAGGCCAGAAGAGGGCACCAGACCTCTTTACAGATGGTTGTAAGCCACCATGTGGTTGCCAGGAATTGAACTCAGGACCTTTGGAAGAGCAGGCAATGCTCTTAACCACTGAGCCATCTCTCCAGCCCCCAAAGCCATGTTCTTTATATTACTTTTGTTCTTATAATTTTACATTGAGTCAAAAATCAGTACATGTGATACAGATTAAAGAAACCTGGGCACAATCAGGTTTCTGTAAATGAACCAGTGTGAATGAAGTCCCGTCAGAGAGGAAATGAGGCACCAGCAGAGATTTTCAACAGCTGAAATTGCTGTGTTAGTTACCATGGGTGTTTAGTTGGTTAAAGGATATCTGCACACCCAGTGCTTAATATGGGATACTTAAAATCTGTATTTACAGGGCTGGAGAAGGCTCAGCAGTTAAGAGCACCTGTTGCTCTTCCGAGGACTTGGTCCAGTTCTCATCATTTGCATGCAGTCTCGCAAGCATCTGTAACTCCAGCTCTGTTGGATCTGACTCTATCTTCTAACCTTTTTGGGTACCAAGCGGGCATGTGGTGCAAATACACACATGCCAACAAAACACTCACATAAATAACAATTGGAATGGTAATAAATGTTTGTGTGACTTTTTCTAACTTTGAAAAGAGCTATTAATTATATCGAAGCAATTACAAATGATCCTTTCATTGAGGACAGCTATAATTCAATTACTTTTATTTCTATTTTGAACAGGCACACACACATGTCTGCATATATATCCTTGAGTGCACCACATGACTTTCGTAATGCCAAGCTCCTCAAGAAGCAATAGCACCACACAACACAGAACACAAGACACCATGAAAGGATGATCTGCTGCCTACATTCGGTTGTCTCTATCTTTATTTGTGCACTAGCTGGTCTCTATTGATTGTCAGTTTGGCAGAATTTAGGGTTGCCATGGAGACTTGCCATGGGGCATGCTTGTGTGGGATTATGTTGATGTGGCTAATTGAAGTGGGGGACCGTTCATATCCATTTCAGTGTTATGCACTTCTAGAGTATAGAAACTTCTCACCTAAAACTTCAAAGTCTCATCAATGCCTTCTAGACTATATGTGGTTGTTAAATCTGAGTTTGTGCAGAGAGAAAAGGGTGGGGGACTTTCTGTTTCAGCATATTACATTTTCAAATCCGTTCTTTGCTTTTTTTAAAAAAGGTGTTTTTCACCTTAGTTCAGTTTCACAGTATGTAATTAATGTTTCAGGAAAATCTGCAACTATGAGTTTACATCTCATTATCCGAGAACCTTGAGGTGGTGTACAGTTCTTTTAAACTTATGTGCTTTTAGATTTTAATTTATCTAACATTCCCGGGAGAGTCTGAGTCAACATGCAGGCTTAAGTACATCGTCTTCTTCAGGAGTGTGTGTAAATATTATCACTCAGTGAGATGAGCAAAGGTTACACAGAGTTTCACATCGTTCCAGATACAAGTTTGCTGCCAAACGAATCACTGGAAAGTTTTGGAATTCATCAAAACTTCTGAACTTTGCTCTTTCAGGTTTGAAGAACTGAAAAACTTCATAGGTCTACAACTGTCCGCTGGAATAAAGCATATATTTTCTTGAAACATGAGTTGTAATGTTCTGTTGTCTTATAAATATAAGGAAAGTAATACTTATTTCATTATTTTTCCATTGTTTGGCATAGTCATTAGTCTTCACATTTGAATCTGAAAGCTAGTCTCTGTTGTCTACTACTGGATCGTCAGAGCATTGCAATTGCTGTGTTGGTTTTTACTCACCCTGGGTCCATGTATTCACTAACTCTTCTAAGACAGTCTTGTGCCAATTCTTGATTTTTTCTTACTTTCAATATTTTGTTTCTCAATTTAAATACTATTACTTTCAAAAGGTGTCCTTGAGAGAAAAAGATCCATTTCTTTCCAGAAAAACACCCCTGAAGAAGGAGTAAGGGCAGCACTTCCAAATGGCAGTACTTCCAGACTGAATGAAGCCTAGCAGGGACATGGGGACAAAACGCTTCCATCAGCTCAAGGAGGTACACAGGTCTGCCAGATATGTGGGAAACAAATCTACAGAACTTACAGATATCCCACTGATATCCCCAGGCACCCAACTGCAACTTACAAGCAGATTGTACAAACAACTTCTCACATAACAACTCACCCCAGAGCGGCTCTACTATTCCAGCCAGCTCCCAAGTGTGAAACCTTCCTGTTCAGTATTGGCACAGGTGCTCATAGCACCATCTCCGCTACAGTCACAGCCACCACCTGCGTCTTCTCCACAACTCAGTCTGCAAACGACAATTATCCTACCTCCCGGGCAGCAGCACGCAGCTGTCCTATCTGCAACACCACAGGGTAGTAAGAAACCTAATGAGACCTCACTTGAGTACAAGGGCTTCTAAACAACCGCATGACAGCTATAGAAACAGTTATAGCATTCTTCAGATGCCTGTAATCTATACCATGCAGCTGATAACTACACCTCCAGCTTCTGCTTCTTATTTGCAGCTGAACAGATCACAGCAGTTTCTGTCAGGAAAGTGCCTATGCACAGCCAAGCAGCAATGGGTTATAGTCTCCTACCAGAAACACATTTACTTCGAATTGCATCATCTAGTTATGAATCCAGGTCTAGAGAGCCCAAGAGCTACGCACAGCAGAGTTCAGACTCCCAGACCTACGCAAGTATAGATGGAGTCTAGAGAACGGACCAGAAGAGAAACAGAGGATGAATCTAGAGTCACCAAAGCAGAAGTGAGGATTTGGTTACAAAGGCATAAACAAACCTTGAGTGAGGAGAATTGGGTAGAACAACTCTTGTACCTCAGGAAACTAAATCTTTTCTCTTACAGTTTTGTTTGATCTGAAAAAAAATTTACTCACACTATGGAGGGAGAGCCTCTTTATCCAGAGTACTCTTACATAAATGTAATCACCTGTAAGAAAAATACTTCACAGCAGTGTGTAGACTGTTATTCCTTCAAGAATAACTATAACCTAAATGGCATGAAAATTTGATCATCATAAAGACAGAACTCATATTATTGGAGTTCTGTTCAATTCTATTTTTACACGTAGCCTGGTTATGATAGTTTATCACATTTTTGGTGTCTTTCTAAAGAGGAAGTCAAATGGCATGGGCAGGTTATGGGGATGGTTCTAGAGGTATTCATCAGAGAGGTCAATAGGTCAAACACACTGTGTCACATTGTCACAAAAGCAATAAAATGAGAAAAATAAATAAGTAAATATATATAACTATACATAAATGGATGGATGAAAGAGTGAGTGAGTGAATGAATGAACTCAAAGTCAGGACTTCTTTGCTATCAGAGCCTTGTACGCTTTTAATGTTTCAGACTATATGAATTCTTTCGCTCTAGTTTCGATGCAATTTTAAAAGTTTTATTTAATAAACCAGACTAACAAAATAATGAAAGTAACAACAGACCACAGATGTGAAAAGTTTTAAACGCCTGTGGCAATTAATATAGGTTGCAACTACTTTTCAAAACATTTTATAATATAAACCCGTTATTAAACTTGAAAGCTTTGTATTCTGAGGCTAAAAGAAACCATTTGCCTTAAATTTATTTTTATGAGTTTTCTTAGAGTCTGTTCTGGTTTTTCTATGACATTTCTCTGCTGAATATTGGGGTCTAACACACTAATAAATGTCTGATGGATTGTTAGTAAGACAGTGGTTATATCTGTCTGTCACACTCTTCTTAGTTCATCTGATATTTAGTAGTTTCTTTCGGGTCTTCAGATTATGACTAGTATGAATCCATTATGAGATCGTGTGCTTAACCTGTACTCGTATGTGTGTGTGTGTGTGTGTGTGTGTGTGTGTGTGTGTGTGTGATGGCAAGTGTCTTTTGTCAGTGCGGAAAACATATAAAGGAAGCTACAGCAAACAATAAAATTCAAAATTGCTTGAATATATGAAAAAGCCACAGTGAGAGTTTTTCTGTGCTATTTGTCTCTCTACATATGGCTGTGCTGTGAAGCTATTTACATATAAACTACAGGCATATTGCTTTCTCCAAGTCTCTCTTTCTTGTTCTCTCTCTTTCTCTCTCTCTCTCCTCTTTTTCCATACACACACAGAGACATAGTCTGTATAACAAAGCAGTGATATCGAAATTATCACAGAACTGCCTAGTTTAGTCTAACATGAGACAGAGTCAATAATTCATGGCTTACAAAATAAATTCTGAATGTTAATATTTTCAACTTGGAAGTAAAAACTGAGGCATTTGTCTAGTCTGGCTTTTTATTCTGTTTCATTTGGTCATGCTTGGATGTATTGACTCTTGGAATATTTTATCTATTGATATTTTAACTTGACTTTAAATACAAATCATAGAAATCTTGGCTATAACAACCAAAGGAGAAACAGTTTCATAAAAATAGACATTGTTACAGGGTGGTGGTTATTTTTTTTCCATGTTAAATTTTGATAAGTACATTGTTGTCTTTTGATAGAATGTGGATTGGATGAATGATTAGAAGAGCAACAGAAAGGATGTTCACTTTAGGGAAATAAAGAAAACATTTATTTTCACTGAAGCCGACCCTACAGTGTTAGGAGTGTGCAGCCTTCTCTAGGGTGGCTATGTAATAGTTAAGAACTATGAATCTTAGTACCAGCAGTTGAAGGCAGATCTTTTCTTTCACAGAGATGTGCAAAATTCCTTAACTGAGATAATTAAGAGGAGCTATTTTCTTAATAATGGCTGGAATTACTATAAATAATCCATGGCAGAAGAAAGAAAATATAACTATATCTTCTAGCAAGATGAACAAGGTGGGAAGTCATCATACATGAGCACAGCCTAGAAGAAAGAAGAGAGTGACATCAGATATATTTGAAATACAGAAAAAAGCCTCTAAAATTAAATTACCTCCTACTGACCATGTATTCCTGGTTTTGGTGTGTTGTTGATTGGTTTCAGTTTGGTTTGGCTTGGTTGGGGGTGTATGTGTATTTTGTATCTGTGTCTCAGTATAATGACTTGGCCTTTCACTAGTCTCTCTGTTGCTTGATCACAGAGCTTCCAGTTGAGTTAAGGTCACATGGTCTTCTCAACACTGCTTTTTGTGTTTGCGTCGAAGTGTACAAATGACACTAACACATTCCTGAGCCCTAAGGTGATTGACTGAGTTTAGGTGAAGGAGAACATTGGCGGGTAAGAAGGAGGGAAACATAACATTTCATTTCATCTCTACTGAACAGTGTGGTTTGTCCACCACTAGACTCTGGAAATCAGTCCAGTTTCACTTGTTAAGCCTTATCTGGTTCCTGCAGCATCTCGCTGTCTCCTTTGCAGCCTGCTTAGATTTCCCATGTCCCCTCACAAATACATCATTTTTAATTATCTTATTCAACAAAACAAAATAAATAAAAACAACAAGCAAAGAGTCTTTTATAGTCAGTGAAAATAAATAAGCATCCCAAAAACCTAATTATGAGAAAAGGCTTAAGAACAGAACAACTTTAAGTTGTGAACACTTGTCTTAATCTCAAATTATTGTTTTGGGTATAAATAATTGCATCTTTGGATACATGTGTGTGTTGGTTATTCTCGTGAAAAAATAATTTTTATACTTCTTTAAAGGTTTTGGTAAAAAAAAGTATCTACATTATTATAAAAACTTTTAATGAAGTAATTTGTAAAAATCTCTGTCTAAAATTTCCAAAGTGCGAAAAGCAACTGTTTGATTGGAAATTCTAAGAACATAACAAGCTCCTAATTAAAGTAAAAATTTGACCTACTGTAACGTGATAAATTTGCCATTAGTTTCCCTTTTTGTGAAAAATATGTTTATATATGTATGTTAGTAAGTACACCTGTCTGTCTTCTTATTTGCCAGAGATGAGTGTCTGGTGTCTTTCTCCATTGTTCTCTTACTTGAAAAACAACTATTGCAATTGAATCTTAGCATATTGTTAAAAGTTAGTTGACTATAGACACATGAGATTTCAACCATGTTCTACATTGTATTTTATTGTATTTATGCCAAAGGCTACACAGTCTTTGTAGCATTCTGTTGGATCTCAGAGGGAAATAGTGTTTTTAGAATATTTACTTTTGCATTAAGGAATTTATTAATGTATAGTGTTCTTTGTTATTGTGTCTGGACCTAGTTAGCTTTGAGTCTAGTGTAATACTGATCACATAGAGTGTTTGCAGTAATGCCCTACATTTTTGCATTAACCTTTGTTAAGTATTTTATAGAACACAGTAGAGAGACATTCAAACCTTGAGCCTTGTTTTGATGGAAGGATTTTAATTTTTATTTTTACTACACAGTCAATTTTGTTGCTATTGGTCTATATAAGCTATCTATTCTTTCATGAATTTATCCTAATAAGGTGTATTGTCCAGTAAGTGGTTTATTTCTTCTTTGCTCTCAAATTTACCGACATCCTCATTCTTTCTAATAGTCTCTCATGAGCCTTGTATTTCTGTAGGATGAAGTGCAATATCTGTCTTTTCGGTTCTCATAGTCTTTCTTTCAGGTTCTTTTATTGTTTACTTATTTCCTCTAGCTAAGTACTTGACAATTTCCTCAACGGGAAGACATCTCATTATGTTGATCTTTTGTAGTGATTCTTACTCTCTATTTAGTCACGTGGTGATTTCTCTGAATTAAAGCACCCCCCACGTGGGATGCAGAATGATCATACATAGCATCCAGGACATGAACAAAACTTATCAACTCAGGGAAGCTGTAACCTAAAGAACTCAGAAGCAGTCACTGAGTGCTGGAGGAGAGAGACTCTCCCTGCCAAGCTGCCCGAAGTCAGGTGGAAGCTCAAGAAACCAAACATCTAAGCATAGCCATTTATTCTGGCATGGTCTTTACCCTGATTCAGCTTCCTGTCAGCAGGTTCTCACTTATACCTCAACAAACTCAATGGTATGTCAAGTCGGACTTTGTGCAAATCTTTATGTTTTTCTCCTACTGGGGCAATAACTGGGAAGAGTAGACATTTGCTATCTCCCCCAATAAGTTACACATCATATATCCGATCTTATTATTTCCTTGCCACTACTAATTTTGCTTTGTTCTTGTTTTTCTAGTTCTTTGAGAGGAAATACTATTTTTTCTATTAATATTGCTATGAGTTTTCATTTTAGCACCACTTTTGATCAGCTACACATCTCACATTTATTCTCTCACATTCCAATAAGTGTTTAATTCCCTTTGTGGTTTCTTTCTTAAATATTAGTTTTGCAAAGCCAGTTTGTCTAACTTCCATGCGCATATATATTTCCCAATGTTTTTCTCATTATTGATTTCTGCTTCTATGACAAAATGTTCAGAACAGATAATCAATTCAATTTCAACCTTCTAAAAACTGTTGACTTGTTTAGTGTTCTATCACAATGTCAAGAAGAAGAATGTTCTGTGTGCCAATGGGAACAATATATTCTCCGTAGTTGGATGGGATGTTCTTTAGAATGTTCTCAGGTACAGTTAGAATTGGGTGCAATTTAATTTCTATCTTTATTGTTATGTTGCTGTCCAATCTGTTCTTGTAGAAGATGTGTTCTTAAAGTACTCAACTATCATTGTTCTGGTACTTTTAGGTCTGCTCATATTCACTTTATATGTTCTGAGGTTCTAGCCATGTATGTATGTTCGTTTTATGTTATCTTTAATGCTTAATTGACCATTTTATTATTTCATAATGACTTCCATTGACTGTAGTGGTATTTCAATTGTATTTTAATAAATAAAGACTGTCTGAAGATCTGAGAGTAAAACAGTCACACTGATCAGCCTTACAGGCCAGGTTATGGTAACACAAACCTTTAATCTCAGCAGCCACAATGACATGTACCAGTAGCCATACTAGTTGCATAGAAATCAGGTGGTGCATGCCTTTAATCACAGTGGTGCACGCCTCTAATCCCAGCCCTACATAGGATTATAAAACGGGAGGAAACAGCTCTTTTTAAAAAATTTATTTTATTGAGCTATACATTTTTCTTTGTTCTCCTCCCTTCCTCTCCCCTCCCCTTCACCCTCTCCCATCTCTCCCATGGTCTCCATGTTCCCAGTTCACTCAGGAGATCTTATCATTTCCTACTTCCCATGTAGATTAGATCCATGTATATGAATTTTAGGGTCCTCATTGTTGTCTAGGTTCTCTGGGATTGTGAATTGTAGGCTGGGTTTCTTTGCTTTCTTAAAATACATTGTCATTCTGAGATTCCTGGAGGCAGGATCACCATTTTCAGACTGAGGTCAAGGTAAGCGGCTGGCTATTTTGCTTTTCGAATCTTCAGGTTGAATTCCCATTTTTGACCCTGAGTTTTAATTAATTCTGATTCATTTAATTGTGGTTGAATTGACTCTTCTTTTAGGGTTTACTTTTACAATTTATGTGTCTATGGATGGGTCTGTGTGAATGTATCTTCTGTGTGGACATGCCTGTAATGACTGGGAGAGGACATCAGATCTTCTGAGGCTGGAGTTACAGAAGGTTGTGAGCTACCCTGTGGGTGCTAAGAATACAGCCCATGTTCTCTGGAAGAGAAAACAGTGTTCTCAACCACTTAGAAAAATTTCTACACATGCCATATTTTGAGAGTTTGTTTCTCCATATAATATACATGTTAAATATTTATGAAAAAATAAATATAAATAAGTGGTTGTGTAACAGTGTGCCCAATTTAGATCAACAAGACTTTCACACCACAGACAAAACAAATTTCAAAAACTTGATGGAGGAAGGTCATTGGTTAAATAAAAAGAAACTGCTTGGCCCTCATTGGTTAGAAGATAGGTGGGAGGAGTAAACAGAATAGAACGCTGGGAGGAAGAGGAAGTGAGCTCAGACTCCACAGCTCTCCTCTTGGGAGCAGACGCCTCAGAGAGACGCCATGCTCCCAGCTCCCAGGCAGACACATGCAGTGAAGCTCCGACCCAGGATGGAAATAGGCTAGAATCTTCCCGGTAAGCACACCTAGGGGTGCAACACAGATGATTAGAAATGGGCTAAATTAATATGTGAGAATTAGCCTAGAAGAGGCTAGATAGAAATGGGCCAAGCAGTGATTAAATGAATACAGTTTGTGTGTTGTTATTTCGGGCATAAGCTAGCCAGGCATCCGGGTGCTGGGGACGCAGCCTTGCCGCCCTTATTACTACAAAAACTGACAAATTAATATGTATTTAAAAATTCTGAACTGGGAGCACTACTTCATGATACCATGAGGAAAAAACCAACTTGCCCCAGGCAGGCAGCTAACATTAAACAATTTTTGAAGTGGATCAAACACTTCGTTCATGAATAGAAAAAAAAGTCTTATTTTTGGCATAGCTCTCACTAGACAGTTCAATTTTATATTTCTAATTGATGTTTTGTGAATGTAATATTAAAAAATTATTTAGTGATTAAAAACTAAAAGGTCTTCAAATTGAGAAAGATAAATTTACTGTGAAATTATCAGCTTAATATGAATTGCATTTTTAAACATGTAAGTTGAAATGAAGAAAATTCATTAAAGTTTCTTCTATAAATTTCATATTTAAAATTGTCTTATCATTGTCAAATTTCACAAGATGCAAATAGTGCTATAATATATCACACGTTTAAATATATGAATCACAATTTTTTTAAGAAAAATAATCAAATACATGTGTTTTACCTTACTACTGCTTTTGCATTTGCTCTAGATGAAATTCCAAATTTTCTTTTCACCTAAATTGGCACTGCAATCTGCCTAAGGAATGTAGCTCACCAAACAACAGTGCCAATGTCCTGCAGACCAGCTCGTTGCTTTGTACGCATTAGCTAGCAGTAACAAGAATAAAGTTTTCAAAGATCACAGAGCATCATTATTTTCACATTATTTTCTAGGAACCATTTAACAGAATCCTAAGGTTTGGCAAGTGTGTAGTTAATAATACAGACAGCATACAATTTGAATACTTTCAAAGTCTTTTTTTGAAAACCTAACTAAAGCATGCAGGCCATTCTGCAGTAAAATAGTTGTAACTTCTACTTCTATTCCGCCTAGTAACCGGTTGTGTTGGTGGAAGTTATGAAAACGTGACGGTAAAAAGCAAAGATCACTCAGGGACTTGATAGCTACAGCTTGATTTCCACAGCTGACTTGGGTAGCGGCTAAAGACACCTATTTGCTTGGCTTCTGGCAAGCCTTTCTTCCGTGGAGTCCAGTAATACCCCAGGTGCTTTGCCACTGTGGCATGGTTAGCATCAATCTGGGGCTAAGTCAAGGTGGTGCTCTATGGGCAAACATCTAAAACCTGAGCAAGTTAAATATTTCGAATTTTCACATTGGTTTGTAGAGATTCTGAAACTCAAACAAAGCAAACTCACCTGTGTGCATTCTTCCAGGAATCTGAGTTTACTAAGACTGTTACCAGTAATAAGAAAAGGACGCAGGGTTTGCACTTCTGCCGATTCGCTTTGATCCTCCATCTCTTGGGGGCAATGACAGAAATCTCACTAGTGACAATTTCATAATCTGTAATAAGTGTTCTTCATTACAGGTACATGAATTGTTTCAACACACTTTTTTTCTTTAAGGGATTATTTTTTAGCTCTAAACCCAAAATTGACAAATAGAAATCTGGGCAAAAGACCAAGTTTGGTGTTTCCACTTCAGACGAGATGAACTCATTTGACAGGGAGAAGAGAAAAGGTCTCAGTGTTCAGACATCACTTAAAGGATGGTGAAGAACTGGGAAAGCTGTGATGCTGAGAGCAATCTGATTCCTGTTTTAGTAAACCGACACAGTGACACTCACACTAAAGGTAACAGCAAATTGATGTGCACATGAGCCCAAAGGCTAATCATCTTATGTGGTATATTTATTGCATTATTTTGTATATGAGGAGAATGGATATATTAAGTTCGATAACATGTATGTTAAAATAATTACCATTTTTATTAACATTTTGAAATATTAAAATCATATTCTAAAAACGTCAAATAAAGAAAAGGATGTTAAAATTAAATAGCAATATTGTTTGTACTAAAACAGGAAAGTAATGAGTGAATTCTGTACTAATTTATTTTTGTTTTATTTCTTGGAAAAATACATATAATTACATATATAGTTATACAGTGATAATATTTTGATGCCAGCTATATTTTAGATTTTGTTTCTTGTTTTTATTTTTTGAGCTATTAGAATAATTGTACCAAGAACAATGAAATTGATATATAACTTTTAGTGAAGGAAGATTAAAGTAAATTTTTTGTTTATCATCTTATAAAACAAATGAGTGTTTTTAGACAGTCCATTTTTTAAAAAAAACAATTGCAATAATAGAACTAGACATATACTAGAATTTGGCTTTACAGTAACTAGAAATGATAAAGTTTTAATTTTCTTCTTTCATTAGTAGTTACTAAACATACCAATTAACAACGAGATATAGTTTATCAGGGAATTGTTAGGCTCTCTCTCACAGTTAGAAATTAATCTATTCTGATTTTATGTGCCAATTTAAGCATTTCCTGATAAAATATGCACAGATATAAAGTCCTTTCATTTATTACATCCCTTCGTGTTTGCAACTTACAGTCACTGTAAATTTCGTGATTTTTTTAGCTGATGACAGAAGAAAATCCTTTCCTTCAGATCTCTGATTTCAGGTTAGTCACAACGGTACACACTGGTGTCGAGCCTCAGAGACAAGCTAAACTTGACCTCCATGGAATGAGACTCAGTGCTGCCGCTCAGGCTCGAGAAGTCATTAAAGCTCGACCACATCTCCTCCTATCAGCTTTCCCCAAATCCCTACCGAGCCTAACGTCCAGGAGAATTATGACTTCGTTTCAGCACTATCCCTTCCCAATGCCACCCTAACTAAGTACAACCTGGTGGGTTTCGGTTCTGGCTGTCCACAAGCGAAAGGCTAGCCCTTTATAGATTTACGTATTCACAGGGCAGTCTTGTTCCCTAAGGTGATATCTTCATAGCCGAAGATGGAAGGGAAACTTTCCAACATAAACTTTGTGATTATCTTATTAATTTTATCCAGTCTTGAAGTATGAAGCCTACAATCCTCTAAACCAGAAAGAAAGTAGGAACAAGCAAATAAAAGCCCAACTAAGAACCCATTCCAAGCTTTAAATGAACTTGACTCTTCTACCAACACAAATGTAAAATTATCTGCACTCATACATAATAAAAATCCAATGCCCAAGCTTGATCATGACTCCGACTTTAAGAATATATGCTCTTATGCATATCAAAGAAGAAAAGACAAGCCTGAGAGATGGAATGTATTCTAATTCTAAAGAGGGCAATTTCAGTAAATTGTCCATTCTTTAGGATCGAAGAGATCTGAAGCAGGTCACAGTGTACATTTCGAATGGAGCTAAGCTGCACTTTCCCTCCATTAGCTGATGTCATATTTTTAAACATAAAAGAACTAGAGATAAAAACAAAGGTCTGTTTAAATTAATGCCCTCAGTATCACTTTAAAATGCTTTTGTCGGTTTATACTTCAAATTTTACTTAATAGTATTCATGATTTGCCTATGAATATAACTAAATGGTAACAGTAAAATAAAAGGGAAAAAGAAAAAATGGAATAAAAAGATTTAAAATGTGTTATTTCTAACAATAGCTATAGAAAAACAGAATAAAGTAATGGTTACTAAACAAAAATATTCATCCTGTTAGCTATTGTACCTTCCCTGCAAAGGACCAAAATTTAATGGTAGATAGTTTTTAGTAATGCCACCTTTGATGAGGAAATGATAGCATTACTAACCAGGAGTTATCTTGGATCCAGAACTAAAGAAAGCAAATGTTACTTTTGAAAATAAGTGAAAAACTCAATTTGTTAGGAACGAGATTGGAAACCCTCAAAATTTAACAATAAGACAAGATGTTCCATTGACTACCTTATTGTGAATCTGCCTTTGTAACAACCAAGGCTTTTGGGGGTCCTCAAACGCTGTGTAATATTTTCGTTGATATTAAAATAATTATCGTCTAATTATACTTTCTAAGTGAAATTTCTGATTTAAAAAGAAATGCTTTTGAAGTTATCTGCAAATTGCCCATGTACCCAAAGGCCCTGCACTGAGCACAGTATTATGTGAAAACCGTGGCCTACTGCGGAGTGGAATCAATGAGAACTGGAAATGGGAATCTGACCCAGTCTCCCCAGAGGGTAAGTGTACAATGGTGGAGGACTGAAAAGATAAAATGTTAAAATGTGCTTGAAATCCAGAGAGGAAATTCAAACCAGGAAAGAAAACCAGTTGACAGTTCTGCACTGAAGAAAAAAAAAAGAAAAAAAAGAAAAATTCTGGATTGTGAATAACAGTGTATTTGCTTTAGGTGGTAGTGAGGGAGAATGAAGGGCTAATTATACTTCCACCTTTCAGGACTGTTGAGTTTGAAATCATACAGGATCTTACCAGTAAACAACTGCAAGAAAACTCACTAGTCATTTTAAACCATTGAGCTGAGTTTAAAGCATTTGCTGTGTGTTCAGAAGACCAGGCAAACGAGGAAATGTGAGCAATAGAGGAAGTTAAGAATGTTGTCTGCTTATCAAATACAAAGAAAATTTTTGAGGAACAGACTTTTTAAGTTGTTCTAAGAAACAATAGATCGAGCTTAAAATCTACATTAGCAAATGTGATTGTGTACTTCTGAAACATGAGTGCCCCTCTTGAACGAGTGGGCATATCTTGCAGGCATTTCCCTACTATAGTGGTCAGAGTTCATATATGGGTACTTGGTGTCTTGCTTACTTTCTCCTCCAGTCATAGGTAGATGGCCTACCAGCAAAATGAACACCAGTCATTAGAGTTCAGCCTTTCAAGTTGACAACCAGATTGATTTCTCCACATCCTATGACACAAGTGTGTGACGTCGAGAACGAGTCTTACTGTAAGATTGGAAAGAATAATCAATAGCACTGGAAATAGTTTGTAATGTTTGTGCAGTTAATGGGATGTATTTGGTTAATGACACAAAAAGATGTAACTCATTGAATTTTGATGCTATTTTTTTCAATTTCATTTTCTATGGTCCATTGTTGGTATGCAGAAAAGCAAAAGAAATTTTGTGTAATTTTTTTTTTTTGTATTCTGCAACACTTCTGAATGCCTGATAGTTCAAGGTGTCTTTTAAGCACACCCACGCTTTTTGGTGGAATCTTTCATGTTTTCTACATATAAAGATGCTATCTGCTAACATCAGTAATTCTTATGTTTGTTTACAGTTTGTATTTTTTTAGTTGTTTTTCTTATTCTGTTGCTGTGGCAAGGTGATGTGGAAATGATGCATGCTGTGAATGTGTTTTCTTGCCATTGGTGATAAACAGATTAATAGAAATTGGTTAATTTAAGATATAAGAGTTAGCCGGAAATACGTTTAAGGTATTGGCCAAACAGTATTGCAAATAATAATAATAGTTTCTGTTATAGCAAATCATTTAAAAATTCTTTTCACATTCTAAAATATAAAACATACAAACCTATTTCTTAGAAATTTAAGACAAGCTATGTTCTTTAAAAATTAATACTAACTTATTCTTTCTGAGGATAAAAAGTACAGAAAACATTTATAAATAATGCTAATAGAAACTAATTTTTCACTTTTTAATATAAGATTATTTTGCATAGTCTACATTCACTTGATATAGCTAAAGAAATAATGCTCCCTAAGGTACTGGATAGCTGGCTCAGCAGTTAAGAGCACTTGTTCTTTCCTCTACGAGAAGACCACTGTGTAATGCCAGCATCCACAACGGATAACTCTGAACTGCTAGAGGGGTCAAATTCTCTGAACTTTGAGGGTACCTGCACTCATATGCATACACACATACATACACACATACACACACAAATACACACACACAGATACATATACACACATACAAACATACACACACACACATACAGAAACACACCCATCCGTGAATATAAATAAAATTTAAAGCAGAATACTTTCCAGCAAAGGAAAGATCTTAGTTATTTGACTACGATGTTCCAGACTTCAGGCATATCCCCGTAAAGCATCATACTTTCAAAGTTGTGTATCATCAGATTTTGAATACATAGCACGATGCACTCAACACATACAAGTAAGCTGACATCAAAGTAGAAATCAGTTGTACTTGGTGATTTGGAAAGAACATTTTATATTCCTTTTCTAAAAGTGATATGCATTCAGTTTTGAAAGTTTGGCTTTTCCAACATGAGAAAGCTACAGGTAAGGTCAGGCAGTGACAAGTTTAAGTTGCAGGAAGATGGCTTGCAAAATATACAAGCTTCCTATTATCATTCTGAATAATGTTAACCTTTTCTGTCATCTAAGGTTGTATTTTAGTGAAACTTTGGTTGTGTTGGAGGAAGAGGGTGCCTGACAGGTGTGTTGTATTTCACCGAAAGTCATGCGTGCTCATTTGGTAAGACTCTGCCCACGTGTACTCCACGGTGGATATATTTAGTTATGTATGTTAATTCTCTTCAGTCTCCCATCATACATACCACAATTACATATTAATATTGCTAATTCCTTTACATGTCATGTTACTAAGGCTTTTCTTCTCATTCCGTAATTCTATTATGGCAAATTGCGCAAAATATAATACTAATTAATAGAAATATTGATTGCATTGATACTTAAATTAGATTAAATCACAAATCATTCAAGTTATTCCATGCAAGGAATACTAGCAATCTGATATTTCTAGATTAAAAACAAGCATGATTAAAGGTAAATATCTTAATAAATGTTTTACTTGTAGATCAACTAAGCCTTCATCTTTAATGTATGTCCTATTGATAGAATTTATCTAAAATCAAGTATCTTCCTCTCTCGTGAAAATGTAACTGAAAAATGAATGTTCAAGGTAGATAATTAAATCAGCTAGGATGTCTTAACAGATGAACCATGAAAATTGTTGTATGGCATTCATTCGACTGGAAACACCATTGAAAATGCATCCTCTCTGATGCTGTTAAATGCTCACTGCTCATTAAGGATGCCCAGGCTCGCTCTCAGCATCTGCAGCACTCTCTGTTTTAGGTGGCTAAACAATGCCATTTTCCCTCAGCTGGTTCTGTGGGTGCCTTGCTTAAGTTAGAAGTCCATCTTTCTGATTCCAAAAGGGGCTATCTATGGAAAGTTTCTCACTTTCTCTACAGTCAAAATATAAACAGCACGTTTACTAACACTAATTGCTTCTATATTATTTTACAAAAATATTAATGCTAAAGTTTTAGCCCAGTTCATTGTTCCGACTATCTGTTAAGAGCAATTATGTAATATTCATTTATAGGTGAAAAGTAGAGGTTTTCTATACATAAGGTCATGTATTTCTCTTTCACAATATAAAATTATCTCAAGTAGAAAGTACATAAACAGTATCATTTAAAATGTTTACCCCAAAATAAATATAAGCTCAGAATAAAACCTATAAAATACAGATGAAAGAAAAGGTAACACGCACACACACACACACAAATGAAAAACAAAATGTAAAGGCAGTCTATGCTGTTGAAAGGCACCATAGTTTTAATTTTTTCTATTTCAAACAATTTACATATTCAATATTATCCTTAATTATATTTATGTAAATACTAAGTGAAATTCTTCTCAGAAATAGCTACAGAAACCCTAAGATTTGAATTGAACCATGTAAAACATGAAACTTCCACAGCAATATTGAGAAAACAGCACAAAATAGCAGAGATTGCATGGGCAGAACTCAAAATAGACCATAGAACTATAGTCATCAAGACTGCATTGAAAGATAAAAGAGAGAAAGTGCTGAATATGGGCAATGAACATGAGATATAAAAGAAGTTATAAAGCGAATTGTTTTTCCAGCTCCAATTCTGTCATGGATTTTTTGATAATGGGTAAGAGCATAAGATATATTCAATATTAAAGACATAAAATTTAATGTGAAGCTTCATAGCTTTTGTTCATAACTGCATATAACTGTTTGAAAGTTCATGAAGTTTAATTTTCATGTGTGATAGTATTTTTATAATAACGTTTATTTTAAGGAAACTGCATATCTCTTTAATAATAGACACATATTTAATGAGGCAGAGCTAGAGCAGAGAAAAAAACTCATCAAATCCTTGGCCATATGACATACAGCACAAGTTAAAGGAGCCAGCAAATGCACAGGAAAAACTGGAGCACATAAACAGGAATAAAAGTCAGCTCCTCTGAGAAGAGAAATAAGCTATCCCAAGTTCTGATTTATATATTGAACCAAACAAAAACCAAATTTGTGGGCGTGGAGAGTACGAGAGTCTGGAGAGAATGAGTGAGACGGACCACAGGAAAGCAGTCGTTAATGTGCATCAAGCCTGAGGTAGGTCTATTTCCACACAAGGCAGAGACTTATGGGAACTGTCATGTAGCATATTTTTTAAAACTACAAAAAATTATTTTGAATAGTTTATCATAAATAAGTTTATATGAATATAAATATGTTAGTTTTAGCTAATAGTATGTGCATATGAGTAAAAACATCACATGAGACTCTATTATATATGTATTTTGGATACACATACACACACACACACACACACATATATATATATATATACTGTATTTCTTATAAGGTAAGATTATATTAATTTAAGGGAAATTAAGTAAGTGGAAAAACTAATGTATTTTGCTCTCAATGTCATCTTTTCATCGTGTAGATTATTCATAGATATTAATCAAAGCTAAATCAAACAATTGATTGATATAAAATTCATTTATGGGAGAAATCTGGAAGGTATGCATTCCTACACATTTGAATACATGTAGAGAATTTTTACACTTGATCTTAGCCAAAAGCCAGAGAAGCAATTACATGTATGGAATTCTTATGTGATGAATTCTATGTAACATCAAATATATACGTTATTGAATTCTCTTTCTGAATTGAATACAAAAAATCTATAAAACAAGAGAAAATACAATCACCTGCACACACACGCAAACACACATACACACACGACTTATTTAGAAGTAAAATAACATTATCTTGACTCAAGGATCACAGTATTCTCTCTGTCTCTCTGTCTCCCTCTCCTCCCACCCTTCTCTATGTTTGGAAATATCCTATCTATATAAATAATTTCATGTATGTGTAAATGTAAAATATACATTATGTTACACTGTACATAAATTTATTAAGTTGTATAGACTTTAAGTCTGCTTAATTCTGGTGTGTGATATATTTGCTCATACGCAAGTACTTTCACAATAGTTTGTTTTAAGAAGACTACATAGTTTTTCTATATATATGTATAAAGAGTGTATATTTATATATATTCATGAACACTCAGATATCAAATTATATGATATTGCATTGAACACTCAGATATGTAAGTTATATACGAATTTCATCTTTCTAGGTCTGGGTTGCCTCATGCAGGATGATTTTTTTTTCTAGTTCCATCCATTTTCCTGAAAATTACATGATGCCATTGTTTGAACAGCTAAGCAATACTCCTTTGCGTAAATGTACCACATTTTCCTTACCCATTACTCAGTTGAAGAATATCTGGGTATTTCCAATTTCTGGCTATTAGGTATAAAGCTGCTATGAACATAGTGTAGCAAGGTTTCTTGTATAATATTATTATAAGATGTGTTCCATTTGTTTATGCTGTGCATAGTTTGTTTTAATGATACAAAGATGTGCTGCATTATTTTATGTTGTGTTTGATTAACTCTGTGAATCTGTGTTACTTTGCCTGTCTAAAACACATGATTGGTCTAATAAGAGCTGAATGGCCAATAGAAAGGTAGGGGAATCAATAGATGGAACTGGCAGGCCAAGAGAATAAATAGAAGGAAGAAAAAGAGATTGGAAGACGAGAGAGATCAAGGAGCAAAAGAACAAGCAGAGGAGGACACTCGGGGCCAATCACCTAGTCACACAACCACCCATAGAATAAAAGTGAAAAGATATGCAGAAGTAAGAAAAGGGAAAAAGCCCAGAAGCAAAAGGTAGACTATAGTTTTAGTTAAGGAAAACTGTTCTTGAGGGATGCCGAATAGTAGGAGACTTTTTTGTCTGCCTGTGAGATTCTTTTCCTTCTACTGGGTTGCCTCAGTCAGCTTTGGTGTGATGGCATTTTCAGGGTTTTACTGTAAGTTATTTGGTTGATAACCTTGGAAGACCTGCTCTTGTCTGAGGGGAGGCACAGATGGTGTGGATCTAGGAGAAAGGGGAGATGGGGGAAGACAATGAGGCAAGGGGAATGAGGGGCAACTGTGATTGGTATGTAATATAGAAAGAATAATAAAAAAAAGGCCTTGGAATTGTTAATGTTTATTCTGAAATAGGATTAAACTGATATCAGCATATACATTAGTTTGTTAAAAAGATCATAAAGTTAATGTACATAGGATTTTGTAACTCAAGAGTTCATGGATAGAATTCAGTAGGTCCATTAAACTGGATGGAAATCAATTCCTTTTAGTTTTACATAACATCTAACACCGAACATTTATTTACATTTTAAATGTGAGCAACACATTTATGATAGTAGGAGTAGTTATGACATTTTCTATAAAAGTCACTGATATTTCAAAATTTTAGGATTGTTTTCAATTCCATATATTTGTTTTAAAGCCTGTTTTTTGTTTTGTTTTGTTTTCCTCTGCTGTAGGACAATGGTTTACCCTGTAAAGGTTTGTTTCTTGTACTTGTTTAATAAAATGCTAATTGGCCAGTAGCCAGGCAGGAAGTATATGTGGAGCAATGAGAACAGGGGTCTTCTGGGAAGAGGAAAGATTCAGTTTGCAGTTGTCACCTAGCCACAGAGTAAGCAAGATGAGACGCCTCACTGATGAAAGGTACCAAGCTACATGGCTAATACAGACAAGAATTATGGCTAATATAAGATGTAAGAATTAGTTAATAATAAGCCTGAGCTAATATGCCAACCAGTTTAGGATTAGTGTAGACCACTGTGTGTTTCTTTAGGGCTGAAAGGCTGTGGGACCGGGCGGGACAGAAACCTCTGTCAACATTCCTTTGTCTGTTCTCTGTACTCCTCACCCCTCTCTTTTGCTGGTCTTAGATGGACTCCAGACACCAAAACCACAGTCTATCCACTCTGCGGTATGCAAGGTCCTTCTGTATGTGGGTTGCTTTTATTGGTTAATGAACAAAGCTGATTTCAGCAACGGCTTAACAGAGTAACACCAGGTAGGAATTTGTTGGCTGAAGTCACTCTTTTGTTCCTGGCTGCTCAGCCCCAAAATAATCACATGGAAACCATATTATTTGAAATACTGTTTGGCCAATAATTTGCATACTTCTGGCTTGCTCTCCTAAACTTTCCTAAACTAACCCATCTCCATTAATCTGTGCATCATCACGGGGTCATAGACTACCAGCAAAGTTTTGTTGGGCTCCACTGAAGGCATCTATCCCCCAGCTGTGGCTACATGGCTTTTTACTGACTCTGCCTACTTTCTCCCAGAATTCAGTTTAGTTTTCCTGCTTAGCTCTATTCTGCCTTGTTTATAGGCCCACGACAGCTTCTTTAATAACCAATGGTATTCATAGCATACAGAGGGGACTCTTACATCAGGAAATCCAAACAGACTTGTAGAGAGAGACTAGACAAAGTCAGGGGGGTACCATGTAGCCTCCAGAGGAGATAGACATGCTCTGGAACTTTATCGGTAAACCACAAGCTTGGCGGTTTAATATAAAATAATAGAAATGGGTTAATTTAAGATATAACAGTTAGCTAGGAATACGCTAGAGTCATTGGCCAAGCAGTGTTGCAAATAATATATTTTCTGAGTGATTATTTCAGATCTAGGTCAGCCAAGAGTGAACGAGCAGCCTCCACCAACAATGCTGGTGGTTTCTTTTGGTTTGTGAACCCAGGGTTTGACAGTTGGATTCTAAGCAGGGATGAGCAGAGCAAACTACACTTCATTTGTACAACTAGGGCCTAGTTCAACCAGGGCACTCTGATGACTAATTCACGAAATTCACCAGCACTCAGCTCTCTAATGGTGCACCCACCACACACATGAGAGTTGCTCTGTGGCTTTTTTCCCAGATTCCTTCCCATGGGTTTAAGAAAACTGTGCAACAAAAAGGAGACACTATGTTGAAGAACAGGAAAGGCCTTATCATCATGTTTCATCTGCAAAACAGTTATCACCTGAGCAAACAGGAACCTCAGGAAGTGTGAGGCAGGACAAAAGAGAAGCAACTCTTACCTTTAGAGGTAAGGCTAATGTAGAACACTTCTTCCACAGGTTTATTACAATAGCCACAGGTCCTTATTATTAAAAGCAGTAAAATAAGGTTTCATGCTTAATATTTCTTACACTTGTATTCTCAAATAAACTTGAATTTGCACCACACATCAGCTTTGACTCAGGTGTTATAGATGAAGTACACACCAGCCACTTAAGTGGTTTTATATCTCCCCCATTTTCTTGCTTTAAGAATTTCTACTCAGAACTACCAATATATACAATCTCTACATTCTATTTTTCCTCACTTTGCTTAACGTTTTGAATAGAGTCTTTATTTAAACACAATAAATTCCCGCTAGAATTCATTTTGGCACAATATCTGTAGTTTTGCTTGAGTATTTGCAGGTCTTTTGAAGCCTTTTTCCCTAGAAGAGTGTAGGTTAAGAGTACTCTCATGATTTTACACTAGGAATCATTTATGTATAGTTGTTATGCTTAGAAGGCACATTGTTTGCATCTAGAATTCTTTCTTCTTTTAGGAGTCTTGAGCCACTTCACTAATTTTGGTCATTAAGACTTGCTGGATCCATTAACTTTTGTTTTGTAACCAACCACCTCAAAGTCTCATTGGCACATCCCATTAAACAGTCATTTTTCATGTCTCTGTTTAATAGCTGTCAGACTACTGAACCCAGCTGAGCTAAGCAGGGCAGTTCTGAAATTTTAGTGGAAATGTTTCAAACCCAAGTGCCAATTCAAGTCAGCAGATTTCAGGGATGAGTGGAGGTAGCTCCATGTCACCTGTCCCATCATGGCCCTGATTCATGCCACTGCTCCAGGTAGATTTTCTTATGTGGCAGAGCCAGTGTAACAGCAGCTAAATGGCATCACACAAACCTTTCTGAGGCTTTTAGTCAGATCCACAATCACCATTCTTTTGGCAAATGTGGTGGTTTGGATAAGAATGCCCCCATAAGCTCACATATTTGAATGCTTGGTCATCAGGGAGTACTGCTATTTGACAGGGATTAGGAGGTGTGGCCTTGCTGGAGAAAGTAGTTCCTGGGTGTGTGTTGTAAGAGGTTGCTAATGTGTTCCCAGACACCCTCTGCTTGTTAATTTCCAGGCCACCCAGACTCCTAAAATAACCACACAGAAAACTTTATTAATTAAATCACTGGTTGGCCAATTGCTTAAGTGTATTGTTAGCTAGCTCTTACATCTAGAATTAACCCATCTCCATTATTTTATATTTTAACATGAGGCTCGTGGCCTACTGGCAAGGTTTCAACATGTCTGTCTCTGACAGTGGCTCCACGGCTTCTCCCTGACTCCGCCTTCTTAACTCATCAACATTAATCTGCTTTTCGCCATGTGACCTACTGGATAAAGTTCCAGTGTTTGTCTCTGGTAGGGCTATATGGCTTCTCCTTCATTCTGCCTTCTTTATTCTCTCAGCATTCAGTTTAATTTTCCCTGGATACCTCTATTCTTTTGCCCTATCACAAGTTAAGACAGTTTCTTTATTAACCAATGGCATTCACTGCATACAGAGGGGAATTTCACATCAGGGGTGGGCATTGGAAGTTTCAGAAGCCCATGTCAGACCCAGTGACACTTACGTTCTGCTGACCAAGGATTGAAGGTAGAACTAACTCTCAGCTTCTTCTCCAGCACTATGTCTACCTGCTTACTGCCACACTTCCTACCATGATGATAATGAACTAAACCTCTGAAACACTAAGAAAGCCCCAGTTAAATAATTTCTCTTATAAGAGTTTCCATGGTCATGGTGTCTCTTCACAGCAACAGAACACTGACGATGATAGCAAGTCTATTGTGAATGATTTACACAAAGTCACAGGGAAATACATTTATTAATTTTTCTAAAATATACAACAGTATAGCTAAGAATATGAATACTGTAATTAGGGCATTATTGAAATCTACAATAGTGGAAAAAGCAGCCTTAAGAAATCCAGATTTTATCTGCCTCATAAGGGGACTTAAATGTATGTAGTCTGCCTATAATATTATATTTTTGTCCTTAAAATCTAAATTCAAACCCAAATATGATGCTTTATTGACAATCAGGGATAATGTTCCCCAGAGTATTTAATGACCTGTAATTTCTCTCACTAATGTCAGGAAAATATTTTTAAACATATACAGCAAAATTTACAAGACACAGAAACAGAAGACATTTTCTCAGGATAGTTGCAACTGGAGAAGACACAACTCATGCATTTGGCTCAGGTGAAACACCAGACCTGAGACCTTTTCAAAAATTGGTACCCAGTGACTAGACATCATCTATATCCTACTCGTGTTCTCGACAGGCAGCATAGACTTCTCTTCACGGATGCCACTAAATGTACAAGTTGTAAGAAAACGCATGCAGAGGGTAGACACTTGCTCTCCAATGGGAACTCCTCTGTCTTATGAATTTTGAGGAAGATACTTTTCTGTTATAGACCACCAAGATACTTTCAAAGGACTCAGATTTCAAAGAGGCAGAGGAATGGTGCACTACCACAATTCTTCAAAAGCAAATATTCTAATAAATGCTCTTAGCTCAGTGTCGTGCAGCAATTTCCTCAGAGATCAAAGGCTCCCATTTTGCAACAATTAATAAAAAATGAGGCCATGAATTTTAAACAGAGCAAAGAGAAACATGCAGGAGGGAGGAAAGGGAGCAGGAGAAATATAATTTTTTTAAAAAAGGAAAAATAAAAACCTTACTGATGCAGGATGCCCTTCTGTATATCTGTCACTTTTATTGGTTAATGAATAAAACCACTTTGGCCTACGGCAGGGCAGAATATAGCCAGGCTGGAAGAGATATATAGAGAATGTAGGCAGAGTCAAAGCAATGACATGTAGCTGCCGAAAGAGAAAGACGCCTACCAGATTCTTACTGATAGGCTGCAACCCTGTGCTGCTATATACACTAATAGAAATGGCTTAATTTAAGTTGTAAATGCTAGCTACAAATATGCATAAACCATTGGCCAAGCAGTATTGTAATTAATATAGCTTCTTTTAGTAAAAGATATAGCTGTCTTTTAGTAAATCTGTTCCTCTAATATTTTGCTCCTGTAAGTAAACATAAGAAAACTCTCAATTCAGCAAGTTGGCCCTTGGTGCTATCTCTACTTTGGTCTCCTGTCATTTTCCTATGTGGCATGAGTAGGATTTGTTTTGTTTCCATAAGAGTAGTGTTGTACAACACCCAGAGCCTGCAATCAGCAAGAAAACTATGAATCTACCCACTTCATTGGGCTACATTTTAATATTTGTTCTTTCTCACTATTCTCATCTTCATTTTCTTTGGCTCAGTTTCCTCTTTCCCCTTTCCCATTGTTGTGATTAATTAGAGAGCCTTTTAGGGTTTAAATGAAAATGATTTTCTTCTATTTAAAGTGATTTTAAATTGTAAAATATATCTTCACAAGTGTGCAGTAAGAGCTTTTCTTTGTTATCATTTACTTCGACAACATAATTACAAGATAACCTGAGAGAAAGATGCATGCTTCTGGCACTAAGAGGTCGATTTCAGAGAAACTGCATGAGACTAGACCTAACTTATAAAGCAACAGGCATTCAAATATTTCAAACTTAGAGCTGATATTTTTCAGTGTAAGTAGGGAAATCTGAAGGCATGAAAGATGTTCTGAGGGCAGGAACAAACAGGTTCTCATCCTGAAAATACTGCAGATGCTGGACATTAAAGGTTAAAGTCAGAGAAGAGTATTTTACTGTCAGGTCATTTTAAGACTCATTTCAAATCTGGTAAGGTGATACTACAGCATACTTCATAATCTAAACAACAATGTGTAGCTGTTTTGCATTCTGGTCTTTGGGCAAGCTTTATTTATTAAAATACAAATGAAATATCACTATATTACCCCTTTTGTCTAAAATAAAAAGGTTATAACTAATATAAGAATAACTATATACAATAAGTACAATAACTATATATGATATATACAGACAAAAATACATCAATGTCTAGTCCATTTGTATTTGAGAAATTCAGAGAAAATATTCCATATCTTTCTTATCTTGAAGAGTCCAAACACTTATATCTAATTTACATAACTTGCCTTCTGTTTCAGGTAAACAAGAAAAACTATAGCTATCTAGTCTTCAACTTCCTCAGAGACCCAAGAAGGAAATAATAAAACCTGGCTAAAGACCAGAATACAAAACAGCCACACTAGTCAGTCATACAGGTCAGGCAGCAGTGGCACACACCTTTAATCCAGGTAGCCAAACGAGTTAGCTGTAGAGACTGGGCAGTGGTGCACACCTTTAAGCCCATCACTTAGAGAGGAATATGAAGCAGAATGAGACAGGAACTTGCTCTCTTTCAGTCTGAAGATTTCATAGAGGTCAGAGCTCTCTTGTGTCTTGTCTGCTTTGCTTTTATGATCTTCAGAACCCCAATATCTGTCCCTGGTTTTTAATATTTGTAGTACAGTATATCAATGGGTTAATACTTTGATGGCATCATAGTTTTCATAGTTCAATCACATCCTGTTCTAGTTTGCTGTGTGTTGCTATGACAAGCACCACAACCCAAAACAGCTAAACAGGGGGATCAATTTATTTAAGTTTACAGATTGCAGTTCATTGTTAACGGAAGCCAAAGCAGAAGCTTAATACAGAAAATAGATTGCTCTCAGGCGCATATGGTCTGGGATTGCATAAGGTAACCTCTAAATTGCTCTGAACCATGATGTTTAACAGAGCAACAAAAAGCTAACTGTAATACTTTTAAAATCCCATCAGTTGGAAACTAAACCTTTAGTACAGAAAACCTTCTGGGGGAAAATTCAGATTCAAACCTATCTATCATGGGCATAAAATGTGTGATTCTCTTCTGTCAGCAGCAATTTTGCACATCTGTTATTTGAAATTTGTTAGTATATTTGATTTGATAAGAGCATACTTTTACTGTTATCTAATTAATCCATAGTCTTATTCAAATATAAATAGTATACAAATTATAATTGTGCATATATATAATTCAGTCTAGGAAGGCTAAAAGAGGGTACTGAATTTCAGTAAACCTGCAATACATGGTAAAACATCTCTAGAAAAGATTATAAAAACCATTTGTACTGGATTATCATAAACAGAGGAAATAGGAAATTGTATTTGTTAATGATATCTACATGCATCTGCATAACAGAAATTGAAGAAAAATAGAAGCCATTAATTTGATGGAGATAGATGACAGAAATATAGGAGAGTTTAGACAGAGAAAAGGGAAGAGAGAAATAGTAATCTTAAATAACAAAAGAAATAATTTAAAAATTACATGCCATGCAGGCTTGAAGAGATGAATCAGTAGTTAAGAATAGTTGTTGCTTTTGCAGAAAACCTGGGTTTGGTTTCCAGCACATACATAGTGGATCAAAACCATTTAACCTCAGTTCCAGGAATCCACAACTACTTCTTAGATCAATGGGCACTATGTGCATATGAGGTGCACATAATTCACGTAGGCAAAACACTTACACATATAAAATTAAAAATCGATATACTCTTTACATGTGATATTTATATAGTTTTATATAATTTAACTTTAGACGTCTACTTACTCATTTTAGTTAATTCCGTTATGAAAATAAAGAGCACTTGTGAGTCATAGAAAATAAACATAAATACTGAGAACCACTCAAAAACACTAACACTATATCAATAATTATAAATAATAGACAAAGGTTACTTTATATGCAAAAAGATGGTAGAATCTTACTTTTATACTTGAAGGTGTGTATTATAAAAAGTAGTATCAGTGGGTAAAATGTAACTTAAATGGCATGAAATTTTATGATTGGCGTTTGATCACCTGTAAAAACCTTTACTTTGTGGTTCCTGGAGAGATTTATCACTTGGGTAGATGCAGAGCACACACCTAAGAGAACTAAGGTAGGCAATTTTCCCCTTCAAGGAGATATATTTAAGTGCTTTAACTTAAAAGTGGCTTTTCTTAAAGTCAAGAATGGATGCGAAAGATTGCAAATGCACAGGTATAAGTAAACATGAAATGTGGTTGGAAAAGTGAAATCTAAATGACAATTTCTTTGTAGAAAGTTTAGAAATCACAGCTTTGCAGCAATTGAACTCCAACTTGCAGTCAGAATTAATGTTGACCCATCTTTAAGTATATACTTTAGAGATATATTCAGTATTCTAGGGATTCAAATAACAGTCTAACTGAAGCCATAGATCAACTTAATGAGTAAATTAACAAGTAAAACTCATATTCATTTGTAGCAAAATATTTGTGTTTTAACTTTGTACAATAATATTTTCCTTTAGTATATAAATATATTAATACCATATTTTGCACTACTGAAAGAGCAGTTTATATTGGAATAGCCATATCAACAAATTTTCTATTGATAATTTCAAGTTTTCTTCAAAAGTATTTAATACTGAGTCATAAAATAATTATTGCTGAAATAAATATGCAAATATTTATTTCACAAACTTATTAATATTGTCATTTGGGGGAGCTTGAAGGTCTTCATGCATAGTAGTAAGTTAACAATAATTTTAAGATTCTACCATGGCCTAGGAAGGTGCTTCAGAAGGTGAAGTACTTATCAGGCAAGCTTCATGATCCATGTAAAAAGATAGATGGAGTAGCATTAGTCCATAATCCAATTAGGCTGAAATCGGGAGTTAGGGGGCCGAGAAATGGGAAATCACAGGGAGCTCATGCGCCCACTAGCCTTGTATACCCATCAGTGAGAGAGACTGTGTCTCAAAGAAGATAAAAGGTAAAACGTAACAGGCAAGCATGTTCTCTGACTTCTGCATGTGGACACCTGTACACACACACACACACACACACACACACACAAACACAGAGGACATACACATAAATCATGAAATGAAATGTCATCACATGTTTTGCGTACCGATATTAGAAAAACTAAGTGTAAAAAAAATTCTGCATAAATAAGTAATATACAGACAATGGTTGTTACAACTACAGAAATTAATTTTGAGTACTTTATGAAAGTTAATGAGAAAAGATTCTGAAATGTTGGAAGAAGAGACTTGTAAAAATCTTTATAAGAAATATTTTGCTAGCTTTGTGATTTCTCATGACATACACTTAGTTCTTTTTATATTTTAGCTATCAAATTATGGCTCTTTATCTTATTTCCTAAGTAACTGCTTGCATGATATTTTATCTCACCAATATGGCATTTCTAGAAATGATTATGGTTTCTTACTGGTGAAAAAATTGTTATGATTTCACTAATTGGTCAGATTGTTTCTCAGTGTATTGTTATTAAGCATGTAAGAATTAAAACTCTGCGATATTTATAAGTCTACAAATTTAACATGATTCACCGGTAGTCTATGCTTCCTGGAAATAAAGGGACAAGTGACACATTTCTGAGAATGTCATTGGAATCAGACAGAATGCTGTAGTTCTCCTAGATTTCAACTACTCAAGTCCACCTACTTCTCAAAGATCATTTTGACAAACTCATCACACTGAGTGCCACAGTGATGAAATATTCCACAGATTTGAACTGTTTTCAAACAAGCCATCTAATGGAAGGGCTCACTTAAGTCAGAGTCACGAAATCCTACGCATATCTTGTGCTTGATCCTCCTTTTTCAAGAAGCCATTCTTTATAGAACAAAGCTCTAAGCTAACCTTCCACGGACCAGTGCTTGCTCAGGAATCTTTCTGAACTGATAGGACTGGACACAAATTTACTCTATATTATTGAGATTACTATTGTTTAATCTTCTTGAGATTATATAAATAAAAAGAACATTAGCCACACTGTTTAGTGATCCTCAGTAGCTTGCCATATGGTTCACATACATATGAAGACAATTAAGGGTAAAAAGAACTGCTTTTCCTACATAACACAATTACACAGTGTGAAAATATTCAGAGGGTGTTTATAAACTTGGTAGAGGCTGAAACAGAAGCTATTCTAAGACATAAGGGATTTTCCATTTCTTTTTGGAGATCTAATTAGGCTGTCGTTTTTTAAAAAAATAAGATCTAGATGATTTTTTATGAATTTGAATACCATTAAAATCTCCAGCTTCTAAGTCAAGGTAAAATCTTTAACACTTTGGAAGACATGATATGAGATTATACAAATACAAACCTAGAACTAGAATTAAGTAAGCACATGATGTCACATGTATACAACATTTTTTCAAAATGTGAGACCTTTTTATATTCAACTCTTATCTACTGAAACTAAAGCTCATACTGAATCCTATGTCTAAGTATTGCAGAAACACTGTGGTCAAGCTAAGAAGGGAGACAATTTCTAGGTGATTGCCTAGTGGGTAGCATATATGGAATAAATACTATGGATCAAGAAGTGATTCATTTCCCAGGCAGACCAGAACAGTACAGTATGACTTTGGCCATGCTCTTCATGGTGGTATGCATGTTAAATATGGTTTTCTAATTTTTGGAGCCTTCATTTCATATTTTCACAACATTGTTAAATATGAATAACTAAAATCACGGAAAATGATTGTAAATATATGTACAGTGATTACTTTAATAAAAGCCAAAATTCTTCTTTAGGACTGAATACTTGTCATTTGGCAATTAAATAGCCTTCAATGTTACAATGAATTACATTGCTATGTATTTTTATAACATATTTAAATATGTTTCTGGCATATTAATTCTTGGTATGATTATCTATTAATGAAAAGAATACTTTTTTCATTACATTACATAGTTTTATTTTTTTTAAATTTATTTATTAAAGATTTCTGTCTCTTCCCCGCCACCGCCTCCTATTTCCCTCCCCCTCCCCCAACCAAGCCCCCCTCCCTGGTCAGCCCAAAGAGCAATCAGGGTTCCCTGCCCTTTGGGAAGTCCAAGGACCACCCACCTCCATCCAGGTCTAGTAAGGTGACCATCCAAACTGCCTAGGCTCCCCCAAAGCCAGTACGTGCAGTAGGATCAAAAACCCATTGCCATTGTTCTTGAGTTCTCAGTAGTCCTCATTGTCCGCTATGTTCGGCTACTCTGGTTTTATCCCAGGCTTTTTCAGACCCAGGCCAGCTGGTCTTGGTGAGTTCCCGATAGAACATCCCCATTGTCTCAGTGTGTGGGTGCATCCCTTGCGGTCCTGAGTTCTACTATGTTCATAGCAGCATTGTTTGTAATAGCCAGAACCTGGAAACAACCTAGATGCCCTTCAATGGAAGAATGGATGAAGAAAGTATGGAATATATACATATTAGAGTACTACTCATCAGTAAAAACCAAGGACTCCTTGAATTTTGCATGCAAATGGATGGAAATAGAAAACACTATTCTGAGTGAGGTAAGCCACACCCAAAAAGAGGAGCATGGGATGTATTCACTCATATTTGGTTTCTAGCCATAAATAAAGGACATTGAACCTATATTTAGTGATTCTAGAGAACCTAAATAAGAAGGTGAACCCAAAGAAAAACATATAGGCATCCTCCTGAATATTAACCTTCATCAGGCGATGAAAGGAGACAGAGAGACAGAGACCCACATTGGAGCACCGTACAGAAATCTTAAGGTCCAAATCAGGAGCAGAAGGAGAGAGCATGAAAAGAATACTTCTACAACAATTTTTCTAAAATTGAATCATGATGGATCATTATTCTTGAAAAAATATTTTCATTGAAGCTCCAACACTGAGAATGCTATTTACTGTCAGGTAACCATGGCTTGGGGTAGCACAGTGGGAGCGAGAAAAACAGCATGAAAATAGAAGAAACTACCCAAGATGATGAAGAACACGTCATTTAGCACACACATTGGGAGATTTACAGCACTTCCTTTAATGTGTAAATTTAACTGGGAGCTGGGGCTGGGTAATACCAATTTTATATAAACAAAAACTGATTTTAGAATTATTATTTAACTTGCTCAAGATGACAAAAGCAAAGAATGGCAAAAATGTTTCTATGACAAAATATAAAGCATTTACATGACTTTAGGACCCAAAGGAGCATAAACAGAGCAAGATACCCTGCACATAAGGAGATTGACACTCATGTCTCATTTTATTTTTTAAAGCTTTTCTATCTATGTATCTATCATCTATCTATCTATTTACCTACCTACTTATCTATTTATTTATAATTTTTAAGACATGGTTTATTTGTGTAGCCATAACTGTCCAGGAATTCACTCTGTCGACCAAACTGCTCTCAACCAAGAGATCTGCCTTATGCTGCCTCCCAATTTCTGGAATTAAAGGTGTGCACCATGATGCAAAGCTTACCCTCTGCTTTAATAGACCAAAAGAGACCTGAAAATCAATTCTAATATACACAATAAGTGTAAAATAGTATTATTACTTTGTTATTTAGGAAGATGTCTAAACATTGGGACTATAATTTATTTTCACCCCATGTTACAGAAACAACCCTAATTTATCGACATGCAGATGACTGCTCTCCCAGACATAATTTAACACTGTGTCAAGTAGTGAATCTTTGTGCAGTGCTACTAATAGGACCAGCATAACTCTCTAGATAAGTGCACTACATACACCTGAGATTTAGGAAATTATGGGGCATTGCTACTTGGAAAATGTCCAGAGGTACTAAAATATTATCGTTGATAATGGAACTGAGTGAGTGGTTCTAATCAATATTCTGAATGTGATGACTGACATCTCATAGATTTCTTTATACCCTAGCTGCAATGTCCCCCGTGTTGCAAGGAAAGCTTTATGCTCCTATGCCTTACATTGTGCATCCCTGTTTGCTTGTACCAGCTGAACATCTATATTTTTCATTTATAAAAATAAATTTTGACATTGGGTATATTCAATTTTTAGGGATGGTGAGGCAGAGTGTCTTAAGTTGAATAGCGCAAAACAATATAAAATTATTGTTTTGTAGTTGTAGAGACTGGATGTTTGAAAAACAAACATCAACCGAAGCAAAGAAATTTATTCCATGCCTCCTCTAGTTTCTTTATGTTTCCTGTCAATTATCATTGTCTCTTGGATTTCAATGTGTAACTATAGCCCCCATCTTCATTATTACTTGCTTTCACTGTGTGTATCTGTTTTCATACAGCCATCTTCTCTTTGGATGCTAATCAATCACATTGGAATAGGAGCTCATTTAATTGCCATCTGAGGCGGTTTCACCCAATCCCATCTGTAATGGAGCCATTTCCAAATAAGTTCATATTTTGATATAAGTGGAATTGTGTGTGTGACATCTTTCTTGCAGGAATAATATGTGGACCATAATGAAAAGTCAGATCTCTGGTCTGTTGGAGTCAGATTTAAAAATTGATCACTGGTGTTATACAGTTATAATTAGAAGTAGAAAATTATTTATACCACTTTATTTTTAATTGATGATAAGGATATACTAACGTATTTTAACAAAATTGCACATGTATTTACAGAAGGTGTTCATGAAATCCAGGCTAACCTGTTTAAATATATGTATGTGGACTGCTTCATTTTATTTTGCCTGTGGTTCAATGAAAATAAAACCATGACAAGATCTTGGATGCGAGAAGTGGGATAACTGGGTCATTTGGAAGATTTATTTTTAGTTATTTAAAGATTCTCTCTATTGATTTCCAAAGTGGATGCACCCGTTTGCACCGAGAACAGCAGTGAATGAGCATTGTTCTTGGACTACAGCATTGACAGCATTTGTTGCCAGTGTTTTTGCTAATCTTAAGACATTCTGACTTGAGGGACATGGTACCTCAAAGTTATTCTAATTCAGTTTTTTCCTATTTTCTAAAAAAGATGGACACTTTTTGAGGTATTTCATGGCTGTGGTTACTTTTTACCTTCTGCCAGTTGTATAACTGGCAACAATTTTCTCCCATTCTGTGGATTACTTCTTTATTTGATTGATTATTTTCTTAGCTGTACAGAAACTTTTAATTTTTATGTTAATTGTTTACCTTTATTCCTGGGCGGTTAGAGTCTCTTTCACAAAATACATTCCTATACTTATGTTGTAGGTACTGCAAGTGTTTCTATTTATTTTTTTTGACAGTTTTAGCATTTCAGGTTTCAAATTGAAGTCCTTGATATGAGCTAATTTTTGTACAAGGTGATAGATACAGTGTTGAGTTTCTTTTTTCTTTTTCTTTCTTTTTTTTTTTTTGCATCTAGACTTCCAGTTTTCTCAGAACAATGTGTTGAAGGTGTTGTGTTTTATCCAGGGCAAGCCTTTTTGCCCTTTTGTCAAATATCTTATGTCTGAAGTCACAAGTACTCATTCATCTTTTATTTCATTGACTTGGTCCACATGTCTGTTTCTGTGACATCACTTAATTTTAACACGATGGCTCTATAAGATGTCTCGATATCTGGATTTGCATAATGGAATTTTGTGAAAAGAACATTTGTGACCAGAAGACTAGTCCTTTTAGATTCGATAAACTTCAAATGTGCTACATCAATAATTTTTGCCTATGAATTATCCTCTGTTACTTTCCCTCTAAAGATGGATGAAATCGGCCCCTTTGTGATGATGACCCTGACAACGGAGAATAGTTGAGAATGATTGTGTCAGGATTCCTAGTTCTAGTCCGTAAGATGCAAGTTGAGTGTGGTGAATTTGGATAGCAGGTGGCTGAGACCAACTTGTATCTGGGAGTACAGCAAAGCAAATGGATAGAGAAAAGGCATAAATATTCATCGCATTGCTGTGTCAAATCACAGAAAGAAATAGCTGGGAAAACACGAAAGCAAAAATTTCCAGGAAACGTCATTTCTATTTTGTGATAATATTTTGGCATAACTTAGCCTGACTGGGGAATTATTGATGTCTAGGGATGGTTAAGGTTCTTAGTAGTAGACTCTGTCTCACAGAAAACTAGCAATTTGCCCTGTGAATACTCTTGCATATGCATAAAATTGAAGCTTGTAAGTGGAGACGCTGAACCTATGTGACACATGCTTGACAAATGCCAAAATAGATGATCATATGTTTTATCTTACCAGGCTAATCTTAATCTAAACATTGAAACTGGGAGAGTGGTTGGTATGTGGTACGTTGTCTTTTACTTGTTATTAAGACTAGGAGTCATAATGTAATTTATGTTATGTAGACCATAATGAGGACATTCATGTAAGCTCTAAATAATACTGATGCAGACAAAAGACAGTCAAAGTGATTATTTCCATGATGCATTGAATGAGAGGGACTCTTTATTAATATTGTCAAGAAACATGGCATTGTTTTTGGACATATGGGTAACTATCTCTTAATTTTTATATACATATCATAAAATTTTAAACTCAATTCACTCTCCCATTCTTTCTTCCTCTGCATATTTATCATTGTGTGACATTGGCCTGTGGAGATTTCTGTTAATGAGAAAATCCATTCAACAATCTGTTTCTGAGAAGAGACATGAAACAGTGGGAAATTCCACAAATCCTATTAAATCTGTGTCTCTAAAAACTTGTGGAAAAAAATCACATTATTTTACTTTCAATTTTATTTCAAGCTTTATCTAGTTAAAGTTATTTAGCAATGATTATCCTTTTTAGGTATTTCAAAGACACTAGGGTTGTATGCGTCTAAGTAACTTTCCTGATTAGGTGGGGTCAGAGTAGACAAAGGGTTTTGATTGATCTTTGCTGTCATTTAATAAAACTGGTCACTTTCTATTTAGATTTATTTTCTCTCTCTCTCTCTCTCTCTCTCTCTCTCTCTCTCTCTCTCTCTCTCTCTCTCTCTCTCTCTCTGTTTCTCTCTGCATTCGTGAATGTCGATATGGGCTCATGGAAAAGTCAGGAGGCAGCTATACGTGTTGGTTCTTATCTTTGCCTTGTTTCATATGAAATCTCTTGACTATTCTTTCCCTGACCACATCAAGCTAGGTGGCTACCAGGCTGCAAGGGATTCTCCTGTCTCTACCTCTCATCCCGTTGTAGGAATGTTGGGTTTATAAGCATCAGGCTTTTATGTAGCTCCTGGAGATTTAAATTTAGGTCCTCAAACTTGTGGTGATAGCACTTTTACCAGCTAGTTCATCTACTTCAACACTTGTATAATATTAAATAAAAAGGTTATTTCATTCTCAGAACCTTATGTCTGGACTTTTTACTGATACAGTGTGGCTCCTGGTTGTCTAGGTTTCTCACGTACATATCAGTGTTGATGCCAGATTATTTTTTGTCTGCCCTTTGAGTGAAGCTTAGTGCATATAATGTTCAGATTGTCTTTATTACTCATTTATTACTCATATTTTTCATAGCCTTTTGATTGAGCTAAAGCACATTTTGATCAATATGGCCCAGAGAGCATTCATTCATCAAGAGTTTCTCATATCACTGACCACATATGGTTTATAGAGATGTCACTGACATTCTCAGAGTTTATTCTGGTTTACATTGATGGGAAAATTATTTGCCTTCTTTCTCTAAAACTAAATTTGCCCTAGAAAACCAGTGAGGAATTGTGAAACAATACTTTAAAAATTTGGCTTCATCCTATTATTACAGATTTTACTAATACCATTTTTCAGTGGCACATGTATTTCATTTTCATTGCTAAAGCATCAACGAGAGCTCTTAATAGCTGCACACATAGAACCAGGCAAATCATAAGAAAAAATATCATTTTTGTTACAGAAAACTATAAAAAATACTTTTTGACTGTTTATGTTGTGCTATTCCTCATTTCTCTCAGGAATAACAATGTTGGGTAGGTTTTCAAATCAAGCTGGAGTTTTAATTTATAATAATATTACTGGAATTTTTATTTATAATACTTTTCTTCAAGGATATATTTTTAAATTAGATTACTGTCTTATTTTATTTTCATTATCACACATTAATGTTCGAAGTAAGGAATTTCATTGAAACTTTCAATCAACAGATATAATGTACTTTGATCATAAATACTTCCTTGCGTTACTTGAAGAAACAGGATATAGTCTACATACCCCAAGTAGGCACCTTTTACAGAGCAAAATAACCATCCCTCCCCCCCCCCTGCCCCCCAGAGGCCAGCTTCCTGAACCAGGGTTTATTCCATTTCCTTACAGGAGCCTGAGTAACTAAAAGGCTCTGCTCTCAGGGGAGCCCATCCCAGCAGGGGAGTTGACTCAGGAAAGTGGCGCCCAGAGCTCCTGGCAGGTCCTGTAGGCAGCTCCCTCAGTGCGCAGGTCAGACCTTTCCTTTCCACAGCCACAGGTCACTGCTTGTCTAGCGTTCTGGAGCGACCTGTGTAATTTCCCGGCTTTTTGTGGTTGTAAGTTTCGTTTATGGCCTGCATCTCATGAACCAGCCTTCTTCTTCCAGGAGGGCATGTTTCTCTTCAAGGGAAATTGCTCTGCAACTTGCTACTCACCACTCTTTCTCATTTCCCTCCGTGTACCCTTTCCCTCCATGTCCTGAATATTCGTTTTTTTACTTGCACGCGTTATTTACCTAGACTCCACAAGTACTTTTAAACCATGACACGATTCTGGTCTTTGTTGAACTGGCTGTTCCCCTTAGCAAGATGATCTTCAGTTGTGTTCACTTTCCTAATAGCAAAATGATTTTGTGTTACTTGCAATTGAAAAAAAACAAAAAACCAAAACCCTTCTATGTCTTCCTATATTTATCTACGAGCAATTTATATTAGACTGATTTCATGGCTGGCTTTTGGGAATTACACTATAATTAACACGGGTGTGCAGTGGTTTCTCTTTTGAACTGACTTCATTGTTTTAGTTATATACCCAAAGGTGTCATGGCTGTGACATATGAAAGATTTTCTTGGTAATTTTTTGAGCAACCTTCATACTGGCTAACACACCATCTTCTAACATTAAATGAAGTCCTGTATCTTCTTATTGTCTGATGGTAGCTTCCTATTTCTTCCCTATCATTTTAATTTTAAAAATATATCTTTATTTTTCTTTACTTTATCAAAATGAATACCTTTAAATTCCCGAGTATTATGTCATTTATTGTCTATTTTGCTATCTATCTATCTATTTATCTACCATCTATTTATCTGTCATCTACCTATCTATAGACAGACAACACGTCAGAAGAACACTTCTTTTATAGTCATGTTATTATGATATCCAGAGAATTTCTTTGTTTTTAGTAGTTTCAAGCTTTCATCTGCTATAATTTTAGCTACTGTTGAAGGTCCAAGATTAAAATATAATCAAATGATCATTTAATTTTCATTTCTCTTCAATTTATTGTGTTTTATTTTCATTTTTAATCAACAGACTTTCCTAAAATGTTCAAAACACATAAATCATATTCTCCCATATACAGATGGTGTCTCAATTTTTTTGAGAGTTTGCAATTCCTTCATTTTTGTGAGATTTGTCATTTAACCTGCCTGAGCTGAGTGCAGTCCACTTGTTACATTTGGGTATACATGGACCTTATAAGGCACCTTAGTCTCAGAAGCAGAGTCTTACTGTTTGCAGCCAAAGGGGATTTTCCTTCTATCCCCTCGCCAGCATAAAACTTTGACTAAATATTTGGGCACTTCATACAATTAACCCTGGTCACACTGACTTCCTATTCCTCCCAGGTCTACCCTCCGAGTCTTGTGCCCTTCCTCCTCCAGTGCCCCCCCCCCCCAAAAAGACAAAATAATTAAGCCCAATTTCTGTTGTCCATTTACTCATTGGAGCCTGGTCAAACTCCCGTTGGCCAGCTCCTTCTGGAGAACTGAGTCTATCCCCACACCCTCCTGTTCCCACCAGAAATCATCTAATAAGGAAATCAACACTTCATTATCTTTATCACAATTTTTAAAGACTCTCTCCAATAGCTTCATACCTGACTGATTCTTTGTGGGGTGTGGATTAGTACATCACCCTTCAATGTTTCCCTTTCTCGGTTATGACTGTAGTTATTGATAATTAACAGTGTAAAAGATGCCTCCCTGCCCAGATCAGCGGAAGACAGCAGCACAGATCATGACATTAACATGATTTTGGGGAATAAAACGGATCACAGAAGTCTTTAAGGAGACAACCTAGACTATGAACCATTCTCCATCTTGGATACCTTGCTGCTGCTCAGAGTCAGTGTGAACATTGTGCAATGACTGAACCTGCTCCAGCTTTAGGTTGCTGTAACTCACGCTTCCCTCAGTGCATCTGCGCTGCTAGAACACTGGACACAACAGTCCTGGTTGCAAGCCAAGGGCAGTGTTTTTGGTGGTGCTTTCCTCCCCCACAGCAGGAGTAGAAGCAGCAGCTCCATGGCTGGCCTGGAGCCAAACAGTGGCAGCGCCTTCTCAGCAGGTGTCAACAGGACAAGGCAGGCCCAAGGACAAGCTGCTTTGTCCTCTATGGCCATGCTATAGCGGCCACTGTGTTTCTAGTTCTGTCTTCCTACACTGCGGGCGCTGCTCCACATCACCGTCTTCTCTTCCTCCAGAAGAGAATCTTGCCGAGCACATGGTTTCAGAAATGTTTACTTTTCACCTGAAACATAATCACACACACTTTGAAGGATCTGGGGAAAATGCGTGCGCGCACGTGTGTGTGTGTGTGTGTGTGTGTGTGTGTGTGTGTGTAATTTAAGTGCTGTTGTTTAAGTAGTTAGTTATGTGCTTGACTACTTACTGTATTTTCAGTTTCCTCTGCTGATAATGAAAGATCGTTTCTGTGTCTATGGTGTGTTAATATGAACTTGTTGGACCTAGTAAATTCAAAGTACAAGACACAGAACTTGTCAAGTTCACAGTAAATGCTTCTGCAATTTTTCAGACATACACTAGGTGTCTCCAGTTTCTTACCCAGATTCAGGAAAGAGCAATTAATCATACATGGACTTCGATGACAGGCGATGATATAAGAAAATGCACAAGAGTTATTTAAATTATATTTTATTATATCTACAGCTGACAAAAGAAATAATTTAGATTTCATAAATCATAACTTGATTCTCAAGAATAAATTATTTCAAACAAATAAGACTTAATTTGGAACTCAACAACCAATCATTCAACCCTAGTTTTCTGAATACAGTCAAATGTTTATTTATAAAAAGGTCAATTGTTGCTAAATAATAAGTCTATACATGATCTGGCAAATGATGATTATGGAATATTAATATATTTCATACTTAAAATATTTTAAAGCTTGCTCTTATGATTGATACTTGGGAATTTTTATTCTACTTACATTGTGATAATTATATTGGTCAATTTTATAACTATATGAAAAATTAGATTTATGTTAATGAGTCATGACACCTGAGAAGCTGCCATACAGGTTAAATGTTGACAAAAAAGGGGGGAAATCAGATCATTCTGTAGAGAAGCTAAGGCTTTTTTAACTCTAACACAGTATAAGTACTAATGTTTTGTAAAGTTGGTTCATGAGAAAAAAATACCGTAAAGGGAAGCAAGGATTTTACTTAGTATAAATGTCCTATTATGAAGGTGTTTATGGACTATTATTCTTTCGAAAGTAATACAAATCTGACAATCTAAAGTTCCATGTGTCTTCATCACCAGAGTTACCACATGTAATTTATAGCACGGTATCACTAGTTCAAAATTGAAGGTACTCGTGCATGGTATAAAACCCAACTTTAGCATGATTTCTCTTCCAAAATTTAGAATGTTGTTAAATATTTCTTTCGGATAAGATCATAGTTGGTATTGAGTGTGCAACACCACCTTCCCATGCAGAGGATCTCAACCGTAGATTTCTGTGTGAAGAGATAACTTTAGATTGTTATTGTTTCTTTTATCTGAAGTAAACATGATTAAAAAGATGAAAGAGAGAACTAAAAATTGTTCAAAGAGTTTCAAAAGTCAATAGTGAGAATAAATTTACTGAATATATATAGGAGCTGTATCTAATTTCTGCCTTCATAAGAACTGCTTTTCTTTTTAAAGTGGAACTTATTGATTTAAGAAGCAAATACTTGGGGATTATCTTTAAAGTAGATCAGAAAACATAATTCACTTAATAAACCTTTGATGGGAAAGTATTATTATCTTCTAGTTTACATCTCTTGCTATTTAATGCACAGGTTTGTTTTTGTAGTTTTTTGAAGAGTGTTTTGTTACCAAAGAAGGCTTGTAATAAAAAGCATTTCAAAGATTTAGGCAAATATATTAATAATCAATGTAAATTTTAATTTTTTTAAAATTTATTTCATATACCAATCACAGTTCTCTCTCCCGCCCTCTCCTCACTTTTACCCCCAGCCTCTCCCAAACTCACCCCTGATTCACTCCACAGAACGAGTAAGGCCTCCCCTGAGGAGTCAACAAAGTATACCACGCTCAATTGAGGCAGGACCAAAACCCCCACTTTATCGAGACTGAGCAAGGCATCCCAATATTGGGAATGGACTGCAAAGTGAGTTTGTGCACCAGGGATAAATCCTGGTCACACTGCTAGGGATTCCAAAAACAGACCTAGCCATACAACTATCACCCATATTCATAGGGCCTAGTTCTGTCCCATGCAGGCTCCCCAGCTGTCACTCCAGAGTCTATGAACTTCTACTAGGTTGGGTTCGCTGACTTTGTGGGTTTCCCCATTCATCCTATTGACACCCCTTCTTCATATAATCCATACTCCTTCTCATCACCTGGACTCCAGGAGCTCAGCCTGGTGCTTGGGTGTGAATCTCTGCATCTGCTTCCGTCAGTTACTGGATGAAGGTTTTATTAGGACAGTAAAAAATGTAATACCTGTTTCTCCAATGAACCTGACCTGCGGCCCATTTCACCCTGTGTGATCCATTAGTGGACTGTTTCAGTTAAATCAGCACTACCCCTCACGCAGTTGGTCTCACACGTTTGTATGCATTGTTCCCATACATGCACACTGGTTCACTCAGCTTTTGTAGCAGGTGATACACAGCCTGGGGCTCCGGTATCAAGGTATGGTATCAATCTCAAAAGCTATCACATGTGTCTTGCATTTTTGAAGGTTTTTTTTCCCCCAAGCATCCAGCTCAGAAAGAGTCATAGAATTGATGAAGAAAATTCCTATTCCGGGAGCTTGTCCTGCATCAGTGGCTTGTGGATATGAGAGAACAAATATGTCTGACCTTCTGTCCTGAACATGGAAAGGTTGTGGCATGGCCACCAAGTCGAAAGCTAGTGTTGGGCTGAGTCACCCTTTTCTACTGTGACACTGCACTTCCTGTCCCACCTTTGCTGGGCTCTGTCCTTTGTCCTTCTCCTCTTCTCTCCACCTTACTAATTTTCCTTTAACAAACCTCAAGAGGGAGTTCTAATAGCATAATGAGCCCAATTAGTGCTGATCATTGTTTGATTCTGGCCAAATAATAGTATCAATTGTGTAGAGTTATAGGAGGGATGGTTTCATAGGTTCTCGGTATGGTTGGACAGGGTTAATGGGAGAAGATATGATCAAAATACATGTGTACATGTATGAAATTGTCCAGCTTTTTTTCAAAAAGTAAATAAAATCATTATGTATAAAATGGGGTGGTTCTATTGGAGCCATCCTTGACTTTACTGAGTCATGGATATGAAAAAAGATGCAGGTTACCGTTGGTTACTTTTAAGTGAGGCTTAAGAAACTTTATTTTTGTCTTTTAGGTAGTTTAGCATTTCTAAATATTGTATTGCTCTTGGAAGAGTGGTACCCTGTACCTTCCCTGTTCGTGTTATTTTATGGCTCTCTGTAATATAAAAAATAGTATGTGGGCAAAAGAAGCAAGCTATATACAATAATTATAACATATTATGTGACAGTAAGTAAAAATTTCTTAAATTTTATGAAATAGTTTTATGTATTTGAAGCAGATGTGATTCTTCTTCCCCCAGAATGAAAGCTTAAGGAATCAACCAGTTAGTTCACTCTTTTCAGCCTATGATTAGAAAAACATATTTAATTATACTAGGTACACAATAAAATTGTGAATTTATTTAGATAATAAAATGATATATATGTAAAACAATGTAAATGATATGATTTTTTAAAATATTTTTGAGATAATGCGCATGTTATTTTTTACCTTAAAGAAGCCTTAGAAGTGCATTCTATGTTATAGCAAACACTGTGCCTTAAAATAATTAATAGATAACAGTTTTTCTGCTATTTATCAGATAAGAAAAAGATGAGTGGATAAAAGTGATAATGAATAAAAACCAACAGTTTTGACTAGAACTCTTGAAAAGCTTGTTTTTAGTTCATGGACCACACACACCCTATCCACAACATAAAGTTCTGTTTTAACTTGCAAATATTTCAGGTCATAAACAATGAGAGTCACAAGGTAACAGAAAGAAGAATACTTTTCTGAGCCAGATAAGTGAATTTGTTTTAGATGTAAAAAGCAGTCATGTCTTAAAGTGCTTAATTGTCATCAAATAACAACAATTGCCTTTTGTTCAATCCATGTCACCGCCAATGATATTGATGATGGTTATTTATAACACATGTATTAAATTGAACTCTATGAAAATATCATTTTTATGAGCTAAAAATGACAGGATATTGGCAATTAAAATATTCCTTTTAACAGGCATCTTAGAAAGTATAATTAACAAAGTTCCCTATTTGCTATCAAATTTTTATTTCTGTAGAATCTGATTGGGAAACACAATTTTTATGTCTATCTAACCAAATGAACAAATAAACTGTGGTCACTCCATTTCAAGTCCACATTGCCATAGTTGAACCACAGTAAGGATAGGAGCAGTCACTATGGTCATATTTAATCTGATGTTTTTCCACCCGTGAATGATTTTGTACTCGTCCATATGCATAAGTGCCTGTGGAGTGTTAAAAGATCTAACACCAAACAAAAACATGATGCTTAACTTATTACTATTATCATCTTTTGAGAAGATCTAAAATCGGGACATTCGGTCTTGTATTTCAGGCGACCATAAGGAGGCAACTTACTCCCTGGAATGGACTCCCCAGCCTAGGCTACAGCTCTACCCCATTACTGACATAATTAACAGACTGTCTTTCCTTAATTAAATGAAAATCGCTTTGAGGCCTTTTCGGCTATAATCTCAACTAACTTCATAGTTTCAACTTATTTATTTTAATTGCTTTAGGATACTTTATTAAATGGTTTAATTCAGCAGGAAACTTGTCCTTGAGGGAACACACTGTGTATGACTAACTGACTTCTCTGACTACATGACTAAATTTGAAAAGGATTTTTTTTTTGTATCAAATGTAATCTATATGAAGCATACCCAACAACTCAGAAGGGCTACAGGATAAAGGAAATGAAAATTCTTTTTTAAATTCCCTTAGGGAAAAATCTGTTGCCAGCTTAATTACCATTTTTTTTTGTAACAGTCGTAAAGTGACCCACAAAATCAGACAATCTTTACTGCACTGTTTCTAGTCAGCTGTGCATTTATTCAGAGTCTCGCATCAGGCAGAATTCGTTTTGGAAGAGAATTTAAAGGTCATGGACTCCAAACAGATAAGAAAACATTCTCTTAGTACGGTGATTAATTAAGCTATGTTCAGCTAAGGGTGGATACAATGTGTGAGTGCTGTCTCAGGGATGGATGGGTAGGAGAGGGGGTGGGAAACAAAGTGTCCAACTTCAGTTTGTAGAAACATGAGTCAGGAAGCAAGATTGATTAATTTTTTTTTCCAGAAGAAAGTATATTCAGATTTTAGAAGTGTTGAATTTGAAACAGAAATGCCTGGGAGGCAATTCTAGATCGAGGGTTGAAGTTTAAACTAGATAATTTAGAGCTAGAGATGAGAGTTTAGGTTCAGGTCAGAGAGTCGATTGTTAAGCACTGGGTTCCCTGAGCCCCTTGGGGCTGGTTGGGGCTGAAGAGGAAACTTCGCAGCAAGCATACGTAAGGCTGATTGAAGGAAAGTTTTAGGTACTCTCAGGAGGATTTGATTTCCCCTGTTCCTCCACATTCACTGGCTCCTCTTGGTACATTCCTTTCGTACCTTTATTCAAAGACCAAGAAAAAGCCGTGTTTTAAGACAACAGGAAGTAGCACCCTCTGTCTTGCTGCATAGACATATACAGCCTGTTGCTATTCATGCCCTACAATTCTTAGACGGTCTACTTGAAAAATGACGAACTTGCTTCCTAACTCATTTCTTTAAATTTTAAAAATCATTGTTAGTAAGTTTCTAGACCCTTCTTTTCTATTCAATTTCCTTTATAAGTCTTCCCACAAATGGCTCTTTTTAGTGACCACAGTGAAGAAATTCCACTTATTCTACTCCCTGATATTTTGGTAGTTAGCAACTTTTCCATAGAGCTAACACCATGGTTCTCTTTCAAGGTATCTGGAGTGTCCATTCTCACCAAAGCCTTCCTCTGAATTCTCCAAAAACTTGTTTATCATTTCTTACTCAAAAAATACCAATGAATAATCCCATGTAATATTTTGTTTGGGTGACTTAACATGAAATCCTGTTAAACAACAAAACTAAAGACTATTACTGGCATTAATTAAAAATGAATGGGTTGTATTTATTTTGTGCTGTGTGTGTGTGTGTGTGTGTAAAAACAATTTATGAAAAAAGAAACCATGAAAAAAAAGAAAAAAGAAACCATGAACTTGAAAGAAAACAGAAAACAGAGGTGTTCTTTGGACTCTTTTGAGAGAGGAGAAGCAGAGATGGGGGATGGTATAATAGTAGTCTCAAAAGTAAAAGGAGTAAGTTTTAAAAGTCAAGTTTCACCCCTCTTCCCTCTGCTGTTCTGTACTTGCTCAAATTCAATCTTTAATGAGACAAAGCCCTGGGGAGCACAGTGAACCGCTCTCTCTGGTCATCTCCCACACATTTTAATAAAGTCTACAACCAGGTCACTTGGCATTCTAGCTTATATACTAGCATCCTTAAAGCTGAGTTCAGCACTTTGAACCGTTTCTAAGTCAATTCTGAGGAATAATAATCTCTGTGCACAAATATGTGCACTCTGTATAATTCTGTTTGGCTTCAGCATTGCTAAGTGCTTAGAAATCATCTCATTACAAGAGAGCACATTTTAATTTTAAAATACAGAGTACCGCTTCATCACAAAAAGTCATATTGAAGGCAAATGTTATTTCCCAAAATAAGCAATGTGTGTTATATTATAAAAACATTGATTTGAGAAATGAAGACCGTCATAAATCTATATTTGGTCTTGAGTCTTTGGCCTTTGCCTATGAGTTTCAAGAGACAGATAAATAAATGAATGTACCATTTTCAACATTATATTTAAATAAAATACTGCCTCTTCTCTTCCCCAGTAATACAATCCCAATGAGATGACGTTTCACAGTTGAAAATCAATTCATCTTCCAATAATTCCCTTCCTTCCTTCTTGATGCTAAAGTCCCAATGAGACCCTAAAATCTTTGCTCATTCAGTAGGATTCTGAAGTGCAAGAGAGGCCCAAAATTGCACACCAAAATGTAAAGAAAAATTCTATAAAAAAACTCAGCAACTCAGAGGAGAAACATAATTAGAAGGCAATCAATGATCTTACATTAGCTTAACCCAGGGTGGGGAATTAAGAGTAGAAAAGACAGCCATGCTGTGAAATTGTGCCAAAGAGGTTATGTGTTGTACAGGTGTGGTATTAGATTGGATTACTGCCTCTAATAAACAAGCATCTGTTTAGGAGCTGGCAAAAAGGTCCGATGCTTGCCATGCAACAACCAGAACCTGTGTATGGATTCCAAGTACCTATGTAGGGCTCCCCAGGATGCATCTACAACCTGGACTCTGAGCTCAAGAAGCAAACAGAGTCTTGGCATTCATTAGCCAGCTAGCCTGTTAGTCTAGCTGAACTGTGTAGATGCAAATCCAGTGGGAATATCCTGTCTCAAAACATGAACTATCTAGACGATGCTGGCTACTGAAGTTCATATGCATATGATTACCATGACATGTGCACATGCATGCATACCTTGTACAGACAGTCACAACATATACACAAAATGATGGTTTACCATTCCAATCTTTGATATATAATATTTCCTACAATAAAATTGAAACGTTTCCTTATGCTTTTCATTGTTCCACCTGCAGAGTTATTTAGTGATTCAGTTGATGGTTGATATAGCTTTTCCCCATTTTGTCATGGAGGTGTGGGTTGCAGCGATGCTTTGGAAAACTGCCTTCTAATGGTTCCTCGCAGCTAACATCTGGAAAAAGAAGAATGACCTCTTTTTTCCTGCATCACAATGCAGAGACTTCGACTACAAGCCACTAGCTATCCAGAACTGATCACACTGCTAAGCTCAACAAACATTGCTCTGAGAAACCATAAAATAAAATGGGTTATTGGGGAACTACTACCATGATTCACACCCTTTCTGAATTGCAAATATATGATGATAATTAAGTATTGAGTCAACAAATGTGTGTCAGATACATATACATAAATAATTAAGAGGTAATAAGGATTTGTGTACGTGATTTAAATAAGTTCCCGACTTTGCAACAAATGTGTTCTCTCTTCTCATTTCTTTCATCTTTATTTAATGTTTGACTCATCTCCCCAGCCCCGCGTGCTCCACTTATTTCGGGTTATTATCGTGGTGATCTCTCTTTCTTTTTTTTCCCCTCTATTCCAGAGTGTGCTATCTCCTTCCGGGAGTCATTCTATCTCGCAGCTGCTCAGATGATAGCAAAGCTCTTGTGCCCTCCACAGGTTTTTATTTATACTGTGCCCCAGTAAGCACTGTTGCGTGGATTATAATAACAGCTAGGAACAATGCATTTCTTTCCTGCGCACAGCCGCGGAATTACTGCACAGGAACACCCATTGCTTAGAATAACCCGGTGTTAATTTGATCATAGGCCTAAATTCATTACCCCTGTCATGTCATATACTCTTTTCAATGTAGGAGAGAGGAGTGGGAGACTATCTTTTATTCCAGTTATTATCTGTTACATTGTGTCCATTTCTATCACAAATAAACTTGCTACCCATTTGGCAAATAATACAATATTTTAAAAAATAAAATGTTTAGCACAAATTGTTTATATTAAAACATACGTAGACAAATAGAGAGTAAACATAAAAGGAATATGTGTTTTCAAAAGTCAAATTATGGGCACATACATATCACATATCTGAGTTGCTCCTATGGAGCAAACATGGGGAAGAGTTGTAATTGAGAACTACACTTTATTTATTTCTTAAGAAGTTTTTAAATTATGTGTATGTGCACATCATGGTGTCTTTGTGAATATAAGGTTATCGACAAAGGGGATGATCTTGCATTGTCTGCATGAGTCTATGTTTGTCATTTAGATCCTTTTGAAAGAAACAGGAGAATTAAAATTAATGCCATGATGCATTATCATGAGAGTAGAATAGGCCTATGAGCCAATAGGTAAAGGTGCACTCAAATGAACTGGGAAGGCAAGAAAATAGAGTATCACTAAAATCTCTTGAAAGAAAGGCAACCCTGCCGACACTTTGATGCTAAACCTCCAGATCTGTTAGACTTCTTATCTCCAGAGCTATAAGACTAGTTAGTTTAATAGCTACTTATAAAGATGGTCTGTGGCGAACGTAGGAGAACAGGATACCAATATACTACCGTTTCACTGCCATTCCATATATAAACTTGTTTATTTTAGGGTGATTTCAGCACAGTGATGTTTTCTCTAATACAAAATCATACACAACTAAAGGACTTAACTAGGATAGCATGATTCATTCAGTCTCTGGCCATTCAAAGCTCTTGTTTTCATCTCTGGTTAACTTGGAACTTAACAGGAGAGGATCAAGGATTGTGTCAGGGACCATTTTCAAGAAGGATACTGATAAAAGTATATGGAAAATTAAATGCGGGCTAACTTCACTCTTCTCTGGACCTCCCTCCTGGTACTGTCGTGTGCTTCTGTTTTGTGATTTGCACTCACATCTTCATTCTCTTTACTTACGGTTCCAATCCCCGTACCCCTGCCCTGGTAAGTGGTATCTTTGTCAAAGCTGATCCCTGACAGAAATGTCTCTTTTGTAAAACAATTCATGAGATGTCACACTTTGGTTTCAGTGAGATCTTTATCTCCCAGGATTCAGAAAAGTACCAATATTTTTCAGACTGGTTGTTTTCACGGATCAGGCCCCTGCTTAACTTTGTTGGTCTTGTTGAAAGTTATAGGAGAGTCTGATGCATACCTACAGGAAAAGATAAACTTCATACAACTGACCAGACTAAAATTTAGCCAGTATAAAAATGTTGGATCTAAAATAAACTTCAAGGGTGCTGCTTGGAGCAGCCATACTGTGATCCTGGTGCGGCTACTTTCACCACATGTAGCTGTCCCACAGGAAAATTCAGGGAAGGAAAGAAAATTGCTTTCTTTCATTATATTTATCTTTCAAAGAAACAAAATTAACTTTGTTATTTTGAATTACATTGTGCCTCTAATTAATTTATCTTATTTATATAAAAGGTTAATAAAGACAAGTAAATATTACTCCATCAGCCTCTATTCTTGGTAAGAAAAGTTTAAGCAGAAATAGTCTACAATAAAGAAATTAAACATGACTTTAAAAAGAAAGAGTTATAGTCCCCCCAGGAGGTGATGGTGCACACCGTTAACCCCAGCACTTGGGAGGCAGAGGCAGGCACTCTGTGAGTTCAAAGCCAGCCTGGTCTAGCCAGCTAGCTCCAGGACAGCCAAGGCTACACAAAGAAATACTGTTCTGAAAAACAACAACAGCAGCAGGAACAACAACAAAAAGAGTTATAGTTCCAAATATTACATATCACTTTAGAAGTAGCCAAGTGACCCTAAGTGATTGATACAGCTCTAATTTCCTTTTGTTTTCTGATGTACTGACCTTCTCTTTGAAATACACAGAAAATGCTAAGATATTTCAAAACAGCAAGATCTCTCCTTAAAATTGCATTAGTCACTAAATTTACCTTCAGTGATGGAAGCAAATAACCCCAAATTTATAAACATTCCATCGTTTATTTCCCTCTTAAAATTCATGAGTATTACACTCAAAGGCCTCTCGGTAATCAACTACAAAGTTAGATTTAAAATTTTAGAAGTAAAATTATTTTTCTATTTTGGCAATACCCTCGTAACAATAACCTTAGAGGTGTTGATGTGTATAAACTTATGAACATACACAATATGGTACACATATCATCTTTATATCTATAGTTCATGTTCTCTATCCGTACCCTCTGAGTCTCTAGTCTTAGAGTTGATGACATGTATGAACACATGAACATACACAATATGGTACACATGTCATCTCTATATCCATAGTTCATGGCTTCTATCAATACTGAGTCTCTAGTCTTAGAGTTGATGATGTGTATGAACATATGAACACACATAGTATGGTATTCATGTCATTTCTATATCCATAGTTCATGGCCTCTATCAATGCTCTCTGAGTCTCTAGTCTTAGAGTTGATGATGTGTATGAACATATGAACACACATAGTATAGTATTCATGTCATTTCTATATCCATAGTTCATGGCCTCTATCAATGCTCTCTGAGTCTCTAGTCTTAGAGTTGATGATGTGTATGAACATATGAACACACATAGTATGGTATTCATGTCATTTCTATATCCATAGTTCATGGCCTCTATCAATGCTCTCTGAGCCTCTAGTCTCTCATGACACTTTTCACATCTCTAGTCAGAAAACTTTCAGACCCAGCTTGTAGAAACTAATATCCTTGATGTCCATTTTCATAACTGTATACATTGATGATTTACTATTGTCTTGTTTTTTAGTAAAAATGTTGTTAAGTAATTGTGGATTTTGTGCATAAACTAAGTCTTCACAATCAGACTTATTTGCAATTATGGGTCTATGCAAAAAGGCATAAACTCATCCTGATATGAAAATATCCACTAATTAATCGACTACAGTTATAGCTCTTTTCCTTTTAAGATTTCTGTAAAATACAGTTTTAGTTGTGTAATTAAAATCAGTATTCTGCTACTTCAAAGGTAAAATCGAGTTATAAACTCTAAAAGTGATGTTTTTTTTCCAAAGACAAAGTATTTCATGGAGCCAATTATGATGTTTTTGACAGGTCTTCTATTTATCTTCAAATTTGGGCACATAAAAAGCTCATATCCACTGGTTCATTTTCACACTGTACCAAGTGGCTGTATTTTTTTTATGAGTCAATAGTCATATGAGGGATGAAACAGTTCACACTAATGTCAATCTGTCAAAGTCATTGACATACTTATAGATACTAATAGATACATACAAGTAGTTACCAATAGATACATACTAGTTTTTAAGTAAAGAATAAACAAAAAGCAAACAGTGAGAGAGGAAATGGTAGAAAAGAAAATTATCATCATAGCAGCAGACTTGGCAGAGTAGAATAGCCTCTGTATTACTAGAACTGTCCACAGTGATAATATTTTGAGACCCTGATGCTAAGCGAAAATGATTTACTTTTCAATTATACCATCATCTCTGAAAAATTACCAATCACTCAAAAATTACTCAAATCCATTTTTATTCATTAATATCCATTTATTTACTCATAGTGTAATCAGCATTTTAAGAAATATGATAGTTTTGCAAATTTTTAAAATTAATTTCATTTAAGTATAAATCAAAATTATGTTTGTTACTCTCTTATTGATAATAAATTCTAATCATCTATGAAAGATTTTTACTTAGGTGGAGTTTTCAAGTATGTATTCTCTTTAATTGATAAGAACTTCATAAAATATCAACTTCTAATAAGTATGAGCAAGGAAATCCTACAATAAGAGAATATTAAAAGTCTGAACAAAGTTGTTAGAGAGCAGCCAGTCTCAGTCATGGAGGACTGTGAGATTCCGCTGAGAATATTTTCATTAAGCTGGAAGCTGTATATTGGATACAGTAGGAGTGGCAGTGGGGGGGGGTATACTCCAGAAACAAAGAGGAGCTTGGGAGAAACTTATAGCTCCATTGATATATTTTGGGAACTATAGCATAAAAAAATCAACAAATTCTGACTGTGGCATATGAAATATGAAGCTAAAAGGGGAGAAGAGAAAGGAGAGAGAGAGAGGGGAGAGAGAGAGAGAAAGTCAGTTCTTATAGCACCTAGAAAGGAAAGTTGAATTGTCAATTCTGTTGTGTAGGCCCGTAGACTAAAAGATTAGCAGAGAGGAGGATATTTCCAGATAGTCTGAAAACAGTCTGGAGGCACAATGCCCTCTTCCTCAAGATACCTCTGTCTTTTTAGGTTCACTAAATGACTAAGAGAGAGAGACTTACTCATATTTCAGTGGATAATTTATTTCTAGAGGAAGTTGACTGATATTTTGTTAAGCAGACGCCAAAATTGCCTCTCTGTGATATAGCTGTGTAGCAAATGTCTAGGCAACAGAGTGTGTTAAAATCAACACAAAATGAGCTGTTAAAATTAGCACTGAGAAAAGCGACCATGTCATGGGAGGAAGCGTCTGCATCTTACACCTGAAATTCCTGAAAAATCTTTGTTTATTCTATCAGAGATTATTAAACAGTTGAAAAGTTGCATATATTTCACATACCATTGTATATTTATAAAAACCACCAGACAACTTCATGAGATTGAATTAAATAATACTAATTGCTTCAAATTAGTGAGAGTGAAATATTGTGCCTAGTTTTCATTGCACATTTATCTATTTATTTTATATATAATTTAATGTATGAGTGTTGTGTTTACACTACTTTAGTCTCTCCCTCACTCCATCCAACTCCTCCATTGTCCCGCTACTTCCTCTAAGATTATTGACATCTTTTGAAATTGCCATTATTTCACACAGACACACAGATACACACACGCGTGTGCGTGGCACACCTCCTATAGACTTCATTAGTGTTCCCCATCTATATTTGTGTTTCTGATGATAATTTGGAACTGGAGAAGAATGATTCTCACTTTCTCAGCAGCCATTAATTTTCTGTAGCTCTTTATCTAGTTGTGGGGTGTTAATGAGGTTTCCCCATCTGTGTTAACATATCCACCGGTGTTGTTATTGTGCATATCATGTATAGGTGGTGTTATTGCCAAGGTTTAGTGAGTGTAGCTTTTCTTTCGTATATGACAGTATTAAACATCTGACACCCCAATTTCTGGCTCTTATATCCTTTTCATACCCTTTTCTCGATGCTCCCTGACACTTAGGCATGAGTATTGCAGCCATAGAATTTCCTGCTGAAGTTCTGCAATCTATGATGTGTTTGTCCTCCGCATTTTGGCCAATTGTACGTTTTTGAAATGGTCGTCTCTGGCATGAAGAAACATCTTTGATTAAGAAGGAGGGTCTTATTTACCTGTGGGTGAAGGTATAAAAAAATCAGAATGCAGTAAAACATTATACTGGTTTAGAAAAGTAACAATAGTAGGTTCAACTGTATGAGCCATGACATCTCTAGCTACAGTATTTAGCTAGATTTACATTACCAGAACCAAATCCCTTTTATAGAGTAGGACATAGGTCTATTTAGCTAACAGTTACCAATATAAACGCCATTATTACACCATCAGGGATATCTTATCAGGCTGGACTCAGCTTTACTTCATGGGTTTTTCAACTAGGTGGAATTATTGGTACCCTTGTGAGAGATGTGGTAAGTCAAGTTCATCAGGAAATCATAAAGTATATCAACTGCAGACCATCGTTGTCACTTTAAACTCTACTTTTCCTTCAAAATGTGTGTGTGCGCGCATGCTTGTGTGTATGTATGTGTGTGCATGTGTGTGTGTGTTTGAGCCCTTCCATGAATTTTACCATAAGTTAATGTTCTAAATTTTATATTCCAGCCATCCTGTTTTAAATTGTGGCACCGGTTGTCTTCTGGTCACTGAGTTCCTTTTTACTAACCAATGTCTATCTTATTTATCATAGCATTCTGGCTAGCAATCCATTCTCCTTTATATTCAGTATATTATATGGTGACACTATTACTTATAAAAAACAATCAAAGTATTTTTCCCAAGAAAATGACCCATTTTATGTTTGGAATCCTGGTTATTTTGTTATACTAAGTCAATTTTCACCTCTAGAAAAAATGATAGAAATGTGATAGTGAAAGGAGAAATTAAAAGTATATTTGGTGTAATGTAAATCATGAAGAGCTGAATTAAATTAGAGAATCTGTGATTAAAGAGGAGAAAAATTTTTTATACCTCCATATTTTATAGACAGCGATGGAGCATTTTTTTTTTCCAGACAGGAGTTCCGTATTTTTCTCCACACAATTTTAACAAATCTTTTCAGATCTTAGTGGGCTTAGCCACTGTGAGGGAGTCACTTCTGTACTACATTACAAAAATATAGAAGTACCTTTCTGGATGTGGGAAAATATGTATCCCCAAAGTGTAACAGTATACAGGTACAAAATTAGTCTCTTTGTCACGTTAACAGTGAAAGGAGATGTGTTCTCTCCTTATCAAAACTGGTTCTGGGTGCAAACTTTGAATTACTCATTTAAAAAATATTTTTAGATTCCTGATATACTGAAGACTTTTTAAGTTATACAACTTTCACTGTAGGCAGGAGAACCAGATAATAAATTAAGGGAATGTACAATATTAGCAGAGAAAATATAACCATGAATATTGTACACATGCCTTATATTTTAAATCCCTGGGTGTGGCATGCAATGACCAATCTTAACTTGAAAAGTGAGAACAAGGATCTCTGAGGTATAAAATATGAGAATTAGTTCTCTAGAATTCCGAGTAGTTCAGTCAGAGATGTGTGGAGAACAGGAGAACGTTATGTGATTGAAAATAAACCAATCCACTTGTATCCTATATTTGAACATATTATTGAACTTTTAAATATGTAGCAAGATTTTATACATTAAAAACTATATGTATGTTGTTTAAATTAAGACTAAGCAAACAAGAAGAATGTTTATAATAAAATTTCTGCTTATTAGAGCACTTTTTAGTAAATTTTTGAAAATCATAGTCTTTACTAAAGCACCATATGATAAGCTATTATTTTTAGAATATTATGAGATAGAATTCCTGTTCTCACAATCTAATTATGCAGTTCTTTTGAAAGCTCTGAGGAGTCAGAGAATATAATAGAAAAATTAATAAAATTGATGAAAGTTATATGTGACTGTATCATTTCATAGACTATAACTATGTAATAAAAATAAACATCTTCCTCAAATTTAGGCTTGGATACCAACATTCAAAAGCATTTCAATGTTACCCACTTAGCTTTTATTATGATTGATAAGACATGCTCTAATTTCATATACAATTAAGCACATTTATAAAATGTAATGAAATGGTAATTCACACAGAATTTTTACCTTTATGCAGTAGCTGTTTGAATCCTGGAAAGAGAGACTACTTGTATAATTTTCTGGCCACCCAGACCCAAATAATCACACAGAAACTATATTAATTAAAACTCTGCTTGACCAATAGCTTGGATACATTCCTAGCTAGCTCTTACATCTTAAATCAACCCATTTATATTATTTTGTATCTCACCACAGAGCTGTGGCCTATCAATAAGGTTCCAGCATCTGTCCCCTTTGGCAGCTACAAGATGTCTCTCTGAATTCCCCTACTCTCTCAATATATTTCTGTACAGATTTCCCACATGACTTTACTGTGCTAAATCATTAGCCAAAAAAGCTTTATTCCTTAACCAAACAAAACAAAACGAAATACCAACACATATACAGAAGGACTTCCCACATCAGATTCCTTTAATGATGGTTTAGGAATTATTAAGATGAAACTCTATATTGGTTTAATTCCCTTTAATCTACTTCAAATGTTCTACTTCTGGAAATATCATTTTATATTTTTATTAACTTTATCTATTCAGGTATTTTACTGGATATTGTTACTTCATTCAGTCACAACACTAACAGAAAAAAATTCACATAAAAATCCAGTGGAACAGAGGTACATAGAAAGAGATGGAGGTAGCATACACTGTTGAGCCAGGAAAAGAGGAAACATTCTATCTAGGAACTTGGATATGATTAATATGGCAATAAGTTTTGCTTTAGAAAAAAGAATTTTGATTTAAAGTTACCTCAGACCCTAGATATTTAAATAAAAGGGGAATAATTTAGAATGAGAAGAAGAAGAAGAAGAAGAAGAAGAAGAAGAAGAAGAAGAAGAAGAAGAAGAAGAAGAAGAAGAAGAAGAAGAAGAAGAAGAAGAAGAAGAAAGGACCTTATTTTCATCAAGGGAGGTTAAGTAAATAAAAAGTAGTACTATTAGACATACTAAATACTAGTCATATCACAAGCATTCTTTAGACTTTCAAAAATGGAATCTGGGCAACTATAATTTTAGAAATCTTACTTATCTAACATTAAGAAATAAATTGAATATTATGATGTCATCAAACAGGAAAAAGCACTTCAGATAACTATAGAAATTAGGAGATTTCAATTTCACAGCAGCAAGTTCAATAATTATTGAAATAAACATTTTTAAAATTTCCACAAACGCTTTAATTTCCCTGGTACCTTCATTGTCTTTTATTTATTTTTGAAATGACGGTCATTGCATATTTAAAATAAGCTTACTAATATTATAAAGTTCAAGACATTTTTAAATAAATTCTTAACACAAAGATTAAAGCATAAACGTAATAATTTATTTTAAATGTATTTTATCTACTTGAAATTTCAATGCCAATTTGCATACATTCCGTGAGTAAACTACCTGTGATAGGAAGAGTGATATACATTCACAGTCCCTTGGACACTTAGTATCCTTATGCTAAACAATGACTTATTTGTTATTATAGAAATGCATTCAGCTATTTTTGACATCTTAAATATGAATTTCATATTTTGCTTTTGACATAATTAATTTTTTGCATTGAGACAGGCTTTCTCTGAAGCTTTGGAGCCTTCCTGGAACTAGCTGTTGTAGAACAGGCTGGTCTCGAACTCACAGAGATCCGCCTGACTCTGCCTCCCAAGTGCTGGGATTAAAGGTGTGTACCACCACTGCCTGGCCCATGTTTGACTATTGAAACATGTTATTTTTTGGACAAGATAGTCACTGTGACTAAGCTACAGTCAGTAGCAAGAATTGTAGGTATTTCACATTAGTGGGACTACAGATATCAAAATTTTGTATTGAACTTTTGATATAAATGATTAGAGGGTAGATACGTTCAGCCTTATTGAAATTTTATAGTGTATATATGTCTGCAAACAGTGCTCACGTAGTACTCCTAAAACATACAGTTTCTTCTTTTGTTTGTTTTTTTAATTATTATTTTTTAAGGTTATAACATGATTACATCTTTTATCCCTTCTTTTTATTTCTCCAAAGCCTCATTTTCATGTCTCTTTACCATGTCTCAAGTTTATGTTTTTTTTCTTTTCTCATCAATTGTCATATATATACATGTACATGCATATGTGTTTACACATGTATATATATATACTTATATAGATATATAATATATTATATATAATATATATAATTCATCCCAAAATATGGTTTTTATATTTATACATATTATTTAAGTTTAATTTAACTTTTGAAATCAAATGCTATTGGAGAAACTCTCTTGTGACATAATTATTATTCTAAGCTCATGGAACAGTGTTACAAGTTTAATATCCTTATTAAAATAAATTCACATAGTTTAATTGCTGTTAACTAATTAAAATTATAGAGATACTATTTTTCTACTTATAATTTGAAATGTTTCATGTGTTTACCAGCGTTTGTAGATAAGAAAGAATTCCTAGTGTTTCAGAGCTACTTCATATTATTATTTCAATATGTAATATCCCATATTATATTTTTGTTTGAACCCCAATCTTCCTATTGGTAATTAAATCAAATTCTAACTTCAAACATGTAATGTTTGTAACTTATATTTCTCAGAAAATAATATACAATAAATTATTAAGCAAACAAAGTAAAGTTTTAAAGACACATAAGTATTCAATTTGTTTTAACATTACTTTTTAAATACTGAGGTTCACCCTCCAATAAATAATTGAAATGACATCTTGTTAAAGATTCAAAATTAAGCACATGCATTTACCACAGCTTCCTCCTAAAATTTTCCCCAAATGACTGAAAAGTGTTTGCATGAATAAATAATGCAAATCTAAGTACAAAAACGATCAAAGAGAGAATTTTTATCATTACTCTTTTGGAAATTTAAAAGCATATAGATTAGCGAGAGCTAATTTAGCACACCTGAGGCACAGGGCCATTGACCTGAGGAGAGAATGCCTAGTAAAAGACTTGGATTTGTGGAAGGTGTTTCTCGGGAGAGAAGCCGAGAAAGTCAATTTTCCCTTCAAAGGAATGACATAGGCGAATAATCTGTGCCAAAAAGACATGGATATCTCCTAGGATAAAAAGTCCTTGAGTTGCGATCAGATCACATTTGATATTTAATGTATCTGAGTGTCTTATTTCTTAAGCTTGATTGAAGTGTCAGAATTTTGTTGTGTATATGAGGTTATTTTAGTCATAAGTGATGGCTTCCATATGAATAGGTGCCAATCCATTTTATTATAAATATTTATGAATTGATTGTAATGTTCTCTTAATAGACTACTTGGTTGTTTCATTATTATTCTGACTCTAATTTTTTTCTCTAACTAAGTTTATGGAGTATGCCCTTTTTTTTTCTATTTTTCCTACCCCCAACTTTTTATATTAGCTTCTTAATATGATGATAAAACAGACTAATCATCAAGGGATTACCACAGGATTAAGTAGGATAGAGGGGCTCACTGCAAATCAACACAAATGTCAGTGATTCAAGCTGTTACCAGAAAAGAATGCAATCCCCTCTTCTGATTTATGCATAAAGATCACGTACTTGTGTTCTTTATAAATACCCGCTTAAGAAGCTTTCCATTCCATTCGCAGAAAAACCACAAACATGGAGATATACACACAGTTATTTATACAGTTTTACAACCTTATGCAAAAGTAATTTAAAATCTGCAATCCTTATTAAACACTGTGTCTGGAATTTCTGTACATATAGCAGTGTTTACAGAAGGGTCCCTTTGACTTGAAATACAAAGTTATCTTACAAACTGATAATTAGTTTCCAGACGCACATGGATCCAAGTTCAAAGACAACCCAATTCTTAATTTGTGCACATCAAGTGGGATATTGTGATGACATTTATCTAGATTAATCACAATTCTGGAGATGTTGCTAGGAATTAATTGTTGTCTTCTAATCATAGCTGTGTTCTACCTACCTTTTTCTGGCTACCAATTCTCACCACAGACTCCATTAAGTATCTAGCAAATATTTTGACCTATACAAGTTTTATGCCTCTAGCTCAATTCCCTTTTCCATGAAATCAATCATCATCATTTTCTTCAGAATTCTGCATCTCATATTAGAATTAAATGTCATCTGATAATGCTTTACAGTGTGCACAAAGTTGTTATTTAGCAATTATTTAACAGTATGTTACACTGTGTTGCTTTTAGATTGTGATACTCATTTTCGCTGTTATACAAATAATTCATCTTAATAATTTAGGAGACCAGCTCAGCAACATAGAAGATAAGATTGGAAAGACCTGCCTGTGGGTTTAACTCCAAGATGAGGCTTTTCATACTACCATTATATTGAAAGTTTTGCCTCTTATCTAGACGTATTGTGTTCCAAAATTAAAAGTGAAGTCTGGGAAATCACGTTCCCATCCTCGCTCAACCTTCATTCCTCTTTGAGTAGACATAGGACTAGACCATTTTTCCTTTTTGTTTGCTGTTGTCTGTGTCCAACATTACTTTGCTCTTAGTCTGCAGCGATAAATACCTCCTGTGTAACAAGATTGAAAGCGTTTGTGATAGGGATTTTGGGAGAAACCCATCAAATTCTCTGCAATGCAGACAACATGGGGAAGGAACGTTAGAAACTTCTAGACTAATATAATAATTCTAAAACTGCCATGCTTTTGCTAATAACTATTTCTGATTGTGTACAGATCCTGCCAACTTCTAATGTCAATCCAATTGAAATCCTTACTAAGAACCAACACTCCCTTGGCTTGGAGGTAAGATATTCATCTACGTTTTGTATATAACAAAGTTTCAGAGAGTTATCTTGCTTATTTCAGGTGGTTTCAGATTAAAACTTGGCTTGAGGACTTAAACTTTTTGTATATATTATTTACAAATTATTTAAATGTATGTGTCTGATTTTGATTTAGAGATCAATAAAATGAAAGCTCGTGTTTTTAGCTGAATTTTTAGAATTCTCTCGGTAGGGCATAGTTTGTAGGAAATCCAATTTTGTATGTATTTGGTTTTTAATGTTGGATATATTGAATCAAAAGTGCCTGCAAAATCTGTCCATGTTTTTAAACATCAAAATTTATTGCTGAACATATGCACTAGGTAATTTTATTTTATTTTCTCTCAAGCTAGCACTGACAGCATTATAAGAAACTTGTAATGGCATTATTAAACAGATTCTTTTGCCAGTTTCACATTCTGAATATTTCTAAATGCATAAACGTCAAATAAGATATTTAAATACATAGACATGAGGCTGTAGTTAGTAAATTTTTTCATAGTATTTTTTTCAAATAACGTAAATCTCGTGGCTAAAAAATCAAACACATAGGTACTTTATATATAATATGAATTTTAGAAAGCAGAATATATAGTTTTAAAGTATAGAGGTAATTTATTCAGCAGTGTTACAAAAGACACACACACAAATTTATTCAATGTTTATTATGTTTTCCAGGGATTGCATTTATACTTTCAAGAAAAAAAAGCTACATTTTGTTTTTTTTAATGTAAAGTGACTTCCCGACTATCTTGTTTCTAGCCATTTTGTATCCTATTTTGCCTTTTTCTGGTGAGTTTTGACATGATGTACATCACCAATGGAGTGAAACACTTCACAGCCTGTCTTAGCTTTGGAGGAACAACTTTCACGAGGTGTTCCTCACTATCACTGAGTTACTTTAACCAAAAGTTTCCCAAGAGAAACAACTTCCACATGTTCCTCATTATCCCTGACTTACTATAACTAAAACTTTCCCAAGAATGTGGCAGTGTCCATACAAAACAGACCTGGCAAAGACAGTAACAACATTATAATAAAATTTACTTATACGCTAAGTATTCTTTTTGAGTTTAAATGGTATCGTGATTATTTCATTCCATCCTTAGATTCATTTTGGTTGCAGATAAAGAGAGTTACTGTGTTTTCTTGGGTGACTGGGACTTTCTGAAAGGATACCTTCTTATGAGCTGATTGGATGAGACGGGACTGATATGAGGAAATGCACTTGAAGCTGAATGACTGCTATTTCACTGAGATAACCAACCATTTAATGTGCTCATTTTCTTGATAGCAATTAATAGACAACCTGCTACCCACATTCCTATTCTTGCAAGAATCATCTTGTACATGTTCTTCCCTGGATTGAACCTATCTTCCCTCAGGTGACAGCTCCCTTAATTCAGAAAGTAGGTAAACATGACATTTTACTCCAAAACTTTATAGGTGGTATTCACTGGTGCGTTTGACAGTCTTAAATAGTTCTCTTGATTTTGCTGAAATGTTTGTTACCATAGACTAATAGTATTAGAAACAGTATCCTCTTCTTAAATACAAGAGGTAGGGAAAGGTCATACAGAATCTGTGTTCCAAACATTTTATAAAATTCCTGAAATACATTTTGTTTTCTAAGGCTAGTGGACCCAGGATCTTCGTCATTTCGTGGTCTGTACTCATCTATCACTTCTTTGGCAATTGACTGTCTTTTGAATATGTATTGTTGTTACTGGTTTGATTTTAACTTCCCTCTGTAAGAAGTTTGAGGGATACACAGTTCTAAGGAATGTCTTCCGTGCTGATGTTGAAGAGTGAATCTCCTTACACATTCTTCTTCTACACACTTGTTTCGTCATTCCTCTGCCCACTATTAGCACTTCCGTTAGCCTCTTCCCTTCACATAAAATTGGCTTTTAAAGGTATTTTCCTTCACTTGCCAAGGAAAATGCTGGTTTCTCTAGTGAGCAGCAGAAATGACTTAATGTTAGGCTGAAGATCACAGGAAGTGTTCATGAGACAGGTTTGCACTACACAGCTAGCCAGCCCCAACTTCTGCTGAATAATTTGTGCTGCTTTCCACCACCAGCTTTTATGTCCCCCCACCCCATACACTTGTCTCTTAAAGGGTTTGCTGGAGGCAAGGACAGGTTAACATCCTTCCCTGTTATCAGTGACTTTCCTTCCAGTCAAGCAACCATTACCTCAGGGAGTTCAATTTTGTCCTGTTGCAAATGGGTCACATCAGCTTGACTTGTAACTGTTCCTACCCACTCTAGGTGGGGTGGACAGGATCACAAGACCCTCACAGGAATATCACATGCTTCCTGTCACCTATTGTATGTGGTCTTTTGGAGAGGCTAGAGTATATAAACTAGGGTACACTAGGAGAGAGGAGCTCTGTCTATGAGCAGCAGAAAGACTTTATAGTTGAAGTTGGTTCAGGTGAAGGAACATCCACACCCCATAGGCAACCCTTCTGCCCTTCACCTGTGGCTATTAGAGTCATTAGTTCTTCAAAGTGAACTTTAGTGGAATTGTACCTTCCTTTTTGCTGGAAATTAGGAGGATGGGTGAATTTGTCTGTATGTTCCCCCAGAAGGAATGTTAGCAAAAGTGGTTTTGGTGAAATGAAATTGGCTAAGCATGGAATCAATTGGCTATCAGCTCCAAACTTCACCAAAATCTAATTGGCTTTGACAGTAGATGCTAGCATATCCCAATCTTCTGGTACAGTCAGCTTGCTTACCTGGGAACAAATACATTTTGCTATATTCCTTCACAAAGGAAGTGGGTAATTTTTTCTCTTTTTAGGCTTAGCCGTGTCTTCCTAAAATTGTCTTCATGCCCTGTACAGAGTGCTCTGCCAGCCCTGTTATTCATAGATGATTTATAGGATGTCACATTTGGCACTGTGGTATTGTCCAAAGGACACAGATGATGCCAATGGAGAACACAATCTGTTACTGACTATTTCATATCCCTCGTGTCATTGATCCAACAGACATGGGGTAGTAGCATCCCTCAATTATTTGGAGAGACAAATCCCCAATAAAAGTGGCAAATTTGTTGGCTTTCCCAAAGTGAAAGTAAAGAGAACTCTGTTTGGAACTAAGGAGATTCACCATAACATATTTTTCAAATGTGCCGGTGAATGGACTATTGCCATCTGTGAGTCCTTTAACATAGGACTCATCCTTAAAAGACTTGTTGATTTGGATAAAGATCTCTGTGCAGCTGAAGGCTGGCAGAAACCACATGAAGTAGGCACTGGAATAATGAATCTAAGTCAGATTCCTGTGATTGTAAGTGTATGCCATAAGACCAATATCAAGATTGTACCAGTTTTCCCTTGTTTTAATCCACCTTCCCTTCTTCCTGCATTATGTGAAGAGCGTCAACAGTAAATATTGTGTTAAGTTCTGGGAGACAATTGACTCTGAGCTCATGTATGGTTGCTTGGATAGGGATTTGTTGGGAATTCTGCAGAGGAACAACATAAACTGTGTTAGATATTTGTTAATGGCCATTCATACATTCTCCCTACACTCTGACTGTTCTGATTAGATTGCAAAAATGCAATGCGTACTTTGTGGATTCCAATTGAGCTGAGCCAATGGTGAACGTGGGTGGAAATAAGAGGAAATGAAAGCAGTGAAATTGAGGTTCCTTCCCTATGGAACGGGCACGGGTTGACGCTGTCCTACATAAATTTACCCTCTAACAATCATCATCTCTAACTATATCTTCAGGTGTGCTTTGAGTGGCAACCAGTAACAGGCACCAGACTATTTTCATGTGACTGTCAAATTAAGTTATCTAGTATAAAGTTTAAAACTTGTCTCAAGGATCTAACTGAAATCCAGATATTTCTGGGGTAGCTCCTGACCCCCCCCCACCAAAAAAAAGAGACTTGATAAAGGTTGACTGTGTCTACTGTCCATTATTCATCTACTCAAGGACTCATCTACCAGATTCAAGTAAGGCTTGTCTCAGTTTTTATAATGTGGCCTTATTGAACCTTACAGATTTTTTAAAGCAGGGTGTTTAACTTATATTAGATATAGTTTATACATAGATGGGAACCAATACACAGATATCTAATAAGATTTTAAGTATATTCAGTGAATAGATAATGTTTGAACCAAGTTCTTATCTTTCATGTCTTTTTAAGAACATCACTTTTAATGTTTATTAGATATATAATAGGAAATAGATCAACAGTAAGATGGGCTTTGAATTATACGTTAAGATACCACATGCTGGCAGAGACAGTGCTACTTTACATCTTCAGTTTTATTCCGGCAATATCATTATTTCAGGAAAGCAACTTCAAGTTTCCTCTTGTCAATGAGCAATTGTTCACCAGCAGGAAGCTGCCCGGGCATGATCTTGTTAGGTTAAAGTCGGGGGTTTCATGCTGCCTTAACTGTTAGATCTTTCCAAACTGAAGGAATGAAAGTCAAGTGCAAAATGGCAGCTGCAATTTAGTTGTTTTCCATTAGACAAACAGGATTAGGCTTCAAGATTCGGCTTTACCTCAATAATGGAAGTTATTAGTTCATAACTGGAGGCATATCTGTGAATTTAGAACACAATCAGGGGCATCAGTCAAGCGTGACAAGAACAGTTCTGTTCACATATGTTGTGTTTCGAAATGGAACATCCATAGCAGTTCACTGGAGCTCAAAATTGCAGCCGAGAAATGATCAGTTTAACCACCTTCAAAAATCTGTGTGCAGGAAGTAGACTGAAAAATTAGTTTCTTAAAATTAACATGTGTGAGTTATAGTCATGAAAATATCTGAAAGTGATTCTCTGAGTAAACAAACATTTAGGCAGGTATTAAGTATTTATGAAAAAATCATGTATTTTTCTGTATGAATATTATAAGGTAATTTTTTAAAGAAAACTTAAACTAAGCTAGAGAGATTAGGAAAGTGTGTCATGTCACACATTTGTTATGAGTGGTACATGGGGCAAGAGATAAAATCAGAGACAATTATTTTAAAGTTTTTAAGATTCATTTATTTATTGGATTTAAAACATTTTTAATACATACATGTATGCTGTATTTACATTCCCCACAATGCTCTTTTGAAAGAATACTATACATGTATTTCTCAAATACATGGCCTTTTTTCTTTATTATTGCTACACATATATTTATATATTACTCATATGTATGCATATTGTATATGATATATCTTATCTATCTATCTACATATCTATCATCTACCTTTATCTCTCTACACATAAATTTCCACTTCCTCCCCTCCTCCCATTTCCCTCCTACTCTCCTGTTCCCCCTCCAGTCTTAAGAGATGGCAGGGTACCCTGCCCTGTGGAAAGTTCAACGCCCTCCACCCTCCATCCAGGCCTAGGAAGGTGTGCAAAGTTATAGGGAACCATTACTTTAACTTTACATAGATTTACATTATCTATCTATCAATCTTTCTGTTTGTCTGTCTGTCATCTGTCTATATATTACTCTATAATCCATCTATATATCTGTCTGTGTCTATCTCTATCCCTCTATATATGTCTTTTATCTAAGAATGAGGTAATACCCAAACCAGTAGGATCTTGAAACTAGAATTATACACAGTTGTGAGCCAACTAGTATGGGTGCTTAGAATTGAACTCTCTCCCTCAAAAAAAGTAGCAAGTGTTCCTAACTGCTGAGTCATTTTTCCAGCATTTCTAATATTCTTGAAAAAATATATCTCTTATATGTTTTTATTTTTCAATGGATTAATTTTTCCCCTATAATAATGATCAGGTTTTCATATTACTGGTATAGGAGGTATTTGTTTAAACAAAAAAGGGGGAAATGATGTAGGAGGTCCTTCTGTATATGTGTGGCTTTTATTGGTTAATGAATAAAGAAACAGCCTTGGCATGTTGATAGGGTAGAAGTTAGGTAGGGGGAAGACTAAACTGAATGCTGGGAGAAAGAAGGGCGGAGTCAGAGGGATACCTTAGGGCTGCCGTCAGTGTCAAACATTCCAAAACTTTGCTGATAGACCATGACCTCATGGTGATATATGGATTAATAGAAATGGGTTAAATTAATATAAGAATTAACCAATAACAAGATAGAGGTAATGGGTCAAGCAGTGATTTAATTAAAACAGTTTCTGTGTGATTATTTCGGGGCTCTGGGTAGCCAGGAAATGACCAAGATGCCAAGCAGCCTCCTTCATCATAGAACTGAGTCACAAGATTTTTAAAAAGTAGCTGAGCCTTGTGATCTCATAAATAAAAAAAATTACAAGTCCACTAGGTAGGTATCACAGATACAATATTAATTCATGTTAGTGGTAGATGAGGTTGCAGTTGATGTGAATACATAAATTAAAGTTGAAGGAAAGAAGAGTAACCCAGAGACCTTATATGGACAGCCAATAGCAATGAAGATAATTCTATGCAGTGATATTTTATGGCACGGTAAAGCAATAATAATAATTGAAGAAATAACACCATTAAATTGAACTCAGTTCTCCATTAGTCATTTTCCTTGTACCTATGAATAAGCTAATTAATCTGCCTTATAATCCATATTCTCAGTTATCAACTTGGGGTGGTGACTGATCATTGTAGCCAACAACAATGCTTGTGAAGGTATTAACATTATATAAATATCTATGCATTATTAGTATATTTATTTAATTAAAATCCACATGAAAGGGCAATACTTCAAACCCTTATACTAAAATATTCTATGTCCAACATAATAAAATCAGTTTAGCTTTTATTCAGCATTGGCACTGTTTCCCTACTAATGATCCCTTGATTCAGGGAGATAAGTCCAAAGCCATTGCCTTCAGATTTTAGAAGAATGAACACAGAAACAAAATTCCTTGAATGCCATTGACTGTGATCTTGGGACATCTTACTAAATCTGTTCATCCTTTATTTTTGGTCTCTCTTTTCTCAGGTTAAACAACATCTCCTAACTGAGATGCTAAACAGCATCTCTCTAATCACTGACTTCCTTTGTTTGTCTAGCTTCCATATTTTTTTTTTAAATTCTCTGATTTATTTAGTGGAAAGTGGCAATAAGGAACTATAAGCATGGCATGATTCATGAATCAGGCTGTTGGTATTATTGCTTCTCGTCCAGCTGTGATCCAATGATATCTGCTTCAGTCTAAATTCCAGAGACCACCCTTCCACCCTCCTTCTACCACAGGGTGAGAACTATCTTTCACTATTCTCAAGGTATGGTCATTTGTTGAGGATGGGAAGGTGTGAGTATTAGTGTATGGGTCATGAATCTCTAGCCCATGTACAGAAAAGGCAAAGTTTATCATTTCAGTTCAACACTGACTTGTACTTTGAACATTTTAGATAAATATTACAGAAATAAAAAGTACTGTCTTAATGATCGTTCTCCTTATTTAATGTGTCTCTGTGTTTATTATTTATCTTGGGGTTTGGGGCTACATGTCGCAAAGCTCTGAATGTCTAATGACAACTTTCGAGAGCTAGTTCTTCCACATTTTTGAACCTGGAGCTGTTTTCCCGCTTCTAGTGACTACATACTTCAGGCTAGCTGGCCTATGAGATTTTGAATGGCTTCCTGTCTCAGCTTCCTATTTCACAGTACAACTGCTGGGATGATAACTGTTTATCAAAGCATCTGAGTCTCAGAGATTGAGCTCAAGGGTGTCTTCTTGCCAGCCCCAAAGCAAAGATCTTAGAAAAATACAATCATACTGTGTTCATTCACTAAGCCAGATAATCTTGATATAAAGACTATTTTAATTTCTGCAAAATGTCTCCTTTTGTAGACAGGTCAACTTCTTGAAGATGGAGCCACTTTTTAAAATATGTTTCTCACAGCAGACTTTTATTTGTTTTAGAACCAAAGATAAATGGAATCTCAGAGTGTGTGCACTTCTAGATGTGTATTCTATCACTCAGTTTATGTTTAACAGACATATCTTTTAGCATGCAGTCTGAAAGGTTGCATTATTCATAAAACATTGCAGAAAGAAATAGCAGTGGGTCATGTTTTGTATGTATCTTCTGAGAGGTGTATCACTAAAGCACTTCCCGAGGCAGACAGCGCCTCTCCAGCCAATTTATCTTCCTTCACCAGGTCTGTAGGCAGTCTATCATGTTGAAGAGTTGGGGCTTATTGTGTTTTATCGATATTTAGTATCTACATTTGTTAATCTGGTTCTTTACTATTTGTTTTTCAGTGATAAGTCTTTGTGTTCTGAGGACACCCTTTAACCAGATGATTAAAACAACTGTCTAAGATTAAAAGCATAGATGAACTGAAGTAGCCTGTGGTAATATAATAGGAATGTACCTCGCATTTTCCAAGATGTGTGCATTGAAGAAGGCTGTAAGTTTAGAGACACAATAGTGTGGACTAACCCTCCAAAAGACAGAATTAAACACCATGAAAATGAGTTACTTTTGCATGTTCACTTTACAGGAGAAAGTGGCTTTAAGAAAAATAACGTTTTTTTCCACTTCTGCCTATTTGTCTGCAAATATCAAGATGACGCTGTTTTTTTTTCTTTTATTTCTGAGTCGTACTCTATTGTGTAAATGTACCACATTTTCTTTATCCTCTCTTTGACTGAGGGGTGTCTAGGTTGTTTCGAGGTTCTGGATATTACGAATAATGATGTTATGAACACAGTTTTTGTGGTATGAGTGTGCCTCCTTTTGGTATATTCCTAAAAATGGTATTGTCAGTTCTTGAGGAAGATTGATTCCTAATTTTCTGAGAAAACTATCCTGAGTGAGGTATCCCAGACCCAGAAAGAAAAATATCATATACACTCACTTGTAAGTGAATATTAGGCATAAAGCAAAGGATGCCCAGCCTCCAGTCTATAACTCCAGAGAAGCTAAGTCACAAAAAGGACACCAAGAGAGAAATACAGGGGTCTACCTAGGAAGGGGAAATAGATATAATCTCTTAAAACCATCATCCAGTCACTTATGGGAGCAGATGCAGAGATGCAAGTGCAGAGTGGTTAGTTTTGGAAGTAACCACTGGACAGAGCTCTCAAAGTCCTGGTGAAGAAAGGGGGGAGCGATAACATGAACAAAGGGATCAAGGCAATGATGGGGAACCCCACAGAAAAAGCTGACCTGAACTAGTGGGAGCTCACTGACTCAGACTGACAATCAGGAAACCTGCATAAGACTGAGATCCAGCCTCTCTGAAAGCAGGTGACAGTAGGTGGCTTGGGCAGTTTGTGGGGCCACTGGCAGTGGGGTCAGGAGCAATCCCTAATGAGTGATCTGCTTGTTTGGAGCCCATTCCCCATGAGGAGAAACCTTGCTCAGCCTAGACACAAGGTGGGGAGCCTTGTTCATGCCTCAAAGTGGTGATATGATAGAATTTGTTAACTCCCTATGGGAGGCCTTGTCTTCTCTGAGGAGCAGATGAAGGGTGGGGTGAAGGAAAGGTGGAGAGAGTAGGAAGGGAAGAATGGGGGACTGGGATTATATATATATATATGACATGGGAAACATTTTCTTCTAATTAAAAGGAGAACATGATAATATGACTTAGGATGGTTAAAATTAATGAATAATTTTCAAAGGCAATGATATTTGAAGAACTTTAAACTTGAAAATGGTATGTAATGAGCTACAGTTGGTGTTCAAAGTCAGTGGTACTTGGATTTACAAATGATAATTTAAAAATACACTGTTCTTCCATGTTGTGTAGTTCTGAATCTGTAGACATTCATCTTGTTAGAAATATCAAGAAAATGGAAGGACAAAGGGACTTGTAACATTAACACTGCAAAATCTGAGATTTTTTAAAGAAAACTGGGTCAATTTTATTATAAAAAGAAACAAAGACTTAGTTTAAAATATCGTGTTATGGGCTGGAGAAAGGGCTCAGCTGTTATGAACTCTCACTCTTCTTCCAGGAGATATGAGTTCAATTCCAAGCCCCAACAGGGCAGTTTACAACTTTCTGTAATTTCACTTCCAGGGCATATGATGGTCTCCTCTGGCTTCCGCAGGCACCAGGCACAGTGGTTTATAGGTATAGGTGCAAGCAGAACAGTCATAGATCCATGATATATAAAAAGAGATGCTGTAACAGGTCAAAGCTACTAACTTTAATCGGTTCTCCTCTGAAGATGAGTGATTATACAAAGCCCTAAATGCTAGTTTTCAAATCTGGAGTTTTCATTTTCACTCTACAAACCCATTGTCCACAGAGTTAATGAATTAATTTATTGGTTTCTCACTGAAAACCGTATTCAGAAACTGTAGGAAGGCTGTGTAATTTCTTTATTTTCCTGTCATTGGGTCAGCAAAAGTTTCAGGATTTACATATTTTATATTGTCTACCTTCTATTCCTACAGTTATTTACTTTGTTAGTTATTTAGTTAGTTATTGATTTAGACAATATTCAACTATATACCCCTGGCTGGCCTAGAACTTCTTATATAGGCTAAGCTGGTCTGGGAACACTATTTCTACGTTTTAGACACCAATACATTTCCATACAGTGAGAGCGTGAAACTATAATTGTGTCTTTGCTAATGCTACTATTAGAATGTTAATGTTAATGTGCATATTAACAGTATGTGTGCCGTGCATATCATTTCTTCTGACTAACTGATTATCCATTTGTCTTATATCTGTCAAACTCTAGAATAGTGATGCTAAAATGTCGTTTGTGTATTCATACGGTGTCTGGAAATGTTAGTTCTACATTCACGGAGAGAGAAGAGGCTTCAATTGGATTATAAATCTCCCAAATGACAAAGTGCATGTTTGAACAGATTCTCACTTTCTAGAAAGTTGTCCATCAGACTCATGGCAGGGGGGCTGGTGCTTTGAATCCTTTCTCTAAACTTCAGTGTAGACAACTATGATTTAAACTATTTTGTGTATAATATAGATTTTGCAGGCCATTTTTTTTTTTCACTTAAAATAGTGAAAGGAACTGGCCACCATGGTGGCAACTCTAGAAAGCTTAACACATAAGAAAAGGATTTTAAGACATTCAAATACAATTTTATTGATGGAAAATGACATTTGAATAGTGTAACATCTTACAGATCACAAAATAAGGTGATTTTTGTGCATTTGTTTAACCATATAAAATTTCTTTTATCTAGAGAGTCTTAAGTCAGCTGTTCCTACTTAAAAATCATTTGCAAGATAAATCTAACTTTTTATGTCGAATTTAATACTTTCCCTTCTTTCTTTTTTAGCTTTTATCTTCCTATAGTACTGGAGTTCATTTGTGTGACAATCCTTTTTTATTTCCCATAGAAGACTGAAGTAATTTCTATGTCTTTATACTTTGGAGACATTGAACCTCAGAATTTGAGTTATCAGTGTATTTATAAGGGAAATTCTCAAACCCTCCAACATCTACTTTAAGGTAGTGGCTGAGGAGCAGGACTGCCCAGGTGGAAGAACCTATTTTTGAGAGTTAGCGAGTTGGCACTTATTTGTTAGAATTATCTAAGGAGGTGCTAAGACTCTATGCAAAATAATATTTTTTTATTATTTATCTATTAGATAATTAAGTTCTCAGAATATCCCATGTCACTAAATTCCTACCTGTTCATATGGAAATTGAATTAATATAAGGAATTATCTAAGTTTGTATAAATTTTTTCAATTTTATGAGTCAATATGTCAGGGTATCTTATAATCATAAGATGGTTAGATGGTGGAAATCTAATATATAGATTCATGTATTAAAAGCATACAAGAAAAAGAATATTAATTTACATAAACATAACAATGCAATATTAACTATTTTATTATTTTTATTTGTGTGGGAAGTGTGTGTGTGTGTGTGTGTGTGTGTGTGTGTGTGTGTGTGTGTGATACATATGCCAGTATGAACTTATTCAAGTTAGAGGACAATTTTCAGATTTAGTTCTCACTTTCCACAGTGGATCCTGGAATCATACTAAGGTTGCAAGGCTGGTACAGCATATGCTTTGATCTGTGAAGACATCTTTTCAATCCCCAAATAATAAGCTCAATGGCTCACAAATCACTAAACACTTCAATCTATGCTGCATTGCTTTTCTTTCAGATCACTGTGGAATGCAGTCTGGATAAATATATACAGGTAAGTCAGTGTATTGTGTCTGTTCACTAGCATGAGAAACCAGAAAAGTCTGTAAACTCGTGACTCTGTGACTAAGCCTCTGTGGCAGGAAGGCACCAGAGAAGCAATGCTGTTCTTTCTCCTTTTGTATTGGGTTATAAAAGTGTAGGGAAAATTAAATGAGGGTGATTTCAGTATTCACTGGTACTCCCTCCCAATGATATTCTATGTTTCTGTTTTAGTATTTTTACTGGCGTCTTTACATTCTTTACTAACCTTTCTGACCCCTGTGCCCCTACCCTGATAAGTGGTATTTTTGTTGAAGCTGGTCTCTGTCACTAAAAGTCCCCAAACTATGGAGATATTCTTTAACTCCCCCCTTCCCCACTCCCATGTTCATTATTATAGTCAAGGAATTTTCAAGCATAACACATTTATTACAGTAAATATATTTGTACTCATTTCATTTAATTTTAAATTCCTGAGAAAGAATTCTACATCCATCGTATTTATTAATTTCTTTTGCAGTTCTAGTGCCTGGTATGTGTCTGTTGGATTGGAAATTGTTTATTCCTACTGAATAAAACATTAGCTTTTTGGTGTCTCCTATTCGGAAAAGTAATTCAATCTAAGCAAGATACTTTTTGAACACAATGGGCCATAACTCAAAGGTATATTAATTTTTGTGTGAATTTTTTTATAGTTTAGTTCTATTTATGTCAAGCATCTCTTTTGCATTCAGTCTTTAAGCATGCATTGTATAAATATTTCAGGTACTTATATAAGATACAGGGGTAAATCAATGTCACTTTGACTGTCTATAAAAATGAATTCAGGGAAGATTTCTTGACTACTCACTGGCCCACTGCTAGAAGAGCTAACATGAAGATAAGATACAGAATGTGAATACCTATAGTCCTTATCATTAATCTTGTTGGAACTGAGACTTCAGTCCAACTTCAGTCAGCTCAACTTCAGAGATACATAGTTTGTTAAATTCTCTCACACAGAACCTTCAGAATCAGTAAGGTACTTTCCCATATGCATTGCATGTAAATACTAAATTACCTGGCATTTTTGTAAAAGTCTATTGTTTTTATTCTGAAACAATAAAGGAGACCAATATCAGGTTTCCCCAAATCTATATCAAGTATTAGTTTTCTTAAGGACTGAATACAACTTTATAAGTGAAATTTCCTGGCGCCAGTGGGAAGGAAACACGGAAGATGCAACAAATCCACATAGGAGTTTATTAGAGAGGGTGTGCAAGGGCTGGGGAGTCAGTGTGCAGAGAAAGGGAGAAAGATGGCGCGTCCAGCCTTTAAAAACTGCCTGGCACATGTACACATGGGGCTGATATGGCTACATTATACACAGATGATGGGTCTCACACATGCACGCAAGGGCTTAGCTGAATCATACGTGTATGATGTAATCCTCACATGCATGCAAGGGCTTAGCTGAGACATACATGGATCACTCAGGGCCCTTTAACATCCCCCGGGGTGGGGGGATTAGGCACTTCTTTCTGAGGGCTTGTATGTACATGCATGGCCCCTAGAACACAGAAGTATCAGCCTATTGTGGCTGAAATCATTACATTCCACCCTTTAGTTTATTAAAAAATTTGGGGCGTTTGTGGTCTTTAATGGGTGGGAATAGGGCATTGTCTCTTGTGACTGCTTCCTGCTGATTAGAGAGTTGAGATGCTTGACCACATCCTGGATTAGCTGATTACTTTTGTGTTTTTCTGGGCTTTGTGGAATTGGCTGGCTGGCAGCTTGGACCTCACAAGATGCTGGAAAGGCAGAAAATTATGTCTGGAAAAAAAATTGAAATCCTGGTGATTAAGAGAAGAGATTCCCAAGACATAAAATAGAGTGGTTTTTTTTTTTTTTTTTTTTTTTTTTTTTTTTTTTTTTTGCGGTGGAGGAGGGAATCTCCCAGGGATTTCCTAGACGAGGAATGATAAGGGAAGACTTAAATGATACTTATTCTGGGTGAGTCTGGTCAATTTACGTAGGTCCAATTGGCTACCTAGGGCTTATGAACAAAATGTTTGTAAAGAAATAAATTTTAGACATATTTAAAGCTTATGATTATGTAAATATAGTGTTGGAATGGAAGGTGGTGGAGAGAAGAGAGGACAAGAAGAGGTAATTATTAGAAAGGGAAATTATTAGACCTCTTCATATTTTATCTGAAGCAAATCTTTGTTTTCCTTTAGCATCATGGTATTACCTTAACATCCAGGAGACACTGCTGCAGTCAGTGATAAACCTGTTATTTTAAAGTCTGTTGTGAGTTTTTGGAGTTTGGGGCTATGGAGTTTGGGGTTGTGAATGTCCCCAAACTCGTTAGTGTTTCTTACCACCTGGATTTTTGGCAATCCTAGTACCTCTGGCTGTATGTTTAATGATGGTCCCTGTAATAACAGCTGAGTAGTTAACTGGAAATTTAAGCATGACATTGGAGATTTAGAGAAGTTGATAAAGCAGATAGGAGAAAGAGGAAGAGGGATTGTATTGGAGTTTTTGGCACAGGAGAGTTGAGTACAGTGATGAGACTTTTATTTTTCTGAACTGGAGAAAGGGCACTGATCTTGGTGCCCTCTGGAACTTAAGGGAGCAGGGCCCTGTTTTAGTTACCATTTATGAGGAAGTATCTTGAGCTGGAAGAGTAAAAGGTTTAAGGTGGGAAATTGTGAATCTAATGAGGAAATCCCTCGAGCGTGGCAGCTGTGGGAGTTACAAGAATTACTTTAAAGGTGCCCTGCCATTTAGGGAAAAGGGTGAGGGGTGTTGGTCTGGGGGAGAGAATAATACCTGACCCCCTATTTTAGTCTGCAGTGGGCATAAATCAGCACATGGTTGAGGTAATGAGTAGTCGGTAAAATCCCATAATAGGAAGTGAAGATGGGATAACAGCAGAATAAGCAGATGATCAGGAAGTTTAGAGGTTTTGGGTGAGAGGCCAGGGGTTATAACCAGCTACCCATTCATGAGTTCAGAAAGCAAGATGAAAAGGAGGCTTTGGGGGAGAGCCCTAAGCCTAAGAAGGGTCAGAGGCAAAAGTTTTAAACAGTTGAGGTGAAGCTCCTGTGACATCTTAACAAGAACATTTTTAAGGAACGGTTAGTTTGTTCTACCTTCCCTGAAGACTGAAGGTGGTATGGGATATGAAAATGCCAGGGAATGTTAAGAGCTTAGACAAAATTTGAGAAATCTGGGCCATTATCTGACTGAAGAGAAGTTAGGATTCTAAACTGGGGGATAATTTCCTGGATAAGAACATCAGAAACTGTCTGGGCCCTCTTGTTAGTGGTGGGAAATGCTTCAATACACCCAGATATGGTATCCACCAAAACCAAAAGACATTAAACTCTTCTGACTGTGGGCATATGAGTAAAATCAAGCTGCCAGACAGTTCCTGGAAGGAATCCCTGGCCTGGTGGGTAGGAAAAGGGAAGCTATGGTATTTGATTTTGGGATCTGACTTTTGACAGATTTTACAAGAGGCAGTTATAGTTTTTAAAAATTCTAAGTCCTCAGGGGTGGGTTGGAGATGAGCCTTGACAAAATGAAACAGAGCTTTACTATTAGGATGAAAGAGCTGATGTAGGTAGGGCTGAATTTGGTGGGTGTCAGGGAGTGTCTGAGAGAATGTGGACTGTACTGTATGAGCCCCCTGAGATGACTGAGGTAGGCTTGGGCTCTGGAATGCTGCCGTTTTAGCTGCTTGGTCAGCCCAGTTATTTCTTTTGAAAATAATGGAGCTCTTGGTCTGGTGAGACTGACAGTGACTAATTCCTATAGCTTTGGGGAGATGGGAGGCTTTTAACAAGTCTGTAATAAAACATGAGTTAGTTATGGATCCCCTTTTTATTGTGAGAAGCCCACATTCCTTCCAGATAGCTGCGTGGGACAGGAGGATATGAAATATGAAAGGCATATTTGCAGTCTGTGTAAACATTTAAATATTGCCCCTTTGCTAACTAGAAGGCACAGGTAAGGGCTATTAACTCAGCCTGCTGATTAGTGGTATGAGCAGGGAGTGCTTGTGCCTCCACTACCACAGTATCTGATACTATGGCATAGCCTGCTCTATGGGTCCCTTCACATAAAAAGGAGCTGCCATCTGTGTACCAGGTATAAGTGCTCTGGGACAGTTTGCCCTCCTGTATATGTGAGAGGTGGGGCAGTAGATCCTCTAAGGTTTCTATGCAGGAATGAAATGGGGAATAATTGATGTTAGGTTGAGATAGGAGATTTGAGATATTAACATATCCCTCCTCTGTTAGATAGAGGAAGAAAGGACAAGTTAAACCTGGGAGATGAAGATTTAGGGCTTGGATAAGAGCTTGTTGAGGTCTCTGGAACGGTTTAGTAATGGAATGGAGAAAGGGCTCATGCAGAGAGCTGAGAGCTGCCTTGTATAAGGGGCAGGCAAGGAGAGAAAAAGAGGAGAACCTGGAACGCAGAAAGTCAGCTATTCCTAGGAACAAGAAAACCTTTTCTTTTGTGGAAGGAATTGAAAGGGACTGAATTAGCTTTTTTCTGTCTAGGGTGATAGTTTTTTTTTTGGTTGGGGTAATAGTTAATCCCAAGTAAATGACCTGAGAGGTAGACAGTTGGGTCTTAGCAGAAGAGATTCTATAGCCCTTTTGGGACAGGAAATTTAAAAGAGGAGAGGTATCAGTTTTGCTGATCTCCAATGATAGACTAAAAAGTAAAATATCATTCACATACTGTCTGAGTTTAGACTTAGCGAGAGAGAGTGAGAGAAGATCAGAAGCTAAAGCTTGACCAAACAGGTGTGGGTTTTCCCAGAATCCCTGGGGAAGGATAGTCCAGGTGATCTGTGTGGAGAGGTGAGTGTCAGGGTCAGTCCAGGTGAAGGCAAAGATGCTTTGAGATTGAGAACTGAGAGGAAGAGAGAAAAAAGCCTCCTTGAGATCTAGAACTGAAAAAGTGGGTGTGAATTCCTTAGCAGGATCCAGAGCAGTAGCTGAAGAAATGGGGGTAGGAAATGGAGGGATGGTGTTAGGAGCTAAAAAAACATGAGTAGGAGCTGAAGTGATGGTGGTAGGAGCTAAAAGAACAGGGGGAGGGACTGAAAAGATGGCAGTAGAAACTAAAGGAACAGGGGTAGTGACTGGAAAAGTGGGGGTAGCTGCCTGCTGAGGTCGAAAAGGTGTGGGTTCATTAGCTGGGTTCAGAGCAGAAGTGGAGGTTTCTCCCAGTCCAGATGGCATAGCCAGGAACATGTGAACAGGCGAACAAGTTGCAAAGACAGAGGGTTTAGGATTAGAGCTTAGGGAGTAAAAGACTTGGATATAAGGAGACACCTCCCATTTGCCTGTGTGCTGATAGCAGTTCGAAAGCACCCATAAAATATCGGTGGTATTGGGTGGCCACTTTACATTGTTATCTAAATTGTAACGAGGCCATTTCTTTCAACAAAGATGGACAAGTGTGGGAATCTGTAAATAGAGCATTAAAGCCTGGGTTTTCAGGGCCTAAAAGAAAGCATCTCAAGTGGGAGCTGGATTGATGGTCTTGGATGGTTTGCTACCCATAGCTGAAACTGTAAAAATGCGTGAAAAAACGGCAATACCACAAGGCCTATAATGGGATGTCTCCCCCTACAGGCAGGGTGTAAATTGGTGGTGAACACGGCAGGACCCTGAGGGAGAGCACAGGTGGGGTACTACAGCCTGACTGGACCTGGTCGGGATGACTCAGAAGTCAGAGAGGCCAGAAGTCACTCTGAGTGGCCTTTCACCGCAGGGAAGAAAAAGAAAAGAAAGGAGAGGAAAGGAAAGGAAAGGAAAGGAAAGGAAAGGAAAGGAAAGGAAAGGAAAGGAAAGGAAAGGAAAGGAAAGGAAAGGAAAAGAGTGAAAAAAGAATCTAAGGAACCCTGGGCCCCCAGTCACAGGAGGACCAGCTCTGGGCTGTCCAAACACAATTTTAGCTAAGGGAAGCAATCCAGAGATGAATGTCAGTGAAGGTCTCAACTGTAGCCTTAAAGACCATGATTGGAGGCTGTCCCCTCGTTTCTAGGAACACCAGAAGATTTCCAGGAGCTCAACAGTCAATTCCTCAGATTTGGAGAAATGGTTAAGCAGGCTAGAATGGGGGAACTCACCAGTTGAAGCCAGGGGTATGTGTAGAAATCATGCTCAGGCATATGGAACATATGGTTGTGGAAAAAATATCTGTTTCTAAATCCTGACCTGAGGAGAGGGGCTTGGGGCAGGAGAGCCTCCCAAGTCTCAGAGCACCAATGAAATTACCTGGTGTGAGTGAGAAGGAAACACGGAACATGTAACAAACCCACTTAGGAATTTATTAGAGGGGACTGCACAAGCCTGGGGAAGTCAGTGTGCAGAGAGAGGGAGGAAGATGGCGCATCCAGCTTTTAACAGCTGCCTAACACACGTACACAGAGGGTTGACATGGCTGTGTTATAAGCAAATGATGGGGCTCGCGAATGCACGCAAGGGCTTAGCTGAGTCACACATGATTATGTAGGGCCCTTTAACATCCCCGGGGTCCATTAGCAACTTCAGCCGGAGGGCTTGTCTGCACCTGCATGACTCTTAGAACCCAGAAGTATCAGCCTTATGTGGCTGAAATCATTACTATAAGTACACATGAATGCTAAGCTATGATCAATGTATATCATCAAATGAATATAAATCATAATAATTCATACATGTATTTGTTATTATGGACAAGCTTAGAGAAATAAAATTGTTTTGGATTATAACAATAAACAGTTGAAAGAATTATATTAAAGAGAAGTCCTGTCTAAGTAGAATGTGTATAAATAGCATATGACAGGGAGTTGGACACTATTGCCAATTTCAGTTCTTTATGATAAAGGGGTGTTTCTTGAGTTACTCGCATCTCTGCTCTTCATTTGTGTTGAGACAAGAAATCGGGCTCCTCTGACACAGTAGGGTTCATATTCAGTGAGGCAGAACACTGCTGGATTTGACATATGTACAGGAAAAGCTGAAATGGCTTTCTTGGGAGGCCTGCTTAGCTCTGTTTACTCTTCTGATCAGCTTCATTCAATACTTATAACAACAAAGGGGTTAGGATATTTATGTGTTTTATCGGAATAAAAGAGTCTACACCATGCACCATACTGAGAAGTGGATGGGGGTGAGATGGTGGAGATGTTGGAGTGAAAGAAGGGAAGGGAGGGGAAATTGGGGTTAGTATGTAAAAATGAAAAGAAAATTAAATTTAAAAAAGGACAAAATAAATTGAGGAAAGTAAGTAACATTATATATATGTACATGTATCTTTGAGTATAATAAGTAGCCAAACATTTGTATATGGAAGAAAAGAGCATGCTATTCAGATATGTTTCATTACTTAAAGGCATTAAAGGTGAGCATTACTATCACAGCAAAATTTCACAGTTAAGTGAAAAAAAAATTGTCCCTCTTCAAGCAGAGAAGCAGCCTATATTTGGATATTAAAATTCTGGTCTAAAAATAAATAAATTTCCATTCTATAAGCTTTTCAGGTTATGGAATTTTGTTAAGGCAGCCTATGCAGTACAATAAAGGTTTGGCACTGAGAATAAACACCTAAAAATGGGAGGTTGTTGGGAATTCAATAGTGGATGGGAGGAGTTAAGAGGTCTGAGGTGCATGCTGGTATCAAATGAAAGGGCTGGCTCATGTAGGTTCTGGGGTTGAGAAATTTAGATCCAGAAAAGGAAATAAGATACTGCCTGTCTGACACCAAAGATTTAAGAAACAGGACTTGCGTGCATGATTCAAATTTAAACCTGGGTCCAGAAATGAAGGCAAAAACCAGTGTGAGAGCCCAGACAGTCGCCCACACAGAGCAGAGTCTTTGTTTTCAGGCCTTCACTGTAGCTCCAGACTAAACACATTTGACGGGGACACTCATACCGAGGATAGTCTGCCTTAAAATGTCTGTAGGTTCAATTGAAAATTTCATTCCAAAACACTCTCAAAGATACAACAGAAATGAGCCAAAGAGAGACTTTGACCCAGAGACTCTTTGATTGACCAGCTGACAAAAATAATTAACAACAAAAGAGGGTACTTGTCTCTGTGGAATAAGGAATAAATACAGCTAAATTGTTCAGGGAGCATTTTTTCTTTGGTTATGGGAGCATCTCAGCACAGAAGAATATAAAGGAATTGCAAGCTATGAGCACAAGGAAGACTCCTGTGGAGGAGAAAAGCTGAGGGCAATGTTGAAGGTGTCACTGAGCTAAAGCTGGAACATAGTGAGAGCAAATACCAATGATTAAGTCGGGACAGTGAGACGATCCGATTCCTTAGACACACCGTTCCTCTCTTCCTATTGCTGCGACCCTTTAATACAGCTCCTCATGTTGCCGTGATCCCCTAACCATAAAATTATTCATTGTTACTTCATAACTGCAACTGTTATGAATTGTAATGTGAACATCTGATACACAGGATATCTGATATGTGACCCCCAAAAGGGTCATGACTTGTAGGTTAAGAATGGCTGCCTTAGAGCCTTCTTCACTATTGTAGTTTAAATTTTGCTCTCTTCATACGTGAAATTAATAAGAATGACAAACACTAATCATATGTGGACTGGATAATTTCCAAGGGAGACACAGAAATGAGGGGAGAAGAAAGAAAGACAGAAATAACGAAGGGAAGGAAGAGGCAAATGGGTGAGAGAACAGGGGGAGAAATAGGTAAGAAAGTCAGAGGAGCAAGGTGCAATAACAGCTAGAAATCAGACAGCACTACAGAAGGAGAGTATAGGATAATAAGTGTAAAAGGCCAATGGTGTTAAGCAGAAAAAAGAGTAATAACATAGGTCGAGAGTAGCATGGTATAAAAAGCGATTTGAATTCTCTTAAAAAATGAATTTTGAGAAAATTTGCCAAGGAATTGAAATGAAGGACAGATAAGAGTAGAGAAGAGTGAATCAGTGAAAGCCTAAATATTAGTCTTGATTTTAATTGTTTTTTTCATCTTTTAAATCTATAATCTGGTAATCAGTATAAATGTTATGCACATCCAGTTTTAAGGTAGGAAACATATTCACATGCATGCTACCCATTTCTCCCTTCAGTGTACATCCTCAAATGTGAACTTCTTCCCAGTAATTTCCCTTCCTCCATATCTCATTGTTATTTTGTAAGAGAACAAAATATTTATAGCAATCTATTAAGAATGCTATACTCAGCTGTGCAGTGTTGGTGCATGTCTTTAATCCCAGCAGGCGGGAGACTGAGGTACGTGGTTCTCTGTGAGTTCGAGGCCAGCCTGGGCTCTAGAGCATGTTCTAGGACAGACACCAAAGCCACACAGAGAAACCCTGTCTCTAAAAACAGAAGAAGAAGAAGAAGAAGAAGAAAAAGAAGAAGAAGAAGGAGAAGGAGAAGGAGAAGGAGAAGAAGGAGAAGGAGGAGAAGAAGAAGAAGAAGAAGAAGAAGAAGAAGAAGAAGAAGAAGAAGAAGAAGAAGAAGAAGAAGAAGAAGAAGAAGAAGGCTGTACTCATTACATTTTTAGGTACAGACATTAAGTAAGAACAAAAGCGTAAATCTACAATTTGGTGAACTTCACACTAGGACAATTGAGGGTACAGGTGAAAACAAAAACATCACTACAAAAATGAAAGTTTATCTTTTATTAAAAATGTGCTTTATATTTTCTAATTCATGAGTAAATTAAAGTTTCACACATGTACAGGTGCCATGCATACATCCACACACATATAAAAATACCTTCTCCCACAAAACATACGCCTGGCTACAATTGTTTCAAAGATATCAAATATATACTGAGCAAGAAACCTTAAGGAAGCTGGGCATGTTGCAAGCATTTAATCTCAGCAGTCTAGAGGCAGAGGCAGGTAGATCCTTGAAGCTGAGGCTAGCCTAGACTACAAAGTGAATTCTAGGACAATCAGGGTTTCACAGAGAAAATATGTCTTGAAAAAACAAAACCAAAAATAAAATAAAATAAAAAAGAAAAACAAAAGAGAAATGTGGCAAGAATTGGGACCCATGTTAATATGCAAGTATTAAGAAAAGAAGATGGATTTATAGTGACATAAAAAACATATTAAGACCTGCTTAGACATAGCATACAGACTCTCAATTAATTTTTATTGGTGTAGAGAGATACAGGTCCAGTAAAGGTTCACATAATTGGGAAATAAACTCAGAACTACATTTTCAGGTATGTCATTATGTAGTTCATGTTACCACAAAATATAATCTAACGAAAACATGTAAATCTGACAGGTTGAATATTCAAAACAATTTATGTGGAAATTATACTGCCAAATACCTGATGATTAAAATAATAACACGGCCACTCTCTAGTAGAATATCTGATTTAAAACCAATAATTTTTTTTCATGACTAGAGAATAAGTTGTTTGGAAAAGCTCAAACCCGGGTATGAAATGGTAATTTTTTACTGAAGATTATGTAATAGTAGATTTTTTTTTATACTGGAAAGTTAAGAACGGATATCACAATACTTAACTCTGTGTCCAAGGTGCTTAGATACTCCATTTCTTTGAGATCTAATCAAAGACAATACCATGGCAGAAGTAGTACATGTATAATTATAGTACTTGTGAAGAAGGTAGAAGCTGGCTCAAACTAGACTCTAGATTCCAGAGTTTCCTGATGGAATTTCTGCTAAACCTTAATGGCTTGACCTAAGAGAAGCCGTCAGTGTTGGATAACACACACTCCAGCCCCTGTTTGGAGTGAGCAGGACTGGAAGCGAGTTTTCTGAGATGGAAAGTTGCAGGACGGTATAAAATTTGAAACGTTGTAATTATTTAACTGTGTATAATTTTTCAGAACACAGCTGTCATGTGATTACCACCGATCTTAATATGTATTATTTATGCATGCTTGCCCTGTTTAATAGCCTGCATTGACTTTATATAGGTTGAGATACGAGTCTGACTCACAGCTTACATGATACTCACACTTTGAGCAAACTTTTGTCCAGTTCTGTTGCTCTGAATGCCAGCAATGAGATTATCCAATCTTGTCTTTAATTGCACGTTACAATTCAGATGTTGGAAGCCCAGACTAGAGTCAGGAAATCTTGTTTGGCTCTGCATTGACTGTATGCTTTCACAGAAAGAAAACATTTTATTTTGCTTTTAGGTGAAATAAATCAAAGAGATTTGTCAAAACGTATCATTGCCTTGAAATCTTATGTCCTACGACACAATCTTTAAGTGATTAATCATTCCAAAACAGTGCTCAAATAATGTTTATGCTAAAAAATAAATTATTTTAATTTTGGCTCATTGGTTGTTTCTTTATGTATGAAATATATTTGATGCCTGTGCTTATTTACATATGAGATCAAACTCGAAGATAAAATTATGGGAAGTAGATGAAATGAGTTGGTGCACGGTGCATTTCAATTAAAATTAGTGCTGACTTTGATGTTTACTGGGGAAAATTTTCTGTTAGATTTCAGTTAGTGTGGAAAATTGGACCTTGCTATGATCTCTATAGTATCCAAGCTCCAGACAGGCGTATGGACCTCCCCATCTGTCAAATATCATGCTCTTTGGTTCGGAACATATTCCTTCCTTTGGAGCATTGTGTTTGAACAGATGGAATGGCCTGTTTGTAGATAAAATTAACAATGCATTTCTGTATATATTAGTGCGCTCTAGTTTTCATAATTTTTTTCCCTTGTGGTATTAAAAACACAAATTACGTGTGTTGTCTAAAAAAGAAAGTGTTTAAAAATGCTGAGCTCAGAAAACTCAAAATAACTCTGCCGGAAATGTAGTGAACACTAGAGGTTTCAGAAAAGAATTCCACAAAGTATTTTTGGATGCTTTAAATATAGTGAAGAACAACAATTTTTAGGTTGCAATTTCTGAAATTGTGTAAACTACATTATCACAACAGCTCGCAGTAGTATGATTTATTTATTTATTTTTATTAAAATGCCATTTTTACATATTATCTACTGCAAGTCCTCTAATAAAAAATAATCTAAGACTTCCATTTGATAGAAATAGATAACATCCAGCACTTCAAAAGGACAAGCATCAAACCCATGAAGGAAACAAGGAACAAATAAAGAATTTAGCCATGGCCTACTTTTGATTCATTTCTTCCTAAAGATGCACAGCACACTTGTACATAAAGTGTAATTGTTGTATATATGTAGTTGTTCCTGTTTGTTTCTCTTTCAGTGCCCATCACCCAGTTTCCAATTAAATATTCAGAGACTTACTCTTTCTCATGAATGCCTGACCTTAACTTGGCTTATTTCTAGCAAGCTTTTCTTAACTAATTATTCTGACTGCATTTTGTCTCTGGGTTTTACCTTTCTCTGTTCTATATATGTTCTATATAGATGTTCTTTACATCTTACTGCATAGCTGGTTCCTCCCTTCTATGTGTTCTCTCTGCCTGACAATCCCGCCTATTTCTCTCTGCTGGCTAGCTCTTGCACACTCGCCTCTTTATTAGAACAATCAGGTGTTCCAGATAGGCAACGTAACCCTGTTTTACAGAGTTAAACAAATGCAGTATACATAAATGTAACACATATTTGTATTATTAAACACAGCATAAAAGATTGTAACATCTTTAACTGATATCTGATATTTCCAAACACACACACACACACACACACACACACACACACACACACACACACATCACAAGGATATAAATATATTCTGAACAAAAATCTAGCTCTGTTTTCATTCTATTTTATTTCTTAAGGAAACCCTATTTTCCTATGTATAGTCCTTTGAGAGGTTGCAAGATTTTCCACAGTATACAGTTTGTATACTCAACAAAAATGTACAATAGCCAGGCAGTATATTTTTTGCTTAAGGGCTTGAAATGCTTGAATTAATTTCACAGCCTTATCCACTAACGAGTAGCCTTCTATTTACAAGAGTGCACTTACAAAACACCACTTTGAGATATGATGGATGATTCAGTGTAATTTTCTTTGTTAAACTGGTTCCATAAACTTGATTAGAAATACTTGAATGTCTAATTGTGACCAAATTGTGCTCATGAGGCCTTAGGAGGCTTACGGTATGATTTGTAATTTATTCTGTCAAAGTTGAAAAGCATTTTTGGCACAAATCCTTTTGTAGTCTTACATATATATAATATATTTTATATATATGTGTGTGTTTGTGTACACACATATATAATTTCTGTAAAGGAGACAGAGCACTACACAAATGTTAGCTATGAAGTAAATTCCATATGATTGAGAATTAACTCTGTAACAGTCTTTGTTGTGATTTGTGGCTCCCGGAAAAGTACCTTAACTACCCTTTCTGCAAGTTTATTTGCATATAACATGCTACAATTATCATGCTCTTATATATATTGTATACATATATACTATGTTATATGTGTATTACATATTTTTCAGTTTAATACAGGCATAATGTGCATATTGTAAGTTTTTAAGAGTTTAAAAATCTGATAAAAGTTGAAATTCAGTATTAATATATTTCAGAAATGATTATTAAATAGGAACTTCTTGTTCATTTCACACCGAAAGAGGATTCAAATGCCAGTCAATAATATGGTCATCACTTGCTAACAAGTCAGTGTATGAAGTTCATTTAACAAATATATTCTCTCCATCGAAGCATGTTGTGGCCGTCATCAACCTACCTCTATTAAATTGTTACTGCTTCTTCACAGCACTCAAACATCGAGCTGAATTAATTACCATTTTTGCATATTTTATCATCTTATGTATTTTTATTTTATTCTTTTGTAAGTGTTTATGTCTCTTTCTTCTGTAATAAGTATATATTCAGGAATTTTTTGACTTAAAATTTTTGAGTCCTAATTTAGAATATAAAAGTGCCTGTAAGTAGGGCTGAAGAGATGGCATTTTCTCTCTTGCGGATGACTTGAGTTTAGTTCCCAAGCCCCTGTTCCTCCAGTCACAGAGGACCTGACTCCGTCTCCTGAATTCCAGGAGACCCTGCTCTTCCTTAGAGTAGTTATTTACACTTGGACATGTTCTCACACACACACCATAAATAAATACTGTTCATAATAGGATTGACTAATCCTCACAAATGCTTCCATTAAATTTTAGAGTCTAGTATTTTGGTGGCTATTTCATGTTAACGAATTTGAAGCATTGGTCTAATTTTGTCTTTCATCTGTCTCTTCTCCCCCTCAACCACTGGCTTTCTGCTTATTTCTCTAATTCCTACCCCATAGGATGGGTTTGTTTTATGGCGACATAAATAAAGCCATGGGAAGGAAGTTTTTATAAACTTAACTGAAATGGAAATTACTTTTGCAACTTTCCTACATTGACATTTATGGATTTATACTTCAGAAAAGTAGCTTCAGGTTGCCTGTCTTTGAAATGATTTGAGGAATACAGTCATTGTCACAACTTTCTTCCTTGTCTCAGCCTAGAATAATGTTACAGACTCGGGGCATATTGTTAGGAGAATTGAATTCAAGCATGGGCTGATCCATGTGCTCTGTTGTTGCAGTCTCAACACTAAATTCCCACCTCTGTTACACTGAGGTAAATCAGTAACTGAAAATAACCTTCCACCGTATTCCTTTCATGACTAACAATATCGTAATGGGAACTTAAAACTTACCAAAAGGGCACAACTCAGTTTTGATGAAATAAATTTTTAAAAATGTAAATTATGGTCAATAGGGACTTAGGCAGTAGAGACTGGAGAAATTCAGGTAAGCAAAGCAAACAGAACCTCAGAAGCTCTCTTAGAGTTGGTAACTTTTAGCAGGTATACATATGCAAGTGTGCATGGACAAATATAACACAGGAACTCCATACTCCAAAAACATTAAAACATAATTGCTTTGAAATATTATATAAAACTATACAATGAGAGAATATTTGGCAAATCATCATAGTGTTTTCCCTTAAGCCTTTAGCCACTACAATGCATTTTAGCATGGATTTTAGTGTTACTGATTTTCAGTGATGTCAAAGATAGGTCTTGAGGACAAAAGTGTTAAATATACTTATCAAATATCACACGACCTTGTGATATTTTTCACATTGTGACAGTTGCCCATAATTCCAGCACTACGTTCTTTATATGGAGGAGTATTATGGACTTCCAGCCAGCCTGAACTATCTTGCAACAACTGTTTTACATTTTGACCAACAAATATCCTTCACAGCTCTGGAATTTAAAAGTGAAGTTTTAGTGATTTTTATGCCAACTCTTAGAAATACATATCTATAGCATTTGGGTTTTCTTGTTTCATTTGTGCCTTCTCCTTTGAAGCCAGACTTCTTCTCACTGGTACGGCACATCCAGAGTATAACGGTATTTGACAGTAGATACACAGCCTCATCAAATCACTTATCTCCCCATGCTTCTGCAGCAATATCGGGGAATCTGAATAAATCACATTTCAGAGAGTACAGCTGCTCTCAAACAGCATAACTAATAAATTGCCTTGACTGGAAGAGAGCAAGTAATGTCTTGCATTTATAATGTGTGACAGCTGATGGTCCAATCCTTGATGGGAAGCAGTCACCATAGCTAATTACAACCTGAAAAATTATAGCCACTCTTCATGCTAATAATTAGTAAACACCTACTGGTGATTTCTCAGAAAAAAGTAGATTGCCATACCATTAATACGCGGCTCTATTTACGGGACCATGTGCCTGTTTAATTTTGGTTTTTATCTTTGTCACAATTATAGTTACCTGGATATCATTTTAAAATATCACTGATACTAGGAAACTCCATAACAAAGTAATATGGCCACAGCATAGAATTATTTGAAAGGATTTGATATGTATTTTTTTATCAGTGTAAACTAACATTTATTTTCCTTACTGAAGAATAAAAAATTCAAAATTTGAAAGTTGGCTATATGCTCTCCCTTCCCCTTCTCCTTGCTTATGTTCTTTTTTTTTTTTTGAAAAAATTTCTGCCTCCTTCCTGCCTCCCATTTCCCTCCCCCTCCCCCTCCCCCGACTCCTCTCCCTCTTCTTCTACAGTCTGAAGAGCAGTCAGGGTTCCCTGTCCTGTGGGAAGTCCAAGGTCCTTCATCCTCCATCCAGGTCTAGGAAGGTGAGCATCCAAAAAGGCTAGGCTCCCACAAAGCCAGTACATGCAGTAGAATCAAAACCCAGTGCCATTATTTTTGGCTTCTCATCAGCTGTCATACTCCGCCATGTTCAGAGAGTCCTGTTTTATCCCATGCTTTTTCAGTCCCAGACCAGCTGGCCTTGGTGAGCTCCCAATAGATCAGCCCCACTGTCACAGTGGGTGGGTGCACCCCTCGTGGTCCTGACTTCCTTGCTCATGTTCTCCCACCTTCTGCTCCTCATTTGGACCTTGGGAGCTCAGTCCGGTGCTCCAATATGGGTCTCTGTCTCTGTCTCCATCCATCGCCAGAGGAAGGTTCTATGGTGATATGCAAGATATTCATCAGTATGGCTATAGGATTTTGGATAATTTTAGTTGGAAGAAAAATTATGAGGAAGATTACTTGAGTTCTGCACTTTCTACCGTTTATGTAACATTGTGTTATATATTTAGAAATTAAATCCCATTTCTTTGTTATTTTATTCTATTCCATATTAAATGTTCCTTAAGAAAATGCCCGATGGAGCAATTATGGGTAGACAATAAACCTGCTGATACTTTGCTCCAGAAGATCCGGACGCTGGACATCTGTGTGAGCAGAGGTGCCAAGGAGCCTGGAGCACAGGAAGCATAGCTGGGCTCGCCTCACCCGTGTTGGCCACAGAGCTACGAAAGCTAGGGTTCTGCCATCACCCAATTGCATCAGGCCCCTCCTCTGGTTTGACCGGTCAAGCAGAAGCATTCAGTTATGAAACCGCCGTTGCTATGTAACATTGGTAAACAAAAGCATGCTTGTTCTTCCTCAGGCATAACTGAAGATTCATTGATCAAATCATGCTCACTGCGCACGTGCACGATAAGTGTTGCGGTCTTCCTTAGCTTTATTATAAGCATATCCTGCAAGGTCTCCATTGATCCCTCAAAGTTGGTGGATTCCTGTTTTTCCACACAATATCTTGCTTGATGCTTCTTTGGGATGGAGGGGTGCAATTATTCATTATAAAATCGTTTTCTTGAAAAATAAAAGGAATTATTTGAAAGACTAGAGTTAAAAATACTTAGCTAGATGTATGTTTTAATGGGGGACAACTTGGTAGTGGAGATAAATTGGTCTGCTCCTCCCTGGCAAAAACCACCTCTTTTGACCCTAGCATTTCTTCAGCTGCCTCCCTATAGTTTTTGTGTAGTGCTGAGGTCTGGTGGGTTTGTCTCCATCCAGTTTGGCATGTCTATCATTATACATTTTTCAGCTCATGTTTGAGCAATCAAGCTGGTGAGATCTATGGATTTAGCTTCTGATGTTAAAAGAAAAAACAGTCTCACAATAAAACCTGTGATTCTCTGGTTCTTACAAGGTCTCTGCCCACTCTTCCACAATATTTCCTGAGCTTTAGGTGCAAGAGTATTTTGTAGATGTATCCACTGGGACTAGTCTCTACAATTTTACATTTTGATTGGTTTGTGTTTTCTGTAATGGACTCTATTACAAGGAGAAATTTCCTGTATAGGAGGTGGTGGAAAATATACTTATCTGTGGCTATAACGAAAATATTTAAGGATTAGTGTAAGAGATTATGCTGGGTTAGTAAATTAGTGGTTGTATATTCTCCACCAATAACCATGAGTTCACTAGAACTGACTGGTTAGGTAGCAGGCTTTCTTGGACCACCACCCTGCAAATCATGACAGAGACTTCTTTCTGTCATGACTTGCTTGACCTTATCTTAATCTTATCCTACTAGTTTTTCCAATTTAATTTAATCTTCTCTTCATCTATGTTTTGCCTCATGACTTTTATCTTTTTTTTTCCTTTCTGTATGAGCTACATTCCCACTTCCATCATGGCTGACTGGCTGGTGGCTGCCTGACCCCAGGTGTCTCCCTTGTTCTCTACCACTGTGCCTAGATTTCTCCACCTACTTATTCTCTCTGCCTGCCAGCTTAATCTACCACGAAACTGCCTAGTTATTGGCCATACTTCCTGTTATTAGACCATTCAGGTGTCTCAGACAAGAAAATTAAAACAACACATCTTCACATAGTTAAATAAACTCAGATAAACAAATGAAACACACCTTTTCACAGTTAAAGTACGTACACAGTCCTCCCACAACAACCAGGAATGATTTTCCTCTTGTTGACTTGGTTTTAAGTCCAATTGGAGAGGTATTGCTTGCCACCAAAGTTGGTGTCACTACTATAGCCTTAGGGTTATTGTGTCATGAGGGTCATTGATGTGGTTCTTAGGCTTTATAGATAACACTATGCAGACTGAACAGTTTGTGTTTAGAAATATATGTGTATATACATATATTCAAGCAAAAATAATTAACAAAGAAAGAGGTTGTGAATTGTAAGGAGAGTGAGAATAGTCCATGGGAAGGGTTGAAAGGGAAAAGTGAAATCTTAAAACCCTAAAGTTATGTTATTATCTCAAAAATAAATAATATTAATTAGATATAATGTTAGATTTTATTTAAGTTGAATACATTTATACTTATATATCCATTACATATTTTATTATTTTTATAATGTCACAGAGGAGAATTGGTGGTGGTTAATACCTATAAAAATTCCTGTTTAACATATTGTGAACTGTTTTGAAACAGGAGAATTTGTTTTTTAATTAGTACATTCTGCTTGACATGAACATTCTGCAGTCATGCAATTCATTTCAAAGCTAAGTTTTAAAAAATCACAGTCAAGTGTGTAATTGAACAAAATAAAGTGACCAGAAATAAATATTTGTAACTAATTGTGTGAGTTAGAAACACATTGTGTTTTTAAGAAAGGAAATAATGTAAGGGATAAAAAGAGGTTTTCCAAGCTCACTATTAAATAAAGAAACATGGAATGGGAATAGAGGACGTGGATATGAATCAAAATGTGTCTTCTTCTATAGAGCCAGCGAGAACATTATTAACCATTGTGAAAGATTTTCAAGAACATACTTCTGTCATATTAAGACATCTTTACTTTCCAAATCATTTATTTCTAGGAGTAAATATTAGGGAAATAAAATTAATGCAGAAAGTATGAAAGATCTATCCCTAGTACTGTGGTGGCAGGGAAAAGATACAAGAAAATATGCACATGACAAAGGAAAAGTGGAACCTAGATGAACAATCACTGAGTGTGTTGTGTAACACACTGTGCAACTTGCTGGTCTTTGTCTTCGGTAGATACTTCAGATGAACTCAGCCCTTAGAACTAAAGTGGGATGTGCCTTGAAACACATTAGCAAACTTCTTGTTACTGGATTTCTCTACCTGAAATTCTGCAATCACAAACAGTGACATACTTGACAGGCAAGATCACAGGAGCATTGTTTTCTACACTGTGAACCTTTAATGTTGTCAACAGAATGCTACTGAGAAGATGAACTCCATGTTGGAGAATTGTGTGTGATGGGAATATGCCTCCCCGCCAAAAAAGAGGTCATAGCAAGTCTGTCATAGAAAGAACATGTAGAGAAGTCTTTGAATTCTCTGGACTGGCATTCTAACGGTGGCAAAGAAGACCAGAATTCTGACAGGAATAGGATCACTGGAAACAGTCATTAAGTTTCATAAAGAACTGAGTCCCCTTTGGGGATTGGGAGACAGGTTATGTACATTACAACTGACAAAAAAGATAACTGATGTTTTGTCCAACATCTAAGATTGTGTGGAAAACTGAGTATAAGGATGGTGGATGACGTGCTGTGGTAGAGGAAAGCTCAGGCAGCTCAGACAAACTGTCCCATGTGTGTTTAGTGTTAGTTACTTTCAATGGGTCTTGCACTGAAAACTAGGAGTAAAATCAGCATTTAAGTAATTAAATAATTAAAATAATTAAAAAATTAAAAATACACACGTTGGTCACAAAATCCCTTGTAAAGTTGGTATTGATAAGGCTTTGGTGCTTGAAAAAAAAATTAACCATATTAAAATAAGTTAAGCATGTTGCAGAGGGATAAGGAAGTTTCCTTGAGAGTAATGTCTCAGAAATCCACACAGCTCTCTCCTCCTCACAGGCGCCACAGCACAAAAGCGTGAGTTCATTTACAAAAATTTCCTTTCTTAATATCTCAAAATTAAAATGTATTCCTTTTTATACCATTTCTTCCCCTGTTTATCAGTGTCTCAAGAGATCAAAATATTGTATATCTTATTTCTTGTGGAATCTTGATTGAACAAATATGCATTAAATGACTGATTTAAGGGGTGATTGAATGTCACGTAAACAAAATAATAATGATGACAAAAATTAGTTTCATGTCCTCTTCTATTTTCATAAGCATTAGAGATGTAGGAGCTCTTGACCCTCAGCTATGACTTGGTCAACAAAGTACTTCTTGCAAAGGCATGAAAGCCTGAGTTCGGTTCCCAGAACCGAAGTGCAAATAAAGATATGCTTAATCTTAACCCAAGCTCTGAATAGTTGGAAAGAGTTGGAATCCAAGGTGTTTGATGGCCTGGTGGCATAGCCTACTTGGTGAGCTCCAGGCTTGAGAAGGTGCATGGCCCCGGAAGAATGACACTCGAATTCGTTCTCTGCATGCACAGAGGAGGGGAGAGGGGCTAGACCATTGAAACTACTTTTCATAAACACTAAATTGTCTATGTAATAATAGGACAAACACAGGAAGATTAAGTCACCAGACCGTGGAAATAAATAGAAAGAAGTCACTAAATACTAAAATGTCCAGCAGAGGGACATCTAGACTGATAGAACTCGACTGGTGGATTTAGTCCTGGAAAAGAAAGAAAACACTTTCTACACAAATCACTTCACCTAGTCTTCACCTAGTCTCACTTTGCAAGTTGAAATATATTTTCTTCCAAACACAAATGGGCTTGAACTGTTTTCATTCCGTGCAATATAAACAGTGGAAAGATCAGGCTCTGACCTTTAACAATTGCTAAAATCCACAAGTGAGATAAGGTGAGTGTATGAAATTGTTTGAGGCCTCAGGTACATAAAATATTCGGTATTTGACAGGCTTCCCTGTACGTGTCTCCACGGGGAACCACAAAAACACCTCGACGCATGAACGAGGAAAACAGACTCATCGCTCTTGTCTCCTCCAGTGAATACATGTTGTATACTACACAATGAGGACAACAGAATTTGTAGCCAAGCATGTAACTGAATGTAGGTAAGAAACTAGAAAAACAAAAATAAGAAAAGAGAATAAAAACCACGAGCTTTGGATGAGTATTAGTAACCCACGTCAAGCTCATTTTTACCTCTGGCTGGGGTAAGGAAACACTTTTCTGACCTTTGTACTGAAAGCACCTAGGTTTCGGGCTTTTTCAAAACCTAAGAGACCTTCACCCAGCATGCATTCACCATCACACATAGCAAGGATAAAATAACAGTAATGGGAAAAATCTTTGGGAGCTGTAGGAGACATGTTCTCCCTGAACACCACCTCAGGAATGGTAAAGCTAAACTAACCAGAAAGGTCGAAATATGTGAGGAAACGCGTTTTTCCAAATTTAATGATAGACACCAACCCCAAATCCAAAACCTCTAAAACTAAAAATGAAGATTAAATCAAAGAGAAATGCTTAGCTCTTGTTGTTCTACTGATCAACAAACAGAAGCAAAGGAAAAATGGAGAAATTTGAAGACCCCTGAGCTGAAAAAGAGCAGGGACAAAGGTAAAGCAAAGCAGGGGTTTCTTTAGAGTCTATGACATGAAGAGCTGAAGCAGTAAAAAAAAAAGCCGAGGGGGAAGAGTCAGTAACGTTTAAGGAACATTGCTAACACATATTCTTTGAAAGTCAAACAAGTAGATTTGACCTCAATGAGTTCAAACTGAGGGTAATGTCAGTCATTTAGTTCTATAAGCAATGTTAAAGGACATTCCTGAAGTACACAACCTCCCAGCAAAGTCCCTGATCCTCTGCTTCTCAGTCCTTTCCCGGCTCTTCTACAATGTTCCCTGAACCTTAGGTGTGGGAATCTTTTGTAGATGCATCCCTTGGGACTGGGCTCCACAGATCTGCGTTTTGATTGGTTGTGACTTTCTGTAATGGTCCATCTGTTGTAAAAAGGCATCTCCTAGATGAGGAGCGAGGGCTACACTTAGCTGTACGTGTAAGAAGAACCCACCACCAGCTCACTAAGCCAGCAAGAAAACTTGTAAAGTCAACACCACTGCACTTCACAATGCACAACAGTCTCAGACTTCAGCCAGTGTGTTTCCGGCAGTGTTCACTGCTCTTTGAAGCGAGGGTAGAGCAGTTGCTGGATGTAAAGTGTGCATGTGCTATGCTCAGAACCAAGAAACCCTTGAAATATGCAGTATGGGCAAACACTGTCACAAAACCGTGGGTTAGTTATGCATTTCGGAAAATAAGATATTTTTTTATTCCCATCTTCTCCCTACACATAACTGTGAGAGCAAACATTTTCCAGGGTCTCTCTTAAAAGAGACTTCTACTGAATCATATCCAATTTCCTTATTGTATGTTTCCATAATAGCAGTGAACTTCCCCTTTTGTGATACTCAGCGTGGTAGAAATTGCCTGGAGATTATGCTCTGTGCTACATCAGAAAGCATTTGACGTTTCCCCAAAAGAGTCCCAGAGCATATCACAATACTGAAGGATCCTGCATTATTGGCTCTCAGTCTTTTTCAAGATATCAGGTCTACAGAATATTCATGAAAATCTTCATTTTTATACTGAGATTTTCTAAAAATAGCTTGGAGAAAAGCATGCAAAAGAGGGGTTTGAATTCTTTGAATAATGTTTTTTTTAAAGCAGTTTTACATTTAACAGGGTACAATGCAACAATCTACTTAATAGATAAAAAATAATAAGGTAAATATAACCATGCATAAAGTATATTAAAATGTCTCTTAATATTTAAGTTTTACATAATGAAGTAAGAACAACGCTAAAACTGACATGTGTTGTGTAAATGGTAATATTCAGATATATTTGCAGCACTTTATGAGAGTTCCAAAGGGAAATAACATCTCAATAACATAAATAAATGTGAATGGAATTTTAGCTTTTTTGTTTGATGAGCTATTTATTATCTAAAAATGGAATTGGATCAAGCACACTCAGGAATACACTTGATGTGTAAACAATACAAAATGCTTATCACGTCCTTCTTCCACAGTGCAGTTGATTTTATAGCTTCTACATTTGGCTGTCTATGTTTAGTTGTTAAGTCATTTTTTAGTGTGACCATCCTGGCATATTCTAATATGACAAGCTTTTTTGTCCTTTTAAAATACAGTATTATAATTTTATAAAGATGCTTTTTCATATAATTTTAGGTTTTAATTGAAATAGAATTTAATTTCTCTGCTCTGTGTTTTCCCTCCAGGACCTCCTAGCTACCCTCTCTCTAATCCCTCCCATGTTGCCTAGCTGGAGTTAAGAGCCTCTTTTTCATTTATTATTATCGCTATGCACACCCACACATGTACATATACATGTGTTAATAATACATACATAATATAATATCATTACAAGCCAAGTAAATTAAAACTGACCGAAAAACACTTTTACAATGTATAAATTATACTAAAAAAACTTTACAGCAGCAATATGTAGTCATCTCTGAAGTAGAGAGTAAAGATATAATCACAATGATTGTATGTCTGTATTGTATGTCATTTTATCATGTGTTTAGCAACAAAATGCTCAATAGTTATTATTTTCCTGAAGACGGAAGCAGAAAATACTATTTTTCCAGGAGGCTTTTTGAATTATCCACTCATGTACAATGAACTATATAGAAACTAATTTTTGGAAGAAGAAGAAATCTTATTTTAGTAACTGTGCTACCTTTAAATGGCAAACTTTTATCCCATTATATTAGTTTTCAAGGCAAGAAATGCCTCGAAATTATGCACAGACCCTCTCTCCATATCCTTAATCAACATTGATTACAAAATTTCTGTTAATTGACTCAATTGTGTTATGCTTGTCTTGACTCATCCAAATCAAGCAGGGCTCATTAAAATTAAAGTTTCCTGTAATAACATCAGATTACACATTATTAGGATCCATTTGTTTAGAGACAAACTAGATCAGATTGCTATATTTTATGCATGAAAAACAAATTTGACCAATAAGTGTAACATTTTTGATGCAGAATTAAAAATGTAGGAAATGACATTTTAAGTATTTCACACTGGGATAAACTTAGGAAGATAGATGTGTGTATACTCAGTGAAAACAGATTACCATTATGTACTTAATTATTTCAGTAATTCAAAATGGAAAAAAGATAGTTTAATGAATCTATGAGAAATATTTTGAAATTATATCAACTTATGACTGAAAATAAGTATATTCAGTACAATAAAAGAGTATTGTTAAAAATATCAAACCTTTCTTGATTCTACATTGAAAAGACTACTTAACCTCCTTTTTTTTCATTTACCCCTTCAATCAATTTATACTTTGAGATTTTCCTTTGTGTATGTTATGTATGTTAGCTTGGTGGTGTTTTAATGAACTCCTTAACACTGGGAGAGAGTGTGCCTCTGACTATTTTGCCTGCTCTTGGGGCTCTTCCTCCTATTGCATTGTCTTTTGGCCTCTCTATGAGGGCTTCCAACTTGCCTTATTGTATCTTCTTTCCTGTGTTTGGCTGTTGTCTCTTGGAGGCCTGTTCTTTTCTGGAGGGAACAGAGGGGAGATCTGGGGGGAGAGGGCATATGTGTGTGTGGTTGTAGGAGAAGTTGAGGGTTGGGAAACTGTGGTATTGTATGAGAGAAGAATCTTTTTGCAACAACAACAACATCAACAACAATAATAACAGAGAGTCTTACAAGAGACTGTGGAATTTTGAACAATTTTGGGTGCTTTTAAAGATCCCGAGGCCTTTGGAAACAGGACTGAATAACGTTTGTTTTATGAGATAACTTTGAAACTTTGGGGAAATGTTGTAGAATGCCACTATATAAAGTTGGGGTTCAAATTGTCAAGGGTTAGAACTGTGAGAGTTAATCTTCATTATCAAGTTGAAGGATTTATAATCATAAAAGAATCTTATAGTTTGCTTTTAATTGTTGTGATAAATACCACAACTAAAAGCAACTTGTGGAAGAAATGGTGTGTTTTATCTTAAAGCCCTCAGCTGACAATCCATCACTAAATGATATAAGGACAGGAACCTGGGGCTAAAACCCAGAGGCACGATGTGAAGCATGGACCATGGAGAAATGATGCTTATTGGCTTGCTCCTCAGAGCTTACTCAGCTTTCTCTTTCAAACAACCTGGGGCGACAGTCTCAACAGTGGCAACATCCACAGTGGGCTGTGCCCTCTGACATTAATCATTAATCAAGAAAATGTCTATAAATTTGCACATAGGCAATTTGCTAGAGGCATTTTCTCAACTGAGTTTGCCTTTCCCCAGATAGCTCTAACTTGTGTCAAGGTGACAGGAAACTAGCTAGCACAGGGCTGGAGAAGATATTTCCAGCAGTGTTTAACTGAGAAGGGAAGACCCATTCTCAGGTGGGTGATATCATCGCCATTGACTTCAAGTTGTGTAAGCTGAATGGAAGCATCCACTTTTCTCTGCTTCTTCGTTGTGAATTTATTGCCTCATAGTTTTGCTACCAAAGCTTCTCCTCCATGGAGGACTGTACTCTCAAAACATGACAAGTAAGTTTCCTTCTTTGTATTCCTTTGGTCACAGAAATTTTTTCAGAGTAATAGGAAAAGTGGCAACAGAGCACATTTAGGTATTTGTCTCCAATATATTTGATTGGAGTTAGAGCAGCTTGACTATTTCTACAAAATATGTTTACTGGGAAATACATGTATTAATAATTGAAATCATAATGAGTTGAAGTCTTTATCATTTGACCGGTTACTTCTAATATCTTTTCCAATCAGATTTTTCATATCTTCATCAAACTTCAGGATTTGTATTTCTTTTGTTAATAGGTCCTTATGGCTTTGTTCATTACCCTAAATGAACTAACCACTACACTATCTCTGTCTTTCTTTTTAAAACGAACAGTTTACTCACCATAGCTGAGGTTTTGTAAACCAGCACACCCTGAAAGCATTGGAAATATGTTATCTACAAATATACATGTGGCTTTCAAATTTCACATATTTGTCATTTATGACAAGGTGAAAGAAAGAATATTGATATTTACTGTCTCTTGGAGCATCAAAACTTTTCTTCTTTAAATAATCAAATGGGAATAAAACATTTTTCCTAGAGTCCATTGCATGCTTCCATTTTCTTTCAGTTTTGTTCTGCATCCTAGGCTGAAGTTACATATGAGTCGAGCACCGAGCAAGGGATCCTAAAGGAGAGAATTTGATCATACATTGGGGCTTATATTTTCACTGTGTGCTCCTGCTGCCACCCTCTGCTTCAGTATCTCTATCACACATTCTATCACATTTTCCAGTCACACTCAGCGGAAGGAAGGTGGATGCACTGGTTTCATTTACCCAAGCAAAATTTCCCATAAAGAATGGTAATGTTTTGCAAACATAATTGGAAGTATTTATATCCATTTAATGTGGACTTCTCATTATCTATTTCTTATATGTTGCTTTGCTTTTCAGTTGCTAAATTATCACTTTTATAATCAGATATATGAAAATAAAATGCTTTATATTTATTTTCAGCCATACAAATCTCACACTATTTAATAATAATAAAAGTCATACAAATATGGAGTTGAGTAGACTTTAGTGCTTTCATAAGATTTTGAGCATATTAAACCAGGCCAGAAAACTTGTTTTCCTCATTCAGTACCCACACTTTATATTAATGCATGTTCAATGACATTTGCTCAATAGAAACAAATACCAATTACTTTTATTCTAATGTAAAATAAATACTTATATAATTTATAATATAGAAAATAGCTGAGAAACCACAAATTACATTATTTTATGAAAATATGAATTATAATACTATGGTAATAAAACAATAAGTTCTGTTTAAGTTAAAAGTTGGAACTAAAAGTGCTTACTGCAAAAGTAACAGCTGTAATCATATTCTGATCATCGCACTGAGAAGCTTGCATCTGATATAGACGTCTGTCCGAGTTACACATTAGACCAAGGCCAATGATAGCCTTACATGGTACGCTTTTCCAAGTGACGTTTGTTGTTTGGATACATACTACATATTCACTGATATATGTCTCTTTGCTTTTGCAGAAATGTTATAATACTCTTGCATATGATACAGTTCTCAGTTTATTATCCAAGAATATAAACATTCTAAAGTAAAAGAAATACTGCTTTATTCAATAGGAGTGCTGGAGATATGGTTCTCAGTTAAGAGCATGTACTACTTTTGTAGAGGAACTGCTTGGTTTCCAGAAGCCACATCGGGTAGATCACAACCACCCACACGCATGCACAATTTTTTTAAGTACATAGTTTTTCAATGATAGCAACAAGAATAGCGTTCTTTTTTTTCAGGCTCTGCAAAACATTTTACAAGAATATTCTGAGAGAGTTGATGTGCAAGTGAAGTAGCCCCTGGTTGGGGCTATGTTTTTCAGCTGAGAGAAGACTGGACTCTGGGAGCTACAGTAGCCTTCAGACCTGGTGGTGATACGGCCTGCCGTATCATGTTTGGCAGGGATTGGAGTTGCGTCATCGAGACCCACGTAGACACTTTCCTTGCTGCTATCATTTCACTAAAACTTGCATTTCTTGAAATGATGAAGAAGTGCCAATGTACTGATCACAGCGTGAGTCACATTATTCTAGCAAGGTTCTTCTACTTAGTTGGATTGATAGAAATTGAAAGCACCATTCAGAGACATTCTGCTTGTCTTCCCCACCCCCTTTTGGTTGACTTTCACTCACAACTGTCTTTTGAGGTCTGTTATTTCTATCAGTTAATTAATTACCTTAGGACTCTCCTTTAAATATAAGTGATGGGTATGAATGTAAATGGTATGAGCTCAAAATTCAAATTAATGCTCAATAGCTATGTTCATGTCTTTCTACTGGTGCAAACAAGAACGGCAACTGATCTATATTTTTAGATTTTTATTAGACAAGTGACAGTTAGCTTTATGTGTTGCTGTACCATATAACAATACCAGTGGCTAAATTGGTGCCTTTGAACAAGACTTCATGAGAAGATAAAACTTTCTGTGCCTACACACTTGAGGCCACCTACATTGCCACAATATAGAAAACGTTCCTCAAAGATGAAATTATCCATATACCTTTTCTTCAACCACTCATCTTGACTTTAATATCACCCAATAAACCATATATCTTAGCTATTAACATAAAATGCATATTTTTCCAAGATAATTCATATTTTTAGGTATTATTGAATGTCATTTGTGACTCACAGGTGTACCAAATAGAATATCATGCTGGCATGATATTTCTACATATCATGGCAGTATAGATTTTGATGCTTTTGGTGGCTTAAATGAGAAATGTACCTCTGGTGCTTTGACATAGTTGGTGACTCAGCTGGTGACATTGTTTCGAAAGGTTTAGATGGTAGAGCCTTGCTGGAGGAGGTACATTTTTAGTGTTGCTTCTTGAGGTTAAAATGCTCCTACCATCAGTGCCTTCTGCTCCATGCTTGGTGTTCAGAATGTGAGCTTTTTCTTTCCCTCTGCTTCTCCCAATTTTGTCACCACCTGCCATGCTTACTTCAGCAGCATGGACCCTTTGGAGCCACAAACTGAAATTAAGTCCTTTGTCTGAAGTTGCCTTCATCATAGTTTCATCACAGCTACAAAAAAGTAGGTAATGTAAATTCCTTTCATATTTAATCTTCTCAGAATTTCTAGATGCCATGTTCAGTAGCATATTCTCCTTTTCATATATGAATAAATAATACCTATAGCATTCCTAAAGAACTATGGTCCTTTGTTTTGAAGAGGATATGCCCTAGTCTTTCTTTTTGGGGTACAGGCCAGAAGCAATATCTGTATTTTCCTCCTGAAGCTTAAATCTATTTGATTCAATAAACCCTAGGAATTTCATGCCACCAATCTGGCATAAATTTATGGTGTATGACATTCCATATATAAAAAAATTAAGAAATTTTTTCTTGTCAACTCCATTTAAACAAAATATGTTAAAATAGACCAACAGGTTGTATATAATTTAATTTTTTTTTAGTTAAGGGAAAAACAGAAAACAGAGACACCAAATCACATTAAATTTTAATGTTTTCCATCCAAGTATAAATAAGTAAATATAATAATGAGCTGTGATTACTATATACTTAAGTACACATCTTATAAACTCATCATGCTTTGAAATTGTCTGCCTTCTTTGCCCAAAATAGGGGGGATCTGATAACAATAAGCAAAAATTTTGAGTGCCAAGAACGTGGTGCTTTTAATGTGAGGTGTCAAAGCCAGAGATTCAGAAAGCCAGAGAGAAATGGTTTTGTGGATAAGTTTTATATCAGTATGTCTTCAGAATATTTTTCATGTGGTATTGTGAATATTTACAAATGTCAGATTGATTTATTACATTTAAATAAGACCCAACAGGGGAAGAACATTAAGATGTCATTTATCAAAGTAATGAACTAATGGGAATAGCATTCAAATGTCTGAATTGTTCCAGGCTAGTTACCTACAGGTCATTTTTATGTATATAGAAGTGTTAATGCGCCAATAGAAACATGCTTGAAAATCAAGAAATACACTGAAGAATCTTGTGGAAAACTTTTGTTGTCTTAAATGTAGAAATACTGAGTAAAGACAAATTTAATGCAAAAATATGAAGACTTTTTAAATACCTCAGAATTCAAAAGGTAGGTAAAAATGGTTCTTCCATTTGCAATAACACTTCGTGAGCTTCCTTTTATGCTCATGGTAAGGGATAAATCATCATTGTATCTACAAAAGCTTTCAATGCTCTGAATGGTCAATTTTATATGAAAACAAACGTCATAATCATAACTTAAAATAAATTTCACATTATTTCAAAGAAGATTTCTATGTCACTTAAATATGAATAAAATCCATGTATTCTTATTTATATGTTATAAATAAATATAAGTGCTTAGGATAAGCTAACATCACAAATGAAAATATATTCAGTGGACATGTATTTTCTCTAATCTTATTTATTAGGCACAGAAGTTAAATTAGTATTGTAAACATGATTTTCAAGTTCTACTGTATACAATGAGAATGGATAGATGGAGTCCCATTGATCAAAGCTAGAATCTGTGCATGTTGGGTGAAAATAACATAACAGTTCAGCACCAGGGATATAACTTACAAATATTATAATTTTAAAAACTATTAAAAGATACTTATTTTTCCTAGGTTCACATATGTGAACAATAGCGTATGTGACAATAGCGTGCTAGGAAGTATTTGTTCTCAGGCACGAAAATGAAAATTACATTACAAACACAAACCTCTTCCTGTCAGAAACAATCTGGCAAATGATACTTGTTGAATAAATTAAAGAAATTGTAAACTGTAGTTAACTTTTTCCATAATTTCATACATAAGGAAATGTGTATACAGTAATAACTAGGAATTCTAGACTAGCCATTGCTTAGTCAAGTACTACCTTGATCTCTTTATGTAAATTTCAATATTTTGCGCAATATATTATGAAACCATTGCTTACACCAACAAGAGCTCCTGGGAGAATGAGACCATTTTAACAACACTGAAAGCATTACAAAAAGACAAAGTGTGTACTTGCTAAACCTTTAACATGGATGGAAGCCAGCCTCCTCTGAATGGACTTAATTCATGGGGAAACCTTATGGCTCATGTTCCTATATACCTAAGAGTATGATACCATTCGAGTTCATAACCTTTATCAATTCAGTACTGAAAGGACTTCAAGGTGAGGTGACCCATTGCTTTATTGGTTGCCTCAGATACTCAAATGATGAAATATGTTTTTATTATGAAGAATTTTTGTGATAATTTGTTCTATTCAGAACTACAAAGCTTTGCTAAAATTTGGGCCATTCTGTTATCAACATGTTCTCAATAAACCAACAGTAGACTTAAAGTAATTTAGAATTTAGCAAGTTCATTCTAACTAATAGACTTACTTGAACAAGCTCTGACATGCAAGAAAAATAATCCAGCTCCAAATAAAGTCACTCTTAATTTAACATTTTGTTGAGCTAATAAAATTAACTTTTTTCTGGAATATATCTTCTTGACTTTTACATGAAAATAACATTATTAAATTTCTTTAATCTGTGTCACAGCACACTACCTAGACACTAACACTGAGAATAAGCAGGGAAGATAGTGAAAAGACATAATGACTTATATTTAATAACTAGAGACTGTATGGGGCATTTCTTTATTAAATATTTACCATCTGCTACAAAGCCAGATGGCTCAAGTTTTTCCTTCTTAATATGACTTACAATAATTTGTGAATTTCATCCTAACATAAGAAAATATGATTAAGAGAAAAATAAATGCAAAAGATTCTTATAAGCAATTTATAAAAAATTTAGATCTTAATTTTTAATATTTTAAGAATCAAATTAATATAGTTATTTGTCATTATTCGTTTATCTGAGAAAGATACAAATTCTTTAAACAAGAAAGACTAAGTCAACATAGCAAGGGTTGTATTTAAGGTAATGGACCTAATAATTGATAAAATGTGAATTCTCAGATATTTTTATATTTTTTAATCTATTGAGGTCCAGAGAGCTATGCCATTTTGACATAACAACTCAATAGAAATAATAAAAGTATAATTCCATTTTCTGGTTATTGCCTGGACAAACAGATGAGAATAACAGATATCCATTCCGCACAGTCAGTCCAAGTCTGTAGTAGACAATCCACACAAGACATTTGTTTTCACTCTTTCCTTTTTAATTTTCTTGTCTGTCTTTTCATTGGAGCAATAAGTAATACAAGAGTAACAAAATTATTTTGTATAAGTAACTTAGAATGATGGACTTAGTGTTGAATTTATGCAAACCCAGTAAACCAAGAGGAAAATATAATAATTAAATATTAAATATAATTATAATAATTAAAATAATTCCATACTTTCTTACTTACATGATTCCTTATAAACTTAGCAGTAAAGACTATCATGTCTGTAGAAATCCAATACACTGTACTAGTACTACAACACAAAAGTGAAAAAATGCAAGAGGGAAGACAAATACCTTTGAAAATAATTTGTTGTATATAAACAGCCTGTTTTACAGTTCTGTACGAAGTTAAGTAAACCAGACTGTAAAAAGGTTGTAAGTACAAATTTAAAGTAAAATAAAAATGACATCAGTTACTACAGTTAAAGCGTCATTTCAAACGAAACCTTTCCAACTTGATTCTTCTCCCCTTTTATTTTTAAAGGTTGTGTTATTACATATAATATTAGAATATTGTGTTCTTTCTTTGGACTTGGGTATTCTTATTTCTAAAACTAGACAACATCAAAATACCTGTAGGTACAGATTAAACACATTCTTTTCTAGCAAAGCCCTAATCCCCTGTGTGGCTGTATTTAAAGATGAAGCCTCTAAAAAAGTAACTGAATTATGAAAGGGTTCTAAGAACAAGGCCTGGGTGTGATATGCTTGATGCGCCTGTCAGTAAATAGTTTCTGTTTACATATGTCCAGAAAAGAAAGACTATGCGAAAACAAGGGATTCTGGTAGCAGTTTGAAATAAGTAAAGTCAGCCTTACCAAAAATCAAATTTGTCAACACCTAGTTTAAAACTTCTAGGCTTGAGATTGTATGTGGTATAAACCATATAATTGTAATATCTTGCTAGGACAGCCAGGGAAATGTCTACTTTATACCTGTGTCAGAATTTACCATAGAACCTGCTTCAAACATACATTTTCCATATATATGTATTTATATTCATATATGAACACATGTTCTTCAGGGTCCTCTGTGCTTTACATAAGTATTAACCACCTGTGGGTTTCTGTATTCATTACCACGTACTGCAAGAAGGACTCTCTGAGACGAGATTGGAATTTAAGACCCCTTTGATTTTCAATCCTGTGGTTGCAAAAGCTGGGGTGGAATGCCTTCCTGTTCATGGAGAAAACCCGAGAAACATCTATGTAAGCAGGACTCCCAGGAGCTGAAAATAAAAACCCATGCACTAGATGATGTCATGGCGTGAGAATTTTAAGCCACAGTTCTAAAGAAATAATACACCAAGGGTAAAATGTGAAGATCTAAACACGGGCAGGATTAAACAGCGGGTAGCAAGACTGGCAGAGGGCACACAGGTAGAATAAGCCCTTCCCAGCATATGACAAACACATTTGCTCACTCACCAACTGCTGCTAATGGTATGGGCCTCTGAAAGCATTTGACTTGCCTCCTTTCTTACAGTGGCTAATTTTGCCAAATATATTATTTAATTATATTTAGCAATGTTGACTGTTTAAGGTAAAATAAACATTTTATAGTTTCTATATTAACTATATGATATAAAAGCATCAGATATATTAATTATATGTTCATACTTACATAGTCAAACATATATTTATAATGATAAGCAAATATATTTCTATGTAAGAAAACAATAAAATGTGTGTTTGTTTTAATCCTGTGCTAATATATCAAAAGATAGGGAAATACATTACCTTGTTTTCTATATCAAGTTTGCTATAATCTGAAATAAATATATTAATATAACTAATCATATATTTGGGCCTACTTCAAAAGAAGTGAAAGGCTTGACTGTGTGGTACATGCTGATGATAATTGCCATGCAATCTTGAGACTCAAGTGTTGCGCCATAATGCAAAAGCCAGTTCATTTTATGTTATCCATCAAAAAAAAAACTATTGCACGTAATATAAGTTCTCATTCTCTGCCTCCCTGGAAAATCTACCTGTGCCAAGTATTGCATTAAGAATATGACTTATGAGACAGTAGCTGTAGTTACATCCACGAGATGCATATCTTGGCAAGCACTTTACATTGCCCTGAATCTATCTGACAGATGAGTGGGCATGTTTATATGATCTTTGTTGAATATTGATAATCTAAAATGAGTAGAGTAAAAGGTTTATATCCTGAACCACTGCATTTATTAATTCCAGAGAGGGCAGCGAAGATTAATGGGCACGGTTGGGCCCCATATGAGCACGCCACATACTCCTCTTAGGGCTTCCAATGCTAACACCCAGTGCCAACGACATTCACTCCTTCCCACGTAGCAAACCCTTTTGAAATCATTTTTACTTAAATTGGAAAAAGAATAATTAATTTTCATATCTCATTACAGTAATATCTTCTCAGACATACATATTGCACAACAAATACAAAGTATATACATTTTATATATTCCATTTTAATCACGTCGTATCAACCACCTATGAAAGGACAGGATTCTTTTTGAATTAGGTATGAATAAAATATTTGTCCTTTGTTTTGCTTATTAGGTACTTGAACAATTCCAAATGCTTTGAGAATCTTATTTTGAAAAAGATGTTCCTTACTATCCCATGGTGATGTTGAAATTCTACAGTGACACATCCCAGGGCAGTGGAGGAATTTCACCGAGCCCACTAAGACAGTTTCCCAAAGGATTTCTGGTGTTCAGCATTTTTAAGAGTTTCACGAAAATTAATTCTTACTGTATTATTAGCTTCCATGTTTAAAGAAGAACCATTGTTAAATCTTATAGAAAGAACCGAGTTAAGGCATGGTAAAATGTATACAAGCAGACTAAGACTCATTGGGTACCAGTTCTGCATGGGATGGTGATGGTGCAGTTGCTCAGGAGGAAATTATCATTTGTTTAAGTGGCTGAATGAGTAGATGATTCAACTGATTTTGAAAATTGTATTTTGAAAAGTATATATAACCATGAATAATACTCTTCTTAGTTATCCCAGGGAAAACTATTTAGACATGGTTGCAAGAAAGTTCTCCAGGCACAATACACACCAACTTACTGATACCAAATATGGGAAGAAATCTCTTCCATTCAGACTACTTCCAAGAACAATGGACCATTCACTCTAATTGTTTGAAAACCCTATTTGTGAATTGTCATGTTGAAATCACCTAGGAATTACATTGGAAGTTTATAAATCAATATTGGTGCATGATTTTGCATAAGTTATTCATAACCTGAGAAAGAAAAAGATCTTAACAGGAAACATTCAGATTACAAATCAAAGATCAATAACTAATGATACTAATGATTGTAAATCAAAGACAAAATAGGAATATTAATTCAGTTTTAGTAAGCTTGGGGTGATATTTCTAGAAAAAATTGTTCTTTACCTGGCTGCAGAGAAAACAGGGGCCTACAACTATGGTGACTTCTGTGTGTCCAGTCGTTTAGGTTATTGATCCTGCTGTCTGGCACGTCTGCTCACAGACATTTATGAATCAGAACATTATACCTTTTCTTCCAGCAATCCTTTCTTCCTTACTGTAATTCTTTCTTAGAAATTTATTTTCTAAAACTAATCTTTTAAACCAGAGGTGGTAAACATGTTTAAAATGTGCTGCCCAGCTTCCAGTTCAAAACATAAGGTTTAGCCTTCTTTGCTAAGCCTCTGTTTTCTCTTGGGTTAAAATAAATTCTTTATACAGCACTTCTCTGTCTCTTTTTAACATCCACTAAATAGAGAGAACAGATTACCGCACTTAGGTAAAGCAACAGAAGCAGGAGGTGAAGTGGTTGCTTAGCAACAATACCTGTGAGTAATTAAGCATCTCTTGAGAATTGCTTGGTTAGGCTTTAAATTCTTGGCCCTGTTACAAAGAGCTATATGAATTGCTTGAATTTTGCCTAACTATGGTATTAAAAATTCTAGTGGTCAAGATAGTCATCTCGGTAAGTGGGTCTCGTCACTACGGCGTCTCGATGAAGTTTATATCTCGCTGCTCAGCTTGTGGTCAGCCTCAGGCACATCTTAGGGAAAGAAGAGATGATTCTTCTTGTCCCAGGTGAATATCTACCTTCCCTCTGTGTAATTTCCAGTTCAGAACTAATTTCCGATTCCCTATCACTCTGTATTATTAGGCTTTAGTTAAGGTTAAATATGCATAGAGGGATCTGGGTAAGTTATTCTCCAGCCATTACAAGGCACTTCTGGATACAGACTATAGGTTTGAAATCTTACATGTCGATGCTGGGAGTTAAGTCAATATTAGTAGACATTGAAAGAGGGTTTCGGCAGAGGAGTAGAAAGGGGGAGATGATGTAATTCTATCATAATCTCAAAAACAAAAAAAAATCAATTAAAAAGACTTATCGACCACTTGAAACTAAAGGAAGCATAGAAGCACTGGGCACATGAACTTGTTGTGTGACCCTTATATTATCATGGTTTGCTCTCGGGGAATTTCTTTGGAAAATTCCTTCCCCTAAAAAAAGGAAATAATTATCAGAGATCTGACCTCTAAAATAACTTTGATAATAAAGTTGTATTTTTATGTTAAGAAGAACTAAATGACAATATCAGAATTGCACAAATAATGAAAACACATATATTAAAATATTTTACAATAAAATTGAAGTAAGATATTCATGCAAAGTAATAACCAGCTAGGCTGTGCCAGTAACTTTATATTTAAGAAAGTAATAAAATAAAGAGTAAAATGACCTAATATCTGCTGCCTAACTAGTTTAAAATGGGGATGAGGGGGATTTGGGTAGCTGGAAATCTGGTAAAAGAGATATATGATTCAGGATGTTTAAAAGGTCTTTAAGGATAGGCAGATTGCTTCATCAACAAATATATCACTTTTTGACATTAAGAGCTGAGTTCAGTCAGAGAAGCCACATAAAAGCAAGACATCACTGAACTCTCTTGAAATTCCAAGTTGGGAGAGAAAGGAATCATACTAACATACTTGGTGAGATTCAGGCTAGTGAAAGACTGTCTAAAATAAAATAAAATATTAAAATATAATATAAACAATATGACTAATGCCTGACAAATGAACATATCACACCATTGACAAGACAGAATCTATTTACAGAAAGATAATGAAATTATTCACTTTACATCAAAACTAAGTAAATTACTTGAAAAATAACCTATTATTTTTTCTGGATACTGGTGATTGAGGATAGGGTCTTACATAAGCAAGAAAAGCTATCTACCCCTAAGATATATTCCCAGGCCTCAGATCTTAATAAATGGAAATATACTTATTTATTTTTCTAAATACAGTGATGTCTTACAGAATGAAGGGGTGTACTCAATATTACAGTGTAAAATTCTTCAGTAGTATATAAGGTCTTTATTCAGCTATTCCTGGTAGGTTTTGCTAAGCAGAAGTGTTATGAAGACTACAAGAGCACAAACATTTAGAAACCACTAAAACACGTCAGCACCTAACTGTCTCAACATCATCACTGTCAGAAAAAGGGATGTTTCCATGGAAACAAATACAACTTGACAGCAAATTGATTGTTTACAAGGAATTCTTGGTGATTAACGAGTCATGCATACTTTTGGAGATCTCCTGAAGACACGCAAAGTTCAGCATTGTGGAGATGTTAAGAAGACTTCTGAAGAGTTTTAAGCTGTCTTTTACTAATTTTGTATAATGAAAAAATAATTCTGAAAATAAAACGAATTCCAATTTTATAAGTTTGTGAGTCCAGTCTTTAATGGCTGAACCATCTCTCCAGTGCTGGATTCTGGTAGAATGGCAGTGAAATCTGGGGAGACAGCTTGGAATGTAGAGTTCTTTGTTCAGTTTATGAGACTGATTAGTTTGTGATGACTAAGTATTAAAACTGTGACTTTGTATTTGACTACAACTTACAAATTCTTAAATTGACGCTGCTACACACCAAGCATATTTTTGTGACCAGTTCCTGAATCTGTGTATTTCACCCATAATCCAGTAAGGTTGGGTAACGAGAAAGAGTTAATTATCTGTACGTAGATCAGTAATCATTGACAATTTTCTGTATATTATACTATATTAACTATTTAATATACCACCTAGTCTTCAAAATAAATTTTTAAGTGTTACTGTAAGCAGCAGGACTATCTGCTGTATCGTAATCAGCTCCCACTGTCTCTTCAGGGTGACACTTTGCAAGGTTAACTATGTGGCAAAGAAATGTCTCTCTCACGCAGTCGCACATCCCATAGCGGTAAGCCGTGTAAGTCATTCCGCAACACAGACCTCTGGTACAAATACACAAAGTAAGTTTTGTTATACATTTATTTTAGTTTTTTTATCTTCTTTTGTATACATAATTTCCACGATTTCTTCATTCACAGTGTTATCAATTAATGCCCACTGAGAAATAAACTATGGAACACAAATCAGGTCTGAGCTGGAGAGAAGAAAGAACATCTTGCTGACCCTTGGATTTTATATGTAGTAGAACTGTTGTGTGATGAAGTCTCACTGACATGGATCAATTGACTGCTGGAAGTGATGGCGTCCCTCTTGTGCCGCTGAGGAAATCCTTTACAGCATTATTGTCAGGCAACGTTAGCACATGTATACTCCTCCTCCTCCTTCATTCTTTTTGCAGGTTGAATATCACAGCCTTTGTTTTATTCAGGTGCACGTGTTTTACTAAGGTGCATGTGATAGTTGAACTTCGTTGTTGATTTGGCTCAATCTAGAATCCCCTCGGTGACACACTTCTGAGATGATGAACCTGAGAGAAATGGCTCATCCTGAGGGCATCATTCTATGGGTTCAAGGCTCATCCTGAAAAAAAAAATGTGAGGCAAAGGAAAGATCAAACTGAGCAGCAACATTTTGTCGTGTCTGCCTCCTGATGACTAAAATTTGAACAATGAGCTTCACACTCCTGTTGCTACTCACAAGAGTTAGGTCCATGCTTTGCTTTTCCCACCATGGTGGGATCTGCAAAATGTCTTCACTGATACAGTTTTAAGCATAATATCTTTGTTGACTACACAGTGGAAGTAGCAAGGAAACCACCTCCTCCAGTGGCCTGTCCAACACCCCTTCTCTTAGGCTTGAAATCGGGAGCAGCTGACTGTGGCTGTATCTTTTGCTTCTTTCCTTTTCACATTCTAGTCATCAGACTGAAGAAGCCTTTCCTGGAGACCTGCTGCTATTGCTGCAGACATGCATGGGTTAAAGGAGAAAATGCCCAAAGGATGCAGCAGAAGGAACTCAGACTGCTGGCGTGTCTAAGAAAATGGTTTGACCATATGAGTATCAGGCCAAGGAAGTGGATTTTGCATTCGGTGAACCAGACACTTCAAATAGTTGGCAGGAAAGAGAGTGTTACTTCCCAGTGTGGACTAAAATAATCTGTAAGAAGGTGGAGCCTCTCCAGTTTAAATGACTCATAACGATGACCTCTGGACAGGTCTCCAGGCCCTGTACAATTTGGCGAGGGAGATTTTTATTGTACCACAAATATTTCCATATCCAGATTTGACATCTTTATTTCCAAGTCACTCCAAATGAAAGGCAAACTCCCTCCGTGGTCAAAACTGCTCCAATTTACTTACTTTGATCTGATGACACCGCTCATATGTTAGATTCAATTTCCTGCATGTTTGTATTTATTTTAACTCAGAGTCCTTGCATATATTTTTCCATCTGCCAGAAATACCATATTCTCTCATGTCTACTCCTTCTGTTATTTTTGAGGGGAGAAAAGGGGAGGTAAAAACAAATCTCAAAACCGAGACAAGTGTGCTTTTAGTGTTCACACTCTCGCCGTTCAAACGCTCTGTCGGTACTGTTATCAAATCTTTCTCCACCATCATCCAAGTTATTGGCCTCTATCAATAGTGCTGACAAAACACTGATGTCAATGGACGTTTAATACTGAATTTAGTAAATAGTGCAATAAAGCCCAACTTGTATTCTAGCAGATAATCTTGTCATTTTCGTGGTGTGAAACTGCCAGCTTGGATTGAAAGCCTATTTATAGTCCTCCCACATTGAACTTGTCATCCTCCCTAGAAACAACTTGGGAAATGAGGTACAGAAGAGATTTTGATTTCTGATGTGCCACTTGGGGAAGCTCCTCCTGACAGAGACTAAAAGTGGCCATGAACTAATTGAGATTCTCTAAATATGCAAGATGTACTTTCTTCCCTTCCTCCACTCATTTCCTGTGCTATTATTTTTCTCCCTCTGGCCCTTGGTTTCACTTAGTGCTATTCTTGTTATGGTTCTCAGTTAAGATACACAGCTCAAACCTACAAAGCCCCATCTAACTTGAAAATATACCTTCAATCGTTATTACAAGTGTCCCCAAACGCCTCCTCAGATCAGCTTTCTTATTATCCATATTTAATTGATGTGGAAATTGATCAAAAACATATTAATTCATCTGCTAAAATTATACTATTAGAAATCTCTAGGAGGTAGTAGTCTTTAAAGAGAGCCATTTGATGTTCACTTGCTTTTTCCACTCTGTTCTGAGCCAAGTGAGTGAGAAAACAAAGGAATAATTGATGAAAAGTCAAATATCAGCTTTGCCAATGGAGCTGAAGTTCACAGACAAGGCTTAATTCTCAAGCGATCAAATCTCTTCACATAAACTGCAGTGTGGGTGAGCAGTTTCTCACAGGCAGGCGTGACACAAAGGAAGTGGGGCAGGGCTCACCTAGGAGATTTAATTCCGTTAACTTACTGCCATGGGCTGAAGGATCAAAGGAGTTTGCTCACTTCAAAGAGATGACGGCCAACAGAAAAAGAAAAAGGTCCGAGTAGATAATTTACATGCCCAATTTGCCAATTTGCTAGTGAGATATGTTTGCCTACCTCTCTTGGGGCAGGAGTTCAGGATGAGACAGGACAATGGACCTTTGTATATGAAAATAGAAGGGAATTAAATCCATGAGGAAAAGGACCTGCTCACAAACAGTGGTGATTTTGCGTTCTTTTCATCTTAGCCTTCCCACCCTCCCTGTTGTTTTCAGCTGATGACTTGGCGTCATACTTCATTGAGAAATATTAATAGCTAACACTTGCATTAGACTCGCTCAGGCTAGACTCTGCTCTAAGAGCTTTACATGTATTGAGTCTTTTAATGAAATGGAAGCAATCAGGCAGAAACTGCCTGTATTACATAACGCCAAATCAACAGAACACATTGCCTTCTCACTTGGGTGATCTCCTTTCTTTAACATTACAAGAGATAAAGCATTCTAGTTTTAAAATGGGATAAACCCACCATCACAAACCCATGCTCGTGTTTGTGTCAAGTCTGTTCTTGTTTTTTCAGGAACTTTGCTACTGCAATTATTTTGTTCCTACTACTGAATCTTTAATAATTTGCTTGTGAAATTTTTATAACCATACCATGGCTAATTATAAAAACAATTTTGCTCAATGTATTTTAATAATTGTTTATTTTAGTGGAAAACAGAAAAAATTGTGTATTTTCTGTGGGTAAGCTTCTTTTAATTTGCATACATTAGAATACTCACAGCTAGCTCATTAACATAGGCATTACATCACATGTCCTTCTTTCATTAAGAATATTTAACATCAGCTCAGCAGTCTTAACGAATATAATATACTGCAGGTCTCATAATTCATCACAAATTATATTTGCTATCTGAGATTACATATCATTTCATCAATGTTCCCTAATTCTCTTGGTAAGGATTGGTCTGAACTGCCTAAAATTCACATAAGAGCAAAATCATGCAAGGTCTGTTTCTTTGTGCTTGGATTATATCTCTCAGCACAGCTACTCCACCCCTATGCAAACTGTCATAAATTGAATGATGCCTTTTCAAATATATTTTAAAGGTCTGATGAAAAGTTTGTGTTTTTTTTCCTCAACCTATTATGTATGGTATTAATTTAGCTTCAGTTTACTTCTGTCAAGCAATTCAATGAATCTAATCCTGACATGACCTACGTCTCTCACTAGATGGCTTTCCTCGGCTAATTTTGCTTCAGTGAGCTTATTTTCTTGATTTTTTATTAATTAATTAATTTGTGTGTGTGTACATGTGTACTGTGTGCACGGCAGAAAGCAAGACGATGTCAGATTCCCTAGAACTAGAAATAGGAGATACAGATGTTTGTGAATTGTTGCGTGGGTGCTGTAAATCAAATCTGGGTCCTCTAGAAGAGTAGCTAGAGGCTCTTAACAATTGAACCGTTTCTCTAAGCACGTATGTATAGCCCATGCTGCCTCAAACTGATGATTCTCCTGCTTCCAACTCTTCACCATATTCCACCCATTTTTATAAATATTTATTTTGTTATTTTTTTCATGTGTAGGCATGTGTGTAACTCCATGTGTGTACATGTGCATCTGTGTGGAGGCTAGAAGAAGATGTCATACTTCCTGAGCCTGAGTTACAGGCAATTGTATTTCACTCATTACAGGTGCTGGTAACTGAGCTATGTGGAGAACTGATCAATCCCCTATCTAGTCCTTGGTGTATTCATTAGCATATCATTTGTCTACTGTGTCTTTTCGTCTTTCCTGAAGTACATTTCTCTGGTAATAGGATATACTAACCTTATAGCATTTTTTCTTTTTTCTTTTCTTTTTTTCTTTTTGGCTTCATCTGGTTTCACTTTCCCACAAAACTGAATGTTGGGATATCCAGAACAAACTTGCAGGTCCATTTCCCTCACATGGTTTCTAGATATCTTCATACAAGAACTAGTTGAGATAATGCATCTGCAATCCCATTTCGGCCTGGTTTTGATTTTGCTAGTTTCATGAGAAAAATCATTGATCATTTAGCAACGTGTTAATATTTTTTATAATGCATTTATTACTATGCCATAGGAAATCCTTCAGGCAGTAGCCTTTAAGTTACCCACCCACTTGGGTGTGGCCTTTTATACAATAAAGACCAATGTAAAGCATGCGCTCTTGCTCTCTTCTGGATGCTGGATTCCCGTTAGAGCAGAGGACTGTGTTCTGTGAGTCTACCCCTAAGTAAATAACCCTTTATTATATTCAATTCTGAGCTAGTGTGGGATTTCTTTTTCTTCATATGGTGCCCAAGTCCACACCTACCAGATCGACTGGTCCAAAAGGCCCAAATGGTACACGGCCCAGGTCTCCCACTTTTTCTGCCTGGTTTGCTTTTACCTACTAAGTGTTGGTTTTTCTTGTTTTTTTTGTTTTGTTTTGTTTTCACCAAAACAAACAAAAAACAAAAACAAAAAGCTGCCACAGCAGAGCTAAGTGATCCTGGCGACTTAGAAATGTTCCCTACAGTGCAGCGACTTGCACAGCTTTAAGTTTGTGCTGGCTGTTTGTAAGTTATGGACTCCTTGCTCCGTGTATGAGGCGATTTGATTAGCACCAAAGCAGAAGGCCGAAGCTGCACAGGACTATTCCTGTAGCCACGGGTTGTGCTGCTTGTCATTACTCTACAATTGTGACACCTGCTGAACAATAAATATTATTACACCTAAAACAATTTAGGATCTCACAACACGGGTTAATTCATACATCAAAAAAACCCGAAAGTTATATAATGGCAAACAACATTAGCATGCAAAATTTTAATAATGTTTTGGTAATACTATAGATTATATTCTCCAAGACTTATATGGTTATTGTGATACATCCATTTATTGGCTATTGGAACTCAGTTTTTTTTTCTTCATATTATATCCTTAAGAAAATGGTTTGATAACAGAGCCAAGAATTAGGCACTTATAGAAATGATACAGTCTTTACAGACTAATAATAAACAGGTAGCTGACAGGATTAATACCATTGAAAATCAAAAGTTACCTAAAAAAATTAATCCTATTGAAAAGGGTAACATTAATTTAACAGACAAAATTGAATCCATGCAAAGGGTACTGAGAAATTATCTGAAAGGATTCCTTCTGTGGAATTTCACAATCAAAGTCTGTTAAAAAGAAATGATAGGGTAGCAGACAGAGCATCTCTCCAGGAAGGCCGTCTACATGCTCTCCAAATAATGTCCAAGGATGACATATTATCTTTAAAGGAAAGACATCAGACCTTAGAATCACAAGGGCAGAGTGAGGAACAGAGACTAGGTGCCTCAATGAAATCACTAGAAATATATACAGGCCAGGAGATTCAGGCTTTACAAAAGACAGCAATAAAAAGATTTGAAATGATTGAAGAAAATATTGGAGCTGATGAACAGAGAATGAAGGTACAAGGACAGGATTTAACATCGCCAGTACCTGTCAGAGATAACTTACCCAGGGTTTTAGCTTCCTACCCTGTAATCTACTCTGACAGAGCATCAAGTTCTAAATGCCCAAAGGATTGAAAGAAGGTAGATGGAAACCATGGCCGGGAACACGGCAGTGGGCATATGCGCACTTGAGAAATTTCCAAGTCTGCACAGGCAGGCAGTTAGCTTCGTTGTGGCAGGCGTTCTCCAAAAAAACCATTTAGGTAAAAACAAGCCAAGCGGGTTGGGGTGGGAGACTTTCTGGGCTGTGAACCTAGGCCTTTAAGCTGGTCCACCTGGTAGGTGTGGAGTCTGGATCCACGTGGGTGCCAGATGAAGAAGGATGCTAAAAAAAGAAACCCCACACTAGCTCAGAATTGAGTATAATAAAAGGTTATTTATTTAGGGGTAGACTCACAGATCACAATCCTCTGCTCAAACGGGGAAGAGCAACCAAATCCAGCAGCCGGGAAAGAGTCCGGACGCACGTTTTATATCAGCATATAAAGTATAAGAGGCCACGCTCAAGTGGGTGGGGAACTTAAAGGTTACTGATGGTAGAAATTCCTACAGCAAGGAATTTATCTATTTATTTAGGATTAGAATCCACGGCCGTTGGGACAGCATAGGAGCAGGCATGGTGGAGGAAGCGGGGAAACTGAACGTTTACACCATGACCCCAAGCACTACAGTTAGGACAGTGTCTAAAAATACCCATGAGAATCTAACTCAAGCTAAATTCCAGCTCAGAGAGGGAAATTAGACGCACACTTTCACCATGTTTGTCATGCAGTACTTTCGACAACCCACTGCGTCCCGTATACAGCATTGTGTAATTTGACATCTTCCCATGAACATTCTATGATTGACAAGATATAATTATGTAAGAAATTTCTCCATAAAATATATTTTATTAACTGTTAAATATAAGTTCATGCACTCAAACTGAGAAAAAGAAAAGTGTTCCACAAAGCCTACTTTATCAATGGCATAGGAGTTCTGTGTGCATGCAATATCTGAAAGACTTCACATTTCAAAGAACCAGCTGAATGACTTATTTTGCTTGCAAGATGTCTGGTTAGCACACTGAAAATGTCATAGATCATTCATTCCATCTTTAGTTGAATATTGTCAATTAAATGTGCCTCACTGGCTACGGAACTTGATTGGTTTGTGTCCCAGACGTGTTCTGGGACAGCATTAGTTTTATGTCATTCAGAGCTATCTATAGTGATAGAATTAGGGGCAATTACATTTTCTTAATGAGATTTCTCCTAAGAGAGCCAGGCAGAACGTTTGTGCTGAGAAACAAACTAAAAGGTTTAACCTGAACTCTTTTTGTTAAAGTAACCCTGGGAAAATGTCATTCTAAGATCGTAAAATTAAAAACCTTGCCTAAAAGTATCTCTTTTTTTGTAATTGATTTTTAAATATTAAGGAGATTTTTAACACGATGAATTAATGAAAGTGATGGGGCTTCATTTCTCTTTCCAGTTGTATACTATGCATGATTTGACATAAAACTTGGACATTTCTATTCATATTAATGAAAATTATTGTGGATGACTTAAGCCTATATGCACCATTCCATTATACGTACATGTAAAGACAGACATTATTCAGTTTGTGTGCTATTTGTTGCACTATTAACTTTCCTGTCATGATCAAACATCTTGATCTGTTACTGGAATTATTTGTATCTTCCTTGTTCTTATATCTTACTTAAGTGATGTCAGAGAACATTTTTAATTCTTTAAAATAAGGGAAATATTAACAAAAGAGAAAAAGTATTTAGTTAATGACTATTTTAAGTCATTTTCATTAAAAATTTCTTCTTAGGTCAACTAGATTCACTTATATTACTATTTGGTAGATAAATTTTAAAATTTAAAATAAGACCCATGTCTATGATGGGAGCAATTGTGCCTTAGCTGCTTTTCCCTGTGTACCACACATTACACTATTATCTACAATTTAGTTTCTGTTTTCTTCTTTTATTTTTAAGTTGGCAAGACACTTGAACCTAGAGGGGCTCCCAGGTGCCCAGGGTGATGTCCCCAGTTAGTTCCTGGGGCAGCTGAGGATAGGGAACCTGAAATGGCCCTACCCTATAGCCATACTGATGAATATCTTGCATATCACCATAGAACCTTCCTCTGGCAATGGATGGAGATAGAGACAGAGACCCACATTGGAGCACCGGAATGAGCTCCCAAGGTCCCAATGAGGAGCGGAAGGAGGGAGAACATGAGCAAGGAAGTCAGGACCACGAGGGGTGCACCCACCCACTGAGACAGTGGGGCTGATCTATTGGGAGCTCACCAAGGCCAGCTGGACTGGGACTGAAAAAAGCATGGGATAAAAACGGACTCGCTGAACAAGGCGGACAATGAAGGCTGATTAGAAGCCAAGGACAATGGCACTGGGTTTTGATCCTACTTCATGTTCTGGCTTTGTGGGAGCCTAGCCAGTTTGGATGCTCACCTTCCTAGACCTGGATGGAGGGGGGGAGGACCTTGGACTTTCCACAGGGCAGGGAACCCTGACTGCTCTTCGGACTGGAGAGGGAGGGGAAGAGGAGTGGGGGGAGGGGCGGAAATTTTTTTTCAATAAAAAAAAAATAAAGTAAGCACTTATGCGTTAAAAAAGAGTATAATATAATTGTGTCATTTCTCCTTTCCTTTTCTTCTCTTCCCTTCTTCCTGCATACCATTCTGCTCTTTTTCAAATTTGTGCCCTATTTTTCCTATTAAGTGTTGTTGTATCATATATTTACATGCATATGTATTTCTGAGTATAAACCACTCAGTCTCTACAATACTACTTGCGTGTATGTTTTGTTTTCAGGGCTGCCCATTTGTATGGAAAACAAAAGGTGTGCTTTTCCCAAGGGAGAGCTTTCTCCCTCTCTCAAGTTTCCTTAATTGCCTGTATATTACCTTGTATGGGGTTGAATCCTTGTAGGCTTACACATCCACTCCGGCATGGCTATTACTGTTCTTGCTTAGTCCTTGCTCAGCTAATGTTTAGGGTGCCATGTTGGTGAGATTTTATGAACGTAGCTTCTAATAAGACACAATCTCTCATCAAACTCCTTGATCTTAGGTTCAGGATTGCTTTGTCGTTACACACACACACACACACACACACACACACACACACAGTCCTTGCCACACAATTAGCATTTACATTTTGTCTACTTTGTGTTGTTATAAGATTCTGGGGGCTAAATAGTTTATCAAGAAAATATGGTATTTAGCTTACATTTCTGGAGGTCCAAGTCGAGGTCTTGATAAAAACCTTTGTTGAGAATCTTATGGCGAATGATATAACAATATAATAGTAGTTCTCTCCCCCACACACATGCACTCACTCACTCACACACATATCTTTTGAGAAACAACTTCAAATATTACCATATGTGCTAATTAATCACCAGCATCTGCTATTATCTCAACTTGTACAGGTTGTGTTAGTGGAAGACATCTTGAATCATGAGTTTTTAAACGGAGCTTGTCAGGTTTCAACCTTATCTCTTTTCATCCTGCCGTCCTGCTTTCCTAGTCTGACTTACATTGTCCTTCAAAGTCAGGCTGCTCCCGTGCACCATCCTCATCTCTGGAAGCTGCTCCCACAGGCTACCTTATAATCAAACTGAACTGTGCAGCCCCCATAAAACAGCCTTTTTTTTCTTCCCTGCATATATACTCTTGACATAAACTGCTTTCCTTCATAACAGTGTCTCTCAAACTTGAACACATCTTAAAATCATGTATATCGAGATATGTACCTCCATAATGGATTCTTGCCTGGTACACAAAAGACTTAGCTTTGATTTCTGACACTGCAAGTTAATTAATTAGAGTCACTCAAGGATTTAAAGAGTTCACCTTTGTTAGATATTTGCCTCAGTTTCTGATTCAGTCAGGTCTCTATAGCATACATCGTGAACAATTTCTATTTTGTGCTACTTCCTCTTGTGAGGAGACCACATTTTGACAATAATAGGATAAACTTTGATCAAAGTTCAGCTTGGCATTGCAGGCCTCTTGATTTTTTAACTTATTCCATTATCTTTGTCTATATTATATTCTCACAAGATGTCAGACAAGAAGAAACTTAGTTTTATGTGCAATGGTGTGAAGGTATCAGATCGCCCAAGGACTGGATTTACACACACTTATGAGCTGCCATGTGGGTGCTGGGAATTGAACCCAAATCCTGTAGAAGAGCATTCAGTGCTCATTACTGCCAAGCCATCTCTCCAGTCCCAGTAACTTAGTTTTATAAACGTCTTTGGACTTTGAGTTCTAGGCAACACATTCATCATTATGGCAGAGAGGGCATGGCTCAGGTGTCAGAGGTTGCTAGGGAATTGCTCTGTCAATCAGGAGGCGGAAAGCACAGAGGACCTGTGGCTAGACTGTCTAACCCCCAAGTCACCCACTGACCTGCTTCATCTAACAAGGTTCCCTCTCCATAAGACACCATTACTTGGATACCAGTGCTCAAACGCTTCCGTCTGAGACACACTTCACAGTCAAATCTGACTGTACATCATGATATACACCTGCACTCAGATAGCTGTGGCAGACAACCACAGTAGGTTAACCATGGCTGCCTAAGGAGACCCTGTCTAGAAAAGAGAGAGAGACAGAGAGACTGAAACACTGTGATACAGAACAATATGTTATTATAAAAATGTGGTGCTCAGACTACTTGTAATTTTTAGTATGTTGGGCTTCTGTTGTCTTATGCAGTGAACTGCTTTCATGTGAGAGATCCGTGGTTTAGATGCTTGTTCAGATCCCAGTTTGGGGATGTTTTTGATATTTTTCCTGCTCAGACTATCCCTGCTTCTCATCATAATCTATTTTTTTAAATTTGGATGTGTAATCAATATTCATGGATTTGAAATGCAAGCAGGGAGGTATGGCAAACTGCATCAAACGAAGCGTTGCGAACACTGCTGCTTTTTAAAAGTGAAAGCCACAGTAAACCTTTGAAGGCCAGCTGACTTCCTCTGATCTTTCTGATCCCACTAACACCTTGAAACCTTAGTATCATTTCAAAAGAATTATGAGCACTGTTTTTTTAATCCAAATAATTCAGTCTTATTGCTAACATTCCCAAAAGACTAGATCTATAGGTGATTTCTTTTATTCAAGTCCACTGGTGATCACTTGCCTGAAACCAGTCTATGCTATTAATAGATAAAGAAAATAAATTCCTGGCAAGAAATTTCGAGCACTGGAAGAAATTAGGAAATTTACACTAGAAGTTCTATTTCATTCTTCTTTTCTAATTTCACCTTGCTCAAGTTCAAAAGAATAATGAGTTAATTAGTTCAGGAACTAATCATTCAACTCTCTGAAATGAGAATTAATTAGTTGAAATATCTAGAGGATAATAACTTAATTAAAATATTTTCTTTCTGTATTTCTTTAATTTTTATTATGCATATCGAAGGTATACAAAGCAATAATTTTATATATATCATGAATCATATATAATGTAAAAGGATTAATGTAGTCAAATAAGTTATTTACAAAGCTTCAAATTGGTTTTTGTGGTAAGAACACAAAAATCATACACATGGCCAATATTCAGTATGCAATACAATGTAGCTTACTGTGGTCCCCGTGGAAGTCTCTGTGGAATTCATTATACTTCGAGATTCACCCTGAATTCCTCTAATTTCCCCCTTTGGCCTTATCTCTCCTTATTTCCTTCCTTTTCTTGATGCTGGTAATCACTGTTGTATACTACTTCTATCTATTAATTCTTTTTCATTATTAATACATAGTTGAACAAAATACATACTTTATAAAGAAACCCAGCACAAGTAAAACAGATAGGGGGAAATCAAAGCAGGTCAGGTTAGAACCATCCTTAAAGGAATCAGTGACTTTGTCTTCGGCATGAGTTTGAATCCTGTTTCTGAGCACCAAAATCGAGTGAGTGGAAGCCAACCCTGAAGTGCCTAAGTGCTTTGCACTCCTCCTGGCTCAGGGACTTCAATGCATGCCACTCACGTGCATACAAGTACATTAAGGGAAGCATTTCCTCTTTCTCACAGAAAAGGACTTGCTAGTGCCAAGAGTGCCAATGGACTCAAGGTTCTCTTATGACAACCAACAATTTTGTTTGCAATTTCTGGCTGGAGGTAGATGTACTGTCACGATGAAGAGCCAATGCTCCTTCTGTGGCTGAGATGTGCTTTATAACGAAGCCATGTTTGAGGGGATTTGAGGTTCAACTAGTTAACGCCTCTTCCATCACAAATCTTTGGAGGTGCCTTCAGCATTTTGTCAGCATTTGAATGAATTCTGTTACAATTATGTATCTCCCATTCACCACGACCTTTGTTCCTCTTAGGGTCTCAGTATTTGTGACAAAATATGTTAATTTTGTTCATTTTGTGACACATGCCAAGGAATTCTGACTAACACAGATGCATATTAATTTTTCTAATCAATTCCTTGCACATGAGTCAAATATCAAAGGAATTAATTTGTAAATTGACAGAAATGGAAAGATGTACAACAGTGTGAGCCCAGTTATTTATTTATTTATTATTTATTTATTTGCTTTTAAGGATAAAGCGGGTGTCCCAGTGTGTTTTGTAAAGATTAGAAAATATATAGCTATTATCTCCATGTGCCACAAGCTTCTCCTGGCTTTAAAAACTTCCTCCAATTCGATTACCTTGAGTAACCAAGATTATACACAGATGGTACCTACTGTATGCACAAAACATGAACTATATCCTTCTGGGCATTTTTATTACAGTCATTTTGAATAAGATTGATGATACTCTTATTAAGACAGACAGCGTTTCGAAAGGATTTATAGTGGAGAAAATAGTGTTCCATATATTATCTTCCTATTTCAAACTATATTAAAAATTAACCTGAATCTTAAGCGTATGTCAACTTCATTAGTGACATTTTGATGGCACAGTCAATGGCTGTACACTTTCTGTCAGTTTGCCAATCATAACCATGGAAAACTGAGCACCGTTCCTGGAAAGATTTGAAGTAAGCTTTATATCACTTAGATTGATCAGAATTTTTCATCTCTCAAAGATCAAGAAACTATATAAATCACAAAAAGGCAGATTCATAGCTAATAAAAATCTATTAAGAGATATTGAACAAGTTCTCCGCAAGATGCACCAAAGAAAACAAGTTCATGGATTTAAAATCTCTGGTTTCCTTTCCCTTTTTGGTTATTCAATACATATTTAAGCATATCAAATATTGCCTTATTAAGACTTTGAAAGTATTATAGTTTTAAAAAGTAATATTCATGATATTTCTATTCTGAATGGAGTAAGGAAAGCAAAAACAACCATGCATAAGTCATGGCCATTGTGGAAAGGCTGATGATACACAACAGTGGTGACTTTTCAGCTGTTTTTGATGCACTAGATAAAGCAATTACAAAAGCAAGTATGCATAGGAAACAATGTATTTTATGTTTTATGTCTACAGACTGTATAGAATCAATCATTAAATCTTCTCCTCCTTCTCCTTCTCCTCCTCCTCCTCCTCCTCCTCCTCCTCCTCCTCCTCCTCCTCCTCCTCCTCCTCCTCCTCCTCCTTCCTCTTCTAGATAGGGTTTCTCTGTGAAACAATCCTGGCTGTCCTGGAACTCACTTTTGACAAAGCTGGCCTTGAAGTCACAGTGATCCATTTTCCTCTACCTCTTAAGCGCTGGTTTTAAAGGCATGTTTATTGCCATGAACAATAATTATTATTAATGATTGACAAAACTACCTGGCAATAAAATATCTCTACTTAAAGATGATCATCATGCTAACTAGTCAAGATACTTCTTATGTTGGTTAACCTCCAACATAGAAATTAAATTTTGGGGCATGCCTGTGAGGGCATTTCAAGTTAGTCTTACCTGATGTAAGAAAGCCCACCCTGGATGTGGGCTGCATTTATTCAGAGTGAATAAATGGGAAACATGGATAAAACACCCGCTTTTATCTTCCTGTTTCCTACCTGCCACCTTACCTCATGACACTGCTATCGCCCTTCCCCTCCTGAGTGTACTAGAAACCTGCTTTGTATGAACCAAAGGGAAACCTTCCAGTAAATTGTTTCATCAGATATTTGGTTCTGGTGTTCAGAAAAGAACTCATGATAGCCTCTATTTTCTATCTACCAACAATGTGAACATACAGAAAAAGTAACATTTTAAAGTTTATGCTTTTTATTTCTCCAAAATGGTGGAAATTTCTAAAAGTCTGGAATAAAAATATAAATCGAACAGTTGATAAATTACACCCAAAATTGGACCAAGTTGATGCAAATGTTGAATATAGCATTCAGATTAATTTAATTGTTGATAACTTTAAAAGTCTTGTATGATCATAGCACAGAAACCTCAAAATTACTTCAGTAACAGATGAAAAATTTTTCTTATTTGTTGGTTAGTTACTAACATTGTGCAATAATAACTATATTTTACTTATGATCAGAATGGTAATAAATGAAACTCTAGCCTAAGGACATTGTTGTTTTGTACTGGTACTCTATCCACAAAGAGTATACTTTGGGAACATTTTCTTCTTAATTATTAAAGAATGTAAAAGAAATGCACTTATGTCCAATAAGATTAATGCTGAGACAACAGGAAAAGGCATCCCATTGTCAATTCTTTGTGTCTTTCATGAAAATGACCTGTGCGTTGTCTTTAGAACTATATCAAAACAATCTCATAAAAAATGCAATCAAAATCACTGAGACCAGCAGATCCAAGTTCAAGTAAGACACACATATAAGCCTTAAAATTAAGCCACATACACATTTTATATTTACTTAATATACATATAACTAAGGTATACATAACACTCACTCTGTTATTAAACTAAGCTGTATAAGAATAGTAGTTTTGGTCCCAAAGCTACAGAGAAACCCTGTCTTGAAAAACAAAACAAAACAAAAGAATAATATTTTCAATTTTTGCACTCTAGTATTTATTTAGGTGCTAAGATTATTCTATTCTCTGCATTACCATTCAAATTTCATATACACTTTGATATTACATGGCCAATCTTATGAATATTTATTTTAGTTTTTTTCTTCAAGGTGTATTAAAATATGATGAATGATTAACTTCATATATGTTACATGTGGATTAAGTCTATAAAGAAATATTAAGTTTAAGTTATTCATATTTATTAAATATTACTATGTGAACAGAATATTAAATGCCCATAGAGCAGAGTGATAAGTTGATATTATGGCCATTTATGATGCTAGCGTGAAAAATGAAACACCGTCTTCCTTATAATGTTTTCACAATTCATGCTTTACAAATTATATAATGTCACAAATGAATTCCAGAGTGGTTTACAACACAAAAAATCTACAATACATAAATTATATATATATATATATATGCATTGCATAGTGGTATCCAGGAATAAACAAATATATCTCAATAAATATACATAAAAAATCTAATTGTAGGTATTTGTAGCTGTTCCTGTTAGGTTTGTTGTTATTTTGTCAGAATAAGCTGAAGTCTTCTAATAATAAGAAATATTGGTAAAGAAAATGACTCAATAAGATGCCTCTATAGGTAAGTCTGTAGAGTATTTTTTTTATTTATGATTGATGTAGGAAGATGCCGCCCACTTTGGGTGGTGCCACCCTGAACACATGGTTCTTGGCTATACAAAAAAAGCCAGTTGCATAAGTCATAGATAGCAAGCTAGTAAGCAGCGTTCTTCAATAGCATCTGCTACAGGTCCTGCCTCCTGATTCCTGTCTTGAGTTCCTGTCCTGGTCTTCCCTCCTGATGGACTGTGATTAGGTCACATAACAATAAACCCATTATTTCCCAGGTTGCTTTGGTCATGATATTTTATCTCAAGAGTAGATACAGAACTAAGACAGTAGAATTAATTTTCTGAGTTATCATTTGCCATGGATTTTGAGTTTGAATAGTTAGTTTTAATTATTTTTCATCTCAGTGGTTTAGATTATAAAATGAAAGATTCCAATTTTGATATCCATAGTAGATGGCATCTGAATGAAAAGAGTTGTTTCAGTACGTGCCAATATAATAAATAATCACTACGTGTTTAGCTGTCTACTCTGAAAGACTTAGGGCCATACACTAATAAGAGACATGTGTGCTTATAAGTGATACATGAATATTTTACATTGCTTGTGTCTCAGAGTACAGTAGAAAAAGTTTTGAACCAAATAATTTTAAACTGTAGTGTGGTTGTTTTTTATTACAGCTTTATTATAAAGAATTTTCAAATTAATTCTATAATACATTGAATGTAGCCAGGCTGAAAGTTAGCAGATCCATGTGAAATCCCATATATTTTAAACAGGTATTCTGAAGCTGTACAGTTTTACATTGTGTTTTATGCTCTCACTATTTAATCGAGTTTTTGCACTTATCCACTACAAAACAGTCAAAGATCCATGACAGAATGAGGACTAGAAAAATAATTCATTTCACATCCTCTTTAAAGAATCAACTGTTCACTACCTGCGCCTAGTCCTTTCTCATCAGCCCATATTTACCATGCAGTATGACATGTTATTATATTGATATTTTAAACAGGGAGTCTTTTTTATATTTTCTCAATTAGAATTTAACAATCTGCATTTTTAAATCATGTAGATATCTGCTGAATAAGACCAGTACCAGCACCTTTCCAGTCCCATGAAGCTCTTCCCTGTTACAGTTGTCTATTGGAGCAAGAGTCTAGGATTGTAGCTCCACCATCCTCATGCACCGCCAACACAATGCCTTCACACATGTTTAATACTCTTGATTGTCCCCTCTCTTCTTATTTTATTGCACTCTAAAACATATGTGTTGAGAAAATCTTGCTGCACATATTTCTTTTATGACCCCACTTCTTTTTAGATGTTCTCAAAATCATTCAATTAAAGAGATGATGAGTTTAGAAATGGCTTGCCTTTAGAAATAATGTTTTATTTGTGTAAAAATATAAGAGCTTGCCATATGCATTTGTTTGGAACTTACTGCACTTGGTGAAAATTGTAGATATAAAGGTAATTCTAACCAAGGACTTTATGGTTTATATCTATCCAACTGCAAGAAGAATAAATAAAACAAATATGATCTAATCTCTCTTTAATAATAAAGATAAATATATTTAAGAAAAAAATCAATTACTTTTTTCTCACATGTTTTCAATCGTTAGTATGCAACATCATTTTAGCAAAGCTATGAAAATAACATCAAATTAACAGACTTCAATGAATATTTTTATCTTTTCTAGTGAAGTAAGGAATGGAAAAAATTATAAAGGTTAGATTGCTAAATGAAGTATCACAGAATTTGTTTCAGAAAACTAGAGATTTCACCAGATCTAACAGAATGGCCTGAGAAAGTAATATTGAGTTGGGTTGAAAAATGATTCATGTACAAGAGACGATACACAGAAAGATGGTAATATGTGCGGTTGAAAAGTGTGGCTCTAGGTGATTATGTGTCTTGTAATTTATTCTCCTTGGCTGGCTACAAGGACTTCAATTAATAAGTAAACAACCAAATATTCAAAGCCAAGCAAGCAAAAACAATGAACAAAACAAAAATGATCAAGAGAGAACTCTTAGACAAGTTTTCCCACTCTTTAAATGAGTTTTGTTGTTGTTGTTTATTTTTATTATTTTTGTTTTTTTTCCAAATTAAATATAGATTCTTCTGTCATACACAGTTCCCTTCCCTCCATTCCTCCAAACTGCCCTCCCCTCCAATCTCAGCACTCAGGACACAGAGGTAGGTGGAGCACTGGGAATTCTATACTGGTCCACAGCATTCCAGTCCAATCAGTGTTTTTGAGACTCTGTTCCAAACAGAGTAGAAAAAAAAATTGTCACCATGTTAATTGAAACAGTTTTCAGAGAGCTATGACATCAGCTATTACTTTTTCAGTATAGTATGGGTGTTTCAGTCTATACTATACATTAGTGCCTTTACTTGTGTTTTTGTTTATTTTACATACCATTTCCTCTTCTCCCCTCTCATTTCCTCTCCTTCCCTCCCTCCTCTGTCTGCATTCAGAAGGGGCCTTCCACGGAGTCAACAAAGCACAGCATATCAAGTTGAGACAAGCTCCTTCCCTTTGCACCAAGGCTGGACAAGGCATCCCAGCATGGGAAATGGGTTCCAAACAGCCAGCTCAGGCACCAGGGACAGGCCTTGGTCCCACTCTAGGGGCCCAACAGAAGAACAAGTTACACAACTCTCACCCACATGCAGAGGGCCTACATTGGTCCTGTGCGGACTCCCTAGCTGTTGGTCCAAAGTCCATGAGCTCCTACAAGCTCAGGTCAACTGTCTCTCTGAGTTCCCCTGTCATGATCTAGACACCCTTTACACATACAATTCCTCTGCTCTCTCTTCACCTGGATTCCCTGGAACTTGGCCAGTGCTTAGCTGTGGATCTCTGCATGACAGAGATCTTGAGAATATGTAAGTCAAATTTTCTTTTTCACTGAAAAACTAAAAAGTTTGAATTTACAAACAACTTTTAATAAAAAAGCAATCTTAGCACTTTAGTATGACGATAATTTGATAATAATCTCAACAAACCCTTATGCTATTTTGAGTGTCAAATAATGTTTGCATCCACCTCTTACATTAATGTTTATTGCTATTCTTAAAAGCCAGAGGATATGCTCATTTAAGATATTGTCTTAAAGCAAAGACTATGAGTAGAAAACCCAAGGGAAATGTGTATTTTTGCTCACGTTTTTTTTTCACATTTCTCATTGGGTTGAAAATAGGAGTGAGCAAGGGTAGTAGCTATCAAGAAACAAAGTATGTTCTATTTTGTAACTATAATGCATTATTTCGTTCAATAAGTTAGAATATTATCTTGGCAAGTGAACAAGAAAAGCATGACAGATAGAATAATTGCTTTGATCTGTTTCAGGGATAAACAGCTAAGCAAGTGAGAGGTTTAGACATCCGGGGCAAGAAAGAGAAATAACCACACAGACTTGTCAAGATCCCATGTCAGCAGCTGGAAAGGAATGAAAACATGAGACAAGTGAGGATGGAGACATATTAGGTATTCTTAGTTTATTGGTTATTTTATGTTCTCTGTAAACTCACATGTTTTAATTATCTTTTTCATGATTTCAATTATTTATTTATAGATTGTAGTTTTAATCAAGTAATAAAGGAATACAGGCAACCATATGTTTCTGTCATTATTCACATTTTTTGTAAGTTACTTACTTCCTGCTTACTCAGTTAATTTCATTTCCTTCTTGGGTCTCTGACAGAGTTGCAGATTAGATAGTCATCGTTTCCCTTGTTTATCTGATGCAGAAAGCATGTCATGATAGAAAGTAAACTAGGAACAAAACTTTGAACTCACCAATGCAGGATAGATGTGGAGTATTTTTTTCTGAATTTATCAAATGCAAATGGACTAGACATCATTTTGTATTTAGATCCTGTATATATTGTATATAGTAATGGTACTTATTGTATACAGTTTTTGTTTAAATTAGGTATGGTCTTCTTTTTTATTTCAGACAAAAAGGGGGAAACATGGTGGTCTTTCATTTGTATTTTAATAAATAAAGCTTTACTGAAAATCAGAAAAGTAAAACAGTCATACACAGGCAAGATTTATAGATCCGGCAGTGCTGGCACACACCTTTAATCCCAGTGGTCACATTAGCTTGCCATAGAAACTAGAGCTAGAGAGGACTCTAAAATGGGAGGACATAGCTCTCTGTCTCAGTCTCGTTCTGCGGTTTCCTGGAGGCAGGTTCACCATTTTTGGACTAAGGTTGAGTTAATAGCCAGTGGCTAACTGCTTTGTTCTTCTGGTCTTCAGGTTGAACCCCAATATCTGTCTCTGGGTTTTTATTAATCATGCTTCACCATCATTCTTTTTTGGAGACCTTGAGATCACTGTTAGGAGCTGGGAGTTTGTCGAAGTAAGCTTTTTCTTTTAATCATTTTATGCCATATTCATCAGCTCTCTGATGAGTTTGAAGGCCACTATCTATTAAGCATATCCGAGTTAAACAAATGTAGGCTTAAAATTACAAACATATATAAGAGGCTAAATAAAGGCTTCTTCCTATAATTAATTATATTAGTACTTATAATGACCAGAGCATAGTTTCACACACATTAAAAAATTTTATCTTCTATTAGGTGACATTTAACTTGCATGTTTTAATCATCTATAAAAATTTTTCAATACTTTAGCCTTAAAATGACAATTTCTGAAAAGAAATGCTTTTGAGTATCAGAATAAAAAATTTAACTCATGAGGAATAAACACATTCCACAGAGTGGGAAGCTTTCTGATCCTTTTATAGTGCAGCATAGTCTCTTAGATGATTCAGTTTATCAAAATAGCTTAAGTTTAACAAAGTTAGCAAAGACAGGAGGCTAGACATCCATTCTCAAGCATTATCTCAATGCATTCTCAAGCATTACCTCCTTAGGTAAGGAGAGATAACCCCTAAGCCAGTGCTTCTCAACATTCTCAATTCTGCAGCCCTTCAACAACTTCCCCGTGTTGTGGTGACTCCCAAACATACAATCATTCTCACTGACACTCCACAACTGCAATCTGCCACCGTTATGAATGGCAATACAAGCATCCAACTTGCAGATGGTCATAGACTGCCCCTGTAAAAAGGTCTTTCAATGCCAAAAGGGTCAAGACTCATAGTTTAAGAAGATTCTCCAAGCCCTTCACAATACTGTTTAGGCCATTGTCTTCCTAAATCGTAAGTAGGAATGCCCCAGTTTCTGGTGCTTAGTATTTGGTGCTCATAGTTGCAAACTTAATTTTTGATCTTTTATTTATTTTTAAATTAAAATATTAATGATAAAAACATTTTATGAACGTAAATGTTCTATAGACTTATGAATTTAAAAAAATAGGGGTAGGAAGAGATAGGGAGGGGCAAGAAAATGGGAGGGAAGGGGGAAATTACAGTTGGTATGTAAAACAAATAAAAAAATTAAAAACTTAAGTAAAATAAAACATTAAATGAAAAAAGGTTTAAAAGTTCTCAACTGTGTGTTTCTGGAAAAAATGTAACTTCTTTTTTAGTTAAGAGGTAAGATAAAAGGTACAAGCACAATCTGCAAAAGGCAAAGCCAAGTTCAAACAGTGCAAATATCAAAAGTTTAATATTTGGGATTCATTCATATTCCTTCGGGTTTTTTCAAGGTGTTTTGGCCATACCCTTGTCAGCATATATATAGCCTGTTTTCTAAATACCAGTCTGCTCGACTTTATTGTGGTTGGTGTTTTTGGTGATGTCACATGACACAGAATTGCCAAAGCTGACAAGGTTCCCCATTGAGGCGGGGCTTTCTTTGGGAACCACAGTCCTGCCACACATTTGCAATCTTCAGCTGTTTCCAATGACCCCCTCATATCTGGGTTACTCTTATGTTGCCAAGTTTGACTGCCAGGGCAAGGTGCATTCTTGCAAGAGGAAAGCATGGAAATACAGCTTAATATGTTGTTAAACAAGCATTGTTTATGAAATCCGAGAAACTCTATCTTTCATAAATCTTGTTTTCAGGAAAGAACAGGAATTATCATACAAAAATTCAATGCATCTTAAAGATGTATTGAGTATCTTAGAAACCTGCTGTTACATCCCTGGTAGGCCCGAGCCTTGTAATCACCTTTAATCAAGATGGTAATGAACTTCGTGTAACTTCATGTAACTACATGAAATCTGTCTTCTCCAATTTTAGCAAATATGGCTGCCAGTCATGTGACTGCCTAAAGATGGATCATGCCACATGGTTCCTTTAAGATTACCTATGCATAGATTTTAACTATCAACTCCAAGTGTTACTGGATTTAAGTTAACATTTTTCATGGATTTTTAAAGTTTTTAATGGCATCCAAAAATATAAACTGATAAATCTTGAAGTGTAGAATATTCACATAAACCACACACACACACACACACACACACACACACACACGTATTTGGCTGTTCTGCTTTGCTTTCTTCTTCCTGTCACAGAGTCAGGTGGTTCAGCTGACACAGTAGATAGAGGTACATAGAGGAAACATTTAAATATTCTTTGATCTAGAGAAAGGAGAGCCAAAAAAAAAAAAAAAAGGAAAGAAAAAGAAAAAAACCCAACAACTACAGTCAGCTTTTCAATGAAATAGAAGAGTATAAACCAACTTCAATGTCATTCATATCCAAAAATATCTGAATTTGTGCTACGCAGAGTCCTGTTGCTAGAGAGCTCAGAGATAAATTCTGAGCTCCGACCATAAAAGCAGCTATGGCAGCTCTGGTGACTGGTGCCTGGCGCATAGAGACAGCAAAAATAACTGACCCACTTTTGCCTCAGCTCTGTGTTTAAACAACACTTCTGGTTACACAAGAAAACATAGCCAGACAAGATTTTCCAACAAAAAAAGGCAGAGACAACTTTCTTGAGAAACAGACAAACTCTCCAACGAGACAGAAAAAACTTTTCAAGGAACCAGAACCAGGAAGGTGGGTAATTTCTCACTACTTGCCCTGGATGGGAGAATTTGGGGGTCTTGTCAAACCCCATCCATGTAGCAGATGGGGAATCCCACAAAACAGAACCAGACAATAACTCACCTGGAGGCCTCCATAGTTGCTTTATACCCTTTCTCAACACAGCAGTTCACTCTGATAGTCCACAAACTTTAGGCAATCTTGAAGTCTTGGACCAACTCAAAGCTTAAGCCTCCCGAAGTGGCCCCTTAGCCCTAGAGTTCCAGAGTAAAGGTACATTTTTAGAATTGGGGTGGATAGTCTAAATTGTGCTGTAAGTTTCCAGAAAATGTTAATCCCACCTGTAGAAAATAAGACCACTGCCACAATTTAAAGTCAAATTTGAAGCAATTTTTTTGTTTGTTTGTTTGTTTGGTTTTTCGAGACAGGATTTCTCTGTAGCTTTGGAGCCTGTCCTGGAACTAGTTCTTGTAGACCATGCTTGCCTTAAACTAACAGCGATCTGCCTGCTTCTGCCTTCCCAGTGCTGGGATTGAAGGCGTGCACCACCACCACCAGGCTTGAAGCAAATTTTAATTAAATACTGGCGAGGTGAGTGGGCTCTGGCCAGGTCAATACCCCAGTTCCCACGAAATAAGGCTGAGTCATCACTTGCTGGGGATCAACGTATGTTTTTATCTGGTATAATCAGGGATAAACACATATCCTAATAAATTTATTGTCCATGAACCTCCCACCCACATTTGATCAACCATGTCTAGTATAGTTGCTTCAAATAAACTCGTTTAGTGGAGTGAGAACATGAGGCTTGTTATCTGCCATAAACAAGAGCCTCCAGAATTTCAGGAATTAGCTGTCCTTTGGCAAGGTGCTTGCAATTCAGAGGCATTTTTGCTTTATCTATCTCTTAGGCATAGTAGTTAAATCTTAAAATGTAACTTTGGCTCTTACACCACTTATCAAAGTTAAATTAAGATCAGGTAAACAATTTTAAATAGAGATAGAAGCTCTCAATAAAAGCCCCCCCCCATCAAAAAAAAAGCCCATGGCACAGGACTTTAGCTCAGCATTTTATTAGACTTTCAATGGAGTACTAATACCAATACTCCTCAAATTATTCCATAAAACAGAAACAGAAGGAGTATTACCAAATTCATTTTATAAAGCCACGGTCTCTCTGATACCCAAACCACACAAAGACTCAGAGAAGAAAGGGAATCATAGACAAATTTGCCTTATGAACATAGATGTAAGGCTTGCCATTTTCACTATGGTAATTATACTGATCCATGCACATGGGAGATTTCATCATCTTCTGATATCATGTCCAAATTCTTTCTTCAAAGACTGGAAGATTTTCTTATGGATCGATAGGATTAACATAGTGAAAATGGTATGCATACTAAAGGCAATCTACAGATTCAATGCAATCCCCACCAAAACTCCTACACAACTCTTTACATACCTTTAAAGAACAATGTTCAACTTCATATAAAAAAACCAAAAACCCCAGGATAACTAAAACAATCCTATACAATAAAAGAACTTCTGAAGGGCACCATTCCTGATTTCAAACTGTATTACAGAGAGCTATAGTAATAAAAACCACATGGTATTGGCATAAAACCAACAGGTGAATCCATGTAATCAAATGGAAGACCCAGAAGTAAAGACATATACCTATGTACATTTGATTTTTGACAAAAAAAACGCTAAAATAATAAAATTGAAAAAAGAAAGCATCTTCAACAAATGGTGATGGTCTACCTGGAGGTCAGCATGTAGAAGAATGCAAGTAGATCCACACCTATCACCCTGTGCAATACTTGAGTCCAAACAGATCAAAGACCTCAACGTAAGTCCAGTTACCCTGAACCTGATGGAAAAGAAATTGGGGAATGGCATTGGCACAGGACACAACTTCTTGACCAGAACACCAGTTGTGCAGGCACTAAAATCAACAATTTATAATGGGACTTCAGGAAACTGAAAATCTTCTCTAAGCCAAAGAGAATTGTCAAAAGACAAAACATTATCATAGAGAATGGGAAAAGATCTTCACTAGGTCACATTTCACAGGATTGATATCCAAAACATTAAAAAAAATTCAAGACACTAGACTTCAACAAACATAATAATCAATTTAAAAATAGGGTACAGGTCTACACATAGAATTTTCAACAGAGGAATCTTAAATAGCCAAGAAATACTTAAAGAGACATTCAACATCCTTAACAATCACTAAAATGCAAATCAAATAAAAATGACACTGAGATTCCATCTTGCACCTGTCAGAATGGCTAGGATCAAAATCATAAGTGGCAGCTCAAGCCGGAGAAGGTGTGGAGCAAGGGGAACACTACTACATTGCGGCTGGGAGGGCAAACTTCTAGAGCCAATCTGGGAATCAATATGGCAGTTTCTCAGAAAACTGGGTGTCAGTTTACCTCAAGACCCAGATATACCACTTCTGAGCATATACAGAGAATGTTCCAGCAGACCACAAGCACACTTGCTCGTCTGTATTTATAGCAGTATTCCTAATAGCCAGAAACTGGAAACAAATAAGATATCCTTCAATCAAAGGATAGATAAAGAAAATGTAGTACATTCACACAATGGGGCACTACTTAGCCTTCTAATCACATCCTGAAATTTGAATGCAAATGGATAGAAGTAGCAAAGATCATCCTGATGATGTAAGCCAGATTTCATCCCCAGCACCCATGTGGAAACTCACAAACATCTGTAACGCCAGTTTCACGGCATCTGACACATTCTTCTGACTTCCATGGGCATCGGCATGCAAGTGGTACTCAGACATGACATGCATACAAGCAAAATTCCCATAAACATCAAATGAAAGTTAACCTTAAAAATTTATTTTAACCAATATGTAGGTTTAGATCCATGAAATAGAAACAAGTCCTTGAGACAATTATCATGTGACATAATATGAGATCACAAGTATTTCTTTCATGAATTTCTTTCGTTTTCCTGAATGGTATAAGAAAAATAAGTCCATGGACATATTGACTTTCATTCATGATCATAAACTAATGTATTGGAAATAATTTTATGTATGCTGTACCCTAAAGGCATGACCTCCCATGATTCCTATGAAGAGTCATTGCTTATACAAACTTGACCCAGATGCCTACATCATCCACACACAGACACACACAAACACACACACACACACACACACACACACACACACACACACACACACACACACCTGTGTATTTCTTTACAAATAATAATACATGGCTTCTGTTCCTGCTGCTAGGCTAACTGTATAACAGTTTTTTGAGATGTGTATATTTTGAGTCTGGTTAATTTGGGTATGGAATGTTATCTTATTTGAAAGTTTTTACTTAAAAGTTTACCAATGAAATAAGCTAAAATTAAATGGTATATAAATAAATAAATCTAACATAATCAAAAACTCCTTTCTTGATGAATATATGATTAGAGATATCCTGACTTGTCCTCATCCTTCATCATGTCTTATGAAGCCTAAACATTCTAGTCTTTTGCAGGTACGTTATTTCAAAGAATTAGCCAGAATCATCCTTCTCTTTGTGATGTGGCCTCTTAGTGATTCTTCATTCACTGCTGGCTTTTCTACCCAGGGCTATACATTTCTACTTACTCTGATGTATTTGAAATTGATAGTGTACTATCCCATCAATGCAGGCCCTCAAAACTTTAGACCCTAAACCCATTACAATGTTCCATAATGTCATTCCTTATCTGTGAATGCATTTTTATACAGCATAGTAACTAATTCTAGAAGTGGGGGAGTTTCTTTAATCTAAGATGTGTGATAATAGCATCCGATAAAGAAATGTACAGAAGTTTTCAATAAAAAAGAAAGTCTTAGCTTCAAGAGGAGGCTCTATTGAGTTTTCTCATAGTTGCTAAACTTATCATCAAAGATTTAGTTATGAACTTTAGCTGTCAATAAGTGGAGGACAGGAAAGTGAATGAAAAATGCAGAGTATAGGTGATTCTGATCAGTTTTCTAAGTAAGGAAACAAGAGAGCCATGCTACCACAAGTGCAGATAGTGCGTTTAATACAAAACATAAAGGGGAATCCTGCAGCACGGAAAGATTGCTTTGAATTTTATAAAAATGTTCTTTACAGGCATATAAAGAAGCAACAGCTTCGCTATGCCGTAGGACATGTTATAGATCTGCTCCTCAAATATTGAGGACTGAAGAGCAAATGAATGGATATGAAAATGTTAGTTCTAAAAATAGTTTCAAAATGTACACATTTAACCAGGCTTAATTTAATTTTTAAAGGTTATGCACTGATCCTAGTTTCACATACTTTGATTTTTTTGTTTGTTTCTTTTGTTTTATGAGTACTAAGGTAAAAATAGTACATAGCTGTTAAATGGTGTCAGATTTCATCAGTGGGAGGAAGATACAGATTAATTTCCTTGATCAAAAAAGAGAGAATACATTTCTTTTAAAAGAAATTGCTTTAGTGAGCCAATTATTTGGTTGATGACTAAAGTTACTGTTTGCACAGAATATTACCGAGATCTATTTGATATTAGAAAGCTTAAGGGCTTCTTAATATCAGAAAAAGAAAGCTTAAGTATCAGAAAAGTAAGATCAATGAAAGAAATAAATTCTTCTAAAAGTCAGACATGTATTTGAGATACAAGCTCTAAAGCAAATTAAATTCTCCAGAGGTGCCTATCAGCCAGCCACGACAGGTTTGAAGGTCATTGTTGTTGGCTATTTGGCTAAACTTCAACTCAATTTCATCCCTGATCAGTGATTCGAAACTGACCCACACAGATGAGCAACCATGTGGTGCCCAGTGCATATTAATCAGAAGATTCCCCTACCCCATAGTGGAACAGATCTGATTTTAAAAGATGCTGAGATGCTGCGTAAGCCCTGAGAGTCTGCCAAGGCATTCCGAATTGCTTCACATACTATTGATTCTTTACCTGGCGATGCTGTCTAGCCAGAAAGGAATGCATATGCTTTCCATGAGGGAGCGGCCACAGTGCAAAACAAACACCAACTCAAAACATTTGAGGTAATTTCTTCGTTATAAATATGACACCACCACTTTCTGTGATATTGATTCTGTCGTAGCATAATAGTTAGATTTAAGTTATTCGTTTGCTTTCTGCCTGGTTTGCTGCTCTTGGTGTCCTAAGGGGCTGAAGAACTGGGAGTGTGAAGAAATCGAACCAAAATGTATGGGACTTGAGAATTCCATCATATTTTGAATTCAGCATTAAATGTTATCTACAATATGACAGTACCTATAGGGTCATAACATATAGCTTCCCTCTTGAACAGTCATAACAAACTATTTCCATAGTTTCAAGTCTCTCATTTAAAATTGTTCTATACTATTCTTAAACCAACAGTGAATAATAAAGACTTTATTTTTTAAAAAAGTTTTACCATGAATTAGAAATTGCTAACCAGTGGCTCCATCTAACTTACAGTCACTCAAATATTCCTACTTGAGACTATTCTGTTCATATTTAAAACACAGTGGTATCATCTGACATTGGTATCAATGGTGTCAACTGTACATGACTATGTCCCATGCTTTTCCTACAATAGTCCTCATACTTCTTTCTACCTTGAGATCCTCTTTTCTCTCTTCCCATGTTCTTTACCGTGGAATCACATTTTCATTTCCTTCCTAATTTGGGAGGTTTTTTTTTGTTGTTGTTAAAACTTGTTTTGTCATGGATTCTATTCCTTCTTGGGAAACATGACAATTACAGGACCTTCCCGCAACACTGAGCTAATAGAGAGTTGTTGAACAAACGAGTAAGTGGTTGCAGAGGAATACATCATTACCTTTACAAAGGGAGCATCTGAAGCTGATATGGTTTGAAGAGTTGCTGACCTTCACAGCTAATCAGAGCCCCGAGGCTAAGCCTATCCATCTCTGTGCAAACTAGATCAAAATCCTTTGTACTTGAACGGTCACACTAGCACAGCAAATACAGACGACCTTCTACAATGAACGACTTACCTTACCCACGATGCTCTAGTCACTTACCCCACCTGGCTCTTACGCTTGTGTTTCTCCTGTACCATATTTTATCTATTAACTTTCTCTATAACAACTTTTTCGAGAAATAATTCTTCACAGACCAGTAGTTTTTCAAATAAATTTTAATTTGTTTTCTGTCTGATGATGTTGACAAAAGTACTGGTTTTAATCTCCTCAAATATTTTAAGTTTTGTGTTATAGCACAGTCCTGTGTTATAACATCCAATCTGCTCCGTGTAAGACCCTATGCCTCGTGGTTTTCCTGGAGGCAGGTGCATGCCAGAATCTGAGGAGCACATCTGTTTGATTCATTCTCCAATAGCAACTGAACAGATTAATTTTGTCTCTCAGCTTTTCTAGAGTTTGGAGGCTTTGTTTGCTTGGTTGTTTGTTTTGGAGACAGTGTCTCCTTGTGTAGTCCTTGCTGCCTGTAACTGCAAATTCCCCTGTCTCACTCATAGGTATTTAATACAAAATACACCTCCCATTCTCTACTGTGTTTGAATTTAAAGCAAAAATATCATAGGGAGGGAAGGTTTCATGAGGTGTTGTGATGAATGCATGTTTCCACAATTTCACTCAAAATCCTTCTAACATGCTCTAGAGTTCTCAGATAATAAGCAAGGTCCACTGATCCAAGCTTCTCTCAAAATCTGCCTTGTTGAGAACTGTGCATAAATTATTTTTCTATTCACTAAATGCATTTTTCTCTATTTTAAATGTTACTACTATTGGTGAACATCTAATCTAAATCCAAAACAAATTTCTAACACAAGTCGAAGAAAACAAAATCATTGAGTTGGTGTTTCTTGAGTGTCAGTGACAGCCCCTGTGAAATCTTCATTTTAAGTTAGCTTAAAGTTGCTTAAAAATTTGAGTCTGCAAGTGACAGAAATCTGGTCTAAACCCTGGCTGGATTGTTTAGTTATGGCGGTTGTACGTGTTAAAAATTTTGTCAGAAACCAAGGCTCAACTTTAATATGAAAAAATCTTGCCTCTGTTCCCAAGTAGACGAGGCCAATCCTGCTGCCTAAAACCACCCAACAGATGTCATACCGAAGGGTTTGCAAGATTCTTTGTGAAAATGCATTGTAGCTGTCGCTGAAGCTTGGCCTAAAGTGTCTTGTGTACTCTTCCGGTGGCTACGTCATTTCTGTCCCCTCTGGGTCCATTTCTAGTTCTGTCACTTGTGGGAACTTTTAATTTTGGAATCCTCTGATTTAGACCTCTTTTTCTGTTCTTTAAACATTCACATTTCCATCTACTGTCCCTCCTTTGGAAATACCATCCACTTTCATAGCTTAAATACCATCTATATGTGGTCATGCCCAATTTAAATGTCCCTCCAAAACATTGCCTGGTGTAATCAGAAGACTATCTGACTTGCTGTGAGTGATTACTTCGATGTTTAAAGTTGCACTTTAATCTCCTTACTGAAAACCCAGTCTTTTATTTTAATTTTAAAGTTAAGCTCCCGGACTCCTCTCTCATGTCCACTTAACTAACATCTTCATTTTCTTCATCTTTGTCCAAATTTCCTAAGTCTCAACTTAATCTTGAATCCTTACCTGACTACTTTATAAATCTAGTAATCTGTCACCTTCATCTCCATTTACTTCCCACTCAAAACCCTTTTTGTAATTCAGATTAAATTTGTTTTAATATCTATAGCCCTTGTCTTAGCAATACTAGGTTGAAAAATTTCCCTTAAATGCGACCTGTGAGTGTGAATATGTCATCCTATAAGATGAACGTTTTATTTTGAGACAAATAATTTATCTATACTATTGTTTTTATCTCATTTTGTGGACAGACATATACAATATTGTTATTTAGCAAATGTATGCCTACAATTTGAGGGCGAATTTGATATGAATATGTGATAATTACCGCCCCCTGTATGTGTGTGTAACATTAAGTAGATGTGTATTTTGGGCTATACAACTAAAACACATAATTTATAAATAATGACAGGTCCAATTTGCATCTTTACTTTTTGTCTTAGCTTAGAAGAAAGAATGGTCACTTGGCTTCTTATATCAAATTTAAGCTAATAACTCCTCTCCTTGCTTGCTCTCCTGTGTGTATTTGAGGATAAATAAGTCAGCTCTATATATAATTAACCGATGCAATGGATGTAGAGACGACAGCACATGGAAGGTCTTCTTTTATAGAGAAGACTTGAACGTGGGATGAAGGAAAGGGCTATAAGAAATAAACTAAAACACTCCTTTGTCAAGAGCTGAAAACTTCCCATTTACCATTCAATCAAACACTCATATCCCAACGACTACCTAAGTCCTTAGAGCCTACAAAGAAATCACAGGCCTCTCTTCAGACCCTCAGTCTTGTTAAAAAAATATTCAAAGAAAGAGTGAAAAGGAAATAAAAGACAACTTTAGTAGAGCTTAAAAGAAGCCCACAATAAAAAGCTGTCGATCTTGACACCTGCCCATAGAAAGAGGATGGAGCACAGAAACCAAAAAAGCCATGTGGTTGATTTCAGCAGGCATGGAGGTCAGCAATGACAATGTTGGAGATAGTGAGATTAGCGGGCACAAATGAGACACAACGGAAGCCACTTTATGAGTTTATTGACAGAGAAAGACACTTGCACAGGCCTAAGGGAGTTGGTACAGGAAGAGAGTGTGGAGCAGGCATATCCAGCTTTGAAAGGCTGTCTAGCGCATGCACATAGGAGCTAACATGGCTGCGTCACGCATAGATCATGTGACCACACTGCACATAGGTCACGTAGGGCTTGAGGGCCCTGGTTTGGTATGTAAGTTGCCTGCCTGTTTGATGACACATATTCCCTAGAACCCAGAAGTGACAGCACTTGGGGTGGCTAAATGTTTTGCCAAAATGCTGGGTGATGGAAATGATAACAGATAAAAACTTAAGGCAAAGAATAAGGAAGCTCAGACGACCAGAAATTGCATACTTAGGTTCTGACCATTCGATCAATGAAAGAAAAGATGAAAAAGCGAAAATTAAGCCATGGCCCTGGAGCAATTGCTCAGAGGATGTAAAGTCTATGAAGGAAAACAGATTTTCTAATGAAAGGGTTATATAATTATTCTTCTTCCCTAAGGTAGATCTAGCTTCTTGAGGGGTCAACCCTTGGCCGGGTGGTTTATTAGACAAGAACATCTCTCTACCTAGAGGTAGCTTGCATACTTTATTTAACCCTGTGTTCTATGTTACTCTTCTTGTTTTTAGCAAAGTTTGAAAGGAAGCAACTTAAACGAGGCTAGTTTATCTTGAATCACTGTTCAAAGAATGCAGTTTACATGGTACAAAGCACAGCATTGGGAAACCGCTTGCTGGCTTCTCAGCTACTCAAGAACCAGAGAAAACCATGTGGCAGAAAGCACCTGTCAAAGTCCAGCTGAAACAACCATGCTTGAGTTCCTGAGGAAGAATTCCAGACCATGCAGAACCTTCTTCCCACGAAGTACCTTTGGGATTCTTTGCCCCACTAACAGCTGTTCTCATACTATGGGATAAATATAGAAACCTCAGCTAGAAGTAGTCTGCCTTCTAGCTGTTCTCAAGGACACAATTCTTTTAATAGTCTTAGGTGTTTGTTCTTTTCCTTTCGCTTTGTTTCAGAGTTAGGTTTACCCTGTGTCAGGCAGTCTTGAAGACAAAGAAGGCTCTTTTTGTTGCCGGATTCTGCTCTCATCAACCTTAAACACCACATGCCAATTTACCAACATAATGTGTATTGAAAATGGCTGGTTCTGGACCCTGTTGGCTGAGGTATTGTTGAGCCATCCCCAATGTTGGGAGGGAGCATGGGAGAGCTGTCTCCATTACTCTTCTGTCATGTAGCAGTATGGGCAGGGGAGAAATGAACCCGATTTTTCAAGACAATTGTGAGGACTTCTAATGTGTGAGTGTTTCTGTTTCAAATACACATTAGTACATTGTAAACATTATCATTCAAACAGGTAATAGGAGAAAAGCAAGTAAAACCCAGGCCAAAACAAAACCTAACCAGACAAACCCAAAATCCTGGGCCTCTATGCACCATATCTGGAGCTTGTGGTAACATTATTATTCATAACTATGCTACCTCCATTCTGAAACCGGAAAATTAATATTTATGAAAGTCATTTGTTCATTAATATTGCAGCACTTTAAGGCACACTATTTTTTTTTGTCTCACAGTATATGTAGCTTTATACAATTTTATTATTTTATTACATGGATGATTTTATTTTCCCACCACAGTCAAGATTCTTAATCTCACAGTCATGAAAACCTCCCCGGACTCTAGATTGATTGCCAGGCCATCTACTCTCCCTATTCTATCACTAACTTCTGGAGTCAGCAGTAAGTTTCTTATCTTTATAATTACTGCAGTTAGCAGATGTTAGTAGTTGAGATCCTATGGGCGAATTTATTCAGTAAGCATTATTTCATCTTTCATGGCTCACTGACGCTGTGCATATAAATAGCTCTCTATCCTTCCTATGACTTGGTAGTATTGCATGTTATGGATGCATCATGGAGCGCTTAATCATTTACCCATCAAGAGACATTTCATGAGGCTCCAATTCCAGGCTATAAAAAAACAAAGCAGTTATAAATAAACTCATGTGTAATTTTTGAGTGTATGGGAAAATTGATCTTAATTTCTTCAGAGCAGCTGAGGAGTGACATAATACGTCTTATTTTTACATCTTCTTTGCATTTATTTATTTGTTGTATGTTTGCACATGTATGTGCTATAGCACATTTTGCATTTATTTATTTATTTATTGTATGTTTGCACATGTATGTGCTATAGCACACATGTGGAAGTCAGAGAACAAATTTCAGAAGTGGGTTCTTTTTAATTTTTTTCAGGGTTTCTTTTCATCTACTCTGTGCGTCCCTAAGATAAAACTCAAGATGTCAGCCTTGAAGTCATGTACCTTCTCCCACTGAGTCATTTCACCAGTTCTGCAGAGAGTATTTTATTCTAAAAGGCATTGGAAAACTTCCTTTAGAGTTGTTACTTTAAAAACAAAATGAAAACAGGACCAATTTGTGGAACACAGGACTAGAAAAACACTTAGGAGTATAAGGATGATCAAATACGGGGAAAGTGAGAAATTCATCAAGAAATTACATCAAGGATGTAACCTTGAGTCCAGGTCCCAAAGAGATTAAAAGCTGTTGCTATGTAACAAAGGAAGAACCCAGAAGAATTATGAGGGAAACAGCCAGTGGTGAAATTAAGTTAACTTCATGGTTTAAAATTTATTATAGACACTTTTCTCTTTACATGGTGGGATAACTTAAACCATTCCAGTCAGCTTGTTGACCATGAGAAAATTCACAGAACGCGAATGTATAAATGAATTGAAAAATTTTCTACCTAGTAAGAATATTTTATTGTTTTGAACTGGGTTCTCTTGTATGATACATAGATATTTTACCACAGATTTGTTTGAGGCAATAGCCCACCTGACTTAGAGTTTTGTGGAATTTATGCACTGATGCTTATAATAGACCTCTATGAGAGGATATTGCAAAATTGTGCATAAATTGAAGTCAATTTAGCCTGTCCAAAAATAAGTGGAAAGTTTTTTTCTATAAAAGTTCTAGCAAAATGGGAAGATGGTCAGTAGATGGGAAGATGGTCAGCAGGTGGGAAGATGGTCAGCAGGTGGGAAGATGGTCAGCAGATGGGGAGATGGTCAGCAGATGATGGGAAGATGGTCAGCAGACAGGAAGATGGTCAGCAGATGATTGGAAGATGGTCAGCAGACAGGAAGATGGTCAGCAGACAGGAAGATGGTCAGCAGATGATGGGAAGATGGTCAGCAGACAGGAAGATGGTCAGCAGATGATGGGAAGATAGTCAGCAGACAGGAAGATGGTCAGTAGATGGGAAGATAGTCAGCAGATGGGAAGATGGTCAGTAGATGGGAAGATGGTCAGCAGATGGGAAGATGGTCAGTAGATGGGAAGATGGTCAGTAGATGGTCAGCAGGTGGGAAGATGGTCAGTAGATGGGAAGATGGTCAGCAGATGATGGGAAGATGGTCAGTAGATGGGACGATGGTCAGTAGATGGGAAGATGGTCAGCAGATGAGACGATGGTCAGTAGATGGGAAGATGGTCAGCAGATGGGAAGATGGTCAGCAGATGGGAAGATGGTCAGCAGATGGGAAGATGGTCAGCAGGTGGGAAAATGGTCAGTAGATGGGAAGATGGTCAGCAGACAGGAAGATGGTCAGCAGATGGGAAGATGGTCAGTAGATGGGGAGATGGTCAGCAGATGGGAAGATGGTCAGTAGATGGGAAGATGGTCAGTAGATGGGAAGATGGTCAGTAGATGGGAAGATGGTCAGTAGATGATGGGAAGATGGTCAGCAGGTGGGAAGATGGTCAGCAGATGATGGGAAGATGGTCAGCAGATGAGACGATGGTCAGTAGATGGGAAGATGGTCAGCAGATGGGAAGATGGTCAGCAGATGGGAAGATGGTCAGCAGATGGGAAGATGGTCAGCAGGTGGGAAAATGGTCAGTAGATGGGAAGATGGTCAGCAGACAGGAAGATGGTCAGCAGATGGGAAGATGGTCAGTAGATGGGGAGATGGTCAGCAGATGGGAAGATGGTCAGTAGATGGGAAGATGGTCAGTAGATGGGAAGATGGTCAGTAGATGGGAAGATGGTCAGTAGATGATGGGAAGATGGTCAGCAGGTGGGAAGATGGTCAGCAGGTGGGAAGATGGTCAGCAGATGGGAAGATGGTCAGCAGATGGGGAGAAGGTCAGTAGATGGGGAGATGGTCAGTAGATGGGAAGATGGTCAGTAGATGGGAAGATGGTCAGCAGGTGGGAAGATGGTCAGCAGGTGGGGAGATGGTCAACAGAAGATTGGAAGGTGGTCAGCAGGTGGGAAGATGGTCAGCAGGTGGGAAGAACCATCTTTGCAAAGCACACATTTGCAGAAGAATATACCCCAAAATTAAGAATTTCTAGAACATAGTGTTTGAAAATGTTAGAAAACAGATAAAACACCAAACAGAACTTCACTAAAGAGGATATACAAAAGGCAAATGAGAAGATTTCTCATATCATCAACCATAAACAAATGCAGGTCAAAACTAAGTGTAAATTAAAAATAGCCATAACAGTTTATATCTCTAGAAATGTCTGTGGTGAAAAGTGGAGGTATTGGAGGAAGGAGAAGAAGGAAGAACATTAAAATTTTATTTTAATTAAAAATAAAACCAGGAAACGGAACTCTGTGTCAGTCAGAGTTTTCTCCTCGTTGCTGTTCTTCCCTCCTTGAGCTGTGTCACACTGCAGTTCTGATGTCCTTGACCACACCCAGCAACACCCAACAACACAAGGAGCTTCACTTCCAAGTAGAGTGAGAAGAGTTTTCTAGAACGTTCTCATGGTTCATAACAATGATGAACACATGGTAAAGGGCTTGGACTACTTTCATTTTTCCTTGGCAGTGGTACTATATGTTTTCTCCTTAAATCATTATATTCTGGAAAGAATAGAAAAATGATGCCTTTTCTGAAAGTTAGCAAATAACCCCCCCCCGCCACACACACACACACACACACACACACACACACACACACACACACACACACCACACGGGAGTGGGAAAAAAGCATATGCAAAATCAGTTAAGAGTAAATTATTTGTCTTCTTGTCTTCTTTAAGATAAGCTACAAAGCATCTCTGAGAGTTTATTTTCTATATTTTTTTCATTTAATATTTGTTAGCAGGGAATTAATGGATGTCTGGGTGTAATAGTAATAACAGAGTGTCAATACTATAACTGATGTTCTCATACCACACCAACACTGATGAGCGATAATCTCTACAGAGCTATTCTTTATAAGAGGCAACTTCATATGACCAGCAAGGACTAAATCTCCCTGTGTCTAAGAAATACCCAAGTAGAAGTATTGAGCAGAGGCATAGAAAAGAGGACTTGTTTTAATAAACATTTGCAACATTAGAAAGCAGAAAATAATTTGGGGGTTAGCTTTATAGAAAATGATCTTTAAATGCCAGAATGATTAAGTCACAATAACTGAATCATACTTTAAGGTTTAAAGAGATCCTAACACAGATGAATAAAAATTAAAGTAAAAAAAAAAGACTAAAAGGATTGCAAACAAAGATTTCAGATAATTCGTATGTTAATGTAATCATATGTTTGTATGTTCTGTTAATGCATGAGATTATCAATTAAGTCGTTAAAATCTTTTCATGAATCATATCACCATTATGTTGTAATCAAAGTTATTTGGCAGATGGTGAGGAGGGGAGAGAGCTGGCAGAAGGAGATGTGTTTTCCATCACGAAAGCCATTGGTATCTGTAGATAGCCAAATAATTTGTAGCTTTATATCATATGCAGTCATAATTGCAAGAAAATAAGTCATCTTTAAAATGGTAAGTGAAACATCTTACAAGGATGAGATTACTAAACAAATCTCTGGTGGACATAACAGCAGGGCTCCTCATTAATCTAATCTTCTAAATGCTGTGTTTTATATACTAGCTCACACAGTCCACAAACTAGTCTTTCCAGAGTGATTATTTTAAATATTTTTCTTACCTATCATGCACTACAACTTATTAAACCATATATTACTCTGTAGGTAAATTCTGTACATTCTCTTTACTGATTCCTTCCTTGGCTCCTAAAAATTAACAAAACCATGAGGTTTCTTTTTCTATATTTGGAATATTGATCATTTTTAAGTATCCCTAAACCATCACTTAGCTTTAGCTTTTTCTGTGAAACTGTAGAAGAGTAGAACATATCACACAGTGGCAGAGATATCAGCTTTCTCCCACTCAATGACTTTTTGTGTGTTCATCTGTAATTTATTTAAAGACTTTCATTTTGGCATGAAAAGGATTCATCTGTTCCTCAGCAGTGGCTAAAGATTTTCACTAAAAGCAAATTGGGATTATTCCCCAAAATATGAATCTTAAGATGCAGTGCATAAAGCTATAGCAGAGGAAATGTTGTTCTTTTGAGGGTAGTTTATTGAATTCTCCAGATATTTACACTCCCTTCACAGTTATTTTGCATATACGTTTTGACTCACTCTGAATACATACATCTTTCTACTCACAGTGTAATCCAATATCACATAAGACATAAATCAATGAATAGCTTTAGTCGTTTAAATTTAAAAATGCATTTAAATATTAACATCAATTTTAATATTGCATTACTTCTATAATGTGATTAAAACTTACAGAAGAAAAATTTTTTTTCTTTACCTTATGGTTCCAGAGTTAGAGTCTGTCCTTAAGGGCTGAGTAGAGGTAAAGGTCAAAGGGGTTGCAATGGAAAGCAAGGAACCCACACAGTGAACCACAGGTAGGTAGCCAGGGAGGAGACTCAGAATGGCCTGAGGCATTGAAACCTCAAAGACCATCCTCTAGGGAGGAACTTCCTCCAGCAAGGCCTCTTCTAAATCTCCCCAAACAGTGCCATCAACTGGGAACCAATTGTTTGAGCTAATGCTGGAATTTAGGGGTGAGGGGGGGCATTTTCCTTCAATCCAACCCAAATATTCATAAAAAATAGATGATTCTTGACTCCTGAAAGTGCATTAAAAAGATGCATCGCAGCTGATCACACAGTAGACATCTGAAGAGCGTGCATTCCTGAATTCGGAGTAGTAAGAACTCTACCTCCATAGCCTGCAAGCTTTCTGCAGAATGTTTCTTAAACCCAGCTCCTATTATGCCTGCATTTGTGGTGACAAGCAGCTAACTTTCTAGCTGTGACTATTTGGTATTAGCTCACAAATGTAAATGCTCAGGAATTTAATAGTGAATTTGCAAATGTAGAAGCAAATGTTCTGTTTGCTTTTGTATTTGGATTTACTAATCTTGTTACATATACAGAAAATGGGCAAACTAATATAAAAATAGACTGATTTGGTTGTCTATATGCAATATATATATATATATATATATATAATGTATACATGGAACTTGTGAGAGAGGAGAGAGAGACAGGGAGAAACGCTGGGGAGGAGAATGTTCTTTCTGCACCTACTATTTCCCGATCTTCCATTCTTCACTCCTGCCTACTCTGTTCTACAGCTTCACGGTGTATAACTCTGCCCTGACCTTCAGGTGCTGGCTCTCAGACCCAGCCAAAACACAGTAATTAGAAACCTCAGGAGACAATGCCTGAGTTCAGACTAATCGTGGTGAGAATGCTCAGTGATACTCTTCCCCAGTGGAACAATGTCTTGCAGAGGTTAAGCAGTTTTCTGTCTTGAAATATTTTATTTTATTTGTATGTGTACGTATGTGTATGTGTGTATGCCATGTGTGTGAGGATACATTTGGCAGCCAAAAGAGGACATCAGATTCCATGGTGTTGCAGTTATAAATGGATGCTTGAAACAGAACTCAGCTCATCTGCAAGAACGACAGATAATCTCCATCTCTGAGCTATGGCTACAGTCCCTAGACATTTTCTTAGGACAGGTATATTTCTAGCATCTGTAAAGTGCTTGTTAGATCCCTAGCATCATAATAACTATAGATATATAGTTGGCCTCGGTTAAGAGTGAAGAATCCGTGGCATCTCCATGGCCACCAGTTCTAATCCACTCCATTTCTCAGCTCATATGAATTACAGGTGCTTATTTGTCATGTATTGTCATAGAGCACTCTTTCCTGGATGGGAGGAATAGTGTGACTGTTGATATGTGTCTGACCTCTAGGACACACAGTGGAAGGAGAGAACTGACTCCGAAAAGTTGAGCTCTGATCCCCAGCTCCTTGGTGTGTGGGCATGTGTACATTTACAGACACATACACATGCACATACACACAGATGACCAATGAAATGGATCAAGACAGTAGTCTCTATCTCCCTACCAATTCCTAGCTTATGGGGGTATAATTTTATTCAAGGCTCTATTTTCATAATGTGAGAGGCAGATTGCAGATGTAAGTCACAGCTCTTTATCTTGGAATTTCTATTCCAAAAAAACCAGGAGACTCCTCACTGCACTTCTGGTATTTCATAGTAAAGAATCTTAACCTCAAATGCAGCAGTCTTTGAACACTGGATTCCAACTCTCCCTACCACAAACATCTTAAAAAAGGGAGTTCCTCAAAAGAGATAGACCTAGAAGGACCTATATTGTCATCCCTGGGTAGAGCCCTGCTAGGAAAACAAGGATGTCCTTGAGAAAATTCATGTCATTGTCTTTAGTCACATCTTCAGGCCAGCAACACAGACATCCTTTGTAAGGAGGCCACTTGTTTGTTTCCTGGCTGTCCGGACACCCCATGTCTAGATTGCCTAATAAAAGTGCTTTTTTTTTAACAGGAAAAAGGAAGTTTACCACTAGGAGAAACTAAGCTAGAACTGGAGAGTGTGTGTTTGACATCCCAATAAAATGATAGATGCAGTAGCAATTTAAAACTAGTGCAAACCATGACGATGATACTTTGTCGAATTGGCGTCAAAGACTGGCAACATTTTGCTCTTGCAGGAGTCCATATTTCCAGGATTCAACTGGGAAACAATGAACTCCCAACAAATTGTCTAAAACAATAGAGCATCTGCTGCCTATTAGAAGAAATAGCAGCTGACTCTCATAATAGAGACAAGCCAGAATTACCACTAACAGGAAGATCCAGGAAAGAGGAAATTGAAGGAACCCAAATGAAGCTATTTGCTGGTGATCAGAAAGATTATGTATAACACAAGACTGTAATCCATAAGAAATTCTAAATGGCTTACCATAGGAATAAAATGGGGGCATTAAATTCACAAATTTCTCCAGCCAAATCGTTAAATAGCAAAGACACACCCAAGGAATCCAAAGAAGGTTGGTTAAGAGGCAATGAGTACTCATTGGAGAGTCTCCTATGGCAGCATCTGCTTCTTGGCATTAAGTTATGAGTCATTAGGAGACACAGAGGCAAATCTTCTAAATAATCACTACAATAAATAAATAATTAAATATAAAAGCGCTCCAAAGAGGTAGGCTTTTGGTGGTACTGACATGGCATATTAGTGAGAAAAAGAACAAGCCTAAGTGGGTAGTGTAGGTGTGCCCCTCGTACACTTCCTGGTAGCATCCTTTGACATTTCTTATTTAGGTATCACCATGTAACACCATCACAAATATCTGCTGAAATTAAAACTGCTTTTTGAGCTTTCAATTTCATCTTTGGTTGTGTGAATTTCTGGCATCATCAAAATTAAATATCCGCTGCTAGGGTTTTTCATTAACTGGTCCACAACTCAGGAGCTGGCTGGTTCTGAGTGACCTAAGATGCCTTCAGTCATGTCTGGCAGATTCCTGGGTGACTAGCATATGAAGCATGTTGACTCTCTTCCATTTGGCCTCTTTTTACCCACTGGGCTAGCTCTGAATGTTTACCTGGTGATTTCCAGTTTCAGAGAAGAGTGAGACAAGCCAAGATTAACTATGCAAGCATCTGTCTCATTAAAATTGGTAATTTCTCATAAATCAAGTAGATTTAAAAAGGAATATTGACTTACAACTTATTTTGATAAATATATTTTTTTAAAATTCAGAGTATATTCTGCCAGAAACCGCATGGGCATTACTTTTCTGTTTGTTAGCGAAAGAGAATATCAGCTTCTAACAAAAAACACAAAGTTAGAGTCTTTGTTGTAACAAGATGTGATGGTTGTTTTTTAATGATGCAGGGTAGAAGCGATTGAACAGGGAGCTTCACTCAAGGGTTTGACTTGTGAGGTTGGGCTGCTGGTACCTCCGTATGAGATTGCCTTAATAGATGTGGAAAAACTTAACTCAAATTTGGGAAGCAGCTTCAGTTAACAGTCCAAGTAACAGATATAGGATATAAGTCACTATTTTTTAAGTGAAATTCCCCATCCCCTAACAATTCCCAGATCCTCTACACATCCCCTCCCACTCAAATTCACGCCCTCTCTTTCTCTCTCATTAGCAAATAAGCAGGCGTTGAAAAAATAAAATAAAAACAAACCAGACTTTCTTGGTCTTCTCTGTCATTGCTGAACTAATTTACCCTGTTTTTGTCTCTGATTCCTTGCAAGGAGATTGAGGGTATCAGCTCTTTAGCAATATGCCAGACCTTTGGACTGAGGCTGTCAGTACCATATGAATCATCGACTGAGCAACTTCAGGGTTCTTAGCCTCTTAGTTGTGAGCCAACTATAGTTGGACTAATCTGACTGTGATCGACTCACCCTGCCTGAAGGATACAGCCACAACAACTGTACTTATACTCTTTTTAACCTTCTTCCTTAACCCAATTGAATGAATCATTTCAATATAGATATTGATAGGTAGACACAGTTGTAAATTAGTTCTATCATTTTTGTTCCCCTAGAGAACTCTGTTTTTTATTGTCATTTTAAGATTCACTGGCTTTGAAATCTTCTAAGTAGAAAGTTCATTCCATTGAAAGTATTTTGACATGCACTTAATACTGAAACAGAGTTATAATCATTTGTTTTAGGATGCTTGAAATATGTAGCACATGAGAGAATCATAAAAGCATGGGATTTTATGGCGAATTATTACTAATTTAAATGTTAATATATGGTTTTAATCAAAACTGTGTTTAACATTCAGCTAATTTAGTAGGATTGGATAACTAGCCAATAAAAATATATTACCAGAAAACAAAGGACAGCTATTTTATTATATTATAAACTATAAAACATCAATTAAGTTGTCAACAAGATAAGCACCTGTGACTACGGAAGAATCTCTTCAATCTATTTATTTTTACACACATTGATACTTTCTAGAGAATTTTCTCATTAAAGCTGACACAAATCATTTCATCATCTAGTCAGTTCCTTCCTGTCTAAATCGTTTTCCAGATTATACTTCTCACTTTTTAGTTTCTGAATGATTCCCTGTGTTGAAGCAGAGTTATTGACACCTATCCTTCCAGAATTTACAAGAACTAACCCAATTTCTTGAGTGGCTGTTAATATCACAACATTGTACATTGTAACTACAAGTCAAATATTTCCCTAAATTAATTGATTCCTGCTTGTTTCCCTTGGTATTTTCTCTGACCACTGTCATTTTCTACCTCATTAGAAAGCTGCCTTCAGTGCACCCGTCACAACAACCCTGTCTTCTATTACATAATTGTGCCAAGATCCCTTTCTGAATTCTCAGCAATGTAGGGGAAGGCTATTGAAATATATGTTAATGCTGCTAGCATTATCTTATCTATTGTTTCTGCCATTTGATACGATATATTTAAAAATGAGGACAGCATGCATATTATTATACAATGCAAACCTCACAGGCATTGTTGATGTTGATGTGCTTCCTGAATTCATTATGATTTCACAATCTGATTTTTAAAAATTTTTCATAATCTGCTTATAGCCAATTTTTTTAATTTTGTATTTTCTAATTTTTTAGTTGCAATTGAGATATGTCACTCTTTGAGTTGAATTGGCTTTTCTTCCTTTAACTCTCCCCCCCCCCTTTTTTCCCCAGTTGTTTCCTTTAGTGCATGTATTTGGCTGTTTTACTTCTCTCAGCTCTCTCTGTGTTTAGTAGCAGAACAGAGACGCATACTAACTAGAAGGTCCAAACTCAGGCCAAGTCTACCAGTCTCAGCTGCAGTGTGGTGATGAAAGTAACTTCTCTGTGTAGAAATATTTTCCTTTCTCCTGCTTTGTTTCATACCTTGTATCAGTTATTAAAAATATTTTAAGTTATACCAAGCACAGATACCTTTGTGTGTGTATGTGTTCACATATTTTCAATTTAACAATTTAATTAATACGGACTTTAGTTCTGCATTAATTACCTCTCATAACAATAATCAAACACATGACAGAAACAACTTACAAGAGGAGAAGATTTATTTTATGTTATAGTTTACTTTTAGATTTATAGGGCAACTTGGTTCCATATACTTGAATATACTATGATGCCAGCCTGAAAGTGTAGAGGACTGGTATTACATATCATGTGGGATGGGAAGCCAAGTGTTCAGGATCTCATAATCTCAGGAGAGTAGCTCACAGTGCAGCCGGGGGCATGCTTTACTAACTTCTAGCTGATTTTTTATCAGGAGTATGTGACAACATCTTCAGGCATCCATTGGCACCGGCCTCACATGCACTCACCCACACAGGCACAGATTGCTTGTGGATTAGTAACTTTCTGGAATGTAACATAAATGGCTTCTGATTTGACTTGCAACACTGTATTCAACCTTTACTGACTTGCAACATTGTATTCAACCTTTACTGACTTGCAACATTGTATTCAACCCTTACTGACTTGCAACATTGTATTCAACCCTTACTGACTTGCAACATTGTATTCAACCCTTACTGACTTGCAACATTGTATTCAACCTTTACTGACTTGCAACATTGTATTCAACCCTTACTGACTTGCAACGTTGTATTCAACCCTTACTGACTTGCAACATTGTATTCAACCCTTACTGACTTGCAACATTGTATTCAACCCTTACTGACTTGCAACATTGTATTCAACCCTTACTGACTTGCAACATTGTATTCAACCCTTACTGACTTGCAACATTGTATTCAACCTTTACTTCGTATCTGTTTATTTTATTTTTTATAGCATTCTGATCTCCTAGGATGCAACCAGAACCTGCATTACATTCTACTTATAGCACTCCAGAACTTTTTCTAACCCATGTTCCTAAAACCTTCCCTATTTGCTTCTCAAACCAGTTCCAAAGGCCTTGGAGCTATGTGCCATGCACACTTGAGGGTTTGCTCTGGGATACATAGTTGGCCCTTTAAAATATTCGTTCTGCAACAATCATGTCTATGTGTGGCAAGAATAAAAACACACAAAGGAAAAAGAGACTAAAGATTGACTCATAAATTTTCTTCATAATTTATTGGCTTTCTGGATCAGGCTAATTATTTCATCAAATTAAAACTTCTTGAACACTCAAGTTTGAGGAAGGATCTAATTTTTCAAAGGAAGAGCATTTGAAAGTTTTGATGACGCTGCAATTCTAATGTATTTAATCTCTTTGCAGGACGTCCTTTCCAGTGAGTAAAAAAAAAAAGGATAATATAATGTAGACATTAGAGCGGCAGTGTAACTGTACGGCAGCTGCCTAGCCAGAAGATGTGAGCACTTTCATTATGGACCAACGCCAGGACTGCACACCGTATATTACAAATTATGTCCGCTTTCATTTCCCCTTTCCGTCGGCGTCCATGTGTTCTTCCATTGTCTATGAATCACAAAATCTACCTTCTGTCGTAAGGAAATTTCTGGAGAATGCAAATACTGTTATAAGTATGATTTTACACTCATCTTTTCAAGTTGACCTTTTTAAAACCACTTAGTATATTATATACTTTAAGAAAGTATGACTTTGAAAGAGATCGTAAATATGCTACCTGTAAAAAAAATGGATACAAAAATGCAATACTAAAAGTGTCTTCTGAATGAAAATCTGAAACCCATTATTAAAAGAACCAACACATCTGAGGCACTCAGTTAAGTTCTGAAAGTGTTCAAAATAAGTTTCTGGTTTTTTGGCAAATTAAATATTTTCCTTAAATCAAATCTAATAGGAGTTTACATGCAAACTATTATTACAACTAAGAAAAAGAACAACCATTGCCATTTTACTAAAAAGATACATGAAATAAAGGTAAACTTAAATCATTTTATTTCTTATGTGCATGAATATTTAGTCTAAGTGTGAGCAATAGAGCACACAGTCAGTGCCCACGCAGGCCAGAAGAGGGAGCCAGATACCGTGGAACTGAAGTTAAAAATGGTTGTGGGCCTCCATGTATGTGCCAAGAATTGAACCCAGGTCTTCTGGAAGAGTGGCCAGTGCTCTTAATCACTGACCCATATCTCCAGGCCCTAAAATCAGTATTTGGAGGAATCTTTCTGGACAATTATTAAATTATTAGAAGAATGAACAAAGCAATTGATAAATTTAAAATGAATTACATAGCATTTTACTAAAGCATAATATAGCAATTTATTTAAGCCAGTTATTGATATAAAAGCTTAAGCATAGAGATTATTTAAAGAAATAGACACATATTGTGATAGTTAGCTTTAGTTGCTAATTTAACACAGCCTAGAATTACCTGGTAAGAATGATCAATATAAGAAGGTCTACCCTGAATTAGACTGTGGTCTTATGTGTGAGATATGGTCTAACTGAGCTATGTGATGTAGGGACCTCAGCCACAGTTTTTAGTTCCATTCCCTGACCAGAGGATCTTGAACTGCAGAAGAGGGGAAACCAGCTGAAGGGTTTGTCTGCATCCATTTCTCTGAAATTTTGATCGTCGAGGTGATACAACTAGCTGCTTCAAGATCTTCTCACTGTGACTTCTGCAATGACAGATAATAGCCCAGAATTGTGAGCTGAAACATGCCTTTCGCTTTAGCTCGCCTCTTGCCAAGATACTTTATTACAGCAACGGGAATTAAATTAAAACAAACACCAAGAGAGACTTTTCCATCTCTTAAATGTACAATCTGTACCCTATTCTTTGGCGTTGTCCCATGCTATGGGAGATTACCATTAAATGAAGACTGCAGGTGTAAGTTTCAAGTTATCTAATAGGTGGACATTTATTTATAATATCTTCCACAGTTGTTCTGAATTCGTGTTTCATAAAGTATCTCTGTGCAGCATCTTTTCTCCCTTTCAGCTCAAAATTTGTATGCTTTTAAGCTGCTTTAGGTAATTTTAAAATGCTCCATCAGGCCTGCTTTCGCGGCCGCGTTCCAGGTAGATGGGATGCCATTCTCTATGACAGCAGTGGGGCTGAGACTCTGCGCAGCCTATAGATGCGGCAGTTGGTGAAGTATATAATCCGCTCCTTTGTAGTTATTATTCCTTGGCATTTTTGCCCCGATGAAATGGTCCAACTAATTTATGAATCGGCAGTTTGCCACTCTGACAGATGGCTCCAACTGCAGCCCAGAGACCAGACACAGGCCAGAAATGCCTGCATTGACAGGATTTCCAGACAGAAAAATAATAATAATAAAAAAAGTATGTCAGTCTCTTCTTAAGATGTAGCATCCCTAATCTCTGTCTGTTGGAATGTGTTCTAATCCATTTTTGTTGCCATTGAGTGGATTGCAAATGTAGGTATTTTAACTAAAAATAAGAGTTGTAATAATTAATCCAGGAGTAATATTTTATTATCAATCTGTATATATTAGAACTTAGAGTGTCAATGTAACTTGACTGCCATTCATGCTAGTGGGGCAAAGCTGACCATGCCACTAACATGATCATGTTTATTGACTTAAAAATATAGTCACAGTAATTAACATTTTGTAAAAAAAAATGAAGCTTGAGGGATACAAAGCACTGAGATTATATTTTTATTATTACTTCTGACATGGTATGAATCTTAGTTGCCGCGTTTTCTGGCAGAAAGAGTGGGAGCAGAGCTGGGCCCTCAGGATCCTCCCTGCAGCTGAGCAGGATGGTGAATGTTGAACAACCCCGCCCTCCACCTTGGCCACTGGAGAGAAACACACACTGAGTCAGGGGTCAGTGGAAGCAGGATCTCGTTTAATAGTATCAGGCAGGAACTTATATAGGTCTGTGATGCGGGTGGGGAAGCTTGGGCTGGGTTAAGGCAGAGTAAGGAATAAGGGACAATAACATTCTGCCATGCTAGCGGTGGCTGGGCAGAGGAGGGTCTAGGCCAGGTGGCCAGAGATAGGTCTCCAAACTCGCGTCAGGCTCAGGAAATTACACTGGGCCTCACACCCGGGCCTCATGAGGCCCAACACTTAGTCATCATTATTGAGACGTAGACTGTAGTAATTAAAGATTGAAAAATAAAAAAATAATAGATTGTATCTTCTTATATCAACTTTCATCTCAGTCTAAAGAAAATTTACTACTGTTTTTTACTGCTATTAATCAGTAATTTTTGTAGTTAAATTGATTAAATGTCTAACTATTACTGAAACATTAGTCCCTGCTCTTGTTTATGATGTTGATTTGATATAAAAGTGAGCCATTTGTCTAAAAGTTACTGCTATCATGATTGATTGGCATAAAAATGATATTGGATGAATACCCCATTTTCATTATATGATTTACACATATCAATTACTTCTTTTTTCTTTGAATAAATTTCACCAGTGATAACTTGCCTCATGACTTTCAGATGTGAGTTATGTTATGGAAACTTACTTTGGTCTTAATAAGCATTGAAAGGATTACAAATACTGAACTTTTTGGGTTCCAAGCAATTCTGGTAAAAGCTAAATATTTCTTTTTATATTAGGATATAAGAAATTTTAAATTAGACCCAGGGGGAAAGCCTCATTGCCAAGCCTGATGACCTGAGCTTAATCCCCAGAACCCATATGCTACAGGAGAGAACCAACTCCTGCAAACTGTGCTCTGGTCACCACTTTTATGTTCACACACACATTAAATTAACATAAAATCTATAATTTATTCACACTAAAGAAGATTCATTTTCGTAGTTTTGCAAATATTTAAACAGTCAATAAATCAAATGGCATATTGTTTACGTATTTGACCATTAGAACCGTTATTATTAAAAAATACTATTTGTTCCTTTGCTTGCTTGCTTGCTTGATTGATTGTTGAGGGGAGCACAGACATACTGTAGTAAAAGAGCCATTAAAGAAAAACTTCCTGGTGTCTGTACTCCCTCATAGGAGAGATGCTCTCCTGTTTCTGTTGCAATGCATACCTTATACATGCTAGCTGGTCTGTGGGATTCAAAGCAGTTCTCCCGTCTCTAACTCTCCACCTCCTTTCTCACAGCATGATTGCTGGGATTGTAGATATGTGGATCACATTTGGCTTTTGAACATATATTCTATAGATCAAGACTGACTCTTTCTGAGCATGCATTGACCTTTAGTTTATGATTAATTAATTATTTTCTTCCACAGTGTCATACATGTCTATAGTAAAATCATTCTCCCCCTACCCTATTTTAGCTGCCCCCAGTCAATGCTATCGGTTTTCTACAAATTCCTCTTTCACATTCATTTCCTTTTGTTTTGTTTTGCAAAGCAATGAGTTCATTGCTCATTCCTCAGAGCATTGTGGGCTTACCAGTGAGTTCCCAAGAGAACAGAAGACTGTATTTAAGTCAGAAACCATCAGTAAGTAGACAATTCTGGAGCAGGGAAGAGTAGAGCCTAGTAGAACCTCCCTGACTCATGACTAAGTAATTAATGACTGCCAGAGGCTTGTCCCAGTCCTACGGCAGCAATCTTCGGTACTATGGGATCATGATTGCAACGGCTGTGTCATTTCCAAAAGATAACATTCTACAGCTGTGCTTCCCATCACCTGTCTCTTACATCCTTCATCTCCCCTTTGCAGTGATGGTCCTTGAGCCTTAGACAGTGTGTATTCAGGTTCTGTTGGTCACTATTTATTTTTAGTAACTAGAGCAGGCATTAGTCTCTGTGCTTATCAGTGTTCATTACAGAAAGAAACGGCTCTGATTAAGGGCAAGAATAGGATGTACCTGTGGGTATAAACATAAAAACTTAGGAAGGAGTTTGGGGCCATAGTAATTTAACTACTCAGGAGTAGTAAATTCTCCTAAAGGGCTTAAGACCTCCTCAGTCATGGATTTGTTTGTTTGTTTGTTTGGCTTACAGTACTTGGAAAGAATCTGTTTCTTGGAGTAGGCTTCTAATACAATAGGATAAAGTTGGGTACCCACATAAGTTATACTATAATGGCACCAATGGACAAGTCTACTGATATATGGACTATGCAGTTCACAGAGTTCACAGCTGCTTAAGCGCTGATGTATTTTCTTTCCCGAAAACCTACATGGCACAATCAAGGAGGATGGAAGTTGGCCTATGATGAGAAAACTTCTGTGTCCCAGCTTGATTTCTCTATGTATTGTACCTACAGTGTTTTAACTTTACAAATATGGTGCTATCCACTCTTCTGGTGGACAACAAAGAAGAATCACAAAAGCCTGTATTGTTTGGGGCTCCTCCTATGGGGTTTTATTAACAACATTATTCAGATAGCCAAGGTATCTCTATTTTAATAGTTAAGAAAAAACTTCTGATTTTTAAGTGGCTTACAACTTAGTAGGTTTCTATATGGGTTTTTCATGTAGCTTCATTTTGTTAGCTCTTCCCTGTTCAGCTCTCTTGTCTCTGCCACCTCCTTTTCTCCATTTCCTCTCTAGGGTTTCCATTCCCAGCATCCCCCATTGTCTCTTGTCTCTGCCATCTCCTTTTCTCCATTTCCTCTCTAGGGTTTCTGTTCCCAGCATCCCCCATTGTCAATTGTCTCTGCCATCTCCTTTTCTCCATTTCCTCTCTAGGGTTTCCATTCCCAGCATCCCCCATTGCTACTTTCCCATCCTTCAGGTTGGCCATTCTTTCTTAAGACATCTCCCCATGACAGTAGTTCATTGTCATGCTCTCAGATCCTAAGGCTTCTCCATGTTACACAAGCATTTAAAGATTTGAAGATTGGATCCACATTTGATGGAAAGCATTTGTGACATTGTTCTTTCTGCATTAAATGAAATTCCATTATATATTTTCTTCACATTTTTTAAATTAATTCATCAATTGATAAGCAGTTAGTCTGTTTCCATTTCCCAGCTATTTTCAATAGATGAGCAATTAATATGGTTAAAAATGTATCTTTGTAATAGGATGTGGAGTATTTATGTATATATCCAAGACTGGTACAGCTTGGTCACATGGTAGTTCTCTTGTTAATTTTTTGATTAAATTCTGGACTGTTTTCCAAAGTGGCTTCATTAGTTTGCTCAGGTACCTGCAATGAATAATGGTTCATCCATCCATCCATCAATCCATGCCAGCATTTATTGACTTCTTGACAATAACCATTCTGACTGGAACAAGATCAAATCTCAGGTAGTTTTTATCTTCATTTACTTCATGCTTATGGATGTTGAAAAGTTTTAGTGTAGTCTAGTCATGTGTCTTCATTCTTTTGAGAATTCTATGTTCAGTTCCATAGCCCAGTTTTAATGGGGTTGCGTGTTTTCTTGATTTTTTTCAATTGGGTTGTTAGAAGATTCTACACACCAATACTCTGTCAGATTAGTAGTTGGCAAATGTTTTTTTCATTCTGCAAAATACATCCTAACTTGACTAGATTTTTTTTTCTGTAAAGAAGGTTAATAATTTCATGAGATCTCACTTGTCAATTGTTTTTCCTATTTCTGTGCAATTAGATCCTATTCAGAAAGCCCTTATCTTTTCCTGGATTCTGAAGTGTACTTTCTTAGAGTATTAGGTCTTATGTTGAGGCTTTGATGCATCTAGAGTTGAGTTTCATGTGGCATAAAAGATAAGCATCTAATTTCTTTTCTTATATGTTGGTGTTCTTCCAAGACTAATTTGATGTATATAGCGTCATTTTGTTATGTGTATTTTTTGGCATATTTACCCAAATTAGGTTGCTAGACTTGTGCTAATTTAAAATTTCATCATCTACCCTATTCCATTGACCTATGTGTCTGTTTCTCCCGGTTCCCTCAATATTGTGGTGTTTTATATTACTGTGACTCTGTAGTATAACTTGAAATCAGATACCGTGATACCTCTATTTGTATTCTTTTTGTATTTGATTGCTTTGGCTATCCTTAGGTTTTTATTTTTATAGTATGTTATAAATTTTAAGTCTGCCTTTTGTATGTCTGTGAAAACTGGCCTTAAATTTTTATTAGACTTGAATTAAATCTACAAATTGCTTTTGGTAAGATTCAAGATATTAAATTTCTGGATCCATGAGAATGGGAAGTCTTCCCATTTTTTTATGTCTTCCTTAGTTTATTTCTTCAAGTCTTAAGTTTTGATGTAGAGGACTTTCATTTCCTTAGCAAGAAGTAGTCACAGGTGTTTTTCTTCTTTTTGTGGGTATTGTGAAGACCTATTTTTGCCATTTTGTTTCCCGTTAGTATACAGGATGGCTACTGATTTTTGTGAGCTAATTTTATCTCCTGTTGCTATGACACTCCTGTAATAAAGCCTTCAAATTCTCTGGTGCTTCCTGGGGTTTACAGAAGCAATTGAATTGCTGTTCATTTTCCTCAGCGCCTCTTCCCTGTTTATTCTTCCTTTGTTGCTAATCCTGAAGTTTTTCTGTTCATTCCCTCTCCACCATGTATGCAGCTGTAACTCACTGCTCAGTCCTAACCTGCTTTGTGTTGGTATTGACTAGTCTGTCTTTGGATGCTGAGATGACCCCTTGGTCTCACCCTTAAGGCATTCACACTAGCCTGTCTTTCCTACTGCAGAAGGCCATTCCAATTGTCTAGGTCAGGACCATCTCCTGTGCCTCACACAGGGCTGCAGGATTCTTTTGTTTGTGCTCTTGTTCTGTGTTTCCTTACCAGTTGCAGAGTCTTCACCTATTATCTGAAGAGGACAGATTTCTCTACCTCTTCCCTTGTAGTTAGAGAAGGTCTTTCTGTAGGGAGACCTTGATGCGAGGTGAAAAGGTTAGAAAGGGAAGGCTTAATGACTTTTTCACAGTGGAAGGAACTACAAGTTAACAAATTTGCTATACAACTTTCTCCAGGCTCTGACCTTACTTTTATATCTCCTTTGAGGGAGAAAACATTGTGATATGTCTGGGGAATACCTGTCAGGGGAAGCAAATTGCTTCACTTGAAGATAAACACGTTTCTTTAAGTCAATAAGGAAAGGTGGCATAGTAGGAACATAAGCAAAGCCATGGAATTGCCTCTCTTGGGGAGAACATATGTATGAAAATGCATATATGTAACATTATTGCTCAGGTTGAAAGAAAAAATTTGAACTACGGTGGAGATTATAACACACACCTCTCAAAATGATTACACCCCAAAATATACAGTGTGGTTTTAAATATTACCTACCAAAGAGAAACTAAATGATATTCAATGTGCATTTGTGTGTTTTTAAAGCTCTTTAAAATTTTGAGAAAAAAAAACAACAGTTAAGGAAAAGACCTTAACAAACTGAATATGCATTAATTATACTTCTTGGAATGAAAAAAAAAGTAAGGACATAATTTTTGGAATACTTTCTGAAATTAAAGGTTTAAATTTACATATTGAAATGGCATTTTTGCTGTGAAAAGTCATCCAGAAAATGAAAAATTGAGAGATTCAAGCAGTAGAGTGAATTTCTAAGAGAATCATAAAAGTCATAAATATGAGATTACTTCCCAGAACATAGAGCCTGATTCTGATCTTTAGAGATCGATTATCTCCCAAAATTAATGGAGCGGTAGTTACTGGAGAAAAAATTAAAGTTTTGCATGAGAATTTTATGCTTTTTTCAGAGGAAAAATGTACTAAAAAGCATAGAAAACGTGATAATACAGTCTAATTAAAGTGTTTTTTTTTTTTTTTGAGTAACATTCTCACATACTGCTGGAGACAGCAAAATTTGTCACAAGCAGAAATAGTATGTTATTACCTATATGAATGGCTTATTCCTCTTGACGGTGACTGGATCTTAGAAATAAATCCTAATGTCTATTCCCATACACTGTAAGGCATGAGTAAGTTTTTCATAGTTTGTGTATCAGAAAATATCAGCACAGCAGGAGCCATGCTAATTGCCATGCTAGTTGTTAGTGCCTTATGCCTTATGCAAGGAGAAACCACTGCTGAATGCAGCCATGCTGGAACGGCAAGCCAGAGGAACCCCAGTGAACTGCAGAACTGACCGTGATAACATGGCTCTGATTCCTTCTCCTGAGTTAATTTTGTTTTGTGTTTTGTATAAGTTTCCTGGGTGAAGCTTTTTCCATTTATCTTGGTAACTACATAGCCTTGCATCTTCTTACTATCTCTCTGTTTTAGTCATGCCACTTGAACTTTAAAAAAAAAAAGTATTTTTAAATTTTATTGTTAATTAGGAGTTCTTAATCTTTAAAATTGTATCATTATTTTATGTGGTCTATTATTTTTATAAGGGCAATCTAATTTAGAAGCCAAACAATTTTGGGTGAATTAACACTAGTGATATTTTTTTTTGTGAACCTTTTGTGCAGTGGTCTAGAACATAAGGCTTGTTAAGACATATACTACATTGTAACAAAAATAGCTCTAACTTTTAATGTGTGAAATGGTTTAGATAAATCTTGTTCGCTTATCTTTTATCCTGAAATTAACTTTCACATATGAAAGAGTACCTCTTTTTGTTTTCTCTGAAGAATCAACATCTATCTGGTAAAAGCAAACAAACAGATCCAAAAGAATGCATTCATTATAAATAGATAGATGTGTGTGCAAATATATATATGTAGTAATATTTTGTTGTCATTTATTTTATTCATAATAGAATTACATTACTTATTGCCTTTCACTTCAGGCCTCTTTTTCTGTCTCTCCCCCTCCTCTCTTTTCTTCCCCCCATTCCTCTCTAGCCCATCACTCCCCCCCCCTTCATCCTCTGCATGCACACAAGTTGGGATATCCCTGTGAATCTTAGAGGATAACTTGCAGGAGTCAGTTCTTTCCTTCCATCATATGGGTCCCAGGAATTGAATTCAGGTAGTCAGGCTTTATGTGCTATGCTATCTTGTTAGCCCCACTAAGATTATATATTTCAGTTAAACAGTTTAACTGTGTATTCTGTGTTGTTGCTTACATATAAAGTATACAAATGACCTTTAGTGAAGTACTCTCCAGAGACACAGAAAAAGTTACAATGGGGTTGGTAGAGACTATTAGTGGGTGAGACCATTATATTTTATATAGAGTTTATTAAAATCATACACCATGATAACATAATCCAATAAAATGTTGAAAAATTATTTTTGATTCTATTAAAATATGATTACGTCCTTTCTCTTTATTCTGGTCTCTTTTTTTAACTCCTTCCCTGAACCATTTAATATTTGTGGTCTCTTTTTCTTATCATTATTGTTACATACATATATACAAATAAATAGTAGTGATCTCCCATAGAGGAATGTGTAATTTATTGGTTATCTGATTCAAAGTGATCAGCTAAAATATTTAAATGAAATAAGATCAAGGTGGTGTTTTGAAATTTTAGTTCAGTTTTGAAATATTTGTGGTTGTATCTTTCCATAAGAAAAACTATTCCATGCAAAGTATACAAATTCAAGATTAATCAGAGTCTCAGTCTCTCACAACTGCAATACTAGCCTAGCCTTAGGACTTTTGTTTATGTAACAATATGTGTTCTTTTTTTTAAAATCTTTTTTTTATTGAGAAAATGAGAAAGAAAAAACAAGTTTCCACCTCCTCCCAGCCTCCCATTTCCCTCACCCTCCTCCCACCCTTCTCCCCCTCCTCCCACCCTTCTCTCCCTCCCCCCACTCCTTTCCCCCTCCCTCTCCAGTCCAAAGAGCAGTCAGGGTTCCCTGCCCTGTGGTAAGTCCTAGGTCCTCCCCCCTCCGTCCATATCTAGGAAGGTGAACATCCAAACTGGCTAGGCTCCCACAAAGCCAGCACATTATGTAGGATCAAAACCCCTTGCCATTGTCCTTGGCGTCTAATCAGCTCTCATTGTTCGCCATGTTCAGAGAGTCCAGTTTTATCCCATGCTTTTTCAGTCACAGTCCAGCTGGCCTTGGTGAGCTCCCAATAGATCAGCTCCACTGTCTCAGTGGGTGGGTGCAGCCCTCGTGGTCCCGACTTCTTTGCTCTTGTTCTCCCTCCTTCTGCTCCTCATTGGGACCTTGGGAGCTCAGTCCAGTGCTCCAGTGTGGGTCTCTGTCTCTACCTCCATCCATCACCAGATGAAGGTTCTATGATGATATGCAAGATATTCGTCAGTATTGCTATAGGATACAATATGTGTTCTTATGAGGAGACGTCCTGCTTGGGAGTGGTCTATCTTCTCTCCTCATGGGCCTTGTTTTTCTAGCCACTCTTTCTATGGTCAAATGGTAATGACTGCTTAGCTGCTTTGCTATAATGTATTAATGAAAGCAATTTGCTTTCAGTGTGACCACAGTTAAGTCAGTCTCCTCCTCTGAATGGTTTTTGTTGTTCTTATCATTGTTTTTCCCTGACATGTTAGGACTTCTTTGTAAAAGTTTTGTTTGAGTTTCTTTTCATATCAGAAAAGTCTACAAAGCAAAGCAACAATTAGATACCAAGGTTGCACATTCTTCTAGGCAGATACATCCTGTAGTCTCCAATCCCTTCAGCTAGACATGCGTTCGAATTACACAAATTCCAGAAGGACTCTACAAGGAAATGTGATACAGAAATAGGTCACCAGTTTTCAGACGTTTGAGAGGAAGGCAATGTTGTTCCTCACAGCCATCTAAAAATTCTTCTTGTTTAAGAAAGAAAACAATTCTCAATGTTAATTCCACTTTGGTTAAGAAAGTTGAGCAGTTTAATGGCTTAATTCAAGCAGTGACATACCAATATTGAAGGGCAAGCAAGAACACAATACTACATTAACTTATATGGTTTGACCCACCAAAAAAGTGCACTTTTACATTTCCTACTTAATTTTACTGTAATTAATGCTTGCTTCTTGTGTGCTGCATTTGGTTCTTTTAATTATTTCAACTATGCCCCTCAAATTCTTCTATTCAAAATTTCATCAAGAACACAAAAAGATTGATTACCACCAGTGCATAATCAGCCTCTTCCTGTCTGACTGTGACTCCTGACGACATAATTTGAGTTTATGGAGTTTTTTCTTTTAAAATCTTTAGGCGCATTCCCCATTGTTTTGGTAATTAAACTCTCAGTAGCTGTTAAATAGCATAGGCTCTCTGCATGTGCAATTCAGAAGCTAAATATGGTGTCATAAGCTCCTTTGTCATGCCGGTGAAAGTACCACTGCCATTAATAGCACTGTGCTTATGTGTTTGTCCAAATGACTTTACAAACTTCTCTGGGAAAAGCAAATACCATCAAAAGATAAAGGAGTCAACTTGTGCGGGGCGGGGGCTGGGGGCTCAGTGAGTAAGAAAGTCAATGGATCAATGTATCCACAACTGTAACAAGGGATGTGTAGTAAACTCAAGAACAGAAAGAGGTCCCCTTAACTCGGTAAAAATATCTTCATTGTATGTGTTTTTTGAGATGCTTATAGTTGGTTTATTAGAATACGTTGGTCATTGGCTAGAATTTTTAATTAACTGTCAGCTCTTCTACTTATTCTAATATTCATGACAGCTGACAACTAAGTAACAACAGAGTAGAATGGGGAGCAGAAACTTTCAAACAGTTAAAAGCACATAATATTTTGGTAGAGATCAGGCATTAAATTCAAAGTATTGTAAAAATGATACTAAAATTGTTTTGTTCCATGATCTAGTAAAATGAGCACAATGAGTGTACATGTGGAATGGAAGTTTGTGTTCCTTTTCTTGTGAAAACTTTCCTTCTTAATTTTTGCTTTCTTCTTTTTTCATTAGTTGTCAGGCAATATATTTTCCCGTTCCTTAAATCTGTAGCATATAAAATATTCAGTCATAGAAAGTAAGTAGAGAAATTAACTTGTTTTAACAGAGCTTTATTAAAATTGAAGTATAACAAATACTTAAAATAGTGTAAAAATATTAACTATAATTGGTTCTAGTCATGTAATTAGTACAGATTTTTAAATGTATATACACTCACACACACACATATATATGCAATACATACTTCAAAATGCACAATTATTAGTATAGGGGTGCATATATAGTAATTTCACAAATAGAATATATTGGGTCGATCAAAAAAAAGAGGCTAAGGGTAATATCTGTTTCTTTATGCTTGTAGATATTTCACATATGTGTATCTATATTTTTATGTGTGATACAAAGTGAAATCTGAAGAAGGAAAGGTGATTAAAACATATTTTTTGTGAATTACATAATACTCTCCTTATTCAGTCTATCAAACTTCACTTTAGACTAGAAGAAATTCTAATAAGGATTAAGCCCCAAGTAATTAATAGGAAGTATTGCTAAAAATAAGTTCATTATCCAAAGCTGGACTTTGCATGTCTTCTGTGTTTTCCTGTTGGTGGAGGCTGCTCATTCTTTGCCAGCTGTCTAAACCTGAAATAATCACTCAGAAACTGTATTATTTGCAATACTGTTTGGCCAATAGCTTAAGCACAATGCTAACTAGCTCTTATACTCTAAACAAACCCATCTCTATTAATCTGTGCATTACCACAAGGTCGTGGCTTACCAGCAAAGTTTCAGTGGGTTCTGGTGGAGGCGTCTGTCTCCTGTGGCAGCTACGTGGCTTCTCTCTGGCTCTGCCTACTCTTTCCTCCTCTGTCTCCTTAAACTCCAGCCTAGCTTTACTCTGTTAAGCCAATGGCTGAAAGCAGCTTTATTCATTAGCCAATAAAAACAACATATAAACAGAAGGGCTTCCCATACCATTTCCTGAATATCAGGAAATAAAATAGATTTTCAGATATCCATTCTTTCAAATTTGCCTGCTGAAGCTGCAAAGCTGCTTCTATATAAACCTCTGCTGCTGTCTCATATAAGGACAATAATTTCATGACTTTTTTCCTGTAAGTTGTCTAATGGCTTCCCTCAAACTGTACATCAACATGGATTTCATATTCCTCCTGAATATTCAAGGTATTTTGTCTGTTAGTTCTTTCCCACCAGCTCTTAATCATGATTAATTCTTTCCTGAGTTAAATATTTATCCTGTTACACCTCCTTGCCTTCTTGCTTTCTATTAAAAACCCTATTCCATGCTTGTCACAAGGAGGTCTAACATGTTCAATCACTATTTCTGATTTAAAAGGCAGGCTATACTTTATTTTTAGAGCAGACTTCTAATTTCTGACCGAGTCTTCTGTCTTTCTAACGACAGATAACTGCTTTCAGTTAAATTTAGTCCCATCCAGTGATTAATGAAACAATTTGTGATGTACAAATTAGTCACAGTCTAGTTAAAACTTTCCATTTCATGCATTACCTTCAAGCCTAAGCTCCATCTTCAGGATGGAGGGAGGCAAGTGGGACGGCCAGTCATGTAATCTTGCTAACAATAGCACATTCTGTACTAGGTGTTCCATCCATTTTAAATCTTGGAGCTAATCTGAATACCTCCTACTCAAAACACAGAAAACACAGAAACACTGTAGAGAGTGTCAAATAGGAGTCCCATATGCTCTTTTGGCCAAGATCATCTAGAAGATGTATATACCACTCCCCTATCTGCCTGTTTATGTTGTTATATGACCCTTCCATTTACAATATCTCTTGTTGCTGAGGAAATCCAGTGGCTCTTCTGAGCCCAGGTGTTCTATGTTGAAGTCTAGCTACTATGTTGTTCATAAACTTATTAGTATCATACTTATATAACTGCTATTCTCAGATTACTGCTTGAAAATGATGATAGTATAATTTATTTTGAACCTGGTAAAAATATAAATAGCAAAATGTGGTAAGAGAAAAATCATATGGCTCTTCTGTGCATTCCTTCCTAAAATTATGTTCTGTCCTCACTAGGTAGAAAGTAGAGAATTGAAAACTTGGAGTGACAATGAAGTCAATACTTCTGGTTTTATGCATGACTTGCAAAATTTCTTCTTTATCAGCTATTTTGCAAACAGAGTCTTGTTGGCAGAGGCTGCTCATTCATTTTTGACTGCCCAAATCTAAATTAAACACATAAAAACAATATTATTTCCAATACTCTTAGGTCAATAGCTTAAGCATCTTTCTAGTTAGGTCTAATATATTAAATTAACCATTTCTATTAATCTGTGTTGTAGTTGTAGCGTACCAACAAGATTCCAGCTGGTGGTCAGTATCTTTCTTCTCTGACAGCTACATGGCTTCTTATTGACTCCACCTTTTCCCAGCATTCAGTTTAGTTTTCCCACATAGCTCTAGTCTGATAAGCTACTGGCTAAAACAGTTTTATACATTAACCAATAAAAGAAACACATAGACAGAAGGACTTCCTACACCATTTCCCCTTTCTGGCTAAATGAAAAAGAAGGTTTTAACTTTAACAAAGTAAAATTACATATAACAAAACAAGTATCAAGCAAGAATTGTAGTTACAATATTTAGATTTCCTTTACCTTTGAGCATAACTAAGGAAAACTGTACCTATAACTGTCTATTCTTCAACTCCATCAAAGACCCCAGAAAGATATAGTATTATCTAAGTAAACAGGAAATGCATTGTAAACAACTTCCAAAACTCTAGAATTGACAGAGATAGTCTGCTGCCTGGACAGCCACTCAAAGTTCTTTTATAACATTGGGGAACCTATCATCAGCCTAGAGACCCATAGTATGCAATTTGTAGATGCTGCTCACAGACCCAACTTAAGTGATTAGCCTCCTGAAAGAGCCAGAACTGTCTGTGAAACTAGCACAAATCAGGAAGCTGCCATTTCGAAACCTCGAGGATTTTTGCTGCTAATGCTGAGTCAGGAAGACCTCTCTAAAAGGAGCCGTGCCTCTGCCTGCTGTGAGCAATTACAGCCTATTTAAGAATATTGCTACCAACAAGCTCTAATTGACTCCTCTTTCTGTGGGTCTAGAAGCCCCCCTTCCTTTTTTAAGCTTTTTTAGGTCTTATGTAGCTCTATTTCCCAAGACTATGGGCACCAAGTGCTACCTGGCTCCCAAAGTGCTGAATGAAAGCCTGAATAAGAACCATTTCTAGCCCTACATCATGGCTGACATCTATAGCTTTGGCTTAATCATTTGGGAAATGGCTCATCATTGTATTACAGGAAGAATACTGGAGGAATACCAATTACCATGGTGCCTAGTGACCCATTCTATAAAGATATGTGTGAGGTTGTGTGTGTCAAACGCTTGCAGACAGTCGTATCTAACCCCTGAAACAGTGATGGATGTCTTTGAGCAGTTTTGAAGCTAATGTCAGAATTGCGGGACCATAATTCAGCCTCCAGACTCACAGCTTCAAGAATCAAGAAGATACTTGCAGAAATGGGTAAATCCTAGGAAGTAAAGATTCGACAACTAAACAGTTGTAAGGGAGTTGTAAGCAGATGTCTCTGCTGCAGAGAGAGATAGATGCCCAGGAAGTTTATCAGTAAACCACAAGCCTCATGGTAGAATATAAAATAATAGAAATGCCTTAATTTAAGATGTAAAAAGTAGCTAGAAATATGCTTAAGCTATTGGCCAATCAATATTGCAAATAATAGAGTTTCTGTGATTATTTTGGGTCTGGGTGGCCAGGAATGAACAAACAGTGTCTCTCAACAGAGTCTGAATCTCTTATCTGTCTCAAAGAATTCTGCTGAATGTTAACAGCTTTCTATATATCTTATATGTATGATAATTGAACTAATATGGATATTAGTTTCAGGAATACAACCACCTTAAGGCAACTTATGTATTCCTACTTACATTTAAGACACTCTTCTATAAATGTAAATCCATTCATTTATTATTAAATCATTAAAATCAAAACTAAAGGAAGTGTAATATATATTCCTCCATGTTTCTAAATACGTTTCAATTGAGTTCTTATTACTTTCCATTTCATATTTTTAAATTTTCGATAAAATTTGCCTTAAGATTTTAAGAGTGTCTCTGTTCATATTTTGACTCCCTTTTACTTACAATGAGTCTTCTGAATACTCTGGTCACCCCCATCCATCTGTGTGGGACAGTTTTCCTAAATATCTCTATAAACATTAAATTGATATTTTATGTTTTTTAGTCACTTCTGTTTTTTGTTGTTGTTTTAATGTTAGTATTTTTCTCAAGGAGTTTCATGAGGCATTTCATTTCATAATAGTTTCAGTAGTTATTTTCATTCACAATTCATGGATTAACGATAAATAATACACATTGGGAACAGAGAAACTGTGAGCCATCACCCTATGTTAATATAAGAACAAAGGAAAAATAGTATTGTTATGCACAATCAACAACTCCAATGTGGGCCAAAACTTAACAACAACAACAACAAAATCTGTACATACACATATCTTTACCACATAGGAGAGAAAATGGAAAAAAATCATCGTGGTGCTTATACTAATTTTTCTTTGAATAGTTAATAAACATGCTATGGAGAAAAATGTCAGAGAAAACACAGGAAGATTAAGAAAAACTGTTTCATAAAAATTCTATCTCTTGGTAAGAGATAAACAGGTGGGAGTATGAGAAGTAAATGACAGAATCATGTTTCAGACAGAAGACAAAAGTAGTTGTTAGGGTAGTGGGCAGGGGCAAGACTTATGTTACTTAAATCAAGATAAATGTTAGACATCCAAATGAAGATGTCAAACAGTGAGTTGAATTGTTTTTCAGTAAGTATAAATTGGGAAGATATTCATATGCTTTTAAATCCAAGATATTGATTAGATCAAAAAGAAATTAATGCTTGGAGAGGAAAAGAAGAGTCTCCAAGGAGTTCAGAGTTCCAAGTTATGAGTGATAATGACAGCAAAGAAGATTAATGAACAGTTACAAATAAAAAAAATAAAAATAAAGATTGACTTTTTTCAAGGGGAGAAAAAAGAAAATATTTGAAAACTAACAAAAAAACAAGTGATCAACTTTATGAAATGCTAACAGTAACTAGAATATTGAGACTTATGTGCTACAATAAGCTGGGGGTTTTGATGTCACCAATAAGGTCATTTTATTAGCAGAATTAGGAAAAGTCTATTTAATGTGGAATTAATAAGAAGTACAAGAGTAACTGAATGGTCTAAATGTAGGTAATTCTTTTAAAGATGATTTTGCAAAGAGAAATGGAATGACAGTTCTGGCGGACAACAGGAGTGAGTGGGTTTTCTTTTGTTGTTAGCACAAAGGATGTTGTCTTAGTTAGCATTTCTATTGCTGTGATAAAACACCATGATCAAAAGCAATTTAGAGAGGGATTATTTCGCTTACATATTCCAGGTCACAATCCATCTAGTGGAGAAATGGCAAGAATTCAAGTCAGAAGCCTGGAGTCAGCAATTGTAGCTAAGCCATGCAGGAATCCTTTTACCAGCTTGTTCCTTGTTGCCTGCTCTGCCTGCATTTTCATTCCACCCAGGACCATCTGCATGAACCACTACCCTGAATAAGCTGTGAACTCCTATATTGATCATTAATCAAGAAAATAGCCTACAGACGTGCCTACTGGCCAATCTTTGGAAGCATTTTTTCAGGTAAGATCCTTCTTCACTGAGGCTAGGAAAACTGGTAGACTAACTGCAGATCTTCCCCTCTTCTAGTCCTTCAGGTGCAATCCCCCAGTCTCATCCCCAGCTCTGCAACAGAATATCTTTAGCAGCCTCCCCTCCCCTCATCTCTAGTGGATTCCATATCCTCCCCTCCTAACAGCCTTTCTACAGCTCATTGCTTTATCCTAGGCCCCAGTTCCAGCATGGCCTCCCTGGGAATCCACAGGGAATCAGGTAGGGTAACCACAAACCTTCCCCTTTCCTACTCCTCCAAATCAAATCTCTAAAGCAGAGCACCTGTTGCAGCATCCCCTCCTGCACCTATCTCCAAGGAAATCACACACATTCTCCCCTTCAGAATTCCTTGCCCCACTCCTTGCTTTGCCCAAGGCTTCAATGCAGCAGGTACCTTGGAATTCATCTGCCACTATGACAGGGAAGAAATAGGCTAACTGCAGACTTTCAACTTTCCACTCTTCTAAGTCCAGTCCCCCAGTCTTATCTCCAGTTGTTTAGGAAGCTTCTGCTCTGCCCTTCTTTACTCATTGCCTTTATATTTCCAGGTCTAACTAAGCAGAGAATGGTGGAAAACCCTCTTGTAGAACTCAAACACCCTCAGCCCTTCTCCATTCCTGTATCTCGAGTCTCAATGTTCAGAAACATATTTTACCTCAAACCTCCATTTACCCACACCTATTTATACCTAAAATATTTTTCTACAGGCAACACACAGCCACCACACTCTCCTAAGAAACAGATATCAAGAAATAAAACACCCCACAACAGAGACAGGACCAGATATCAGCACCTAGAATTATAATTTACAAATTCCAAATGCTTTGACTTCAACATAAAAAGACAATAGCAACCAGGACACTTTTCAGTAGAGTCCAAAAACCCTATCATAGCAGGCACTAAATATTCCAACACAGCTGAGGTATTGACAACTAAAAACCTTAAAACAACCCTTATGAATATAATAAAGGTCCATAAAGAGTGCATGAAAAAATCCCTTAAAGAAATTAATAACAACAAATAAATAGTGGGAGAAAAAAAATAAAACCATCCAGGTCTTGAAAGCAGAAGGGGAATCAATAAAGAAAAAAAAAGATTGTCTGCAAGATCCTTGGCTCAGAAACGGTTTCCTGCTCCTGCACTAAGGCCATCCACCCAGAGGGGTGAGTGTCTGCCTGCAGAGCAGGCAGGGAGTTCGGGCACCTTCAGCTTGTGCTGCAGGGTCTTCTGTGTTCTACTCGACCCCACCCTGCACCCATGTTCACCCTTTTGTCTGCGGTGTCCTTGAGCTATCAGGCATCACTGTTTCAGTGCTGAGGAGTTCCATCCAGATGGGTCCTTGACTCAGGAACAGCATCCTGCTCCTGCACTCAGGCTATCCACTTGGAGGGGGATACCAGGCATCCCTGTTTCAATGCTGAGGAGTTCCATCCAGATAGGATCAGTTCCTGCTCCCGCACTGAGGAGATACACCCAAAGAGTCAGTCACAGCAAAGACTGGACCAAGACACCAAGACTCATCTGACTCCATTTGAAGGAAGAGATGGGCAGGTGCCAATGCAAGAATTTCTCCAACAACCTGAAAGGCAACATGACATCACCAGAATCGAAAGATCCCAAAACAAGAAGAATTGAACACCCTACTCCAGAAGAAATAGAAGAAATCAACTTTAAACAGAACCTTATGAAAATAATAGAGGACCTTAAACTGCCATAAAGAAATGGAGATGACAAACAAAAAGTTAGAGGAAATGGATAAATCTCTCAAAGATACCCAAGAAAAACAAGAAAAAGCAATCAAACAGGTAAGGGAAACAATTCAAAACTTGAAAAATGAAATGGAGGCAAAGAAGAAAATACATACCAAGGGAAGGCTGGATATGGAAATCTGGGTAAACGAACAGAGACAAGTATTACCAACAGAATACAAGAGATAGAAGAAAGAATCTCAGACACTGAAGATACTATAGAGGAAATAAACTCACTGATTAAAGAACAAAACAAAACCAACAAATTCATAACACAAAACAACCGAAAAATCTGGGACACCGTGAAAAGACCAAACCAAAGAATAATAGGGGGAGAAGAAGGAGAAGAATTACAGCTCAAAGGCCCAGAAAATATATTCAACAAAATTATAGAAGAAAATTTTCCCAACCTAAAGAAGGATATTCCTATGAAGGTACAAGAAGCATACAGAACACCAAATAGACTGGATTAAAAGAAAACATCCCTGTGTCATATAATAATATATATAACCACACGCACACACACAAAACATAGATATACAGTCATGGACACAGAGACAGGGAAACACAAAGAGCACATATGCAGACAAAGAGACACAGACACACACATCATTTCTCTAGCGAAATATCTGCCAATATTTCTCTAGGTGATATTAATTGGGAATGCTGGCTGTTAGCATTCTGTATATTTTAGAAATAGTTCTTTATCAAAAGTATACTTTAAAAATATTTTCTGCTAGTTAAGTGTTGGGACCAATTGGAGTCCTAGCCTTCAGCTGCTCTTCTAATTGAAGTTACTAAAAGCTGTGCCTTGCCTAGAGGATCAGAGGATGGGATTTTCACCTGTTGGCCATTGACTGCTGGGTATTTAAGCCTCCATGTGCTAATAAAGAAGGGCTTTTGTACTAGTAAAAAAAAAAAACTGAAGGAAATCTGGAAACACCCTTAACATCAGGATAGACATTACCTCAGGGTAAAGGGTTGGAAAAAGGTAATCTATGCAAATGGGTGGTAGAAAGAAAATGTAGCCATTTTACTATATGATAAAACTGACTACAAATCAAAGCTAATAAGAAGAGATAGGGAAAGACACTTCTAAATTTTCAAAGAAAATTATATCAAAGGAACATTTCAAAAGCATCCATACTCCAAACAAAAAGGTACCCAGGTTTGAAAAAAAAAATACCCCAAAGCAAAAAAAAAAAGAAGCACTACTACAGCTTGATCACACATTGATCCTCACACAGTGATAACAAGAGACTTTAATACCCAATTCTCAACAACAGACAGATCATCGTGACAGAAACTAAACAGAGAAGAAATGCTGGCCCTATCCGAAGTTATAAAACAAATGACTTAATAGATATTTACAGAATGTTTCACCCATCTTCTCAGAACCTTATGGAACTTTCCTCAAAATTGACCATATAATCAGACCTAAAGCAAGTCTCAACAGCTGCAAGAAAATAGAAATAGCTCCCTGCATCTGAGCAGACCACCACTGGTTAAATCTGGATATCAATAACAACAGAACTGACAGCTTATAAACTCAAGGAAAAACACTCTCTACTGGGTGAAATTTGGGTAAAGACATAAATTAAAAGAAATGAAAGACTTTCAGGAATTAAATAGATTTGAATACACAGTATAATTATACTTATGGGACACAATGAAGGCTATTCTCAGAGGCAAGTTTTGTACAGTAAGTACTTGTATGAAAAACTGGAGAGATCATATACGAGAACCTTAATAACACAACTCAAAAGTTCTGAAACAAAAAGAAGAAATAGCACCCAAAAGAGTAGGCATAAATAATCAAACTCAGGACTGAAATCAACAACAACAAAATAATATGTAGAATTAATAAAAGAAAGAAATTAGGTTCTGATAAAATCAATAAAATTTAGAAACTCCCATCCAAATTAACTAAAGGGTGAAAGTATAAGTTAACAAAATTAGAAATAAAAAGTGGGGCATAACAGACACTGAGGAAAAATTCAGAAAATCACAAGGGTGTAGATAAAAACCTGTACTCCATCAAAGTAGAAAATCTGAAAGAAATGTACCATTTTCTTGACACATACCATGTATCAAAGTTAAATCAAGATCAAATAAGCAATTTAAATTGACTTATAACCCTAAGGAAATAGAAGTGGCCATTAAAACCTTACAATAAAAAAAAAATCCAGGCTTTGAAAAGGGGCTTATTTCAATGCTTCTCAGATTATTTCACAAAATGGAAGAAGAAGGAACATTACTCAATTTATTTGACAAGGCAAATATACTATTATACTGACCCCACCTACACAAATACCCAATGAAGAAAAAATTATATGCCAATTTCCTATATGAACAGAGATTCAAAAATACTCAATAAAATATTTCAAATTGAGTCTATGAAGATTATCCAACATTATCACATAGGCTACATCCCAAGATGCAGAAGTGGTTCAAAACACCAGCCTTTCTCAATCTTGTGTTTGAAAGCCATGTTATAATAAAGACAAACTATGTATATTCTTTATGATTAAATCTGTTTCTCAAAGATTGGATTATGCTGCACCTATATCGTTTACTACAAATGGTTCTGTACTGCCTGTTCTAGGATATGGCAACCATATCTTTATTACAGAAGGTTTATTTTTATGACAACCTTGCTATTATGCCCTTGTTTCAGAAGGTTCTTATGATGAACTTGTTATGCTTATGGTTTGCATCTGTGACCTCTGCCTATTTACCTGTTAAATCCATATTTGGAATATCCCTACTCCTAAAATATAAAAACTTTATTTTACCCACATTCAATGCCGATCTGTTGAACCTTATCTTAAGAAGAGAGAGCCCAAGCACAGGGACCTGGCTCATTTTAATTAATTTTGCCATGATTTGGGTCTGTGGTCTTTCTTCTAACATATATGTGATTAAGGGTTCAACATACATCAATTGACAAATGCCATAAGAAATGACTGCATGTTGACAGAAAAAACTCTAAATACAGATTGACAATTATGCTAATTTTAATAGGGAAAGAGTGCTATGCATTGGAGCACATTTGACTATCAAATAAGGTAAAATAGAAAAGCATGTGTGGGAAAAAACCAGAGGATTGAGCATGAAAGCATCAATAAGTGGCACTCAACAGAAAGAGCGTGGTAGCTTCTATGATAATATACCTTAGGTCCTTGAGGAATGATGCAGCCATTCTGCTTAACACACAAGTATGAGAACATCTCTAGAAACCACTTAAATGCTGTGCATGGTCATACAAACTTCAATACTGGTAAAGCAAAGAAGGTAAATCCCTGGTGGTGCTGCCCAGATATTCCGATCTAATCAGTGAGCTCCAGGTCCCAGTGTGTAATGCTACGTCAGAGAAGAGACCAAGTGGACATCACCTGAGGAATAACAAGAGGTTGAATAATGGCTTCCCAAAATATCCGAAAGCACACACACACACCTACACTCTCCCTGTCTCTCTCTGTCTCTGTCTCTCTCTGTCTCTGTCTCTCTCTCTCTCTCACACACACACACACCTACACTCTCTCTGTCTCTCTCTGTCTCTGTCTCTGTTTCTCTCTCTCTCACACACACACACAGACATACATACACACACACATTCACACACAATCTTTTGTGTACCTTTTATAAGAATATTCTCTAGAATATGAAGAAGTCAGAAAGGGGATTTCTGAATACAAATTATGTATGATAGATTATTAACCATTATTAAATTTGATGCTGCTGATTTTTTGATAGAAAACATGTTTTGAGGACAAAACTGATTGTTTCCAAACACTTCCAATTTACTTATCCCTGTAAGTTAATATTAATTAATATTATCTCAAAAGGATAAACGAGACAGTGAAGAAGTCCAGGTAAACTCACAAGCACTGGGTTTTTCAGTAGCCTGTGTTCATGAAAGCATTGTGCATATTTATTTATGTGTCGTGTGCAATCATATAATCAAAATTCATGCATATATTAAATTATCATTATGCAAAAATCACTTGTTCTTTTTTGGACTTGTTAGATATAAGCCTTCTAAATGTAACTTTTCAGTGAAAACTTGAAGATAGTTTTAATATTTTAGGCGTTAGAAAGATAATGAGGACAAATGTGTTCTCAGGAGCTGCCATTATCAACAGTGTCAAAGAAGTATAATAAAAATAAACACCGCACATGGTTGTAGTCACCCACCATGTCTTTGAGCTCTAAATCTATTATTCAACAACTGTGAATCAAAAATATTAGTCAAAATAAGAATGCCCATAGTAAGCTAGTCTAGATATATATTTCTTTTTGTTTTTTCTAAACTAAAGATATTATAAGCAATGTAGAAAAATTCAAGCCTGAAAGACAAGGCCGTGTTACTTACATACAGATAACAATTTCATCTATGGGAAGCATCGAAGACCTTCTGATATTTTCACGCTGTGGTGTCTATATCCAGTCCATCATGGACACCAAGAAGATTTTAGAAATTGCCTGAGACTTTCTTAGAAATATTTCTTGATGGACTCCAGGGTAATCCCAACTCTTGCTCTCCCACAGGGGATGGTTTTGCTCTTCTTTTCCTCCGTGAGTTGCCACACATTACATCTTTCTTAGTTGTGTGTCTGCTTGTTTGCTTGCTGTTGTTATTGTTTCATTTTTCCCATGTGTATTAAACTGGCATGACTGAATGCATATTGTTTTACATTTGGAACTTATTTTCTTAGTTTTTTGGGTCTGAGGTTTGGTTTGATGTCTTTTATTGTCTTGGAAAATATTTGGACTTTAATAATTTCAAAACTTTCCTTATTTTTGTGTCTTATTACCCCATATATTCCAAATTCACATATATAATACGCCTTGAAAATGGATCTTGTTCCCATAATGTTTTGTAATTTCCTGTATTTCCTTTGTAAATATTCTTACTGACTTAATTTTCCATTAACTCGTTCATTTTTCACCCTTTTCCAGTGGTCAGGCCGTCAAAGACATTTTTAATGTCAATTTTAGTGTTGGTTATTTCTCTCAGCTCATTTTTATTAATTCTTTGAGACTTATCCAGAATATTGTCCATTCATAGTCCATGATTTTTAACTTTTTATGAAAGGCATTTCATATATTTTAATTTATTGATCAAGTTCCTATTAATAGTTATGAACTATTTTTGATTTTGTTACTGGTTTTTGAAATGTTAAACAATATGTATTAGATATTAACTAAGATTAATGTGCTCTTTCTGTGGTGGCGTTTTAGACGTGTGTGTGTGTGTGTGTGTGTGTGTGTGTGTGTGTGTGTGTGTGTGTGTTGGGGACTGTGCTTGTGGAGACCAGAAGAGGGAGTTGAATAACCAGAAGTGGGAGCTTCAACTGTTTTAAAAAAGCCTAAGTTAGGTGCTGGGAATTGAACAAATTTAGGTCCTCCAAGAAGGCAGCAAGTGCTCTTAGCTGCTGAGCAATGTCTCCATCTCTATAGTTAGAGGTGCTGTGTTTATGTGACTAGGAGTAAGAAAACAGTCCATGTGTACTTAGGCACAGATTTCAAAGACTTCTAATTTCTTTCTTGATCTTTTTTTCCTGTTTTAAAATTATTATTATAACTATTATTATTATTTTCTTTGGCTTCTAGAACTCAAACTAGATTTTGGATCTTGCATCATTTTCAACTGTCCTCTCCTTTTACATTCGGCTTATTTTTGTGTGCTAAGTGTGAGTGTGTTGTGGGGGAGAATCTTCTATAATATATGTTGTTCTTATTGCTAACATTACATTTATAAACTCATTGATAGCTTTCACTAGGGGTAGACTTTTGTAATATTACATATGAATCATAAGGCACATGATTTATTTTAGATAAAAGCAGATTTAAAGCATGTGCTCTCTTTAAAATATTCTCTGGTATTTATTCTTTATAATACAAATAATCAAAGTAATTTATTCTAACCGCAAGAGTCATATATGAGCACACACACACACACACACCTTTCTATCTACCTATATATCTATCTATTATCTGTCTGTCTTCTATTGATCTATGTATGTATGCATCTGTATGTGTGTATGAATATTCATACATATAGTCTAGATTTATACAGTGATGCATACATATATATTACTCAGTCTAGACAAAAACGTGTATATATACATCTACGTTCATGTCCATTTAAGCCTGGCCCCAAGGAAAGATTTACTCTCTTGAGATTCTTTGCACCCATGAATTCGGTATGTGCTATCATTTATTTGTTGTTATTGTTTTTTATGTAAGTTAGAAAGGTTGAAATACAAACGCAGTAAAATATATTTAGATAGAATGTTATTTTGAAAAAAAACAAGCCAATATTAATGAAAATTCTCAATAAATGATTTTCTGACCATATGGTCTAGAGCATTTAATTAAATATATAACAGCTTTAGCATTCTGTGTCTCACTAGAATTTCACGGTTGTGACAAATCTCTGAATACCCTTGTTTGATGGGAACTGTTAATTGCCTTGGTTATTATTACTGAAATTATTATCATTACTAGATTCATAAATATTAATATCATGGATTCCAAATTAGAGGGAGCTATGAAAGAACCATTCTACCAAATTTGTGTATGTACATGTTTATCCATAATATTATACATATATTTTCTCTAAGCATTTCAAATCAACATAATATTAGTGATGCACAACTAACAATTGATATTGAGTTGGAAACCATATTTGTGCTTCTATTTACACAGCAGTCAACTTCCTGCTAATTTATTAATTCATTCCATCACTTAATAATTCATCTAAATGCCTGACAAGCAACGAGAGCACATCAAGACATATTAATGACACCGATTGTGGAGCGCAAACAAACCCATTCTCATCTAATAAGGTGTTAAGGCTTACTCAGTTAATGAGCATCGTGGTAGTTATTATGGAAGAGATCATTAGTTAATTGTGGGGAGATGGTAATACTTTAAATTGCTAAGACTACTTTAAAAACCTAAGCTATTTTCAGGAACGAGCTTTGCATAGTAAATTCAAAATAATATACAGTAGTGATCAGTCCCTTAAGAGTAATAAGTTCGCTTCCCCTGACATGTCTACACATTTATTGCTGCAGTATTATTTACCACATTGTTATGTATTTGTAAAGTAGATTGTGTATTTAGAAACACATTAACTTAGAAATTCTCAAGTCTAACCTAAGACAAAGAATAACTGAATTCAGCATTCCAGGAGTGAATCTTCAGTTGATAGAGCTCGTAGGCATCTCAGGGAGAAAACGGCCTGTCATTCCATCTTTTCCTTAATAAAGGAGACTCTACTGCTTCAGTTGAAAACCAATTATAATTTTCAGTTATAAGGTTGCAAAAGTTTTTCTCATAATGAACAGAAAATGTTTTCCTGGAACTTATAACCACTGCCCCTAATTCTGCCCTTTGGAGTTAAGAAAACAATCTAATCCCCTTCCACATGTTCTAATAAAAGTATTTATTAAAAAGTGGGAAATTTTTTATTTTCCTTGCACTATAAGTGAATAGAGCGAATTGCCCAAGGGAACTCCTTTCTGTTTGCCTGCATGCCAATAAAAACTGCTTTAAGAATTCTGTGCTGGAACATGGTCAGGGATCAACATAACAAATACCAGTGCCATAAGAATGACAAGTACACAGAAACACTGAAGAAAACGTAGGAGAGCGTGTCTGGGGAATTTGGACCAAAAGGAATTCTGGCTTCAGGACAGGTTCTGCAGGATGCATATAAAATTTCTCTTTTCTTCTTCAGAGACAGAAAATCTAGGAAAGTTTATGAGGAAAGTTGATGGGGAAAATTTATATATATGATGGTCATAACTTTGTAGGTAAGGATTTGGGCATATTATATGAAACAAACCTATGAAAGTACAGAAAGTAAGAGGGTAATTTATGGTCAGGAAATAGACATGATATGTTGATATCTTGTCATGTTTGCTGCCTATTGTTTTACCTTTAAACAATTAAAAATTAACAAAATATTTTTTTATCAAAGTTTACTACCCACATCATAGTTCACTTCTTTCCAAATAAACTTTGCTGTCTGGGTGTGGCAGGAGAGGATTCTTATGCCCATGTATATGGAGCTACAATAGGAAGATTATCTTCAAGGTATCCATAACAAAACCCTGTCTACAACAAAATAACTAAACTTAGCTGAAGGAACAACTACTTCCAAGCTTGTGTTAGGTAGTTTTTAAGCATCTCTTTCTTTATACATATACATATAATTTATGCATTTAAAGACAATTTAAATCATTAAATACTATTAAAGCTGCAAGTTTTTCTCGCTGACATTGTATGGCATCTACATTCATATGGTAGCCATAATGAACTCATTTTCAATATAATAGATAATTGCTATAAAGTTTTACTCTTTATATTATATTAAATTTACCTACCATGTATTAGAAGAACAAGCAAAGATCAATGAATATGGGAAATTTTAAGTCAAATACTGTATTTTGTCTGACTACAATGGAATAAAGCTGGGTATCAAGAATAATAGAAATTACAGAAAGTATATAAACTTATGATAAATAAACCCTAGTAAATCATATTTGGGTCAAAGACAGTTCAAAGAGGAAGTTTAAAGGAATTGCTAGGTTTGAATGAAAATGAAAACACAATGTACCAAAATGTTTGGGAGACAATCAAAGAAACCATGAAAGAAAATTTTATAATAATACTAAGTACCAACATCAAAATTTCTAAAGATCTTAAATTAATAAAGTATGATATACCTGAAGCTCTAGAAAAACAATACTCCAAATAGAAGACAGATAATCAAAGTTAAGGCTGAAATAAAAAATAGAATCAATGAAATGGAGAGTTGGTTTTTAGAAAAAATGGACATGATCAACAAACTTTGTTCAAATTAATCAAACAGACACTGCAAAAATTCAAGGAATCATAAAGGCCTACCTTAAAAATCTATATCCCACCAGAGTAGAAATGAACAAACTTCTATATATGTGTAGACTACTACAAAGGCTAAATCAAGAGGACATAAACAATTTAAATAGACCCATAATATCAAGGGAGAAAGAAACCTAGAACTAGATGGATTAAGCAACATTCTATCAGACCTTAAAAGAAGAACTGACATCAATATTCCTCAACATATTCCATAAACTAGGAAAAAAAAGAGAAGACTTCCTAATTTTTTTTTGAAAAATCAAATTTTACCCTGACACCCAAATCAGTGACACAACAGAATAAAGAAAATTATAAATCATTTTTATCTGATGAACAGGGATGCAAAAAATTTAAAAAGAGATACTTGGTAAGTAAATTCAAAAATTCATCAAAACTATTTACCATAATTAAGTTGGCTTCATTTGCCATGCAGGATGGTTTTAACACATGTAAGTCCATGTGAATAATCCTCCACATGAAAAAGACTCAAAGACAGAAACCAAATGATCATCTCATTACATAAAAGGCCTCTGATGAAAGTCCAACATCCCACTAAGGCAAGAGTTCAAGAAAATCTAGGAATACAGGAAACACATTTTGACACAACGTATGTAGCTTACCTTCTGTCAACATCTTGCTAAATGGAGAAAACTTCAAAGGATTTTCACTAAAGCCAGGAACAAGACAAGAATACCCACTCTCCTCCATCTTGATCAATATAGTACTGAAGTCTTAGCTAGAGCAATAATAAAAGTGAATGAAATAAAGATGACACATATAGGAAAGAAAGAAGCCAAAATATCCTCACTTGTATAAAATATGATTCGATGCATTAAAGATATCATATAAGTGTTGAACATACTCAGCAATGTAGCAAGATACACATTTCTCAATACCAATCAGTATTGTTTCTATAGACAGATGATAAACACGCAGAGAAAGAAATTCGTAAAATAATTAAATTCCTAAAAGACCCCAAACAGTAAACTATCATTGAGTACATATGGCCAAAGATGTGAAAAGTGAAAGATTGGTACAAGGACAATTCTAAGACACTAAACAGGAAAACTGAAAATCTTCTAGAAGATGGAAAGACTTTTCATGCTCATGGACTAGTAGGATTAATGTGAAAAAAGGACATCCTACAAAAAGCAATTTAGAGATTTGATACAATTCTTATCAAAATTCCAATGTATTTCTTCACAGAAATTGAAAGAAACCTTTGAACTCATTGGCACAGGTAATGATATTTTGAACAGAAAAACAATAGTATAGTCATTAGAACAAATAATTGATAAACGAGAGCTCATTAAACTTAAAATTTCTGTACAGCAATTGGCGCTAACCTTTGAGTGTAGAGGGAGACTTCTAAAAAAAAAATAGCAACCGTGCATTCAAGAATGATTAGTATCTAGACTACCCAAAAGACTCAATAAAAATAAACACGAAGGAAACAAAGACCTCAATTAAAATGGAATTAAGCAGAGTGTTATCAAAATTTCACCCTGATACCCAAATCAGTGACTCAACAGAATAAAGAAAATTATAAATCATTTTTATCTGATGAACAGGGATGCAAAAATTTAAAAAGAGATACTTGGTAAGTAAATTCAAAAATTCATCACACTATTTACCATAATTAAGTTGGCTTCATTTGCCATGCAGGGTGGTTTTAACACATGTAAGTCCATGTGAATAATCCTCCACATGAAAAAGACTCAATGACAGAAACCAAATGATCATCTCATTACATAATTAGCTAATTTTATTATTTTTAATAATAAAATATTATTTTTAATGTTCGATATTGTTTCATATCAGGAAATAAAAATTAAAACTACCCCAATAAAAATAACAAAGGTCCCAGAAATAAATGATAAAAAAATGCTGGTGTAGATCTGAGGCAGGCAGATCACTTTTCATTGCTGGTAGAAGTGCAAACTGGTGCAGCTGCTATCAAAATCAACGTGGAGGTGCTGCTAAACGTGAGAAATAGATCTACGACATAATCCAGCTACACCTTCACACAAAAACATGAGCTCATTAATGTTCATTACTGTGCTATTCAAAATATCGAGGACACAGTCACTAGAAAACACATTACTATTGAAGTCCTATTCTGTCAGTTGTCCTAGGATCAAACTAATTCATAATAGAATTCGGAAGGTTTTTTTCCCCAAGCATTTATAGTCTCAAATTCCTTCCATTATAAATGTATTAATTAATAAGCTTTAATTTTAAGGTAGCTTGATTTCCTTCAAGCATTTATGTGTTTTTTGTAAAAATATGTATTTAAGGTTCATCTCCATTGTGGTTTTATAAATAGAACTCAACACACAGCCCTTTCTGAAGACAAAGAAGCAATGATAAATGATTATACATTAAACATTGCTTGCCTGGGGTTGAAAGGATGAATCAGCACTTAAGAGTGTTTCCTTTTGCTGGCACCTATAAACAGTGTATATGCAATGTATTTATATATAATCATACCTAAGGACATGGATGCATATATCAATAAGTAAATAAATAATCACATTTTTTAAAAATTCCCTCTACCTTTTATATGACATATATAAGAAAGTATTCAGTATATTTCTTATCTCAATCATTTGTCTTTTATGAACAAATTATATCTATGAAAAAGATTTTTACAATGAGTTTTTAAAATATTTTTATAAAATGTCTTAGTAAAAATATGAAATTAATTATAAAATTTTACATTAAGAATTTTTTTCATTTCTTCATTGCACCTAATTTGACAAATTCATTTCACTAGGCATGGATATTCAAAAATAAACTCGGAATTTTTGACTCAAAGTTTTATTCTTATTTTATATGTTGACTCTTTTTAGGAACATGTGACAATGTCTCAGAAACTACTTGTTTTAGTTCCCATCTCAACAGTGAACTCAAGCTACTTGTACAAACTAAACTGGGGAGAGATACCAGTTTCCATAAGTTAAAGTGACCGTTTAATGCTTGCATGTGTTTATGCATCTGTGCTCGTGCATGCATATGGCAGCACACATGTGAAGTTAGAGGGTATACTTAAAGAGTTGGTTCTCTCCTTCCATCTGTTGGTTCTGAGGATGGAACTTAGGTCTTTAGCCTTGGGGGCAAGGAGCTACACCTGCTGAGTCTTCTGGACATCCCATAAAATATTGTTTCAGTTGTTCACATCTGCAGGAAAATGAGAATGTATTTTAAAGAAGAACATTTTTGAACTTATCCTTTGCACAGCAGTTTATGCTGCAATGTCTGTAGCTTGGTCACTATGAACTTCCGGTCTCCACCCTGCTTGTGCCTGTCAATGGTAGCATCCTTCACTGGATAAGGACACATACATGGAGGAATGTATTATCTGTACTCTCCTGATTCTGGTTTGGAGTGCTTGGCATTTATTATTACCTTTCTAACTTCTATTCACACCTGTCAGAAAATTTTAATTTCGGTACTGTCATTTTTTACAAATCCTCTTCTTCCTTATGAATATCCAGCAAAGCATCTAACAAGAAATCAGGAATCAGTTACAACTTAGCATTCCTTAGCTTTCCTTCAATCATGAAAAGACCTCTATTTTCAATATTTGTGTGACAAATGACTTCTAACAACGACAAAAATGTAATCACAGTGACATAAAACTATGAATATAGACATACCTTAGACATTTTTGCAAATATCAAGAATTTCGAAATGCTGAAGTCATATGTTTCTCACAGGGTACATCAGTGAGAAACAAATATAAATATAAGGCACAATGATGTTTTAGTTACTGAAAACTGTGACCACATAGACTGAAACAAAGGTCTTACTATGTGACTTGAAAAGGGCAATGCAACAGGCTCCTTGCCTTTTACTTGGTGTGGGAGTCTGCTGTTTAGAGCAGAATAATATATCAATGTGTTACTTGTTTGGGGAGAAATTGGTTGACATATGGAAACAGCACTCAGCTGGAAACCATTTCAGACACCTGAAGAGAATTATACACCTAATCGAAAATCTGTTAATTAAAAATTTGAAACATCCATCAAAGATATTCTCTTCTAATGCCTTAGTTTCAAGGTTTGAGTGACATCAGGCTGTTACTGTGATTAGATGCACTGCTTTGTTTTGAGTTCCAATAGTTTCTGAGCACAAGCAAGTTGACAAGTATCCCATGGGCACCCCACAGCAGATGCTCTCTGTCCTGTCTCTATCTATTGTCCAGGGCACCGGAAAAGGGAAGAGAAAGCAATTTCACACTTGTCCCTAAGACTCTGAGGCACAGTGTTCTATGAAATTATTTTTAAATGTAGGATGTTATTTTCACAGATAAAATGTTATAATAAAAGTCTATCCATATGTGAAAAGTTTCATGGGACTCTGGGGGCTGTGCAGTTGCTCTAAAAAGTTTTGAGAAATCTACAGTCATAGTTTATGGCATCTTTTCTCCAAAGATGTTACCTGTCTCTTATTCTAAACATAATATTGTGAAGAATACTAATCTACTGAATAAATTAAATTGCTTCTAGAAATAAGTTTCATTTTTAACTCTGAAACAATCTATTATACAAACCATAATTTACTAAAGTAAATGCAGAGAAATTGCTACATTTTACTGCAAATGCCTTAATAATCTTGAACATACTCTATTTTAATATTCTAACCTGTACTCAAATTGGCTTAGTGTTACTTTAGCAGGCAGTAATGGAGTATAATTTAAAAAGTATCTTGAGTTTTTCTATAATCTTCAATTTACACATAGTAATAAATCACATTTTAACTAAAGTAGTAGATTGAGGATGAGAATAATTTTCTGGAAAGTTAAATTAGACTACAAGTTTAAAGAAATAAAATGTCTTTATAAACCAAGGAACTCTTGAGCAACTTTAAGATGATTTTTGTAAAAGTATACTTAAGACTTTGACATTAAATCCATGTTACAGAGTAAAATTGAATATTAAAAGATCAAATATAATATCAGTTACATCGAAGTTTCTGAGAGAAATTTCTTACTAATGGGAAGAATACGTTTCTATAAAGTTGACAATTCATATTAACCATCTCTTTGTTTTCCTTCATATTTTGATTCTCATCTCCAATTTAGTACTTCGCATGTTGGAATACCCAAGTAAATATGACAGCCTGTAATAAACTGAAATGAATATGGAATATGTAAATGTGATGTGTGAGTGAATCCAAAGTCTTGTTTAGCTTCTTCCTCTTGTCTGTGTCATCTCTCACCCACTATTGCTTGAGGGTTATTTGAGAGCCATCAGGTAACCTCCTGGTCCTAAGACCAGGCAGAACACTCCATTTCCATCAGAAAACCGTGTTCCAGACATTTTTTTTTTTTAGTTTTTTGAGACAGGGTTTCTCTGTAGCTTTGGAGCCTGTCCTGGAACTAGCTCTTGTAGACCAGGCTGGCCTCGAACTCACAGAGATCCGCCTGCCTCTGCCCCCCGAGTGCTGGGATTAAAGGCATGCACCACTATGCCCAGCTGTTCCAGACATTTTGATGTTTCAGGTTGATCAGACTACTGTCACCAGCGTTGCTCAAACACAGATGTAAATTATATAATGCTGTTATGTGCATTTCAAGTAAAATTCAAAAGGCATTCTTTTTTTCATTGAAATTTTTATTTATTTATTTTTTATTATTAAAAATTTTCGCCTCCTCCCCGCCTCCCATTTCCCTCCCCCTCCCCCCACTTCCCTCCCCCCCCCCCTCCAGTCCAAAGTGTAGTCAGGGTTCCCTGCCCTGTGGGAAGTCTTGATGTTAAATAAAGATGTTCCAGGGTGATCTGAATTTCAGTCAATATGTTGGGGGTTGTTACAAGTAGACCAGAGGTGTCCCTAAATGTGAAGTCCTTCTGCCTAGAGGCTAAGACCTCTCTGTTCCCATGTTCTAGTCTGCCCAGGTCTTCTGTTTTTACCTGTGTCTTCCCTCTGGAGGTCTGTGGGGGCCCAAAACTGTGAGCCTATTTCTGTCTTGTCTGAAGGTCAGAGAGTTTCAGACTGCTCAAAGTTGTTATTGGACTCTGACCAAAGATCAGTGAGTTGGAACTTACTTCTATTCCTTCACGGTTATTGTTTGTTTCTACCTCAAAGGTTCCAACCCAGATTTGCTCCCGAGCATTCTGCTCTCTCAAGGTTATTGTCAACAGGTGTGGCTAATACCCAGACCTTGTATTTTAAGCGTGGAGAAGCATATCTATTTTTATCTCAAACAGAAGTCTAAGGACCCTACCAGGATCCTATTCCCTTAGGGAGATAGCAATGGATTCTACCCGGGGGGGGGAGGTGGTTTGCCTACAGAATATTTTGATCTAGGATGTGAGCATTACTTGCCTTGTTCTAGCAACGAAATGTTTAACTAAGAATGTAGCCAGCACTCCTTGAACTACTCTGTTCATTTCTGTGCATCATGTTACTGCAGTTTTTTTTTTTTTTTTTTTGTATCTTACTCCTACCTTTTGGTGTCAAGGGTATTTTAAGAAAATGAAAATTAATCATGGCCTATTCAGCATTCAGTGTAACTTTGTCCCAGTACTATCCTATGTCTTCTGTTTTATTATTTTCATCCATATCTTCATTCTCTTTACTTATTTTTCTAATCTTCATTCCCCCGACCCTAGTAAATGGTATTTTTGTCAGAACTGGTCTCTGACAGAGTTCAGACTTCCATGCTTCATCACTAAAACTTTTCCCATGACTCAAAATTGGCACAATGAAGAAAGGTTTAATTATGGAATCAGAACTCAGTGTGAACACCACAAAGTTCTAAAGTAAATAATTCATAGGTTCTATAGTAAGTCATATGTATATGTGTAGTATGTTTGAACCCTGAGCGATATAGCACTGACAAAAGTACAAAAGGTTGGTTCCTGGTAAGTGGGGAGTGAGATGGTAGACATGAATTGTGTCAGGGAGACAGAGATGGAGAAGTGTAGAATCATCACAAGGGGTAGGGATGATCATGGAATACAGAGAATTGACTCTGTCTTCATGTTTTTTTCTGATCTGATAGTTGGTGGCAGTGATGGTTTCTAGGCTGTCAACTTCAGTAGGTTTGGAATCATCATGAAAATAATATTTTGTGAGGTTTCCAACAAAGATTCACTGAGGAGAAGATACATGTTGAAGGTGTGCTGCAGACCAGAGGCCAGAATGCATAAAGGCTACACCAAAGAGAATGCTGACATTCATTCTTCTCTGCTTCTTGACTGCATAAACAGGGTGAACATCTGCCTGCTGTTAGTACCACCTGGCTTTCTATACCATAGTGGACTGCATTTCCTTGAAGAGCAAACTAAAATAAATCCTTCCTTCCTAAATTTGTTTCTTTTTGTGTGTTGGGCAGGGCAACAAGAATAGCTAGTGCAATAACATTCTTTCAAAACTGTTGGAGAATTAATAGAAGAAGATGCAGACAAGGCTTCTCTTTTTATCCTAAGAACACACTAACCTTCAGCATCTGCTTCCTCAGCCAGCTATTCTAGGTATTCTAGGGAAACCTCAGCTCAGGTTCGTAGCCATTCCATGGTGCTGATCATGTTGGACAATGCAGATGTTCATCCCTAAGGAGTTTAAGGTTCAGAAATCTCCATTGTATCTATTGCCCATTGATGTCCCTCTACTTTAGGAACTACTTTCTCCCTACTAGTGATTTTAATACTTTTTCAGAGAGAAAATATGCTGTGTGAATGTGGCTTATTTTTTCCTCATTCTCACAGCCATAATTTAGGTCAATTTTCAACTCCTCAATTACAGAGTCTGATTCTTTAACTATGGAACCTTATGGATTGTTTCATAGTACTTATTTATCGGGTATGTAACTGCTTGTGTTTGCATGCCTGTGTATATGCATGTGTGTGTGTGTGTGTGTGTGTGTGTGTGCATGCTCATGTGTGGAAATTAGAAGACAGCATTCAAGATACATGTCTTTTTTTCTATTAGGTGGGTCTTGGGGATGAAATTCAGGGTCAGGCTTTGAGGAAAGCGTCTTTATTCACTGAGCCATGTTACCAGTCCAGTGCCCCCTCATTACTGTCATACTGTGTCCTCACCTCATCCCCATTTTACCAATCTACAAACTTAAGGCAGTATAAAATATACGGAAGTAAAAATGATATTGAGAAATATTTGTTGAAAGTGTTTTGTTCTAATACAGTTTTTCAAAAATGAATTTGTAATGGTTTACATTTACAGAAATTTTTATGAGAATTCAGGGTCATTATTCTGGATAGACAATTCCCAAACTGCCAGGTAAGAATGATTTTCAGCATAATGTTTATAAAACTTTGTAACTGTAGCTGATGATAATTTGTGTTAAAGAGGACCAAGACAAGACAAAATGACAGAGTTTAAATCTAGGCTACCCTGTTCAACAGAAAACAGTCTTCCTAGAAGAAAAATAAACAACAAAAAGAAAACAGAGAAGCAATATATCACAAATATAGGCTCTAGAAGTTTGCTAATAGTCAATATATATGATTTCATTGCAGCTGTAACTGTTTTGTTTGATGAAATGATTTGGGGGGCTGCTTTTGCTTTTGTAGTATATACTAACATGATTTTTCCCCTCACAAATTACCTCTTCCTTGAGCAAATTTATAAAGAAATTTGAGTCAGTCAGCAGGCTTCTTAATCCTTTCAAGATGTCAAACAACAGATGTTTACTGAATGATGAGGTTTTTGAAAAGTATTAGAGCACGAGATGGGAGGATTTAGATTATTCAATTCTATGCTATTACTTAATATAGCTATCTAAAAACAATGTCCCAGAGTGCTGAATCATCTGAAAGAGTCATATGTAGAAACAGCTGCATCAGTCCATTGGAATGACATTTCCAAAATGAATTTTAAAAGTACATGAATTTACTGACATAAATTTTAATCATATTCCCACAAAACAGCATGTGAAAGTGACAATGAATTAAAATTTATGCTTACAGGTTGAACAAAATATTAATAGGCTATCCCTAGTTGAAACAGAATTTCATTAGTTAATATTCTAAATAAATAGCAGGTTAGTTTTATACATATCAAACATAAGTTGTAGATATGGATTGTTTATAGTATTATTTTATATTTTATACATTTTTCTGTGGGACAATGGACTTGTACCCTGTAAAGACTTGTCACTTGTATTAGTTTAATAAAATGCTGATTGAACAGTAGCCAGGCAGGAAGTATAGGCAGGGGGGCCAGACAGGAAGTGACCAGGATAGGAAAATTCTGGCATGTGGAAAGGCAGAAGCAGAGGAAGCAAGATGAGAATGCCTCACCGATAAAAGGTACGAAAGCATGTGGCTAATACAGACAAAAATTATGGGTTAATTTAAGATATAAGCATTAATAAGAATCCTGAGCTAGTAGGCCAACCAGTTTATAATTAATGTTGGCCTCTGTGTGTTTCTTTGGGACTGAATGATGGAGGAAGGTCATTGGTTAAATTAAAAGAAACTGCTTGGCTCTCATTGGTTAGGAGATAGGTGGGAGGAGTAAACAGAACAAAACGCTGGGAGGAAGAGGAAGTGAGGTCAGACTCCGCAGCTCTTCTCTCCGGAGCAGATGCTTCAGCAGAGATGCCATGCTCCACTCCCGGGCAGACACACGCGATGAAGCTCCGACCTAGGATGGACTTAGGCTAGAATATTCCCGGTAAGACCGGTGCTACAGTTTATTAGAAATGGGTTGATCGGGATATCAGAATTAGCCAGTAAGGGCTAGAGCAAAGGGCCAAGCAGTCTTTAAAAGAATACAATGTCCGTGTAATTATTTCAGGGCATAAGCTAGCCGGGCAGGCGGCTGGGGTTTTGGGGACATAGCCCCGCCGCTGCGCCCATATTACTACAACTGAACAGCTCTGGGACTGGGTGGGACAGAAACCTCTGTCAACAACACTTACTTTTAGTCACTTGGGAATTTAGCACATTCTTTTTATCATATCTACCCTCCCTCCCCAATTGTTCCCTAATTTTACCCCACTCTAACCATTCAGCTTTATAGTCTTTATTTTATCTCCTAACATGGACAATTTGTATTGCCCAGATATTCTTGAATGTGTGGCTTTACACTTCAGCATGGTTTAAAAAATACTGACCTTCTTTCTATCAGAGACTAATTCTAACAGATACCAGGCTAGATGGACTCAATAGGCTTAGAGACAGAACATGAAGCTGGGTAACAAACCGTTGGACAGCAAGAGAAAAGAAACAGGATAGGAGGGAATGGGTGTGAACTTTTTCAAAACACATACAGCAAGTATGGAACTATAAAAGAGAATCCCTCTGTATTAAAATACTAGTGTCTAGTTGATTGTTTATAATATTCCATCAATATATTCGCATATGATATTAGTGCTGCTGTAAATTATGTGATGTATCATTTTGCTGTATTTTGGCAACTAATTTTAAGACCAAGCCAACTTAATCCTGAACCACAAGTAAGAAATTGAAATGAGAGCTACCCTGTTTGCAATCTGGTAAATAGAAGAAAGGAGTTCAGGAATTAATCCAGTCCCTTCATTCATCTCTTTTCTTCCTATAATTCTCTCCTGCTGTCATTGATTCAAAGGCAAGATGGATGCAAGACTTCCCATCTGTTGTAGTTAGACTATGAAATATCTTACTATAGGTCCATGTGTTTGGAATTGGCCCTGAGCTGGTGGTATTAAAAGAGATGGGTATGGAACTTTTAGAATATGGGACATTCCTGGAGGAAGTACTTCATTGTAGGCAGGTTTTAAAGTGATATAGTCTGGTTCCACCATTTATTCTTTCCCTGATTCCTGCTTTTGCTGCCAACCATGCCTTTGCTGTATGCCATCATGTCTTCCTTCCCATCATGGGAACCATCCCTTTGCAGCTTCATGCCAAACGGAATGATTTCTAACCAAAAGCTCTTTTCATTTTCATATTTTGTCTATGTAAAAGAAAAGAAATTAATATATTATCCTAAAGTAGGAGTAGTGCAGTTGTCTCCACCTTAATTAAAATCATTTAAATATTCAGATTAGCCTTCTTTGAAATGTGAGTTCATGAATTTCATATAAGGGCAGTGCATATAAATACAGTGTCTTCTTTTTGCTCAACCGTCAATGACACAATGGCAAGAGTTTGGTTCTGGATTCTCTGTTCAATGGGGCTTCTGGGGTGCACTTGTTAAAACAAGACTGAGAGAGCTGACATGTACTTCCCCTGTGTGGACATAGACAAGAAGAGCTGTTACAGAACCTGATTGTAGCCCCTCACAAGAGGTCAATTCCAGAACCGTAAGAATTAAATTATCCTCTTTCCAAACCACTTTGTCTTACAGATTTGTAATAGCAGCTAAATTAAGTAAAACAAAAAACAGGGAAATAGGAATGCTATGAATGTGGCTCTCCGGGAAGATGTTGGTAATATCAGGCTAGGATTGTTAGGCAGAAGTCTGTGTTTCTATGAATCGCTGAAAAGGGCAAGTCTGGTGAAGACTTTGTAGACAGCATAGAAAGAGGCTCACTTGCTTAGTTCTGAACAGATTGTTGGTAGAATTGGGGACTAATTGGAAGAAATGATAAGGTTTTAAGCATAAATGAAAAAACCTATCATGTTTTCATCTTAGACTTTGTTGGACCCATACTGTACGAAAATTGAAAAAAGATGGTGATAAGTTATGTAGTGAATTTCATTTTCTTATGGCATTGTTTAAATACTCGGGTTTAGTAAGCTGTATATTATATTGAATAAGATGCCTCAAGATTTATTTTTTAAATGACTAACACATAATTTAGGCAATTGCAACCCTTTTATGTTAGGCCACCCAGACAAAGAAAACTACCTAATACAATATGGCTCAATTTGGAATATGGGGTACTGTTGGACTTTCTGGAGCCCTATTATAAAGTATTATGTTCTTCTGTCTTCATAGAGATTATGGATTAATGCAAAATAATCTGTAAATGGAGTTTGGGGAATTACAAATACTATCCAAACAGTCTGACATGTAGTTCAACAGTATTTTTGATTTTTGATGATCTGAACTATCATTTCATGCCCATTTTCATGAGGAATTAGGTGTGACTATTAATATACCTATCAATAATAATCAGTGAGATGCATTTACACTGAGTCGATTTGACTGTTCCACTTAGGGACAAGCCAGCTGAGGAAGAAAAACTAACCAACAAAAGAATCTCTTAGGAATGCCTCAGTTTCTTTAGGAAGCCCCGATGTCACTCTTATTATTATTATTATTATTATTATTATTATTATTATTATTATTATTATTATTGTTGTTGTTGTTGTTGTTGTTTTGAGACAGGGTTTCTCTGTGGTTTTGGTTCCTGTCCTGGAACTAGCTCTTGTAGACCAGGCTGGCCTCAAACTCACAGAGATCCACCTGCCTCTGCATCCTGAGTGCTGGGATTAAAGGTGTGCGCCACCACCACCTGGCAAAGTTTTTTTAAAGGAATTATGGTATAATGTGTGTAAGGCTGTGAGAGACACAGAGAGACAGAGAGATGTGGGGAGGGAGAGGGAAAAGAAGAGGTAGTAGGGAAACAGCTGTACATGCAGATACAGTCAATGTGAAGAAAAGAGTTGGTGATAAGCTAATGTAAATGGCTGTGCAAAGACTAAATGCAGTAACGGGCATAATTATGAAAGAGGCTATAATAATGATTGTTTGATAGTACCAATTCTGTCATTTTTTCTGTTAAGCACACACACACTATATTTATTTCATAATGAAAGTATAAAACTTAAGGTGGACTTCTATAGCATCTATTTAAAATATATATTATAAATCTATAGAAGTTTATTGACTTGAATAGACTTGATTTCTGGTTAATTTTGGTGAGTGATGATTTTATAAATTTAGAAGGCTTTTAATAATTAAGTTTACAAAATTTTAAAATGCATGAATTTCAGAAACATAAATAATTTCCATAATTTCATAGTACTATCCTAAAGTGGTGGAAACGTGTTATATAAAGGGTGTAGATGAAAGATTGCTTAGCTGTCTTAACCTACAAAGATGTCTGCTTCCAGTAAGAATCCACCTGTGTCAATCATATCTCCTTTTTCCTCACCAATAATAATTTTTCTCTGTCAAATCCACACCAGATATCTAGAAAAAGAAGATCCAGATAAAGACCAAACATACTCTTGAAATAAGCATACTTCAACAGTTTCTCATATTCACTTTCTATAGGTCCATCTTAACAAGATTCTTTGATCAAAATTGCTTCCTGAAAAAATAGAAAATGCAGGTGAATTGTTGTTAATCAGCATTTCTTTGATTAGATGTAAAACCCTATTGGGATAGTTAAGTGTAATATTGTGATATTCAACAATAGTGCCACATTTTGATATTACTTTCCTTAAATACAAATAACTTCTTGTTATATATTTGAAATATGTCTTCATACAGGAAGTGAAACGTTTAGTCATTAAATATCAAACATTTAAAATGCAATATTCATAATAGTATGGCCGACTTTATAATTTGAAATTCATGCTACTCATCCATTCAATTGTTCTTGCCTGAGTTTCTAGGTAATCTGATTTTCATATTTGAGGCACATTTGAATATCAAAAGCAACCTATTTTCTATTCATTGTTAAAGAACAAAATACTGAGAGAAAAATTAAAAATTAGCTTAAAAATATTAAGTAGATATCATTTGAAGAATAGGGGTCAGACAAAGTCTCCTAGTAAAATGATTTAAGAAAATCAATTTACAAGGACAAGAAAGTTAATCAAAAACTGGAAAGTATAATAATGTGAAGAGAATTAAAAAGAAGCACAAATGTTGAAGACATTAATGAATGAGAATGTGTGGAGTGCAGAATCCCATTACCTCGAACAATAACCAGCAGCAAGTTTATAGGACACAACAAACAGAATTCCATTAGATTTAGATTTTAATAACATAAAACAAAATTAATAAAATTCTGGTCTCATTGTGAGAAAAATTTTGTAATTATTTTACTACATTCTTTTTATTGAACTAAATGTGATTTATTTACAGGCTGAAGTGATTTTTTATACATGTATTTTGATATGTGTACGTGTACTGCTCCGTAAAGGTTAACATATCATGTAAACATGTGCATTTAATACACACTGAAACTCTTTCTTACAGTGTGTAATGCGTAGCTATCCATAGTTACCTAACCTACCTCAGCTGAGAAGGACTTCATATCCTATTTAATTATACTTATAATGCATTGATAATTGTCCCCATTTCTCTCTCTCCTTTCTACTCTTTTCAGCCTCAGTGCACCTCCATTTCATTCTTCAATGATATCAGGCAATAATTCACATTTGAGTGACATCATCCAGTGCTTACATTTTTAAGTTTCATTGTATATAATTATCTCGACTTTTATTCATGCTGTTGTACATGATAAGATTTTATTAATTATTACAACTGAGTAGTTTCCTTATATATTATACGTTCGAACATACACATATATAAATACATATGTGTGTCCCTATATGTATAACTATATGAATATGTCTATGTTCCATTGTTTTATATATGTTCCAACAACATGTGTGTGTTTGTGTGTTTATGTGTGTTTCAAAATTTTTAGCCCTCAATTAGTTAATGGATATTTATCTTGTTTTCATTTATGGCATTTTGAATAGTGGGTCAATAAACAAGGTAGTCAAAAGGTCTCAGCAAAATATTGATATTATGTTTTCTGGATTTATACCAAGCTATGGAGGCATGATTCATTTTTAAGTTCTATTTTTAACATGAAGTCTGATGTGGCCCATACTATAATTATATCATTGTCTATTTCTCCAGGGTTCTCTGGTCTCCAGTTCCTCATCAGTATCTATCACCTCTTCCTTCTTGATACTACTGTCACCAGGTAAGATGATAGCTTGTTGTATGATTTTAATTTCAATCTCTTAGAAATTCATTTTTTTGGGAAAAAGTTCTATAGTGTACACAACTATGAAACTTCATGTATTGTGTTTTTAGGATAGTTTACTAAGTATTCTTAGAATGTATGGGAAAAACATTATTGTAATTCTGGAAATCACTTCTGTGGAAATTTTACTATACCTCCATAGAATTTGAATATCTTCATTTCTACTAAAAGGTTTGTGCTCTTGCTTTAGCTCCACAGGTCCAATTTTTAAATAGAACATATCATACAGCTATTATAGATTTCATTGTTATATTCAGGCATGTGGCTCTCTTTACCCATAAGTTTGCTGTATCATACGTGTTTTCATAGCATTTCATTTTGAACCAGTAAGTAGTGAGTGTGCCATAAAAACCTGCCGCACTATTGTTTAATTTTTTAACGGAAAGGGGTGGGTCTTGCTGGAAATAAAATAAATCAAGTGATTTTACTTGGTGTTTAAAATATATAATGACAGGGAAACTTTTAAATTGCATCATTTATTTAAAAAATATTTTTAGGGGCAAAAGAAAAGACTTATGGTTGGGAGTTTTTGCTGTTTAATAAGGACGTGAGTCCAGACCCTAGTGTGCGTTTAAATTCTGGGGATGGACACATACAATAACTTCACAACTGCGAAACCCTGAGACAGAAGGATATCTGGGGCTTGTTGGCCACCAGCCTAGAACTAAGATCAGTGAGATACCACATCTCCAGGGAATTAGGCAGAGAGAAAAGTTGGGCAGGATAGAGCAGGGCACTACACTTTTTCCTCCAGCCACAGCATATGCATACATGCATATACAGCTGCATACGTATGCATGCATCCACCACACACACATACCACACATACAAATGTACAGCCATACCCAAGCACAAAGCACACACCGAATTTCATTTGGTTTCTGCTTTTCATGGCCGCTCAGAATAATACAATTTTGAGTTATAAGTGGTGATACATTAGGGAAATTGGAATACTGTGTGTGTGGGGGGGTGCTTTATGTTTCTCTCTATATAAGCATATGTGCATGTAGATATGCTAATTTTACTAAAAGATAGCAACATGTTTTTGTAATTGAAAAGAGCAAACAGATATATTGGAAATGTGATTAATAATTACAGAGTCAATTTAAGCAAATTGCCATTATTATCATATTCGAAATCTTGTTTGATAATGTAAAAGGCATTATCACTTTTTCTCTGCTGTAGGTAATCTTTGCTTATATGTTTTGTAAGAGTTTTCTTACCTCAAATTTCACAATTTAATAATGGCTTCTAGCCTCATTTCCAAGAAACCATGGATTTTATCCATATAATCAATTTTCAACATTCATAGTTGGAATAAGAGTTTTATCTCTTCATTTGAAACTAAATATGGTACCATGTAGGAGTTGAACTTCCTGCCAATGTTCTTGTGGGTTTATATCTGTTAATAATTTAGTGTTTTATTTGCGTAACAGTAAAGAGTATTACAGTGATCATATTTATACACATAACACACAATCACTATTCTGAAATGGCTTTATGTGCGGGCAGAGCTGACTAACGCGTTGTCCAGACCCTACAGCAATACTATTTATACATCGCTTTAAATGATTTTTGTCAGTCCTCTCTTTACCAAAATGATCTATCTGAATTGCCCTATTTGTTAGACAATTATACTCTGTGTATTTGGGGGGTTATTAAGACAGGGTTGTGTAGCCTTGACTGTCCTGGAACTAGCTCTGTAGGCCACGCTGGCCTTGAACTCACTGAGATGTGCCTGCCTCTGCCTCCATGCTGGAGTTAAAGGTGTGTACCACCATCAATCTGTGTATCTTTCATCAGCTCCATTGATTATATGCTAGTCATCATTTATTATTTACAATTTTATAAGATTTTTATTTAGGAAAGGGAAAGTTACCCGTGACTTTCAATGAGAAAATCTATTTTTTGTTATTTTGACTAACATTCTAAATACTACAACTTTGATTCTTCCATAGTTCTAATGGAATGTTTTGAAGAGATTGTAAAGAATAATGTGTGTTTAATGCTAAATTGAGGAATAGAAATAAATAAAAATTGTTGAAATCACATTATAAACATGACTCTTTGACTTTGGTAGAAATTTAGTGGATTCCACTTGTGATTAATTATTGTGAATATAATGTGGAAGTAAATATATTGATAATTAAGAATGTGATGATCATTTCTGGGCAAGTGCTTTGTAAGAAATTTCTGTGCCTTATGCTTGTACTATACATGTAAAACTATTCTAAATTATTAAATCTGCATTAAAAAATGCTTTTAGCCTGGCCTCTTTAATAGTACCAAGGCCATTGAGAGTCTAAATCAGATTTGAGAAGACTTAATGACAACAATATGGAGACTGTGACCCTCAGTCTGTGGTTCTAAGCCTTCTTATGTTATAACACTTTAGAACAGTTCTAAATGTCGTGGCAATGCCTAGCCATAACACTCTTTTGTGTTGCTATTTCATAAATATAATTTTGCTGCTGTTTTGTACTCTAATATAAATATCTGGTTTGCAGGGTATTTCAAATGTGACCATTGTGAAAACTTCACTCAACCTCCCATGGGTTTTGACCCACAGATTAAGAAGCACTGGCCTGAAATGTATCCTAGAACTCTAAAGGACTATGTAGAGATGATGGATAAGTTTCAAACTGGGAGGAGGTGATTTTGTTATTCCTTCATGTAAATGTCTCAATTTGTTTACTGTTTTGTTGCATCCATGAAATACAAAAGAAGTACTGAAGCCTAATAGGGTATCTCGTGTATAAGTTGTGGATTGTACAATAATGAAGACACGATTGGTAGGGAGGATTTGGAGACTCTGAACTATTATGGGACTTTTTATAGATGTTTAATTATTTCCAGGTGAGTTTGAAGGAAATATTTAGATAATTATGCCTCCTTAATGAAATAGCTCTACACAGTGCTTTAAAAATTTCAGTAAAGTTGAAACATCTCACTAGATTACATTACTTCTGATGTGTTGTAATATTTGCTTACATTATTTGAACTAAGGGTACACATTATAAGACACTAATATTTTCTATTGACATATCAATATCATATGTTTTTCCTTATGATTATAATAAAATTATTTTCAAAGTTTGTTTGTACAATCCGAGTCTAACTATTTAAATCTTAGCTTATCATTTTAAATTGGGAAAAATAATGGCCACCCCACAATTTATTTTCAAAATTACATGAAGTTATGCATAAGAACATCACAATATGGACAAGTACACAATTAGTCCTTCATAATATTCTACCTGGACTTGTAACTACGCATAAATAATCTGTATGCATTATAATAACATGCATTTTTAGTATTTTCTATTTTATATGTTCATACATATTATGAAATCATTAAGTTTTAATGATGTTTAATGATGTTTGACCTTCATTAATCAATATGTCTTTCATGTTTCTCTGTTTTTGTCTTAAGTTCTTGATAAAAACTTGAGGCAACTTTTGATAAAATTGACTTAAATGTTGATCTGTGCAAAAAGAGCATTGTCAAACTTCCATATCTTCATAAAGTCACAACCACATGTTGAAGAAGTAAATAATAAAGAGTCATGATTATCCATGGCAGTGCAACTAAAATCACAACTGTATTGAAGACTTTCATGTCAAGCCAATCTGAAGGAATTACAATGATACATATTTTAGCATCACTCTGGAAATACGTGTTAATGGTGACTCACCATTGGTAAGAAAAGTTTTCTAACTACATGAGCCCTACTGCCAGTCAAAGGAGTTTGCTGGGGTCTCCTCAGCAGGAGAGAATCACTTCCTCGTGATCTTCACACAAAGGGCTAAGACAGAAGTTAAAGGAAGGGGTGTTGTGAAGATGGAGAATTTAATGGAAGCTGCAGCTGGAATTAATGTAGAGGTTCAAGGAAGAGGAATTGTCTGTCAGTCTTGTTGAGAGGCTGAGCAAACAGAAAGCTAGTGGTGAAAGTGGACACTTGCTGGGCAAGGTATCCCTCCAAAGATGTTGGGGTGGGTGGAAGGTGGGGGAAATGAGAGGAGGGGAGGGAGACGGAACTGGGATTGGTATGTAAAACGAGAAAAAGTTGTTTTACAAAGGAAAAGAAAAAATTGCAAAACTTAAGAGCTACTCACTAGAGTCCAGCTAAGCCTAGCTGGAAAGAAGCTTAACAAGTGTCTTGTTGCACTTGCCAGCAGGCACCTGGTAAAATATGGCCGCTAATGCCATGTGCAAGGGTAAAATAACTACAGCTTTACTGTGAATCAAGAAAGATTCCCCTACAACTTTTGTGAAGAGCCTGCCCTCGTTGCTAGCCATTGAGAACAACTGAAACCATTCATATGCCCTGCGGGACCCAGAAGAGATGAAGCAGAGCTCAGTCAGGGTTCATAGCATGCAAGGTCACCTGTCTCCATGTGCAAACCCGAAAGTGCATCCATATAGCACTGCAGTAGTTATGGGAACTTCTCCATGACCATAAGATGTGAAAGGAAGGGTAGATTTGCCAAGGAAAAACTTCTCAGCAGCTGAATAACATGAATCTGAGCAATACTTCTGACCTAATATGTTCATAATATCGGTAAGAATTGAAGTCCATTTATTTCACTTAGTATATAAATAATTTTATTTGAATTTATATGCAATGTTAATTCAATAGTTTTACCCTTTTGCAGGGATCATGCCCACATAACAAAATTATCTGTAAAATAACTTCTATTTTTGTATCTATAGCCTTGAAGGAGCATGGGCAGAATGTTTGGCATAAAATTCAATAAAATCTTTTACACTACAAAGAGGGGGAGGGATGGAGGAGACAGTAAGGGGAGGGACACACGAAATTTGGGAATTTGGGTGTGGTATAGAGAATTAGTGCAGTGGAAACTTCCTGGAGTCTCTGAGGGTGACCTTAGTGAGGACTTCTAGTAATGGAGCATATGGAGTCTGAACTGGCCATCTATTGTAGCCAGGTAAGGCATCCAGTGGTGGGAATAGTTACATTCCACTGAGTTGTTGACTGAGTTCCCATGAAGATTGCCAATAACGCAGGCTAATACTTGGAAAGAAGGCCACTCTATATACCTACACACACACACACACACACACTCACACTCAATCAATCAATGAAATGGTTCCTAATGATATTTTGCTGAACTCTTAGTGCCTTGTCCAGTCATCATCAGAGAATTTTCCTCCAGCAGCATATGGGAGCATGTATAGAGACTACAACCTGACATGATGCGGAGAGAGAATCGAAATTGGAAGTCTCCATCTAGGCCCTCTTCACAGATATTTAGGAAACCAAAAGAAGAAGGGGAGGGAAGACTGGAGAAGTCAGAGGGGCTGGAGAATACCAGGAGAACATGGCCCACCTAGTTTACTAAGCAGGGCTTATAGCACGGGGTCTGAATGAACTTGCAACAGGTCCTCCATGTGTATGTTATAGCTGTTAGCCAGTTGTTTTCGCCAGACTTCTAATAGTGGGTGCAGCTGTGTTTCTGACTTTTTTGCCTGCTTTTGAGACTCTCTTCCTCCTATTGGATTGCCTTGTCCAGCCTTTATTTGGGAGGGCTTTTCTCTGTCTTGCACTATGTTGTTTTTTACTGTCTGACTGTTGTTTCTTGGTGGCAGGCTATTTTCTGAGGAAGAAATAGATGGGGAAATAATTTAGGGGGAAGAGCTAGGAGGACTGGAACAAGGGAGTAGAAACTGTGATTGGGGTGTATGGTACTAGAGAAAAATCTATTACCTGTTTTAAGAAGGGAAATGAGCTGGGTGGTGGTGGTATACACCCTGAATTCCAGCGTTGAAAGAGAGAGGGAGGGGAATCACTTGAGAGTTTGAGGCCAGCGTGATCTGCAGAGCGAATTCTAGTGATTCTAGCCAGATCTGATACACTACACAGAGAAATCCTGTAAAAGAGAGAGAGAGAGAGAGAGAGAGAGAGAGAGAAAGCATGGTATATTTCATGATGACATTTTATTTTTCCACCAGGGAAAAGATTATATTCTGGAATAAAGTTAATTATTCTGTCCCAAAATTTGTATACTGAAATCCTGACTTCCAACATAAATGGAATTGGAGACAAACTCCATGTATTGGTGTTTAAAACATTTTCACAGGGCTAGAAAGAAGGGTTCTGAGAAATAGAACTAGCAACCTAGAAGAAGGCAAACCAGAAAGATTGTTCCTATCCTTATTGATCTCACTCCTGAGATTTTCACCAGAAAAGGCTAGGCAAAGAAACAGAGGAAGGATAGTTATCTCGTCAGGAAGAGAGAATCCTTGAGAAACCTAAAGTACTAATATTATGAAAATAATTGTTCTGTTGCTTAAGCATGCCCAGGGATTTATTTTGTCACTGCATCCAACATAGTCTAATTGAGTTCAATTGCCTTCACTCCAGGTGCTCATATAATTAGTGTGTGATTAACACTACATTCTCTACAAAGCCTTGGTGGTATAGAGGAAATATGGCATTTTCATTTCTTTTGAGACATTCATGACTACATATTAAAACATAAACAACCCATAAATAGTGAACGTTGTATTCTCCAGATTTGCATTCCTTAAATTCAAATCTGCACTGAAATTGGTGACGTAATTTTTAAAGTCGCGTGGCTCTCTGAGCTTTAGAACAAGCAATGAAGAACCACATCCACTTTAAAGGGGTTTCTCCTGGTTACTGATCGTGGTAGTGATCCATAACACTACTCTTGCTGCAGTGGAGCACATCATTAACAAACAATTTCTTGAGTATTAATGCTTCCATTGATATATAACCTTTCAATCAAATAGGGACATTAACTGATGCAGCTTGCCCCACTGTGCACAGCCTCTCAATAGCCACCACATACTTCAAGAAAGGCAATGTTCCGAATCAGCAAGGGAGACTGTCGAACAACATGCATGTATCATTGACAAATCTAAAGTTAATTTAATTAAAGCAGTAGGGGTTTGAGTCTGTATCTCCATATATTAAAGACATTTATCTTTACTAATGTGTCAATAATTTAACCACCATTTAAAAAATTGAACTTAATTTCCTAACAGGGCATCAAATGTTGTCAGACTAGAGGTCACGTGGACACAGTAGAGATGATTGCAAAGCAATTACAGAGATAGCAGGCAGCAATCAAGCAAACTGTCTATAAGCCAATGGAAGTCATTCTCTTAAATGTGACATTAGCCATCTAGCGTTAAGTCAGGTTGAGAAATGTGTCAGCTGGCACTTCAGTTCTGTGACAAGTCACCTTGGAAAACAACTCAGCAGTCCGAACGTTTGCTTTATCATGTCTTCAGAGACTTGATTCCATGGCTGTTTCAATGATACCGTGGTTGTGATGCAATAGTATCATGGCAACAAGAGCAGTAGCAGAGGAAGCCACTCTCTTAATGGCATCCAGGAGTAAGGAGAGTTAGAAGAGCTGGGCATGGGCAAGAGAAGTCCTTCACAAGAATTTTCTCTGATACCTAATTCTTCCAGCCAGCCTCTAATAACCTCCTAATATCCCACTCTGCATAAATGTATCAGTGGGTTAAACCACTGATGGAGGCCTCATCAATCTCCTTGCTATAACATCAGCTTAGAATGAAAATTTCAGCATTTCAATCTGTACATAAAATTTTATGTTTAAGACTGCATTTATCTTTTATCTCAAGAAACTGACACCTACCTTCTAATTTAAAGTATTCATCCCACCTACAAGTATCCCCACTGTTTCATCACTATCATGACTGAAAGCTTTTGTTTAAAATTTTCTGAGAATGAAGGCAAAACGTTAGTGACAGAAGCTTATAAAATAAGAAATCTAATGACATTTTCTTTTTTTTTAAAATTTATTTATTTATTAAAGATTTCTGTCTCTTCCCCGCCACCGCCTCCCATTTCCCTCCCCCTCCCCCAATTAAGTCTCCCCCCAGCCCGAAAAGCAATCAGGGTTCCCTGTCCTGTGGGAAGTCCAAGGAACCCCCACCTCCATCCAGGTCTAGTAAGTTGAGCATCCAAACTGCCTAGGCTCCCACAAATCCAGTGCGTGCAGTAGGATCAGAAACCCATTGCCATTGTTCTTGAGTTCTCAGTAGTCCTCATTATGTAATTGGGACACAATTTATCTTCTCAGGGCACAGTCTTTCAAGTAATTTACATATTTACACATTTGAGAATGCGATGATTAATCTGTTTCCTTATTCTCATTCTTTGTGTTACGTTTTGTTTTTGGAGAACTTCATACATGAACACTGCATCTACAACACTATTCTTATCTTTCTTCCCCTCCATTGACTCTTGTGTGTCTCATTCTTTCCCAATTCATGTTCTCTTTGTTAGTTATTTTTGACACACACACACACACACACACACACACACACACAGAGGTAAACATACTTGGTTGCATTTAAGGATGTTAAACTCATCAACACCCACATCAACCACACCTTCTTTGGCTCAAACTTGAAATATTATATTCTTTTCTGGTCATATGCAAAGTCCTTAAAACCTACTACTCTCCATTTGCATGCTTATTTCTCTGTATACCCAGTTAAAAACATCCAGCAGTAACCATGTCACAGCCACTACTCAAGTTCTAGGAGTTTTCATTCCCATTAATTTCGGGTAGCATAGATTTGTCCACATGCAAATAGGGATTTGTTCAACTGAATTCATCACAAAATTGCCCGTTATGAAAACAAGCATTGTGTCACATTCCTGTAATGCAAGCACTCTGCAACCAGAGGCTGGCCGATTTCTGAGAGCTTTGGGCATTGTTGTGTACATAACAACTTCCAGCTTAGGCAGGGCTACATATGGAGGGCCTATTTCAAAACAAGAACAGAAAATCAATACATCATTGAATACAAAAATACAAATAACACATCTCTTGACTTCTTATTCAACATTTCTACAAAAACAGGCTCTTGTGACTTCTCAAATACATTTTTGTTACTCGTGGCTTAGAAAGTAAACCAAGATTAATATTTTATGTCATGAATTTTTAGAAAAATGTATTATTGATTGCTTTTCTTTATTGATTTGTTTAGTAAAGATATTCTGCTGGAAATTTGTCAGTCAGAAATTGTCAAAGTATCTGATACTTTTTCTTGGGGTTTATTATTACTCCAGGAAAGAAAAAAAATAATTATTTTTCCTTTTTTAAAGTTGTAATGAATACTAACATAGTTCAATTATACAAATATTGAAATTACATGATGATTAATACAAATAGATTACTGACTAAAATTACCAAAATAAAAATATTTTCTTGTATATAGATTTAATATATGTATACATACACATTGCTTACACAATGTATAGTGTGTGCATATGTGTATATAGTGAGAGGGATAGAGAGTGTACCTACAAAAATTATATACATGTACATCTTTAAGTAGATTAAAACAAGGTCCAAAGATGTTTTACCATGATCATCCTGGCAAACACTAAGGTAACTAATGTATCTTCAGAGAAAATCATGCTATTTTCATAAGTTTTTTTTTCTTATTTTAGACTTCACATTTGCTGGAAAAAAAATAAGGCCCCTTAGGATTTTAAGTACTTGTGTATCTTTATTCAACTAGAGTAGTTAGGAATATTTCGACCTGTTTATGAGATTTATGGAAAATGTATTCACTCCTCATTTTTCTCAGTTTTTATTAACAATAGTTGGACCAGGACTCAGTGAGCACTATGGGAATTAAGAAACTGCCAGAGGGAATCATTTGTGCCACTTTTCCTCTTCCTGTTTATATCGGTAGAACAATAAAATAAAAACAAGAAATTTAAAAATAAAATGGCTAAAAATTCAGGAAAAAAAGTCTTTATTTATATGCAAGGTTGTAGGGACCAAAATGTTAGTGTCATAAAATGTGTAGAGGCACCAACACAAATTAAATTAGCCATATCTTCTGATTTTAGATATAGAAAAAGAAAATAGTTTTTCTACAATAGAAAAGAAACCAAACTTGTTCAGAATATAAGTTGGTAGGAATAATAATGATTTTTTTTTCATTTTCTTTACCATTTTATTCATTGGTGAGTATTTACTGTAGCATGTCTTTCTCTGTTTTGCTAGCCAGCTCCCAAATAAATAACACGGAGACATCTTATTAATTATGAAAGCTCGGTCAATAGGTTACACTTATTTCTAACTAGTTCTTATAACTTAAATTAACCCATTTATATTGATTTACTTTATGCCTTGTGGCTTTATTACTTTATTCTGTCTTCCGATGTTGCTTCCTTGCTTCTTCCCTGTCTTGTTGCCAACTTTTCATGACTCCACCAGTGCTCTCTGCCCTTAAAATCCTGCCTAGCTATTTGCTGTTTAGCTTTTTATTAAACCAATCACAGTGAAATATCTTCACACAGTGTAAAGAAATCTTCCACAACTATTTAATGTACTTTTATACCTCAGATTTCATGTTTTTTACTAATTCTTTGAGAATTTCACAAATATAATTTGGTTATATTTCTCAACTCCTCCAAGAGTTCCCTCCCTAAACTCACAACTTTATTCTCCTCTCTCTCTCTCTCTCTCTCTCTCTCTCTCTCTCTCTCTCTCTCTCTCTCTCTGTGTGTGTGTGTGTGTGTGTGTCTGTCTCTGTCTCTCTTCATATATACACATTCACACACAATAGTATACACACAGTATGTACTATAGAATACAGTATAGTATGTGTAGTGTGGCATTTAATTTATATTACAGTCAAATAAGTCATTTAGGAATTTTAGTGAAAAATCTTTCTACATGCTATTTAAATGTTTGTGTAATTGAACTCAACTAAATTTTATTACAGCTTTAATGGTCTAGGGCAGGTGTTTACAGATTCTTTGCATTTCATTAAAGAATGCATCAATGGTACACACAGATTACAAAGTAGCATGAATATCTTATTAAAAGCAAGTGGTTGTACTAAATAGCAAGAAACAGATGTCAGGAGTGACAGAGGATTACATGAGTGAGCATGCTCAAGGGGATCATAGTTGTTTAGGGTTATTTATATGGAGCTCAAGAGAAGTGGTTTGCTTGTTGTGTGGTATCATTTAGGTACACAAGCCTTTGCTTACCTCACTGGCCCCTTCCCATGATGCATCTGATTTAAGTCATGCACATGGCTAAATGTGCAAAAGAATAAAATGATAACTAATGGATTATTTTAGGTACAGTTTGACTAATGTGCATGTACCAAAATATATCTTGAGATAGATAGTCACATCTTCCTAGGTTTCAGGATGTGTTCCAGAACATGTATTTATAGGCAAAAACACTGCAGTTTCGGGGGAGTAGCTTCTCTCCATGATTTAGAGCAGGTACACATGCAACCTGATGCATAGAGGAGCCCCAGCTTGTCAACAGATTACCTGGATGCTAAAACTTACTACAGTTGCTTGTTTCACTATTTTGACATTTTAGGATCTGGTTATTGAAAATTTGAATTAATGAATGAGTGAATATTTTCAAATACTATATCGTCTTCTTCATTTGCAGCTGACTTAAAGACCATCATCTCTACCCTAAATTTTCCAGGAAAATGATTAGCAGATTTTCTTAAGGCCATAAAATTTAAGTTGAAACCATAAAACCTAAGAAGAAATCTTCTTAGATTCTAGTTCCAAGAAGAGATTTGATGCCTTAATTTTTTCTCTTGTATTGCAGCAGTTAAAAAAAATTGAGAGAGAACTCAAATGAAAGTACATAAAATAAATCGATCTAAAATATAAGCAAAGAGCCAAAACACAAATTAATTTCATAGTATAAAGCCCAAAGGAATGAAAATATAAAAGAAATTTATAACACTAGCTAGGAGCTCTCATCATGACCCAACACACCTTGAAACCAGACTTAGAGCTATAAGAGTAGCATTTACTTGACTTACTTTAATCTAAAAGTTTCTGTTCTTTTCCTATTGATTCCACTTGGGATGACGGTATTGCACTTGTGCCATTGTATCTTGTGTTAGGGTTTCTGCAGAAGAAGAGTACCTTGGTGGATGGACCTGTGCCAAGGAATGCGTCAGAAACCACACCGGGCAACAATCTCACATAAGAGATTCTTTTGGGGGTGGGGAAGTTACTTCTGAGTGGGACAATATGGGCAGAGACATAGAGAGACAGAGACAAAGAAACAGTGAAACGGAAATCAAAAGAGTGGGCTGTGTGGCCCAGACTCTTTAAATGGTATGCATTCGCAGAAGACTGGTGTTGATGATATGGTTGATTACCTGGATGCTAATACTTAACTACAGTTGCTTTGGATTCTACTGGGTCTGTGGCATAGTTTCTTATCCATTTATCAGATAATAAATATTTAGATTGTTTCTGTTTCTAGCTGTTGTGCATAGATATCCAAAATATATGACTAAGCAGGTATTTTTGTGGTAGGGTATTGAGCCCTTTAAATATATGTTAAGGATTGGTCTAGCTGGGTCATATGGCAGACTACATTTTGCTTTAAAAATTTCTGGCATCTGTGGCCTCCAGGGAACCGAGACACATTTGCCAATGAAGAACCAAGGTTATTTCTGGCTTTTGTCTATGATAGAAACTGGTAACTTTTCAGGGATTTCTAAACTTAAATCTGCTTAGTCAGTGTCTATCTTCTGTTTTCATGAAAGTCAGTTGATTTCAGTAGTTTACAAAGTTTCTTTTTCCTCTCAGTGGAACTTCCGTCTGAGGTGACGGTTTGGCTCTGTGGTACCTAGACAGGTCATGACTTACTGGAGCATATTTTAATGCTGTGGGAGCTTAGGAGGAGAAAAACTGGAAAAATGCCAAATGGATGGGAACAATCTTGAATGTCTCAACCTTAGAAAAAGACTGTGAACAGCTCTCTTTAAGGCTTAATTACGCCAGATTAGAAAATCAAACAAAAAAGCCATGTTTCTGTCATCACTAGGAGATAATACAATAAATCAGGGGTTAACATCTTAACTACAAAAATATGCTCCCAGACGGAAATGCTAAACTTGAAGGAGTGAGCATGACATTCTTTCGTTTTATCACAAGTGGCTCAACTTTCCTCCACTGGCATATTTGCTTGCATTCATGAGTGCTACCCTATGTGACTGCTAACCTCTCTGCCTTCTTCTCTGCTAAGCAATCCCCGGTCCTTTGGGGCTGTCTGTCACATCAAAATGGTTTTGACAACGTAGCTAATTTTCTGCATTAAAAAATAGGAAACACAGAGGGAAGGATTTCCTCATAACAGTACTTCTTTATACAATGGATTGAATGGGTTAAGGCAAGTGGATTAGCTCCTTTGGAAAAATATACACCTGCACTCACTGTCTGAACCAGCTTGAAAAGGTTTACCTATAAATTTGGGGAATTCATAGCTCCTTTAGAGCTCAGGGACCCTGATCAAACATGGCTGACAAATGTTTAATTATCTCCCTATTAAATACATTCAAATAGACTCCCTGGGCCTCACAACAGCAGTGCTGAAGAGATGCATGTACTCTTCTGAGGTCTACACTGACACACATTCCAGAGATCTGTCACATCAAACACACCAGCCAGGTTAAGCTCCTAATACCACGGGATAAGACAAAAGTGCGTGAGGCAAGTGGTCTGGATGGAGTTTGTCCAACAGCCGTGTTAAGGTGGGGATTTAAATTTTAAATTTCAAATAAATAATAATCTTAGAAATACAAGAACCTTTGTACATGGGTTAAGGGAACTCTGCTGTCTGGGGGAAGAAAGACTCCAGTAGGCATTTGCTATTTAAATCTGTTCAGGTAATTAGTCCCTGTGGTGCCTTCTATTGCAGGCTCCAGCTGTGCATGCTAATGAGGTGTTCCCAGTGTCAGGAATCCCCATCCTCCAGCATTAAGTGGTTACCCAGTAATGGGACACTTGAGAAGATGCACACATAAAAGAAGGTGAGGAACAACTTAAATTCAATTATCACCGCTTTTATGACCAAAAAAAGAAAGAGAAATACAGCTGAGATCTATAACATCAGTGCTAAGTCCCTTTCTAATGAAGCATATATCAGAAACAGGAGAAAAGCAGAGAGGTTAGCATTCAACTATAGTTAGAGCGTGTCAATCCTTTAGAGGTAAAATTTGACTTTTAAGAAATCATGATCTAAGAATGTCAAATGGTCTCAAAACATAGCCTCATATCCACTTATGAGTGAGTACATACCATATTCGTTTTTTGGGGTCTGGGTTACCTCACTCAGGATAATGTTTTCTAGTTCTGTCCATTACCCACATTAGAGCACTGGACTGAGCTCCAAGATCCAGTTGAAGAGTAGAAGGAGTGAGAGTATGAGCAAGGAATTCAAGACCATGAGTGGGTCATCCACTGAGACAGTTTGCTTGAGCTAATGGGAGCTCACCAACTCCAACTGGACTGGGAGTGAACGAGCATGGAAACAACCAAGCCCCTCCTGAAGGGGATTGACAGTTGGGGCAGACTGAGGGGTCACTGATAGTGACACTGGGATGTGTCTCTACTGCATATACCGGCTTCATGGGATCCTATTCGCTTTGGAGTTAAACCTTGCTCAACCTAGATGTAGTAGCGAGGACCTTGGACTTTCCACAGGGCAGGGTGCATGGCACTCTCTTAGGGTTGGAGGGGTGGGGTGGGAGGGTCTGTAGAGGGAGAGGGAGGGGACTAGGAAGAGGGGAGGGAAAGGAAATTTGGATTGGTACTTTTTTAAGTAATAAAAAGAGTTAAATAGAACTAAAAGAAAAATCATTCTTAAATTCCCCTTGGCGTACAGTTTTCATTCTTACTCTTAATAAAATGTCCAAGTGCCAGGAGAAAACAAAACAAAACAAAACACTGATGACAACTTATGCTGGAGAGAACGTTGAATAAGGGTAACACTCCTCCATTGCTGGTAAGAGTTCAAACTTGTACAGCTGTTTTGAAAATCAGTATGGCAATTGTTTTTTCAGAAAAATAGGAAATAATCTACTTCAAAAACCAGCAATACCACTTTTGGGTAGATAACTAAAGGAAGCTCATTCATACCATAAGAACATATGCTCAACTATATTCAGGGCAGTATTATTTCTTATAGCCAGAACCTGAAACAAATCAAATAATTATAAATGAATCAATGAGTAAAAATATTAAAGGTTAAAAATTAAAATTGTAGAAACTTAAATGTTTTGAAATCATTTCTATTTATTCATCATCAATCAAGTATATGTAAATGGCCGGGCAGTAGTGGCTTGGCAAATGTCTTTAATCCCAGTACTCAAGGGGCAGAGGAAGTTGGCTCTCTATGAGTACAGGATTAGTTCCAGGACAGCCAAGGCTACATAGACAAACCCTGTGTTAAAAAGCAAAAACAACCAAACAAAAAATAATATTTAAATGAAAAATTTAAACTTAAATGAAACAGATGTAGAGACCCACAGCCAGGCATAAGAGAGAGAAAGAGAGAGAGAGAGAGTCCTTGGAACAAAGAGCTTGAAATGGAGTCTCCATCAAATCTGTCCCCACAGAACTCAGGGAACCTTGTGGAAATTGAAGTGGAAAGAGTCAGACGTGCCAGAGGACAGCATGAGACACAAGGCCCTGTGAATCAACTGAGCAAGGCTCATATGAACTGACTGAAACCAAAGCTCATGCAGTATAGCGTGTCCATGTTCATATTATAAAGACCTAGCTGTCAAGGAACGTTTCTTTTAATTGACATGTGTCAAAAAGTATTTTTTCCATACCTCAGAACTTATATAGTTACGTAATGGTCACCGGTTAAAAATGGTTTTTGGGTAAGCCTCTCAGAAGGCTTATCCTTAATTTTGGCCTCATGTGACATATTTTTTTATATTTTGTTTCAAAACTAATTCAGTCATGAATATGTGTCTGCCCCTTCCTTGACAGCTTCATAGCGTCACTGCATCTATAATGATCTTCATTTAATCTCTTTTCTGCTCTAGAGAAGTAATGGGGTTTCTGTTGACACACAGGTACACCTGATTTTCAATCATATTATTTTTTGCACTGTCTCAGTTGGAGGCTCCAGAGATTTATAGCAAAGCCAGAACATTATTATTAAATCTGTTCCACTTTTCTAGGGGCGTCATGAGACTGAAGGTGAAAGCAGTAAACGCTATATTGCTTTCTTATACACATTTCTTTTCCAAATGATTATGACCAATGCTTATATCTCTACTCATTCACGGGAGAGCTTCATGTCCAGACTAGCTGTCAAAAAGGAAAATGCTTCAGGTGAAAGAAAACAAATTAGAATTTTAAATATATGTATACATATATGCATATATATTTCCCATAAATCAAACACTTGTTAAATTACAGATATATAATTTGTAGATTACAAAAATCAACACAACAAATCACTTTTTGCTACTATGTAAAAATTAGTAGCCTTTCAATAATTTAAAATCATAATCTTTTTAAGCAAAAGAATATCAGGATATAGCTTTAATTATATAGCATATTCTATTATAAATACATGTTCTCTTTCTAAAATATGAAATAATTATTTTAAGTAATAATTATTCAAAGACCTCAAATTTTGTTGAATGTTATAGAACAAGGCCATTAAGATAATAATAGGTAGAGATTTGATTTGAAATCTGACACTCACTGAAATATAGAGGATACTTAATCAGTAGAAATTTAATTCAGTTTCCTGCTTATAATGTGCTAAATTTCTAAAACCATAGTCACATAAAAGTAAAACTTCATTCACCTAGCTATTACAAATAGAATGTGAGCATTCACCAATTATAGTTGCTTGTGTGTTGTGTTTGTATGTGTGTGCGTTTTTTTTTCTACATGAGAATTATACAAAAGGAGTAAGGGAATTATGTTAGTTGGCAATTAGTGACCTATAAAGAATTTTTGAAAACCTATTCTTCATTACTCACTTGTAAGAATTAAAATTTACATTAGGTGTTAGGTATTCACAGCATCCTTTCTCACAAGATAATATCCATGAGTGTCCATCTGTCTGTGCTTAATTGTCTGGTGAAAGTTTGAACGTGTGGTTTTCCACAGTACATAAACATCCTCACCTTTGCATCCAATCATTAGAACCATGACCTCCAAAATGTCTGAACCTTTGAATAATATTTAATAAAATTCTATACCCATTCATCTGTTTCCTTCATATTGGTGTTGCATTTTGGAAATGTATTCTAAGATAGAAATATATTTCTTTGACATTTTCATGGAAAACAATGAGACCCAGTGGAGGAAAAGACTAAGTAAAAAACAAAAATAGGTGACATGAAGAAATTCACACCAACAGAATGAGTGAAACATGAGAGTGCCTACTCCACTTGGAAATTAGCAAGTTAGCCTATTACACTTGTATGGATTCTTGACTGTCAGTGGTGAAGGACAGTGAGTGTTACAAATTACATCATCATTTTTGTTCAATTTCTCTAACTCTGATTTTGACAAGATAACATAGAATGCCCAGGCAGATCTGAACACTGTCCACTATCTTAGAGAAAACAATCACTGACCTTAACATGTGAACTATTTGTTCTTCATGATGAACACTGTACTTGTCTAGTCTTTGACCCGAAGGAGAAACTATCAGTCTCAGCCAAGGCTGTTCATCATTTCCATGGTGTAAAAGAATTCAAGACAACAATAAAAAATGCAGTATCTTGCCTGTCTAGCATACACAAATGGGAGTCCTCCATGAAGGGTGTTCCTCCTCATTTTCCACCATCTGAAGACGCTCTCTTAAATCTCCTTCTAAAGTATAGTTATTCTTGGAAACTTTTCAAGATAGGGAGAAGCAAAATTTAATAAGACCTACTCGAATATAAAAATGCTGCAGAACATAGTCTAGAAAAGAAGCACAGGAAATAAAGCCAGCAAGCATTATTTCTGGCCTCCCAGCGAGTACTTAATCACTAGTTCATTGGGATTTTATTTCTAAAGTCTTGGTCTACTTCATATGTTCCTTCAAAGAATGTTCCTTGTAATTCTGTCACCAAGTTTTCTTCATTTGCAGAGGGTAAAGAGGTTTCATGGCAGCCCCTCTGAGGCAGTGATTGGTTCTTTTTTACTCTGTGACTATTTTTTAAATAAATAATTTGCTCACATTTCCGTCTCTAATTCTCGTTCTGGTGAACTATTGAAGCCAGGTCCGGAAACCGATTGTTAACCTCGTGATGCTGCATGCTCTAAGAGTGTAAAAACTGACACATCACTGCAACAGGGCTGTTGGGTAGGGATTATTATGATCCCAGCTTGAATATTTGGGAAGCAAGCTTCAAAGAAGGTCCCTAACTGGCTTGTTTAGCTCTATGAACATCCTGTCTCTGTAGTCATCAGTTCATCTCAACTGATATATGAGGAATATAAGATCAGAATATTCTATTCTTACATCATATTAAATAAAATATACTAAATGCATTGAAATTAATATTCATTGTGAATTATAAAGTGTTTTTATGGAAAGTTAAAATATGATGAAAATAAAACAAACTTTTTTCTTTTTGTCTATTCCCAACATTATTGAAATAGTGTTTTTGGATATCTTTATGTCCACAACCATTTTTATATCTTAAAGTATTAGTTTTATCCACAGTTTTGTATGAAATGTTATTTTCTCAGTCAACTGTAAATTCAAATGAAAAATTGATGATATTAAAATAAAAGTTCAAAAATACTTTAAGTAAAACATTATTGTCTAATGAAATCACACTAACTGAGTGACATCTGTGAACAACATGAACCTACTTTATAGGTTCTTAGTACAGAAGGAACTAAACTTATTTGAACCTCTTAGTTTGTAAGAGACTTTAGTGGCTCATCAAATTAATATACATAACTTTATACTTACTGATGCTATCATATATGCATATAATATGCTGCAAAGATAACAGCTTTATTTGGATATTATTACTAAAATTTTAAGCTATATTTTATAGTCCTTGCAGCCAATTTCTTTTATTCTTGCCTCTTAACAGAAATTTTTAATTTTTATGGCCTTTCTCTTTTATTTTTATTTTTAATAGGCTTTATTATAAAAATTGCAAATAAATAAAATCATCACATATCAAAATTAACCAGAAACAAAGTCTACACACCTTAATGATGCATACAATTAGAAATGACCTTTGAAATGGAAGCTCTGGGCAAATTACCCTGGCCTGATATTTATTCCATTTTGTAAGATTAATTTTCATGGTGCTTTCTTCAGAAAATTTATTTGCCTTTTTATTTTGATGACCCAAAAAAATATAGCTGATGTAGAATGAGAAGATATTTTTAAGGGGTTACAGATTTTAAAATCTCGTTTATACAATAATGGACTTGAGGACATTGTTCTGTTCCTGTAAAGTGAACAATGTTTTGTAATTCCAAAGAAGCAGAATTCAAGTTCGCTGCTTCCTTTGGAATTAGAAGTGGCTAGCCAAAGTGAATGATTTTGATTTGGTATTTATATTACGTCCTGAAGCAGTACTAGAAATTGCTCTCTATCTATCTTTTTTTTTTTCTTCTTCTTCTTTTTTTCTTTTGGTTTTTTGAGACAGGGTTTCTCTATAGCTTTGGAACATGTCTTGGAACTAGCTCTTTTAGACCAGGCTGGCCTCAAACTCACAGAGATCCATCTGCCTCTGCTTCCCGAGTGCTAGAAGTAAAGGCGTGCGGCACCACCGCCCGGCTAAAATTGCTATCTCTTAAAACAGAGAAACAACTTAGCGCCGCCTTGGTAGAACTGCCACGCCCTTGAGGGAAAATGAACCAGGGTAAGCGTAGAAACATTACTGTGTTACAGTAGCTGAATGTATTATTAAAGAAGAGTCCCGGTGCTTGGTTTTAACAGTCGTACTCCCATGGTAATGTTTTATCTCATAATGGCCTAGCCCATTAATGGGCAAATTAGACAATTTTTCTCCTTGCAGTATATGGCAGTGTTGCCTTGGAACAATGTGGCCTATTTCAAGCACTGTGAAGAGAGACCACGGCCCTCTGAGGAAGACATGCAAGAAGCGCTTGCGGTAACTAGCAAGCAGAACAAGCAAAGACAGAAGGAATTAATTCCGTTTTGCAGAGTAGCTTCCACAAACAACTTACATTACACAATCTGCTTTTTACCTTTATGCTCTGACTCATGTAATGTAGATAATTTCGATATTAAATTTTCTTGTAGAAATAACCTTGTGGATTATTTTCCTGTTGTGGTTTGGTTTTATGTTCCTATATTCTTATTTAGTTTTTAAACATCATCGCTATTAATAGGTGCTCATTCAAGTAAAATAGATAGGCAGCTGTAATAAGCATAAAAAATGCTAACACGTTGAAAGTAAAACTGAAATGAGCTTCACTTGTTAACTCTAACTGTAGATACGCAAATCCACAAGTAAATGTATTTGAGGATAATCTACTCTTTGCTGATATACTAAAGCAAACTTATATGGACATTATATAAAATAAAACTGGAAAAATACCCTGATTTTTAAAATTTACAAATAAATATTAGTTTAACAACTGAAGTAAGCAACAGTGAAAATAACATTACATATTGGCACAATAGACTGGTAAACACATTAAATCATTGGATACTGAAAAGTTTGTTATTATGATTGATAATATCTAAAATATATTTAAAATACTCTAACATCCTTCACATTACCTAGGAAATGGTGTGGGTTGGGCAACTTCATGTTCTGAATATTTAGACTGCAGAATTTAAATATATATGTATATATACATATATATAGATAGATATGGATTTATATGAGTATGTCTTTCTGTTTGTAATTCATGCTAATATTTCTAGCCTTTTCTGTTTCAGCTGTTCTCAGAATGAGAAGACATTAAATGAAACCTATAATCTGTTTTAGGCTTATCATTATAATATGAAATTGATTTTCTGCCAACTCACTTAAGTCAAAGTAATAGCCACTTGTAAACCTGTTGGAATAAAAGATAAGTTGAATTAAATAAGATTAGTTAAATCTCAGAGCATTAATTTGAATCTTGCTTGCTTAAAAATATGTAGAGATTTAATATGAAGAAAAAGTAAGACTACATGAATGCAGGATTTTCTTAAGAACTCTCCTTATATTAAAGATGTAATAATCCTTGAAAGTTCAAACCCAAAATTTGAAGAAAATATGTTTAAAAAGGAGATTTCACAGGATGTGGGTCAATAGCATTTAGAAGTGATGTAATTACCTCATATACAGAGGAAGATTTCATAAGAACAAACAGGAGATTTAAAGCATATAGCAAGTTTAAGCAGAACACTAAGTTGTAGCTATTAGAATAGTCAAATGGACCAAGGAATGGTGCTCAACGTGGAACTTGAACCCATGACCCCGAGATTAAGAGTGGTGTCAACGTGGACAACTGCATCCACATGAAACCTGTGAGAGCTTGGTAAATTATTCTAGTTACAAAAGAATATAGTTAAGCATGGCTTATTGATAGTAACACTTTCTTGGGTGGACTCTGTTTGCTAGAGGCAAGTGTTCTCAATTAAGAGAGGCTTCCTGACTCTGCTTTAGCTGCAAAGCCTTGCAGTTCTTTTAAGAAACCCTGCCACAAAACTCTTAACTGGTGTTTATGAATAGCCAAGCATGCTTCTTGGTGGTGGCAGAAACCTTGGAACACCATAGAGTTGTGGCAATAAGCATGGTTCTGGCTGGTTCCTCTGCCAGACTCTCAGAAAGCTAAGGAATGGGCTGGATCCAGCTATCAAGGCCACGGTCCATATTCTAGCCACATTGCTTAACTAATTAAAGACATGAAGATATAATAAAATTATTAAATTATTTAAAAGTTAGAGATTAAGAGGGCAAAAGATAAGGGAAGATTTAGATTAACACCTATGTTTTGTCTGCAGCACTGGGGCTCAGTCAGGATTTGAAAGCTTATATTGCTAAAGGTTGAAAAGCTTATGAATATAGCAAGAAATGATGCTTCTGAGTTAAGAGACAAGTCACTGTATGAATTCAACCAGTTCTCGCTGTAGAGAGGTATGCACAGTTCCTAAGATTCGAAGGTGGTGGATAGATTCTAGTCATTTGCAAACAATGCATCAATTGCTATTTCTGCCTTTAAAGTGGGTCTTCGGGGGCTTTCCTTACAATGATCGCACATCCTACGCCTTTATCTAGTTATATATCTGAGCAAAGGTATTGAGCTAACCAGAAAACTTCTTGGAGGAAACTTCCTTTCCAAGAACACACAGGAGATTGTGGTTTAGCTAAGCAAATCTTAGAAGGAAAAGGAAAATCATAGAAGAAAGAAAGAATGCGAAAGGAGAACAAAAGGCAGTTAATGAAAGGCATAGGTAGTATAACTTATCTATCCAAATGATTAATAATGCAATAGCTGACTTTGTATGCGCCAATAGATTTGCACACGTGCTGTCCTTATAAGCAACACAGATTTTTAATAACATGAAAAACATTTGTACTTTATTCATTTCTTCAGCAATAAAACTTTTGCGTCTCAAACATATGCAGCTACAAAATCTATCAGAAATTTCAAAGGCAGTAGATTAGTTGATTGGCACACTCCTAGGAAGGGAGGGAGTTAGATATGGAACTGGAGAAGTAGCAGGGAGGCTGTGCTTCTGGGGAAGGAGTAAAGACTTAATTCAAGATTGATTTTTCACTTTTGGAGTGTTACTATTATTTTATATATAATTTCACTAGAAAATGCATTCTTCATGAAAATCAATTATTCAGAAAATTATATTTTAACTGCAGATGATTTAGAAGCTCAGAAGGAAGATGTACTGCAGTACAGTTACATTCTATATAGAATTAAGAGATTATATTCATGCAGGATTTACTCATCATTGATTTTATGTGCTCATGTGTGTAATAGGCTGCACTGTCACAGAGAAATTGTGTTTTAGATGATTGGGTAAACAATCCATTGTCTGCAACACAAGGAATTATTTATAAATATAATGTTGTGTTTCATGCTACATGAAAATAGAACTAGGAAGTTGGGTTTTTTTGGGGGGGAGGCAGAAGTAACCTGAATGGGAATTTCTCAACCAAAATTTCAGTCTCATTGAATATTGACTTACTGCCTGCTTAGTCAAGTGTACATGTAGAAACAAAAATGTTGAAGTCTCACTGCCATGCTCAAATACAAAAAAAGAAGTCTGTATCTGTGTCAACTAGGGTAGTAGACCTTGAGCAGTGCAGTGATAGATGGGTGTTGGCAGGTACTAGACCAGAGATATTCTGCTCATATGACTAGAAGGGATTTTCATGTTTATATAGAAAATAATAAAATCCAAAATAAGTTTAAAATGAAGCCTATAATGGTATGATTGTGTTTTTAAAGTGTCGCACGAGAAGCTACAGTTGAAGATGACATATCCAAGGTGGATATTTTGGAGAATGGAGACCTAACTGTAAAACAGACTAAGATGAGAATAAACATCCACAAAATAAACACTTTAGTGTTTACTTTAGAAATATGGTTTAGTATGTTGTTACTCACAGAGCTTATAAATATAAGACCAAAAAGAAGGTTAGCATGGTACTTATTAAGTAAGATGATTGGTTTGCGTTTTGTCCTCAAAAATTTTTATCAGCCAAGTTGAGATGTACTGTGGGGAATTCACTGTTTAAAGTGTTCCACCAGCAATAAAGGAATTTGGAGAAAAAGCTTGTTTATATGAAATTAAGAATGCTTGTTTCTTATGCCTCCTATTAACCAACGTGAAACCAGTTTTTATTTTGTTTTGTTATTTTTTGTGTTATGAGTATGTATACTGTATGCGTATGTGGTATTTCTGCATGTATGTGAGTATCTACACCCGACATACGTAGTGAAAAGCAAGAGTAGTCTCCCTGAGAGCATGTTCTGTCACTCTCTTCCTTATCCCTTTGAGACATCAGGAATGTCTCACTGAGTGTGGAACTCCCTGATTTTTCTATACTTGCTGTCTGAGACTCGAGGATCCTTAACTCTTTACCCCTCAGCAGCAGTATGATAACAGAAGTAGGGGCCATCATGCTGGATGTTTCACCTGGATCCATGGATATAAACCCAGATCTCACCCTTGTTCATCATGGGATTGTAGGTATGACATCATTTCCCTGTCCTTGTGAAAACTTGTTAGCTGAGTATGATTGCATTTCATGTTCCTGTTTCGCTCTGTAGGCCAAGTTATTCATCATGATTGCCACATATACCATAGTGATATCTATAACTAACAGACTGAAGATGGTGGGAAGAGCTGTTAAATCGCTTAAATTTTCCACAGTAGATGGGATCACAGGAAGGCATGTCTGGAAAGTAGTAGAATATCAGCTTTAGAATGTAATGCGTACAAAAAACATAAGGAAATACCCCATGCTGCAGGGCAGAAATGGCTGCCCCACTGACTTGAGAACTTCCCTATTACGGGGACTTTAAACTTTAGTAGTCTGATGGCCACACTGCTGAAGACACTTTCTTGACTTTTGTTTTATTTTCCACTCTTCATTTTGCTCTTCAGCCAGTTCACCTGAGTCACCTGATTAAAGAGTGAGTGTTATCAGGATAGATGAACAAATGTCTCTTTATAAATTCATACCTCTAGCGCATTATGGGTGAGATGATGTAAACAATATCAGGGCAGTATTATATATAGATATGAATCTATAATCAGAATGACTTTGATAGCACTTAACTGCAGCTCATCTCTTGTTCAACCATCTGTATCCATGACGATCTAACAATTTAACAACCAAGTTCAATTTCCATTCATCTTACATAAGAACATTCCAGAAATTCCTGCCATGTGACAGCAACAAATTATATGGTTATTGTAATTTAAAAGCTAAGTAAGTCTAGCTAACAACATGCTTTAGCAACAATAAATTAAACAGTAAGAGAGCTGCATCATTTGGAAATGGAAACAGAAGTGATAATGTGAAGAAAGAAGAGGAATCACACAATTGTGCATAAAACCAATTGCAAGGAGAAGCACTGGGAATAAAAAATTGCAAGAGATAAACGAGAGATAAGAATGGACAAGCTGGATGAGAGTCATAGGACGATGGGAGTAAAGATGCACATTGTTGAGTCAGACAGTCAGTTTGGGCTTGAGACAGAAGAAGCAACAATCTTGTTCTGATATGAGAAAACCTATCTGGGCCAGCACTTCCCAGTAGATACCTTCATCTATTTTGTCTTCAAAGATATATTTAAATATTTTGCTTGGGGAAAAACCCTGTGTTCCAATTTTAGTTCCCATTTTGGGAACATAATATCCTAAAGCACTTGAAATAAAAGTACTTGCATCCTATGTTTACCTTCTTATTTGTCAATCATAAACTGACACATTAATCCATCACAGGAATTCTTTTTCAGGAGAACATTCAAATAAATTACTATTATAGTAAATAATAATGAAAATAATTGTTCTAACTTTCTCCCTTGGCTCTTATTTAAAACAAGACTTTATATTGATTTTTATGGTATGGTGGATGCCTTTATTCTGCCTTTTAGGACGATTTAGTTCACACACATACTTTTTCAGAACAGGATCACACGAATGTTGAAGTCTATTTTCGTCTCTTATATGACAAGACTCTTCTAACCTTTGCGTCTGATGAAGTTAACCTATGCTGACTGGCATCTGAAGACCTCTTATAAGATGCTATTAACTGTAGCAGACACCACTAGGAAACTTACTTGGGGAAATTGTGCTCTTCCAACTTTTCCATTTGCATTCTTTATTATCCATCAACAGTTTGATAAACTACAATACTGAGCTAATTACACATAGAGCCGAATATTGAAAGGCAGTCAGGACATGTCTACAAGCTGTTTCTACCTGACTTGGAAAGATGTTTACAAACTTGAGCACATAGATGGAATTACTGAAGGGACAGCTGTTGATTTTTATTTTTTCTCACGTCTATATCCTCAAGAGTAATAAGACACAGGCCATGCTTTTGCAGTTCATCTCAAGTTGTCATTTACTAAATTGAAATTATTTCTTAATTCACATTAATATTTTCATATATATTTCCTATAGGACTTGAAAAATGAATATAATAACTAAGGATTTTAATATTCAAAAGTTTTATGATACACTTATATTAGTTGACATTTCTGTTTTAGTATAACTATGGGGGAATAGTATACATTTCTCATGAATATATATTATTACCCTTTCAAATCCTAATATTGATTAAATATAAAGTTCCATGACTTTTGTCTAAATTCTTGGCTACAAAATGCAATAAATTCTCAATATAAGCTTTGTTATAAGAAATGGAGACTCAAACAAATGTACTATCAACTGTATTTGCTGTGATTGATGACAACTTTTAAGTGTGGAAAAACTCTGAAATACTTGGGTCTTGGTGATTCCATGATACCAAGAGGCACAAGAAAATCATAAATGTAACATAATCTATTGCCAACACTAGTAAATCAGCAAAGACCACCTAAACACCAAAGTTTGTTTTACTTAAATAATTAACAAAAATTTATTGCAAGAGATATATTTCACTGAATTTACAGATTCAAGGAACATGATACAAAACAAATAGGGTCATCAGCTTTGTCTAAACGTCAAATAGGTGCAAATACACAAAGATTAGAAAAACAAGGAGCATACTTTACAACATAAATTACAGTACTATAAATATATTTTATGTACATTATGCATACTTTTAAGACATCATTTTAATATACAGCATATATTGTATGGATTCTCAAACTATTCAGTGCTTTAATAATATTATATATCAGCAACTTTATTAATTTATTAGCATCATTACACTTACAGTAAATGATTTGAAATCAATAAGGCCAACTTTGGCCAATTTATTTTGTCAGTTAAATAGCCAATTATGCACGTAGATAGATACCTACTCATATATATATATATATGTATGTATATATTCTCTTCTCTTTATGGTGGTGACTAGAAGAGGGGCTGCAGAGGAATGACGGTTGGATGGGGTGAAAGCAGCGAAGGGAGAAGAGCGTGGGGTAATGGTGGAAATGCCAAGTGGCTGGGGTGAAGAACTGACGCCGGGATGATTGGCATCTGAGGGGAAGCAACCAGAGCTGGCTGGCTGCCGGGACAAAGCCTAGGTCCTACAGTTCCTACCGAGATCTGAGGTATAGATGCTCTGGTGAGAGCTGGGACTTGTGGGAGAAACTGTTGATGTGGCTGAAGCACTTTGAAGGTTCCTGCAGCTGCGGCTGCGGCGGCAGCTGCAGCGGCTGCGGCATGATGCTGTAAAACAGTGTGATGGATGGTGGTAACGGAGGTAGAACAGAAGGGCCGCTGTAAAGGCAAAGGCGGCACCGGAGTGCCAGGAGGGGGAAGGGGAGTAGGAGGAAAGGTAAATTTGACCTTGTTGGCTAGCATGTTTGGCTGAATAATGTGCTGGTAGACCTCGCATGGTAGAGGTTTTAACTTGTCATGGTTTTCTATCGGAATTAACAATGCTTGCTCTGGTAAAGCTAATGGGGCCAAGATTTGCTCTGTCGTTACAAAGGCGTGGCCACTGACGTGGGCTTCCTTGAACTGTAATGGTGGCTGCGTGCTAAGGATTCCAGAATTGTAACAGAGCCACTCGGTCGGTGTCTCATTCATCCTTCCCTGTGGAATGGTCTCGGCCAGTTCATAGCGGCAAATATATGATTTAGTCTGGGAGTTTCTAAAGTTCCTTTCAGTATTAGGCACCTTGAAAGGAATTTGCTTTTCATTGCTGTTTGTAGTCTGGCTTCTTTGATTGTGTTCAAGCAAGGTACTGTCACTTGAGTCATTTGATTCGGCCCTGGCCACATGCACAGATGTAGGGAAATCATCGGGAGCCTGCGATAAGTCGGATGGAGTAGTCTCCGTGGCTGGATGCTCACTTTTGCCACTGGTTTCAGAAGGCAGTGGACTGTAAGGACGTAGCGTCACTTTGTGTTCTGTTTGTTCTGAGCTCTTCTCGAGACTTATGTTTTCTTGTGGTTTAATTTTGTCATTTTTGTCTTCCTTTACTAAGCCATCCGAGGGACTCAAAGAAGAACTTCTCTTCATGGAATAATCTGAATTGTCTTTGACTTTCACAGTTCTGCCTCCAATGTGGAATCGACTTCTTTTTCTCCTTCGTTTCTTCTTGGGCTGACAGGGAGTGACTGAAGCACTTGGTGGCCCCAAATATTCTTCCGCTAAACGATTCTGATGGTTTTCCTCAGATGAATAAGAACATGAGTGTTGTCTGCGTTTCCGATGAAATCTTTCCGCTTCATTCATGAGAGAATTGTAACCTCTTTTAACAGGCTGATTCTGACTGGGGCCTTTTACATCGTTTTGAGGAACTAAGCCCCTGTCATCCCCTTGACAGCTGGACATCCTGGCTTTCCAACAACAGAAAGTTCTGGAATGTGTCGGATTTTGTTTCCCAGAATGCATCATTGGTGGATTTGCGTGTCCGTTTACAACTATTGTGTTTCTTCCTTCATGGTTTTGAGAACTGATAACATCGTTGTTGGATTCATGGTTCCATGTTGTATTCATTTTTCCATTTTCCCTTACATTTATAGATTCCTCATTGGCTCTTTCATCAGGTGGCTGATGTAAGTCTGTCTGTTGCTCTGGACTCCCTTGCTGGCTATCAGAAACTGGTTCCTGTGAACCCTTTCTTGACTCATCCGTGCACTGGCTGTCCATTTCCCCTTTGCAGGGAACTTCAGGTTCTTTGGTTGTCTCCTCATGGTGATGGTGACATAACTTTCTCCTTTTCTTCTTCCTTCTGCTTTTCAGGAACCAGTGTTCATGAGTCTCCTTCAACCTGCTTTTGTTGTATTGCTCGTTTAGAGTATCTCGTCTAATTTGATTTCTAGTAAAATTGTATTTGTTTGCTTTTCTGTTTATACAGGAAATACCTTTATGTTTCTGATCCACATTCTCATTTTGTTCTGAATCATAACTATTAGACAGAATGCGGACGGCCTGAAGAGCAGCAACTTTGGTGTCACCATTTTTATTCCTGCTAATTTCACCATTTGTGACTCCTGCAATTGGTTCATCATTGCAATCAGCATCTGGTCTCTTGCTAAAGTCTCCCTTCTGTTGATAATTAAGGTCGTTTAAGGTCAGCTTAGTTTTGTGTTGATTGTTATTTAATTTAGTGGACTTGAAGTCAAAACAGAGTGGGTTACAGCTATAAGATATTGATGGCTCTGTAGTTGTATAAATAAGCATTTCTGATGGCCACTGGAGGACTGTAGATCCAAGTTTGTTAAGTACAGGTACAAATGGGTCACATTGTCTTTTCCATAAATCTGGTCCTTTTTGTAACCTTGTGTTTTTCTCTGCAGCATTTGAAGGTACCAATGGTTCATGATCAATTTTATTTCCAGTTTCCATTTTGGTCACATCATTAATCTTAGCGTTTTCCTCTGTGGTCGTTTGTGCTGGTGTGCAGTCATTAGGCACAGTGGGATTTTTTTCTGTGAAGTCAGGGTTGTTTTGACTCACAAGTTCGTCTTCATTAACAACATCTGCCATTGATCTTTGATCTTCAAATGGTGCTGAATTTTGACAGGTATCTGCATCAGAGCATACAGGGAGTTGAAGTTGGCAAAAGGAAGTCAACGGTGTATTTTTTTCGTTAAAGATTTCTTTCATTTCTTCAACTTGAGGAGTTGTTTGGTCAGTGCACATGGCCTCTGGTGGGTGAAAAGAGTTAGCTTCCTCTTCAGAACCGAGAAGCTCACATGTTGGTGATGATAGTTGCATGTGACAAGTGCTGGGGACAAATCTAGTTTTTCTGCCAGATTCTTTCTCCACAGAGGACTCATCACTGCATTCAGAGAAGGCGGCAGCTGAACACTCCAGCTTCACAGAGGCTTTCTTTGGAAATGCAAAGGAAAAACCAACTCTATGTCTGTGGATGCCCTGCGCTTGATCCCCAAGCTGGCCATTGTTGGCTGTGCAGTTCCTGGCACTTTCCATTTCTGCAGAAGCTGTAGTGACATCTTTCCCCTTCTCTTCACTAGGAGTTTGTTCTTGCTGGTTATTAGTGGAATCTACAGCCTCTCTTTGGGAAACTTCATGGAGATTTTCTCTCACTGTAACAGTTGTTGACTTGAACATGGGGCCACTTCCAGGAGCACTGCAAAACAGGAGGGGTATACATACATTAATAGGAGAATTTAGGAGAATACCATTCAATGACTTATTTCTTAGATATATAATTACACTTTTTTTGGAAAATCTTTTTTACCTTTATTGATTAATCTTTTTAGTTTGATACTGCTATACATGTAGATAGTGTATTCCGATTGCTTTCTCCATGCCAAGTCCTTTAATGTTCTGCCTGTCCACATCAAAACCCTGTACCTCACAATATCTAAAAGTCCTCTTCCCAGACCCTGGCCTTTGGTTTCTTTTCCTGCTCTGCTTAGTCTAGCCAAGATAATTTGTGCACCCACTGGATAAGAAGTGTTCACTGGATCATGGTGGAGACAGCATAGGGTGCACAAATGAAGGCAATGATTGTCCTGGTTCTGAGTCTGTCCGTAGCAGACAGTTCAGCAGTGACTATGGCCATCCTCAGTTTCTCCATCATTCACATCTGACTATTGATGGATCTTTTGTTTTCAAATTTAGCATCTGTTATGAATTTATGACTGTGATGTAAATATGTTTTGTGGTTATTTCATAGGGTGCAGTTACCTTTGCCAGTGACTCAGTATGATTTTGTGGCTGGTCATTGTTGGGGTAACCTGGAGTTATTGTCTAGGATTCTCTCTACAGCTGTAAACAATATGCATAAAATTCTTTTGCTTATAGATTATCGCTTCCCAATTAATTTTTCTACCCAAATAGCCACTTAATAGAGCATTATAAAAGTCTCTACAGTAAAATTATTTTTAAATGGCAATAATTTTCAATATGAATCCTATAAAACAACTACCAAAGAAACAGACAAAAACAAACAAACCAACAAATGCCACCTTAATAAAGATCTTAATAAAATCTTAATAAAGATTTTTGAAAGGCTGGGAATTTGGTTCAATGATTCATTTCAGTCAGATTTCATCAAGTCTTCTTTTGCCCAACACTTTGCTGTCAGTTAAGTTATCTAGAAAAGAGCTATGGGTTTTTTGGAATTGCTAAGCTCAAAAAATTAAAATCAATTTGAAGTTGAAAATTATTTTATAATATGTATTCCCATAGTATAGAGTACTGTTCATCTAAAATATGAATTATATCCCATTTATATTTGGAAGTATATAATGAATTTCAATGTAAAAGAATGACTCAGCCTGTATATAATATAGGAATTCCCAAAACCTTACCTTTATAGTACTAGTTATCTTAAGAGAAATTCCATTCTATTCTAAGCTTTGTTTTTAAGGAATTTCAAATGGCCAAATATTATACCTGATTTTTAAAATCTTTAACACAACGTACGTCTGCTTGCCTGGCTTGCTTCTAAATAACATTGCCATTTTCTTATACATAAAACTAATTGGGTTGTGTGTGTTCGTGTGTGTATAAAATGAAAAATATTGTCTACTGGAAGTTTTAGTTAAGATAAGTAATATGAATATTGTTTATAACTCATAAATACAGTTTTCTTAGCATATCGAAGCGATGTGGCAAATTCTATTCCTAGATTACTGCATTATATAGTAGTTAGGTTCCACGATTCTATACAGCCTTGATTGGCAGCAACTAGGCATCTGATGCCACAACAGTAAACAGATCTCATTGCTTTAGTTGAACAGCTCTCTATTCAAACAATTCCACAGGGATTTTTAAAAAATGCTCACACTGTTCTAAATTTTAAATTTGGAATTTCTAAAATGGCTTATTAGTCAAAATATTCCATAGCAATGTTCCATAAGAAATTAATTTAGCATGAAATCTTTGTTATAGACAGCAACAAGAAAGACTTCATTTGTTGAGAGAAATAAGGGCACGTTACAAGTGATCTTCTTTTAATAGAATTGCCCTGACTGGGCTGGTGAGGTCTGAATTATGACTCTGTTCACATCTAACAGCTGCTCACTCTGAGAAGCAGGTCAAAGTTTAAGAGCTGTGAACTTCTCACAGTCCAGCTATAGTTTATTCACAGGGAAACTAATTTTGAGCTGCTTCTGAAGTGTGCAGTATCTTCCTGACCTCTCTTTCTCAAATTTAAAAGTAATTTAGAAGAAACGGCCTCCAAATTATCATTTAAAAAACAAAATAAGATCTCCTCAAAAAACTCTTTTTGCTAAAAGTCGGGAGATAGTGGTGTGCTCTTATCCTCAGTCGAATGGTTTGAATTTCACAAAGAAATGGGACAGCTTTCAATTAAGATGGCTTAGATACGAGCCTCTACTGATGTAAAATTTACTCTTAAAGCTGAGATTACAGTAATTTGTGGGTTTAGTGAAATGTGCATTAAACAGGTGTTTAAATGAAATTCAAATTGCTCTTCTGCAGAAGGCCACACAAACATGCATGCCTTTTTCTGTGGACTGAAATAAATAGATTCTCGCCCTTCGTTTCTAACTCCTGCAGCTATGTTTTAGGTGTATTTTAAGGAAAGTTAACATTTTCTTGTAGACTCACCACACAGTTTCCTTTCTTAGCTCAGCCAGCTTGTGAAGACGTTGGAGTGCCTTTTCCTGTTTTTTTCCATCCTTCCTGGATTTAGATGCTACATTTCGAGCAAATTCTCTCTGTTTCAGTTCTTTGAGCCTCTATTAAAACATATGAAAATAATTAATAGCATCTAAGTCTAGAGCAACTTTAAAGTTATGACGTTGCAGGGATTTTTCAATACATTGACTTCATTAAAAAAAAAAAACACCGTCAATGCAAAACCTGTTTCTAACAAAAATATTTTCTTCCATTTTTTTCTTGTAAAAATGCTCAACCGTGTAATTATATTACAGTAGAAGTTGCGTCTGAGCTTTAGTTATATTGAAATTGCAACCTTCCTTCTGTTCTTATTGATTGTGATCTAAGTATCTTTGCTTAATTTAGATAATGCATTAGAGACTTCTTTTTAATCCCCTAAGCTTCAAACAAATTCAATACATTTATGGATTTTGGTTATAAAATAAAATAAAACTTATTTTAATTGAAAGTGGTCTGTACTAGGACATAGTACCATAAAGCCTAAGGCAAATGATTTCTATTGATGTGATATCTTAAATAGCCATTCTCTCAAATATCAGGCACTTTGCCCAAATCAAGATCTTAGAGGAAATTATACATTTTTTCAGAAATTGTTATGTTGAGCATTTTTAAATCTGTAGGAAAAAAGATTATTTTCTAAGTTGAAGGCCAGTAAAAATGCAAAACCACTTAAAGACAAGCAGTAAGTGTTTGCAGGAGTGAAGGGATGCAACGGAAAGCAAAGGGGGAGTGTAACTCTGATTTCTTCTGGGGATAATCTATAGTTATAAAAATGGTAAAATAGCATTTTTCTCAATAGTTTGTGATGTGTTAAAATTGTGATTTTAACAGTAGGATTAAAGAACTCAGAATGATGTGGCTCTATTTTTATGTTGTTGAATAAAATTTCAACAAATACTCTATGCATATTCACTGTAGCCTTCTATTTAAAAAGGCCTACTCAATAAGTATTTATGAAAGTTGAGGACAATTATTTATATTATTTTAATCAAGGATTATATATACATATTTTTATATCTCAAAAAATTCACTCTTTCAAGCTGATATTTTTCTCAGAATTCACTTTTAATTTAATTTATACAGCATCAGTAAGTAACATCAACTATTTAGGGGATTCATATAGACTCAGATCCGAGAGATTTCTGATAGTTTTATTTAGTTTTTAGTTAGGTTTACACATTTATATAATCTTATCCATCATTTTTTCTCTGTGTTATATTCTTTGATATTATTTAAATAACACAGGCATTTTTCTTCAGTTTTCTTATTAGCAATAATCTATTTCTTCAGAAGGAGCTCTTTTTTATAATTTCTTTTCTGTTTTTTAAAAAACTAATCAAGCTATCTCTTTTCATTTTACATACCAATACCAGTTCCCACACCTCCTCTCCTCCTATTCCATCCACCTTCTCCCCACCTCCACCCCCATCCAATCCTCAGAGAGGGTAAGGCCCATGGCTTTGGGGAAGGTCCAAGGACTTCTCTACTATATCTTGGCTGAGCAAAGCATCCATCCAAAGACAATGGGTTCCCCAAAAGCCAGTGCAGACAGATAAATCCTGCTGCTGCTGCCAGTGGCCCCACAGTCTGCCCCAGCCATGCAACTGTCACCCGCATTCAAAGGGCCTGGTTTGGATTTGTGCTGGTTCCTTCCCAGTCCAGCTGGAGTTAGTGAGCTCCCATTATCTCAGGAAACTGTTTCAGAAGATGAATCCATCATTGTGTTGACTTCTTTGCTCATATTCTCATTTTTCCCACTCTTCATTTGGACTTTGGGATCTCAGCCCAGTGCTCACAAAGCTCTGCCTCTGTTTAAATAAGTTCTTAGATGAAGGTTCTACGGTGACATTTAAGATATTTATCAATCTCAGTATAGGGCACCCTCTCTGCTAATTTTTAGGGTCTTAGCTGGGGTCATCCTTGTGGATTCCTAGGAACAGAAAGAGTTCTAGGAGTATTAAATTTAGATTTTAGTTGAACCTTGTTGTGAATGTTCAACTGTACAACTTAATCACAGAAGATCTGATATCATAGTTTCATTTGATTGACAAAGGAAGTTATAAGTTACAAGATGTGTTCATTTCCTTGTTTCTGGTATAAAATAGAAATATAACAGGCTGATGACAATGTACTGCTCAATTTTAGTATTATTGGTCATTTTTAGTTCTTAGAAGTGAAGTATATACTTAAACAGTAAGATAGATATTTTTATTAATTTAAATACAATATTTAGTTAAAAGCTAATTTTTTAAAAAATATTTATTTATTTATTTAGTATACAATATTCTGTCTGTATGCCTGAAGGCCAGAAGAGGGCTCCAGACCTCTTTACAGATGGTTGTGAGCCACCATGTGGTTGCTGGGAATTGAACTCAGGACCTTTGGAAGAGCAGGCAATGCTCTTAACCACTGAGCCATCTCTCCAGCCCTGTTAAAAGCTAATTTTTACATACATAACAAACTGTTAAACTAAGTACACATATCACACATATGCATGTATAATTAATATTATACATATCATGAAAGAGGTTTTGTTGAATGACTAAGTTTAAATTTCATCAAAAAGATAAAAGAACAATTCTTCCAGTGACAGAGGGGGTGGGTTGGTTATGACCAAGAAGAAGAAATTTTAAGTTATGTAAAATTAAATGTTTGCTTATCCTTTTTGCTAACAACATTTTAAAAATTACAAACAAAACTTTAATGCATATTTTATTCATACTTTAGAGACATGTCCATCGCCAGATAATTTCATCAATGTCTAAATGCTGGAGTCAAATTGATCAAGTCCTCCTTTTTTATAAGGGTTTGATATTTTTTCCAGACAGCTGCACAGAACTTTACACCATGTTTGCACCCTTTCAAATCCATATGTAGGTTTGTACTTTGTCCATTGTTGAGTAGCATTTTTCTAAGGTTTTACATTTGACAGTCAGCAATGCTATCTTGTAATGTTTAATAGGAAGGGTCAATTGTTTTCATAACCATATGGAACTTCAGTATTTCTCTATTTACATCAGGTATTTCTCCCTAAAATTCACTAAGGAAATATCACTTTATTGATTCTTAGAATAAATACCTATCTTCACAAAGTTTTCTTTTTCACATAGTTCTGGAAGTGAGGAATGAAGCTAAGCAAATTAGATAGGCTTGTCCAGGTTCATTACATATCAAAACACTATGGAAGGGAAATCAGATTTTCTTAGAACCTGCATATCCTATGATGGAACTCTCAAATTTCCTGGTATTGTTGTTCAGTACCAACTTCCAGGCCTAACTGAAGAGGCTGCCATGCATACATTCATTTAAATTTTTCTAGGTATTCTCTATTTTGCAAGTGTTATTCTGGACACATTTTAAATACCTATGACAGCTTACAAACCACAATCCCAGAGAACTTAGACAACAATGACAGTACTAAGAGAGACTTACATAGATCTAATCTACATGGGAAGTAGAAGAAGACAAGATCTCCTGAGTTGAGTAAATTGGGAGCATGAGAACCCTGGGAGAGGGCTGAAGGGGGGAGGGGAGAGAGAGGGAGGGGAGCAAAGAAAAATGTAGAGCTCAATAAAAATCTATAAAAAATATCTGTGACAATGGAAAATTGCCTTTTCCCTTTCATATTTTTATTGTGGTCAAGAAGGAAAGATGCTGTGGCATATATAAAATGTTATTTATATCACATGAAGAAGTACTGAAATGTGACTTGATTGGAGGAAACAAAGGGCTCTAGGGATACGGAAAAAGAAGGAACTATTTCAAATTCAGTGATTAGGGAAGGTACTTTTATTTTAAAATGTTTGTTTCAGTACAAATTCAGCACCTTAAGACAGCTCACGCTTCTTAGCTGTTAGTATACATGCTGTTTCTTCAGTCAAATTGTTTTCACTTGGAAACATGGCTGGGGAAATCTTTTTAAGAGTTAATTGATATAAGTCATGTTCTTCTAACAATAGTTATAGGACTAGAACAAAAGCTTATATATTTTCAAGGGAGAAACATTATTGTAAGCCTCTAGTACCTTATAGAACCCTTTCAGAAATTGCCTTATAAGATGACAGCTTCTTCAGAACTGGTGAAAGGTTCCAGGTGTTAGATGATGGTTGTGAAACTTTCCAGGGAATTAAACATTAAAGACTGTGTGAGGAGCAGAAGAAGCCATGTATATCTGAAATCCTGAGGGAGTGTGCACTGTTTTTCATGGGCATGACCATGTCAAGAGCTCAAGCCTCAGACCCGTGAAGAAATTGCAAGGTTTTCCTCCCCATCCCACACCATGAGCCAAGTCCACGTTCAGAGGGAAGTGGTAAAATCTTCCCTTCTGGTTCATGTGCTGGTGTTCATAGTGGTTGTAAAAAATGGTCATCATTACTCTCTTCCCCTGAATGTTCTCAGTCTGAAGACTGGTTCCCTACAAAGACTGATTTTTACTGAGTTTAACTAAATTTGTCTCCTTGATTCTCCTGTACACCTTTGCCTCCTTGTTTATATGTAATAACTCTCCTTGTCCATTTGTATAGATGAATCTCTCTGTTCAACTGTATATAATAAACACTCTAAGTTTATGTGATACTGCGGTACCTCCAGCAGAGAGTCAAACCCATCCCATCCCCAGATTTTCTGTCTTTTTGTCTCTGTGTGTGTGTTTGTGTTTTATTTGTTCCCTCAAAATGTCCAATCTGGTCCAAGTCTCTCAGTCCAGGCAAAGGATGGGACAGTGGCAAATCCTATTGTTCATTTTGATTGGGAAAAGAAAAGCCCAGTTATAAAATTATATACTAAATCATGAACTGAAGCCAAAGGACCGATCTATCTATCTATCTATCTATCTATCTATCTATCTATCTATCTATCTATCTATCTATCTATCTATCTCCATCCATCTATCTAATCTATCATCTCTCCTACACACACACACACACACACACACACACACACACACACACACACACACACTTTGTCCCTTGTGTGGTGTGGGCTTTGTATTTCTCTAGAGAATCCAATGAATACAGATTCTCACATGAAATGTATACTCTAATTTGATGTTCCTAAGATACATTGTAAATTAAGGTTCAGTGTAAAAATACACTCTTCTGTTTTATTAATAGAATTCTAATTTAATCACCACTAACTGAATTGTCAGCAAAAGTCTCATATTTTTATATTTTCTTTCTTTCTTTTGTTCTTTCTCTCCCTCTCTCTTTCTCTCTCTATCTCCTTCCTTCTTTCCTTCCTTCTTTCTTCCTTCCCTTTCTTTCTTAATCTTTGAAGGAGAAAAATTTCTTTTCCTCTACTTTAACATTGATCCTATGTCCCTACTGGTGTTAAAGTGTAATTTTTATCAGGGAGGCCAATAGTATTTTCAGTAGTTAGGTTCTGGCAAAGATTTGCTGCTAAAATAAGAACATAAGAAATTTAAATTTTGCAGCCTCAAATTTCATAATTTAAGAACAGCGAAAATCTTGAAATCATTATTTAATTTTAAAATATAAAGTCATATTTGAGGTGTATTATTTCTAGTTGAATGAAATATATTTCTGTTTTCTGGATGTGTCCCTCAGTAGCTCTTTTCAGATCTATTTCTTCTGTAATGATATTTGAAGTTTCCTCCAGCATTTATCGTCTATGAAATACTTCCTGTGATATCCTTTAGGATAGAACTAGTCAGTATGAAATAAAATATCCATTTAGAACATTAGGAAAAGCAACTTCAAGTGTTTTCTCTTTTGTAAGCAAATCCATTACTTGTTTCCTTCAATACATCAGCAAATAATTTCATATTTCACCGTTACTTTTTCCAAAAGTTTGAACCTCGCTTTGAATTTAGAAGAGCTGTTTCCATCAGAAACTGTTTCAGTGGCTTTTAAAAATCTAAGTATGCTTTCTTACTTATAGAGAAGTAATAGCCTCAAAGAGAAGTAATAGCATCAAAGAACCAGCATTTCCACTTCCTAAATCAATTTAGCATTTTTGAAATATACTGTGCAGTGCAGCATGATCTATTAGAATGTTAGCAAATACATTTTTTTCAGAGATGGTATTCTAGTGGATGTTATCAGACTTCAAGGTGTAATTTCCTTCTAGCCATTATTTAATCAATGGTATTATGCTGAGTGATACTGTGGAAGTCTTTTTCATTGTTTTTTTCAGATTTCGTTTCCCATTACTATCATGAATGTGTATCACTTGGACTTTTCTCCTGGCAGCTTTAAAAGCATCTAATCTCTTAATGGCATATCAGATCTGAACAATATCTTTCCCCAAGGCCTCTCATTCTTCAGATTCTATTAACTCAAGGTTCTCTTTGTGGATAAAAACCTCATTTTAATTCTAATATAAAACTCTTGGCAATCAGTGTGTGTTCTGTCTAAAACTGATTTTCCAACTATTGAGTTCATTTCCTTAAGTGCTGGATCAGAAGCGTCTCCTGCATTGTAAGTGCTTATGAATGCCTATCAAATTGAATTGGCACAGGATGGCTGTGATTAACTTCCTCTTACAATAGGAGGCTTTGAAAATTTGCTAACAAAAATCTGGATAAGATCTTAAGTAGTAGAAGTGAGAGCAATAGAAACTTGATTGTAAGAGACATGGGCATGATTATTTGCAAAAGACACAAGCCATTTGAATGAGCAGAAAATGAAGAATGATTGAGTTATGGCTCAACATTATAAATGTATATTAGGCATCTATTACTAACAATGTTAAGGATTAAAATATGTTTTATATTCTTGGACTGTAGTGACATTTAAAAAAATCATACTAATATTGCACAGTATTATGAAGAAGGCATATAATATATATATATATATAATATACATATAGAAATAGTGTGAAAATATACATGATGTATTTGTCTTCATATTGTAAATACTAATTTTATAAATTATCAATTAAACAATATTGGATTATTTATTTTCTTGCTAGTATTTTTACTTGACTATGAAGAGAACCTGAAATTTAAACTTAATCTCAAGAGTGAGATTTTTAACAGAAACAAAATAAGAATTGTATGTTCATCCTACATAATTATAATAAGTACATTATCCCAGATGTTTACAAGACCTTTTCATATTCAACAGAAAGGATTAAACTTTGTTCGATGCTAGGCCCTGACTAGGAGTCTTCCTGAATATTCCAATGCCACCCTGCGTTGTGGAGATCATGCAGCTTTGGGTCTGAGGGTCAGTCCCTTCACGTGCTCTAGCAGAAAATAGATGGGGTGGATGTTGGGGCAGGCCAAGTCATAATGCTAGACCTGGGCCTGGGCAGATATGTTGTTGGTCTGTCAGATGAGAATTGAGGACAGCTTTCTCATGGTCACAATTTCAGGGACCAGGTCCCTCGCACCAGGTTATTGACTAGTGGTTACTAAGTGGCAATGTCCACCTCGGGAGTAAATATAGGTGCATTTAAAAATAAGTAAGTTTATCATATCTTACTAAGTTTTGCTAAACGTAATGTAGACTCTTTCTGTACTCAGCAAATATTTGACACAGTTTAGAAACTTCCAGAAATCTACTCTCTGCAATTGTGTGGAAAATAAAGAGGAAAATACTGGTTTAATTAGTAGTAAAAACACTCATCAAAATAATTGTGGAGTAAAAAAATAACACTATTTGTTAAGCTGTAGGTATAAAAAGATATTTCATGTCTTTATTTTCTACATAAATTGTCACCTCATTGACCTGTATTAACTTCACCAGAAAAACATAAGAAATCATGTTCAAACTCACATATGGATGATTTACTAATGGTACTTTTGAGATAACTGCTAAACATTTTTAAAATCCTATTTATTTCCTTACTCCAGTCTCTAGCGATCTTGGTTGCTGGTAAGGACACATGCATGCTCTTCGCAAGCTAAGATGCTCACACTTCTTTGGACAGTACCAAGTTTCTAAACTCAAGTACAAATGATTTTGAAGCCAAACTTGACATTCACTTTACATATTTTTTCTCTCTTAATGTAGGACTCAGGAGCCCATTTTAGGAGACTCAAATGCTGCTTCATATTAGTTATCATAAATCTGATTGACATCTCTGAGTCCAGTTTTGCTCTCCATCCTGATCACTGAGCCTGCAAATTTATTTGCATTTCTTCTTACCCTTGGAGATCACAAGTTTCAAATTTTCTTCTTTTTAAACCACACAAAAGGGTAAAGAGAAACGTCTAGACAGAATTGATGGAATATTTAAATAAAAAAACCCTAGGCTTGTCTAATAACAGAAGTTACTGCTTCAATCCAATATACTGAGAATTTAGTTTGGAATTGACTGTGTTCCAAATCAGCATATGGAGAAGTAACCCCAAAGAATTCTTTTCAAGGCCCCTAATTTCTCCATGGTCTTCCAATACCTCTCTACTGCATTCGTTTTCTCTTTTTCATTTTTCTTTCCTTTTTTTCCTTGTTGGCCTGGAGAAGATATATCAAGTAGTGTAATCTGTCCATTTTCAGTGCTTCTGTCTTTATTACCATTGAACAACTTTTGAAAGATTGTTTGGGATCCAGAAGGATGCTTTTTTGTTTTTTTTTTTGTATCTTCCATATCATAGTGGGATGCATATATAATTAGAAGAAAAGAAGCCACCTTTCTGCAGACCTAAACTTTCCTTAGCATCCTAGGCATCTGGAAAGCCTCAAAACAGAGAAATCATATATAATTATATGTGGGCCTAGGCATGTGTGTGTGTATGTGTGTGTGTGTGTGTGTGTGTGTGTGTGTGTGTGTTTGTGCTGCTAACTCCTCAGTTGATTCTTTGTTGACTTGTTTGCTTTGACAGGGTTTCTCTGTGTAGCAATGGCTGTCTTAGACCAAACACTCTCCGTAGACCAGGCTGTCCTCTCCCTCACAGATTAGTCTGCCTCTGACTCCCCAATGCTTGGACTAAAAACATGGGCTACCACTGTCCAGCTTCCTCAGGTGATTCTAAAACTAAGCTACAATCAACTTCTCTTTATAGTAAACAGCATTTATCAATTAGAGAAATATTAATACAAAATGTTCATTTCTATGGATGTCAGAAGTATTGTTAAATATTTTCTGAGCTCATCTTTTTTAAATAGCAAGAAAATCATATCTGGAAAGAATTAACAACTAAAATTCTGATAGTTGAAAATTTATTGATACCAAATAACATACTATGATAACATTACACTTACAAATTTATTTTATTCAGAATCAATTTTCTTCTGAATAATTTGGATTTTATTAATGATAGTTCCTAGAAAGTTTTTTAATTTCCTCAGAACAAGCAGCATAAATAACTCTGAGTACGAAAAGCGAGTAAAAAAATGCATAAACTACTTCCCAAAGTAGATATTTCATAAGAAACATGTTTGTTGACTTATGATGATTAGTAAAGTATAATAAAAGTAAGACAAAAAGGCAAGACATTCAATTCCTTAGATATCACCAGCAAAGTTGGTGAAAAGCTATAAAGAGATCCTGAAATGGCTAAGAGAATAAAAATGCTTGCGACACTGGTCTAAAGGCACAGGGTTGATGTGCAGGATCCTCATTGAGAAGTACAGATACAGTGCTACAGATCTGTAAGCCCGGCACTCCAGTGCTGTAAGAAACAGAGGCAGAAGGATCATCTCTGGGAGTTCTGGTCCCCAGAGCCAACTCTTTGCTTTGTGGAAAGTATTATCTTTATGTGTCTGCTATATCAGTATATTTTCTTTCCCCAATAAAAGCCTTTCTTCAACTCCTGGGAAAGAACTTCAAATCATCTGGACACCATGGGCCAGTTAGCTGAAGTATGAAAAAATGCCCGAAACAATAAAAAGTGGAAGGAAATAACTGATTTCTAAAAGTTGTCCTTTGTGCTAAACAAGCACACTGTGCCATAGAAATAACAGTGTTCATGTTTATATCACACACACACACACACACACACACACACACACACACACACACACTGCAAGAGAGAGAGAGCAAAAGATAGAGAAAATAAATTATTTAAACTATAGAAAAAATGTTACTGCAGATTAATAGATCCAAAATAATGGAATATTGCTGTTGGGTTTCAGGGCTTAATTGATATTCACACACACACACACACACACACACACACACACAAAACTGGTACAAATAAGTATATTGTTCTCTTGTAATCTTTTCTTAAAATGTGTGCTGATTTATACTTAGAAAATACAAGCCTTTCTTCTGGAAACATTTTTCTTTTCCTTAACACTGACGGATTGAACTCATCCTCTATCATACATTCATGATAAATAAGGAAAAGGGGAACAGTCCCTCTTAATTTCTTCTCTATTGTTGTGCCAAAACGCCATGACCAAATCAACTTATAAAATAAACCATTCATTCGGGGCTTATGGTTCTAGAGGATTAACCCACAAGCATCTCGGTAAAGAGCAAGGAGCCATTGGGCACATGCGGTGCTGAAGCAGTAGCTGAGAGCTTCCATCTGACAAAAGAGGTAAAGAGAGACAATAATTGGGATGGTTTGGGCTTTTGAAACATCACAGCTCAGCCCATGGCCACACCTTATCATCCCACTCAAACAGTTCCATGAACTACAGGCCAATTGTTCAAACATATGAGCCTGTAGAGGCAGTTATCATTTAAATACCACTCAGCTAAGAAGCAAGTGTGGGGAAGTTCCTAAAGATGGTCTCCATTGTCGCGTGGTGGTGGCGCACACCCTTAATCCCAGCATGCGGGAGGCAGAGAGAGATGGATCTCTGAGGGATGCAGGTCAGCCTGGTCTACAAGAGCTAGTTCCAGGACAGCCAGGGCTGTTAGACAGAGAAACCCTGTCTCAAAAACCAAGAAAAAAATTGTCTAAAATAGTATTTTAGCTTAAGAAAAACTTGCAGTTTAGTTGTCTGTGGTTCACAAGTGATTTTAGATAAGAAATATTGAGATTTGGGGCTAGAGAGACGGCTTGGCGGTCAAGAGCACTCATTGTTCTTGCAGATCTTGGTTCACATCCTAGCACTCACATGGCAACTAAGACTCTATGACTCCTTAAGAGTTCATATTCAGGGGGTCTGATAGCTTCTGACCTCTAAAGACATCAGATGCATATTCAAGCATTTATCAAAGTGATGTACGTGCAAATGACATTATATGGAGCTAGTAGGCTCTATTTAGGAGCACACATATGTGTATGTTTACACATATATGTATATATATATGCATGTTTATAGAGTGGTATTTGGAGGGAAGAAAAAAGAGAAAGGCTATAGGTAAATTATAATATCAAAAATAAAGTATAATATAACATTCAAAAAAACAACAGAATGATATTAGCCAGAATACCATAGTATACACAAAGAAAATATTAAAGATGATTTATCATACATATATGTTATTTCTAATTTACCATTAATTTTCTGTACCTATACAGAGATATTAAGAAGTAATTTATTTCTTTAGTGTTACTGAACATCAGTTTAAAATTTTAAGAAATGCTCAAATTTCTAAATAAAACTCTTCCATTTTCATAGTCACAGGATTCTCTGCAGGAATAATGCATCCCCGTAACCTGGCCTGACCTCGACTTCCTCTGGGGAGGATCAAAACCGCAAGCTGCAAGATGCCGAGCTTTACTTGCTGAGGTGAAGGTCACTTTGCTGCCTTTTGGGAGGTATTTAAGCTACACTGTGACCACTAAAACAAAAAATCAAGATGTTTGAAGGGTAGAGCAGAAAAGTAATCATTGCCTGTTCTGCCTCTCCATTGCATCAGCCTGACAGATTTCTAACAGGGAAAATAGCTCCAAATTGCCGATAGGCAGCCAGGTGAGTGGACAGACTCAGTGGGACTTGACTTGAAGAGCAGATGAATAGGTGAGATTGCACAGAGGAAATTTTTTTCTTTTAACCTGATGCTGAATCTTTGATCTTTTCTTTATTTTTAAACCAGAGACTAAAATTTAGAAGGATAATGTACTATTGGAAACTGTTCTATTCGTGTTTTATATGAAAGTCACTTAAAATGTGAAATGAAATATAATATACATTGACAATTACTAATTATGTACTATACTTGATACCTTTGAATTCATGAAATTTATTTTCATACCTCAATGAAATCCAGTCATCTGTACCATATGCATGTGGAGAGTCTATTAAAACCCTAGGAGGACCAAGATGGGAAGACCCATTCCTACCAGCAAACAGGTAACAAGCACAGCGAGGTACACACATGACTGAGCTTTTCAAATGCATTTGTTACGTGTACATATGGATACTGTTTTTCTCATGGGGACACATAAATATACTAATATTGAATGTTTTTCAAAATTTTATAATCTTTTATATATATTTGAGTCAATATATAACTAATAAGAATGATAAAGGTTATCAGGATATTGCCTTTAAACTCTCATTTTCTTAAAAATTACTCTAAACTTTCTTTTTGATCAATAAATATTATAATCATGTTACCTGTTATGAGGGCATAAAATAATTAAACCCGGCCTACGGGATACATATTGAGAGAGAGAGATCACTGAGATATATACAAATCCTTCAAAGAACTCTCAGCTTTATTATATCGAGCTATATCTTATGTTTTAAAAATAATAGCAGTTAGCCTAGTGTTGGCATATGCCTTTAATCACAGCACCTGGGGTAGAGACAGGTGAACTTATAGAATTCAAGCTCAACCTGGTATATGTATTGAGTTGTAGGACCGCCTATGTAGAGAGAAAATGTCTCACAATAAAAACAAAACAAAACTAACAAGAAATAGTAGCTATTGTAGAAAAGCACCTCAACATAATATTTTGTAATCAATCTGCCATTTTCTAGCACAAAGCTGGATTTTCTCTGTGTTGGTGGAATCCTGCGTGTCTCTGTGCTTCTCTCTGCAAGGTGATATTTTCCAGTGTTAGTAAGGAATTCTCCTACCATTCCTTCCACAACCTCAAGCAGCAGAGAGGAGTGCAAGACAGCATCCACCAAGACACAGGTACGGGTACAGCGTACGGCTTTACATTAGATCATCCGTGAGGAACCAAACAGGCTGGAAGCCAGGACTCTTTAGAGTCCTCTGGGACTAGAAAGGCATTAGACAGAGACCTGCATGCTTTGAACAGATTCAAGCTGGATCACTACCAGTTTTGTATAGGTCTGGAGCATGCCCATACTCCCAACACTGTGAAACATTCTTTGTGTCAGACTTAGTATAACTAGATCTTTATCAGCGTTATCTTCAGAAGTACTGTTTGCACCAACTGTCCCTTGGTCTTAAGTAGCACAACTAATTGCAGACCTTTGGGTACAATTGAATCCTACTGACTAATTCTTCAGCCAGACAAAGAATTAACTCTGGTGAGACAGTCTTAACCTGTATCCCTCCAGCTACCAGCTGCAGTGTGCCACCATGTTTCTGATGCTGTTTGGGTTCTTGTGTCTGCAAGACTTGAGCATTGAGAAGTCTAGCATAGTCATATTGATCAAAGAAAGTTCTTGATGAAAGATATCCTACATCTGGGCAATGTGGAGCAAGACTGCACTTGTTAGGAAAAGAGGGTACTAAATACAGGACATTGTCTTGTCACTCGGTGCTATTTGCTGAAAATTAATATCAGTCAGGTATTAGTAACTGCTGTTTCCCTATCACAGACAGCTAAAAACAAAGCTTCTAGGACAGTGTTTGGGCCAGGTGGAGAAAAACATCCACATTCCATCAGAATTTTTGAAGTTCCTTGACTCTTACCACAATTATGCCTCCTTTATCATTATGGGCCTGTGTTGTGACAGACTCCAGGAACCCAAGGTCCAGGAAGTACAGACTGTACGACTTTAGTGGCAGCAGGTATGACATAGCAGTCTGGGCCAGGTCTTCCCATGGTTTATCTTTCCATTGTAAACAGGAAGCAAATCTTATACTGTTCAGTCAGCAGAGCACAAGACTCTTAATCTCAGGGTCGTGGGTTCAGTTCCACATTGGGCGCCAGTCTGTTCTTGATTACAGTAAAGTAGTCCCACACTAGCTCAGAACAGAGTATAATGAAGGTTTATTTATGTATGGGTAGTCTCATAGATTAGCAGTCCTCTACATGAGGGGGAATAGAAACTAAATTCAGCAGCCAAGGGGCTACACATGTTTCTGCATTTGTATACCTAGCACATGTGGCCACACCAAGAGTCAGTCAGTATCTTAAAGGCTATTGGCAGAAGGAGTTCCCACAGCTGACCACAGACCAGCAGCTAAGTGAGGAACACAGTTCAACCACACCACAAGAAGTAGACTGTGGAAGCAGACTGCTCTTACTAGACACTCCCTAATATTCCTAACATTCAGGTGTGTGCTAGTGACCCTTTTGACCTTCTATTGCCTTCTAGAATGAACTAACAACAACTGATCAATAGAAAGGTTGTAGAAAATTTTGATTTAAGGAACCTGCACCAAAATAAGAATGTTACTTAAACTAAAAGACAATAAACAGCTGTTTAGAGTTTGGGGAGGGGCAGGCACAAAGAACACTAGATTGTAAAGAGTGGAATTACCACCAAATATTTCAGTGTCGCGATGACCTTGCACCCTATCCCGAAGAAAGATCTTTCAGGAAATAATGACCAAAGCAAAAGCAAAAAATGCTGTAACAGCAGACAGAAAGACGGCAACCGGGTAACAGCAGACAGACCGACGGCAACCGGTCTAGAATAATTCTCAAACATAATTAAAATAGTGCTTTCTAAAGAAATTCAATGATATGGAAAACTACATAGAAATAATTAGAATTTTAATAGAGAAACTTCAAGTAATGGACACGATCTTTAAAACTACACAAATTTAAGTTTGTGAATTGAAAAATATACTAAATGAAATAAAAACTACATTTGAATGCAGAATGACAAGTTAGAGTGATCAGAAGAAGCTCATCCTTAGGCTATCTGGAAGCACATAAGGAGAGGGAATAAGGAATGATTAAAGAACACAACAGCTTTGGGACAAGATTAAGACTATGTTCACTATCTGGATTTAAGAATGACTTAGGAATGTCACAGAGACAGAAAGCTCATTCAAACAGATCAGAGAAGTTTTTCAAATAGCTATTTCCATGTTCTCTTTTATCCAGTAGCTCATTACATTGAATTTGTGTGTGTGTGTGTGTGTGTATGTGTGTGTGTAAGTGTATATGTGTTTGATTTGATTTTGCAAGTTAACTTTTTTAGTTCTTGAATGGACTTAAACATGGATGAAGATCTATATTTTCAATATTAGGTCGGGATATTGCTAGATAGAAGATATTTTATGTTTTTTAAAAAAATATTCTGACTCAGGTTTTTAGAAGAAAAAACAAAACCTATACATTATCCACCTCCAATCTGTGCCTTTCTTGATGCCACTTAAAGTATTAACAGTGGTGGTATCTGTCCTGAGAGATGATATACATTGTATACTGTAATTGGTACACCTTTCCTGAGAAAAGATAAACGTTGTATACTGTAATTGGTACACCACTGTCTTCTAGAAAGGAATAGTGTGATAATATAGATTTAAATCTTTCCAGCTACTGCATTGTTACCTAAGATTTTGTTCGTCAAGAGAATGATTAATTCTTATTCTGAAGTAATGAACCATAACTATGCTGTTTAATGGCATTTATGATTCATCCGCTTCTAATGCTTAATAGGATTTATTATGGTCAAGTGGAAACCTCTTTGTCTTCAAATAACAAGCCAGATACAGTCTGATTTCTCTTAGCTTATTTGGATAGAATGTGTGTGTTTATATGCACGTGTGTGTGTGTGTGTATATGTCTTTTGTGAAAAAATATTATTTTCAATTAAAAATAGAAAAAAGCATTACTCAAAGTGACTAGAGAATAGTATACATTTTTAAATTTGTCTTTGCATTTTATATTATAATTTTTGATATTTATATTGTGTGTTTCATTCTTTAGTAAAAATGATACATGTTTTAGGTTAAGGCAGGCATCTAAATCTCACAAAGATGGTTTAGTTGTAGAAACCTGATGATCCTGACAGTCCTGCCTCAGGATTTTGTTGTTGTTGGTTTTAGTATGTGAGATCTCTAATTTTTAAAAAGGAGTAACTAGTGCACTAAATTCACTGAGGACAGGGAATTCAAAAGTTCCTTAGGCTTACTGAAGTGAATTTGCATTTCTGGACAATTTGGCATTTATTGTCAAAATACAGAAAGATAGTTAAGTAGTCTTAAATAATACATACCCATGAATTTAGAATAACTAGTTACTTGTAAAATGAGACATCCAGCATGTTTTAAAATGTTAGGTGTCTAGGAATCATCAAAAGCTTCACACCAGGGGAAGAAATAAGTCAACGACAGAGTCTTAAGCATTAATTAGTCATGTGGTGTTGATGCCCAAAACTGTGAGCCTATGTCGGCGTTGTCTGAAGGTCAGAGAGTTTAAGGTTGTTCAAAGTTGTTGACCAGAAGCGTGGCTACACACCCTGACCTCGTGTGTGGTTGCTTTGTGTTTTGGACATTAAGATAACTCACATATTTAGATGCATTCCACCCAGACCAGTGGTCGGGATATTTAAGCATCCTTCTGCTCCTTCTTTTGAAATAGGAAGTTTGACCTTGGGAATGGCTGCTAGGGAGGGTGCACCTTCTAAAGAGAAGAATACTTTTTTTATGGTTTAATGACTTGATGGCTCAAAGTATTGAAGCAAGTAACTGTTCAAGTTGTCCTTTGTATAATGTCAAAGAAGTCTTTTGTCTTCTTCCTTCTGTTGTATTGAGGTATAAAAGTGTATAGAAAATTAAAAGCAGGCGATTTCAGTATTCACTGGAACTCCCTTCCGGTACTATTCTGTTTTCTGTTTTATCATTTTTACTCATGTCTTCATTTTCTTTATAATTTTTCTAATCCCCATGCCCCTACCTAGGTAAGAGGCACTTTTGTTAACGCTGGTCTCTGACAATGTGGGTAATAGAAGCTGACTTTCCTCTTACCACAGCTCTCTGACAATGTGGGTAATAGAAGGCTGACTTTCCTCTTTAAACATAATTCAGTCCATGTGAAAGGCTGGACCATTGACAGTAAAATACAATTCTTTAAATTGTCTAATAAGCACTTAATGATATAATTACCCATTAGTCTTTCCTTTTTGTACTAGATAATTCATGTTATTTTAACTCAATATTAACGCAAAGTTAGTGTGAATTCATCCATTCAAACACAGTCCTTTTGTATTTGCCAAACCTAACTTAGAACATTGTTTGTGGGTGATGTTTAACAAATAAAATATTTACAAATTGGTGCTTATCCTTATATCCCATCTTTAGATAATCAACAAAAAAAGTTTTCATGGTAAATAGCAGGCACATTAGAAAATAAAACAGTGTTAACTTCATTTCTTAGTCTTTACTTTAAATCCCACAGACAAGCACCTGGCTGAGCTTGGGGAAACCACAGAGACAGTTGACCTGAACCAGTGGGAGCTCAGGAACTCCGGATTGACAGCTGGGGATCCTGCATGAGACTGAACTAAGTGAGCTCTTTGAATGTGGGTGACTACTACTTGGCTTGATTAGTTGGGGGTCCCCAGGTAGTGGGACCAGGACATATCCTGGGTGAATAATCTTGCAATTTGGAGCCTAATACCTATGGTGGGATACTTTGTTCAGCCTTGATACAGGGGGAAAGGGGCTTGGTCCTGCCTCAACTTGGTATACCCAACTTTGTTGACTCCCCAAGGGAAGCCTTACCTTCTCTGAGGAATGGATGGGGGATGGGATAGGGGAAGGTAGGGGTCAAAAGAAGGGGAGGGATGGGGAAAGGGGGCTAGTATGTAAAATTTTTTAAATTTAAATGAAAAATTAATAATAGTTAGCTGCAGGAAAATAAAAAATATCTTTATATACCTTAGCAAACCATGAATCTTGAATTTATAACTATTAGTATAAAAACACCAGTAAAATAAACTGTGTCATATCATATACACATCATGCACATGCTTGATCATTTTTTTCCATGATTTTCAAGATAGTTTAAATCTAGAATACTTGTAAAGAACACAGTCATGAATCCTATAATGACTCTGTCGGGTGTAGGTGGAACATGGGATGGAGAGAGGCCACTTAAGACTATACCACCTGCTCACGTCATAAGGGCTTCCATGGTGTAAGCACATGGTAAGGAAACTTATGCCATTATAAAAACTGACCAAGTTTGCATTTCCCCACACATGTAACTCATTGTCAAAGAATGCAAGGCCGCATACATAAAATTTTACTTAGATACAAGTATATAGTGTATATGTATACACACACACACATATAGTAGTGTTGTATTGTCGAAAAATTTAACTGCTATACATTTGAGGACATTTAGCAGGTGACTGACTGTAGAATATTGCTTTCAAAACAAATGTGGACAGTGAAAGACATTCACCAATGACCTTTTTCAATAGTAGACATTTGTTTCAAACATTGCTTTTGGTCTTTTAAACAAGGTTTATCATCACAGAAGTACATATTAGAAACTATAAATTGGATTAAAATAAGATGAAATTTTGATATAGTGTTAACATGTCGGTCTACTATCAAAGCTTAAAAATGCTCATTTTTTTGACTTCTCTTTCTTACCTGCTTGTGAGCATGGTCATACGAATTAATGTGATTGTCAAACTCCTGGTGCTTATAATACTGCTTGTCACAGAGCTCACAGTAGAAGTTTGCCTTGAGATCCTCCAGAGCCTTGGCAATAGTGTTCTCTTTCTCAGCATAGTCCTGAAAGACAAAATTTCAAGGCTTCACACAATTCACTATCCCTTGAGTTTACGTTGCTTTGATGGTTATCAACTTTAGTACAGTGATTAAAGCTAGAAATAGGACAAAGGGCAAATAAGAAAGTATTGACAAACAAACTTGAAAAAAAATATGGGTTAAAAAAAGAAAAATATTCACAGATGAAGCCAATATAAATGAAAAAAAAAACCAGCTGAAACACAAAAAAGAAAATAAGTCACATAGAAAGCAGCATTAACTGGGCACACTCCACTCTCTGCCGACATTAGAAATGAGAGTCCAACAGCAACTGTGATCTGCTGTAGATCTATGGTCCTCAGCAAATGCAGAATCCTCTTTAGTAAACATCTGAAGTGTGTGTAGAAGAGCCCTGTACTGCTACATAGAATACATGCTTTTATTGTTTATCTAAACTACATTAGTTTGATCATTGTAATTGACTCCATGATCATTCTTTTAATTAAATAAACTTGAATCTTTGGATAATAAGTTACTTTTATGTAAATTGTTTAAGTTATTCATGTAAAATAAAAAATGAAAGGAAGGAAGGAAGGAAGGAAGGAGAAAAGGAAGGAAGGAACTGACCGAGGGAGAGAGAGAGGGAAGGAAGCAGGGAGGAAGGGAAGGAGGGAGGAAACTTAGCAGCACAACATATTCATGACACTAACTGAGAATAAAGATTGGTTTACAACTCTACCTTTCAGAGGATTAAGAACAGAATCAGGTGTATGAGCTCATTTATTTACTTATTCTATGTGTCTTTTACATCATTCATTCTGATCCCATTCATTTCCACTTCCCTTCATATCTGTGCTCCACCCCTGCAGCCTTCCCACCACAAACAAGCTTTAAGAGAAAACAATTAAAAATCTTGTCAGGAAGCTGCAGTGTGACCCAGTGAGTTATACCGTAATTCCCTTTGTCCATATCTCTACTTGCACGTGTTCATTGTAAAGAGTCATTGGTCTGGTTCGAGACCTCTGGTTTCTACTACACTATAGATTCTGGGCCATCACTAAGACTCCTCTTGGATATCCTGTTGTTGCCCTGTGTTATGGAGATCCTGCAGCTTTGGGTCTGAGCGTTAGGTTCCTTCACCTGCTGCAGCAGATCATAGATAAAGTGGATGATGACCTGAGCCACATCATAACCCTGGGATCTGGGCCTGTGCAGTTGTAAGGTTGGCCCAACAGATGAGAGATGTGACAATTCTCCCATGCTTACAACTTCGAGGCTCGTTCACTCACGCCTGAGTTAACTGGGTTGACTCTCCCACTCTTATACCCACAGGATGAGCTCTCCTACCTGTCCTATGCATTGTTGAGGTGGGGCAACTCTTCCCTGATCATGCTGCCAAATCCTATCAATGCCTGAGGCAGGTGGGAGAGCTGAACTGGTGGCCGTAGGAGGGGGAGGTCTATGAGCTTTGATTACAAACCATGAACTACTAAGGATTTGTCTATAGCTTTGAGACCTTAAATATTGTTGCTCCTGCTGGACACAAGTGCATCTTACTTGTTGATTTTATTTATTTTTAACTTAACCTTTCCAGAATTCTGTACAAAGGTACTGCATTCATATAATTTCCACTATGCTTCTAATTCCATGCCACCTAATTCCCTTTCAAGTTATTCTTCCACACACAGAAATGCACTCACGCACACAAACTCGCATGCATATACACACAGGCACATACCCATTGAATCTCTACAGTACAGTTCAAGAAAGACCAACTCGTGTGTATTCATCACACGCTGCATTATTTTTCCACTGTACAAACATATATACTTCTTTAAAGTTGAAAATAACCGCATATTCATTTCTCATGTGCCATTCTAGCACATTAGATTTGTAAACAGAGAATTATAAGCCTGCATATAACCCCAGCACTGGCTGGGTATAGGTAGATCCCTGAAGATTTTTCCCAGCCAAGCAAACCTAATATATTAATAGCTTTAGGTTCTGTGAGAGATATTGACTAAGAAAAAAAAGTAAGATCATGTTAGAACGATTTTGTTATTATGTAATTATATGCAATACGTACATCGTTATTGACCAGACATTTTTAAATACATATCCAGATGTATGTAAAGACCATCAGTCATAATTTGCTTGCTTGCTCCCTGGCTCCTCTGATTTTCCTTTTGGATGACATTGATGCAAGCGTTGACTCATGTATGATGACTGTGAACATATGTTCAGCACAGCTTCCCACAGAAGATGGTAAGGGATACAACTGAACAATGGGAAAAGGAAACAGCACCTCATATCTACTCAAACCAAAACAGCTTCACCTTTGGCTGGATAGTCATTTTATATTTAACCATGAACACCAATTTTGAAATGTCTACTGGGCACGATGGCAGAAAATGAAGAGCAAAGCCACAAAAGTCTCAGAGATTTAAACCCATCATGTTTTATATTCGAATAAAACAGTGAAGGTTGAATCTTTTAAGAGGGCAATATGAAGGTCATGAAACGCAATCATAAAGTTAAGAAATTTTCAGCACCAAGGATTTATTTCAGTTGTAGAGCACCTGCCTAGCATGTGCAAGCCGTGAGTTGAACCTCAGCACGGCAAGAAAAAGAATGTTTCAGTCTGCACCACATTAACAGTGACATAGCACATACTCTAGATCAGTAAATTCAAATAGAGAAGTCAGTGGTCTTTCCATGGCCCAAGAATAAACTGTTCATCATGCATATAAAGTAAATTGCTTTAAGTCCAACCTTAGAGACAGAACATATCTTCTCTAAAATGATGCTTTTCAGGTCAGCTTCATCACAGCATATAGTACCAGTTAACACACACGTATTTAAAGTAAGGTGTTATAAGTGGACATTTTCAACTTACGTTACCGTGTGAATGTGAGCAACCTAAGAGCAGAGGTGTGTTTTCATTTTGCTGTTGTTGTTGTTGTTTGTTTCCTGTTACTGCTGTATCCTACACCTTTTAACAGAGCAAGCTCTAGGTGTCTAGAGTCTAGCACAAAGTGAATCAGTAAACAAGAAATATTAGCAAATTTTTGATTTGGAAGCACTTATAAAAGAAAAGCGGTGCTGTTTCAGAATGCTCTGCAGAAATATCAGTGTGAGGGCTGGAGAGATGGCTCAGCAGTTAAGAGCACTAGCCGCTCTTCCAGTAGACCCAGATTCAACTCCTAGCACCCACATCACAGCTCGCGGGAATACCAATGTGGAAAAATGTTATCAAATTTTATCACATTTATAAAATGTGGGCAAATGTTCATCAAAATTTAGACTCATGTTTAATACTAACCACAAACAACGTAATTAAAAATCAGAATTATCAAGGTTCGGATCCCCTGACTAAACTACTGACCATGGACTGGTCTACCATACTTCCAGTTGTATTGTCACAAACTAGGCACTTGACCTTCCTGGAAAAGTTTGTCTTCAAATGTATTTGTGTTTCACATATGCCAAACTTGCTTGCTGGGGAACTCCAGAAGAAAATTTCACAGTGTAACATAAAAATGATTGAACTGGTGAAAGGTTCCCCAGGGAAGTCAATCAAAAAAACAAGATAAATTTCCATTTATTTAAATATGTAGATAGTAGTAGAAGGCAAAAAGAAATCTTGCCGGATGCTGGTGGACCATGCCTTTAATCTAAGCACTGGAGAGGCAGGGGCAGGCAGATCTCTGTGCATTCAAGGACAGCCTGGTCTACGAGAGTGAGTTCCAGGACAGACTCCAAAGCTACAAAGAAACCCTGTCTTGAAAACAAAAAACAAAACAACAATAACAACAACAACAAAAGACAAAGAACGAAAGAAATCTGAAAAATCCAAGCAGGAATAATGCTCCACACAACCCCCTTCCGCAAAAATGAAGGAATTTGAGATATACATGATCCATAACTCTTTGGCTGCTATGTGAAAATTTCAAGGAATGATCCATTGTGTAACTTACAACCCCCTTTCCAAATCCCTGCATGGGTGAGTGGGTAAAGACAAAACCCATTATCAATGATGGAGGCATCTAGCAATGCCTTCAAAATTAAGTCACTTTACTTTGTGAAGTTCCAAGCACTTCTGGATGGAAGGACACAATTGGGAGCGGTGGAGACACTATACCTACAGGGAATGAAAATTCCTCACCATTTCCTCTGGCCCTGCCTGTGACTGCTCTCATATGACTGTTCTTAAAGCACATCTTTATAGTAAACCAGAAAGAGCAACAAACCATTTGCTTGGTTTCTTCAAACCTTTCTAGGGAGTTACCAAACCTGTGGAGAGGTCCTGGAAAATCATAAATTTAAAAGGATTATTAAAATTAGAGATCACTTCAAATGGGTGTGGTTTTGCAGATTGAGGCTTACCTTGTAGAGTCAGAAACTGACTCAGACAACTATTTTCATAATTAAATGATATTTTATGACACATAGTTTGTATCCAAAGAGTTGGAGGTTGAATTTTTGTGAGAAAAATGTCATAGATTTTATGTAGGAAGTGTTGTAGCAGAAATATATCCAAGTAGCTCTGATTTAGTCTTTATCTGATTCAAGGGTTTCCTGGTATTGCAAAGGAACAGCCATTTATAGATAAAAGAGAACCATTATTGTGACCCATAAATGCTAGGGTGGATCTCAAAGCCCAGATTCTATCATCTAAAAGAGAAAACCATGTATCATAAGACACTTTGAGGAACATAGAAGAGACAATTCAAGACTGAGTCAGATGGCAAGTTTTTAACAAAAGTTACAGATGCTCTGAACAGAATATCCCAAGGAAGTTTGTTTTAAAAATAAAAAGTTTAATTTTAAAGATAGCACAAAACATGATATTATCTATGCCTTTCTTACAGGTAGTGCAGAGACCGCTCACTGAAACGGTTTCATATTGAGTATCATGTATTTAAGCAAACCTCTGTCTAGATTATGACTCCACAGTAAGCAGTAAACACCAATACTCATTTCCTCAAGTTTCCAAGAAGCAAAGCAAGTAAAGTTATTTTCTAAAAGTTTCTCTGCAGAAAGCATGCATGAGAGTATGAAAGATTTTCTTTTCTTTAGATTTTATTCATCTTATTATGTTATTGGTATACAAGTTTTGCATGCCTGGTACCTGTGGAAGTCAGAGGAGGGTGGCATTGGACTGCCTGAGACTGAAATTACAATGGATATGAACTGCCACATGAGTCCTAGGAATCAAACTCATGTCTTCTGCAAGAGCAACAAACACTTGCAAACAGGGAACCAACTCTCTGGCCATCATGAGATCTTTACCTTAGCTAATAACAAGTGCTACTTTCTTATGGTTACGCATCTAATTTCAAGTATTGGATGAAGATCATATTTTCTATCTTCATAATTTCTCACATGAAAGGATAATGACATTCCTGGAATCCTTTTTAAAAATACTGCCTTGTATTGCCTTATACATGGATATATGCTTCATCAATGAGATCCATTTTATACATCATTTATCATTTAAATACTCTGTTTTAAACCTAGAATTATTACAACCCAGCTAAGTGCCAGAAGACATAGGACAGCTTTCTTTTGTGCTTGGAAAGATTACTTTAGGAATTCGTTGATATTAATGTCAATCTCTAGTATTCCTGTGGTAAGGATAGATGTATCTCAATTTTAAGGGAAATAGGAAGAAATATATCAGATTTTTAAGTGTAATGCTCTCAGAGTTGCGTTATATTTCAAGCTCATATATACACGAAATCATTCATAGATTTAAGAAAGGAAAAATTCTATATAAATAGATCTCAAAGAGCCCAACTATAGCATATGAGTGATAGTAATTGAGTGTAATTGTTTCACTTTAGAAATCTCTTAAATTTACAAGCATTAGTCATTTTCTCTTAGAGTTACAGAAGAGGCGTGTAATGACTTTCCCAGCTGAAGCCCAGTCTAGGAGATACTATCATTTCTCAGTAAATTGTCTCACTTGTGATCTTAGCTTCAGTTCCTCTGGAAATAGAAGCTGAGACAATGGGGTTAAGTGGCTTATTTTAGCCATGAGAGTTAACGCAGTTTATTCCGGATCTCAAGAAACACTGAACCCCCATGGAAATGCTGACAATAACTCCATCTTTGGCTCTGACTTTTGGGGAGCTTGAGAGCCATTATCTAGCCACAACACACATTCCACCCCTCCCCTTAGAATTACAAGAGAACAGATATCACAGGCTGAAATGCAATTTTCCTTTTTCTTTATTCTTCTTTCATACAGTTCATCCGGTCCACAGCATTCCTTCTGTCCCCTCCTCCCAGCCGTCCCCATGCGCCTCCTCTCTCCTCCAGACTCTTCCCCTCCATTCACCTTCACAAAAGAGCAGGCCTCCTAATGATACCAACTGAAAGTGTCCTAACGAGTTACAATAAGACTAGGCGCACACCTTCACATCAGGGCTGGACTAGACAACCTGGTTAAAGGGAAAGGGTCCCAAGAGCAGGTGAAAGACTCAGAGGCTGCCCCACTAACAATGTTAGGATGACCCACAAAAACCCTAAACTAACCAATCACAGCCTGAATGCAGAGGACCTGGGGAAGACCCACACAGTCTCCTTGATTGCTACTTCAGTCTCTGGGAGCCAAATGAGGCCTGCTTAGTTGATTCTGTGAGCTGTATTCTCCTGGTGTCCTCAAACACTCTGTCTCCCACATTACCTCCCCTCTTCTGTAGGGTTCCCCGAGCTTCACCTAATGTGTGGCTGAGAGTTTCTACACCTGCTCCCATCAGCTGCTGGAGGAAGCCTGTCTGACGGTGATTGGGCTAGGCCCTGATATATGAGTAAATCACTTTAAATTCTGGGAAGAAAAAGATATTCAGAGAGCTAGAGAAACTGATGTATTTACTTTGATCAGAAACTCATAGAGTCAAATTGGGAATTTCCAATGTTAATTTTCCAAAACAACGAATGAACAAACAAACAAAATCTGACGGTGATATATTATTTGTGAGACAGAAGCTCTTAATATTTACATACTCCTCGATTCCATGACTTTTCTTTCATAACTCCTACTAAATCCTCATAAAATATTTATCATCAGAAAGTTTATAACCATGGGAGATGGGGGAAAGATTGCCTTCTTTACCATAGTTTATTTCCTTCCCGTAATAAAGGTCTTCTCTCATGTTAAAAAAAAAATTTCATCATTCAATCAAACACCTTTTTCCAATCAGGAAAAGAAATCTTTTCAGATCTGTGCCTTTCATTTTTCCTATCTACCTATGTGGAGAAGACAATATCCACAATAGGGGTCAGAGCTTTAAAACAGATTTGGAAATTCACAATTAAAGTTTTGGCTAGGTATCTGGGAAAGAAAGAAACAAAGATATCATGCAGGAGGAAAAAGCTGAATGAATTATTTAATAAATAAATATGAGGCTCAGACAAAGAAAAATAGCATTTAATATTAACTAAAATATAGAATGCTTCTGTTTCTTCCAAACTTGCCTTCCAACAACTGAACTCCTGTGTGTAATGGTAGTCAATTTTAGATGCAGGTATTGATGATTCCAAAGAAGAAAAAATGGGGGAGTAAAATATTCAAAAGGATCCCAAACCAAAGAGCCATGGGCATATTAATATGCTTCAGATAATTCTAAACACAGCTCATTAAATTGTTGAGTGATCAGAAGTACTGATATTAGTGTTTTATTCACCTCCATTCCTAATCTTTGAAACCTGCCAAGGTTTTAAGAAGATTTTGCTAAAAGTATTAGAAATAATGAGTCCAATGGAGCAAATTTTACATGATAACAGGATATAAATAACATAAACATTTTAGTATTATCATGGAGGAAATCTTAACATATCTATACATTAATTTCAAAAGGAAGAGGTAGGTACCATGTAAGGATAGGGGGAATACATTAATAAGGATGTTGGAAATCAAGTAAGGAAGAAAATAGATTGGAATAAAAATGCTGTTAGTACACAGATAGTGCCTAAGCTTATAATAAATATCTATTATTATATAAATCTATATATAATCTATAAACACTGAAGCAAAAGAAGGAAAAGCAGGAACAAATTGAGCAGAAGAGTAGACCAGAAGCTGTGGGTAGTACAAAAAGGGGAAGACAGAAGAAATGAAGGAGAAGAAAATACATGAACAAATAATGGCTGATAATTTCCCCTGGATTAATAACCTTTAACAAAATTATATATCCAAGGAGTTCAGACAAAAACCAAACGTATAAATATTAATACCATAACAGCAAGTGTGTAGGTAGGTCATATTCAAGTATTAGAAAAAAAAGATTAAAATCTGCATGCAAGTTTTGGAAAAGAAAAAAATAACTCTGATTAGAAACCATGCCAACCAAAGGAGTGGAGCCGAATATTCAGAGCACTGAAAGGAACAATCTCGCAGTGGCAGAGTGGCGAATGCTAGCATTCTCCTGCATCTCCAAGAATATGATTGACAGCATCAGAAAGAAGTGAGATGCATGGCCTGCAAGCAACGGTCACAATAAATAGCAGATAGTGAGAGTTAGAGTTACAAAGGAAACAATAAACTCAATTTAGAGTGATAAAGAAAGTGATCAAAAAGGAAGTTTCCCTTCTTCTCCACTGTCTAGACAGAAAGACAGGAAGACACGACACAGATTTCGAAGAAACTAATGTTGTAGATTATACTCTAAGGGGATGGATCTGGAAAGAGGATTGAGATGTGCTGGAAGGACCTAAGAGGCGGAAGGACCTGGGGCTGTGACTGAAAAGATTCAGAGGAGGTCAGTTTTGGGTCGTGAAGGGACAAGTCATTTATTGAAAATGATGAGTGATTAGTAATCAGATTATGGGTAATGATGATCCACCAGAGTGGATCAATTAGGTACTCTAAGCATCTAATGTAAAAAGACTAAAATATTCTAGATGATGAGGCTTAGGGAACATTTGGGAGGTGATGTGGAAATTTAGCGCATTGGAAACTCTGTGGAATCTACAGCTCCTTAGAAGACTCGTAGTAATAGGGCTTATGGATCCTGAACTGGCCACTCTCTATAGCCAGGCAAGACCTGTGAAGTGGGATAAGGACATCAACCCAGCCCCAGACTCTTTGCTCTACACCGTGTCCTGTATGTGAGATGTGCTGGGGTAAAACTGAGCAGAAATTGTGGCATTGGTAAACCAATGACTGGACCAACTCGAGGCTCACACCACGAGAGAGGAACCAGAGATTGGATAGCCCAGAGACCCAGGAAGAAGCAAATATCACTTCAAACAAACATTTTTTTCATAACGTAATTCATAACAATATTTTGCTATACTTATAGATTGGTGTCTAGTCCAATTGTCATCAGAAAGGCTGATGTAGAGATCCATAGGCAGACACTAGATAAGCCAGCAGAGGCCTGCATAAAAGAAGGTGGAGAGATTTTGGAAACTAGAGGGGTCAAGGGAGGGCACCATGAAAACACAAAATCAACTAAAAAGGGCTCCTAGAAGATCGTTCATAGAGCCTGTATGAGTCTGAACTAGGTCCTCTGCATAGAGGTTATGGCTGCTTAGCGTGGTGTTCATGTGGGACTCCTAACAGTGGGATTCTCTGACTCTTTTTGCCTGCTCTCACGACCCCTTTCCTCCTACTGGGTTGCAGTGCCAGGCTAGATAGGAGGATTTGTGTCTAGTCTTATTGTAATTTGTTATGCTGTGTTCAGTCGATGTCCTTGGAACTTGCTATTTTATTTTTATGTTTTGGAAGCGAAATGGAGGAGGAGTGGATCTGGGAAAGAGGAGAGGTGAGGGGAGTGAAGTGGGGAAAGAGTTTTCAGGGTGTAATGCATGAGAGAAGAAGAAAAAAGGAAAAAAAACACAAGACCCTGATCATTCTTTGAGGTTGATTTTTTGTAATGAAAATCAAATTTCTAGAACTTACTTATAGTTCATGTGTCTAACTCATATAAATTTTTCATTTATTTGCACTATTTTATATGCTAACAATCATGCTTTTCAAAAATGTTAAAATTGTAATACATTTAAGCATAGTATCTGATAAACTAAATGTCAAGAAGTATCACTTTTCATATGCAAAGGTAAAACTATTAATGCCATTATTACAATTAATACAACTTTTAAAAATAAAGATATCATGAAGCATACAATATCCATTCCAAGACAACATTTTCATTCTTAAGAAACAGTGAAGCAGTCTCACTCCGAGAGTCTGAAATGCCAATGGCTCTGTTGAGTAAGGACTACCTGAAGGTCAAAATGATATCCTACGTACTTTGGGATTGGTTGCAGAATCTGAATCCCAATAGTGCTTTGGATGGGGGAAAGGAAATTCAGAAAATCAGAAAACAGCATAGTGAATATAATGCATAGCAGAAAATTATGTCTACACTAGAAATTAGAAGAAAGTGGCTGCATGAAAATGGAAGATAAATATGTGTGTGTGTGTGTGTGGTGTGTGTGTGAGAGAGAGAGAGAAAGAGAGAGAGAGAGAGAGAGAGAGAGAGAGAGAGAGAGAGAGAGAGAGAGAGAGAGAGCGCTCTATTACGGAACTACATCTCTGAGCCATGAAGTACCTAATGTAAACATCAAATATATAATAAAGTTAGATCCCAAAAATAAAACAACAAATGTCATTAGGGTAATATCACTCTGTGTCACAGACTCATGCATTTCCTCTCGGCTGCTCTTCATGACCACAAAGGAAAATTACATTGCTGTGAAAAACATAAGGCAAAATAATAGTTCTCAAACCTTTTAACTTTATTCCTTCCCTGAAATATTTTCTCAAAACATAAGTGCCCCCCTGTAGGTATCCACCATTGGGCCCCCAAATGCCTTACACAGATTACCATGCAGTCGCAGCTTCCATAACAGGAGGAACAATATACGGAGGCCTGCTGTCCTCCCCATTAGTCCAGCAGGCCCTGTCCCTGTGGCTAATTCTACTTTGTCTTGAATTCCAGATGGGATGATAGTCCGTGAATCTGATACACTGTTAGCGCAGCGGGAGAACACCATTTGAAAATAATCATATATTTCAGATATCCATAAGAAAGGATTTTTTTCTTATTTTAGAAAAATCACTTTTAACTTGTTAAACAAAACTTCCAACTAAAGTTTGAGTGGACCAAACAAAGGAAGAAACTGAGGACATTAGCTTTCACTGACTGCTGTAATGGGCACCTCGCTCAGACTCTGCGGGACAAGAGGGAACCTGGGAAGTCTACAGACAGTTCCATTCTGTGGAAGATGAAAACAGGAGCAGAATGAGAAGAGAAACTTACCCAAATGGCAGAGTCTGGCATTAGCCGGCACAAGCTGAGCTACCCACTGAATCCTTCCTATATCTGAGTTACCTAACAGGTAATATGAGATTTACATGCCTTAGGCCACTAAGTAGATATACAAGACCAGATCAAGGAACAAATACTCATTCACATTTAAAAAGTAAAAATTTTTATAAAAAGCTTCTTTTGTTAAAATGTTAAATTTAGTTAAAATTAAAATGTATTATTATAATACATTTAATTATGGCATAATTTAAATGTGCCATAACTGGTCAGACAGGGCATTTAAAAGATGGCATTGTGAGTGCTGCATTGATTTTCGTGAGCTGATTCAGATGGTGCATTGAAGATACAGTTAATACTAATATATAAAACAACAATGCGGATACCCAGCTATTAAAAGTTGTTTAAAATGTGCTCATGGATAGTCGGCAACATAAAGCAGAATGACTAGAAAATGGCAATGTGTAGAAATAGAAGACACTCATAAAATTTTACTATAATTAAAATCTAATCAATACGTAATAAGAAAACATATTGTGGCACTGTAATTCTGTTCAGAAATAGTACTTTCTCAGCAATGATTGGCTACATTGACGGCACAGCTGTGCTGAGACGAAAGTATCTCCTACCACCCTGCTTCTCCTCGCTATTCCTACAAAATTTGAGCATAATATAAAGCCAGTAATGACTCCTTTTCCTAATGCCGAAGTAGCTCACATTTCTTTGGATAATGTAAGGAATACATATAGGGCATTTGTAGATGGAGAAAATATCATGAGACCCTTCTCCTAAGCAGAGAACTGTAGACAACTAAGGATTGACTTTTGAGAGAGAGAGAGAGAGAGAGAGAGAGAGAGAGAGAGAGAGAGAGAGAGACAGAGAGAGAGAGAGAGACAGAGACAGAGAGACAGAGACAGAGAGAGACAGAGAGAGAGAGAGAGAGAGAGACAGAGAGACAGAGACAGAGAGAGACAGAGAGAGAGACAGAGAGGGAGACAGACAGAGAGAGAGAGACAGACAGAGAGACAGACACAGAGAGAGAGACAGAGAGAGAGACAGAGAGAGAGAGACAGAGACAGAGACAGAGAAGGATAGATTAGTCATATTAGTCATTCCCGGGATTATTTTATTGCTTATTCAGATCAAGTGATCAACATTGAAATTAGATACATACCAGCAGTACTGAATAGATCCAGTCAGTGTTATGTGTGTGTTTAAACATATATGTAACTATAACAAAGAGAAAGAAGGAGTGAATCTGAGAATTGATAATAGGTGGGTCATGGAAAAGGTTGGAGGGAGGCATGGGAAAGGGGTAATTATGTAATTATATTTTACTTTAGTTAAAATGCAAACAATTACAAACACATATGAGGATAAAATAACAACCTCACAAAAAAGAAAATTTAAATGGAAGCAACCCAGAGGATAAGGCAGCATCCATTGAGATGATTAGAAGGACATATATTGGTCGCATGAAATTGTTTTCCTTAATCTTGATAGTATTGATGATCAGTGTTATAATTTTGGTGAAAACCAGCAATCAAACTTTTGAGATATGCATACATTGAATAAGTCATACTTTAAGAGGCCAAACTCTAAACAATTTAAGCACTAAAACTTTGATTCAAAAATATTGCTCTAGAAATAATGTGCTAAGGATTATATTTATATCTATATATCTATTATATCTATATTTATCTATCATATACTTTACATTTCTACATGCCAGTGAGTGAATGTGCACCCTCATTCCTATAGTTGTAGACTGTTTCATTGCATCAAGGTAAAATGCCATTGTTAAAGACAAAAATGATTGGATTTATATTACAGAAAACTTAAATAAAAATTTGGAGTTCTGTGTAAAGTAGAACATTCCCAGATTCACAAATATTATTTTAAATTAAACTGTATTCCTCGCATCAAATATTAGCACACAGCTGAAAAGTCTATTTCTTTTTCAATAGCATCACTCAGTGCTGACTCAGAGCTGTTTCACAGAACGGAAGACCCAAGAATAGATTGACCTGTCTTTCAACAAAGATCATAGCTCAGAATAACTTTAGCTGGACTGAAGGAGAAAGAGTGTCTAGAATTAAATACGTACCTAAAAAATGGAGAGTTATAGCTAATGTTCTGTGTCAAGAATTTATATTACTGAATAATATTTTACTAATCTAATCTGTTTAATATAATTAAGTAATGTTATTAAATTCTTTTATACTATGATAGTTTGAGAATTTTGAGGTATTTTTCCATTTTCAAACAATTTATATTCATTATTTCCAAATTAATATTTAAATGAGCTGACTTGCTAGTGGATAACCATAAGCCATCTCTTTAGATGAAATTAAGTTGAAAGAACTCATAGCTAAGCCTGCCTGCCAAATTGATAATATATCCTGAGAAGATTCCTAATATTTTATTGACCTATGGATGGAGCCAGTTTTTATGACTGGTATGAAACAATAAAACTCCAGTTTATAGATTTTCCTGTGCTTCTGTACAAAATTGACTGAAATAAAACTTTTTATTTAGTTAATAATGCACTTCAAACTTTTGAAATTGCCATTCTTAATAAAAAAACATTATTTATAGCCCATATAGAAGTTCAGAGTATCTCCCAGGCTAACAAACATCACATAACAGGTAGTTCATTTAACAAAATAAAAGTTTCAACTCTTGTATTTTTCAAGATAGAAATAAGACCAAAAGAGACTACATCCTCAACCTGGTGGTTACTTCATTTCCAGTGTATCTGGTGTCATTTTCTGGCCTCTAGCTCTCACATGGTATACGTGCATCCATGAAGGTAAAATACACATAAGCACATATTTTTCAACTTAAAGTGAAAGAAGCTGGTTTAATTAATGTGGGCTGCTATAGTGAAATGCTTCAGCTGGATGACTGTTAAACAAAGGAAAAGTATAGAGCCAGAGGTTGAGAAGGACCCTTTGTGTCCGTAGATGAACCTACCTCCCTATGTCACCTAGACACCTAGACAGTGGGCAGTAAGGACAGGAATTTTGTTAATGTTCCTGCATCTTTCTCTCACAGCTTACTTCTCTCCTGACCTAGGGACACCAGAACTTCTCTACCTCTCAGCATGGGCCTGGGAGAGCTGTCTCCCTCCCTCACCAGAGGGGACTGGTTCCAGCAGCCCTGACCCACCAACTTGCTTGTCGCACACATCCAGGGCAAAGGGTTGGCACACCCCAGCACCTATCCCATCTATGACCTGGTGGAGTATTGGTTCCACAGGATTTCCATGAGCCATCTATTTCTGGAGACAGTCTTCCAGTTTAAGAGAAATGCCAGATGTAATTTCAAACTTTTTTCCACTAAAACCCTTCAAAGGCAATAAGAAATGCAGGCAAAAATGAAAGTAAACCAAGGAATAATTAAAGTACAATTACTGGCTTTTCCAAGAATATGTCTCTTGGATCTCAGAAATACGGACTTCATGACTCTACAGCTAGTTGTAAAGATAGAAATCCCAGCTGCGAGAGTCTCAGAGAGGACTCTCCCTCCTCAATACTCACTCTGAAAGCAACAAACACAAACCAGGAAAACCATACCACCTGCTGAGAGTTAGCAAGTCCTGGCACCAACTCAAGGGCAATAGAGAGAAAATTGCTGCCCAGCAGAAAAGGTAAATAGTAAAAATATCTTTCTTTATAGATCCTAAATTGTCAGACTATCTTGTTACAAAGGCAATATTCTTGGATTCGGTTTGCCAGTTTTTTTATTGAGTATTTTTGCATCTCTGTTTGTAAGTGAGATTGGTCTGCAATTCTCTTTCTTGATTGAATCTTTCTGTGGTTTCGGTATCAGGGTAACTATAGTCTCATAGAAAGAGTTTGGCCATGTTCCTTCTGTTCTATTATGTGGAACACTTTGAAGAGTATAGGTATTAGCTCTTCTTTGACATTCTGGTAGAATTCTGCACTGAAACCATCTTGCCCTGGGCTTTTTTTTGGGGGGGGGGGAAGCTTTTGATGACTGCTTCTATTTCCATACTAGTTATAGGTGTATTTAAATGGTTCACATGGTCTTGATTTAATTTTGGTAGTGGTACCTATCCAGAAAATTGTCAATTCCTTTTACATTTTCCAGTTATGTAGATTACAGGTTTTTGTAGTATGACCTAACGATTCTCTGAATTTCCCTGATGTCTGTTGATATGTCCCCTTTTTCATTTCTGATTTTGTTAATTTGGATATTCTCTCTCTACCTTTTGATTAGTTTGGCTAAAGGTTTGTCTGTTTTGTTGATTTTCTCAAAGAACCAGCTCTTTGTTTCATTGGTTCTTTGTATTGTTTTCTTTGTTTCTATTTTATTGATTTTGGCCTTCACTTTGATTTGTCTGCTCCTCTTGGGTGAGTCTGCTTCTTTTTGTTCTAGAGCTTTCAGGTGTGCTGTTAAGTTGCTAGGGCTGAGCTCCCAAGGTCCAGTTGAGGTTTGGGAGGTGTGAGAATATGAGCATGGAGATAAAGACCAGGATGAGGACACCCACTGAAACGGTTTACATGAGGCAATGGGAGCTCACCAACTCCAGCCGGACAGGGAGGAAACTCTCATGGGACCAAAATAGACCCTGTGAATATGGGTGACATGTACCCGCACAAAATAAAGGCAATGCAGATATCAAAGAATATTTACCACTTTAATGTTAAACTTACAGAACCAAAGTTCCAGCGTAGTACAGGTAGGGAGGAAAAAAAGGGGCGAGCCTCTCCGTGTGCCATTTATTGGCAGGCATTCGCCTGAGGCAAACCCCGCCCTCTAAAGGGGACTGACTTAACCCTTCAGTGACAGACTGAGGGGCTACTGGCATTTGTGCCAGGATTTATCCCTATTGCTTGTACTGACATTTTGGGAGCTCATTCTCTTTGAATAGATCCTTGCTCAGCCTGGATATAGTGGGGAGAGTCTTGTACTTTCCCCAAAGCAATGTGCCTTGCCCTCTCTGAGGAGTGGATGGGAGGTGGGGAGGAAGGTGGAGGGAATGAGTGGAGGGGAGGGAGTGGAAACTGGGATTGGTGTGTGGAATGAATAAACATAGTTTGTTTGTTTAAAAAAAAACAAAGGCAGCGATGACTTTAGAGCTGGGAGCACCCGATCAGTCCCCATTTCAGTCTGGCAGATGATTTTCCAAAGAACTAAAACGACTCAAATCAATAACACAATACTGCAGATACTTCATTGAACTTTAAGCTGTTAGCAATGGGATCAAAATGGAATATATCTGAATGAAGTCTTTGAGAAACCACGAGACCATAAGGAGAAACAGCAAGAACACTGCAAGGGATGGATGCAAATATTTAGAATATTTTTCGCCTGAAATGAAGTAGAAAAATAGCATTCTACCCAAAACAAAGCAAAACAAACAAACATCAAAAAAAAAAAAAACCCTTTCCTATTTGGAGGTTTGTGTTCCTATGTCAACCTCCAGGGCACCTTGGATGAATGGCTGATTGTAGGACTAAAGATATAAATTCAAAAATGTGTTTAAAATTCCATGGTTTGATATAAAGAAAATATTTGCGAAACGGTAGCACATTTCAGAAACAAATAGAAGTCTGCTTTATGGGTCTCCCACTGGTCAAACTGCAGACACATTTAGCTTTAAATAAACGATGATACTTGAAATATAGCATTAGATAAAATAATCGATAGATATGTTTTAATATAAACATATAAGTGAATAGATATAATATATGAAAACAGTATTTAGTAGTTTAACATAACAAAAGTTTAAATAGAGAATTATAGAATTAGGAAAATACCACTTTGTAAACATAACATTCACAATTGATTCAGGAAAAAGTCATAAGAATTTATAACTGTGAGTAAACTTCTGTAGAAATCATGATTTCATGTGATTTAAAAGTATCTGACTATAATATATTCGCTATTTCCATTGGTAATGATATACATTTTAGAATTTTCATAGGTGCCGGGCAGGCAGCATTTACTGAGGTGATGAAAGCTAAATATATCCGATGGGAAAACTGGGTCCTTGTTTCATTAAACAAAAATCCATAGAAAAAGCTACTCTAGGCTTCCAAGACATTTTTATAACATTTTCAAAATAAGTTCAGGATGAAGCATTTCTTTTCAAAGAAATTGTTCTCAAACTAACAAATTATAAACTAGAAAAATGTAAATACAACATAATATGACTATTTAGAGCTGTAGGCAAACTCCCATGGTCACTGTTAATGCAGCTACATGGATATTAGTCCACTATTCAATTGATAATATTTATATATAATCAGTTAGAGGTTATAGTAACTACCTTTCAATGATTCCACCATCACATGTAGCTAGTTCAGCAATAAGTTTTGTTGTTTTAAAACTTCTTTTCTAACGTACTAATCCATAGTTCTTGATTATGTAAAGAACTGTATTGATAGTAAGCCACTGATGTTGGGAGTACCAAATAAATGGCAATAAAGGACAATAATTAAATCACAGCAAAGAATCCATATAATGCAATATAAAGCAACAGAAGAATAATACCTCCAGAAAGAACAAAAATTGAGTAAATCCAATGCTAAAATATGGAGGATGAATCTCTTAGAGACTGTTGGGAGCTTATATCCTAAGGTAGCAACACAGGAAACTTAGCCTCAAAAGGTTTGGCTAAAATAATGATTCAAAGCCTTAGAATTCAGGAATTCTACTGCTGAGATAATATATCAGATGAATTCTTTCGTAAGTTTTACACAATTGGTGGTGATTAGTGACAGCATGAAATAAGAGGGTTTTAAGTGTGTGTCCTTGGGGAAATGGTGAATAAATATGAATGGATCCCATCAACAATCTGTGGCAGAAGAAGACATCAGGTAGATACATAGACTCACAGAATGGTATAAAATAGACTCAGCTACTCTACCACTTGTACAAATTTAATTTTCAGTATCTGAAAATATCACACTGTACACTCTTATGACACATTTTAAAAATTACTAAACATTTTAACTACTTAAAGTTATAAGCAACTACAATCAATCATGAATAATATAAAATGTGAGTGTGACATTTTGCATAAATAAATAATAATATACCACAAATTTTGAGTGTTATGATTCATTTATTTTTTGACATATACCTCTCAAAAAGATGATATCGGGGAATAACAACTACAAAGAGGAGTTTTAAATTAATGAATCTACATATTTGTCTTCATTAAGTGTTTTTTTGTGATATATATATCACAGAAGCTTTTGATTTTGCTTTTTGAATTTTTTGTCTGTTTCTGATTCAAGTACTCATTTAAAACAAGCATTTCAAAAAAAAAAAGTCCTTCTGAGGGAAATGTCAACATTTCAGTGAACTCTTTTCTAATTTTAGTTTTCCTGCTGGCCTTTCATTCTGTGAAAACTTAAAATGAGAATTGAATCTTAAAGAGCCCAGTTAAGTCCACATTCCTTTAAGCAAAGCAAAGTCCTGTGTGTTTATAATTGCCCAGAGGAAGCTCTTTGGATAACCAGGGCCACTCACTGTCCAAAGAACCAAGGAATGAATGATAGACCATTAATAGTTTCTCTTGGACAGAAGGAATGGACACTTTACTATAATGTGAACAAAAGAAAAGAAGAAATTAATCCGTTAATTGGAAAGAGCCAGCACAAGTTTGAGGAGTGAATAGAACATCAACGAAGAGAGGGAGGCTGTACCAGTCACCAGGATACAGCAATCCTTGATGGGCTTTGTGTTCTTGAACCTGAGTATGTTTTCCTTATTGGAGAGATGGAGAGAATAAAATGGAGTCTCTGTCCAATCAAGTATACTGCCTTCTAGAAGAGGTTTAGAACTTATGATGAGCACAAAAAGACTTCCATTTGGGTATGCGGCTTGATCTGGAAATTTTACAATAAAACAGTTCCCAAAATTGTGAGTTTCCCATATCTCCTAAGTGTGTGGCTTTCTTCTTATTCTTTTTTTTTTTAGTTTCTAGTGAGGCTAACTTCATATATCAAAAATGCCCTTTCCTTCAGATGTGATTATGAAAACAACTGGAGACTTGAACAGTGTTTTAAACCAGGAATCACCTGTCATTGTACAGATTTTGATGTCTTAGGCCTATCCCTGGGCAGGCCCCTGCTTGCTTTAAACAGCTCTTAGCAACGTCCTGAAATGTAGTATGACCAAAAAATCAAACCTAACTAAGGTTGTGTGCATGTGTATCGTGTGTGCATGTGTGCCGTGTGTGTGTGTGTGTGTGTGTGTGTGTGTGTGTGTGTGTGTGTATGTATATAATGTAAGTACATTTATATAATAGAGACATTGGGTGGAAACCAGAAAATAGAAGAACTAACAATTAGTTCCATTCAGAAAGAGTAATTATATGACCAGATTGTATCCATTCTAAAAATAAACACACACACACACACACACACACACACACACACACACACAAACACATATACAAATACATCTTAGTTAAAGGGAAATGAAACAAGTACATTAATTTTCAAAAGAAAATGAGGTAGGCTCACTATTAAATTGAACACAGATTAGTTATTCATGATCTGCATGTACATCCAGGTGGCATAAAAACCATTTATATTATTACTTTAAAGAAACACTCTTGCTTTTCTTTCTCTGTTTTTAAAGCCATGTATATATTCTGAAGGAAGCTTTCAGGAACTTATTAAATATAGTAAAGCTTCCCGGCACTGTGTTTTAGGAGGAACGTGGTTACTGTGTCTTACTGGAGCACCCTGGCTATATTTTAGTTTCTTTTTCCTCTAGCTGACTTCTACAAGTTGAGGTTTTGGTTAAACAGATCTTACATTTTATTGTGTTGTGCTAGTTTTGCAGGTATATTTGGTATGAAAAATTACAGCCATTTCCCCACCCCAGCTGAATTCTATCATCTGGTGAAATGTTTTATTCCCAGAGAAATCTTCTCGGAGTCTTTGAGAACCTATTCAGCTCTTTAGGAGTGGATGGAAGGTGACTCACCATGAAATATTGATATTAAAGTGTGGGTTGAAGTGCGCTCAATTGTGTACCAACACTTTTCTTTTGAAATTCAGTCCAGTGCTCTTGAACTTCCAGGATGACTCATCCTTTGACAGCTTCCTAATGCAGAGTCAGATCTTATCACCCCACAGTGAAAGAAATTTGTCTCCAGCGATTAAATGTTTAGGAAAATACCCAAGCAATGACCTCCAATATTAATCCTGGCCACAAAGCTGAGCCAGTACGGTATTAAAGAAATACCCCAATTTTATAGATAAGGAAGTTTCACTGCTTTGAAGCCAAAGATTGTGAGCTAACTAATAGATCATATATTTAATTCCAGTTACACAATTAATTTATATTTTAAAACTTGTTTTATCATAGACTCTTCACAATGAGTAGCTTTTAAAGATTTCGAGGCATCTATTAAATAAGAAAGTTTATTGTCACAACTATAAGCAAATGATATGAATATAGATATTTAATACTATGATTACACATTATACAAATAACAAAATTAATCTAGTGTTGCACTGGATTATCAACAATCGTTGTAAAGTGAAAATAATAAACTGTGTTATGAGATTACATTGGAAATGGTAATATTCCCAGGCTGACTTTAGTTTTATTAATTCACTGTTTCTTGCATCTCTCCTACACTCTTGCCTCTCTCCATGCAGATTTTTGCACCTCTCCATGCAGACTCTTGCATCTCTCCATGCAAATTCTTGCATCTCGCCACGCAGATTCTTCCTTTACAAATTCTTGGCAATGGCCACATCACACAGTTTTAATTGTGTGTGTGTGTGCATTTGTGAACAGTATGAATATAAAAACAATAAATATATGCATATATTGCTCAGTGTTGACACTGACCTTTCTTTCCTGAAACTTTAATTACTCAGTGTTCTGCTAAACTTTTATAATTACACAAATATTTAAGGTAAATGCCAAGATCCTTAATTAATACAAACACCAATTACAATCCCTTCTCTGAGTTCCATCCCTGTAGCTGTTTCAGAATTCCAAATAAGTAAGCACATCAAATCATTCTGAGAGTCCAAGCTGTTAATGGAGAAAGCATAAGGGAAAGGGAAGGAAGAGACTAACAAAAGAAAGGAGGAAAAACTAACCAAAAATGCAACAACAACAAAAATAGCCATGAGAAAAAGCGTGGAGAGTCAAAACAAAATCAAGTAGGAAATAGCAATATTTTGAGGAATTTTTGAAATTCGAGTATGGTTTCATTGACAGATTGATGAATGTATAGGGGTCACTCATTAATTTTAAAGATAAAATGTCAAGAAATCATGAAAACTGTTTTTAAAAAAAATATTGGTCATTGAGTGACTGAGAATGCAAATGCCTTGTAAGGAGATATTTCCAGGCATGATTTGAATGGAAACTCTTCCACCACCTTGCAAGTGAAGTTCTCTAATAAAGTGCCAAATGATATTGCTGTCCCCCTAGGGTAAAATCATATTCCAGATACATGGATCAAGGTAGACTGTGAGCCAGTGTCTCACATTAAAGGGCAGTTCAGGGTTAAAAGAGATACCAGACAGTCGCTGGGAGAATTAACATCCTTCGTTCCTTGTGGCTTGCTGTATCCATCTTGGAACAATTGTCATGTTCCTAGCTTACGGTACTACATTGTGGCCTAAAGTTATGCTTCCCTTATGTCTCTCTAGAGTCCTCTGCTCCTGCAGGCACCTAGAATCAACAATGAATGAAACAGGGTGGTGAACAGGGCTGTGTTCCTGGCTCTACTCACAATCCATTTATTATCGAAAAACAGCTTATGCGCTGTACATATATATCTTAAAATGACATTTAGATATTTGGTGTTTCTATGAATCAGAACATGGGAAACTGACAGGAGGGTATAAACCAACATGCCATGGTGACCCAAATACAAAATAAGAAACCTAAACCAAATGTCTGTGACATTTTTTCAGGCATTTGGGTCCCATTTCCTCATCCATGAGATCGTGTCTCAGTGAACCATTCCCTGGAAAGCATTGACTGTTACATGGCATGAAGAATTTAAGTATTATTACATTTTAAAAATTATATACACTGATGAAAACACAAATATCCATGCTAAAATATTTACAAGTTTCAGCGTTTAGATTGGATAATCCCTCTTTCTAGCATTATTTTAATGCTCTAAAATGAGAGTTCCAAGGTAGAGCTCAGAGTTGGGCCCACTTACTATCTCTTCTTGAACACAACAGTTTGCTGTGGACAGGGGCTACAGGACTTTGAAAATGTCAGGGTCTTGATAGACCAGATTTTTTCTTGTAGGTAAAATTCTACCCAAACAAAGGCCATGCTCAAAAGCATATTTATGAACCCAAAGGATATGCAAGAGCAGCTATGCAGGTGAAAGGGACCTTATTTACATATGTCAAATTAAGTCTTCATGTTCCTAAAAGGGGCCAGGAATTGAAGAGGGTTTTAAATAGGTCAGAACAATCTACTCAGCTCTCTACAGCTTCCTCACTGCAGACAAGTCATCCTGTCACAGGCAGCACTCGAGGAAAGGCCAGGAACGCCGCTCCGTGCTGAATAAATTCTCCTGGGTGACCTCTCCATGACAACTTTCTCATTTCCCGTAATGTGAAGACAATTAGTGCTAAATGACGTGTTTATGGAGCAGAGCAGCAAGCTCCGAGGCGAGGTTTCATTGGAAAGTGTTGGGGATGTGAAAACACAACTCTTGGCAAGACAGAATTGTAGTGTCCAGCGCCTTCGCCTAGCGAAGGAGAAAACGAATATTTAAACCCTAGCACTAGCGTGATGCGTGCAATACAGCAATATAGAGTCACCATATTCCCTGGTCCCACAGTTAGTTTCTTAAGCTAGTAATCTTTTCAGCAACACGGCGGTTTGTATTTCTAAATAAAGTATTTCACCTGCTCTTCCAGTCATCATCCATGAAATTAACAGCCATTCCTTGATATGAATGAGATTATCACCAACACTGAAATTAGAGAAACTTTAGGTCTATTTGTAGACTTTAACGGTTAGTGGGAGTGTTGGTTTGAATGAGAATGCCCCCCCATAGGATCACATAGTTGAATGCTTAGTTGTTAAGGAGTGGTTCTGTTTTAAAAGGATCAGGTGGGAGCCTAGCCAGTCTGGATGTTCACCTTCCTAGATATGGATGGAGGGGGGAGGACCTAGGACTTACCACAGGGCAGGGAACCCTGACTGCTCTTTGGACTGGAGAGGGAGGGGGAGAGGAGTGGGGGGAAGGGGAGAGGGGTGGGAGGAGGGGGAGAAGAGTGGGAGGAGGGGGAGGGAAATGGGAGGCTGGGAGGAGGTGGAAATTTGTTTTTTTTTCTTTATTCTCCTTTTATCAATAAAAAAAATTAAAAAAACAAAGGATCAGGAAGTGTGCCCCTTGGAAGTTGGAAGAAGTGTCTCCAATTGGGTGGGCTTTGAGGTGTCAAAAGCCCATGCCAGGCCCAGTCTCTTTCTCTTCTTCTGACTTCTGAATCCAGATGTAGAACGTTCAACTACTTCTTTAATACCATGCCTGCTTGCATGCGGCCATGCTCCCTGCCACGGTTATAATGGCCTAAAACATTTGAAACGTTAAGCAAACCCCAGTTAAATGCTTTCCTTTGTAAGAGTTGCCATAGTCCTGGTGTCTCTTCACAGCAAGAGAACACTGATTAAGACAGCAATTTTCTACCCTCATGGAGGACAGAGTTGACTCAATACATACGCTTTCAGGAAATGTCTGCGCACCCTGTATGGTTTTATTTCCAGGAAATAAGCAGTGAACCCAACCACCAATACCTTCCTTTTTTAGCTTGACTAATAACTACCAGCTTGTAAAAAATGCTTAAGTTAATGTAAACACTAAGTCTTTTACCAATATAGAGGTCAAGGACTTAATGACTATTCTGAAAATTTGTTAGCAGAAAGGGCAGACAAGAGTTTAGTGATGGAGTCAAAACAGGAACAAAGGGAGAAAACTCAGTGAGGAGGAGAAGGGAGTATCTACTGAACATCAACGTTCATCCTATGCCATCACTGAGAATTTTGGAGAGAGCCTTCAGAAGAACTATAGCTGTACCAACCAAATTTTACTTAAAAATGAACAAAACCAAAAAATTGGCAGAAATTTGAATGAAATGAAGAACGGAGGAATGTATGTTGAGGTGAAAGTACATACTTTACTCTTTTACTAAATTTTACTATTATCGCAATGGAAGATATCTCAACACATCCTTGACAAGCCCATCAGTTCCTTCTGCTTTTTATTTTTCTAATCTAAACAAATATGCAAACAATTAGATAAAATTTAATGTTGGCAAATTGTCCACAAGTTACTCAGATTCTCAAATAATCCAACTTTGAACGTCTTGTTTTCCACTAAATTCTCCCAGATTTTCGGTATTTAGCTCAAGTATTTTTATCTCATCGTTTAGAAATGAGGAACAAACATTTCCCACCTTAATTATCTTTATATTAAAATGCATTACTTCTTCATATTAACCAACTATATATACATTTCACAATACTCATCTCTTACTCTGCATTTGAAAATATAATACTAAATAATTTGAGACTCAAGAATGTTCTGGTTAAAATGGAAATTGTGAAATAGTAAATTTCAACAATTATGGGACTTTTTAGATTATTTTACTTATTGTTAACTTTCACATATATAGACGTTCTATGCCAGTATTCACCTCACAATAAAAGATACTTAAACATTTATTTGGGCAATTATCATTCAATATTATTGAGGAGATAGAATTGCTTGACTGGTGCCTCATTTTCCACATGTAATCAGTTATTGGGTTTATTTTTCAGTTTTGTATTATTAATCCTACAAATAACAGACACCAATGCTGTGCATATTTTTCTGAGCAAGAGAAACTGCATTTCCTCACAACAGTAGATCCAAGTGCAATCAGTTCGGCACTCTTAAAGAAGATAGTCATTTCACATTTTCATGACTTAGGTATTTTTCTATCAAAAAAGTTTTGTGTTGTTTTTTTATTTTGTTCGTTTTATCTTGTTCTTCCTATCTGCCTTCACAGGTGGAGCATGGTGCTTGATGTATCCTGGGATTCTGTGAGGGCTTTTGTACCTTTAAAGATGCCGTGCATGACACCATACTTTCCAGGACCATTGTCTTTCTCAGATCTCAGTGACCTCAGATATCAATTTGACAGTGTGTGTATGTTAGACAGAGCTAGTAGAAGAAGAAAAACAAAAATAATATACATTTGTTGAAGAACCTTCATCAGAGATGGAATGATGACTGGACAAGGGAAATAAGGTGCAAAGGAAATCTTTTGTTCTTGAAATCTTCCTCATGACTCTGAATTTCTATTAAACTTACTTCACCTGAGAGCTAGTTATCCCAATATCATAGAGATTTTACCTGGGGCCATGCACGACTGAAGAGCTCAAGTCAGAAAAATGATCATGTTTCTATGATTGACTGGCACTGCCACTACCTGCTAATGAATATTAATTCCTCCTAGAAATAGACCCAAGCTTGAGGAGTCAAGTCATCTATATTTAGTTCTTCGTGACAATCAATAAAGAGCCTTGTCCTAAATGACCACTGGAAATAGCACATGCCTTCAGAGTGTGCCACTCACAGTTTTTTATAAGCCTTTGTTGTGCTTTTCTTTTGGCTTATTTTTGAGATTGAAATTTAATTATATTTTTCCCTTCCCTTTTGTCCCTCCAAAGTCGCCCATATAAAACCTCATTCTCCTTTAAATTCCTGCTATTCTTTCATTAATTAATGCATGCATATGTTTATACACACACACACACACACACACACACACACACAAACTCATTCACATGTATATTTCTAAATATACCCTGCTCACTCCATGTGGAAGTTTGAATGTAACTGACTACCATAATCTTATAGTGGAGGCACTATTAAGAGTTGTGGCTTTGCTGGAGTGGGTGTGGGTTGCTGGATGGAAGTATGTCACAGTGAGAAAGTGATTTGAGGTATTTTTTTTTATGTTCAGAACACCAGCCAGCGACTTAGTTGACTTCCTGTTGTTTGCAAAATATAGGGTTCTCAGTTATTCCTGTATCATCATGTCTGCCTGCATGCTGCTTGCTCCCTGTCACGATGATAATGGATAGAACCTCTGAAACTGTAAATGAGCCACCTCAGTTAAATGTTTTCCTTATAAGAGTTGCTGTGGCCATGGTGTCTCTACATAACAATAGAAACCCTAACTAAGATACTCCCTACAATGTTACTTGTATACATTTTTCAGAACTGACCATTAGGCATTGGGCAATCAACTTGTGTGCTCTTCTCTATGGAAGATCAACTCTCCCATTCCCAGCTTTCCTCAGTAGCCTATATTTCCTTGTGTTAGGGTTGAAGTCTCACAGGCTTTTCCCCATCCACTTTGGCTCATACAATAGTATCGATCTTGTGAGACTCACATTAGGGCAGTCATGATGGTGAGACTCTATGTATGTAGCTTCTGGAAACACCATCTCACAGCAAACTCCTTCATCCTCTGGCTCTTCTCACCCTCTTTCCTGCAATGTTCCTGTGCTTTAGGTGTGGGAGTGTTTTGTAGATGTTTCAGGTGGGACTGGGCTCCACTACTCTGCATTGTCGTTGGCTGTGGTTTTCTGTAGTGTTCTCCATCTATTGCAAAGAAAAGTTTCATCGGTAAAGGGTAAAGACTACATTTGTGTGTATAGGAGGTTAGCTAGGTTTCCAGCACCAGACATTGTTTCCATCTTCTACAGTGGGTCTTAAGGTCAATTAGAAAGCTGTTGGTACTCTCCAATGTATGTCTACTTTATTAAAGAATTTGTTGGGCTCTGTATGACTTAAACCATTTAGAGTTCGTAATGAGGTGATCCAAGATCTAGTAATTTTTCTGAAGAGGGGTAACATTATTTCGATCACTTTTAAAGGAATAATAGCCTGTTATGCTGTTAGTTCTATATTTAATCAATCTATCACAGTTGGAAGCATATTCTTCTCTTTTGAAAATAGAGTCTTCTCTACTGAAGTACATCCCGACCACAGTTCCCCCTCCCTCCACATCTCCTAGCTCCTCTACATCTTCTATATCCCCCAAATCCACTTCTCTCCAGAAAAAAGCAGACCTCTAAGAGATGACAGCCAAACAGGACAAAACAAGACACAGTAAAAAAAAATGACAGGCTGGGGGAGCCCTCATATTGAAGCTGGACAATGTAAGCCAATAGAAGCTTCCACTGTTAGGAGCCTCACAAAAACACCAAGCTAGTGTCCTGATACTATTTTGCTAATTTTTTATTGTTAAGCGGGGCTCAAAAGTCTATGAAGAATTGATGCTTATTATCAGTAATTCATTAATAATGTATTAATTATAATTGGCAAAGCAGAAAGGAAGAAAAAGAAGCTGTTATATATTAGTATTTAGAAATACATATTAAAACTTATAATAGCATAAAATTGTCAGCTCAAATAAAAAAGACCATATATCATTATTATCTAGAGTTTTAGTTAACCAATACATTTAATTAACTGGCTTATTTTAACTGTGAACAATTTAGAACGTTGGTTCCTTTGCAGCTACAGATATATAAAGGAATGAAGACTAGTTCTTTGGTATACAGGAGAGCTTGGGCAATTGTCTTTTCATTCTTTATATTTTTGATGTCTCAGACCTTATCTGTGGGCTTGACGACATCCTTCCTTTAAATTATTAACATAAATAGCCGCTTGCATTTTTTGATACCCCCCAGAGATAAACATATGACAGTGTGTACACAGACTTTTTATTGCAAATCTGTGACACTTCAGTGCCCATCACTGAGAAATTTACCCCGAGTAGTAAATTTTTAGTCAGATCAACTCGTGTTACATGGGAAAATGAACTATGAACAAGTGCAAGTGATATTTGGCATTTAATAAAAATTTCAGTGATATTTGGCATAGAAATACATGGATGCATTTCACTGAAATTGCTTGATGTTAAGGCAATAGAGTGTTTTCAATTTTATAGAGAAATAATGATAATATTCAACTATGACTTTCAGATAGATTGCTAAATATAAAAACTGCAGACTATGTGCTTTCTTGTGTGTTTTCATGAGTGTATGATCATGTAGGAAATCACATACCTTAGTAGAAGAAACAGTTATAGATATATAATTCATTTTAATAACTGATAACTAATATTAAACAATTATTATTACCAGATATAAACATCAAATATAGCAGAGACTATAAAAATCTCTCCAAAGAATTTTAAAAATTGGAATTTTCAGATCATGTATTCTTTAACATCTCAAATTAGAACTATTAAAAATGTTTAAAAGACAAGCACATAAATACAAAGACTAATTGGGGGATAACTATGTTTTAATAAATCTTTATCAAATTAGTTGGCAGGTTAGATATGGTCTTGTTACAGTAATTTTTGCATGCTTGATCTACAGCAAAAAGAAACAATTATATGTTAAGTTAAAATAGGCCCTCAATCATAAATTTATTGAGAATGAAAGACCTTAATTCATTTTGATCTTTCAACTCATTGGGTATGTAATAGAAGAGTTATAGTAAACCAGAGTGTTTATATTTGATGAGGTATTAGAGTTTTTGGTGTTGATATTATATATTTCTCTTATAAAATACAATCTATTGTATTTTATTATTGACTCTACTAAAGAGTCAATATTCATGCAGTTCATATAAAAATACACATAAGGGATTATTCACATAATCATATGAACAAATTGCTAATTACTATAGAGCTTTAAACATATATTATAAACTAACACTAAGTTATTGATTATATTTCTATGACTCATATAGCATGTATATTAAGTGTGAGCATGTTCTTTAAGGGTACTATTGCATTATGTACAAGTGACTTCCAGGCACAACCAAAACTACTACATGAGCAGAGTCGCCTTGGTGTTTGAAGAACACTTAGAACTGTCTTTCCTTAGCTATTAGGATAGTGATATTTCAGCTAAAAATTTTTTTGTGATAATGTTTTGTTTGTTTCTCATAGAGAAAGAACACTGTCTACAATGATGTCATGTGCTAAAACATGCTTATGTAAATATAAACTATATATATATATATTTAATATAATCTACTTAACATTAAAGAACATTATTACATTGTACATGGTAAAACATTTTATGACAACCAGCTGTGAATTTTTAAGCTTACTCTAAAGCAGTTCTTACTGTTTAGTTTTTACACTTCTATCTGTCTACTATGGAATTCTTAAAATTTAAACTATTAAGTGCCTGTTGGATATAACATTGGTTTTGTGCAAAAAATAAGAGTATTTTAAAATATAATTAAGATAAAACCTGTGAAAATGATTTTTAAAAAGTAACAGTTTAAAATAAAAATATAAAATTTTGCAAGTACATGTTCTAAATCTTATTATTAAAATAAATTTTGTATTGTATTACTATCATATAGAATTCACAAATTCACAATTCTGCCTGATGGTATATTCCTTTAAAACAAAAGTGAAAATCCGCGTAAATACAATTAAGCTATGTCATTTTTGTGGATAAAATTATCACAATAAATCAGTTATTTTATACAAACAGCATACAAAAGAATAAATTATTAGATTTCTTTAAACAAATAAATATTTAGGATCATCTCTGATACAAACTAGGCACTAAGTATTGTAATCCCCAAGGTAACCAAAATACAAAAGTCAAATAATGTCAGTTAAGGATTAAGTTTAGTTCTCCGGGTAAAGATTTAAAATTTGTTTATATTATTCTAAAATATAAAATATAAATTGAATTTGTATTAGGTTATGATATCTAGTAGATATAAAATGTAAATTACGGATGGTATATTTTATACCTTTACTATATATTCACACATACTGATTTTTTTCCATAATTTGAGACTCCTTCAAACATATCAGTTTATTACCATTGTCTTGGATACACCCCAAAACTTTATGGTGATATCATATTACTGAAAACACTACATATTTGAGTAGCATGATATGGAGAAACCATGCTGGTAGCAGTTTGGAAGCCTCATTCCGACTGTGTAGCATTCAGAGCACTGCTAAGTCCTAGTCATGTGACCCCAAAGGATGGAAGCAATCAACCGTCTCATGTAGATGTCAATCGTCAGAACTATAATACCTATTGGCCAAGCAATTTATACTAGCATTAATTTATGGGACTTCCCAACAACTTTCTTATTAGATCTGGGTTTACAAGATCAATCCCTTATCTGAAACCCTTGACTGGACCCCAAGCTCACATCGGACAGTGTAACAGTTTTTCAGGGATAAACTACTGTTATCATTCTGTTAAATAAACACAGTAATGAACTGAGCCCCTTATGTTACTATCTTCAGACCCACTGTTTAATGAATCTCTCAATCTTTTCTGATAAACTTTTCTCAGTATATGGCATTTAATACAGAAACCCACAAATGGAAAACCTGCAGAGACTGAATCAGGATTAATGGGCCATGCCAGGGAAAGAGTACTTTCCAGAAATAGCGGAGCTGCTGTGCGTATGAACTGATAGCAGCTGTGGTTTACATGCACAAGATCTGCACAATCACAGGTGGTGGTGATGCATGCCCTTAACCCCAGCACCAGGAGGCAGAGGCAGGTGGATCTCTATGAGTTGGAAGCCAGCTTGATCTACGAGAGCTAGTTCCAGGACAACCAAACTTTACGCGTGGATGGGAAAGTAACACATAAAGTTGCTGGAAATTAATGGCATGGAACGGAAAGTAGGTTTTCTTCGGCGATGCAACCCCTCAGATGCTCAGTCCTACATCATGCACATACAAGCATCACTTGACTCGGGGATTTAACAAACACCACATGATGTTGGGTAGGAAAAGATGTGTGTGGGAAAATGGATGAGAGGAAATGGTGGAGGATTTGATTAAATTACTTTATATGAATGCATAAAATTCTCAAACAATAAATTATGTATATATATATATTTTCTTTACTTAAATAAGTGATTATTTCATATTGGCAGTGAATATTATGTTAGTATCTTTATTTATATTTTTATTTTAATAACACATCAGTTTCATTTATTTTCACAAAATTTTGCTAAAGTTAATATACTACCTTTCTTTTACTATATGTGCAAATTTGAGGACCCACATCGATACTTGGATTTCAAATCTAATTCTGAAGCCATGTCATTTTCTGCTCTTTCTCATTAAGTACTATTGATCTTTATATAGATATTCAAGGGCAAAGGAGTAGCTAGAAAATTGAGTTGTTTAATAATGCTTTTTCAAGGCTACATTGTTATATTGAAAACTTAATTATAAACAACACAGGTTATACTCCACAGTGACAATTCTGCTCACCATCTCATCATTCAAACAGATTGAAACAAATAAAGACTGTGTAGCTTGTTCTCTTTAATTTCAAAAAGTAGCATTATTTTCAACTGTCACATTGGGCTTCTTGTAACTTTCTTATAGTGTTCTTTCCTTCCCCCTGGGCTCTTTGTCAAGCTTTTCTTTTGATTAGACAGGTGTTTTCCCCCCATAATGTTTTGAAAAATAAGAAATCTAAGTTCAATGAAAGAATCTCCACTTATCAATTCTTCATGCCGAGAATTGTGTTGTTCATTTCATTTTGCTCTTTGAAAAAGGTCCTTTGTGCAAATCTTTCAAACATACAGTTTCATCTACCCTTTCTCCCCTCCTTCCTTCACTCAAAATAAAGTGGTGAGCAATTAAGCCAGGTTGCTATATTTGGGGCATCTAAGCTTCACAAGTTGATGGCATAATGGTTTTAATAACTACCTTAAACGTAGCATGTGACAAGCTGACACCTGAGTGCTGCGTCCTGCAATTTTGTTTCCTAGCATGCCATTGTTACACTACAAGATCAGCAACGCGATCAGAGCGAGCATTACATGTTTTCTCTAGTTATGAGTTATATCGGATATGGGCATTTCATATACCCAGGTAAAATTGTTCCAGGTAAAATGCATTCTAATTGAATGTGAATTACTTAGAAAGATCACAGATAGTATTTGTGATAAGCTTATCCACACCTCGGTGCCATTGTTATTGAGAATAAAACTCATCAGCGTATCGTTTGTTTCATAACATTTACTAGTTCGATAACATTTCATGAAAAATAAAAAATGGAAACGGATTTTATATTAAGATAAAAATATAGTAATTTTAATATTGATTTCAATTTTAGGTACAAATAATCCTACAAATTATTTAAATGTCTTCTTTCAAAAAATTACTGTTAACGATATGGTAGAACTTAGTTGTTTGATGGGTCAGGAGACTGCGCAGTCTTAATAGCTTTAAAAATACCAATTGGCTTAGGAATATAATCGTGCAGATGGAATGTGGCATTTGGTAATATTCCTAATGCTGTTGGTTTTATTATTACACCTAAAAACTTTATCCCGCTTGGAAAAAAAAACCTTGCTCATCATTTCTGTTCTAGATGATTCCTTAGTTGTCACTATCAAACCAATACAAAGTGTTCTCCTGTATGACTTCCTCTGTATGGCGATTTCAGTTTCTGGTCCAGAGCCAAATTTTCCTGGGCAGTCTTTAGGTTCCTTCATAGCAACCCATTGTTCATCCAAGTGTCTGAGCTAGCAGTCATGTGACTAGCAGATAAACTTTGAAATGCAGCAACTTAGAAGAACATTAGCTTCTCCCAATCCACCCAGTCATAATGTCGTCAAAGAGCAGAAGAAACCTATAAGAGAGATTCCCCTGTTTAGCTAGCTCCACCTACCTTACACTCTCCTCAGATGTATTTGAAAAATGTTTTACTTAATACTTTCTTTTGTTGTCAAGCTATAAAAAATTCAGGAGACCATTTCCACATTATATCATGGTGCTTAAGATAATCTGAATTCACGTTCTCGAGCTAGACTGTGACCGCTCACACTGAAATACAGAATAAACTGTCTCCTAACAGCTTCAGGGGGCATAGTTTAGGTTGAACAGCCCTCATTCCAAATCATTCTGAGACCAACTTCAGAGAGTGTTGGAGCGTAAAAGTGATCGTTTCAGTTATATCTATGCATAAGTGGCTTACACCCTGTGCACTATACATGTGTTTTTATTAGAAAAATAAAGTGACAACTACAGAATAAAAAGCCATACAAGAACAGACTGTGTGTGTGTGTGTGTGTGTGTGTGTGTGTGTGAGAGAGAGAGAGAGAGAGAGAGAGAGAGAGAGAGAGAGAGAGAGAGAGAGAGAGAGAGAAGGTTTCTCCATAGCTTTGAAGCCCGGGCTGGAAATAGCTCTTGTAGATGAGGCTAGCCTCAAACTCCCAGAGATCCACCTGCTTCTGCCTCCCTAGTGGGATTAAAACCTGTGCAACCATCAGTTGGCAAGAACAGACCCTTCTAAGCCAGGTGAACACTTGGTCCTTTCATAAGGTGAAGAGGGCAGGAAAATGCCCTCTTCTGGAGTCATCAGCATCGTGGATCTAAAACCACGTTAGTTTTGGACTTCTCTAATCAGGAACAGTGATGAGTTAAAGTGGTATCACCTCAAACCAGCGTATTTGCTGTACTCATTTACAGCTGAAGGAAAATGTAGATTTTCAGATGCTCCAAGTCCGTGAAAGATGGCGTTCATGGGCAGTTCTTGTGTATCAGCACTCACCCTTGAGTGGTGTTGATTAATTTTAATTATACTTCCATGGCAATATCGTGGGAACAAATGCTGTGAGTGAAAATGTGGTTACAACAGTTAGAAAATGATTGTCAGCCAGGGACTTGAGGTTATTTAAATATGTTATTGGATTTCATTAGTACTTCATTATATTAATTGCTCCTAAGGACACTTAAAATAATCAGAGAGTACTCAGACTCAGAATTCTCTTTCAATTTTTAAAAATAAATTGCTATTAATTTATGCAAATTCACATTTCAAATATTTATATTATGTGACCGGTCAATAATTACATTTGTTGATCTAAATAAATAACTAGTTAAGGAGAAGGTAAGGAAAAGAAATGGTCACTTAACCTAGCTTGAGAGTCTTTAGTCACTGAGCTGGAAACCTAAATTAGCTACCCAGTAAATATATTGTCCCAAAGTTCTATTAAGTCAGATAGAATAAAAATATTCGCATGCAGATTCATTTTCCGTGTGTGTGTGTGTGTGTGTGTGTATGCAAAATACAAATATGAAAGCAATGATACTAAAGTTAGGCAGGGAGATCAGGGTAATCAATATGTCATAAAAACCTTTCTCTCCAGTGACTTGATTTTTGTAAAAATAAAAATTTTAATAGGGCCTACATTAGTGTCTAATTCAAGTTTTTCCACTGTGGATGACAGTCTGTAGTCACCTGTTTTCTGAACATTTCTATACATTTTTGCTCCTACAATGTAAAATCGGATGGATCATATTGAAACAGATATTTGTTACATATGGTTAGCTAAAAACTGAAAACAAACTTCACTTCTTTTTTTTTCACAGAAAATTCGGTAACAATATTTGCCTCAAGAGAGAAAAATTTACAGTAAAACAAAATATGTTCCCAAAGAAAGAGAAAATTGGGGTAACTTTGAAACTTTCTTCTGGTCTATAGTTTTCGCATCCATTTGCAAGTTCAGGGAAGACATGGACTGCTTCATCTGGGAGCATGGGTACCTCCCAAGGCCATACTAGCACAGCTCCAGTAAGGGAAAGCAAAGGCTAGAACCTACCTAGACCGCCCTCTAAAAATGATTAAGGAACAGCTATAGAACTAGTGCTGTGTGTCTGAGCAGATACCGGCGTTTTGTTTCAGAATTGGGTCCGTGTCTCTCTCCCAGAGAGAAACATGAACAAAGGGAGCACAGGGGCTGCCCTGACAACAGCTGATGGGGGTAGAACAGAGCTGCCTACTCATGACAGTCTCAGCTGCTCAGTTGCCTGCTCTCTGTATTCCCTGACCACCAAATGCACTGTGAACCCTTGTGACCTTCGCAAAGGACAGTAGAGCTAGGACTCTGGCTGTGGAATAAAGCAAGGAAGGCATCTGTTCTCTAACACAAAGCAGACAAACTAATCAAATCAGCAAACGTTGTCTTTGGTCCCAGTTCAGTCACTGCAGGCAGCTCCTGCATCACACGCCTTGCCCCAGAGTTGCCTTGATTACCATAAACTTAAACCTCTTACTTTCCCATTTTTATTCACTTTTATTTGACTCAATCTCACCAATCTGTGATTAAACATTGTTTGTCCAGAAAAATTATAGGTGAGAATAGAAACAATAAATAGAAATCCAGTGATTCCCTCTCCTTTATTTGACAAAACAATCAGGAAAATTGACCCGTGTCAACACGACACACAAACACATTCTCCCCTTATTCCTTATCAGCAAGACCACAAATCAATATCTATATCACAATACATAATCTAAATAACTTTAAGTGGTCTATATTCTTTAAAAAAATCAAACATTACAACAGTCTGTACGCAGTCAATTTAAGTGCTCAAAATATTCCTGAAATATTCAATGGTTCCTGTAAAATCAAGACTAAGTTAATTTTCTTATTCCGAGAATAAAGAGTTAGGGCACATTTATATTAAAACCAAAGCAAAGCACAGGTCAAGCAGTGTAAATCTTAGTGTAGGACTTTGGGATCTGATCTCTGGGTTCCTAAGGGCTAGAGCAGCTCCACCATTCTGGCCTGACATCTGCTGCACAGGTAGGGAAGCTCAGGCAAGCTCTATTCCATAGCTGTTACTGTCCTTCCTTGTCATGATACTGGTGTTTCCATAAATGCTGAAGTCTCCGCTGCAATTGTAACGAACCCTCATCAATAGCATTTCCTTAGCTCTTGTCAGGGACTCTTTCCCTACCTCATGATACTAACCTCCGACTCACTCCATGATCCCTTCAACCGTGAGTCTTCTATCACAACTAAGGCCATACCTTCAGCAATGGCCTCTCCTAGTCTCTCACACTACCTAGTATTAGCTGCTCTCCCTGGCCCCCTCATTCTTTCAGAATCAGTACCTCCTAGTACTTCCCAGAATTCTCTTACACATGACTAAAGTTTACCTGCCAGCTCGAGGTACAATCTCGGGTGGCTCTGGACCAACCATAGCTAACCCTGAGGAAATACCTCCAAGAGGATCTCTGCCTCAGTGATGGTGTTTTTCTTAATAATCCCAGTTGATCAGAACCATATATTCTTAATACAAAATATCATGCAAATGTCCGCGGAAGTCTTCATCCTAAAACTTCAGGAGCCAGGCCTCCAGTACTTGCATCGCTTTCAACACTCGTATCTTGCAGGTTCCTACAGTACAACCCACGGAGCTCTGAGCACTCAACACCTTTCCTACCACCAAGTTCAATCCTCCCTGAAACATATGCTCAAGCTTGTCGCAGCAGCACCGCAGTCCAGGTAGGAATTCCTGTCATTGCTACTACTGTTTCTATTGTTGTGATTAAGACGATGATCAAAAGCAACTTGGAAGAACAGCTTTATTTCAGCTACCACTCTCAGGTCGCACTCAATGCTGGGCGACATCAGGGCAGAAACTCAAGGCAGGAGCCGTGGATGGATATCAGTAACCGGCTTGGACCTTCTGACTTGCTCATTTTGCTATTAATTTTTACATCATAGGACCACTAATCTAATTGTAGCACTGCCCACATTGGACTGCAGCCTCCCACGTCAATCATTATTGAAGACAGTAGTCCCCAGACATGCCTAAAGACCAGTCTTATGGACACATTTTCTCAATTAGTTTTCCTTTTTAAAAAATAACTATTTAGTTGCGTATTGACCAAAAGTTGACATGTGGTTTATTTAAGCATAAAAGTTCGTGTTGGAAGGAAAAATAAAGAGATAAAATGTGTAAAGGAATATCTATAGGATAAACCACCCAAATAAACATATTTTGCAAAAATTATTTAACAAATAAAAACTAATAGAATATTTAAATACAGGCAAAACTTTTGATTAAGAAGGAATAAACTAAAATATCGGTCTTATTTTATTCTTAATGGTTGTACAAGTCTCTTTTCATATGTTTTGTTGCTGTTGTTAATTTTTAAAGCAGGTTGTCACCTTTGAATATGGGAAGAAATGAATTTAGTAATTATTCAGGATTGGGTATAGGAGACCTGGTGTGGGATATATAGAGGAAATCAAGGATGCTAAGATGATACATTGTGAGCAGCTTCATCCACATGAACATCCATTATACAAACTGAGTTATTAAAGGGCAATAATCTTTCCTAATAAATTACCATAGATAGCCGTGATTTCTTAGATGATACTTCAATGGGTTCTGCTGGTTATTCTATGAATGGTGAAGGAAGGATGTAATTATGACAGTTTGGGTCAAAAAAGAACTATTAGGTGTCTTTCTACAACAAGAATTACTCAAGGAATGAATAAAAAATTGCAAAGTGAACAAGAACAGGGACTCAACACTTTCTGCCAATGAGCTGGAATCATCATTAGGTCAAGGAAATTCTCTGTTCTTCCCTGCACCCAAGTCACAATGAAAGGAGCTCTGGCTATCCCTGACTGCAACTGAGACTTATCATCACATATTACAATATAAACTCAGTATGAAATGCACGTTTCAAGGATTAGTTTCTTCTGTGGACCATATTGTAAGTAGTTGGATGTGCGAGAAAGCTGGATCTCTCCTGCTGGGCATTCACCATAATTTCATAATGTTCACCACTAGCAAAACTGCACAACCGTAAGATTACAATTTCTAACTGAAAAATATTCAAGTCAAGATACAAGTTCACTAAAATTGGACCTTCAATAAATATATGAAAACAATTGAAATAATTAAAATTTTCTAGCTAATTTTCAAGTTACTTCTATTTTTTTATGACAAGAGAAAGTATTTCATCCAACTCTGCTCTTTTCAAAAGATGAATAATTATTCTGGCAAAGGGATGACTACCCACTCCAAACACTCTGAAGTCATGGATTTTCCACTGAGATCTTTGAAATAGATATATTTTTTGTCTATTTTATTTTTTTGTGAAATAAGGTTTCTTTGGCTGTCCTGCGACTGGCTTTTTTGACAATGCCAGTCTAAAATTCAGAGATCTGTCTGCCTCTGCCTCTCAAGTACTGGGATTAAAGGTGTGTACCATCACACTTTTTTGTTTGTATAAAAGTGATTTAAAAAATTCTGGCTTTAAGTTTTATGCACTCACTCAACAAGAAGCAAGAATTATTATTGATATTATATTTTAAATTCAGCATTTCTTCCTTTCTTTTCCTCCTCACAAACCCTGCCATATACCTCTCATCCCTCTCCTTCAAACTTCAAATTTGTGGACTTTTTTTTCTGATTGTTAGTGTATGCATATGTATATATCTATATACATACATGCCATGAGCTTTTTAATAGATAAAAACCAAGAACAAAGCTTCAAAATGTATCCCATATCTATTTTTCCTGGCCAAGTCCCAGTCTAAGATGGATTTCTACATTTTTTCTTGACATTCTTTTTGTTGTACTGCCAGATTTAGTATTTGTTTCTCAAAAAAAAAAAAAAAAGAAACTTCACAGAATCTTTTAAGTCCATACAGCACATTTCTTTAAGGCTCTGTTTAGTGCAAAACATCAAGTATATTCCTGTATGTTTCCTCTTTTATGCATGCATTTATTTGCTTGTTTGTAAACTGTTTTCTTTTCAGAGGAAAAGTGAGCTCCCTAAGATTATCAGCTCGATCGATCTTCTCCCTCCACTTCATTTCCAGTGACATCTAGGAAAGTGCACAATGCAGAGGTGATTAATCAGTATTTGCCGGAAAATGAATGATCTTCGTCTTGTCACTTTCGTAAACACCATCAATAACTGTGATGAAGTGTAATAATATTTTCAGGAAATTCTCCTGGAAACTTGAGCCTTAGAACTTTTGCCATTTGTGACTAAATCATAAAACACTAACGGCCAGTCAAGCATCGAGTTTACCCTCACATATGACAATTCAATTCCTCCACTCATATTTTTCATATTAATATTAGTATAGATACTTAGTATGAATTTATTTCACAACACAGATTTCTACTAAGCCCTTTTAGGTACCAGGAACTCAAGCTTTGTTGAAAATTATGCTTTAAAAATATTGCAAAAGAAGGTTTCTAAAAATAGATAAAAGAAACATTTCTTATTAAAACTGTTTTTCATAATTTTGAAGAAGAAAAGTGCTTGTTCAAGCATCACGAAAAACTGCTCAGAAGTTTGTAATAATTGGACATTCAAATTGAAGGCCATTTTTACTCTAAATTAGATGCGTGGGACCCAGAAATATCAGCTTCCTTTCTGCAACTTTATAGTCGGCAAATATCCGTGTAGAACAGACCATGTGCTCCTCCTCCAAGCTATGGCTTTCCTCCAGAATTATTTTCCCTGTACTGGGCTCTATTTCTAAAAGTTTGGAACCACTACATTCTTAGTTCTTATGGAGATTTCTTATTATGGTTTCCAAACTGCATAAATAACATGCCTTCCTTCAGATAATCAAAATCATGTAAAATTCCTAAAGATTTTTAATTTTTAATGAACTGTGCAAGGTAGGTATTTCAAGAACTATTACATATAACGATTAACAAAACTACAAGATACTTTTAAAAGAATATTAAGGAAATCATGCATTTTAAATTTTACCATGATTGCATATGGATGAGATTATTTATAATCAATCATGAAAATAAAATAAAGTACAAATTCTAACTACTACCTCTAAAATGATAACTTCACAAACTATAAGTCAGCCAGGTTAGATAGATCCAGAGATTTTAATTTTGCATATATCTAATTTATTTTTAAAAGAAAATATAAATAAGTAAAAGTTGGTTTTATAAAGAAACAAAGAAGGAGCAATCACTCTCTTCCTTCCTGCTGTGAGGTCATTGATTGTCAGTAGCATCTTGTGTTTCAGGATATCCTGATATCAGAGACCTCCCAAACACAGACAGCTCCAGGCTCTTCCTTCTTCGGATTTTATTCATCTATTTCCATGGTTGCAGATCATCTCCTTCAATACCTCTGCGTCAAATAAGGCAAACTATGTCCTTTAGAATAGAGACATTTACCCAGAATCACTGCTTTCAATCACAGCTGGAAAGTACGAAATCCTCCAAGCGCTTTTCAGAGATGAAAAATCAGTATCGTGCAACAGGCGTGACCTTCACAAACCGCGGAGGTGGACCTTGGCTTTGGAAAGGTTTCAGACCGGAAAGAGCGAGTTCCGCTACAAATGGAGAAAAATCACCTAATTCAAAGATCTTGAGAAGGATGAAAAGGGCCCTTTTCACTGCCTCATGCCAAACCATTAAAACAAAGAAAAGTTTAAGAGGTTCCTTTTTGATTTTCTTCTATGATCATTAAAAAAGAATACCCTTCCCTTGGCGCTAGACACAAAGTCACAATTTTTAAGTGCATCAATTCATGAAACACATTGCATTCTGAAGTGTTTGTTTCCTGCTTTCGCTATTCATCTCTTTCCCTATTCCTTGCTAAATGGTTAGATCTATCATCAGTTACTTGGTTTTCCGGTTTCATTACTATTTGTATCTTATTCTTTCTCTCCTACTCTCTTTGTGGATTTAGGAAAATTTCAACTGAAAGAGAGAACAGTGACAGTTAATCACCACAGTATCCATGTACATTAACGAACCCACACAGCAGGGAGAGGATGGTTATCAGTTAAAGAGAGACCCGATAAGGTAGGAATATCCAAGGAAACACTGAAAGTTCGTTTAGTATTATTCTATAGAGCAGTTGTTTTCCAACCCTGTCTTCACTCACAATACAACACTAATGACATTTTACGATAAACTCACAAGTTACAGCTCTACGTAAATGTAGTCAAATCATGTAGGTGTGTCAACATACTTGTGGCGTAATTAAGGAGGTCCGCGAGAACTAGTAATAAAGGATCTCGAGTGTTTGTTAGGGGAAGACTCACAATAAGAAAGCCTCTGCTTTCCTCTGCTCTGTGGGCGCTGGTAGCTGAGAACCGAACTCTGACCACCAAACAAGGGAAAGGGGAAAAAAGTGACAAGACAAGCATGCTTCCTGTCTGTGCATCTAGTACCTCGAACCACGCCCTAATGGGCGGATATCCAAGAGGCTATTGGCTGAATGGATTCCCACAACAATAATTAGCTACCTGAGTGACCCAGCTGAAGATTCTCGTGAGACAGTACTTTACATACACCTTACAGGATATAAAAACAACTGAGAAAGGGGATGATATATACTGGAAATTTGTGGAGAAATCAGAGCGCTCACCCACTACTGAATGGAGTGTGAAACGGGACAATCATTCCCAATAGAAACTTGTCATTTCCTCAAAAATATAACCATAGCAACTACACAGCCCTCCGGTTCTGCTTTTCATAAACCAAAGACTGAAAACTCCTCTGCACTAAGGTTTGTGCACACATTTGTAAATACTGTTCCACACCGGACCAGTACACACTAGAAACAACACACACTGGGAAGTGAATAAAAAAACTGTGAGTCTAAATGCTATCACTCAACTGAAGAAGGTTAGATATATTAATTCATTCTACACCAGGTATAAGCTTTGGAAATATGTCTAGTGAAGAAAAAAATACACAAAATACAACCTATTATATTATTTAATTTATGCTAATATTTTCACAATAGACAAATCTTTAGGTCTGTGTTTGTCAAGGCCTGAATGGCAGAGGGGGGAATTACTACAAGTGGCTATGGGTTGTTTGGGTGAGTGGAGAATGATTATGTTCAAAAATTAATTCTGAATTAATTACTGAAGAATGTATGTGTCTGAATATTATATTTACATGTCAAGAAGATGCTAAAGATAAATAAAAAACATATCTTGAGATAAAATACCTTATATTTATGTTGATAAAAAGAAATGGAAAATAGCAAAATCCAAGAATTCAGCCTCTAAGATATTCTTCCATTGCTTTTGTACACATTGGCACCATTGAGTACCATCAACACATTTAAAAAGGACATTTAGCTTTCTTAAACCTAACAATAAAGGTGATAAGATGTGAGTCTTCCTAGGTTTTCCTGTACGGTAAACACAAGATATTCCTCTGTCTTTTGCTTGGTTAAATGACTGTCTTCGTAGTACTTTTCCCTTATCTCTGCCCACTGCTCAGCTGTGGAGAAACCTGCACTCTAAAGACCTGCAGGGTGGCTGTGTGTACCCAGGGCCTCAGTCCCAGTACTAACTCTAAGTTCTGAATTGCTCTGACTTGACAGATCTTGGCCATGAACTCTGTCTGACCTAGTTCTTTTGTCAGATGAAAACTCAGCACTGCTGATACGATGATGGTCGCCAGCTGTGCTCATGATCGATGAAGCAACAGATCAGGATTGAACTCCTGAACCTGTCCACCAAAACTGTGTGACACAGCACATGTTCATATTCAGTGACACTGTATGCATCAGTAGGTCCCTGAGTATTCTTTGTCCCTGGGGTTTTAGTCCCACCGTGAAGAATACATGACACTTTCATTTCTAGTGCATTGAAAATTTCTCTGTCTACATAATTTGGATCCAAGAAGTTTTTACTGATTGTTGGGGCCTTGAGCCCAATATCACTATCTTCACAGTCATTTTTATTATCCTCTGTTGTAGAGCAGTTTCATCCCAGATCTTCCATTTTGGAGGAAAACTTAAGAAATGGGATTTAAAATATAAGTGAAACAACAGTGTTTCCAGGAAGGTAAAGAAGAGAATGTTCTTAGTGGAGGTATACATTCCATTCTTCAGGGAAGCTCCTACTACAAGAAGCAAACAAATCAAAATAGCTCCAGGAAGTTCCGGAAACTGACCGGATTCACGGATCCTCTTTGACCCTTAAGCCTCGTTTCATGAAATGAGTTCTTAAAGATTATGAATGATATCCTGTTTGATAACTTTAGTTAGAAAGCTGTGTTAGTATCAATGCGAGGATACGCCACAATAGGGAACTGCATCTCTAATCTACTATTTCATCCTCTGGAGGGACTGCTCTTTGGGTTATTGGCTTCTTTTGCTCTCATCTCTCACCAGAAATAATAATGTTAAGAAACAGAAATAAAATAAAAGCAAAAAGACTCAATCTCTCTCTCTGTCTCTCTCTCTGTCTCTCTCTCTCTCTCTCTCTCTCTCTCTCTCTCTCTCCCTCCCTCCCTCCCTCCCTCTCTGTCTCTCTCTGTCTCTATGTCTGTCTGTCTGTCTCTCTCTCTTTCGACTGCTAACTTCTACTAGCCACCAGTATTTTATCACACTGAGACATCTGTTATACTTATGCTACATTTTCAGTTAATTCATTTAGTTCCAGAAATAGAGCATTTTTTTTAACCTGAGCTACCATATTTCCTTTTTGAGACATCATGAATAAATGTGTTCCTAGACACTGTCGGTGTCTAGATCCTGTAGAACAGAGTGCACAGGTTCTCACAGTCTGATGCCAGAACTGATGTCCTACAATGCTGACTCATATTTTGAACCAAAGTGTTCTTTCTTCAAAGGAACAGGCAAGGGCCTTGCAAAGAGAAGTCATTTAGAAAATGTGTGGTTAGACCTTAGAAATTGGACGGAGCACTGGCTTAGGTACAGGAAATGAATGGAGGACAGGACGTCTAAGCTGAAAGCAAACAGAGGTGCTGTAAAGGTTTTGGACAAAATCACGATCTGAATCAGAAATTGAAACGTGCTACATCCAACAAATGACAAAGTGTTCTTCACTTTGTTCTTTCTGCTGATAATTTTCTGATTGTGCTTTTGTGTACATGATTAAAAGGAGGTAATAAAGATACTGAAATATATAAAATCATTTTAAGATATGCAAAGAGTTGGGAGATGAGAACAAATATCAAAATATATTATAGGAAAAAGTAATAAAAATATAACAAATTAAAACTTGAAATATACACTCTATTATTGTCTTTTCAGAATCATTTTTATTTATGCATGTATCCAGTGTCTGTGTAAGTATATATATGTGTGTGTACAGGAACATAGGTGTGTAGAGGGAAAGAATCACTTGGGGTGTCATAAATGCAGTACATCCTCTTTGAGCAGGATTTCACTCCCCTGAAGTTCAACAATTGGGCTTGGCTGATCAGTGAGTCCTATGGTTCCCCTGTGGCCTGGAATTATCATCAAACCATGCGACTATCATTTTTCTATAAATTTTGGAAATAGAACTCAGATTCTCAGATTTTCAAAGAAAGCACTTTACCAGTTAAGATAGTATTTCATTTTGATGTCATTGAAATTGAGTATATATATATATATATATATATATATATATATATATATATATATATATATATATTATACTACTTTAACTTAATAAGGTATGCTTCAAAGTCTGTGACCTTCTATATGAAGTTGAAAATTGTTCTTTCAAGATTGTGAAGTATTATGTTGGTATTTTTATGAGGAATATATTGAATGCTTAGATTGCTTTTGGTAGGATGGTCATTTTTAATTTTTACTATATTAATCCCACTGACCCATAAGGATGGGATACCCTTCCACCTTTTGATACCGTCTTCAGTTTCTTTTTCTTCATTTAATGTATTGCAGTATTATCTTACAATTTTTTCATTTGAGAGGTTAGTTACCCCAAGACACCTTTAATTTTAGCCTCAGTCCATTTGTCCTTTGTATACAGGAAGGCTACATTTTTTTATGTATACAATCAATCATCTTCAAATGAAGATACTTTAAAGACAAACATGTATATTAGCTGTTACTTAAAGGATAACAACGTTCTAATCCATAGACCCCGAAAAGCTTAATAACATGTGGAATTAAGGTGGGTACACATATATCTCCCTGGGAAAGGAAAATAGAACAGATTTTGTGAGTGAACTAGGGGACAGGAGGGGATGGAAACAGAAAGGATCAGATAGGGGTGGAAGAGGAGAGAGAGGATGGAAAGACAGAGAGATAGTCCTGGAAGCAACAACTCAAATCCCAAGGCATCCTCGGGAGATGTGGAAAACTAATGGAATGAAAGCATCCAGGGATCTACACGTGTAACCTTAGAAAGACCCCTAGTAATGGAGGGTGAGGAGTCTGAGTCAATGGTAGGACTGGCACATCCTACAAAACCCAAGTCCTACAATTCAGCCTTAATGCAAGATGTTCTGGGATAATGGTGGATCAGGACTTGTGGCACTGGCCAAAGAATGACTGGTCCAAATAGAGGCACAAGAGGCACAAGAGGCACAAGAGGCAGCCCACAACTGACACTGCCTTGTATAGAACAAAATCAACTGGAAAAAAAAGGAAAGAAAGAAACAAACAAACAAACTGAAAGAAAGAAAGAAAGAAAGAAAGAAAGAAAGAAAAGGCAAAATGAATGAGTCATAATGATATTCTGTTAATTGCATATTTATTTAGGCCTTACCCAATCAGCAACTGATGGGAGCCAATACAGAAACCCCAAACATTAGGCAAAACTAGGAAAATCCCATAGAAGATAGGAAAAAGGATTATAGGAGTCAGAGGAGTACAGAACATCACAAGAGAGCTCACATAATCACTAAAGCAGGGATCATAGGGTCTCACAAAGACTGAACTGACAATCAGGAAGCCTGTCTGGGTCTCATCTAGGTCCTCTACATATGTGTTATGGTTGCGTAGCTTGGTGTTCTTGTGGGACTTCTAACAGTGGAAGTGGGGGATGTCTATGACTTTTTTTGGAAGTGGGGGATGTCTGTGACTCTTTTGCCTGCTCTTGGGACCCTTTACGTTGATATTCCTGGGAGGCCTGCTCTTTTCTGAGAAGAAACAGAAGAGGAGTGAATCTGGGGTGTAGGGGGAGGGACTTAGCGAAGAGGGAAGGAGGGGAAACTATAGTCAGGACTGAGAGAAGATGAAAAAGAACCAAAAGAAAGAAAGAAATAGTGGGTTCTTAATACTTTCACACGTTTGGACTAAAATGTCATTATCTTAGAAAAAAAATGCCATCCCTTATTATATTACTGGACCAACAAGTGTGACCAATTTAGATATGCAGTCCTCTCTCCTGTTTGAGATGATACACACTGACATTTAGGTAAATCTATATAATATGACCTTCTTCTAATTATATTTATAAAAGCTACATTCTAGTGTACTCAGAACTAGAATTTTCATAGATTTTAAGGTGAAAACTGGATGCTCATAAGAAAACCGAAAATTCATAAGAATGTGGAATGCAACCATGAGTGCTGAGGTAAATGTTAAGACTGAAAAAGAGTAAAGCGGAAGATGTGACGTGAGATACAGAGTACCCAAAGCATTTACAGTGATTTTCACATATGTTATGGTGTGACATGTGTAAAGCGGTATGTCGCAGATGTAACACTTCCTAAGGGCTAAATGATGAAGCATAACCTTTTCTGTTTCAAAGGACCCCAAATGTCCGGACTCCCTCCATAGAAATTTAAAAGAGTTACATGGAACTAAACCTCAGAAAGTTCAGGCTCATAAATGTTGGCTGAGGCTGATTGTTGATTCCCAGCTGCTCAGACCCAAAATAACCATGCAGAAACTTTATTCATTAAAACACTGCTTAGCCCATTAGCTCTACCTTCTGCCGCCCACCGCGTCCCCGTGTCTGTGCTCTGTGCGCTGGCACCCAGTTCGTAATCTTCAGGCAAGGGAGTTGGAGGTTAAAATACACAAACACACACACACACACACACACTCACACACACACAGACAGCGACACGGGTCATCCTTGAATTCCCCAAGAATGCCCCCTTTATTGTGTTTAGGAGATAGCCACACCCCAGCCAAACCCACCAGAAACCACTCTCCTGCCATCAGGAACTCCTGAAGGTCTCGTGCTCAGAGCAGCTGTAGGTACTCAGATAAGGGGATTACAAGAAATTCAGGATCTGGGGTCTCACTGTTCCCAACAACCTTCTTATTGGCTAACACTTACATTGATTTAACCCATCTCCATTAATCTGTGCATCACCGTGAGGTTGTGGCCTACCAGCAAAGTTTTACCACATCTATCTTCAACAACTCCATGGCGTCTCTCTCTGACTCTGCCTTCTTCCTCTGAGCATTTAGTTCCATTTCCCCACCTACCTAAGTTCTGCCCTATCAACAGGCCAAGGCAGTTTTCTTTATTAATTTACCAATCGTATTCACAACATAGAGAGGGGAATCCCACATCACCTAAATTACGTTTTGCTTTCAGTGTGGGTATGTGTTTTGAGTTTATATTATTCTTGGTTGAAAATAATTTGAATTAACAAATTGGATGAGATTATTTGAAAAGTCTTGATGTTACTGTATGAGATCATGTCTTCTATCTGGGTGTTTGATATGATTTGAAAACAGCCATCTCAACATTTTCACCTATTATTTAAGATAAATATAGTATAGGTAATTGGTTGACTTTATAATAACATATTCATAAATTCATTGGCTAATGCTTTGCTATAGCAGCTAATCTAGATTAAGACAAAAGAGATCACTCTCTCATAAGGACAACTTTTCTTTTTTTGATGAATTAATTTGATTTCATATAGAGAAGCAGGTGTCTCATTGGAGTTCAGAGTAGCCTACAAATTATACCTAATACAGACTAGTTCTGAGCCTCTGGCAATTTTCCCATCTCACTACCTCAGGCACCCAGAATGCTGGGATTACAGACATGAGTCACCAAGCCAACCTTAAGGAAACATTTGTAGAACTATATTTCAAGATAAATGTGAAAGAAAGCCTTAGTACTATATATTGCTGAAAGACAAGCATATGCTTCGTGTTAAGTTGGGCAGTTAGATAGTACCACCCACAGGTCTCTGACTTTTCAGTATGGCCTTTCAAATTTCCAGAACCTTTTGTGAAACTGCAAGCATGACAAGGGATCACAGTTGCAGCTGCTTTGCTGTCTGGCCTGAAAGAGGGCTGTCAGGCACCGCTGGGCTGCTTCATGCTCTTCACTCTTAATCCATTCCTTCTTGTGCTCTGAGCCCATTCCTTACTGCAATTTTCTTACTGACTGCCTATGTTCCATTATCTCCATTGCTTTTAAATAGTATCAGTTGTATTGCTTATAAATAAGAATCCTGATTTTTGCATGAAATTTGAGGTGAATTTATATTATTTAAATTCCTATTCAATTCTTTGAATCTTTTTTTAAAGCCCCTTTCATTTTACTTTACTACTACAGTCTTTCAAATATTTGAGATAACTACTCAGTCTCCATGTTGTTCTTTTATCTTAACATTTTCAGCACCTCACACATCCCTAACAGAAAATGTTCTCTGAGGCATTCATTCTCTTCTGACAATATGTTGATAGTCTCATACAAAGACACTTGGGAAGCCTCAGTTCATCTCCTAGACTTATTTTGTTTGTTTTTAATTTATTCAATTCTGTGACCAGTAATCCTATTTCTTTTTTGTGTAAAACTTAACATACCCATGTCTTTGACAGTTTTTTATTTCTTAATGCATCAGATCCCATTAGCCTCCTTTATTCTCAAATGCCTCTTTATTTCACTATTCAATTAGTCATAATATATGATCTCCCCCCCCAAATTTATGTCCAATATCATTTGGTGACAATAGCTTGTCACTTTCCCATGTCACCCAGCTTAAATGTTTTTCCAGATTGCTGATAAATCTTTGAACTGAATGTTTTCCAAGCAGCTTGAGAGCCATTGCTCACAGTGCTTGGCTATTAAATTTGGTTTGGTGCCAACGGGAGAGTTATTGGGCAGATGTAAGCATTCCTTCCTCGCCACCAGGGTCTTTCACAAGAGGAGACACTTTGCCTCTGACAGAGTGTCCACAACCCCACCCACCTTGCATGCCTTTCTTTGAGAGAAACATCCAGGGATATTCTACCAGGAACACTATTTTTTTGTTTGCTTTTCAGTTGTATCTTTATTTTAAAATTTATTTATTTATTAAGGATTTCTGCCTCCTCCCCGCCACCGCCTCCCATTTTTCTCCCCCTCCCCTGATCAAGTCCCTCTTCCTCATCAGTTCGAAGAGCAATCAGGGTTCCCTGACCTGTGGGAAGTCCAAGGACCGCCCACCTCCATCCAGGTTTAGTAAGCTAAATAAGAAGGTGAATCCAAAGACAAACATATAGGCATCCTCCTGAATATTAACCTTCATCAGGCGATGAAAGGAGACAGAGACAGAGACCCACATTGGAGCACCGGACAGAAATCTCAAGGTCCAAATCAGGAGCAGAAGGAGAGGGAGCACGAGCAAGGAACTCAGGACCGCGAGGGGTGCACCCACACACTGAGACAATGGGGATGTTCTATCGGGAATTCACCAAGGCCAGCTGGCCTGGGTCTGAAAAAGCATGGGATAAAACCGGACTTGCTGAACATAGCGGACAATGAGGACTACTGAGAATTCAGTTGTATCTTAATCTTTCTTTTTAAAAATTATCTCTATTTGACAATATTAATATCTTATTTAATGTGCTTACACTTTTAAATGTGTGGGATTTTTTTCATTTTGAGGTTTCTGTTAGATTCTCAAGAAATTCATAAAAAGAAGTTTTGCTAACAAACTTGAAATACCAGTCTCGTCTTTTAAATACAGAAGGTCATATGTAGGTAGACAAAAGTAAGTGAAGGAATAATTACCTTGTTCTGAAAATCAGACTCTTTAGACTTCTTGACAATGTTATTGTTACAATAAAACAACCATGTTAGTTAGAATGAGTGTTAGTCTTGAGATGTCATAATTGGGAACAGTAATGGCAGTAAAAAGGGGGGGTGGTGGCTTGAACTGAGTATAGGTGATAAACAAAAATCATGGAATCAATGAAGCTATCAATAGACAACAATTCCATTTCAACAGTGCTACATAAATCAGGAAGATCTGTACCAAGACGGGCTGTGGTCTGGGTCTAGTGGTATGAGAAGAATGACGAGGGTACAGTGTGGTAAAATAGAAACGAACCTAAAGGAATGTAAAAGGGAATCATCCTTTCTCCATCCAGCCTCGGAGTTACACATAAGAGGTTTGAGAGAGACCTGCCCCTGCATTAGTCCTGTTTGGAAGGCTGAGGCTACAGCTTCTGGCAGAAGGTGCGATAAAGAACTTCCTCTCCTCCTTTCAGAATCTAAATCTCATCTGGAACCTAAAATCATCAAGAGTCAGCAATACCAATCAGACTTATTCATCACTTCCAAATCTTACCACAGTGGTCGCTAATAAATTTGCCATTAACACACTTGAGCAATCTTAGACAGTCATTAGTATGCATTCTATGTATATGTATAGGTATATGTATAGGTATATGTTTAGGTATATGTATATGTAGTCTTTCATTGTGGAGGTTAATGACATATTATCCAAATTTAATTGTCTATCTTTGTGATATCTGGGCATCAAAAACTTGTGTTTGTTTTGTTTAGTAGTGTTTTATATCTCCTGTTTGCCCTTAAAGTTCTTGTATTGTGAATAGCAATGAGTCAAAAAATAATTGCAAGATTGATTTTCCCACAAATTTTTAAAATGTATGCACCAGACCAGACTGTTAGTCCATAAAATCGCATTTCCATTATTGCCCTGAAAGCTTCGAATGGGATTTGAATCACCTTTGCTACATCAAACCAGCCTGTCCCTGTGCTGAGCAATCGTCCTTAAACCTTCAAGCTTCTGGTTTTAGCAATATCTGACTGAACACAATTTGATTTACAAATGTATCCTGAAATTCAAAGACACAGATAACAAAGCTGGGGAAAGGCATTTTTTTTCCCTAAAGCATTACTAAATTTTTAAAGATGCAAACTCGATGCACTGAAGTCTCTCAACTGTGCTCGCTTGTATGCATAATGGCTTCAGACCACTTTTATGTGCGTCTAAGATTTCTATAGAAATCAAAAGCTGGCTTTATCTTCTGACTTTCAGCATACCTCCGGAAAATGTCCTGATGCCGTAAGCCTAACAGAAGACATTATTGGACTTTCTAAAACCTATGAGTTCAACTGATTATTAACACAAACCGAAATATAGTTTGAGTAATATAACAAAGAAAAAAGTCAATGCTATGCAATTTTTCTTTTCAAGAGTAGTTAAAACCTAATCACATGCCTGGTGCTTGGCAGTAAGTTAGCATACTAACAGATAGGGACGCTGGAGTTTGGGTAGAAGAGAAAAGGTCTTATACATTGGCAGGCCCTCGGGTTTTGAAATCAGGAAATAAAAATAAAATAAAAATGGTATAATTTGGAAATAAAAAAAAACTGAAAACAAAAGAGAAGCCTGCTGTTCTCAGCTTCTTGTTTTAGGGATCCTTTAGCTCAGTCATCTTTTGTCTACATATGAAGCCTGCTACAGTCATCCCTGACTGGGTCTCTGCTGAAGCAGGAGAGGATGCAGACTCTTCGATGACTTTCTATCAGGCGATATCAGAGGGCTATGTATAGCCAGCCTTAAATGTGGCACCTGAAAATCCCCACATTATGCCAAATTAACCTTTGAAATAAACATCAATTATTCCCTACATGCACAGCTGTAAACTTTCCAGTGAAACAATGAACAATTTTTAAAGTAATTCTATATAATTTATCAGGATATTTTATTCTGCCTTGTTGATACATCAAATGATATTTTATTTCTTTGTAACAAATTTAAGAACAACTAGAATTGAAATACTTATTATTTTTGTTATTTGCTTTTTTCTTATTTATTTATTTTAAATTTCCACCTTGTCCCATCCTCCCATTTCCCTCCCATTTCCCCCACTTGGAATCAGGTTCTGGATATGCTTCCCAAGCTGGATCAGAACTTATTAGATATTTCTTCTTGATCTCTAACTTGTAATTCTACTGTGTAAGCCTCTCAAGAATGTGACTGCATGTGTGTGCCACCACTCTCAGGAGAAAAGTAGTTTATTATTTATCTCTGTGCAATTATGTAAAATTCTGTGAAAAATAGGACAATAATACAAAAATTGTATTTCGTGTGACAATGCACTAAATATCTCCAAATAATCTTCTAAAAATTTGAATTGTGATTAATTCTCATGCAATTCTAAGAAATAACAAACTTCTTAAAGTAATGACATTTGATGTAGAAAGTGATAATAATTTTCAAACAGGATAAGAGATTTCAGTTTCATGAGGTCACACTTGCTAATTGTTAATCTTAATGTTTGCACAATGAGGATTCCATAGGGCACCATCATTCTAGTAAACGGTCAGCTTACAGAATGGGAAAAATGTTTACCAGTTACATATGCGACAGAGGCTTAGTATATAAAATATACAAACAATTAAAAAATCTAAATACCAAGAAAACAAATATCACAATTAAACAGGGGCATAGAACTAAGCAGAGAGTTCCAAAAAGACGAAATACAAGTGGCTTAAAAACTTTCAAAACTTTGTCTTGTTTTCCTTTTTTTTTTTTGAAGATCAACTGATTTTTATTGTAAACAGTTATGTTACTTTATGCGTATGTATATGCCGCGCGTGTTCATGCCTGCGAGGGAGAGGGGATCAGATTCCCTAGGACTGGAGTTACAGTTGATAGCGGCCCACCTGACCTTGGTACTGGGAACCGTGCTGGAATCCTAGCGACTTAGCTGTCTTTGGTTTTTCAAGACTGGGTTTCCCTGTAGCTTTAGAACCTACCCTGGAACTAGCTCTTGTAGACCAGGCTGGCCTCAAACTCAAAAAGATCCACCTGCCTCTGTCTCTCGAGTGCTGGGGTTAAAGGTGTGTGCCACCACTGACCAACTAAAAACTTTTTTGAAAAAGTCAACACCTCTCGCTATGAGATAAATGAAAATTAAAACTACTTTGAGATTTCATCTTCTGTCTGTCATATACACAACAAAAATAAATACCAATGCTAGTGTAGGTTTGTTTGGAGAAATGGAAACACTTATTCATTTGTGTAGTAAACCTTGTAGCCATTAGGGAAATCAGTGTGAAAGCTTTTACACAAGCTATAAAGATAGGGTGCATCTCATTATCCAGCTCTACAACTCTTGAGCATGCTCCTCGAAGATTCTATCTATGTCCTACTATAAGGGTACCTGCTCACATTCAAGTTAATCCCCACAACTCTTGGTTATACTCCTAAAGATTCTATACCGTACTACAGGGATTCCTGCCCAGATCCAAGTTCATCAATGCTCTATACACAATAACCAGAAATAATAAATAGCTCAGATGTTCCTCAGAACTGAGATATATTTACAAGTGGAATATGATTAAGACACTATGTGCTAACAAATAAAAGCCATAAACACCAAGAATGGGTTACTCACTTTGAACGTTTGGCTAATAAGTTCCCAAACACGAAATGTTATAGCCTATTTCCAATTCTATTGACTACCTTCTAGAACGTGACGGTTAGACCATCTTTTTGAAGACACCAATTACTTGACTCCTAGACCAAATTTCTGCAAGTCTATGAGTTAACATGTATGTAACGTGTTATAACATTATATAACAAACCTCTGATAGATACTATGGGCTGATAAATTTCTAGTTGAGTATGTATTTTTACTTGCTAGCTTTCATGGAGTTGGAAGCTGTTATCCATGCTACCAGTGGAGAAATTAATTATCAGCCTTGCACAGTTATGAATCCTTCTAGCTATAATAATGATCAGCTAGGCAAGACATGGCCGATGGTGCAAAAGTAGCACAAATATCACTTTCTTGCTCTTCTAGATGAATTCTACAACTGACATCATTATTAGACTAAGAACATATGGGTAGGTGTAGTAATATGGAGAGGCGGCGGGGCTGCGTCCCCAACACCCCAGCCGCCTGCCCGGCTAGCTTTACCCGAAATAATTACACAGACACTGTATTCTTTTAATCACTGCTTGGCCCTTAGCTCTAGCCCTTACTGGCTAATTCTGATATCCCAATCAACCCATCTCTAACAACCTGTGAGCACCGGTCTTACCGGGAAGATTCTAGCCTAAGTCCATCCTGGGTCGGAGCTTCATAGTGTGCATCTTCCCTGGAGCGGGGAGGATGGCGTCTCTCCTGCGTCTGCTCCGGAGAGGAGAGCTGTCGAGTCTGACCTCACTTCCTCTTCCTCCCAGCGTTTTGTTCTGTTTACTCCTCCCATCTATCTCCTAACCAATGAGGGAGGACCAAGCAGTTTCTTTTTATTTAACCAATGACCTTCCTCCATCAGGTAGGTATGCTACAGCCACAAGGGAAAAACCACAACTCTTATTCTGCTAAACGGACACAGTTTTAATGAACTCCCTTTACACCTATATGGAGGTATCGCTCAACTCTCAACAGAGAACCTTTTATCTACAGTAGGTTGTGATTAAGACAGAAGCACACATACCTGGGCAAGGTACATAGACTAAGAGGTGATAGAGTGCCTAGTCTTAAATGAGGCATCTATATCACACGCTCTCCTCCCATGGCTCTGGGGCGATTGCAGGAGATGGTTGCAAAAGGGTGAGACTAACGTGGATGACTACAAGGCAACTGTATTCTGGACAAATCAAGGCAGCTCCCATGTGAGCTCACAGCCGTTATGAAAGCACACACTAGCCAGAAACCAAACCTAAAATGCAGAGGTTAGGTAAAATTAGAATTTCTCAGATGGTCCTTGAGTAAAGCAAGGACAAAATATAATATAATATAATGGTACAGTATGGTATGGTATGGTATGGTATGGTATGGTATGGTATGGTATGGTATGATACAATACAACATTATACACTATTTAATTAAAATGAACTGAAACCTTTTTAAATTAGGTCATCATATATCTTCTTTTGATTCACTATTCTTTCTTGGTGAGGAAAAAGCTGATTAACAAAAATATAATTTAATTAAAATGAACTGATACCTTTTTAATTAGGTCATCATATATCTTCTTTTGATTCATGATTTTTTTGGTTAGGAAAAAACTGAGTAATAAAAATGTAGAAATAAAATTTTCATTTTAATAATTCTCGTCGCTTTCATTGAAAACATAAAATCCTAACATCTATATTTTGATTAGCTCATAAATCATTTTATATTTTGTATGGTGATAAACTGATTGTCATCTTCAAAATAATTTATTCTTCTGATAAATGCATCCTATTATCTCCCCTACTCAGCCATAATGCTAAGACATAAAGACACAATATTGCAAAGACGTGTTTCTTGATCATGAGAAGTTGTAACCCAAGCAATCATTGTTTTCTCATTCTGAATAATATCTGCACTATGTAAATTAAGTATTCTAAAAGTGGGATATTTGCTTCTGCCTAGAGGAGAGAAGGAAATTAAATATGCATGAGTTTATATTTTCTTTGTACATTTGGTTGAAGGACTTTTTCACATAAATAGGACTTTAGACATTTTTCTTGATATTTCACACAAATAGCCAAATAAGGGGTCCTGAGGCAGAGTGATAATTATTTTCTTAAAGAAGCATGCCCACAGAACATTAACATAATAGGAATGTTAAAACAAGTGAATAGTTGTTTCTGAAAATATTGTGAATCTTCTAATAATTCTTTAATTCTGAACCCATTAATTAGTACAACAAAACTCATGAACCATGAAGTTACATCAAGAGATAGTCTCAGCTATGTGGTTCAGGTTATAGTTTGTGGTAATATGTTTTTGTGCTATAACAAATAAGGCTTGCCTGTTAATCAGAGTGTGGAGCTAGCCACTAGTTAGTCATAGAGGGCAGGCTGTGGTTGCACAGACATTTAGTCCAGAACTCAGGAGGCAGAGGCAGCTGTATCTCGGAGTTCAAGGACACCCTGGGCTACAATAGATTGATTCGGTTCAATGAGAAACACAGCCAGGAGCTGGTGGCTCACATCCTTAATCCCAATACTTTGTAGTCACAACACCTTTAGTTTTAACACAAGAGAGGAAGAGACTGGAAACGACAAGGATGGAGAAAGAGAGGAGTATAAGGCAGGAGGACATAGGCGCTCAAGGCATTCAGCCTGAGGACTTGATAGAAACAGGGTACTCCATTTAGTCTGAGAGTTTCATACAGGTAAGAACTAGTGGCTGGCTACTCTGCTTCTCTGATCTTTCAGCTTTCACCCCTAATATCTGACTAGAGGTTTTTATTATTAGAATGAATAAAATAATAATTTTATTATTGAATTCACACTACAATGACTATTAATTTTTTTAATGTAGTCCAGATTCTTGGATTCATTGGTCTTCATTTAACAGCAATATAATAGAAATAGATACTTATTTCATTGAATTTTCGGCATCATGTATACTGCTGGTACTTTGTATTTTGCTGATGTAAAAAATATAGAATAATAAGCACTTCTTGGTCACAAAGGTTGCGATAAGTAATAAGTTTGATTAAGAACTTAATGTAAAACAGAAGATTTTTTTTTCTTTCAAAGAGATTTTCCTATGACCCATAACATTTAAATACCAGGGACAATATTACAATTCAGATTTTTCTCATTACATTGCCTGGCATAATAACACTTTTATTTTCTCATCCCAAATGGTTATGTGGCCAAAGGGCACATATACTTAAAATTATAATTAAATTTATTATAAAATATGCATATTTATGTGGACTTTTTGGAAGTAGAGAGAAAGTTGTCAAAAATATGTCAACTTGATTTTTGTTTTATTTAGTTCATTTTTATACACAATTATTAATCAATGCTTGTATTATTGTTTTTGAAGATACCATGTTTATACAATTTATTATATTAATAAATAAAGGTTGCTATAACAAAATCAGGAAAAACACACTTAATCGACCAAATAAAATTATTTCTAACAGTCAAAGGATAAGATACAGCAGATTTGTACCCAGTGATGACTTTTCACTGTATTTTTGCATAAAGGAGAGTTCGAGGGTGTCACCAAGACATCTCTTATACGGGCACCAATTTTATTCTGCCCTCTAGACTTATCATCTTCCAGAGACCCCATCTCCTACAGCCATTAGGTTATAAATTAAAATTGCAATATAGGAACATGTTAAGAGGCATTCATGCAGAATACAGTCAGTTCTATGTTTACATTTTTATTTGTAATTACACTTATACAAAATAATTGTAATGGCTTGACCTCTTTGTCATGGTCTATGTACTACCCCATTATAACTTATGCCTGTAGATTAGAAGGCGTAGGGTTGACACCAAGCAATTATTCCAGTGGCATTACAGAAATACACTTTAAATTTTATTTGTGGCAATACATTAATGTACGTTTTTGTAACTTGTATGTAAACTTCATTACTATAATGACCATGCATTACATAGAAGGTTCTCTATGCAGCCAACTAACTTCTTATGCTTGTAATTCTCTTTATTTTAAACTTTTATAAAGTACGTTTACTTAGAATAGTTACTCATAATTTTTTTCAAGACATTGCTATCTATTTTTTTAAATAAATCTGCTGATTTATTTTACCCAAGTTATTAAAAACCTGCATGTTACAGGTGACGTTTCCACAGGGCTGTTGTGGTCTTCTCATCACCCCCTTAGAGTATATGTGACCTTGGTCAAATAGTCAAGCAATGAACTAGCCAAGGCAATACAGTGATAACATAGTAGTGGAGTTGCGAGCATTCCATACTATGAAAAGTAAGCAAAGAGTCCTAGGACCTTCACCTGGAATACCAGCCATTACTCACACCAACCCTCATTCAGCTGCAAGTCATAGTGAAAGACGAAAGAGCATATGTGAAGGACGAGGAGATTCCGTGAGCAAGATCCTATGAGGTTCACACATTTGACGTGAGAGAGCTTCGTGCAAATGCAAATACGTTGGAGAGACCCCAAAATAAGGGAAATAAATGCACTGGGTTACCCATTACACTTGTTGTAGTTCCTATATTGGTCTGTTATCATGCTCTATTTTGGCTGAACAGAGGCCTGTATAGATCCTCCAAATAAAAGATTACTTAATATGTAATAAAATATAAACTAGATAAAGGCAAACATACAATATGCCATCAATAATTATTTTGAAATTTGGTAGCCTCTGATTTCTCTCAACTTCATATTCAGTATTATATATATATATATAAAATTTAAGCATAGTGGGGAGCAGTATTTTTTAAAATTTGTACATTTAGACACTATCAACTATAAGATAGTGGATTGGATTCTCATCTTACAATTTTATTTTAGATTTAAAGTTTGCTTCTATTATAATATGTCAACACTTTTCAAATCTGATCTATTTTCAGCACTATTGCACTTCAAGGAAATTTAGAATGAGCACATAGCCATGGCTATAACTGGCACTAGAAAAGGCTTGGAATAGAAAGAATCTAAGCTATAACAGTAATTTTTAAGCCGCCATGGTTTAATGAGACAGTTCTCTCACAAATGTGTGGTAATGTTGCAAGGACAACTTCCATGCAAGAAACCAACAGAGCAAATTGAACTCTGAAGTTCTATTTATACAGTCGGCATAACCCGCTGTTTCCATTGTTAGTTGATTCGGAAGAATGATTAATAATTTAGAGATTTGGAATTTGAACAATTAGATAAACAGTAGTACAGCTGAGAAAGCTGTGGGGTAATGAGGGGAGAACAATGTAGTTTTTCAGAGATCAGAACGAAAGGCATCAGATATATCCTACTGCCTAGACATTGTTAAGACCACGTGACAGACAATGAAAGGTTAAAAAAAAATAAAAACGTCTACTAAAGCAACCAAAAATTTTCTCAACTATATATAGGAGCTCCAAAAAAGCATGTTCACCATAGCATCCATGAAAGAAAATGAGGTCAATATCCAACCCCAAAGAGTAACATTAATCCTTCTAAACATGGGATGATATTTGTTATTTGGTTACAACACGACTCACTTGTATGGGAGAGACAATCCGACTACACACTCGTGTCTGAGAAGATGGAGCCTCTGTGCAATTTTAGCTTCCAGAATCCTAATGTTAGTGTGCTATCAATACATATTTTTTTTACAAGAAGCTGGTAAACATGTGCACAGACTGTTGAATTCCACGTGATTTTTAAAATGTAAAGTTTCATAATAAAGAGGCTCTGCAGCTCGACGTTATTTTTATCAAAGTACCATATTATACACAAAATATCTTCTTTCTTATCACATGATAGGCTGTCAGAAGGAAATTTGTTCTTTTTTTTTCAGTTTCTACCCTATACTTTTCTCCTTTCAAATACCTACAAAACACATTCAAAGGCAGCTGTCAGATACCTTCGTCTGAATACAGAAAATGAAATTGAATACAAAAAGGAGAATATATTACCTTAGAATTTTAAGACATAAAACTTTTTTCAGAATTATGGTAATTGAAACACTTGTAGAGGTTGAACAATACAGACTAAGAAATAAGGTAGCTTTTATCTCTTTACGCTTATTATCAAGATGATTGAAATGAATGTGCAAAACTGCTCATCTGTGTAGTTAGGAACCGTATCTGAGACTAAACAATTAAAAGGAAAGGTTATTTCTTTCAAAATGATATGTAAATTAGCACTTAGCATTTTTGCTAGCAGAGCTGTTTCTAAAATAGCATATGTGTAACTCATTGGTATAAATCAATACCTAAAATTCAATTTAGATTAAAGGCTAAAGATTAGATCAAATATGTGAGTCACAATCCTAATAAGTTTATTATGTGTAAGTTAAAATGAAAGCCTCATTCTTTTTCTATAATTGAAGAATGTCATTGAAGAATGTCACTAGGTATTCAAATGATCAATGAACTTCTAATTAGTAGTACATCCAAATAAAAGCTATAAATGTATGGTTAATATTTTGCTTCTAAAAATGAGCACTTTATGTCAATAGACAGTTATGAAAAACTATACAATATGGTATTTACAAAATGCAAAGGAAAAATTTTGCCTGTGCTTTTTAGCTTTCACAATGATATACTGATATTTATATTTTAATCTTCAATATTTTAACTTTTTTTGTTTATAGCTAAATAGAAATACTACCTTTGCTCATATTTCCACAATATAACCCATTAGCATTTTAATGTCCTGCCTGATAAAAGGAGCTTTTGTTTAGCTGGGCAACGTGCTGGATACTCTAATGATATATTTACTCAGGAGTGCATGTTAACCACGTGGAAGCATCTCTACTCTAGAGGGGCTGGAAAACAAGGGTAGTCATCAGAACAATCAACCAAGCCTGGGGAGATGGCTCAGTGGGTGAAGTGACTGATGCATAAGCACAAAGAATCTGGGGTTGAACTCCAGCACACCCACAAAAAGCTGAATTTTCTAGTTCACACATGTAATCACAGTGCTGGATCAGCTATCAGCGGAGACAAGCGGATTCTAGAGCCTCCTTTGCAGACAGCCTAACCTTACTGATAGCCCCATTTCCCTCTGAGAGATGCTGTCTCACAAAATACCAAGGTAAAAAGTTACCAAAGAAAGACAACTAAGATTGAGTCTAGCCTCCACTGCCATAAGCAACATTGTACCATTATAACTTCAGAACTCCTTTTTCCTTTCTTTCTCTCTCCATCCCCACCCCGACTCACACATTCACTTAACCCTGATTTAAGGATGCAGCTCTAACAGACCGGGCACCAAAGCCCAGAAGAGTCACCCTGTTCACCAGTGTTCCCTCAGTGTTGTGCGTTGTCTAAAGAGGTAAAACTTTGGTTGTGCTAAAAGTGAATAAAGGGGAACTCCGTGCATGTGTAGCTTGGACTGAGCCCCACGTGTTATTTCTCTTGCTGACTTTATCATGCATCCTTTCATAATATGAACTGTGACTGTGAGCACTGTAGGCTTAGTTTCCTGTGTCTGGTTCTTCTTGTCTATTATTGAAACTGAAGGTAGATTTGGGTCAGATATTGAATTTTGAGTCTGAAGTTATGGTATCAAGATATCGATATCTTTTTTTTTTTAGAAAATGAAAGTGGAATTGAAGAAGTTTCTCTAACATTAAAAATATTAAAATTCCCTTTGTATGAACTTTGTAATCTTAAATTTTGTGAATTAAAACCATTAATAATTTTATTTTTGAAATATAGTTCTAAATTAAGATCATTATTAAATTTATTTTACATCATAGAAATAACTAAATAATTACCATTAGGTGTCAAAGCATAGGATCAAAGAAAAATTAATGCTCAGATATCTCTGTATTACATTCTGTCATTCCGGCTGCAAATCCTTTACCAGCATAGTTATCTTGCCTGATTCTGTATGCAATTAAAATGATTGATAAGTGATCGAGTAAGATACAATATAATTACTGAATTTTTAACTCATAAACTAAATTTTCAAGTATTTCTTGATAGTATTGTTCACTCTTATTTTAATAAACAAATGAAAATCTGACCCAATTCTGTTTCTGAGAGAAATTATATTTCTTTTTTTTTCTTTTTCTTAATTTTTTTGAGACAGAATTTCTCTGTGTGACAGCCCTGCTGTCCTGGAACTCACTCTGTTGACCAGGTTGACCTTAAACTCACAGGGATCCACCTGCCTCTGCCTCCCAAGTACAATTAAAGGTGTGCACCACCTCCACTCGGCTGAGAAATTCTATTTCAAAAGAATATTATCCTGATGTCTTATGTAATCACAGAAAAAAAACCTTGATAAGATAGTTTTTAGATTTTCCTTGGGGATAAAACACAGATATATTTTTTGAAAAATCTCAGTTGAAAACACACATTTCAGTCATCAGAAAATGAGAGCACAGTTTTTGGACAAGTGCTCATTCTGTGGATTATATAAACACTACCAATGTGTAACACTCCACCCCATTGCTGAAGGCAATCTGCCAAATCAGCCTTGTTTTTCTAGAAAATGCCTGTATTTATCATATTTGAAATCTCTAGCAGAATGCACATGAGCCTTACCTTGGAATGAAATCTTACTCACGGTAGATGTGCGATTTCCTTTTTACTAGAACAGAATGGGGCTTAGGGATGACTCTTGGAGAGAACTTTCCAGTATCTACTACAGACAGGTGTTAAATTAGCATCAGGATCTATTGCCCCAAATCATGAACAGTAACTGGCTAAAATGCAATATAAATAAAATGGAATATCTAAGAAAATAATGTCTTATTCTATTTAAACTAATTAGAGCCTTTACTTGATTATCTGAAATAAATCTTTTTAAAAACTAGCAAAGCATCTTGGATAATTGGACAGAGAATAATGTTTTTAGGTTTTAATTTTTTCTGTTATAGTTGGCTTAGAGAGAAGAGGTGAGTCACTATCAAAAGTGAAAACCTAAAACACACATGATACAAAAAGCAAAGTAGCCAAGTGTGTAGGGACTTAGAGAAATTGTGGACAGGGAGAGCTATTGCAAGCATGTATTTTCCATACTTACATGGAGATAGGCATTGAATTATTTTGTGTAATAATCACACAACAGATGGGAAGAATTAATAACACATATTTTTCTTATTCATGCATTTCAAATAATCATGTAACTACAGAACAGAGCAATCTGTTGTTTATATTTGGTGAGTAAAACTTTTTTCTTGAGCTTGTAAATAATTATATACATACTTAATGCAATAAAATATCAAATGAAATATTATTAAATTATCACAGATCTTCATAATTTTCTTCATATTGCAAATAACTACAATAGGTAAAGTAAAATCAAAGCACTGGTATTATTCAGCACCACAAGAGATTCATTGGATTGTCGTTTTCATTTTTATTATTGTAATCAAATGTTAGAAAGACGTTAAGAATGTCAACATTCTATTAATTTGCTAAGTATTATTGTTGTTTCTATAAACTGAAAATAACAAATAGTCTTTTGATAATGCGAGTACTTATTGAATTTTAATTAATAGTTATTTTCTTTATTATTTCTCTCAGTAATTAGTCTCTCCAAGTGATTATAGTAAAACAAACATATAATTAAAATGTGCTTAGCTTCTTCCTTTATGCACAACACTCCATTAAAAAAAAAGAGTTATTTCACCTGACAGTAGTGGTGTACAACTTTAATCCCAAAACTCAGGAAGGCAGAGGCAAGTGAATCTCTATGAGTTTAAGGCCAGTCTGTCTACAGAGTGAGTTCCAGGATAGTCAGAGTTATACAGAGAAACCCTGTATCCAAAACAAAAGCAAACAAACAAAAACTCAAAAGGACTACTTCAAAATTTCTGTATATACTGAACTAGAAATATGGTTTTTCAATGTTTACCTGTACAAACCATTTTACAATTACTTTGGTGCTTTAGAATAAATAGTAGTTGTCAGTTTGGTGATAACTTTCAGGTATGTTTTGAAAGTAAGATTATTATACATCAATTCAGACATACTCAGATAAAAGTGAAATATCAAAAAGGAACAAAAAAGTAAAACAAGAAGATGGAGCAAAATGGGCTAAAATCTCCTGATGAAGAGTACTTGGTGAAAACAGCAGGAATGTTCTAATTCACACAATATCTTTCCCAGACTTATTGTTTCTTTTTGTGGTATACTATAAATTGATTTCCATTTTTTGAGATTGTAATATAAATACATTCCTTGCTTCTACTGCTAATCCTATTTTTGAGGGAGGGGACAACATTTTCTTGTCTTGGAAAGATTAAATTTACTTCTATTCAAAAATAATTAGTTCCAACCCAAATACTGATTTAGGACAAACAGTCTGTTAAGGCTGGATACACAGAAGTTCATCCGTCCAAAAGTCCAAGTCATGGAGTGATTATTTATTACTCCTTGATTTTTATGAAGGCGGGTCACCGATGAAATTTCAAGAAATTTTAGTAATAATCATAGTATATATTTAGCTTTTCTTGTTTAAAGTGTTACTAATGCTCATCACACAAAGTATAGTTAAAACAATAGGTATAAAGTTCTACAAGACAGCTGCTGATATAATTTATTATGTTATAAACTAAAAACGTCATTTCAGAATATTCATACAACAGATTTAGCAGTATTTATGTCTATAAAATTGAACACTAGGGATAAAAGAAATTTTCCATATTTGATGTGTTCAATACAAATTTAAACTTTAATAATAACTGTATGTTATGTGCATCAAGACAAAGAAAAACAAGTATTTTCATCAACGCCATCTGTAATGGTTTGAATAAGAAAATGGCACCAAAAGGCTCATCCAGTTGAATGTTTCGTCACTAGAGTGGAGCACTGTCTCTGTCTCTGTGGTTGCTGCTCTTGGATCAGAATTTAAAGTTCTTAGCTCCAGTGCAGCGCTTGCCTGCTTTCCACCAGGGGCGCAATAGAGTAACCCTCTGAAACTGTGAGCAAGCTCCAACTAATTGTTTCTCTCTCTCTCTCTCTCTCTCTCTCTCTCTCTCTCTCTCTCTCTCTCTCTCTCTCTCTCTCTCTCCTCTCAAAGTTTCATTCATAGTGTCTCTTCTAAGCAATAGAACAGTGACTAAGACACCATTCTTTATAATAGCAACATGAGACCTGGACAGAGTAGGGATATTGCAATTTATAATAAATCTAACTAGAGCCGGGCGATGGTGGCGCACGCCTTTAATCCCAGCACTCGGGAGGCAGAGGCAGGCGGATCTCTGTGAGTTCGAGACCAGCCTGGTCTACAGAGCGAGTTCCAGGACAGGCTCCAAAGCCACAGAGAAACCCTGTCTCGAAAAACCAAAAAACAAACAAACAAACAAAAATAAATCTAACTAGAAAACGATTCGATTGTTAATAAGCTCTCAACATAAATAAACTTTTCAGCTACTCTGTATCATAAAAATTCTAGTCATTTTTTTATTTTATTGGTCAGCTTTTTTTTTGTATCTTTTTCTGAACCTACAAAAAAAATAGTTTTCAAGAACAATGAATGAGAAACATAGTCAATGGTCTGGAAAGTGCTTCCCAAACATGGAAGAGACCTTTGGGTTCATACCTCAACAGAAACTAGGCATTTTATCCTGGTGGTGGTGGTTCATGTCTTTAATCCCAGCATTTGGGAAGCAGAAACAGGTGAGTTCAAGGCCAGCCTGGTATACAGAGTGAGTTCCAGAAAAACCATGGCTATTACATAGAGAAACTCTGTCTCAAAACAAAACCAACAAATCCAAAACTCAAAAAGCTATGCATTTTATCTGATGCTAACACTTCGGAGGAGGATTATGTGTTCAAGGTAATCTCAGCAGCTCATAGAATGGCAAATTCTGTTCAAAGCCCAGGATTGTGCTTGTCTCCATCAGGAAGACACTTAGAGCATCTGAAAGGAGTGGTTTACTTTTTAAAACATTTTATTATTTATTTATTTTACACACAATCCACAGTTCCCCCACCCCTCCAACCCACCATTACTGAAGGTATTTACAATAGTCACAAATAACATAAAATATCTTGGGATAACTCTAACCAAATACGTGAAAGTCCTGTATGACAAGAACTTTAAGTCTTTGAAGAAAGAAACTGAAGATTTCAGAAAATGAAAAAATCTCCCATGCTCTTGGATGGGTAGAAATAACAACAACAACAAAGTAATCCCAACTAAAACAATCTACAGATTTACTGAAGTCCCCAACAACATTCCAACACAGTTCTCCACAGACCTCAAACAAATAATCTTCAACTTCATATGGAGAAACAAAAAAAGCAGGAGAGCTGAAACAATCCTGACAACAAAACAACTTCCAGAGGCATCAACATAATTGAGTTCAAGCACTATTAAAGAGCTACAGTCATAGAAACAGCTTGGCATTGGAATAAAAATAGACACAAGGACCCATGGAATCAAACTGAAGACCTTGACGATAACTCCGAAAAACCAGATTGTTGACCAAGAAACCAAAATTTTACAATGGAAAAAAAAAAGCGTCTTCAACAAATGGGGCTGGCATAACTTGATGTCAACCTGTAGAAGATTTAACTAGGATCATATATATCACCATGTACGAAACTCAAGTCCATGTGGATCAAAGACCTCAATATAAATCTCAGTATACTGAACCTGACTGAAGAGAAAGTAGGGAATTTGTTCTTCTTCTTCTTTTTAATATGACACTTAAATAGCATTTGTAGCAAACCAAAGCTTGACTGAGCGCTCATTACTGAAACACTGAATGCATCCCCAGCAGACTGCTGGAGAACAAGGCTGTATGTCATGTGGTATTACAATAGTGGAATTATAGACTCTAGGAATAAACAGCCTGGCAAATATTTCTGGAGAGATAAACATAAGTGAAAATGGATTAGAAAGACTTACATCAACACCTAATTCTTTGCAGTGCATATGACATCGCATGCTAGTTAAAAAGCCTCAAAGGAGTTCAGGGAACAACGGCCTAAACAAGAGTGCAGTCCAGGTGCAAGAGAGAGACCAAGTGGTTGTCAGGAGGGGAGCATTCTCAGACTTACAATATACCTACTTTAAAGAAGCATAAATAGCTTAGGGAAACAAACAAAAAATACATATATATTCTATTTTTAAACTTAAGGAGGACACACAAACCATCTTAAAAAGAAAATCAAACATTTGTACTGAAAAATATAGTCAGGGAAATCAAATGTTATCTATGGCATCAACAGCAGGATTGATCAAATGAGAAAAAATATTCAGTCTTTTTAAAGCACCCAGGGAGAAGAGGCAAAAAGGAAAGGCCACAGAAGAGGGGAGCAGCTTAGGTGAATTTCAGGAGAGTACAGAGACAGCACATACTCGGGTTATGAGGGTCAAGAGGGACTTGAGCATGTCAAAGGAGAGAAAGTTATTCTAGAAATAGCAGAAACTTTCCAAGAACTCAGGTGCATAAGGTCTAAAGGCACCAGAGTTAATTTAACTGAGTCAGGAGAAAATAAACCAATAATACCTAGGGTCACACAGAGTTGATTGGTAGCCTGCCTCTCAACAGGACCTTCATAGACCAGCAGAAAGCTACTTGGGATTTTTCACTACACCAAAAGACAAAGACACAAGAGCAAAACCACCATGATCTAGTATATTGTACCTGATAGATAACCATTTACAAAGAAATTGCTGATAATTACTCAGAAAAGAAAGCATAATATACAGCAGATATAAGATAAGAACACACACAACAAAACAACTGCAATTTTTCAACAAAATACCAGAAACTAATTCAATAACATATTAAAATTATTATTCACCATGATCAAGTGGTACAAGGATAGCTTCATAAACACAATGAGAAACAAACCATGCTAGTGAACGGAAAGACAAGTAACAGGATCAGTCCTTCAATTGATGTAGAAGGTGAACGTAATAAAATCCACACCCTTACCTGATACAGACAGAGCAAATTAAGCAAATAAGGAAATTGCCTCAGCATAATAAAGGACATCTCCCAGGAGCCAACAGTTAGTGTTTATTGATCTCTAGGTCTGCAGTAAGATTAGACTCACACTTTCACCACTTCTCTCAGACTTCCCTCCCGGAACATTTTAGAAAAATAAAAAGGAAAGTGCATCAAAATTTAATGAGAAAACCAAAATGAAGTCAAAGTATCCATTTGCCAATGATAGGAATTTTTGGGTAGAAAGTCCGTAAAATTCTAACCCATTTGTCTTAGGATTTCCATCGCTGTGAAGAGACATCATGACATCAAGACAATGGAAGCTCCTACAAGGGAAACATTTCATTGTCTGGCTTACAGATAAAATGTTTAGTCCATTATCATCATGGCAAGTGGCACACAGGCAGACATGGTTGCAGAGATGGAATTGAGGTCTATATTGTGATCAACAGTCAATAGGAAGTAAACTATATATTTACATTCACATATGTAAAATTACTCAAAATGAAGTTAGCCCATATTAGGCAACAAAACCACTCCTGACATCACAAGGAAGAAAATAAAAAGTTCCTCGTCAGGAGTGTGTAATATCTTTGTAAGTCATTGACCAATAAGTTTATAGGCCCTTAAACATTAAAGGGTATTAACAGTATTCTCGATTAGCTTCCGTGACTTGGCAGTAATAATCTTGTTCAGATACTATGTATTCCAGTCACAGGACATTGTGATATAAAGCTGATAATGATCTGGAAACTTCATCGCTAGTAGCTAGCTTTCATAGTGCTCGTTGTTGGCAGAGGTCACTTGTTTGTTTCCAGCTGCCAGGCTCCCAAAATAATCACACAGAAACTATACTAATTCCAATATTGTTTGGACAATAGCTTAAGATAATTTCTGGCTTACCCTTATATCTTAAAAAACCCCTTTTCTATTATTTTATATTTTACCACAAGTCTCATGGCCTACCAAAATGGAAGATCACATCTTTCTTCTCCACAGGCTACTACATGGCTACATGGCATCTCACTGACTCTGCCTACTCTCTCTCTATTTATATATCTCTTTCAGCTTGGCTATATTCTGTTAAGCCATTGACACCCAAAGGAGCTTGTTTATTAACCAATAAAAGTAGCACATATACAGAAGGACCTCCCACACCAGCTCGTCATCTCTATTAGCTAGCTTTCATTGTGCTCAGTGCTACCAGAGAACAAAGGCAATTGGACAACCTTTCCCAGCTTTGAACTCCAAGAGCTACCATAGGTTCAGGAATCTCTCAATCCTCACCAGAGAAGTTTCTATTTGAAGTAGATAGTAATTATCGCAGACATCCACACTAGGCCAAAGTGCAGAAAATAAGAGGCTGTGGAAAGTTCAGCCTCCAAATAGAATGTCTGTATCACAGCCCTCCTTCCCCTACTTCTCAGTGACTATTATAATTTGGGAGATGGAAAGAGTGTGAGAACCATTGGCACAGGATGACTATAAGAAAAAGGTATTTTAGAGGCAGTAGAACATTTGCACATGGCATACACATGACCTGTGACATTTGCACATATCACATGACCTGTGCATGCTCAAGCCAGACTAAATTCCCAGGTAGCAGTGGAGATGTGGTAATGAAGTCCCATCCAGCCCCATCAGAGTTATTTAGCTGGTGAGAGAGGGAAAGTTCTGGGAGGAGTTGGGGAAAGAAAACGATGATCAAAGCATACTGTATTATACTTTTCTTAAACCAAACAAAAATGAGTGTAGCGACAGATATATCTATCAACAATCACTGGAAGGTGCTAATCAAAGACTATGTAGTTAAAACAGATTCGATTCTATGAGTTTTAAAATGGATAAAAGGTGGAGACACAAATCTGGCAGGTAGGGAAGAAAGAGTCAGTCTGAGAGGACTGACAGAAGGGATGTGAACATGATAAAAAAAACACATTGGACAAAGTTCTCAAAGAACTAACAAAACAATGTAGAATAAATTGATTTCATCATCAATAATCAAGACTATGCTCAGGAGGAAACCCTTGGGGAGTCAATCATAAATCAATTCCTTCAATTCCACAAAGAAATACTTGATTTAAAAATTTATTTCAGTGACAAATGAACATGTATATAATTTATGTGGTACAACATGAAATATATATGAATAGATGTGGAATGGCTAAATCAAGGTAATTAAAGCTGCCTTACCACATAGAGTTACCATATTTTGTAGGGGGAACATTCAAAATCTACTATCTTAGATACCCTCATGCCTCATATGCTACCTGATCTGTCATCATGCTTTAAAATCTCCAGAATTTATTTATGACTAATTACAATTTTGTACCTGATCACATATCACCCCTTTCTCTCATCCCATTTCCCTAATCAGTGCCTGGTAGCCAACATCCTGCCTTTGGTTACAGCAGTATTGCTTCTTCAGTCTTCACATTTAATAAAATCATGTGATGTTTGTTCTTTTGTTTCTGTTTTATTTAGTTTTGTATAATGCCTCCACTTTCATTTCTTTTGTAGCAATTGACAAAGCTTTCTATCTGCCTTGCAGCTTGATAATATGGCACAGAGAATAAAGAAAGATTGAAATAAAAGTTTTACTTTTAACAGGAAGGATATGAGGAACACACTGGTAGTATTTTGATTATTCTTAATTAATGTATATAAATAACTATTTTTGAAATTGTATTGATGCATAATTCCTGCTTTTATTATGGAACAGAATCATTTCTTATCATCACAAATGGACAATGAGAAGCACAATTACACACATTGCTCAGATTCTACAAAGAACGATCACATTTCCATCTTCCAATAAATACTTATGTGCCAAGAGGAATCTGTACATGCAAATGTCTAGCATCTTCTCTATTGTGTGTTTCCAAATCAAGAATTTAAATATGTAAATGGCATATACCTTCCCTAACTCTTGCTAGAAACTTAATAAGGCCTAAAAGCATTATATGTACATTAATTGCTATGTATTGTTTAATAGATAGTATTTATGATAAAAGTTGTGCACAGGTCAAAGTAAGGCACTCAGATTTAATTTTTTTCTCCCTAGTTTATTTCCATTAATACTCATATGCTAATGTTATTAATCATCCAAAACATTTTTAATTTCTTGTTTACAATTTTTTGCTTTTATGCATAACCTCTCCCTTTTTCGGTAGATATCAGTGTATTTAAATGGCTTCTTAATTTTGTTGGTTTTTAGCAAACACACATTTGATTGGAGGATTCTTCACAGGCATTACTAAATTTGTTCTTTTTCACATTTGTTTACTGTGAAGGTTAACAAGTGCCACCTTCTCTGAGGACACGTCTCGTAGTTAGTTTCCTATGTCCTTTGAAAATAGTCTCAGTTCACAGTTGATGTTTTCAAATTACAAACTGAATTTTCCTCTCTAATTTATTTCCTAAGTTTAATTTGAAATTCATCTGTAAGGTCCTAGTCTCATTTGAAATGCTGGATATAAAATTCTGATGATAAGTCAGACATGAAGATGGTCACACAATGAAAGCTCCTGCCCTGGTATTGGATTATAGATATCAGTCTTTAGTAAAGTTTCATAAGTGAAATTTCCACTAAAGGTTCACTACCTAAATTGCGTATTTTGCTCTGAAGGGATTGAAACAATGGTGTTGAAAAATATTTCAATCTACACTAAGATAATTACATGGGTCTTTATCATAGTACATATAGAATTTGACTGAGAGAAGATAAGAAGTAGCTTATTAAAATACATATAAAAATAAACACAGTAACATTTTATATCGGAGCATACGGGGTAAATTAGAATGAGTTAGTACAAAAATTATGAGATGTGATAGAAATTCAAAGAGGGATTGTTTTAGAAAAGCCCGCTTGTTCATCCCACTGCCCAGTTCCAAAATAATCACACAGATACTCTATTATTTAAAACACTGCTTGGCTTATTTGCTCTAGCTTCTTATTGGCTAATCTGGCATATTAATTTAACCCATTTCTATTAATCTGTGTATTGTCACATAGCAGTAGCTTACTGGCTAAAATTTCGGCAAGTCTGTCTCTGGCAGCTCCATGGTGTCTCTTTGATCCTGTCTCCTTTCTCCCTGCATACAGCCTAGCTTTCTCCACCTACCTCTATTCCCTGTGCTGGCTCACGGCAGTCCTTTATTCATTAACCAATAAAAGCAACACATAGCCAGAAGGATGTCCTACACCAGAGGATGGCCTAGGACTCAATTTTATTCTTGAAGAAAGAGGCAAACAATATTTAGTGACTAGTATGTCTATAAATATATTAACACCTTTGACTTCAATTGCTTTGATCAATATTACTACTAAACCAATTCTGTCATATTGAATGTACTATTGACTTATTGAAAAATGTATTACCTGAATCATACAAACTCTGCTAGGGAAGTTAGTATGGTATTTTATGGTGTTCCAAATGTGTGAGGTAGTGAAACTCTATTCAGATAAACAGAAATGCCAGGGCAACTTTAATAGGACCCTCAGTGAAATGCTAACATATGTGCTGAGGAAAATTCCCTTTAAGAAAATGCAAAATAAATGTTATGCTTTTTTTTGTTATTTTGGATATAGACATGAATTACTCTGGTTATATCTTCAAGGAAACTGTTTTCTGGTTCCACATAATCCCTCATAATTCATAATGCTAGAACACTCAGCTAATAAGTTTTACTATTATTCTATACTGACATTTTACACTAATGCCAGATGTTATTTTAATATGTGCTATGCAAATATGTTTAAAACTTAAATGGAATCAAGAGCTTATGGTCTTATAATCCAAAATCGTTACCAGGTATGTAATTTCCTAACATTGAAGATCCTACCCAGGGAATAATCTTGCGTACCTCTATAATAGTACATTTTAGAACTATATTTAACTTATATATTTTAAATTCATTTTGAATAGATTCAATAAAAAAGTTTATATAAGTTTATCTACAATGCAGAATTTCCATTTAGGATGCATGACTTTTGGACTCTGTCTTCCATTCTATCATATCAATAAATTTAAAAAAGGTTAAAGATGGCAAACCATTTATGATATAAAATTACTTAAAAATCATGGTGTGGGGGGAATTCACAAATCATAACAGGCAGTAAATATATTATTAATTTTATGTGCACATAATTACCAGATTTTAGTACATTAGGTATGTGTAAATCTTAAGAGAATTTACAAAAATTAACATTCTGAGTTGTTGAAAATTCTGTTCTGAAAGAAAACTCTAGCCTTAAAAGGTCACCTACTGCATGATCTTATTTATATAATCACTCTTGAAGATACTATTTTTAGAAATTGAAAATTATTTGTTGTTGCAGGAGATTAGAGGGGAGTGACAACAAATAATATTGGGAACATTTATTTTGTCAAAGGTCCACATTCCAGCTCCTTATGATCTTTGAACAATGACCTATATTTAAAATGGCTTTAAGATACACACTATTTCCTTCACCACTTTTCTGTAGGTTGTACCAGAATGGTTAAAGAAAATGGGACCAATGGGGAAATATTACACCGATATGCCCTGTGAACTTCTTACTCATTTCCAGAGAAATCTACACATTTTCAGAGAAATAACTTAAAATAAGTGATTGAAAATGTTATTCAGTTTTTTTTTTTTTTTGCTTTGCTTTACTTTTCATGGATACAGGACTTGAGCCCAGGATCCATGTACAAGTGGTTTTCCTAAATCCGTGTACATATTAACAGCGGTAAGTGGACTCAGGGGTTTAAAAAAGAAAGGCCTGTGTATGGAGGGCACAATGGAAGAGGGGGAATGCGGGGAGGGAGAAGATAAGTAAACAGTGTTCAGTGCTATCACTGCTTGAGTTCGAATATCCTTAATCATACAAAAATTATAGTCATGCTACCTTTATATGTATATCATAAATTACTAGTCTATTTAGGGATAAGCTTACTGCTTATTTTATTTGACAAAGTCATAATCAGAATGCAGAACTTTCTTATTAAAAAATTCTACGAGTCAGTCATTTTGTGTTACTCCTATTTATTTTCCTTAGCAGTTGCAAAAATATAATGGATATTTTCTAGTGCACAGCCTAGCAAATTTTAGTGTATTTATAAGTGTTGAAGTTTTTGAGGAAGAAGAAAATTAAAAGGAAATGGAATAAGCAAAAAATATAATGGATAACTTAAAACTCCTCACATCTGTTGACTTTCCCTGGTTATCATTTTTGAGGACTTCCATTCATTTTTAATGCCATTCAGCGAATTAGGCTGTTGGCTGGTTGTCAAATTATAGATAAACTAAAATTCCAAAACTTCTAAACAAGATTTAAAAACCGAATCATCTATCTATCTAACAACCTACCTATCTGTTTAAATCTTTCATCTACTGTTCCTCTGCCTACCACAAACAGTATCACAATGAAATTAAATATATACTTTATTCACTGAAGAAGTCCTCAAATATCTAGATAATTGCAGGTCACTTCAGAGACCAAGGTATTTTTGGAACCACTGCAGGCACTAACACTAATCATTAAATTTTCCCTATGAATTATACAGTAATGCCACTTAACTGCATGGAAAGCAGTTGCTGCTTTTACAGTGATTAAAATGTGCATTTTGCCAAGCAATTTGTGGACTGAATGTAGTAAGCAAGACACATTTCAAGTAAATATATTGCTTAAATATATTCATTAAAGATTTATGTTCTTATGATTTCTAACTGAAATGCTAATATTTAATTGTTGAAAAGCACATCTATAAAGTAATGAGACTGACATTCATGAAATATGGTTAGTGTCAATAGCTGTAGTCATATTATGTTCCAAAGTAACATCTATGACTTATGCAAATTATGATGAAATTCAAATCCAAATATACCTGCTTTAATTTATTTCCTGCAACTTTAAAAATGTATACACTGTGCAAAACAGTTTAGGATAATATTGAACAAATTGTATTTTCCATTTGGAGAAAATTTTCTCCTACCAAGAACAGTGTAATTGATGCAAATATTGCTTAACAATAAGATCTATTCAGTACTTAAAAATCTCTATCACGCAGGCCTTTTCTTCCCAAATGTATCAGTTCCGTAAACAAAACAGACTGTTTTAGTAAACAAAGAAGAAACATGATATAATATCCATAATGAGTTTGTGCCCCGTCTTACTGTATCTATCTTGTTAGGTCTTGTTTGGTGGATGTCCCAGGGAGACCTGCTTCTCTCTCTCTCTCTCTCTCTCTCTCTCTCTCTCTCTCTCTCTCTCTCTCTCTCTCTCTCTTTTCTTTTATGAAGGGTGAAGGAAGAGGAGTGGATTCTGAGGAGTGCTGAGGTTAGCAAAGGGAGCAGGAGGTGTGGAGGGAAGGGGAAAACAGATCAGGATGCAATGTACTAGAAAAGAAGAAAAGTTTAAAACATAAACAAAAATAAAAGTGCTTATTCAAAAAAACATACCAATGCAAGTTATTCATATATATATCATATCTCACTTTAAATGTAAAAGAACATGTATAAACAATATTTGGGAATATGGGTGTAGTTTTTTTTTCAAACTGTTTTGTGCTGTATGGGGATGCTGTTAATCAGTATTTTGTGGTGTATCTTGTATGCTAGGTTTATCTCAGTCAGTAGTTGAGTTAATCAATTTTTTGAGGGTGTTTACGGCAATCTTTCAGGAGGGTGTGTTCTATTATACCATATTGGTCTAGAAGCAATCCACAGGGTCTCAACTGCTGTTAATGGATGATCATTGATAATAGTTAAGCTTGTAGTCATGTTAGTTAGATTTTCTAGATATACAGAGATATATTTCAGTTAGATAGGCATTCTTCATATCTTTCAAAGACTCCAGAATATGGAATTTAAAATATTTTAATAACTTAGAGCTTTTCATGACAATCTTTTCAAAAGACACATCTGCTCCTGACAGCACTAATCTACTTCAAGAGGAAGATGGGCATCAAAGAGTATACTTATAGAGTTGGTTAGCCATTTGAGCAAGAAACTGCTCTTGCCTGGACTGATGCATAAACTAGACATAAAATACCCACAGAGAGATGACTTCTAAACTTGCCTAAAGTTCGAGGTTTTTGTTTCATGAAAGAATCTGAGAGACATTCTTCAGGACACACACACACAAAAAAAGTGACTGAAATGTCTTTAAATTTTCCTGCTTCATGAAAAAGTCTGCTGGATACTATGGGCCTGTAGGCTAAAGATAAATGCCCCAACAGTACAGAAGAACTTTGGGTGACTGTCTAGGTAGAGAGATATCTCTGTCAATTCTAGAGTTTTGGAAGTTGTTTATAATGCACGTCTAGTTTACATAGGTATTATCATATAATTCTGAAGTCTTTGATAGAGTTAAAATAGGTAGATAGTTATAGTTTTCTTTTGTTATGATAAAAGATAAAATAGATATAAATATTGTAACTGTAATTCTTGCTGTCTTTTTATATGTAATTTTACTATGTTAAAGTTAAAGCCTTCCTTTTTGTTTAAACAGAAAAGGGGAAATGGTGTATGAGTTCCTTCTGTTTGTGTTTTGCTTTCATTGGATAATGAATAAAGAAACTGCTTGGCCTGATAGGGCAGAACTTAGGTAGGCAGAGAAGACAGAACTGAATTCTGGGAGGAAGGAAGCAGAGTCAGAGAACCTCCATGAAGCCACCAGAGTCAGACATGCTGAATCTTTCCCGGTAAGCCACGACCTCATGGTGATATACAGATTAATAGAAATGAGTTAAATCAAGATATGAGAGTTGACCAATAAGAGGCTAGAGATAATGGGCCAGGCAGTGATTTAATTAACACAATTTCTGTGTGGTTATTTCGGGTGTAAGCTAGCCTGGTGGCTGGGACAATGAAAGGGCCACCCTCCTTGTGCAACATTTAACTATTTCAGAATTTTGATTTTACTTCTCATTTTTGTTAGTTATATTTTTAAATGACTTTACTGGCCCATAAATCATAAATTCTCATGCAGATAATATTAGTCATTTACATATCATAGAATAATTAATATTCATATTGATAAAAAGTCTTGTTAATGTTTGAGCTACACAAAATTATCAATAACATTTGAGGTATCATTATGGACATGTAGAAGCATTCTTTCAACCAACATCATGGAAGATTATTAGTAATAATAATATTGATAAGGATACAAGTTGATAAGATATAGTCTTATTTCTCAGTTAAAGATTTTGCTATTATAGAGTCATACTTCACCACTGTGCTCAGTAGATATGCTGTTTTCCATTAAAATTAAAATTACATATATTGCCTTATGATTTTTTTCCCAGGGAAGTGATTTAAATTCAGCATAGTTCACAATATAAATGCTGCACATCTGATCAGAATCATAGATTTTGATGGGCTTCCTCACAAAATTGCTACTCTTTTATGCATTAGTCCTACTGACATAAAATTATATGTGAGCATCTGCTGGAATGTGTTTGTTCATTAAGAATGCAATTTTTTTCAATATCTGTTAAGTGCCAGGAGCTATGTGAAGCAGATTCAGTGAACAGTCAACAAGACAATCTTTTTTTTCTCATCCATCCAAATCCAATCTATGTCCATTGTTTCTTTAAAGAAGCATAATAAGGTATTTACTGAAACATCTATAACATAATATATTGCAGATACGTTTCAAAGATCTATGGTTACCTTGTGAAAAGGCACATAGTTCATCCTTCTGGGTCCAGCAATGGTAGAGAGCAAACCCTGGACCTTATGAATTTGAAGCAGGCACTTTCTCCTGTGATATATATATATATATATATATATATATATATATCCTTTGTGCTCACTCCCCTGAGTTATTCTTCTCATAGTCAGAACAAAGAGAAGCAAAACTCCAAGTCAAATTTGGACAGTTAGGTACAAGAACATTTTATTTATGGATATAAGTAAATATGTGTACTCATAAACTGCCATATCCATGTCTCCAAGAGTCTACCATACATCACTTTTCAGGTATGTGTATTGTATGGCTCATTCGAGAGCTTTCCTTCTTTTCCGTTTTTCTGTCAGACAGCCAAGCAGCCAGATCTCCGTTCAGCTTGGCTTTTCCACCCTAAATCACCATCGTTTTCTCTGCACTTTGCAGGTATTCTATTACAGACTTTGTGAAGGTATTTATCCCTGCCTCTTTCTTCTTCAAATAGAGTCAACTTTTGCTTGGTGTGAATTTCCTCACTGGTTCATGTAAAGTCAGCCTATAGTCTATCATCTTAAGATGAATTTCAATTTTTTTTAAGATTTAAAAATCTCCCCTTCAACATTACTGATTGTTCTATTTTTTATATTGCCTTCTTTGTATGCATGTACCTTGATATTTATTATCTTTTTATCTATCATAATTTCTGTCTTTTGGTTTATATTATTAGCTTTATTTTTTATAGAATAGAGCTTGGTCTTGGCATTGCTCTCTTTATTGTAGACATTTACCCACGTAAACTCTAACACTAGTTTTCCTACATTCCGTACAGTTTAATAGCTTGTGCTTTAATTTTCACTGAACTTAGTGTGAGAGCACCGTAGAAACAGGAGTTTTTCTGTGTCTGTCCATTTCACTAACTGGGATTTCCTCCTTACATCATCTTCCTTATTACGTTATGTTTTCCTACTGTGTCCTCTCATCCATAGTTCATATTTCTTTAGAACGAATAATTTGCTCTACTTTTCAGATAACTTGTACTCTTCTTTGAAGCTATTTGTAGTTTTTTTTTCTTTCTTCTGATTATTGTTGTTATCTGTGCATTTAAGAAACTGCAGCCTCTCCTGGTTTTTACAGACTGGCTTCAAAGGAAAATAGGAACTGCCCTGGTCAATCCAACAGTTATTTTAGAAGCCTCTCAGGCTTATTAACAGAAGTGTATTTTTTTGAATTGTCCAACATTCCAAGTTAGAAAAGGTTAATTGTATCCCCCTCTCTAGCTCTTTCTTCACCTCCAGTGTGCGTGCGTGTGTGTGTGTGTGTGTGTGTGTGCATCTAGGGGTTAATAAAAGCTTATCCACTCTTACATTTGACTAGTAAACTGCTGGTGGGCTCTGAGGTGTACTGCAAATGATAATTCTTGTTCCTAGATATTACTTCATGCTTTTGGATTCTATTATTAGCATATTGGATGAGAAATATCAGAACTCATGCCTCCTTGGTGAAGCACAGAAATACTAGCATGTGTCCAAAATGTTTTACTACTGTATCTCGATCCTGATGGCTGTTTTTCAAACCTCTACAAATTTGAGATAATATCTAGATAGCAGACCTGAAAATCAGTCAGCTCTTTTTTTTTCTATACATATTTATGGCCATTGCCCATTTTACAGTTTGGCAGTACATGAGGCTTTAGAATACACAGGTGAACGAAAGCTCAACCAATTGTTTTGCTGGTGCAACTAGAACATTAGCTCTGTTATTCTCGCTTTGTCATTCTCTACATCAGAAGAGAACTGACCTGGCTGAAGAGGAATTCAGGGAATTCTGTCAAAAATCACATAGTCAGCCTTAGAAGGAACTTGTCAATACAGGATCTCCCCTACGGCCAGGCTCAACCCTACAATTGACCTTACTTCTGTGGCTTTAGCATCATTGGCTAAGGAAACAATAGAATGAAAGTGTATCCCAACTTTTGACTTCTTAGGAAAGTAGGCTCTAATATTTTTATACTCTTCATTCTTCAAAAAATTCTTATTAAAAATTCAATTTCCTTAGCTCCTAAGTTCAAAGGACTTCAAAACCTATGGTCTCTATTTTGAAATGAATTCCTCCCCACTACTTTACATTAATCTAAACTATCACTTTGAACACATTTGCAAGACACTCTGTACTGATCCATTTCTATACACTCTTTCTTTCTCTATGCCTCTCTTTGTATTTTCATTTAAAGATGCACCAAGACTTTAGGGACTCATTTTCTCTCTGTTCAAAACAAGTTTTCTTTAAATTCAGTTTAGAAGCATTGTTGCTTTCTGATGGAAATTTCTTCCCGAGTAAGTTTCATAGGCTTGCTGTCAGCGTGACCCTATTTTAGCAGTTGTCAAAACCATCAAGTCACTTTAAGTTTTAATTTAAAATTCATACTTTACAACATTCTTCTTTGTTACACGAGAAGTTAATATGTATTTTTGTGATTTTTAAAATCCAGACGTGTTTTTTTTTTAAGTCATTATGTCTGTTACCTCATTTAATGAGATTAAAGAAATTTATTTTCAGGTAACACTATTACAGATTTCATATTATATTTCATTTTATATTAAATATATTATCTTAAATTTAGCATTTCTATCCATAAATGAATTTTATATTCTTTTATTTTTCAATATCAGATCCACCCCAGTTACCCTGAGCTGGCAGCATGATGAAACAAAATAAGAAACTGCATGTGACTTTCCCTACTAGTGTTAGCTTCTGTGATTTCATTCCTTCATCTTCAATGGAAAGACCAAAGTTCCTAAAGGTTTGTAATATTTATTTAAGACAAGGGTTCAGTGGTAGTTTAGGGTGACTTGTAGTTTACTTTGTAGCCCAGCCTGGTCTCATACTGGTGATCCCACTACCTAAGCCTCCCAATAGTTGATATTACATCACGCCACTTGAATGAGGGATACGTTTGTTGTGTGGAAAGGTTCTGAAGACTGTAAGTTGTTTAGTTGCACTGTTCAAACTCTTTTCAGTGCTTCAAGTGATGCACGGAGTGCTACTTCATGGAACACCCAACGTGCTTAAAGTGTTAATAAGAATGACTTGTAGAATCTCAAACTTCAGCTCCTCAGCTGTTTCTTGTCCACTAAAGTGGGCACTGTAACATTAAATGGAACATTAAAGGATTTTTTAAAGGTGTCACTTTTTACTTTAAGAATAGACCTCAGTGGCAGGAAGTCATGGTGAGTTTTCTTCCCTGAATCAAAGGACAGTGAAGTACAGCTGCTTGAGACTTCTGCTTGTGCTACACTTGGAGTCTGGATTCCATTCAGTTTCTGGGTGCTTCCTAATATCCGTGCTTCTCGGTGCTATGCTCTGGGTGATCTCCTCAGCCAAGTGGGAGATCTTGAAAACATCACACTGGCCTTCTCAACCATTGATGACACACAAGATGAAGGCCAACAACTTTAGCATTTCATAATAATCCTTTGATGATGAGTAACTGCCCACCTCTCCCAGAGTTGCCTCCATTTGTCTTCGCCATATGCCTTATTAAAGCATCATTAGAATATGACTGAAGAGCTAACACTCAAGCGTTTCCTGCCCTGTCAAGTGGGTTTAAGAATTCCTCCTACTCTTCCACACTCATCAAGTTACAAAAATGAGCAAGCTACAATGCATCATTACCAGTCTATACCTTCAAACAGAACAGTAATTAATTAAAGGGAAAGACTGGTCCTTACTTATGTGATAACTGCCTTATATATAAGGTATTGAATTTACTAATAATAATTACTTAATCTGTCCCATGTAAATTATAACAATTAGTAAATGGAATTTTTATGTAATATGCTTTTAATTTTTCTGAATTTATGCTACCATTCTCACAAATATGAATAACTGATGCAAAGCTACATGTTAAATTTAGTAGTTGTTAAAAATACCTTTTTTAAATCATGAATTTTTCTACTACTTCTTGAAACAAATTCTGTCACCTCCTGTGAACTTCTACCTGAAAAGCTTAATGTGACCCATTTCTAGTCCTTTTCTGAAATTACTAATTCAAATTTAGGAGCCCTTATTAAACACCATACATTTGATGACTTTTTTAAAATAATGTTAGAGATATGTGTGAGAAATAGTATTACAGCATTAAAATACAGTAGCTTTTCATATTCAGATATTTCTAATGTCACATTATTTAAATTGAATACAACTTTCAATAATGGAGCTGTAACTGATATTATGTGGGAAACTAAATGTGTGCGCATATGAGAAACACAGAGAGAGAAGAGAGTGAGCAAGAGCCCCGGTGGGTGACAGACAGTCCACACCCTTGAGAAACACAGAGAGAGGAGAATGAGCAAGAGCCCTGGTGGGTGACAGACAGTCCGCACCCTTGAGAAACATGCAGAGAGAAGAGAATGAGCAAGAGCCCGGGTGGGTGACAGACAGTCCGCACCCTTGAGCGGTTCTTCTGCCCCTGCACAATACTGAGGCTGGTGATATTGCTTTTTTGTTCTTATGAAGTAATTCTGTATATTATAACATTATGTATAAACTTATATTTTAAGATAGGTTTCATTTTTATTTCCATTTTATTGTCTCTTTTATAGTCTCTATAAATCAAAATTTGACAAGGCCTACTGAGGAAGGTTGCCATGAATCAACTATGCAGTTACTGGCAACAATTAAAGCATATTTTAAGGTGTGCGGATTTCAAATTCGTGTCAGCAGTATAGAAAGTGAGATTCTTCGTCAAGGTAAGCACTGGCTTTATTTTTATTGTACACCAGTTTGTTTCCTTATAGTTCTTAGCACAGAAATGTCAAGACATTTGCCCAAGGGTCTATGATCACTCCAGATTTATGGAATGTAAATTCTGAAGAACTCCTTTTGATATTACAGTGCTTTCCAAATAAATAGTTAGCAAGCATCACCCTTTACACATATAGAAGGTCTTAATATCAATGCTAGGAGCAGAAACTCTGGATGTAGAACTTCAGGAAGGTGGAGTGGCCGTCCAGTACTGCCCATAGAACTCTAATTGCAGCTGTTTGTTCATGGTTCAGGTTCTACTCTAACAGTATTTTCCCAGGGAGACTGCTCTTTTTGTTTAGAACATTTTATTTGCCTTTATATTTTTATGTGAAGTTAAGAGGAAAAATGGACCACATTATTAAGAAAATCAAACAGTGAATGCCCATTTGATCACTCTAGAGATTCAGCGGCATGAACCTTGTCCTACATTTCAAGTTTTCCTTCAGAGGAAATCTTTCTAGCATATGCTCTGCTGTGAAAAAGAAACTAATTTCTTGTTAGTAAAATCAGAAGATAATTTTTCCTCTTAACAATTGTCCACAGCAACACGAAATGATTAAAATATAATTAGAAGACAAAAAGGCACAAGTTTTCACCTTTTGCTTTTCTATGTTGTCCAGCTAATAAACTTAGAGCTAGTCACTGAAATTATACCTATGAGAAGTGTTTCATTTCCTGGTTCTATTCTATTTAAGTGTTACTGTCACGGAACATGACAGTCTCGCTGCTGCACATTGGTTATTTGTAAAAGTTCAAGCAGTAATTGTGCTGAAATGAAACGTAGTTATGAAAACGTAAGACTGGAAAATAACATTCTCTTCATCGCTTCTGTCTTGCCAGTGACCCCTGGACCTTTCCCAGTTGTTTGCTGAGTCATTTTGTGCTTAGAAATTTTAAAGCTTCTTTGCTTGGTTTTCATCTATCTATATAAATGAGCACAAGATGTGCTAGAAAAGTGAAAATAGTATCACTGACTATATACTAAAAAGTTTTATGTGGCTGTGCCCATCACTTCCTGAATGACAGTAGATAAGGAGCACATAGACTTCTTTTGTTCCTAGCGAATAAATATAGTTCTTCATATGAAAACCATAGTTCCTTTTTGCAAGGACGTTAGGCTCAAAGTAATTTGTATTTAGTGATAAGTCTCTTCTAGTACAATTGCTTGTGGGAATTACCAGTACCCCCCAATATCATCCGCATGACTTTGGGCACTTTCCATGGCTTTGCATTTCTCCCCTATAAAACTGTAATGATTACTATAGTAATTCCCCAACAACATAGTAAGAATTAAATAAATGATGTCTATTGTTATTCATGACTTTTCAAATATATCTTAGAAGTTGTCATTATTTCATGGAGTAGAATCTTGTAGAATGATGAAGATGACATCAGCTTTATTTTTGTGACTACATTTTGATATTTTATCATCGCACTTGGTGTGACATGGTGCTCCATGTTGGAATGACTACTGTAAATGCCAGAATAGGCTCGAGGCTGCTTTCCACATTGACAGCGAAGCTATGCGTTTTGGCAGGAGCTTGGGTTATCTTCTGTGCCAAATACGCTGATGCCATTTGGTTACCTGGATTCCACATTTAATTTTCACTTTAATCAATACATGATTAAACGTAATGATGTCTAAATATTTAACTCATCGTCTACATTCAGAATACTAACAATTCAAATCCATTCTGCTATGTTAAATCTGATTTTAACAAAGGTTTGAATGATAAGAGAAGGTAAAAATGCCTAGAATGGTATTTAGAAACTCCTTTCAGATGGAAATTAGTTTCTCTTTCTCTGTCTTTTTATCATTCACAATTGCCAATTATAAATGTGGCCATATGTTGTTCACATTGCGTAGTGTATACCAGCTCACCACTATCTAATCCCACTGTCTCTTTATTCACGTAATTCCAATTTTACCCAGGCATCCATTCCAGTATACCGCACATCTAACTATGTTCTCCATGTGAATATCAGTAGATACGTAGTCTCACAAGGTAACGTGGCTACCCCAGCTCAAGCTCATTTGTCTCCCTTACTGCTGATTGATACAATAATGTGCACGAGAAAAACTGCTACCTAACAAGACATTCGAGTGACCTTTACAGAATGCTACTGTCTTGCTTGAGAAAGTCATGAGAAAACACCTTTCTAACTTACACAATTATTTTATCTGGATGTGGTACCAAAACTTCCATTTCTACTCCTGAAGATAGTAAACTCTCAGCACCAGAACTGAAAAGAGAACATACTCTGACTCATGAAGTATACACTGATTTCTTTGAACTTTTTAGTTAAACAACAACAGCAATAAACAAAGTATAAATGGTATCCGTACAAGTGCTCTAGCATATGTAACAAACGTCCATGTCTACTGATACAATATCAAAGAGGTTTCCTTGTCATTTGCTGTGTGAAACACCCTGCATGATATATAAAGTATATGACTAAGGCTCTTACTAAGCCTTCAGTAACAAAACACATTAAGGTACCAAGTTTGCTGAAGGAAATAACATTTTGGTGAAAAAGAACATTGAGCTTTAGGCTGATGAGCGATTATATAAGTTAAGAGATAGTACTGCAGAGATGGAGAGATGAGGTGGAATTGTGAGCAGACTGGGAAGGAATGGAATCACTCCTTCGCCCTGGAAGCTGATCAGAACTTCTCCTTAGAAACAAATATTCTAGGAAAATTAGCATGTGCTGAGATGGTTAGTTGCCAACATAAAGAAGATACTCATTTTATATGTAGGTGATTTATGTTACTATAGCAATGAGCACAGCTAGAGGCCTGAGTGTATAGTACCTTCGGTAGGAACTGGGAAGTTCTTATTTCCAGTTACTTTCTGGGAATATCATAAATACTCAACTGGCTTTTAAAGCAGTGGTGACATATTAACTTCCTGAATCCCCATGATCTACAAATTACCTTACTAACTATCATCCTGCAAGCTGCCTCCTCAAAACCCACTTTATGATTCTGTTTCTCAATAACCCTTTGAAGAAAATAGCTTCAAAATCCATCAAAGTCCTTTGTATACTTTGTAAAGAAAGTGAACTGTGACTCTTAGCCTACGCACCCAGGTGTCTCCCATTTCCCAATCACTTCTCTCTCTCTTAACCGCTCTACTTAAAATCTATATTTGAATATCTTATCCTTATTACTTCTCGAACCCCTTCCAATCTATTTTTAATACTTTACTTCAGGGATCCTCTTTCTGCCCGAGTGGAGAGCTCTGCTAAAAGCTACACAGGTTTCTCCAGATGTCAGCAGCACATTTTGTCTGTCTTACCACCTCTGATAGTGGTGAATTATTGTAGTTTTGTGGGGGACATTGTCAAGGTTGATATTTTTCCTTAACTGCATTGAAGAAAATTATTAATAGTTAATAAGGGTTGAATAGGGAGTGATCTCCCTACATTGAAAACCAAAGTGTACACAATGCCGACACAGTGTGATTAGTAAGAACTAGTGTCCAAAACTCAAGTTGGAATAAATTAGCTCACAAATTGACTTGAAAAAATCCATTCCATTTCACATAAATGGAATGGAAAAGCTTCTAAATGAAGCAAAATTTTTATGTCATTTATTTAAAATGGTGAAAACATTTTAATTTTAAAAATGCCGTTTAAAAGTTTAAAATGCAAGGCTGAGTTGTGAGTCATGGCCAGAGCTGGTCAGTGAATCTCACCATCAGACTCCAGTATCTCCCGACAAAATATGTGCATAACTGAGCACAGACAGACAGCAACCAACTTTTAAAATATTATGATACAGCATAAATGCTTCCATATTTTTGGAATATGTAACTTTTTCATGTGATAATTTTCTCACATTATCTAGTTTTAGAAGACCAACTTAACACTCAGTTTGATAACTGTGATGTCTTGGAATTGATAGATATTGGTGAATGACTTCTTTGACCTAATATTACTCAAAAAACCATTTACAAACGATCTTGTGTGAATAATTTAATGTACAATTTTTATGCACTATATTTTATTCTTTCTCAGTACATAGGAATATATTTAGTGATTAAATAACAATGTGAAAGTAACACACTACTCAGACGTTTCTAGTGTCCAGTATAAGGGGTGGCTGCCACTTCATCAAATAAGGTCTCAAACGCTGTGATCCATTTGGATTTTGTAATGATATCACACAGAAACTGAAGTCCAGAAACAAAGACAAGGAACTCAGTGACTCAGCCTCTTTTATTTTTCCAACTTCCTGTTAAAGAAATGGGTGTTCTTGAACTTAATTATTCCTTTTACAAATCTCATAGAGTTTCTTGATTAGTTAATGACCTCTTAATTCACTATGAAGTAAAATTAATTATATATCTTGCAGTAGTGATAATAGTATAAATTTCTAAACTGTTTGGACTCTTGATAGAATTCATTGAAAATGCAGTCTCCCATTCACATATGCAGCAATTATCGTAATATTTATTCTTTTCGCTGTGGAATGTGATAGTTTATAAAAATTATAATGTATTGATTGAAGGAATTATTATGTTGAAGCATTGAATAATAATTTAAAATATAAAAGTATCACTAATTCTATCTACCTTTTAAGATTCTAGATGATCATTTATTATTACAACGTTTTTAAATTTTCAAAATTACTTGTAGTAGACGAACATTTATTTATAATCAGTGAACAAATAGTTTAATCGGTATGCTTAATTCTATTTGCTATTTGATCACAATTATGTAAAATTGTGCAAAATTATGTAAAAATGTGCAAAAAGACAAAATAAAAAGAACAGCAATGATTAATAAAGTATGATTATTTTCTCATTTTTCTAAATATTTTAATGTAAATACACACACACACACACACACACACACATATATATATATGAATTGTTTATTAAACTATTTGACAAAACAGTTTTGTTGGTTCATAGTGGGGACACTGTGGATTGAACCCAGTGCCTACCCTGGCAAACTCTACTACTAAACATACCCCTTCTCTATTTATTTATTTACTTATCTATTTATTTATAAACATACCCCTTCTCTATTTATTTATTTACTTATCTATTTATTTAATCTTTCACTTTAAGACATGTTGTCACTAAATTAAGCAGTTTGACATTAACCCTGATATTTACCCCGGGGTAGGCTCAACATCTCAATTTTCTGGCCTTGTTACTTACATAATTAGGAATAAAGGACTATTGCTTATTTCATCCTTACTGATTAATTTAAATGATAAAAGCATTATTTCAGTAAGAATGGCATTGTATTTTGTTTGTGTGTTACTGCTTCTAGTTTTGTGCCTTTAGGTGATAGATCTGTGTGCGGATGAACATGTTGGCCTCTGTGTCTACTTGTGTTTCACATGCTTTTTCTTTGCTATTTTTCTTTTGTTTGATTCTTTGTTTTTATCTTATCTTATACCATTATGTAGATGCCTGTTTGTTTTCTAAGGAAGAACTAAAAGGGGGTGAATTTTGTGGGAGGGAAGGTAGGAAGCTTCTCAGAGCAGTGTGGGAGGGTGACAGTAGTTAGAATATATTGTATTAAAAACATCCGTTTCAATAAGAAGAAGAATAAAAAAGAATTTCAGTAGTTATTTCATTCATGAGCTTAATTTGTTGAGCATTAGTACAATTTACTTTTATGATTTATGCTTTTCTTTCCCTAAAGAAATTCAGCTAGGCAATGGTGGGGCTTGCCTTTAATCCCAGCACTTGAGAGGGAGACAGAGGCAGGTGGCTTTCTGAGTTCAAAAACAGCTACAGATTGAGTGTTAGAACAACCAGGGCTGCACAGAGAAACCCCTTCACAAGAATATTTTTAAAAAGAGGGTTTCATGTTGCATAAAATGTTTCCTTCAGTTCTCCCCTCTCTGTTTCTTGCTCTATCTCTACCCCGGTTTCTCCTCCCAGCTTCATGTTTTGTTTTCTTGGTAAAATGAACTGAGTCATGAGACTTACTGAGTCCAAGATGTGTATATGCCTAAGTTAGAAATTCATGAACTTAAAGAAGTATCAAAATAATTTATCAATGAAGAAACTTAGTCACACTTTCATGTTAAAATAAAAGCCAAATTGAAAAGGAGAATACATGTGTTGGCATGTATGCAAACTGTTATTTAAGCACACTTAACTTCAATATATATGACAGTTTGAAGAATAAACTCTGTGAAAGTCAACATTAAGCAATTAAATCTGACTTTTTCTTCTAGAAATAGAAGCAACAGACAGCAAAAGTAGCGACGCATCCTGCATGTAGACTTTTTTGTTCTGAAATTAGACTTCAGAGAAGACACCACATGAGTGAAACAACAGCAAATAGATTAAACTATGATGTGAGAATATAAAATAGAACACCCTTAAAAGTAAGCCTGGATTCATGGGCAAATAATATGGGCTGTAAATATCTTGTACTTTCTTACCAAGTGACTTTTGACAAATCATTTCATATTCTTGAGAATGTTCATTCTTGACAATACAGTTTTAGATCTTTCATTAATAATAAAGGACTTAAAATCCTTGCACTTTTTAAATCATGTTTGGCAGATTATAGGAAATAACTTACTATATATCATGGTGAAATGTGTTTGTACTTCATCTTAACCTTATTTGATAATAATTAATGCACAGACTTTACCATATCCTGTTTTAAAGTATATATTTTCATATTAATAAAATATCTATAATAATTTCATTTATTGATATTTAATAGCTTTATTTCTTCTTTATAATGTACTAGCTATATAAACTTGCCATTATATGTCTGAGATAATACATTTTATGTGTTTCTATTATAGTAATAGAATCTTCTCACTTGGTGTCCAGATGCCATTAATTATTGGAATGATATTGGTAAATCTTTAATGTGAGCTTAATTGGTTAAAGATAGAGGAGATTGTTTAATGGACCCCTTAATGAATAATTAAATACACTTATGGGGAAATCAATAAAATAGGCAGATTTTTGGTGCAAGTCTCCTTTAGCTTCCTTTGAAGCTGAGAAAACTCAGACTTTACTTTGAGACCTTTGAAGGACAGAGGATTTTGCACATAAATCACAGGGGCTGCTACAAAACCAGCATCAAGTGTCAGGAGCTATAAACCTCTAGCCCTGCTGACAAGCAGTGATGCTTATTATTTTTAATGCATTCCTTAGAATTATTTGTACTGGATGATTTCTCATCTCTGTGCTTACAGGGAAGGCCAAGGAGACAGTTGGAGGAGGCTGGCAGTAAATCTACATCTGTGAATAAACTCCCTTGGGATTTAAAGAAAGATTGTAATGAATTCTACACATGGTACTAGTCCTCAGGGCAGACAAATTCACACCATGACAGAAGACATGATTTCCTAACAAAATTTAAGTCCTTAATCGGTGGGTAAATTGGTGCTGGTATAGACTGCTATGATCTAAGTTTAAAGAGATACACAAGAGCACACACACACACACACACACACACACACACACACACTACTGCTTATAAAATTATATGTCTTCAATAGTTCTTAATCTGATTTTGGCTCTTAAAATATTTTATGCATTTTGGATACGTAAACAGACTTAGATGAGCATGAAGCTATAAATCAGATATAGCTCAAGGTACCTCTACAACTTCTACAACTTCGGAAACTAAATTGCTGTAAAAGCAGGTTACCTAATGACTACACAACATGGCATCTCTGCTGGAAACTGTGGAATATTTGCCCACGTCCCATCCTGTACTAGTTCATCCAACAATAACTTCTGAGCACATGCTTATCAGTGGGCAAAATACAATTGTCAAAGTGATAGGCAAGGAAAAAGACATTTTTAAAAATATACATGAACATAATACATAATAAAGTATCTAACTCATCCTAAAACTCACATTTTTCAAATTATTGAGATAAAATTAATGCTATTCAACTTGTATACTCTGATAAAAAATCTGCTTTTATATTGTGTTTATATACAAATTCATATTAGAATTTGTTTTTAATTAATATCATCTATCATTAACATAGATGTATTCGTTGTATAGTTTTATGTACTTTAAGATACTTTTATGAGTACATTCATTTAAGCCCAATTTGTATCATTAAGAAAACAGTACTGAAATGTAAACATAATTAATTTTGTGTCCTAAATTTCAACACTTATAACTTTATACAATATTTTACATTTTATGGCAGTTATCCAGAACAAATAACTCATGTTTAAGACTGGGTGTTTTATTTAAGTTTATTATTAACAAAAAAGTGATTTTTTAAAAAGGAGACACAATGAGACTTTGAGTTTTATACTAAAAAAAAACAGCTAAAAAAATCAGAATGAGTGTCTGTTTTATTGTCCTTTAAAATAAAGGCTCTAATGTAACTTTGCTAAAATTACACTCAGAAAATTCATCACTATCTCATCCATATGGAAAGAGCTTCCACAGGACCAGAGAAGACTCAGGAGATACAAGTGCTTGTCACCAAGACTGAAGACTTGACAAAACCCCACAAAGCTCAAATGGTGGAAAGAAAATAACCAATTTCTACAAGTTGTTTTCTGAGTCCCCATGAATGTTGCAGCACACACATTTTTTCACATTCCCCTCATACAATAAACAAATAAACACTATTAACAATGTCTTTCATAAACATGTCATATAGGTGGAAAGTATCACATTAAATATGTTTTTAAAAAATTATTCTTGCCGGGCGGTGGTGGCGCACGCCTTTAATCCCAGCACTCGGGAGGCAGAGGCAGGCGAATCTCTGGGAGTTCGAGGCCAGCCTGGTCTATAAGCGCTAGTTCCAGGACAGGCTCCAAAGCTACAGAGAAACCCTGTCTCGAAAAACAAAAAAATAAATATTATTAGCAAATATATTTATTTTGAAGATGCTATTGGTCTCACTAAATAAATCAACTTCAATTACTTTCTTGCTTTGTACTCACAGACACTTCACTGAATATATCTAATCACACCCCGTATTCCAATATACAACAGGTTAAATCACCCATTTCTTTGTCTAGATACCGTTCTGTTATGATCATAGGTGACCTGTCTTCTAAGTAAGCTAACAACTTTCTTCTAAGAGCATGCTCAGTTCTCTGATAAGCAATTTGTGCCTAAAAGAGGATCTGGGTGACACATCACAGAATTTACCACATAGAGACAGAATAGCCATGTAATATAGTTAACACACTAGAGCAGATACATTGTAGAATATTACTTTAAGATGTGTAACGTTTGTTTATGCTATGGAACACTTGTTTAATGACACACAAAAGATAATTTGGGAATGGCATAATTACGTAAGTAGAATAAGGAAGAGTTGAGTCTATCACTAGAAGTTATTTCTCTCCCTAGCCAAATCAAAGCAATTAACTAATACAAATACAGAATCACCATGTGTATAAGACGCACCATTTAGAGATGTATTTGGAAGAATCAAGCATGTAAGTACCTTTAGGTGTGACTCTGGATACAAATCATGGAATGTCAACCTCTGCCCTTTGCTACAAAGTAGCTGAGTTTCTGTTTACAAAACCGCACAGAGCCTGCCTCTGTAATTCCTGACTATTTATTGGCTCACGTTTCCTCTGGCATGTATTACTGCGATGCCATCTCCCAAATCAACCAGATTCTTAACAACTTCTAAAGGCTGATTTTCATTTGTCCTTATTAAAGAAACTTGCTATATATTGAAAAAATTGTCACCGCAAATTACTTTTATATTTCCATGTATGGTGGCACTTGGGAGGCTGGGGCAGAAAGACCAAAAACTCAAAACTAGCCTAGACTATACAATGACACTCTCTCAAAATTTAAAATACAACACTTGCACTATTTTATCTTCTAATTGAATTCTTTATGCAATTGAAGCAGTCATTATTCTCCATATTAAATAGGTGAATTTAGAATTCATAGGTTAATGTCTTCTATTGGTTAAATAATTACTTCAGACAAAAATCTAAAAGCAGTGTGTGGCGATTTCTCAGGAAATTAGGGATCAACTTACCCCTGGACCCAGCAATACCAGTCTTGGGAATATACCCAAGAGAGGCCTTATCATACAACAAAACTGTATGCTCTACTACTATGTTCATAGCAGCATTGTTTGTAATAGCCAGAACCTGGAAACAACCTAGAAGCCCTTCAATGGAAGAATGGATGAAGAAAGTATAGAATATATACATATTAGAGTACTACTCAGCAGTAAAAAACAAGGACTTCTTGAATTTTGCATGCAAATGGATGGAAATAGAAAACACTATCCTGAGTGAGGTAAGCCAGACCCAAAAGGAGGAACATGGGATGTACTCACTCATATTTGGTTTCTAGCCATAAACAAAGGACATTGAGCCTATAATTAGTGATCCTAGAGAAGCTAAATAAGGAGAACCCAAAGGAAAACATATAGGTATCCTCCTGAATATTAACCTTCATCAGGCGAGGAAAGGAGACAGAGACAGAGACCCACATTGGAGCACCGGACAGAAATCTCAAGGTCCAAATCAGGAGCAGATGGAGAGAGAGCAAGAGCAAGGAACTCAGGACCGCGAGGGGTGCACCACCACACTGAGACAATGGGGATGTTCTATTGGGAACTCACCAAGGCCAAATGGCCTGGGTCTGAAAAAGCCTGGGATAAAACCGGACTCTCTGAACATAGCGGACAATGAGGACTACTGAGAAGTCAAGAACAATGGCAATGGATTTCTGATCCTACTGCACGTACTGGCTTTGTGGGAGCCTAGACAGTTTGGATGCTCACCTTACTAAACCTGGATAGAGGTGGGTGGTCCTTGGACTTACCACAGGGCAGGGAACCCTGATTGCTCTTTGGGCTGACAAGGGAGAGGGACTTGATTGGGGGAGGGGAGGGAAATGGGAGTCAGTGGCGGGGAAGAGACAGAAATCTTTAATAAATAAATAAATTTATGAAAAAAAGAAAAAATCTAAAACATGAACAAAAATTGATGACATCAGTTTACCTTTCTTTTACTATGAGGAAATTTAGTTTAAAGTAATTGGAAAGCAAATAATCTCAAATGCAAGTTCTGTGAGAAACCTTTGGTGAGAAGTACATGGATGTTTTGAAGGCAGATATCAATATTAACTTAGCTGCAGCAGAGAAGGTCACATAGGACCGTCAGACTACCAGAAGAGTCAACAATATGAAGCAAATCACATAAAGAATAGTCGACAGTGTGTCAGAAGCATTAGGAGTCATAAGCATTAGGGATCATGTATCTACTAATATACCCACATATAAATATATGTATTTGTATACATAAAAATATACATATATTTGTATGTATTAACATATGAGTATATATATGTTAATTCATATGTATACAAATATGTAGATGTGATAATAGCTATCTAGTTATTTCTTTATATAATGTACTGTGTTTACTAATGCCATATGTCTATGACTGTAGATTTAGAGGTTGCCAGAGACCAAGTGCACATCTTGTCTCTACATAAATCAGAAGTTGAACATTATATACTATTATTCATCACTTTTTCTTACACTTGTGGGCTTAATCAGAGTCTTAGCATTCTTCATATTCCATAAAAAGGGCTTTAGCAGTACCATAAACTTGAAAACTGAGACACGAGATTATTTTGCTGTATATTCATGCTGTTTTATCCAGTAAAATGAGTTTTTGACATGAAAATAAATCCACTAGGTTAGAGAAAAAAACTATTACGAAGTATTTTAAACCAAATACATTGAGGAAAATCCAAGGCATAAAATTGGGCGAAATATTTAAAATACGTAAATACTAAAGAGTCCTGAGTTTCACATTGAGGATGGTTATAGTTTTATAAGCATATAAAAAGAAATGACAGTGATATAATAAATATAATTTCAGTAGTTTTTAAGCTTATTCTTCAAAATATAGTAACATATGCTAGGCATTAGAACACATTACTGCACTTTGGAAAGCGTAAGTACTTTTCACTTGGAACATAAATATTGCCTGCAAATCCTGCATAGCATTCTCAGAAAAGAAAACAGTGACAAGGGCACATGATTTATTCCATCATTGCACCCACTATTTTTCACATATGTATTTATTGTTTATGCTTTAACCTAGAATTACATATTTATTATATATTCATAAATTATATTCATATACTATAAATTCATAAAATGTATTTGTTTGATATGCTTGTCTTTTTGTATATAGTAAATTTTTCATGTATAAGTATATTATATATAATATACATTACCATTTAAACCATTTTGAACATACAATTTAGTGACATAAATTAAGTTTAGTGTTCTAAGCCCATCACAGCTATGTATCTCCCAAACTTTTCCATTATTCCAATGCAGCTCTCATCATTAAATAGTATTTTTCCTCTTCCTTCTGCTCAGAGACATCAACATTCTCAATCTTCTAAATTTTACAGTTTATCATTTGTAGAAGGCAGAGAACCATACACACAAGTAGCATATATATATATACAATTACTTAAAAAAGGAAATGAGCCTGAAAAAGAGCAAGGGGAGGTATATTGTATGGTATGGAAAAAAGAAAAGGATATGAAAATGATGCCATTATATTATAATCCAAAAATATAAAAGAAATATTTTTTAAAGTATGCATGAAATTTAGCCTGCATAAATTCTTTTAAATTATAGTTCACATTTCAGTCCCTCAATGATTCAAACCAGTGGGGATTTTCAAGATTCTCCATTCCTCTCTTATTAACCTTACTTAATTCAATCACTCTTTGATAATGCTACTAAATGATAAATAAATAAAAAACAAATATGTCTTGACTATTAAAAGTTTCTGGTAAAATGTGCAGTAACATTCCTTTGTATGAAAATATAAAACATTCTCTGGAGGATTCCAGAATATATTTAATCCAGTAGCTTTCTGAATCTATGCAGTAAATAAAGACAGCAAAGTCAGATGTTAACTTCAATAAGTCGATAACTAAATAAATTTCATAATTTGAAAATGTTCAAAGTGTACTAATTGGGTGGCTATTCATAAATTCATCTCTTCTTGCACATATACTTACTTTTCTACAATATTCTATTATTAATTTATCCCCACTGCTGGCAAATACATTAGCTCAAGCACTTTTACATTAAATGCTAACGTCTGTGCACATTTTGACTATCTGAATGAACTAAATGTACCCTTGTCAGGTCCGTAGGCTGTCCATTAGTTTGGGGCTATGAAGGCGACAGAGCCACAGCTTCAGAGAAAGCCACTTCTCTCTCGGTAATGATCAGTGAAGAGCCATCTGCCTGCTTATAGTTACATCTGGTCAGACTTATGTTTTAAAGGAACAGTTAACTAAATAAGGAAGAGAAGATCAGGCTAATAGACATTCCTGGCAGTCAATAAAAGGTTACAAGGAAAAAATACTCACACGTGCCACACAGGAATTCGTGAGTACAGGATGTTATCCAGAGCAAGGTACAATGAGGAAGGAGGCCTACTGAAATATGGAAGATGTGCAGTTGAAAACCTGGTGAGAATCTTGACAATACTACAGATGAAATCAGTTTAAAATTTCCATATGAAATTTTCTATGAAAAATTATATGACATTTCTCTAATCTTTATCAACCATCACAAGCAAAATAGTCATGCTTGGTCTCCTAAAATTCCATATGATGGTTGTATGCTCAAATCTAGAATTCCACAATCACGTATCTTCGTTGTTCAGTTTCTAACTGCCTCTACTTGGGTATACGTTCTCATTCACCAGTTTAAGCAATCTCTTATGCAATGAAGATGAGGCAGAGACAAAAAGATGTGGAGCAATGTTATGAAAAATCCATCTGAGGGTTGTCATTTGGGAATAAAGTAAATTGTTTCATTATGAAATTGACCGTTAGTGGCTGTATTTGATTTTCAGTGTGAGGTGTACACAGGTGGAAAAAAAGTGTTCATCATCCAAGTGTTTTATTAATGAATAATGGCGGCTGAAAGTTAAATAGGACAATACTTCTTGGTCTGGAATCTGTAGAACATATGAAAATTTGTGAATTATTAAAATCTATTTTGAAATCCCTACACATATCAAACAGAAAATATAACAGCTAATATTGTGGAGCATATTTATGTAATAACACAAGGATTAGAAGACACAGGAGACTAAAACGTCACAGAATTATTTAAAAACTGAAAATAAGATACATATCGTAAAACAAATACTAAAAGGAATATTTATTTTAACTACATTAATATAATCAGTGCAGAGAAAAGCTCATGTATCAACTAACTCTCTAAAGTTTGGAAATTAATTTGCTTATAGTAGGACAGAGTTGCCTGATGAATAATCCATGCCCAACCTCCACTGTCATAACACCATTGCTTCCTTACAGTCCCCTTTTTAGTGAACGGGAATAGAGTAGCAGAAAGATGGAGAGAACTCATTATGGAATTAATTCTACCATTTGATTTAATTCTCAAACAACAAAATTAACAAGAACTCCAAACCTGTAGTTCTACATAAGTCTGTGGATGCTGGTGTTTTTCTCCAAATTAGCATCTATCCATAGCATAATGTTTACTCAATGACTGCTGAACGTTAGCATGCTTTAATCGTATTCCTAATCACAGTTAAGACCTGCTCAACAAGCGTGAGATTCCATTTGGAGATAAAACCTCAACCAACTACACTAGGCTGGTGAAGTCATAGATTTTGGAATAGAACCTACAACCACCCCCTAACTAAGCCATCATAATCCATAAACACAGTCTAGATATTTGTTCTTACAGGATAAATATAGTTCTCACCTCTCATCAAAGGACCTTCTCTTTGCAACAAACAGAGATCATTACAAATATCATTAACCACTCTAAATGCACAGTAGTGGAGTTGGGTCCCAATGGGCATATCTACAAAACAACTCCTGCTCCAAAGGCTCAAGGATCACTGTGCAAGAGAGGATGGAATTATAGGAAGAGTCACAGAAACGGGCCGTTTGTTGTGAGATGTGTGTCGATGTGTGTCTTTTATAACTCCACATGATACATCCATAAAGTCTCAGCAACAAGACCGCCTAAACATGAGCTGAATGAAAAGGAGAAAAAACAGAGGGCTCCAGCCCTCCCCAATACAAAGAACTGAAGGCAATTAAGGAATACTAAGAATGGAAGGAATAGCCTTTCCCGGGGGAGGATATATCAACTGGCATTCTGATACCAAATGGTAATCCCTGAAAACATACATGCATGTGGTCTTTACACTGAAAAGGTTGTATTTTAGGATCTTTGATTGCCCAGTTTAAAAAATCTATTTAATTTTATGTACTTTGTTTAGTAAATAAAGAATTTCATCCAGTGAACAGAAAAAAAAAAAAGAACAATACTCATGGAGGTAAAATGTTATTTGTTGAAAACAAGGTACTGGGGTCCTTTTATTTACTCCTCGTGTATCTATCAGATTGCACTGAACATCTATTTGCCTCAGTTTCTTTTACTATAAGACAAAGACTGAAAAAATACCCATACCTATTTAATAGGATTGCTGTATGAAATTCAGAGACTAACTCTCGGTGAAAACTAACCTAATAATAATTTATATGCAAACATTCAAGTATTATATTTTGCTTAATTTTTTCTCTATTTATTCTTTGCAAAGGTTCATACATACATATATAGAATATATTTTGGTCATGTTGTCCACTGACTAATTCCACTCTCTAGCTAATCCATTCCCCCAATATCCTTCTTGTAACTTCAATTCCCTTACAGAAATACAGCCCACTGAACCCAATTAGTGCATTCAGCTTCGAATGGCCCTTCAGCTAGTGGCACGATCTTGAGAGCCCTACCCACTCCATGATAGGACATTTAAATGGCTTGGTCAGGTTAGGTCCTGTTCAGGATTCAAGCACCAATAGTGGCTACATGTGCATTTGAAAGCATTCAAGTTCTTAGAATCTCTTTGTTCCATCTTACAAGATATTCCCTAAGCCCTGGCAACATATTAATTTGATAGCATACCCCAAATCAGAACACATTATTTAAAAATTTCACAGCTTATAATACATGGCAGTATATCACTTGGCATTTGGAAACAGGAGAGTTAAACACAGAAGCTTCTTGGGATTCACTCATGAAATGTATAACATCATGACAGTTTTTACCATGTGTTGTTACATGTTTTGTGTTGGTTGTTAAGTGGCATAAAATGTCAAAGTAAAATGAATGATGTTTTGACTTAATACATTTTCTTCTTAAAATAAATTTTATTTTTAATTTCACTTAATTAACAATTTTTAGATTTATTTTACATACTGATTATAGTTTTCCCTATCTATTCTCTTTCTGTCTTCCACACAGGTCCTGCTCCACCCCCTGCCTCACATCTGCTCTTTCCCCCATCCAACCCTACTCCATCTCCATTCAGAAAAGAGTCAGGCCTCCCATGGGCTTGAAGGAACAAAGCATGGCACATCAAGTTGAGCCAGGACCAAGCTCCTCCCCCTGGTCTAGACTAGGAGAGGTAATCCAACATAAAGAACAGGTTCCCAAAAGCCAGCTAAGTGCCAGAGACAAGTCCTAATCTCCCTGCTAGGAGCTTTACAAACAGACCAAGCTTTACAATTGTTTCACTCATGCAGAGGGCCTAGGTTGGTCCCATGCAGGCTTCCTAGCTATTGGTATAGAGTCTGTGAGCTCCCACGAGGTCAGGTCACCTGCCTCTGTGTGTTTCTCCATCATGACTTTGACCTCCCTGGCTTGTACAAATCTTCCTCCATTTCTTCAGCAGGACTTCCGGAGCTCCACCATTGCTCCACTGTGGATCTCTGCATCTGCTTCTGTTAGTTACTTGATGAAGGTTCTATGGTAACAATTAGGATAGTCATCAAGATGATTATAGTAGACAGACAACAGTTCAGGCACCCTCTCCACTATTGCTAGAGATCTTAGCTGAGGTCTTCCTTGTTAATTACTGGGAGTTTGTCTGGCACCACGCTTCTCCTTAACCCTGAAAGGCACCCTCATAAAGATGTCTCTTCTGCTACTCTTTCCCTCAGTCCCTGTCCCTCCCCCAATCTACCTCCTGCACCTGGCTGCTCAACCAGTTTCCTGAAGTTCCCATCATCCCAACTTCCTACACCTGCCTCCCATTTAATCTGGGAATCTCTTATATTTCCCCTTCCCGGGGAAATCCAAGCTTTCTTCTTTGGGCCCTCTTGCTCTCTAGCCTCCCTGGGTTGTGGACTGTAGGTTGGTTATCCTATACTTTACTCTTATCATCCACGCATGAGTATGAGACAGTACATGCCATGTTTGTCTTTCTGGGTTTGAGTTACCTCACTCAGGATGGTCTTAGATGACCCATCAACTGAATAATGGATTAAGAAAACGCTGTACATTTACACAATAAAGTATTACTCAGCTGTAAAAAATGAACGGCCTCACAGAATTTTCAGGCAAAATGATGGAATTAGAATAAAATAAAATTTAATACAAGCTTCTAAACTATTTTCTTTCCAGTCTCTTTGGAGGTAGTGGGAGAGAGCCCCTTTCACCTAACACAGTGACTTACTCCCCACTGGACTGTGGAGTCAATGCTATCGTCTTCTTTTGGCCCATTCTTACTGGCACATTTAAAGTTGTAAAAGAAGCAGTCATGAGGAAAGAGATGCACAAGGTTATGCAGAAACAAATTATCAGCTCATTGGGGCTATTCCTATGCTGTGGAAAATGAGCTGTGTTCATGTCTAATCCGCCGTACCACAGTGCATTGGTGGATAGGAGATTATTATGTATTCAACCGCAGAGCATTGGAGTATAGGAGAGTGTCATGTCTTATGGGCTCTGAGAAACTGTTTTTCCCACAAATCAGAGTGTTATAGCAGTGTGCTGACTTGTGATGGAGCTTCTGAAGCTGGAGACACAACTGTGTGGATCTTATGAAAAGTCTCAACAGTTAAAACCTAGGTCTGTGTGCATTGACTACAAAGCACTCATTAATCTAGCAGCATCAAATACAAATACCCCCTTTCCCCCCTTTTATTTCCTTTTTCTGTTGAGAAATAAACAAACACAAAGATTTACACATTCTTCAAATTTTCTCCTTCTTGTCCTCTTTTTCCCTCATTTCCTTCCTTTTCCCTTCTTCTTGCACCCTTTTCCCTCTCCCCCCTATTTTTCCGTCTGATGATTTAAATATAGACATTGACTTCGTCACCCTTGCTGATGTAATTCACAGTAGAGCCAGGGTTGGCATCAAGTTCCTGGCAGTGCTCCTGCCTCAGGTTCGTCGCTGCTGTGCTTGTACCTTTGGGATAGTAGGCCTATTTTAAATCTCAAACTCTCTTGGAATTCCAGATATTGTTGCTCATCTTCCTACTGCTGGATTCACTGCTGTGCAGCACTCCACACAACGTCCACCCTTTTTATTCTTTCTCAATTTTTCTTTAAAAAATCGTTATTTTATGTTTTTTTTTATTTTTCATGCCTATTGATTTTTTTCAGTGATGAGCTTTGTAAACATGTAGAAATTTCCCATACAGTAAGTTATTATAGCTGGCTTTAGGATTATTAGAGAGAAAAAACTTCATCATCATTCACATAATAACATATGTACTAAAGTTCAAGATGTAAATGCAATAAATTTTTTAAATATTATTTTTATTTTTTATTATATTTAACCCATTTCCTTTCACCTTCTTTTCCCATCCTTTCTACTTTTCGATATACCCTCCTTTGCTCTCTTCCAAATTCATGGCCTCTTTTTAGCGTTTGTTATATTTGCATGAACACATATAATCTTTTCTTTATGTAGATATACATATTGTGAGAACAAATACATGTCACAATAAAACAAAATTATCTAGCTGAAGGCGATTAATGTTAGCGTCCCTTTGTGTCTGGTTACAGGCGATAGGTGTGATGGGTAGCTTTTCAGCGATCAACTCTTCGGAATAAAGAGTCTAATCAGCAATGGCACATAGGGTGCTAATCAGCAAGCCGTCCGCTTGTAGGAACTATTAATTTTCTTCGGCCTTATTTCAATTCAATGCCGATGTGACTTCATTTCCTATACCACTTTTCTGTCCTTCTGCTCTTTGTTTGGTGGGAGCACAGGGCATGAAGCCCAAGTGAGAAGAAGAGATTTTAAAGTATACCCCCATTTACCTGCATATGACTACTCTAGGCTCCCTTCAGGCGTTGAGTCTAGGTGATAAGCGTGCCTGGTGGACCACTGTGAAAGTTTCCTTCCTACTCATAACTTAATGGTTAATTTGAAGATGTCCCCCTCCCTTGTCACAGGTGTCCTCACTGGTGTGTGACACAGTGTGGATTCAAACCCCGAGGTCAGGGGAAAGCCCATGCAAAGCACAACAGACCAACAAGAATATGCACAAGGTGTCATGGCCAGAGGAAATAAAACCAACAACCGAGTGCCTTGAGTTGACAAAAAGTATAATTCTAAAAACAAAATGTAAGGCTATCAGATAGAAAGGGAACATTCTCCTACAACGAAATAGAATCACACTGACAACAGAATTCATGAATGCCAACATGGACAGAAAATTGGGCAAAAACTTACAAGACGTGGTGCTGAACTAAATGTTATGCTACCATTCTAATCCTGTTAAATATTATTAAAAATAATTATAAAATAAACCAAATTTCATAAGCACAAATGGTAGCATTCTCTGAGGGCTGCAGAACATCCTGAAACAGTTACTTCCTAAGAAATTAGAAAAGCATCGGAAATGGCGCATCTAGAGTGCACGCTTGTTTGTCAGAGAAATGAAATGGACTCTGATAGAAAAATACACAAACTGACATGCTAATAATCTGAAATGTGAATAATAAAAATTCTGTATTTATATGTCTAGGTCTGTTTCAATTTGTAGCTCTGATACCTTCTGTGTCACTTGGTAGTGTGGTGGAAATTACTTCTCTAATACCTGATAAAATTTTTTGCGTGACATAAGACAAGGTAGCATATACTTTCAGAAATTTTTTAGGAAACAAATAACTGTGTCACGGTAACTTTTAAAGCTTTCTTAAATATTCCACTATTTGAAGAACCATTTATCACAGTTGCAAACTGCTTAGACAAATGGCCCTCTTCACCTAAATCTGCTTGCTTTTTGTTTATTAAAAATAATATCTGTTTACATTTTCAGATTTCCTGGCATGCGAATCCACATTTGGTAAAGAAATTATTGAGGGGGAACACAGATATGTTTGGAAATAGTAAATATGATGTGAAATGTTTCATCATAAGAAGGTCACACATTTATGGGTCTATGCAGTTAGCAGTTGACTGTGCATGTTTATCTGTTAAGCTAACCATGGAGATATGCAAAAGAGTAGAAAGAAAAAATTAAAAAGTAACAGAATTACTCTTTATTCTTGTTCTTTGTGAATAATATTTAAATAATATACATAATCAGAGAGACTACATCACCAAAAATAATCCTAAAGTTTAAAAAAAAGCTAAAGGTTAATATTTACACAGATTATGGTTAATCAGAAGTTAAATGTAATTTGAGATTTTGCATGGTTTTAAATGGCCCCAAACAAGTTCATACAGAATGAATAATTATATATATATATATATATATATATATATATATATGAACTGCATTTATATGAATTACTGATTCTTAATAAAGAAAATACCAATGTGACTGCATTCTATAAAAAAAAATCTCTGTATTTTTACTTGAATATAGTAACTTCTTTTAGTTGCTCTGCCATGATTGAATAAATGCTATACAGATGTGTGTGTGTGTGTGTGTGTGTGTGTGTGGTAATTAGAACATACATGTAGGAACAATTTTGTTCCTAACCACATTTACTATAGGATGAGAGTGGATTGACATTGTTTTATCTTTATTTCCATGAACCAAAGAGAAAAAAAATAGGTCAAGGCTGGAGACTAGGCAGTGGTTTTATTATTCAGGATTGTGTTCACTAAACAGTCTTTTTTACCTGAATGAATAATTCCTGTGAATAATTGGGATGGCACTTTGATGGGTTGATTGCATTGCACCTGAAATTTTATTTTGTTTGGCTGGATAGAATAATTTATAGCTAATGAACTACACAATCCTTGTGAAAACGTGGTACCTAAACACAATGTAGTTTTATTGTGCTGTAAAGAAAAAGTAAATTATGTTTTTCATGGATAAAATGGTGAAACTTGAAATAGTTCAGAGTGAGGTTACCACTGAAAATAAACAAATGTGTCCGCTCTCTCATACATGGTTGCTAGCTGTGAGTATGTCAACAAATGTGTTTAAATTGGAGTATCTATTTAAGTTAGAAAACTATTGAGAAAACATGCGCAGTAGGAGGTCCGGTGAAGAAATAAATACCTCAGGTGTGGTGGGTAAGAAGTGGGAGAATGGAGCGAGAAGAGTTAAATGAGTAGCCAGGATCGGGGAAGGAGTATGACGAGAGGAACCCACGGCTTTCTGAGGAAATGAATCCTGCCCGGTCCTATAACCCTGGTCAAAACCAGTATGAGCTAAATTGTATATACCTTGGGGGTAACCACCTGCTCTCTGATTGGAATTAAAGCCCATTTAAGAGAAACCATGCCTCGTACTGGAAACCTAGGTAACCATTCAGTGCTGGTGAAGTCCTGGTTATTGGAGGAGAATCTACAACCACTAATTTACTAAACAAGAAAATCTCCTACTATGTGTATCAACATTGTACACATACCCACAGAAAGTTTAGTCTTCCCACCTCCTCAAGAAGCTATCCATTGCAACAACAAAGACCAAAATATCCACAGCCAATCAAAACGCAGTTGTAGAGCCTAAGCCTGGGGAGCTTGGCAAACTAGTCCTGCAAGCATAGGCTCAGGAGTTCGCTCTGAATGTAACTCCGAGTAATGTCAGGAGCTATACCCATCAAGGCTCACCATCATGACTGCCCAAATTTTATTTGAACAAGAAGGACCTGAAGAGACACTCCAAGTGGATGGAACAAAAACCACTAGGCTTTAATTATACACAAATAGGTAATTGAGGGAGGAAAACTGTGAGTGGAGGAAGTGGTCTTCCCCAGAAAAGAGCACACCAATTCATTGTTCAGTACCAAAAGGTCAGCACTGAAAATGTACATAGAAATAATATATGGATAGAACAGGGTATATCAGAAACATAGGCATGTAGTGACGATAAATGAGAAAAAGGCTATTCATTTCAAGATAAGCAAGGGGTGGAAGGGTAACTAGAGAATTTGGGGGAGGAAAGGAAAGGGAGAAATTTTATAAATATATTTAACTTTAAAAAAAAAGATATAAAATCTTTGTTTACACTTAAATAAAAGAGGCAAAGCAAATCCTGACCATTTAATAAAGATTGTCTGTGTCAAAATTCACACAGATGAGAAAATATGAGACTCTTAGAGACAGGCTAGACAATAACAAAATGTTTTATAATGACACCTAAAATTAAGTATTCAATTATTAATATCAGTGTTTCTTCTTGTTCTATTGATGGACTCATCTAAAATCATGGAGCTGATTATAAAGCAACAATTAGAATATATATTCTTCCCTTTACCTAAGTTCTGTTACTTTGCAAACAATTTGAGACCTAAGACATCCTGAAGGTGCTGCTGCAGCAGGCCACATCCTCTGTAGGACACAGACAGACAAAACACAAGGGACAGAAAGACTTTTCTGCACAGCAGGAGAAAGTAACCTAAAAAGAAAGCGTCTCAGTTTACAAAAATTAAGGTTCTGAGGGAGAAAATCAAATGCAGTATTATGAGTATTATATCTTCATTTAAACATTTAAGCAGAGTTGACTATTTACTATGGAGTCAGACTTAGCAATTCCGGCCGACATTTACACTTCTCTTTCTATATTAACTCAGGCACCTTTCTTTAGCTCATCACTGAACTAGAAGGTGTCCTGTGATACATCAGGGGGTATCTCAGGCAGCTCACAGTTCTTTAGATCCCAGCCCCCTTAAACACATAACAATAGCTCAAGGAACTCTTTCTATTTTGATGGCATCAATTTTGTAAACCTAATGTTCAGTCTTACTCTGCAAATAGAAATGTAATGTTTCTTGCATTTTACTGGGATTACTTCTTGAAGTGCCAGAGGAACCATCTACGAGTAATTAAAGTTTGTCTATGTTGTATCTGCATTCTTTTTTTTCCTTTTTATTTTTTTTTATTTTTTATTGAAAAAAAAATTCCGCCTCCTCCCAGCCTCCCATTTCCCTCCCCCTCCTCCGACCCCTCTCCCCCTCCCCCACTCCTCTCCAGTCCAAATTCTTAACATGTCTATTATATTTTTGCAGTTCAAAATGGTGTAACAGTTGCTCTATGGGCTAAAAATCTAAAGTCAAAAAAGTAAACAAAAGTAATCCAATAAAATTCAGCTTCTTAAGTAGTAATCTTATTAATTAAATCGCATAATACCTAATATGTGACTCAAAGCCAAAGGAAATAGCTTTCACTGGGTACTTAGATGATGTTTGTGAACACTGAAAATGGCTTTGTGTTCCTGAAGTAAAATATGTACATTTAAATACTTATGAAATCGTGAATATGAATGTTTCAAAATTATTTTAAATAATTTACAGAAAACATCCGGGTTTTGTTCTTCAAACAAATGACTTCATTTATGATTATCATGATGTCATAATGATGAGAAAAAATTAGGAGACAGAATTGCACTGAACAACGGCAAGGGGAGGAGAGTTTATGATTATCATGATGTCATAATGATGAGAAAAAATTAGGAGACAGAATTGCACTGAACAACGGCAAGGGGAGGAGAGTTTGGAAAGCACTGGCTCAGCTGAAATGAAAGAAAATGTGAGATTTTATTTTCATGATCTTTTCTTATAACATATGTGGAATGAAGTAACCATACAATTCCATTGTATACACACATTCTCTCGCTACAGTGATGGCTCAGACATTAAAAGCCTGCACTCTTCTTGCAGAGGGACTTAAGTTCAGTTGCCAACGGACACTGGGGATCTCATAACCATCTGTAAGCCCAAGCAAGAGGCTCCAGTGGCTTAGACCTCCAAAGACACTACATTAAGGAGCACATACATATAATTAAAACAATAAAAGTAGGTTTTTATAAAATATTTTATCTCAAACTTCAATAACTTTAAGCACTAAAAAGATTCACATCCCTTTAACTATGTCAAAGACCTGTTTCACAGCGTGCCGTATGCTCCATGTACTATACTCTTCCAACAAATTACACAGCAGTAACTCTTCAACTACTTTCTCATGAGAAAGCATAAATGGGTGTACCCAAAGATTAATATGTAATAGCAATTAACATTCTCCTTTGCAAAACAAAATCTCAAGTATAGTGTCTAGGTGATAAACTGATTACATTGCTTTCTATATTCTTAGATAAAGTATATTCTTCGAGGCAAATACTTCACCATTTTAGTATTTATACTATGTACAACTTTAATAACTTCTTTACTTCTTTGAAGTAAAGCAGAAATTATTACAAAAGTCTCAACGATATTGAGGAAATGTATATTTGAACATTTTCTGAGTAGTATAGCTACTATACATAAAACACTAAAACTAACAGAAAAGACACAATAAAATATGGTTAATTTGATAGGTTTGCCTTGGGTCATCTTCTATGAAAAGTACTATGCAAAATATATGAAATACCTAGTACAAATACACAGAGAAATAAAGCATATATTAATATAGAAACTTATGTGACATTTTTGTCAGCTTTAAATATAAGTGTATACAATTATCTTACCTAAATATGTATATGCCAGTCACAGGCTGTTAGAGGTGAGCTTGACACAAATTCTTGTGGATGATCTAACAGTGTGCATTTGTTGGCTTCTCACACTTAAATTCCACTCAGACGATGACTTTGAAGCCAAATGTGTGAAGGAGAAAAAGTGATCTGACTTTTAGTCTTTTAAGCCAAGCTCAATGCCATGCATGTCCGATAGACTTTTCCAGACAACTTGCCTTGCTGACTGCTGCCCCAGTGTGGTGCGATATTAAACATCAGAGACTCGAATAATAAAAAAGGAAATACACATCAGTCTAACCCCTTTCCCTGATATCATCCTTTTCAGCAGCTTATAAAAATGCAAGCTAAGAAGTCGTTGAAAGGCTCTTTGAACAGCCCAGTTTCCATTTTCCACTCACCTGACAGACTTTCATGGAATGGAAGAATTTGTCCTGCCTTCCCTTACATAACAGGTTTACTACCACGGCTCAAATATTGAAGATTAGCATGGGTTTTATTGAAGTCACAGGTTGAAAAAGAGAGAGGGAGAACTTGAAGCTGCCATCCAGTTGCACATTCTATTATTTAACAAATAATCAGGATTATTTTTGTGCCTCTTATATTTTATTTTGCAATTAGTTCATATACACACATGATTCAAGATTTTAACTGTAAATTTGAATTTTTTTCAAATGGAACATTCAATTTTGCTTTTTCATTTCTGTATTATTATAAAGCATGTATGCTATTAAATAATTCCAATTAAATTGAACTTTGCCATGCAATTGTCATATGTGTGGCATGATTTGCTACAGTTGTTTTCCTGTAGTTTGTGTCCTTCATAGAATTTTATCTTTTTGATAATGACTAAAATCTTATAATTTATTAATAATATCAGTCATAACTATTTCATTATTATTTTCTTAGAAAAACTGGCAAAATTTTACAAATTCTGTGCTCATCAATTTAAAAAAATTAAATTAGTATTATAGTCTTGTAGGATTTTTTTTTCAATTTTTTAAAATTTTTTATTGAGAAAAAAAAAAACAGTTTCCACCTCCTCCCAGCCCCCCATTTCCCTCCCCCTCCTTTCACCCTTCTCCCCCTCCGCCCACTCCTCTCCCCCTCCCTCTCCAGTCTGAAGAGCAGTCAGGGTTCCCTGCCCTGTGGAAAGTCCAAGGTCCTCCCCACTCCATCCAGGTCTAGGAAGGTGAGCATCCAAACTGGCTAGGCTCCCACAAAGCCAGAACATGAAGTAGGATCAAAACCCCGTGCCATTGTCCTTGGCTTCTCATCAGCCCTCATTGTTCGCCATGTTCAGAGAGTCCGGTTTTATCCCATGCTTTTTCAGTCACAGTCCAGCTGGCCTTGGTGAGCTCCCAGTAGATCAGCTCCACTGTCTCAGTGGGTGGGTGCACCCCTCATGGTCCTGACTTCTTTGCTCATGTTCTCCCTTCTTCTGCTCCTCATTGGGACCTTGGGAGCTCAGTCCAGTGCTCCAGTGTGGGTCTCTGTCTCTATCTCCATCCATCACCAGATGAAGGTTCTATGGTAATATGCAAGATATTCATCAGTATTGCTATAGGATAGGGTCATTTCAGGTTCCCTATCCTCAGCTGCCCAAGGAACTAACTGGGGACATCGCCTTGGGCTCCTGGGAGCCACTCTAGGTTCAAGTCTCTTGCCAACCCTAAGGTGGCTCCCTTAACTAAGATTTGTGCTTCCTTGGATGAAGAAAGTGTGGAATATATACACATTAGAGTACTACGCTGCGGTAAAAAACAATGACTCTTCGAATTTTGCATGCAAATGGATGGAAATAGAAAACACTATCCTGAGTGAGGTAACCCATGGAATGTGCTCACTCATAATTGGATTCTAGCCATAAATAAAGGTCACGGATTCTATAATTGGTGATCCCAAAGAAGCTAAATAAGAAGGTGAACCCAAAGAAAAACATACAGTTATCCTCCTGGCTATGGGAAGTAGACAAGATTGCCGGGGAAAAAAATGGGATCTTGGGGGTGGGGTGGGATGGGGGTAAGAGGAGATGGGGAAAGAAAAATGAGAAGGGGAGGATGGGGGGAACCTGGGGAAACAGGATGATCTTGAAGGATTTTTTAAGGTGTATGATAACTAGATTTTGAAATACGGGGCTAGAGTGGGTTCAGTGGCTAAGAGCTCTTGCAGAGAACTCAAGTTTGATTCTCAGCATGCATGCCAGGAGGCTGCCAATTGCCTGTAACTCGAGCTCCATGGGGCTGCACGCCTGCTGTCCTCCTCAAATACCACTCTCTTGTGCATAAACTTACTCACAGACATACTCAAACATACAGTTTTTCAGAAGGATTTTTTCTAGTCGTGGAAGCAGATCTGCCTGTCTTCTCTTCACTCATCTTGCTACTAGATCTCTCTTCCATTCAACAGCCTCTTTTGGTTATCTTGTGTGTGGATTAGTGTGTGTGGGTATGCACAACTCATTTGTGAAGGACAGAAAAGAGTCCCAGATAGGCATCCTCATGTGAGTCCTTGTTTGTGACAGGATCTCTTGTTTGCTGCTGCATCTACCAGCCTAGATAGCACATGAGTGTCCTGGGCTTTATTTGTCGCTACTTGCCGCCTTCCTGTACAAATACTGCATTACAGATGTGTGGACCTTCCCTTAGCTTTCTACAGTATCTGGAGGATTGAATGTTGGTACTCACATTGTATAGCAAGTGCTTTATCCTTTGAAGCTCAGCCTTGAAAGGATGCTATTAAATTCTGGGACCACATATCGTCAACTGTTCAAATCCATTTTTTTAATTTAATTTACTTATTTATTTAGTCGTGCTTCTTAAAAATTATCTGCGTTTTTTACACAAGTAATGTTACACATAGACATATGGAATTTGTATCTATACATACTAACTGTCCAATCAAAATTATGGAAAACCTTGCTTTCTAAACAACAGTAATTTCCCAAAGTATAGTATCAACATTAGAAAAAAAACAATAAAATTTCATGGATAATTTTATTTTCTTTTTCTTAAAATTTCTTTTTAGTCTAGAGTGGCCTTAGACTAATGTGGGATATGTGTTTCTTTTATTGGTTGATGAATAAAGCTGTTTCAGCCAATGGCTTAGCAGAAAAAAGCCAGGCCATAAATCTGAACAGTGATATAGAAAGTAGGTAGAGTCAAAGGGATAATACATAGCTGCCAAAGAAGACAGATGCCAGAACCTTACCATAGGCCACAGTCTTGTGGTGATACATAGATTAATAGAAATGGGATAAATTAAAATGTAAGAGCTAGCTAGGAATATGCCTAAGCTACTGGCCAAACAGTGCAATTAATATAGTATCTGTGGGATTATTCAGATCTGGGCAGCCAGGGAATGAATGAGGAGTCTCCACTTAAGTTAGTCTATAAATATTCTTGCCTTAGACTCTGTATTATAAGTATATCATGTGTGTAATGCCATGTTTTGCTTATAATGAGTGTCTGTATTCTACCCCATTTGCTATGGGACTAGACAGTACATTTATCAATACAGTTTTATTATTTGAAATGTATTTGAAATGAATTTGAATAAAACAAATTCATTTTGCCTGAATTGTTTATTATAAATGCAATGTAATCCTGAAATAATTCAATGAATTAGTACTTTCTATGTTGGGCTTATTTTCTATTTATGCTTAGGAATAAATTCACCAGGAAGAATTTTCATATTCTTCATCATATCCCCATGAGAAAAAAGATACAAAAAAATAATTTGTTCTCATTCACTATGAAGAAGTCGCAGGTTCAAAATTTTTAGATGGCTTGATCAGGAAGGCTTAAATAACAAATGAGAAGAGAGAAGTAGATTTGTGTCTATACAGTACAGAACACCATATTTTCAATTATGACTCTATAACCGTTATCAAATAATGGAAACAAATTGAAATATTAAAAGCAAATATTCAATACTTTAAGAAATTAAATGTCACCTCACATTTTTCTTTTTAAATCTTCAATGACAACAAGATACATTATATTTTATAATGCAGGTTTTTACATCTATGCTTTTTCTTTTACGGTTAGCATTTTAGAAATGTGTGGTATCTATTACTTAAGTTGTTTATTATTTAATCTAAACATGTATATTAAGTATGCTTATTTATATTAATTTAATTTTTTGAGTCAGTGTCCAACTTGCCTGGTAATCTGGCTAGCGTTGTACGTAGCACAAACGGATCTCAGACCCTTCACCAGCTTCCTGCCTGTGAATGCTGGGTGCATGGATGAAAAGAGGGCACCACATTGCCTGGCAGAATTTCACATTAGTGCATGCTGTCTGAAACAAACGTGTAACCCACCACCATACAGGAAATTCTGTCTGCCGTCATGGTGAAACATCTGTATTTTGTGATGCAATGAGTCTTCATTGGTTAGAATATGGTGATATAATAGGAATTAGAATCAGGTGTGTGTGTGTGTGTGTGCGCGCACGCGCGCGTGCCTGCCTGCCTATCTGTCTATATCTTTGTGTCTGTATGTTCCTCATACTCTTCCCTTCCTGGGCACACAGAAGCTTCCATCATTGTTAGTCCCAAATTGTTGGTATAAGTTGGGGAAAGTTAGTAGGAGAATTTAATTAAGAAGAGTGCCAAAGTAACTTGTGAACCTTGGCTTGGTAAGCAACTGACTGCCATATGCCAAAAAAAGGGGGGGGGGAAGAATGGCAGTCAGGGACAGAAAGACGACAATGTCTGCTGAAATGAAAGCAGAAAGAAAAGGAAATTTGAATGTAGAGTCAAGATGCTGTAGGAGACCAACTGGGAAAGGTTAAGAATTAGTAAAAGAAAACAATACTTATTCCACTGTAAGAAATGAAGTTAAGAAATTAAAAAATTTAATGACTTAAACTTCAGTAAAGAAATCAATGAAAACGTTGCCTTAGATAACTAAACATAAGGTCACATGAACAGCCGGTTTAGCCTACAGACATACCATTTGTAGGTTTTTATTATAGTATTTTAATGAGAGACATCCTTAGCCAGGTGAATGTGTATTAAAAAGACAGATTTTGAGTTTAGCAATAACATCTCAGATTATAAAATGAATCAAAGAATTGTGATTATACCTGAAATGGCCTAGCAGAGTTATTAGGCAGGAGATTTATTTAATATTGAAAGTGGAATATTTTGTTTCTAAGCCTAGATAATCTACAACAGCAGAAAGCCTGTTGTAAATTGCTTATTCATGATGAAGAAAGTAATTCTTATTTAATCTGGATTCTAAAATTAAAATGAAGAAAACAGTACAAATATTCTGTGTAAGCTAAGACACATACTGGGAAATTTGATAGCCGTTCAATCCTCAGTACTTAAGAAATAGTTGTGACTTTGAAGTGTAAGTCACTATTAAGTTAAGTGATTATACGTTTGTAAATCCCATACTATAAAAGCAATGTGCTTTCCTTTTCAAATAAGTGTTTTTTATAATTTGACTATGACAAATTGTATTCATTGTAAGCACACATATCTGACATTTTGACAAACATGAACACCTTTTCATCACCACGTCAATAAAGATACAATTCTGTCGCTCTTAGTAATTTCTTATTTGTCACTTTAGATGCGTTTATCTATGGTCCCAATCAATCAGTGATTGTTTTCCTATCTCTAGGGATTATACTTTTGTGAAACACTTGATTCTTAGAATGACAACTTGAAATGCATGTCTTTTCCAGATATCCATTATTTAATGATTTGTATTGCCAAATAATATATGAGATGAAAAATCTCAAAATTAAAGATTTTGCCATATTGCAGAGTTAGTCAGAAGTAAGGCAGATTTTATTTAAATTTGGAGTTAACCATAGATTTTTCATTCCTTTCTCGTGATAATGAACAGCTCCTCCATTTCTAGTATTTTCAGTGCAACTTCATAGATAAACATTGGAGCATTCTATTTCTCCATAGAGATGGTCACATGCCTTATTTTAGTAAGATATGTTAAATGGCTATGGTATGTTAAATTGACCCTGTTTTCATGAACAGATACAATCCGCATTGACTCATTGGCATTGCTTTTTTCAATTGTTAATGTATTCAACTTGTATAATTGATTAACACTGTGAGTGAAAATGGGATTTTGGTCTGTAATATTCATGAGGTGCTTTGTCAGCGTCTTAGTGTCAAGGTGGCATGGCTAAGTTAAACAAGTAACGAACTTCCAGGCTTGATTTTCTGAAAGTAAAAATGGAGTGATTGCTTGCTATTTTCTTTTAATTGATACAGGTTTTTTTGGGGGGGAGGTGGTTTGATTTTTAGTTTTTATTTTTGTGAGACAGGGTTTTTCTGTGTCTCTCTGGCCCTCATTCTGTAGACCCAGGCTGGCCTTGAACTCTCCATAGCTGCCAAGGGCCAGGATTAAAGGTCTGCACCACCTCTCCCAGCACATGATGTGGATGTAGATTTTACTAATGAAGACATTGGATCAATGACTTCTTAAATTTTAAAACAAAAGGAAACTTACGTAAAGAAATCATTCACAAGTACAAATTTTGGAAATTACAGATGAAGTAATATTTGCAATTTCTTCTTTTTAGTTAAAACATTCCTATTTTCCAGAATCTGGTTATTACATTTTTATTTTGACACACATTTGAGTTCAAATCTACAAAATTAACCACACTAAACTTATATTATATTCAGATGCCATAATCTAAACTTTGTATCCGTGAGATAAACTGTCTGGCAAATTCAATATTCAAAATGTAAATGAATAAAAATATTCCTTGTTTAGACCAATTGTTATACTTTAACTGTCTTACTTCTCTAAATATTTTTATATACCTTAGAAGCCTGCTTGTTTTCTAATGAGAGACAGGCACCGGTGTATCTGGAATGGAGGACAGATTTGGAGGAACTGGGAGGAATAGAGGGAGGACAAACTCTAATAAGAATATATGAGAAAAAAATTTTATTTTCAATAAAAGAAGAAATATCGAGGGGGCGATGTGAGCGAGGAGGGGGAGGGAAATGGGAAATTTTTTTTTGCAACAACTAAAAAAAAATAAAATATAAAAAAAAAGAGAAAAAAAGAAAAAATATCTTATATCCTTATTCATTTAAAGGGCATTTTTTCACAAATAGGATAGTTACAAGGTATCTTAAAAAAATAAAAAAGAAAACAAATTCCAGTATTTAAAATGTCACCATTAGTGGACCAAGAAAATCAAAGAACCAAAGCTCATGCTATGAAAACCAATAGCATCCCAGAATGGTGACTCATGTCTATGTCACCAGCTCCAGGTGTGGTCAAGGATACACGTGATTTCTATCTAGTAAACTCTTGGCTAGCCTCTGTACAGTGTAGAACCATCTCGAAAATTATACTATCAACTCTGGAAACTAAGAAAGGACAATTAAATTCAGTGTAGTATGAGACATGAGTATACAGTGTTTGCTCAAAATAAAAAAGGAACAAGCATCAAGTTTTACAAAGCACACTTTAATAACCCTAAAGAAGGTCATCTCCTGAATCTTCAAAGTTTAAAGAAGGCTTTTGAGGGGAATATAAGACTTGCGGTGAGTCACAGAAGCTACTGAACAATGAGATAAAAATAAAATTCACATGGCTGGCTTTCAGTGATGGACTTAATACACACATGCACAGGGGCGAACTCAAAGAAGCACACAGCAAACTACAGTGTTGCATTTGCTGCCCAGCGTTGCCTACAGACAGGTGTTGGTAAGGCTTGGGAGAGAGCTCCATCTCACTCTTAGGAAGCTAGGTTCCATTGGATTTTTGTGCTCTTTGCAGCAATCATGATAGTGCCCTTACCATAAGTGTCTTTTTTTTTTTGCCCAGCTATGCACTTAAATATCAGCATTTGAAAATTTTATAAAACCCAGAATTTTAAATTTTATAGCATTAATGTTCTGAAAAACGTCTCTGCAATTATGCTAATCTATGAGTTTTCTTGATGATGAGGGACTGCGCTTTTCTGTGGGTATAAGTGGAAATATTTAAATGTAGTTAGGGATTTTTCTGTTTTAATGAGGTGGTGGTTGTAGCTTCTCTTTCCCTTTCCAGATCTGTGACTTCAATAACCCTAGGGAGTTGCCATCATTTCCAGTACAAGGGGTAATTTTCCTCTGTGAGCAGGTCTTAAATCCAATTCCAGAGCTCTTGGTTACCACAAAGACCTGTATGTACAAAGATATACTAAGGGTTACTACACCATGCTGACCAATGTTGTGTTTCATAGGTTTCATAGCTTGGTAGGACTGGTTATTGCCTCCCTCCTTAGGAAACAAGACTGGTAACCTTTGGTAGCGTGAAAGTCAGTCTACAGGGAGGAGGCTTTAAAATGACTTCTAGCTCAGAGGCCTCTTGGTCGTCTATGTGTAGTGTGTGGTGTCTTCAGTAATAGGGACTTACCTTCTGCCTCTGAAGGAAAAAAAATACAGATAATAGCAATATCCTGCAATGTGTTTGGCATCTCTTAGACAAGACTGATCAACAATTCAAAGAGGCTACACATTGCTGATACTGTAGTTTCTACTACTTTATCTGAACCATATATACATACACAGACTTACACATATTATAAGATTTAGGTATTTAAGAGTATAAGGTTATATTAATTTTTAAGACACCCTTACTGTTCTTTTACACCCTTCTTTATTTCAAAGTTCTCTTTGCAACAGGCAAAGACCATTACAAAATCCACAAAAAAATTCAAAATGCATAGTTGGGAGTTCCAGTCCAATAGATGCAATGCCAACACAACTTCTACATCTAAGACTGAGGGGATATTGTAGGAAATGGGGCAGAAACGGTGTAGAGCCTAAAGGTCTAAGGAGTCATCTGTTAGGTTGCATCTTCTAGGAATGCCAGAAGCTACATTCCTAAAGTCTCACCTAAATGAATGCCTAAACATGAGCCGAACAAGGACAACAATAGATATGCCAACAGGATGGTGGGAAAGCCCATGAGGTCTCAATCATAGAAAGAACTACAGGCAACTGAATAATTCAGAGAAAGGGAAGAAAGACTCTTCATAAGGTATGAGCACACTAACTGATTATGCCATAGCAAATTGTCAGCCACGTAAGCATAGACATACAAGTAACAGTAACACAGACTGAGCAAGTTAGATATACAGATATCAACATAGATATAGATATGATATAGACATAGATAAATGTAGATGTATGTAAAAACAATGAAAAAGGACACGAATTTGAAAAGAGGCAAAAGGGGTGTACGGGAAGGTTTAGAGGGAGCAAAGTGAAGGAGAAATGGTGGAATTACAAAAGAAATAATTTTGAAAGATAATATGTCATTCAAAAATGGACTAAAAATGTAAAAATTGAACTGGAGAGACTAGTAATTTTCAAATAATCGAATAACTTCGTTTGTAACGTTTCCAGTTGAATTGTAGGTTGAGTGCTTTTCTGAGTGGCTTTCAGAGTAAAGAGCACCATTTAGTTCTATCTCCTTTTAGAAAAGGGCCCATCGTTTATATAGAACTGCTGCATGCTAGGAGCATATTCACAAGTTTTACTGTTTGGAGACCATAGAGAAATATTTGCTAATAAAGATTTAGCTCTTCAAGCACTTCACTCTTAGTGATCTTGACCGCTCAAGTGCACACATTCAACCACAGCACTAGAAATCTGCACAGGGGATTTGGATAGTTATCCTTCCCAAGGTATCCTAAAAGCCTGTTTTGCATTACAGAAGGTTTCTATGAGCACCTTGAACTTAATCTATTGTAAAGGACCTTACCTTGATTCAGAAAGACTAAATACTGATTTTCAGGATCACGTAAGCCACACATAAGATTCATACTTTGAAATGATCCATAACCAAACATTTTCCAGTGATGACTTAGTGGTAGAATTGAAAACGTGTGTTCTATGTTGACCTCAGAATTAAGAAATTACAAAGAAGAGTAGTAATGGGGGGTGTGAGGTTTTGGCCTATAGCAACACGACCAATGGATGAGAAATGCTGCTGAGGAGATGAAGATAAAAATATATGTCAGTTTCATAGCACTGTGGCATCCATTAGTTCCCCCCTTCAAATGTGAAAATAGAGCATGAATGTTGGGTTGATGTCTAATACTCTTTTGTAATACATGACACAAATCCAATGATGGTTATATATATCAATCAACACATTATTTATTTATATTAACATATTAAATGTTATTGTTTTGCCTTGAATCTGAACTACTCTTACCGCCCAGTGTCTTGAATAATCAGTCCCCAGTTTGTGGAGCTATTCTGAATGCTTCATAATTTTGGGAAAGTTTTGAGTGTCACCAACTAAGTTAGGCAAAGAGGGGCAGTCTTTGAAGTAATACCCATTACTGTTCGCAGTCGTCTCTGTTTCTGAGCCTATTATATGAGAGATTACTACCTCATTCTCCTGATGCCACGTATCATGCTACCATTCCGCAACTTCCTTGCCTTGGTCAAAATACTCTCTGTAATCATAATCCGAAGAAAATCGTTTCTCGCTTCCGTCGCTTCTGTCAAGTAGATTGCCACAGCAGTGTGGAAAGTAACTCACACAATTAAATATTTTGTTTCTTCAGAAAATCACTGTCTCAGAATAGCAGCTCCAGTTTTACGGCACTTGAAAATGTGCCTCTGACTTCTGCATCATGAGTAGAACTTTGATATAAATTTGATTCATATGTGGAATATGGTCATCATTAAATGAGGATGATCTGGAATTACAGGTTGATTCTTTCACCTGCTTAATAATCGTATCCATGGAATTGTGCCCATGGCTCCACTGTCTGAAATAAATAAGTGGAAAAATCATAGGGTTAAAATCTCTATTATCTCTTAATCGCTATATTATTGTGTAAAAGTAATCGGGGACTATTTGGTAAGTGAAAGGAGGGCAAAAGAGGCTATGGCCAATTCTGTGAGATGCTGCGCAAGTCCTTCTTATTGCAAATCGACTGGGAGCCATCTTAGCCATTGCTGCTCTGGGCAAAGGCAAACACAGTTCCCAGTCTACCAGAGCCCAGAATAATATAACATGTATTAGGATACAGAAGTAGAGGATGCTAAATATTTGATTGAGAATCAAACTGCTAAATTTCCTTCATTTGTGCTTTACAATATTCTGCCATAATATTGCAAATGAGAGAAATAACTGTTAAAAACTTGTTGAATGAGTTCTAACTAAGTAGTCTGATTATTGATAAACATGTTAATTTTGAAAAGCATTCAAAATGCTAACATCTCAAAATAGAGAACAGGATATACCATGCCCGAAGAGTATTTTATAACATTTTAATTCTGGGCAGAAGGGCACAAAACATAAATCCGTTCTGAATTACTGCACTGTTCCCATTTTTGTCTTGAAGAGAATTACTTGCATATTAGAAACATGTTCTTACTTCATTTCAGATGATGACACTACACTCTCTTCTATTTTTAAATGTAAAATACAATCATAAAATGTTAAAGAGATATTAAACAGAATATACATTTTCAGAAAGTATGGTAAACTAAATATAATCATTCAAACTTTACTAAAAATGTGTTCACAAGTCTGTCTCTAGAGAGTATCAAGGTGTCAATATAAACATTATGCATTTTTAGTATAATACTGAGTTTCTTCTGCCTAAAATATATTTGAAAGTTGGAAAAATACTTGCGAAAATAAGTCACATCTCATCTGTTCATTTACTACATAATTATCACAAGCTCTAAAAGCACCACCTACAGAAAAATTGCTCCTATTTCTAAAACTAAATTTTAATTTTGAAACTTATACACTGTAATTGTGAATAAAAGGAGATATATTTGAACAAGTTGCTGCTTGGAAACTGATTTTGCTTCAAAAACAGTTAAAACCACAGTTACATCATAATAAAGTAACTTTAAATAGTCTACATGTTATTTAAAGATGCCACTGAATTCAAATAGTAATAGTTTATGTTAGAAAGAAAGCATTTTAATGTTGAGCATCACAATTTACTGTGAAAAGTAATACCCAGAAAATAGAGATAAACCAAATGGTTGTTAAGGGAGTAAAAATTAACTCTAAGACAATAGTGAACACATTATAAAATCATAAGGATTATTATGGCCTACTAAAATGACATACATAACAGTAGTTCCATGAGGTTGTAGATTATATGAAAAATTCCTATTGCCCAACAGCATACAATTATTGTGCAGCATCATGCTAGGAATAACTATTGTTTTTGTAGTGAAGTTGGCATGAAAAATCCACTGTATTCTGAGTCATACAGAAATAGAGCATATATAATTTCAAATGACATATCATAAATTAATGATAACAAATTACTATTCTGTTCTATTTTTCATATTTGCTAGCTTTTCCATTTCTATCATCACACTAGAGCATATTCCTTTTATTTAAATGTATACTTTTTTTAAGCAGTGTTCTGTTACACCTCCAAAAACCTCACACTTCTTGGGATTGCCATGTCTCTTGTTTCCATCAAGAGCCAGGTTACGCATTAAAAGTCCATTTGCATCATTTGTACAGGCTCACTGTATGATTTTTCATAATTGAAAAGTCACTTGACTGACATGCCTAAGAATATATTTCATAGGTAATTTGAACATATTAATGTGTTTGTTTAGACCCAGATAATGTCTAACATCAGACAAATTCTGACATAAACTATAGTGTATGTAGACTTATGAAATATCATCTTGATTTAAAACATGAAATGAGAAGAAAATACACGAAAGTCTGGAAGTAATAATGAGATTATGTTTAGTGAAAGTCTTCTTGAATTCAGCTTTCATTATGATTAGGGAACACATAAGCATTAGATCACATTCACACTTACATAAACACACACACACTATATCACAGCCCACATACTTTTATCTACCACAAAGTTTAATTTCTCAATAGACAAAACAAATATTTATCATACTTATACACAAAGATGTAGCAATCTTTCCTATTTTATATGCAAGAGATTTTATTCTTTAATAAATAATAAAACAATGAAAAAAGAACAAATAATTTCCAGAAGAAAGGGTCAAAACATACAATGCTAGACACGCCATGAGGAAAGATAAGTAGAATTAATACACTAGGTGTCCTCTTCGTTTTTATTTGTAGACCGTGCAACTGTTGGGATCAATTAAGTCCTAGCCTTCAGCTGGATGTTGTTGCTCCTTTTGAAAAGTTGTTTGACCTATTCCCTGCAGCTGTACAGTACCTTCTTCCAAGGGCCATGCCGTTGGCCAATATTTTAAGGACAAAACTTATACATCTGCCCCAGAATCTAATATGCCATCAAAGCCTTTTCCCTCTATAGTTATTTTAAGTTGGGGCTGTTATTTAACTGTGCAACCCAAAAAGCAGCTGTTCCAGGTGATCCAAACTCTTGATTGCCACGGGCTCGTTTATTATTGGTAACCTTGTTGGGAATCAACACTAATTGTGCTGTCCGCTCACCTTGAGGAATTACCACCACCTCCTGTTGGGCTGATGTCATAACTTTAATCTCCTCTTGATAGTCTGCATCTACTCTCCAGGATGTATTTGGATCCCCTTTAAAAGGGTACTGCTTCTGCCTAGTATAAGTCCCATGGTACCCGGTGGTAAGGGCCCATACACTCCTGTAGGGAGTGCTTGCACTCCCATTTGTGGAGTTAAGACTGCTCTGGCGGAGGCACAGAGGTCCAATCCTGAGCTCCCTGGTGTGGCTCCGACAAGGTCTGCAATGCGAAAGGATTTCTCTGCAAAAGGAACTGGACACGGCCTCTGCTGGGGTACTGTCCCTGGGGTTCCGCACTCATTGCTCCATACACTGAGGTTTTGGGGCCCTGAAGCAGGGCCCTCTGCCAGTTTCCCTGCTGTTGATTAATGGTACGTGGCAGAGGTTTCCTATCTATATCTGTTTTAGAGAAACAGTCTTTAGCCCAATGTGCTCCCCTCCTGCATTTAGGGCACAAGCCAGGTTTCCTCCTTCCCTTCATTATCAGCTGTGGGCATGCCTTTAGAAAATGACCAGGAGTTCCGCAGTTAAAACAATTACGGCCTCCGGCCCTCTCTCCCAGTCCTCTTATGCTTCTCTGAGGTTGAATAGCTGCTTTTATCTACCACAAAGTTTAATTTCTCAATAGACAAATATTTATCATACTTATACCCAAAGATGTGGCAATCTTTCCTATTTTATATGCAAGAGGTTTTATTCTTTAATAAAACAGTAAAAAAAAGAACAAATAATTTCCAGAAGAAAGGGTCAAAACATACAATGCTAGACACTCCATGAGGAAAGATAAGTAGAATTAATACACTAGGTGTCCTCTTCGTTTTTATTTGCAGACTGCTATTTGCTAGACAGTGCCACAAAAATGAAATATCACAGAACTATCTGCAGATTTCTTGACCCTTCTCAAATCAATCATTTTTTGAAATATCCCATTTCATTTAGGATGTAGTGTTAGAAATCCAGATTTGTCCAGTAGGAGGGTTGCTGTTTCTAGATACCTTCCCTTGACAGCACAGACCTAGAGAGGCCAACTGAGTCTGCCCACGGCTCAGAGCTTCAACTGCTGTGACAATAACGTTTTGACCACAGAAAACTCTTAATTCCCAGCATCTTCTTCTAAGCTGATGATTATTGCCTAGCAATCCTTGAACAGTTGTAATTTTGATTTATCCCATGCCAGTTGCACATAGGAACAAAAATAATTTAAGTAGGAAAAGATGACAAAATTAAATTGCCAAGTTCATGATTCTAGACAGTTTGAATAGACTCTTCCATGAAGAAATTGATTGATTCCCTTTGGGATTGTAAACAGGATTAGGATGATAAAAATACTAAGCTACAACCTGGGAGCCATTAGGTTTAATGCAGTGGGGTTTAAGACATAACGTGGCTTTTTTTTTGTTGTGCTTTTCTTGTCTTATTGGGCATAGTAACCGAGCAGTAGTCATTTTGCTTGGGCCAAGAAGAGAGCCTAACATCTATAATCTTAACAAGTATGAAGTTGAGAGGGGAGGATCAAAAACTCAAGGCCCAGCTTGGACTATATAGCAAGCCCCTGGCTTAAAATAAAACTAAGTCAAACAAAAAAAAAACCAATCAAACTTCCCAAAACCCCACAAACAAAAATAAATAATGACCTTTCTCGATATTTCCTTAAAATATCACTACCACCTATTTCAAGTGTGTGTAGGATGTTGAGGTTATTAAATGAACCATTTTCTAATTCTGTGCTTTTACTCGAGGCATTTCAATAGAGACAACGGATTACATAAAATTAAGCTCAGTTTTAATATTTTAGAAATCAAGAATGAGATATAAAATTAATCCGTATTGAACTAAACTTAATATTAAATAATTCAGATTTATGGAAACATAAAGGATAAAGCTGTTGAAAGCTTTATTTGCTTTCTTTAATAACACATCCCTTATCTACATAAGACATTGATTTTACTATGTTATTCTATACTGAGTCTGTATACAGGGTGATTACATTACCTTGAACAGCAGTAATTAGTCTGCTGTACTGCTTGGGGGCTTCTAAACAGAAACTCTAAAGAGATGCTTTATAATATTACGGCAGCTCCTTACACTTGAAGTGGAGTATCTGAATTGACTTAATTGCTGAACTTCTTGAGGACATCCTTTCTGGGTGTGAGAAAAACAATGTGTAGTTACTGCAGATTTTAAAAAATAACTGCTTTGCATTGCAAAACAACTATTTTGTTGGATGTATATAAATTATTTGCATAACAGACACATGGAATTAGAGAAGTGAGTGAATTATACAGCAGTGTTGGTCTTTAAAAGTAATTTTCTAGAGTAGTATATATCTGCTGAGCATAACGCTACAATTATCTCTACAGAAGAAAATGATAGGAAATTTAAGCACTCTCCTATACCAGCATCAGTAGAATCTCGGGGCTTCATGCATACACAGCTTTTGTAAAGAAGTATAATGTGAAATTACCAGTTCAGATTTTAAATAGGTAATGATTTCAATCTAGAGGGAGTGTGTGCATGTGAACATGTTTGCGTTTATGTGTGTGCACACACATACACTGGGAACTTTTTTAGCAAAATCCACAATTGCAGTAAAAGAATTTCAAATCATTAGAGAAATGGAGAGCCATTTGAATACATCGCTGGGCCATCCTGGAGCATTGAAGGGATACAGAAGAGGTTTTCACCTGTTTTTTTTTTTCATACATTTGAGAATGTATATGTAACTATGCTGTAACTTTGTAGAAGGTATAAGTAGAATTTACTTTCCTCAAAACAAGAAGCATAGCAACCATGATCTAGAGACTAATCAACATTTGAAAAACTTTAAGGGTTATGATTTAACATAGTCAAATCTGATTTTCTTATCCCATTCCATTGATCTATGGTTTGGTTTTGGTGGCACTGCTTCTTCAGATCAGGCATCATACTATCATTGGCATTGATTTGTTATTCAGGATTGCTTTGGCTTTCACTCTCTATATTTAAGATCCTGGATTTCCAAAATTTAAGACCATGAAATTCCCAAAATTTCAATGTATACTCTTTTCTGGTTGCCCAGTTTACAGAAGTCTGCAAGTAAAAAAAGGAAGAAGTCTGGTCTCTGCACCCTAGTTGGGAATTCAGTAACTTTAATGCTTCGGCTGCAAACTATTTTTAAGACAAAAGCCCAAATGAAACGTTTAAGAAATGTGAGATATTTGCAATGTAGAGTAGTTGGCAGCATGCAGTGGTTGACATTCAATTCTCTGGTGCAATTCTGAATAAGGCGTAAGCGTGTTTTTCTGCCTACAACATAAAAGCAGAGTTAAGAGTTATAACAGAGTAGAGATGGTGTGATTTGACACAGGTTAAAACTCCCTGTTGGAATTAGTGCTTCACTTCCTGTTTGTCAATTCAAACAAATTGTGGCTCATGTTATCGACATCATGCCCTAGGTGACTGGCCATAAGGAACACAGTCTCCGAAAGTTCTGGTAAGCACAGCTCTTGTTGAACAGAAAAGGCGAAACTTCTTTTGGATATCCACCAAATCATGTGTTAAGTCTACCAAGTGTTATCTTCCTATAAATTCAGCCAACACCCATCTAGATCTCTGTGCTGCTAGTGGAATCAGCAGGAAGTACTATGCTAAAAGTCTCCTGCAATTGACTAGGAGACCACAACACTGACCAGACAGGGCATTACATTTTACTTCCTCTTTCCCATCTCTACCTCAGGAAATTTGGAAATTCTAATGCTTAAGATATAAATTTCAAGTAACTTAGCTATTCTGTATATCATTTATTTTCCTGTGAGTCTCATATTAAATTCTAAAGAAAAAAAATGTCAAATTTCATGAAATCTTCAAATGTGGTCATTAAAGCTGAGAGAAAGATAATCAGAAGTTTGCAGCTGAGCCTGAACTCCCATTGAAATACAAAAAAGCTAAGGTATTTGTAGTTCAATAGAAATGTTTGACCAAACCCTGTGGCAAACTAAGTTAAAAGAATGGAGATTTAAACACATTGGTAATGAGTACTTTTTGTTTATAAAAAAATAATATATTATTATATATTTCTAAAAACTTGTTATGAAAGTTCCCATTAACAAAACCACATTAGATATTATTCAAGTATAATATTTTATTATTATTTAATATTGTTATTTTTACAGAAGGTTTGAGAAATTTTTACTTTTCTTATTTCCTGTTTTTATTAAAAATACTGTTATACAATATATTCTTATCCTGGTTTCCCTTCTCACAACTCCTGCCAGATTTCCCTACCTCCCCATATCCCCACCATCATGAAACACACACAAACACACAAAAAACAAACAAATAAACAAAACACATTAACACAAAACTGGAAACCATAAAAAAAGATAGGAGAGAAAAATGCCCAAACAAAACAATATGTCAGAAAATGTATATTAAAGATAGCATTGAGTTCATATTAATCACCCTTCATGTGATTAATATATCCAGTTAGACTCATAACTCACACAGATAACAGTGGTGTATGAATTGGAAAGGAGAAATCTGTAGGCTAAACTGAATATCAATTAAGCAATGAACACTGTTTACATAATTTTTCTTAACTGGAAACATTGAATAAATCTCTGATATTAATTCTGTTATGCGTTTAGATTATAAACTGCAAGTATTCATTTTATTTAATCTAAGTCAGTATTATCTTGATTTCTCTTGATCAAGGAGAATTAAAAAACAGTCCAAGGCATAACACCAGGGATAGTATAAATCCTAATTACACATTCAAAATCAACTTAGGTAAAGAAGTTGTCAATATTTTAGTATTGCTAATTAGAATACTATTAATAAGGAATATGAAGTAAGCATAACATTTTACACGGCATAACTAATATTGAAGGAATCAACACAGGAGTAATGGGTAAAGCCAATCTCCTGTGTTACAGTTTGGGAAAGATTATTTGGAGAAGAATTTGTTTTCATTTAGTTACATATTTATTCCTGATTGGCTAAAAAAGCAAATGCAGATATCTAACACGTCTGTTTTAAAGATTGCTTTCCCTATCCAGAGAGATAAGAATATTTTGTATTTGTTTTTCTCATGTACTAATCAATTAAACAATGAAATACTTTAATCTCATTCTCTCAAACTAGTAGATACCAGTTATGCACTGTATGTTCAAAATGAATTTCTGAACACTCTATGTGTTATATTTAAAGGGTTTATTTGTGTTCAGTTTCCAATGTTAAACTATTTTATTTAATAAAATAGCATCACTCCGGTCCTCATCTCCAGACATTGCGGAGCCCAGCTCTCTCACTAGAAGCAGAACCTCACAATGAGGACTGGCTCAGGATGGACACAGTTTGTTGTCCGTGTTGGATGGGTAGAATTTCTCTCAACTTTGCTTTTGTGTGGCATGCCACTTAAAAATGAAACGGAAGTGTCTTTCAGCCATTTGAAATTCTTCTGTTGAGAATCTTCTGTATAGATCTGTATCCCATTTTCAATTGGGTTATTTGATATTTTGATATCCGAAGATGAGCATGATATGGACCCACGCACGGGTGAATACTAGCTGGAAAGCAAAGGACAGGGAGCCTATAGTCCATGAGCCCAGAGAAGCTAAGTAACAAGGAAAAACCTAAGAGAAATATACAAGGATCCCCCTGGAAAGGGGAAATAGACAAGATCTCTTGAGAACATTGGGAGCATTGGGGGTGAGGGGAGAAGGAAAGGAGGAAGGGGAGGAGGAGGGACAAAACGGGTGAGTGAGGATGGTCGAGATGGGAGGACAGAGGCAGAACAAGTAAATAGATATTTTGATTGAGGGAAACCATCATGGGACTCTCAAGAAACCTAGAACTAAAGAAATTCTCAGGAATACACAAGGATGACTCCAGAGAAGACCCTAAGCAATTGTAGAGAAGGTTCCTGAACTGGCCTTGTCCTGTAGTCAGAATGCTGACTATCGTAAATGTCATCATAGAATCTGCATCCAGCAACTGACTAAAGCAGATACAGAGAACCACGGTGGAGCATTGGACTAAGCTCCCAAAGTCCAGTCGAAGAGAGGAAGGAGTGAGAATATGAGCAGAAAGATCAAAGTCATGATGGGGACACCCACTAAAACAGTTTACCCGCGCAAATAGAAGCCTTTCAACTCCCGCCTGAGAGGGAACCAGCATAAGACCAAACTAGGCCTTCTGAATGTGGGTGACAGTTATATAGATGGGACAGACTGTGGGCCACTGGCTTGTTCTGGCTTTTGGGAACCCATTCTCTATGGAGGAAGACCTTGCTCAGCCTAAATATAGTGAGGAGGGTCTTGGTCCTTCCTCAAAGCCATATGATAGACTTTGTTGACTCCCCATGGGAAGACTTACCCTACTGGGAAGTGGATGGGGGGGTGGGATAGTGGGTGGGAGGAGGTGAAGGTGGAGGGAGCAGAAGGAAGGAGTGAGAAATGAATTTGGCATGTAAAATGAGAAAAGATAGTTTCTTTAAAATAAATTAAAATTTAAATAGAAAAGTGTAACTCACTGACAATTTCATGAATTCTTTGCAAGTTTGAAACTATAAAACATATAAAGTTTATAATTATATTTATATACTGACACAGTCTTTATATGTGTAAATAAAATATCAGAAAATGGTATTTGCTATTATTGTTATAAAAGAACACAGCAAATGAAAAATTTAGCCTGGAGTTACTACCTTCTATTAAATGAAGCTACACAGGACTAGAAATGCCTTGATTATTAGAGTTCATCTAAAGATCATGGACAAGCCAGGCGATGGTGGCACACGCCTTTAATCCCAGCACTCGGGAGGCAGAGGCAGGTGGATCTCTGTGAGTTTGAGGCCTGCCTGGTCTATAAGAGCTAGTTCCAGGACAGGAACCAAAAGCTACAGAGAAAAAAGAAAGAACATGGACAGGCTATAACCTCTCCTCAGACCTCAGTATTAAAATATCTTAAGAGCGTGAGGAATAAATTACCTTTAGAACCTTATCTAGGTCTAAAATGCCATAAATACAGGAAGCAGAAAAGTCACATAGGAATGTAACACATTAGGCACCTAGAAATTACCTTAGTTTCAGAGGAACTCTTGGTGCTCAGGACCTGGGAGTAAAGTACCACTGACTTTAGTAATAACTGAATTGTGAGAAAAAAATAAATGGGGTTTTGCAAGCAAAGCACTGTTGCAAACCAGGTATTGGCTGAATTTTTAAGCTGTATTTCCAGATGAAATATATAGATTATGTCATTATTTTAGACATTGTTTCAGCTTGTATGTCTTTTAAGGCTAATTAATATTGATAGGAAATCCCAGAGAATCATATGTATTGAGTGATGTTGAAGAGTCAAGCACAGGGCAAGCCTTCTTGAATTCTTTGCCTTGTGTCCACAAGTATATGAATGTTCACTACAGTTATTTTATACACAACCCCAAAATTCAAAGTTATTCAACACACTTTTATCAAAAGATATATTAGACAATAACCCTACTAAACTTCTTTTAACACTATATTTTGCCTAAAATAGACAAGATCTACTAGCAATAAACTTTCAATGTAACACTGAAAATATCTGAAATTATACTTTAGAGTATTTGCTGCATATTTTCATGCAACTATTTTGTACTATTTTCTCATTCTACAACCCTTTGTATCTTGAAATCATTTCATTTATTGTTGTCTCTAGTTCACTATTAAGCTGTATCATATAACACAATATCCCAGCAAACTCTCCTTAGACACTCAGCTTATAAAATTTGATTTTAATAAATTTGCTTGAAAATAAGATTGCTTGGTTTATACTATAATTTCAAGGAGCTGTTTTGGGGCCTATGCACTGCTCCCTGGAAAAACTTATCTCTTAGGAATACAGGAAAGATTCAGAAGCTTTATATATAAAACAATCTTTGACTAGGGACACATTAAGGAACCAATAAGAACAATCCATATGAATGGGGCAATGAACGAGTGGATGATGTCAATAGATCAGGGCATGTATCAAACCTTCCATAAACTGGGAAAACTTAAATACTCATTACATAAGAATGCTAAGATTGAGACAATGAAATAGAAAGAAGGAATTACAGCTATAAATGACATCCAGTAACACGTACTAAGCAAAATGGTCTCATTTATCTATAGATGAGGGGTCTGATCAATACTGATTATCTTCTATCCTTCACTCTGTCATCAGATCCTCTTTTAAAAGCACATAAAAACGTTCCGCTCAGAAATTGTTTCATTTGAAAGATGTTTTAGGGAAAATTCAAATAGTCATCTATAATTTTTCTGTGTGATTTTTGATCTATTGAAGGGAGCATTTTATATTTGTTTAAGTCACATGTTATTTCATCAAGTTCTTAAGTCGATCATGCTTTATTCCGACTTGTGTCTTTCACTCATGTCTGACCCCTCCCACCGTCCAACCGTCCTTTTCTCTTCTTTGATTTAACTCCTAGGTATCCTTCTGTTACTATCCAAAAAGTTTCTACATTCAGTAGAAACTTACAATCTTTCTATTATAGTAGATTTGCGTAAGGTGTAATGCCATACAGTTCTTTGCTTTTGGGGTTCATAGCAAAAGTAATTGGTTTGGTTTGCAATCACTGCTGTATATGAATGTTTCACCCAGGTCTAAGATATTCAGGGAAGGTAAGGGGTCATTTATTTGCCTTGTTTTTGTGTGTTTTGCCAGAGACTGTGAATGATAAACCTTATAAGTTTCATATTTGATAATTATTAAGCGAATTACTTATATTTCTGCTCACTAATTGTCTTTAAACTCTCCTAGAACTCTGTGGTCCTTTAGCTGTATGAGTTCAATGAATTCAGATTCCCACGGCAAGTAGATCTGGAAATATGGGTGCTTAAACTGAGGTATTAACTTTGGGAGCTTCCTGGAGCAAATATATTCATACTGTCTTTTAGCCATATAAGAAATTTAATGTATAGTTAGTAATTATGTCATTATCTAAAACAAAAATTCCATAAAACAACTATATAAAAAGCTTATTTCCCTTTTCTTTAAACATGTAAGGTGTCTATGTGAACCAGCGTTGTTTAGGCGAATATACTTAATAACATGCATGAAAGGTGAAGTTACTGGCTGAGTGTAGTCACACCGAAATGCAATGTAATTCCAGTTGTCTGTCAACACAATTACTAAAGAAAAATGGATCCTGAGTCTGAAAGTTATCAATGAAAATGTGCTCAGAGAAAAATAATTCCGATAGCAGTGAAGTTCTAAAAGAAAACTAATTAAAGCTATAAATTATTTTAAATGTAAACTTTGCTTCATTCCAGGTGGCAAAGAGTCAATGCATTTCTTTCTGAAAAAGGCACAGATATGAACTTTAATGTATCAGATAATTTCAGCTGTGTTATGATTCACTCTCTCTACTAATGAGAACAGTCACGAGAGATGAGCGTAATGACCGAGTTGACAATGAAATGGTAAACAAGGTATAATTAATGAATTTCCTACTTAGCCTTCTCAGATATTGGCACCATTCCGGATTGTCTTGCTAACTCCGAGGAACATCTTCAACTATACAATATTTCAGAATCAAACTGCACAGTTATCAGTGCGGTTAGGCCAGCATTAGACATTGGAGATCTTTATCTGTGCTGAAGATGTACACTGTTGTTGCAGACGGATGGCACATTATTTTTCTCTTCATACACAAACCCACATGATTTCTCTATCCTGCTAAGAGTCATCTTATTTTTAAAACAATAAAAAGTTACTCACAACTACCATTTTGAAAGAAATGTAACTTTTGGTACTAGTAATAATTTCTAATGTGCACTCATTACTAATTACGAGGTTGTGTCCTTATTTAAGACATAGCATCGTAATAATTAGATGAGGAAGCTATGGGCTGTCCTGGCATTCTCACCTGAGAAGACCAGTCGCTTCCAGACTCATGACCAAGCAGAGTAGGACAGTATTAAGAGAAGACGGTGAACAAAGTATCACGTCTTCTTGATCACATATCCTGCATGTTAAAAGTATTCCATTGACTTATCACTCACAGCTCATCATCTATTCTGATAAAGTTTATATGGCTAGATGACCAAGGAAAGAATTATTTTCCAAGTTTATTCTATTAAGATGAATTGTATATTTTCCAAGTTAAAACATTTCATTAAAGAATTTCTCTCAGTCCTTTCTGTTCAGACTTTAAAAGCTTTATCAAGAGAATTATAAAGAAAAAATAACTAGCGATTGTGTACTCAAACTAAAACTAAAGACTGGGATTAGGAGTTTACCAGAAGCACTGCCTTCCAAGTACTGTAGATGCTCACCCTTAAACCTAGGTGCTCTATTAATGTTTAGCTGCCTAACCTTTAAATATTAAACTTTCAATTAAGTATTTTATACAAATTCATTTCAAGAGAAAACTTAAGTGTTAGAGTACTAATAATGTTGCTCAAAATAAATTGAAGGAAGAATGACACTACTTGATAAAATAAAAATAGAAACAAAGGAAAACAAAACAAGTACATGGTTACATTCCATTTAACCATATACTTTAAAGAATATGGAAACTCATTTGGCTCAAAATTGTGTCTTTTACATAGTAACTAACTCTCTTCTCCATTCATTCACATATATTCCATTCAGTTCTATGAAGTCTGGGTGTTGTGACACTGTACCTCTCAAATATTCTGTTCCTTTAATTGTTTATCACAGGTGAAAACACATTTACTGTTATTTTTGTCTTCCTACTTTCAAGCTGATTCATGATGCTACCATGTGAACTCTTGAATTAAAGATAGAGTCGTTTTAATAACCTCTTGAGTTCCATTTAGGTTTAATGAAAGCATCCTGCTTGTTTTGAAGATTAAACATAGTGAGAGGGCATTTCCATCTCAGACAGAACAAGCCCTTGCTGCTACAAGTAGTAAAATCCAAACACTCACTACACAGATGGCGTCTGCCTGCTGCTACCCACCCCCGGTCCCTGAAGAAGTGTATTTTCAAATTTTATTCTGTAATACAGTGTTATTTATTAATTTAATCAGCTGTTTCATGATTTCAAATGTCAAATCTATACCAACTCTATTTTTAAACTGAAAAATGTCATATAAGCAAAATGAGTAGTTAAATGCAGTGTGCAAGCTAAACAGAGAAGTATATAAGGCCCCTCAGAGATGCAGGCTATATGCTCAATACTGTATATCCTGGGATGCTCCAGATGGAATACGGCTTTTTAGCTACAACCTGGAACCTATAATATGAATAATTCAAACTTCATGAAAATGCTTTTCTTCTCCAGATTGTTAGTGATCTGAACTGGCACATAAACCCAAATAAGATTTAACACTGTATAATTGTGCTGGAGCTTTCAGCAAAATGAGATACAGAGCTCATTCCATCCCTTACACACAGGAACACACGGGTGTATGTCTGGGCAATACTGGACTTCACACAATTAAAATGGCATTTCTACACAGTTGTTAGGCTCTAAATTTCTTATATTGATTGTTGACGTTTTACTGTGGTAAAACACATAAAAATTGGCCACTTTCACTCCCCATTCATTGATGTTCAACATGCTCATATTGTTTTGAGACCATTCTTTTGTTTGTTTTTTTGTTCGTATTTGTTTGTTTGTTTGGTTTGGTTTTTCGAGACAGGGTTTCCCCAAACCCTATCCTGAAACTAGCTCTTGTAGACCAGCCTGTCTTCAAACTCAGAGAGCTCCACCTGACTCTGCCTGATGAGTGCTGGGATTAAAGGCGTGGTCCACCACCACCCAGCTGAAACCCTTCTTATTGTTTTTACGCCAACCTTACCACAAAGAATACCTGCATAAAATGATATGTAAAGTAGCTTTGAGCGATTGGTAACTGAAAAGTGATCAACAGGATTATTTTCACTGCCTTTGTCGATCAGGGTGAGAAATGAAACACATGTGTTTTCTTGATATTGTTTTAATGTGCCCTTATAAAAGAGATACATGCTTTGATGACCATTCATCCTTTGATTACCCGAATAAATATGCTATAGACTCCTATGCCATTCCAGATAATATCAGCCTGTTTGGTTGTTCCACTTTCCATACTTAGCTCTTGATGTAAGTTTTCTCTTAAAGTCAGACAATGTAGTTATTTTGGCTGAAATGGAAATGCAATCTACAACTGCCTCACATATATCACCATCCTGCATGAGGTTCATTCATAATCTTAATAGATTGTTAATATTACAGCATGCTGCCTCTGGGATTTGTGTCTGCATACATGTGTGTGCAAGCAGATGTATGTTTTAAGTATGCTTGATGTTAATGTTGCACCGTTATTAAGAATATCTTCTAAGTGTAGTAGAATTTCTGATATCTGAAACTCTAGTATTTATGTTAAATTCTGTATTTGCTTTGCTACCCAGTGTGTGTTGGTCATAAACACTCTGCAAATCCCCTAGAACTGGAGTTGCACGCATTTGTGAGCTGCCATGTGGGTGCTGGGAATCGAATCTGTGTCCCCAACAATCTAATGCTGATCCAGAAAAAAAAAATACATTGTGGAAATTAGATACAGAATTCCAAACTGCATTTTTTAGTCAATATGATATTGACTGTATAGAATATAGGCGAATAAAATAGTGGCCTAATGGGAAGGAATAATAGACATAACAATAATAAAAATAAGCAGTTCTTTAGGCTTGATATAATTATAATCACTAATTCACAACAACTGTGATTTTTGCACTAATTATGCACAAGACCAGCCCTCTTGACAATGAGGAAGGGGAAAGGACACATTGAGAGATTGTGGGAGAGGGAGTCACTGTTTTTAGGGTGCAGTCACTACTGAGTAGGTTTATGTACATGAGGGATTTGAGAGGAGTAAGGGGCATTTGACAGTTGGGGTAGGCGTGCTTGTAACATAACACTAATCATTATTTATTTGTGTGAAATTATTTAAGAAGAAATTTAATAAATAATCAGACTTTTAAAAGAAAGAATAAATACTGGAATATTGCTTTGTATTGGGTTTAGAACTATCTTACTTAAACAAAAGGGGTGGTGGTTCCGAAGCTCCACCAATATTTCAGCCAATAGCCTTTAAGATACCAGCCCATTTGGGCATGGTCTCATTTGCTTTAAAAAGCAGCAGTAGCCTGGTGTTCTCACTCTCTTGCTTCCAGCTCCGCTTCCAGCTGCTTGACTCCTTTCTTGATCACACAGAAAGCTGTTGTCTGGGATGGTGATCTGTTAGGTTTTTTTTCCCTTTAAATAAATAACAATTTTATTAAATATAATTCCAAACTGTTGTGGGATTGTTTGTGACTTATGCCTTCACACCTCCTTGTCTCAGTCTAAAATATTGAATTTTTCAGAGTAAAGAAATTGTGTCTCCCATACCCAAAATTTCGGTACCTAGCAAATGACAAGTGCGGGGTTTACATCGTCTCAGTTGCAATACTGCAGCTTAGATGTATAGTGCCACTGGTCAGGGCCACTGTTGATAGAGAGGACACTGGTCAGGGCCACTGTTGATAGAGGAGGACGCTTGTCAGGGCCCTGCGCCACTGTTGAAAGGCAGGACATTGCTCAGGGTCCTGTATTCTGGGTGCAGCACTCAAGATTTGTCCTAGGGGCACCTCTTTTTCAAGTGTCATTATTCATTTTACTTCATAAGCAATAACTCACAGCCATTTCATTCACAGAAGATTTTCTTTAGATTCTCTGCCCCATCATAGGTTCTTCCCTCATTTGGTTTGCTTTCCGACTTTATTGAAATTAATATCTTAGAGACTAGTTTAAAGTTATCTGTTCTGTGATGATCCTAGCAGATCCAAAAGCAAATGTAAAACACATTTGTTTCAAAATCACTTGTATTCTTTTCAGTGTTTCTGTGTTCTCCTCGGGCAGCCAGATATTTCCTGAATTTTACTGAGAAATAGGATAAAATATCAGATCTATTCATATCATATTTACTGTCTGGGCTGTGTTATCACTACACTCTCTACCAGCGATCTCTAAGTCTGATGTTTATACCAGTCGTCTCGGACAGAATATCTGATGTTGATTGCTGCTTACAAGGCAAGAGGAAGGGTAGCAACTCTCAACTAGAACCCTGACAGCATCGACTGCACAAATACAAGGACCTGAGAACACACCTGCATCACTCCACACAACAAAGGTTTCACTAAAGCAACTTCACCAGCCTGCCTTCAAAAATGAATGTCTTTGACTGTGACAAGATATTTTATCTTATTCTATTCTTAACTAACACTAATGCCAGATTGAATCTCTTTGACAGCACAACCCTGAAAAGAAAAGACTTTATAGTAAAATTCTACTGACACACAAATCCCACACATACATAGTAATATAAATGCTGATAATGGGATTTATTTTGTTGCTGACAATAATGTAAAGTTTATAAGATTTTATATGAAAGTTGCTGTGTTTCTAATTATTATCCTAAATATAAATATATTTTTTTAAATTGCCTGCCAGTTTTGTTAGAATTAGGAAAATATTTTATAAGGAAATTTGCTCTTCTAAATGATCCCATAAAACAAATATTCATCTAACATGTTAAGGCATATGATGAAAATTTTAAAATATTTTGCATATATTCTTATTTTTTTCTTAGGCTTTTGAAATTTCAAAACAGGTACAAGTTATCATCCAGAACTTACAACTCCTTAGTTTTCCATTTATCTCCCTGTCATCTGTTAATCATATTTGATATTTCTGAAGTCAGCTTACTGAAAATTATAAAATGCACGGAAATGCAAACCTGAATTGTGAAACACAAAGCAGCTCCCTTCTTGCTGCAGACTTCCCACAAGTGAAGACTGGCGACCAGTGCGTCTTTTTTCTTTTTGCATGACACCACCAGGTCATCTGTGTTTATGTTAAATGAGATCAATGAATCAATTCCTGCTTTTCTCCATAATCCCACCACAAGTTAGAGGCTGTCTCCGGGATATTCATGGTATCTCTTATTCCATTTGCTATTTTTGTTTCCCATTTAAATTTTCCCTTCCTCTGTATCCACTTACACTGAGGGCTGTCTGACCTTGAGTATAACTTTCAACAAGCCGCAGAGGAGAACGATGTAAGAGCATCTATCCTGTCGACCAAGCAACCATCAGAGGAGAGAAAAACATCCCATCACCTGATCGCTCTAGTTAATTCATTTTAAATTAAACACAGGAATTTTATTATAATTTATAATTTTTTATACAATTTATTTTACCCATTCTATCCTGTCCCCAAACGCCTTCAACTACCCACACCACATAGTGTTATATCTGTCTCCCTCAAAAACATCAAAACTATTTTGCTTGAAATACAAAACTAAAATTAAAAAAGACAGTAAGACAAAAAAAAACTACACAAAGGAAACAAAAAGGACACAAAAATATGCAGTCTGTACTGTACAGCACTCCTGCGTATGTGACCTGCCCTGGAGTCTGGCTGAGACACCCAGTGACACAACTTTGGGAAAAACAAACAAAAACAGATCACCACATTTCCAGAAGGTGTCAGTTCCACATTGCCTTTTGGTTAGGTGTGGGACTTGGGGATCCCATTCCTATTCTCCCAGCTGGATTATGTCCCTTTTGTCTCGCACTTGGTGACAGAGTCTCTGGGCTCATATGTGTTTCTTTCCTGTTGTGTCTTTAAAGTGCTGTTTCGTTGGAATCATGCACCACCTCTGACTCTTTTTTTTTTTCGAGACAGGGTTTCTCTGTGGTTTTGGAGCCTGTCCTGGAACTAGCTCTTGTAGACCAGGCTGGTCTCGAACTCACAGAGATCCGCCTGCCTCTGCCTCCCAAGTGCTGGGATTAAAGGCGTGCGCCACCACCGCCCGGCTTTTCACCTCTGACTCTTAAATCTTTTCATAAAAAGAGTTCATGAATTTGAACTGTGAGTGGGGATATGGGAGACGTTGAGGGAAGAAAAGAAACAGGTAAATGTTGTAATTATGCTATAATATGAAAAGGTTTAAAAATTATTGAAATATTTTTAAAGAAAAATAGAAGTATCTAACTACATTCATAGTTTTCATTTTGATCAAATTAGTCTAGGAATAAATTCCCGTAGATAGAACCACCAGGAAAGCTCTTGATAATTCGTGGGAAGGGATGCTCAAAGCCCTCCTGGAGTCCCTCCATATTCCTGGGTGCTGCTCTTCTCCCTGCTACTCACATTCCTTCTTCTTTTTCCTAAAGCACAGCTAGCAATTAAGAGAAATAAATTTGGAAGGACCAGTATTCACCCCAAATGTATTAACTGTCTTCAGGTCTGCTACGTCCTCATGTTCTCTCTGAAAATAATCTTCTGAGGGAGATTGACTGATAACCGGTACATTATGAACTGCCTGGGAATGAAAGGCAGCGCTACCAACGCGCGGGGCAAAGCCCAAGGATTAGAAAATGGGCAGATGCTGTTATCTTGTTTCTCTGAGAGAAAAATTCAACAATATATTCCATGAACACTGTGAAAGTAATTCTTTATCTGTTTTAGTGTAGAAACATTTATTACTCTTAATAGTAAATAGAAGATTAGAAACACTGGGAATAAAAAAAATGCTGAAAGAAAAATTGCAAAGTGAGTTGCAAGTACTGGGAAAATAGTTTAAGTTACAACTTTTACTAAAGTCTTATCTTCTTTTACTGAACAATGTATTTTTTATATCTTGGTACAATATATGATGTTATTTAGCTTCATCTTACTTAGTTTCTGCCCAACTAATTGTACTAAGAAGCAAAAGAAAATGTGTTTGAGGAATATTTTTTTGATGTGCTAACAAGTGGGCCAGGCAGCGGCGGCACACGGCTTTAATTCCACACTAGGGAGGCAAAGGCAAGTCGATCACTGTGTTCGAGGCCAACCTGGTCTGCAAGAGCTAGTTCCAGGATAGACTCCAAAGGTATAGAGATACCTTGTCTTGAAAAAACAAATGTGCAGGACTTTCAATTTTAATTAAGTCTGTAGAATGGAGTACTCAAAACAGAAAGTCAATAAAGGAATTGGGAAGATGACTCATTCTATATAAAGCACTTATTCTTTAACCGTGAGGACCTAAGTTCAGATCCCCCACCTCACTGTAAGCCAAGCCCAAAGATGTTCTCTGTGACTTAAAAGAGGAAGAGACAAGGGAACAGCTGGGACTGCTGGCCAGCAAATTCTTGTAAATCTGCAAGCTCCAGGTTCATCAAGAGATGTTGTTTCAAAAAATAAGGCTGGGTCTAAAAAGCATGGGATAAAACCGTACTCTTCTGAACATGGCGGACAATGAGGGCTGCTGAGAAGACAAGAACAATGGCACTGGGTTTTGATCCTACTGCATGTACCGGCTTTGTGGGAGCCTAGGCTGTTTGGATGCTCACCTTCCTAGACCTGGATGGTGGGGGGAGGACCTTGGACTTCCCACAGGACAGGGAACCCTGACTGCTCTTCAGGCTGGAGAAAAAGGGGTAGGGGAACGGGGGAGGGGGAGGGAAATGGGAGGGGGAGAGGAGGCAGAAATTTTTAATAAAAAATAATCATAAAAATAAATAAACAAACAAATAAATAAATAATAAGATGGGGCTGGAGAGGTAGCTCAATGATCAAGAATACCAGCTCCTCTTCCAGAAAACGTGTTCAATTTCGTACCCCACAGCAGGTCTCTTACATAGGAGTTTTGATGCCCTGTTTTGGCCTCTGCAGGCAGCAGGCATAGAGGTGGTGCACGGACAAACAGTAAGACAAACACACATAAACATTATGCAATAAAAATTTGATTAAATAAGGTAGAGAGAGCACTAGACATCATGACGTCAACTTCCAGGATTCCAATACGCATGCTCTCACATGTGCATGTTTGTGCAAAATGAATCCATATCAAATATGCATAGAGATATGTTGTATAAGTAAAAGTCAAAATAAAAAAGTTTAAAAATTATTTGCAAACCAAACGATATTTCACAGTGATACTTTATGTATGTATAAGTTCATTGATTCTGAATCCCTATGACTTCAGATAGCCGTGATTCACAAGGTGTGAAAATTTATGTTATGCAATTCTTCTGCCCTATGATAAATGATAGGACAGTGATAGAGATGTATTTCAGCCGTAAAATGCTTGTCGAGCGAACTCAAAGCCTTAGGTTCAGATCTCAGCTTCAAACAAACAGGCAAACAAAACAGACACACTTATAGCCAATAGAATGGACCTGACTATCCATTTGTCGTGCTTAACGTTTCCTCAAGGTCCACTATGCCCTTTTTGTAGGATCCATAAGATAACTGCAATTAAAGACAGTAAAAATGACATAATCCAAAGTATCTAAATTTTGTATTTATATTACATTTTTGTAAGAACAAATTAAAGTGTTCTTGTCACATTGTCATTTGGTCATTAGCAGTCAATATTGCACAAGATAAGTACTTAACATGATAAAAATGATGGGATTATTCCTGGGACTTAAAAAGAAGTTATAAAATAGGTTTTTAGGTAAAAGTAAGTCAAGGGGTAAGTGGAGGAAGCAACCATAGGACTTTTAACATAGAATTGATCCCAATGGAACTGTAACTGCATTATAAACAAACCCCCAACAATGAACAAAGACAGCACCCCTTATGCACCAGTTATGCAATGGGGAAATTGGAATCTAGAGAATAACAGAAAGTGTTCTATTTACAAGATAAAATTGCTATGTGTTTGTTTTGCCTAATTTTGTTTATAATTTAATGTTTTCAGTGATTAACCTTTTGGCATGCTTTTCATAAAAAATGTCTAGAATTATAATTCATGAAACCATTCACTTCCATATACTTGTTTCTTCTAAATGACATGATGCTTTTTTCTCAGTTTATTTCTCTGAATAATTCCACTGATATTAAACTCAATTACTACACATTAATGTATGAAATGATATCAAATATGCTATATCTAATTTCTACACGAACTATGATACTCAAAAGTGTTTGAAACGAAACTGACAAAGTTAATTGAATTTTCCAGGGGAGGCTGCACTTGCAAATAACTTTTTCCTTCTTTGAAAGTGAAGTCTCACATTTCTGTACTTTTTGTGAACATTAGACCGTCACGTTTAAAATGTGTTCTTTATTCTAACTAAACACTTTTCTGCTTTTCTTCTTCTTGAAGCAACAAAAAAACCCTTATTTCTGCTGCCTCTGTGGAGCGTGCATTGTGATGCTGTCTGCTGAAATGATGGGCAGAGCAGGACTTCATTTCTCATGCTAAATAAAAACGCCTGACATCCAAACTACTTCTGGAAAGAGTCCATTGAAACCGAGCCAGATGAATATTATCCCAGGAAGCAGGAGTCACCTGGCGGCTCTTATGAAATTAGACTCCTCTACTATACCCCCGAGTAGGAAAGCTCCTTCAGTAGTGAGGTAGAATACAGATTTTCTAAACATCCAGGTGATGATGATGACCATTTAGGTTTGATCAGAGCGTACATCAGAAATGTACAGAATAAATTACGTGTCATTTTCCAGGCTGGCTATGCCCCCCTTTTTTTCTGGTTAATTTTCTGTTCTAAATTTCCTTGGGCTTCCTTAACCTATACTAATTGGTTTCTCATTATATGTGAAAGCTGCATATTCATGTGTTTGGGGAAATCAGGAGAACAAGTACTCTTTCAGATAACATTTTTATTCTCTGTAACCGCAGGTCAACTGCCACTTTAGTAAAACAGAATAATCCCAAACTACAGTTTTATTTGACTTTAAACACAGAGATAAGTGCCGTCCTCACCCTTTATCCAGGAAACTTCTCTTTGCAACAGACACCACCACAGAAAACTACAACTCATGGAAATGCAAAACTGTGCAGCTCAGTACCAAAGGGTACATTTGCAACATGATTCCTGCACCTTTGTGGAGGAAGGGTAGCAACGTTGCAAGACCCAGAAATACAGGGAGTCTGTCTTCTGGTTATGTCAGAAACTGTACCCATAATATCTTAGCAACATGACTGCCTAATCATGAGCTGAATGTTCACAACGACAGACACGCTACCACCAATAAGGGAAAGTCCAGGTGTTTCCAAATGAGCACTTGGGAGGCAGAGGCAGATGGATCTCCTTGAGTTTGAGGCCATCCTGGTCTATAGAGTGAGTTCCAGGACAGGCACCAAAGCTACACAGAGAAGCCCTGTATCAAAAAACAAAACAAAAAACCTGCAGACAACCAAGAGATGCTGAGAACATGAGAAATGAGAAATAGTCTTCCCCAGGGAGGAACACACAGATTCGTTAGCCAATCTCACATAGTCAGCCCTGAAAACATATATACAAATAACATTATGCAGACAGAGCAGGTTGTAATTATATAATATTATATATAGATCATGGACAGTTATAGGGGTCTGGATAGAGGAAAGAGAAGGGTAAAATGGTGAAATTACATCATAATCTCAAAAAATAAAAGAAATATTTTAAACTAACAGCCATGATATACTAAATATTAAAGTAGATATTTGTCTTTTTTTGTTTTAAAACCATCCTAGATCTCAACTTTCCCATGCATCATACAACCTTACAGTAATGTTTACATATAAGCTATTAAATATGACTAAAAGACAGTTCTACTTCAGAGTATAAACCATTTGAAGTTATTGTTAGTTCTAGAGAAGGAATCAGAAACCACAACAAATAATGGATTCAGACCACACAGCTACAATTCAAACTAAAATCTCTGTATTTCTAAAGCCATATTCTCTTGTACTATAGAAAAACAAAAACAGGAATCAAACACATATGTGAACCAATGTGAAAACTCTACATCAAACCAGGAAAGTGGTGGGAAGTATTAACTTGAGTATTTATCCTATCTTCAGTTAGATTTTTCAGTTGAAAAAGAAAACAAAAGTTTATCAGATTAAACATAAAACAAACATATTGAAAGGAATGAGACAACAGGCAGATTCTAATATCACCTTATTGAATCAGGCTTTTTTAAAAAAAATAAAATATATTTTACTTGGCCAAATATCCACCACTGGCTAGTTCAAATTGGCATAACTTTTGTTGGTGAGAAGACACCTTCTGTGGCCCCCTTTTGCTCCCTGCCCTTCAGAATTTTCCTCAGAGTATTTTTTAAGTGATAGTGTCATTTCTTCTGTCTTTGAATATACCTTCTGTGTCATGTGGTTAAATTCAGTTTGCCAGAAAGAAGCAACAGAGGTAACATATTCAACATTTAATTTTCTGCAGGTTTTCAGGTTGCTGACAAAATAACCAAAAATGTAGAAGACATGCTCTAGAGATGGTTTCTTTGCTGAAACCCAGAAGAATGCAGAACAGCATAGAGAATGAGTTTCTGTCACTTTGGATGCTTCTATAATGAGCAGGTAACTGCAGGCTAACATTCAAAAGTGATTAACTGTGAGGCTTAAGGAAAGCAGCATTAACAAACATGCAGGGCCACAGCTTAAACTGGGGGACTTTGGAGACTGGCGGCTCTGGGTAAACCTGGCATGCCATCATCCTATTATTTACGTGGCACTCCTTTAAATATGTTTTTCCCTCTGATCACCTAGTTTCCTCTTCCTTCTTCCTGCCACAGCCATACTCATTCTAATTCCAGACAATGACCACTCAGCTGCTTTGCCTACTATGTTCATTTCGATTTCCTTGCAAGTATATTAAGTAACTAGATGGGGGAGTAAGTTCTTGCATTTTACTTTTTAGAGATGAATGCTTTGAACAGTGGCCTTGCCCAATGTTTCTTGAATTCTATGGCCTTTTTGAGGAAAATATTCTAATTTAAAAATTAACAGACAATTAATAACTTCTGTTATTATGGGATAGGTGTAAGGAGAGAGCAAGAATGAGAGAGGGGGATTAGCATCTCAAAAGCAGGAAGGACAAAAAGAGGAGGAGGAAAATGGCATTTCTTGGAGTGTCTGTCTGTCTGTCTTAGAGTGTCTGTCTGTCTGTCTGTCTTAGAGTGTCTGTCTGTCTGTCTTGGAGTGTCTGTCTGTCTTGGAGCATGTGAATGTACACTGTTCATATTTTATTTAGGACACTGAGATTAAAAAAATTATCAAAAATTATCAGTAGTTTTTAAAGCATATAGGATTGAATTATTAATAGAGTATTTTAACTAGTAATTATATATCACAAGTAAACAACATCCTCATATTTTCTTATGTCGTTATATTACGGTAGGCCTTGTAGCAAAGATGATCACTCTCCTTGATGTGTCGTTATTAATTACAACACTTGTCCTCTCTTATAAGGTAGTCTGAAAATATTGTTTTCAACACGGCTTACCAGGCCAGCGCAATGTGCATTCCTTAGACGTTATTACCATCAGCCTACCTGCAAACTAGTCTCCTGGGGGTTTTAATGACAATGGGCACCATAACAGCCATTTCTCTAAGTGATGGTCTATAAAATGTGTTTCTTATATTGAAACAATAATTGCATAGTGACTGGCAGTAGAAATAGACCAATGTGATTATATATAAGCATCCCCTTTCCTCCAAGAAAGGTCAATTCCTTCTCTTAGGGGGATAACTGGTAAATGCTAACAAAACACAATTATTTTTCCTATACCACTTTTGATTATCAAAGAATAAAGATGGAAACGATGTATAAAATTAATGAAACTCATCATTATCTATAGATAATAGACAATAATAAAAATAGAAGAAACCTCTCTGATTCTATGGGTTCCCATAAACATTATAGGGAGACGGTAGGACAAAAGGAAGGAATTTCATAATTTCACACATTTGTTCATATTTTAACTGTTTTCTTTCAACAAATGACAGTCATCACAATACTCTTTGACTAGCTGTGCAGTCCATGCAAATTTCAATCGGATTTAACCACAAATTGTGAAGAAATTAAAATAAAATTGCCACTTAAGATCATAAAGTTACTACATAAAAAGTACTAAGAAGAACCTACAAACATTAAGTTCAGAGGGCAAACAGACACTTTCAAAGCTGAAACTGACAGCCTTTCTAGGGTTTTTTGTCATACATTACATTTCATCATGATTTCATTACCTAACACATGTGACTAAGAATTGTCACAAATTAATAAGGAGTGAAAAACCAGAATGAAATATGAAATAAACACTTTTCTTGTCTTTTTGTAATGAAATTTTAGAATGATTTTTAGCTAATAAAACTGCAATAATTATGTTGGACAAATTTATTAATTTAGAAATATTTACTGAGTTTGTAATATGAAGAGGAAATGTTATGTCGCCCCCTAGTGTAAATATTAATTTTTCAACATCAGGAATACAGTAACAGAAGACATTGAAGACTTTCCATTCTGATCCATCAGAGACAGCAAAAGAAACCTCAAGCTTTCCTAAGAAAGAACGTGGTGTGATTCCATGAACTTTATAAGTTAAAAAAAAAGACTAGTACCTGAAGGTTTCCTTGCAGTTTTTATCTCTGAAATATTTAGACAAAAATCTATGTAAAAGGAGATGTTTTATGCATCGTGACATGTGTAGATGTAAGGAGTGCCAAGAAATTACTGAGTGAAACTTAAAAGTGTTCATGCCAACCAAATATGAGTGTGTTGACATCTGAACAGCCATGCAATGGTGTGGGGGAGTGACTCAAAGACTGGTCAGTGGCATTTTCTATTATGTCAACTGACACATTTTCATAAAACAATGGGAAGTTTCATGCTTAATTCCCCCCCATCGCAACACACCTCTGATTGTTAAAAGTACATGGTCAGGCTCACAATATCAATTATTTTCCAGAGATTCTCAATAGTGAAATTCCATGTTTTTAGATATTTTTCCCTGAGAATCACAGGTACCCCAATATGGATGGGTGTTTTAACTGACTGTCTCCCAAATACATTTTCTGTGGCATTAGAAGTTTTACCTGTTTAGGGTTAATGGTTACACTCATGAAGCCCTCATGACGAGGTGCATGCTGTCCTAAGAGTTAGATAAGCTCACGTTCCTCTCCACTTTCTCCTATGTGAGCATACAAATAATGAAGGGAGAATCCCTCACCACTTATGATGACACTTAGTACTTTCACCTGGGAATTCGCCACAGCTTCCAGACCTGCAGATAACAAATAATTGATATTTAGGCTACCCAGGCTATAATTGATCCCTAATACAGCTTAAATTAACATGGGAAATGAGTGAACGTATCATTGGTAATAATTTGGCCTCCAAGAAGACAAGTTTGGGAGGGCAATATTTGTAGTAGGAATGGGATGCATTGTTTTCAGATTACTCCAGCAGGGTTCAGAGAAGTTCTCAGACTCCAAGAAGCCATTCAATAGCTATCTTCACAAGCAGAGAAAAGGGGAGCATGAAGATTGTGAGTGTTTCTAACAAGACTCCTATATGTCATCCTTGACCATTCCACCAGCTACACCATCTTCTATGTAATTATCAAGACAAAGCTTAGCCCAAGCTAGACATTCAGTGATAACCATCACCTCAAGAAATTAGTAAGGGGGAAAGGAAAATGAGGTGGGTGGGCGTGAAATCTCACGGGCAAAAGAGCTGGAGGTGAATACAGAAACCAAAGAAGAAGGAGGAAAGATGGACAGGTAAAACCAAGCTATTAATAAGGTCTCAAGGACTTATGTTATTTTACTTCATCTAAGTTATCTACAATAAATATTAGTGTATAGACATACATATGTATAGCTTAAAGGAAATGATGTCACTTGGGCTGACAGTGTTCCACGATGGACATCTAACAAAAGCTACAGTGCCAGGCATGAGAAACCTCTGATCAAGTTGTTGGTTAGGATGGTCTCACCGACTTTAAAACAAAATAGGCTATTGCTCTTTCCTTCTTTCCTTTGGTTGCCTCTCTGAGGTTGCAAGTAAGCCACTTGCAAATCACACCTCACACTTAAAACACAGGACTAAAATTACTTGAGTTGGATATAACATAAAAGCCTCTTTCCTGTGATCTAGTTTCCATAGTACCTGAAAATACTGTGCAAACTCCCGAGGTAGAGAAGAAGGCAACTGTGATGCCACTGAACCACAGCAATGATTCCCGTGTCATAATATACATAAAGGTAAAAGAGTGGCAGCCATCAGCTTTCTAATTGGACTTAAGAACCCCTCAGCAGGAATAAAGTTATCCCTGGTACTGAAAACATAAACAACTAATTGGATCTCACAGAAAAACTGACGCAAGAGATTTCATGGGTTCCACCTCTAGACAAATAAATACAGGAACTGATACCTACAGTGAGTTCGAGAATCAGCCTGTCCGAGGGACAAACTCCCTGGCTGGTCATCCAATACTAAGTCATCCGACCTGATGTCAAGTGTACAAAATCAGCAGTAACAGACTAAACAGATTGTATTTATGTATCCATGTGTGTGTGTGAGTGTGTGCATAAGTGCATGAACATATACATAACAATAATAATTGATAAAAGGCCATCAATAAAAAAAATAATAAAATAGTAATCAATTTAAGAAGGGAGTTGGGAGACATGGGAGTAGTTGGAGGGAGGAAAGAGAATGAAGAAGGTGATACGATTGCATTTTAATTATGAAATATATATATATGTATTTATATATATACATGTATCGAAAGAAAAAACAAAGGAACAAAAAGAAGGAAAAAACAAACCCATAATTCCCCAGTATTCCCTCATTTCCTAGTCTTCAACCTGTATGTAGAGCATGATTTCCAGTATAATCCTCTATGTTTTCACAGGACTTAAAACTGTTGGCCTGTGTTTTTCTTTAAGTCATTAAAGTCTATCATCAATAAGTCTCAATTTTTTTCACCCAACTGGAACTTCGATGTTTATTTCAACCCAAGTCTAAATGGAAGACATCAGTGTCCTGGCTCTGTCTCAGCAGGTAAACTTTTCATCTCCTAAAGTCCTCTACAAATGCAACAGTGTGGGGAAAATATCATCATTCCACTGTGATACTTTCCACCAATCCCCAGCCTTTCTAATTCCTAAAAGAGCCCACCTTGAAATCACATTTCTCAAACGTCCTCTGGTCCTTGTCTGGATACCTGGACTCTGATCACCTTGTCCTTCGCCTCTTCCTCTGTGACCATCCACTCCTTCTTTTATCAAAGACTCCAAACCAATGTTCCTAAAACTGTTGCTACCTGGGAGCTTGGCTGGTTCTAGAAGTCAGGCTAACACTAAAGGTTTCATTCTAAGAATACACTGTATATTTAGATAATCAAGACCACTCCTTATATCTTATCACAGATGAGAACAAAGCCATTGATTTATTACCCAGGAACCTCATCCACTAAACATCATGAATTTCAGCTTTCTCCTAGTCTATTTTATTTGCTTTCTACATGAAAATTGCTAAGCTAACCATAAATGAGCTCGAATCACAGCAAAATTCCAAGGAATCCTTCATGAATGTTCACGGGTCTCACATTGCATAGCTTACACTGTTAACAGGAACATGACCAACCAACACGCTTCCAGTACAACTGTGTTCCTGGCATCATTTGATGGCTGCACATGACCCTGAGTATTTAAGCTTTTGTGAAGAACATTTTAGAAAATGGAAATCCTTTATTTTAAACAATTCTACTTAAAACATGTTAAAAAAACTTATCCTACCAAGGTTTCTGTTAAAACAAAGTATTTTTTCTTTCACTTAGTGTTAACCTATATATTTTATGACAAGAAGTGTCTGTGTCATTAACTGTTTGTTGGATTACAACAGAGAACAATGATGATATTTTATATTATTATTACATGGTTTTGTTATAATATTAAGACATTGGGTTAGGATACAGATACAGATATAACTATTTAAAATAGCTATCATAAACCTGTTTATGAATAACAGGAAGGGTCACAATAAGCTCTAAATTAAACCTCTGCAGTTAGCACGCACTTACTTCCTGTTGGATCCAACTAGCATCTTTGTTTTCACCATTTAGCTTTCTTATTGGAAAGAAAATCTGTTATGAGCTGCAGTTTTATGCATCAGAGTGGTTCAAATAATTTCATTCCTAGGAATGTTAGAGTGCTTGGTGTATAGGGAGTGCCTGTGTTAATAGTTCATAAGATTTAAATGGGCCTGTAATTGCAGTGAATGGTCAGTTGGAAATGTGGGCACAATTGGTGGACTGGACATAGGCAGGAGCTAATGCAACCATCATGAAGAAGAGTTTCTTCTTTTATAAGAAACCCCAGTGGTTAGTCTGAAAGCCTATGAAGAGATTGCATGAGGTCAGCTCTGTAGGGTAAGTCAATGTGTTTTTAAACTACGGGTTAGTAGGTTAGATGTTAGCTACATCTACAAAATCCATTGCTGCGATACAGTTAGCATTTGGTTGATAAGTAGCACTGTACATTGAATAATATATAGCTCATATTCTAAGACTGCTAGTAAGTGAAGCTCAGCTCCACCACCATAAACATTTGCTGTATGAAGGGTGTACTTACATTGAGGAATGTGCGTAGCTTTCTTCCAGTGTTGCCAAGCCATTATTAAAGAGTTCAGAATAGTACATCCAATAATGGACAACATTTACTTTAACAACTAAGACTGAGTTTAAATTATTTATTACCCCCACTTTACCTTACATTGTGCTAGAAAGTATAAAACAAAACATTTATAAAAATTAATGAAACTTTGCCAGTTACAAACACCACAAGAAATGCCCTATACAGTGTAAGCTTTTCTTGGATGCAAGGCTCCCTAAGAATGGAAAGAAATAGATCAAATGATTTCAAGATAGAATCCTCTTGCAAAATTGTACTTTAATTATATTCCTTGTGGCTGGCAACACAAAATGTGATAGACAGAAACACATAATCCCCTCCTAAATTTAAGTTACAGTACACCACAGATTATCATTGTTATATTCTCTGAGGTGATCATCAAACTCCCAGACCACAGTGTTCTCCTTCAATAGCACCAGCTCCCTTCCAAAGTTCACCGAGAGAAACTATCACAATGTTGTAGCAAATCGGAATTACTTTAAAGTGTAATTTCTACTATCCATAAACTATTAATGAACTTGTTTCTACCTACTAAAGTAAGTATGTCGGGTATATATTATGTTTAAGAATAACTTAAAGACTAAAACTTCATCAAGAATTAATTTTGAAAAGACTAGAAACAGCAAATAAATGCCAAAAGTTTTGAGTCTAAATGAAAATGTTCTGTTTTTGTTTTATTTTTGAAGTTGGAAATTGAGTCCAAGTCTTCAAGAATGGTAAAGGTGTTATGTACAACTGAGCTATATTCTCAGATAAAATGCAGAATGTCTCACCCTCTATTTCTCACAGGCTTCTTATTATGACAATGTTCCAACATATTTGATCTGGACAATGCCATCAACAAATTCAAGCAATAGGTAACAAATGAAGTCAGAGGACATTATGAATGTTGTAGAAGTAAGTAAGACCATTAATTTTGTAAGAGTTGGACCAATGAAGGGTGCATTCAAAAAAGCGAGCTTTTTTTCTCTTTGTGGGAAACTTTGAGTTTTGAATTAAGTATGGACCCAATTAGATGTTGTCATTATTTGAGAAGGTAATATTAAAAAGGAGAATCTCTAATAGTAACAAAAAGCAGTGTATAAGGCCTGGTGTCATGGTGCATGCTTTTAATCCCAGCAGCTGAGAGGATGTGGCAGGCAGATTTCTGAGTCTGAGGTCATACTGGTCTACAGAGTGAGTTCCTGGACAATGAGGACTACATGGAGAAATTCTCACCAAAAAGAAACAGAAAGCAGTGTAGAAGTATTAGGCTGGAAAACATCTTATTTTCAATCAATACTGAAACCCAAATATTTTAAAACACATACACTAAAACAAATATTCTAAAATTTAAAAATGTCCCCAAATAAAACTCAATGTAATTTCTGGACTAGGTCCTCCTGTATTTTTTAATAAAATTGCCATTGCCAACATCAATAATACAAAAATATTGGTTCACATCTGAGAGGAAGAGACAAGGTTATAAAGTAACTAATGATCAGATATATGACAACATTTCTCTTTTATAATGATGGATACATTTTAAGTCATAATAAAAAACTTTCAATTATAAGTGATGTGTCTCATTTGAATAATATATTTAAAGATGTACATGCTATGAAGTTTTATTTAAAATAACGCCAAAAAGTAAATGACACAATTAGTTCAGAAAAGTATGACCCAACCTAATCAGTAATACTGAACGCATGAGTTGAAAAGATTGTTGGAAGAATATGTAATCGTTGAATATAGGAACATGTTCATAAAGGTGGTAAGTCTGTGGACATATTACCGTATCACCTGATTCTCACCTCACCTTAAGCCTCCTGGGGATAGTAATCTCTCAGTGCTATTTGTTCAATATCACAACTCTACATTCAATCTTTTTAGTCTTATAGCCTTATGGTGTACCCAAAACTGGTTTTAGTGAGTCAAAGGGACTTTTAAATCATATTTTTTTGAGGAGACACAGGAAGGTAAGAGAATTGTATGAAAAGTAAATAATATTAAAATCACCAGGCAAAAGGCCACATGGTGTATCTCAAGGTCAATCTAAAAATTTATCATTTCTACTATATACACACAAAAATAGAAAAAATAACCAAAAATTTTGCATGTCAAATTAACGCAGGGGAAAATATACTGGGTAACAAGAAACTTGTAAACTTGTCAAGAAGATTGGAAGATGTTTTAAAGCAGAAGCAAAACGGGCAGGAGTGTTGGAGAGACACCATATTCGCCTCATGAACCACAGAGCCGTTGGTGTTTCTACAAGTCCAGAGCTGCTGAAGCTTCTCCGTGAAGCTGAATAAATTAAACAACAACTATGGTGAAGATCATTAAGTCTTACTGAACCTGGTACTTCCTATATTGAAAATGTTGGTCATCCTACAGAACTAAGGCATTGATGAAAATTGGGGAGTTTGTCCACTTGAGGATAAGAAGTAAAATACACCTAAATTCATATTTTTAATTAATCACTATTTATCTGTACTTGAAGAGAAGAAGAAAAGTAAAATGGCTTCAACTAAATATGACGCAACACTTTCTCTTACATATTATCACACTGGTCCTTATAAATTTTATAATTAAGACATGTCATAAAATCTCCATAACAATGACCTCCCACTGTCATTGGCTCATTTTTAGTTTTTTAATTCAGAAATATTAAAACATTAGTTGAGACATAAATATTCTAAGCAATTAACATAATGTAATAGCAAACTAATGATGGTACTAAGATTCCTAAGTCGAAACCCATACTTTGCATTGAAATTTCATATAAATGTATATTATATATTTAGATATACATTAAAACATTTAAAATGTAAAAGTAGGTCAAAGAATTTCTGTTGACCAATTGCAAAAGTCTATTAATAAAGAATTTTTATTCCAACAGTAGTTGCTCATGTAAATTTAAAATAGAATATATAGATCATAATGTTTGTTCAAGATCATTAAGTTCTCTGCTTTATCAACAATAATATAATAAAAGATCACAACATCACTAATAAAAGATTATTTTCTTGTTCCATAAAAGTAAGCTGTCGAGAGATGATGATGCAGTTTGTAACAAACAGAATAACAAGTAAAACATTTTCTTAACTCTTTGTAAGACAAAAATGGAGGCTTTTCATGTTCATTAAGATTCTTAAGTTGGAAAAGTTCATGAATAAGTTCAAGAATGCCAAATGCAGGAACTACAGTGGGATAGATAGATAGATAGATAGATAGATAGATAGATAGATAGATGATCGATAGAAGATAGGTAGAAAGATAGATAAACAGATAGATGAGAGATAGAAGATAGATAGATAGATAGATAGATAGATAGATAGATAGATAGATAGATAGATAGATAGATAGATGATAGATAGATAAATAGATAGATAGATAGATGATAGATAGATAAATGGATAGATGATAGATAGATAAATAGATAGATAGATAGACAGATAGATAGACAGACCGATAGATGATAGACAGATGTTAGATAGAGAACAGATAAATAGATGCATAGAAAACCACAACTTCTCACCAAGCTTTAAGTTCTTTAGAACATCTGCCATTTTTGATAGAGGAAGTTCCAGGTTTACTAAGAAAATAAGCTAATTTATTGACTGCCCTTCTCCCCATAGTGACTATCTAATTCATTAACATAAATGTGGTCTTTCATTCCTAACGGAAGCGATGAGCCAATGGCACTGAAATCTAAACAAATGGGACATGTTGTTCAGACGTAACTTTCATTTGTGATAGCATTCCATATCCAAAGCTCTACAGAGCAAATTCATCTTCAGAATTATTGTAAGGTCATACAATAGCTTTTATTTAATCTGAACTTTGAAGAAATTAACAAAGCATTCATTAACCAACTAGTAATTGAAAATAACTCAATTTCTTGGAGAAAATCAAAATTGTTTTTCTGTGGCTTTAGGTTTTATCTCCTTGGGAAAGAAAAAAAAACAGTTGTTTACATGGACATCATTAAAATTCCTTTATCTTAGAGGAAAAATTTATTACATGAAATTCAAATATAAAAGAGTTTAAATATTTGTGATTTGATTATTACTGTATGAATGTAGATTTTAAAATACTGAATATACTTAACACAAACAACTTATCACCTTAAAACTAAAGAAGTAAAACAAAAAATATGTTATGCATTAATATCAATTTGAAATTTTATGTCACATAGTATATGTCCATTTTAAGTTAATATCTCTGCTTCATATGAAAGTGAGTACTTTTTAAACTTCAGGTCAAATTATCTATTTTGATCTGAATAAAATAGCATATAGTAGGGCTCAAAGAATTTTTGTTGCTGTCAAGATGATATCATTATATAAGTATGAACTAATCTTTATTAATTAACATAATTCCATCATTGATATACTTAGACTCTCTTTATAGTTATAGACAAACACAGGTCTCATTTCTCCTAATGGCAAAACTCACCCAAAGCATTTAGAACACATACACATATATTCTATAAAAAATAGCCTTAAATAGTTGAAAACTAATGTGAGCATACCCTGCATTTATGTCAGCATGAAACTCACACCCAGCAAATACAGACAGGGCAGGGTTGTCATGATCACCTCAAGATTCACCCCTACCTTATAGTTATGAGAAACATTATGGACTTTATTTCAGAGTGTATCTCCTTGTTGGTTGCTTCAAACACTTACATGTATTTTGATTTATTCATCTAATTTAGGTGGCTGTTTTTAATGTGCCCATTTTAACCATGACGTTGCACAGACAAAACCCGCTCTTCACCTGCCCTTTGTCAACATGAGTGATGTAGAGCTGCAATGGCACAGCAAATAAGTGATCACCGGCTGACGGAGTCACTGGAAAGCCCAAGGAGGTGGAAGAGGCACAAGGAACAGCACGGAAACGAGCGCAGGGTTCTCAAATAACTGCCCAGTTCTCTGAACTCTTGAGTGTCTTAGCATCTACACCTTGGAAATCCTCCTTCTTTTGCTTGTCCTTAAATTAAACTTGGTTTAACGAGTAAAGACAAATGTGTGGAAGAAATGGTTTTTCTCTTTAAAAATGTTCGCCAAACTCTAAGTAGATCCCAGACCATTTCAGTAATTCTTCAAGACTTTGACTACCCCGCAATACTCAACTACAGAAGTCTGCGGTGTATGCTCTGTTGTGCAAAGAAACAGGAAATGAACACATCCTGAATAACAAAGATATCAAACTAAGCCTGTGTTCTTGTGTGTAAATCACCTAAAAGCTGGCAGTCCATATCCAAGAAAAGGGTAAAGCAAACGCATCCTGTGGGAGTCTGAATCCACTGAACACTTCAATTGAGAACTTTTCATCCTCAAAAAAAAAGTTCTTAGGCAATTTATTTCTTTTGTTTTATGTAGACACATATAGAGAATGATATTAAGAAAACCACACTTGCTTTTCAGATAAGTGTGTCCTTGAACCACTCTGCTCTCAGATGAGCGAGTACTGGGAGAATTAGGGAAAATTTTGCCAGCGAGCACAGACTTCACAAAGTCATACACTTTTACCATCTGACTGGCTGAACTCTGCAGTACGCATACTAAAGAGCCCCCATGCTACTGTTCTCTTCCTTTGAAGAAGTGCGGACTTCTCCAGACACACTTGCTCTTGAGAGTTGGTCCTGTGAAGAGGCTTCGTGGCGATACAGTTGGGATGGAATGAACGTAGGAGCTATTCCCTGCACTGTCTCTATGCTCAGCACACCTTCCACCAATCAAGAGTGCTTTTCCTACTGGATGCCGAAGGGCAAGCCACGCTGTGCTATCCAGTGAGAGGAGCTGTGTGGATTTTGTTTGCTAAGATGTTTTCTACTGGCTGTAACAGTGATACAGTGATCACCTTCCACCCATGCCCCTAAACTCTACAGAGTGACAAGCTGACAGCCTGGACTGATGGGATCTTTCTGTTTAGCTTAGTGCAGACAACTTCTTAGAAGAGAAGTTTCCTATCTGTCCGTCCTTCAGCCAAAAGCTAAGAGCCAAGAAAGGAACTCTTTCTGAGACCCCCACTCAATCCAGCCTCTTGCCCTAAGCCACCAGCCACACTGGCTCCCTTTCACCATAGACACCCACACCATCGTTCACCTTCAGCTGCCTAAAATGAAAGGTGCCACGGGATCACTTGGGGTTAGGGCTCTTTTCTATTTTTAGAGAGTCCTATTGAAATAAGGAAGGACTGATAAATCTTCAGCATGTGGAGTGTTGTGGACAGAAAGCTTCATGAAGTGTCGGGGAAAAAAACCTCAAACAGAGCTTTGCTGAGATTTCTTCCTTTTCCTACACCCGAGTCTCATCCCACGCCCATCAGATAAATACACGAAATAAATGAATGCTTTGCAAATCAAACAGAATCGCGAAAGCTCCTCAGTCAACTCATTTCTTCAGATATGCCCTATTAGATGAGAGACAGTAAAGACACAGAGACACAGAAATAGAGACAGACACACAACAGAGAGATTACCAGAGTTTTGTTCCCGTTCTTGCTGAGAGGGCCCCGGAAAACTCCCTTGATGTTGCGAAAGTGTCCGTTGCTGAGATGCGTGGAGCTGATGACAATGTAGTAACACTCCATGGGGCAGCCGCCGCCTCTCCTCCGCAGCCGCCGCTTCCACGCACCCGCGCCCGCAGCCGCAGCCGGGGCCGGGAGGGTGGGCTGGGGATCGCGGCAGGGCGAGCGGCTGGCGGTGCGCTGTTGGCGGGCACGCAGGTTCCCTATGCCCGGCTGCGGCGCGCGCCCCGCCGCCTCCGCATGCCGGCCGCGCTCGCCCGGGCTCCGGCGCAGTGTTCGCCTGGCGATCCGAGCAGGGACGTAGAGCCCCGCGGGAGGATGCGGCCAAGAAGGGGGCCGGGCCGGGCGGGACCGAGCGGGAGCGGTTAGAGCCCGCGCTGTAGGGCGCAGCCGGGCAACGGGAGCCGCCCGCGCGGCGGTAGCAGCGGCCACAGCATCCCCCGCGCTGGGCGCCCGCACTTGCAGTCGCTGCCGCTGGCAGGCATGAGTGTTATTATAGTGTGCGGCGTTGCCGGTCCATCGCACTGAGCCAATGGCAGGGAGCCACTGGGCTGATACTGAGAGCTGTCAGAGGAGTACATCTGTCACCCGCCACCTCCCCCCTGCCTCCCCCGCCGCCGGGACCCACGGCCGCGCCAGCCTGGCCACGAGTGGGAGCGCGTCGCGACCGCCAGGGGCCGGGAGGCGACGGCCAGTTACAAGTGCGAGACTCCTGCAAGGTGCGGGCGGAGGTGGGGAGGGGGGTGGTGGTGGGGAAATCGACGCGACCGTGGCTTCTGCTCTGCGGGTTGGGATGAGGGCGGGGGCGCGAGGGAAATAAATAAATTAATAATTCAGTACCCAAGCCGTCCGCTTCCAATTGCAGCGAATCGGGGCAGGTGCCAGGTGCCGCTGGGTTTGGCTTTATGGGAGTCTGCGCTTTGATGCATCTTTGGTATGGAGGGTGAATGCCCCGCACCCCCACGCCCCCAGTTACACATATCACAAGTGCTATGTGCTTGGGGGAGGGGAATTGTGGCGACGCGAGTGGATGTGGAGAGCAGGGAGACGCAGGGACTCCTGATGGATGTGTTCCCATTCCTGGCGCTCTCCCCTCATCCACCTCCCCTGGGAGCATCAGTTCTTCCTAAATTGCCAAAGCTGAGAGGAAAAAGGATGCTTTGCGGCAAGAGAAGCTGCTGCCAGGAGCTCCGGAGCAAAAGAGGTGCTGAACAAAAGCAGAAGCCTTCGCCCTAGAAGCGACCTGAAAGGAAAACCTCCAGCACACAAACTACTGCGTTTGTCACGGAAAGTAGGGAATGGGGTCTGCTGCCTTTAGCGGAGACAGATTGGGGCTGGACTTTAAAGGGTCAAGGCAGCCATCAGCCAGGGTTGCTTCTCCCCCAACCCCTCCCAGGTGATCCTCTCTCCGTGTAAGTTTAGCTCCTCAGAGGTGGTGGAGTGAGGGCACCGCATCAGATACACACACCATAGATCTGCTACTACCATAGGACTCATTAGTCGGCACTTAAGAAGATCGATACCAGGCATGGGAGGCTGCGAGATGGTGCCTTCAATGGATTTACTGAAGGCTTTATTTTCCTTTTGCCTTGAAAGGCTTAATTGGTTAAAGCAGATTCCAGACATTCTGATGCCCCTATGTCAGAGTAAACTGCAGTCTGATATAGCTGTGTTTATCTCGTGTATCAATGAGTCACCTATACAAATATGGTCCAGTTTTTGTTTCCTATACACAGAATTTTCTGTAGCAATGACCCCCGTAAGCCATGATATGGTGCTTAAATGAATCTGACAGTTTGATTTCACTTTTCCAAAGAAGATAAAATGGGATGTCGTGATAAGACAGGTGGTAGTCACGTGAGTAAATTATAAATTATAGGCTATAGCAGGGGAGTGATAGATTTATCAAAAAAGAATTATTTCCACGTATCATGCTTCAATCAGAACATACTTGATGCAGATTGATTAAAACTCGTTATGAAGTGTCTGTTATTTAGAGACTAAATTTCTCTGATATCCACTTGGGGGAGTCTGAAAGTCTTGGGAGAAAGAGAAATGGAAACTCAGAAAACTTCTGTGCTCTAGGAAGGAGGCCATCCAAAAATATACAGAACATAGAATGAAGACAATCATATTAGGAAAATTTATTTTTTTTCAAAAATTAAATCCATCTCCTGCTTGCCTCACGACAGAATTGATTTTGTTTACTAATAGGGCGTTTAGACATTCTCTGTAAACTTCACTTGGGAGAATAGCAGAGTCATAAGCATGCATCTGAAATTTTAGAAAATGTTGTTAGAGAGGGTAACTTATTCAGGACAGAGCAAGGATACTTCTCAGGAAAATGAAGACACACCATATAAGATCAGGCCATGTGTATTTATTTTTTCTGAGTGCATAAATCAAAATAATGCAAGCTAGGGTTGTATGCAAATATTATTTACTTAGAATACTTCCGTTGTTACTCTCAGATCTTTGCATCACAGTCTAATTTAGAAAATGAGAAATATTTGCCGGAATTGTTTCATGAAATAAATAGCAGACAGCATCTGTGTCAAATGTCATACTGAGCTTCTAGGTGAAATGTGTATATATATATACACACTATATAGTCACACATGCATGCAATGTGTTTAGCATGCTAACACAGATGCATGAACATACCATGCACACTCATAAATATATAATCATAAGTAACACATAGTTGCACTGTCAATGTTTATAGTTTATTTATACACAAAATTTCAGATAATGCCGAGTGACCAAAACTCAAGGTTAATCTACTTCCTGCATCATTTGATTGAGTTTTAGGAAGTTACCTCGACAGCTAAAGCATCCGAAGATTTCTATGATGAGAAATCATGGTTTTACCTGAATTCTCAAGGTATGCCTCCTCAGACAGACACACTTGAGTGAAAAACCTCCACATCCCTGGCAGGAATCACGTTTCTGTCAGAAGACTTCACCTTTTCCAATTGCATCCTTGATGTAAGGGAGTGAGGCCCTGGTCACATGGAATCCTGATTTTAAATTATAGAGAACAGCATAGATTTACTACCAATTCATGAAGGTTGGATGCTAGCAGTTATAAAGAAGTGTCAGATGTGTGTATGAATATCTTTGTATTGTTTCTTTATACACGAATAAACCGTTATCAAAATCAACAATTAACTCAATTTGATCACCAAGTTTGTATACCCATAATTTGAAGAAATTTACCGCTAACAGTCATAAGAGTTATTGAAATGAAACTAATGACTCTTCTTTATAATCACTGATGCTAGCGGACTCTTCACCAATACAGCAATCTCAATATTCAGGAAAAAGACACATTATTGTGGAAAATATGGATTTTGACTTAACTAACAAATAAGCATGAAGGGTTTTTTTAATTTATTTTTTACTAAATACTTAATGTAGAAAATAAGGCTTTGGTCATCTAGAGAACAGGCACCAGTTTTACAACAATGATTTAAAGTAATGGTGTCAATTTCTATCACTTAAAAACTAGCCTGATATCCTGACTTTGGGTAATTCTTTTGGCTTGTGTTGTTTAGGGAGCTATGCCACATTCGCTTTTAATATATGAAGCTTTCCCTACAACACCTGGGGTAAGACTTAAGTATATAATTGCCTATTATAAATATGCAGAATCAATATATATTATTCACAAATTATTTAAAAATATTTTGTAGATTAATTAACATCCCTTGTGCTCAATTGCCAACTCTAGCTGGAAAAAAGTAATTAAAATTCTAAATATAAAATTTCCATTATAAAATATATAATTTACTGTTGACCCACGTTAGTTCAGTTTTCCCCCTTCAGAGATTGCATTTCAAAACAAAACAAAACAAACAAACAAAAAAAAACAAGTACAAAAATCCAAAAAGACTCTGTGTTCTTTGTGCTTGCACTCACTCACACAGCCCCTTCCTTGCTGGTATCACGGTTTGCTTGACTGGGGTCCAAATATCAGGCTGCTGCTCTGCCCTGGACATTGCTTCAAGGGCGCCTGGCTCACACACAATGTCAGGAAAATGCTGTTATCTGAACATATAAAACCAAGATAGCAGGTAAAGAGAAGACCAATGGTCAACCCCTTGGCCCTGATTCCTTCCCTGGATTCAAGTGAGAGAATCCAGTCTGCCTGCTGTTAGCTGATGCCGCCTGTTTCAGCCTCCATGTACTGTCATAGAAATCAATATATATATATGATTTGGCTATGTGTAGATAACTTTATGGATCTCAACAAAATGATCCGCAAATTAGATTTACTTCTGGATCCCAGTCACTCAGCTTTAACTGAATTCTGTTAGCTGAGTTTATATTTATGCTAGCTATCCTTGGAAAAACACACAAACAAAATTCGTATGTCAGGAGCTCAGTGATCGAGTCTTAGAATATTTTGGGTGAAATGTGAACCCATATAATGAAATAACGCGTGACTTAGTGCTTTCTGTGTTTGTATTCTTGGTTTATGTTGATGTTGGGAATTATATTGAAGTAGGGTATTATTCCTTTCATTATTTTGAGCAAACAAGGAAGAATCTCATAAGTCAACAAATACAAAATTTATTTGTCCAAAGATAAATTATATTGTGGCATGTGGCTAAGAAAATGCTGTATACTTCAGTTGGAGATATGGAATGATGACATCACCTTTGAGCATACTTGGGAACCATAAGCACCCAGTACTTTGAGACCAGTATTGACAAATAGTCATAAACAAATTCATGTTTAAGATTGGGTTGGATTTCAATAATGCAACATCATCTGTTGTATTAAATTAAGATTGTAAATTGGGATATTTTGCCTGTTGTATTTTCATTTGCCTTCTTTTTGTTTTGTGTTTACTTAAGTTCTTTAAGCATATGGGATTGCATAATTAGTTTGATGTTAGTACATTTAAGTAAAATTATGCCATGAGTAAATTTCTATGTGAAGAAGTCTTTTAAAAGAATATACTAGTTATTCAAATATGAGAAACACTGGTATACACAAGTTATGAAGTATGTTATATCAGATAACCAGGATGAACCTAATCTGCAGGCTATAATGCTACTGTATGACTTACTGATTGATGATATTGTGGAAAGTGAATGTTAAATTATTATTCCTTTATTTGGTTCCATACCCATATTTCTGATTTCATATTTCAGTTTTATGTGCTGAAACACAAAACCTAAGCTTTCAAATTCAATACCACACAGTTGTAGCATGTGATTTTAAAAGTCTCCACTGTGAAGGAAAACACACCAATAATCAACTCCTCTGAGTCACTGATGATGGGATGCATATTAATTCGAGATGCTACAAGTCAAATGTATTTCAGAATCAGGGAGGTCAAGAAGCCATGCTTCAGAAGGCTCTGTTCTTATGAACATCCTGTAAAACTGTTTAGATGCATTGCCAACTAAATCAGTCCCTAGAGATGATTTGTGATTTAGCCTCCTAACTTTTAATGCATAATCTTTAAAATAATGTGAATGTATATGATATTGTCTTACATATTTTCAAGCTTTAATTTCTGTGATTCTCAGATAACAAACTTTTTCAAAGCTTATACTGATCATGCCTGACACAATTAAATCCCGTCTTGGTTAAATTCTTAAGGCTGTTGGTATGGATATTTACGTACTTTTTTGGTGCAAACATAAGATTTAAATTAATTATTTACACTATATAGAACTTCTTACACATTTCTTTGAGGAATGATATCTGGTTGTTTTATATAACACATTAAAAGATATTGATAATTCCAAAGCATTTTCCCTCTTTCCATCAATTCTTCTAAGTACCCTGGGATAAGTGCCAGAAAATGCTAATTTGCAAGCCAAAGCTATATTTCCAACATATTGCCAAAGAAATTAATGGAATTGGCTGCTAAATAACTATTTCACCAAAGGAGTAACATTAAGATATATTATTTTATGTTAAGAAAGGAGCAATTTTTACACTTCTATGTTTTAGAGCATTTTGAAAGCAATATAGCAATATGTGTCAAAATTAAAATTGCGTACAAATTTTGACTCAGCTATCTCATTACTGAAGCTTGCTACACAGAAGGCAAGTATTTGTGCAAGAATATTTACAAGGAGAGTTTATGCGGCATTGTTCAGTTTTTCATAGTTATAGAAATCTGGCTATCCAAAGAAAATAGTTATATAACACATTATGTAAGCCAAAACTTCTGAGAATATTTTAAAATTGTAAAGTGTTTTTCTATCCATTGATTTGGTAGCATTACTAGCTGTTTTATTACATAGAAAGAGTAAGCACAAAGGGCCCCAAAGCATATAATATAAATTACATTTGTGTATGAATGAAGACAAACATATACTTTTGTGAAATATTTAACAGGTACAAGTATGTGAAGAACTATTTAGATTATTGATTGTGTTTCCTGGTTTGACTATGGGCTTAAAGATGCAATCAGGAGAGAAAGAAAATGTTGGGGAGGGAGAGGAAGAGATTAGATAGACAAGCATAAATGTACATATGCACAGCTTGGTAAAAGTAAAGATAAGAGGAATTTGGTGAAGGCTCATAGGAGGAAAAAGGACTGAAGTATTTTCTAATGTATTCCTACATGTAAATAACATGTGTAGAAATTTAGACTGGGAATAAGTGGAATCAGTTAAGAAGAGATAATACACTTATCTTAGTTAAAGGCCAAAAAGGATAGATAAAATAATATCAATAAACATTGAAGTACAGCAATTGATCAAGACTTTAAGTAGAGATAGTGAGTAGGAAGAGTATGGGTAAATGCTTTTAGAGTTGAAATTTATGGCACTAATCATCAGATTAGATATGATATAATGAGCACATTAATAACTAAACAGTAAGAATTTTGCCCCTAGCAAATGAGAGAATAATGATGTGATTTTTGAGACTGGGAAGTTTAAAATAAATTAATTTTATGAAAATGCTAAATTTCAGATTAATTTATGTTATTTGGATTATTTGTTAACACGTCAGTAGAACCAAAAAAATGAAGGGACACGGAATATGTACTCAGGATTGGTAGTTCCTTTGGAGCCATGGACATTATCAGTTATATTTACATCTGTGTGAGACCGTAATGAGATGCCACAAAGGAATACCCAGCAGAGAGTTGATACAACGAACAATGACCCAACAGAAGAAGAAAAGAGATTTCAAAATGAGCTTTCAAACCAAGAGCATGTGGTGTCTCAGTATTTTCCTACAAAGATGAGGACTGGCTTTACCTAGAGATAATCTTCAAACATGGGGATGCTTCTAAGAAGGTAGTTTTCAAAAATCTTGGGAAATCTGGACAGTAGTTCCAACAAAACTCAAGAGATGACCTGAAGTCATCTTGAATGCTTTTAGTGATTTTAAAAATTCTCTCAACAATATAAACAAAGCATTGCAGTAAATTTACAGATATGAAACCATAAAATGGCTGAACTACCAAGACTTACTTCTACTAACATTTGAAACCTATTTATCTATAGATAGTACAGATGGTTACATGTGAGAAAAAGCCTAGCGATCAGGAGAACACAAGTCTCTAGTAGGATATACACCCAACTCCCTTCATTTTCCACTCTTCCTAATAAGAAATAGAAGCCTGGAGGTGGTGGTGCATGGCTTTAATCCCAGCACTGGCACTCAGAAGGCAGATGCAGGTGGATTTCTGTGAGTTCAAGGCTAGCCTGGTTTACAGAGTGATTCCATGACAGCCAGGGCTACACAGAGAAAAAGCAAATATCCAAAACCTGAATCAGAATCATCATAATAAAGAATTAAAAAAGAATTTTGACTAGGACTTGAAACATGTAGTCATTTTGAATTAAGACCAAATGAATATAAAATAAAACTGTATATAGTTTATTAACTTATCAAAGTGATTTATAAGACAATAATTTCAAATTACTATATTAAAATGCAATAGTTCAGTGACTTAGAAACTTGTTCCTCTTAGTTATAAAGATTGATGAACCAAGGATCAGTGTACTTACTCTTTTAGTCTGGGGAGATCCCATTCTGAGTCACTGACCTGTGTTAATTTTTGTGCCTTTAAAGAGCAAAGTAATCAGCAATTTTCTTTCATTCCTCAGGATCCCGCTAATCCCTTTACATAGGGTTGATATTCATGACCTAATTATATCCCAAAAATCTCACTTCCACATGCCACCATATTGGAAATAATAGCTGAAACATGATCTTCCAGTACACAATATTCAGTCAAGAATTTATAAATTTAAAAAGAAAAACCATGATTTCATTGGCTATTACTAAATGTACACCTCATAAAATTCAGAATGTAGTTATATTTCATTACCCATTTATCTCTTTCTACCATGTGGGTCCTGGGAATGGAACTCAGGCTACCGGGCATGTCAGTAGACAGCTTTACCAAATCAACCGTCTCATCATCCTGGACCTGTTTTTCTACTATTCTTTTCTTTGTGATAGACCCTGAACCAGCAAGCCAAAGAGAATTATGTTTTCTTCTAGAGTGAGCCAATAACATGGTGTGTGCTTACATTCTAAGATGCTCAGGAAGAAGTGGAAAATTCCTGTAGTATCTTTTCTACATTATTAAGAATGAAAAATGTTTTTAGAGACATTTTATCAATATATACTTGATGCTGCCTGTTACTTTTATATGACACTTCATAAGAAAATTGCTTATTTAAATTGGCACCAAACGTGAGTTATGCACTGGATGGTGAAGAATAGGTATAATTTTTAACAATGAAAGATTTTCATAGGAAGATATATACTATAAGATGGTCAGTAGAAAATCAGCACTAAGATCCAGAACTTTAGAAGATGTATCATCTTGAAAGTTCCATTTTAAAGATCAATAGCTTAAGAAATCAAAGGAATCATTTTTTTTTTTTTTAGAATTGCCAAAGAACTGCAACATCTCATGCAACTTAATGTCTTAAGAGCTTTGGAGATTAGTTACGAAATTTTGAAGTAGAACATTTAGTGAATATGTTTATTTAACCGCGCCTAACTTCTCCTATGGATTGTTTTGTTTGTCCTAACTGACTTTCAAATGTGTGTGTGTGTGTGTGTGTGTGTGTGTGTGTGTGTTTGCGCGTGCACCCGTGTGACTGACTTATGTGTATGTAATATGTTCAAGCAGAGCTAAAAGGTGGCATTTTTGAATTTCTAAAATTAAAAAAAAATCCTAAAGATCTCCTGCAACTCTTATGAGTTCACAAAATATGAAAGGAAGAATTTCTTCATTTTATTTTTCAGTGCTACAGAAACTGTTTACTTGAAAAAAAATCATTTATTTTACATATTATTTTCTTATGAAGGCTAAGCATCGTTCACACATGATGGCAAGAGAATACTATTTTAATTTATGCAAGAAAATAGGTCACTTATTAATGATTTAGATACACATGACAGTTTAATATTAGGTATCAAGCAGTATATTGCATTAAAAGGTCAAATGAGAAAATACCTTTTATATAACATTATTTCATCCTAATGGATGAGTCTTTTATATACAGTCTAATTGCTGCTGTGGAATTCAGAACATCATTTACCATATAGTTAAGAAATAATTTACTTGCCATCACTGGGGATTTAAATGGTCTAGTTAAGTGAATTTTCCATACTCTTAAAATTTTTAAAACTCATTAATTTTAAATACATTACATACTTCACTAACTTAGTCAACAGAGTAATCTAATAAAAATTGGTATATTCATACATTTAATATTGCCCTTCAGTAGTAAATTAAGGAACTGGTACATGCACGATGCACGCAGTATAGTTCAGTAACAACAAAAGATCATTATTAAAAAATGGACAAACAGATGCAGATGAATTGCTTTGTAGATTTAATTGTTTTAAAAATTTGATAATTAGGAAGAAAACTATTATAAAACTCTAGTGCAGACTCTTGTACTGTCAGAGGTTTTCAACTGCATGAGGAAACAGAGTTGTCAATTCATTCAAATTGATTGATAATGCCATCCTATGTCTGCTGCATTCCTGCTGGCTTTCTTTCTCTTTGATATATCAATTACTGAATGAGAGGTTTTGATGTTTTCCAGTATCAAAATGTATCTATCTATTTCTAATGTCAGTTAGCAAATTGTGTCCTTTGTATTTTGATCTTTTGGACAGTAGATTCCTTTACTACAACATAGTGTCTTTCTGTTGCTAATAATTTACAATCATTATATTTGGCTATTTCTGAAGTTCATAACTACATTGACACTTTTACATTATTTTTTCTGTACATTATGAAATATGGTTATGTCCACATTCATGTCCCTCTCCCAACAATGTCTTTTGAATGTTTGTAAACAACCCACCAGTCCAATCAAGGGTGTCAATAGTACAGGGGTGGGGAACCATCCACTGGAAATTCCTCACCAGAACACTCTTGATTAAAGAATGTGTCGCAATTCTTCAGCAGCTATCAACTATCAACAGCTTCTCTTTAAGTGGTGGGAAAGCTGCAGCGCCTTCCCATTCATGCTGGAAATTTGACCATCTTGATCTTGTGTTGATCTGTACACATAACCACAGCTATTATGCGTTTGCATCCAGAAGACACCATTTCACTTGTCTTTCCCATCTTTCGACTCTTAAATCCTATCTGCCAGCATGCCAGAACCTTAGGGGTAGGGGAGAGGGGAACGTGTCTCATTTAGGGCTGTGTATACAGTCTCTTTTTCCATTATTTTGGCCAATTAGACATATTTGCACTGTCTGTTGTAGTCTGTAGGTAGAGGGTTCTCTGACTAACCTTGAGAGAACAGGTCAATGAGTATAAACAAAAGTATTTATAAAACAATTGGAAAATATGAGCATTTTTTGAACTATGTTACCCTTCTTTCTCATTTTTGAGATATTTATTTTAATCTATCAAACTGCTAGTACTTATGGTGTATTTGTTATAGAGAAAGTATACGTTTTTATTTATGTCACTAGTTATTTTTTAAAAGAAAGAAAAAGCACATAGGTAAAAATTAAGAGATATATTGTTGAGTAGTTTCAATACTATTCTACATCAGTGGTTCTCAAACTTCCTAATGCTGTGACCCTTAATACAGTTCCTCATGTTGTCATAACTCCAAACATAAAATTATTTCAATTGCTACTTCATAACTGTAAATTTACTATTATGAACTGTAATGTAAATATCCTTCTCTTCCTGTGGTCTCAGGCAATCCTTGCAAAGTGTCAGTTGACCTAAAAGGTCATAACCCACAGGTTGAGAATCACTGCTTTGTAGTAGGTATCTATTGTAGTTTCAAACCTAAATATACCAATTAATTAATAAAATCTTTAATTCTATTTACTGCAAATTGAAACTATCCAAATGCTAATCAGCTGATAAATAAGTGATATGAATTTGTCCCCGTGTGTACACAGATTGTTCAGCAGTAGAAGAGACAAAATACTGATATTTGTAGCAAAAATGGTATTTCACAAAAATGTTAGGGTAATGATCCAGACCCCCGGTTAAGTATTATATGAACTTCATTTCAATGAAAATTCTAAGAAAAGAAAAAAAAAACAATCTGCAAATTAGGAAACTAAGTCGAAGGGAATCTAGTTGTATAAGAGGTGATGCTTTTTGAAATGTATAGAAACTAGACTAAGGTGTCCAAGGTAATATTATATAAATACCTAAAATGTTAAGCTTTACTGAGAATGCATATTTATAACTTTAGCTCCTGTATTTTAGACTTTGTTGTTTTGCTTTGTAAGATTTGTTTATTTACATTTAACTGTGTTTTTTATGTTGCCTGTTTTGGCAGTACTATTTTTCATTTTCAATTTTATTGTTTAAAGCTTTTTCTCCTACCTTATGAGTATTTTAATACCTCTACCATATTACTGAATAATATGGCAAGAGTAAATATCTTTTGCTTTGTACCGAGCTTAGGGAAAATCAAGCTTGTTATATGATACTTTGGGGTATCTTTCATAGGGCTGATGATAATTCTGTACTTTCTTACAACTGCTTTTTCATGAATGGATGGTGAATTTTTTTCAGTGCCTTTTCTGAATCATTTGGTATAACCATATGGCTTTTCTTATTTAAGTTTTCATTCTGGATAATTAGAGCTTGGCAAATGACTTTTATAAAAAAAAAGTTTAATTGGTTTTGCGTTCCTAAAATAAATCCCACTTGGTTCTGATGAATTGAAAACATTCCCATGCTACCATGAGGATCTTTGTGTTCTACCTTTGCTGAATTGGCTCTGTGTTTAGCTTTCTATTTTCTGCTTGTCTGCTTTCCACTAAGCATTTTAAAATCCCATTGATGACTTCTATTATAACAAGTATACTTCTTTTAAAGTTTGTTCCCATGTGATTATCAGCAAACCGGTTCCTTTGTCTTCTTCCATCAAGAAGTTCCCTTAGTGTTGCATCAGGGTGTTCTCCTGTATCTCTGTGTCCGTCTGCAGGATATTGGGATCACAGCTCTACACATGATATCTACTTTATTATAGCACATACCCTATGGACTTCACTTAAACCATGACTTCAATTACTTTACTACCTATTAGCAATGCCTCTCAGATTTGTGTACTATACAAGAATATCTACATCCCTTTTTATGTCTAATATAATATGTCATTAAAATTTGCAAGCATGTTTAATGACTACTTGTGAAAGCAAATTAAATTGTAGACAAATGTTAGACTTTGCTGATACCCCACCAAGGCTGCAGCATTCTTTTATTTTTTAAGGATATATTTTTATTGAAATTGTAGCATCCTGGGAACACCTTTGAGTTTTCTTTTGATATGTCAAAATAATAAAGAGATACTGGATTAAAAATAAAGACATATTTTGGATGTTAATAGGCCTATTCAGTTTTTGCCTTTTCAAGTGGTTCATTCCACTGGAGAGCTCTCCCCAACAGAAAACAAAAGCAGCAGCAACAACAACAACATGTATGTCTAGTTAATGGTTTAAGTAGACCAAGTGTAAAGGAAAACACCAACTTTTATTTATTAAAAGATAAAAAAATCACATAATTAGAGTTACAAATACTTGGCAGCATTGACCTTCATACAAACTTATTATACTCTCAAGGTTTATTCCAAATACAGGCTGTGGAGCTCATAATTCACATCTAAGTGTCTGCTAATAAATAAACCAAACATAGATATGTGGTTTTCTAGTTTTCTAAAAGAAGTTACTTGGATTGAATTTTGTGCTACTGTTTTCTCTCCTTTTTCCATTCTTACATAATTTATTTACCAATAGCATGTTCATTTTTTTTTAATGTGGTTGAAGGATTTGACATGTCTCATATTAGAGAAATATAAACCACCAATGCAATATCAAAACTTTATTATTTCCACTGTTTATTTAATGATTCCTAAATATTCATTTTTTATCAGATTATAAATACACCATTCCTTCGGTCCTTAATAGTCATGGCCTCTTTTTTCAATAACTGTTGTTGTATATGTTTATAAGCTCCAATATTTCCAAATATAACTTAATCATTTTGTGTAATGCTACTTTTATCCATATTTTTAGTACTGACCATTTGGTATTAGACAACCGTTGGTGCTCTCTTTCCTGGGGAAGAGCTCTCTCAATCCCAGCTTTCCTCAGTTGACTCTGGTTCTTTGTGCAGTGTTAGCTGAATAAGGTAGGCACTAATGAACCTGTCAAAGCAGACAGGGAAATGCCTTTGAGGCTTCAACTCTACACAAAGAACTACAGGAAACTGAATGTTCAATATTAATAGAATAAATGGTTTTTGACTGAGAAAGAAACTAGCACACTTATACTTTTAAAAATCCACTTAACCAATTAAATTTTATATCACATAAGAGAAAGCACATTTCCCAAAACGATGTTAAAATCACAGATTTCCAAAATATATGAACCCTGCGCCAAATACGTTTTAAATGATCGGTCCTTCTCCACTGGCACCATGTAAATGCAGTAAGTGCTGATTCGCACCGTAATGAGGTCATCAGCACCATCACGTGAGTTTATGTGATTACCTTGCACTTCTGTTTCAGTCATACGCACTTCATTTTCAGTTAATGAAATCTTCTCTGTGGTCTATTTCTTATCATATTGTTTTATGCATCGAAATTATCCTAATGAGAAAACCATGCGACGTGCTTATGAGATGAGTACTCTCTGGTCCGTCATTGTAAAGGCAGTATAAAGGGAGTGTTTGAGCGCTGGAGTTTTGAACAGCAGAATTACAGTGGAAATTACTCCAACTGGCCCTAGTACATGCAGTAAACAGTTTGGTTCACGGACGGGAAGAGTGAGAGAAAAACCCCATGTTTATACTCTCTTGGTTTTAGTATCAGTCAGTTACATGGATTCTAAACCTTGTTTTATGTCTAACTTGAACTATGCCGAGTCGTTCAAGAATTGTGCTAACCTTTCCGATATACCCTGAAAGAAATTACCCTATATTCTAAATTGCATCTCTATAACACTGCACAACTGAGGTTGACATATCTCTTCAGTCTACAAATAAATAGTCTTTAAAAAATACCCAAAGCAAGGCTGGAAGATGAAATATGTTAATGGACTTTCTGTTCTTCTCCCATTCTAAAATTTTTAGTTACTATATTTTACTATTGTGAGACTTTATGTCCTTGAAATACAAATGTTCTAGCTAACAGCATAAAGCAAGATCCAGAGACAGTTGATCAAGACCAAGTTCCTGACGTTAAAATATCAAATCATTTGGTTTAACAACTGTCATTATTACAATTTTTTGAGAAAAATATGGTTTTGGAGATCATGCTTACAGAACATACTCATGATTTCAAGCCCCCACAATATTTTAATTCCATAAGGTATGTGGGTGGATATTACAAATTGACATAGTTTTGTGTTATTTTTTACATGCAAAATTATTATCAGATGGAGGGGAAATTAAATAATTCTGAATGTGATTTTAAAAACCCACAATGTTCTTGACTTATGTTACCAATTTTAAACTATTGCTAAAATTTATTCACTTTTGGAAAAGGAATAATATTAATAACATAATGTCAATTTTAATAAAACTAAATATAGAAAGGTTTTGTTAAAATAACCAGAGTAAATGATCTATTAAGTTGCTATATATAGAAGTAGGAAAAATAGCTAATTGATATATATATACATATGTGTATATATGTTTATATTATATATATATATAATACTTGACTGATATTGAATTTTTATGGAATACAAAGTTGACTTTTATGGAATTAAAAAGTAGAATGTTTCACTGATTTTATCATTAAGATTATATAACTCAAATGATGATAAACTAATACTCTTTTGCTTACCAAAGACATCATTTCCTTCTGATCAATAACCTAGCATATAATAATGTAGAAAAAAAACTCAGGATCTCTTCATGTTTTATATTTTTAGACAACTAGTAAAACCACTGTTAGGTCAGATAATTTGTCATGTTATTAGATAATTCAAAGAATTTATTATCAATTAATTTGTTAAATGATATAGTTTTAATAAACTCTTATTTTTAAAACATAACTAGAAAATGCTATTTTATAATAATCTGGGTAGAAATGGTCATCTTGCATTCTCATTTCTCTCTATGATATTGGTTGAGGACTATGTTTTAAATACATTGTACTCCATTCTTCTTCTCCCAATATAATCCATTACTCTTTCTTATAATGAGATCTTGCCATAGTGAATCCATGAACAGAAGTCTGTACTTTGAGTCTATTTGTTGGAATTATAGATCTAAAGTATTATTCGTGGCATAGGTATATATCAACAACATCAAATATTGGTTAAAATGCATTTTGAAGTTCTGATCATGATTCTCTGAGATAAAATTTAGTTTGGGTGCAGAAAAAAATGAATAGAACAGGAAGCTGTGGATAGAAACGAGTATTGCTGGAAGGTAACTAATAGAGAAAAGAAGCCACAAAAGCTAGAGAGCGTGAGGCAGGGAATGCGCACTAAGTCTTGCAGGGAGGAAAGGCAAGGGTAAGAAATAAAGCAATTATACATTAATTGAAAAAAGAAATAAAACGATCTAACAATAATACAAATAGTCTAGTCTAAATAAACAAATAACAGAAATAACAAAAGAACAATTAATATCAAAAACCAGTCAAAACATGATGAGGAGCTAAATAGGAAATTAGTGGTAGCCATGGCCCATGCAGCCATGGTCTCCCAGAAAAGGCGATAGCAAACAGAGACACAACTTTTCCTCAAGAATGAAGGTTTCTTTTTTTCTACCTCCACTGCTGTTTGTAAATAGCTTAGCTAGTTCAAGGGCAGCACTGAGGGAGAGGCTGAGGACACTGTATCTGTTACACTTTTTCTGAGTTCTTCCTTCCACACTTCTCTTCCTTGTGGCCTTGTTTGGCACAAGAGGACACTCTTCCAAGGCACTTGCTCTTGTCTAAAGTTTTCCAAAGTCATGGAGCCACAACTGGATGGTGGTGTGCTTGAGAAAGGAGCAGCAGACTGTCTGGACCATAAAAGGTGATGGATTAATCCAAACCTTAAATGAAGACCACAGCACAAGAAATAAAACCCTTCCCATCTGGCAGATGATGGTCTCCAGATAATCACTCTTATAATTTAATAAGCTACAAATCTGAGGTACAGAATATTTAATAATGCTGCCAAACACAATGAGAATACAGCGATACCAAAGGCTGTATAAACATGGCTATCTTGTCCAAAACAATTCATGATTAACCAAAAAGAAATGATGTTTCTTTGTGATAAAACCAGTGTCAGGGGTAACTTTAATAAAAAAAATAAAATATTATCACAAAACAGTTAGAAAACATCTTCTAACTTAGAATGTCTTTTTAAGGCCGGGCAGTGGTGCACATGTCTTAATCTCTCCTGCACTCAGAAGGCACAGGAGGGGGAATCGCTAAACTCATTGCCAGCCTGTACTACAGAGTGACTTTCAGGACAGTCAGAACTACACAGGACAGTTCTGTCTTGAAACAAACAAGCAAACAAACAAACAGCAAAAATATAGAAAAAAAAACAGAAAAAGAAAAAAAAAGGAAAGAAAGAAAAATGTCTTTACCATTGAAAACCTGCATTAGAGATACAATAAAGTGTCAGGTTCGGAGAGCATTAAGGACTGAAAATCGGTATTTATGAAGGTGACTTCTCAGAGACATTTACCCTTAATAATGTGCCACTAGTTAGAGCAACAAAGTGATCTCTCAAACGTGTTTCTTTGTGAACCTAGAACGCAGTAAGTGGAGAAATATTCACATTATCTGAAGCTGTGGTGTTGATTTTTCAGAATAGGCAAAGGTATAAACGTGGTACCATTCCATGTCTGCATTTCTCTCTGCGACTTAGGCTATTTCTTGGTTAAACTCTCATGCCTTTTAAACACATGTAGTGTTCAAGCAAATATTGTTTACAGCTCTAGACTGGTTAAAACTATATGCTAACTAATTGTACTGTAAATGGCATTAAATAAGCTAGTTTTTGTATAAAGCTTATTTCTTTAAATTATTAAGTTTCAACATATTTATTATATTTATACAAATTTATTACATCGTACATTAGGATGCATCATGCCAATGCAAGTGACTTTATGCAATGTATAATTTCCTAAATGTTTTGTCATTAAAACTGCAAACAATTTTTAAAGTTTCTGATAGGTTATATACTATTAGCTTCAGATTTTCATAAATTCTCATTCTTGGAATATTCACTTAATAACAAAACTCTTTATAAATTTTTCACTGAGAGATGTATTGTACCCCTTAGTTGTGATATATTCTTCACCTGAACTAGAAACACTTACCTGTCATTTCCACTGTCAACTATGAATAACATATTTTTTAATATTAGTATTTAGGACGTCATAATGGGAACTAACTGAAAATTTTCTAATTTGGGCTACTACCAAAATTCACTTCTCATTTTCATGTTGAGAACTGAGTCCCTCATTTCTCCAGGAAACAGTTGCTGAGCATCTACGATGGCACACAGCTCATTTCCAAAAGCTAGACTCAGAACAAAGCAACGACAACGACAGAACAACAGGAATGACTGCGGCTTACATCTTGGTGAGCCAGAGGTACTGAGCGCCAGTTTCCTTCTGAGTGCATCTTTTCCCGCAAGGGACCCTACAGAGCTGGAGCATATTGGAAACATTTATAAAAGGAAACGTGTGCGTGTGTGTGTGTTTGTATGAATGTATGCATGCATGTATGTATGTATATTCGCACTATAGTTTTTTGTGTAAAATGCATTTATAGCTGATGAGTTCTGAGACAAACAGGGCTTAAGAGCCTCTCTCTGCTCTTTCCTCCATTCTTCTGACATCAGGCTTATTTCTACCACCCCAACACACATATTTTATCCTAACTCTAATCACTGAAAGTTAATGAATTATATTGTCCATATTTTGTCCATCAGGCAGTCTCTGTTTGGAAAATAATGCTACAGTCTATAGTTGAGCTGATACTTAATTAAGGTAAGATTCTGATGTATAAACATTTATATGTACTCCAAACTAAATTATTTCTGTTCCAATTACCATAATTGCTAAAATCTATCCCTCTTATTCAGTCCTCCCTGCATTGCCCTCATCAGTGTCAGATGCTGCCAGACTCACCCCCAACTCGGAGGTTGTTTGGCCATTAAAATCATGGTTTGTTAAAGAAGAATCTTAAGAAAATATAATCGCCTTGAGATACACAGTGGGAAAAACATTATATTTGGAGACAGATCTTATTGGTTTAAATCCCAGTTTTACCTTGCCTTTGGCAAAAATAATGGTAAAGGCTTTTATTTATAGAAAAGAGCTTTCCTTTTAAATGAAGATTTGTTCCAATAGCCAACAGGCTGGCATTTAATCCGCTGAGATCCTTCACAGGTCTGTGCATCGTTCCTCATACTTCCCAATGACCATATGACACTGGCTTCCTTGGATTGGTATATTCTCAATGAGTGAACTACAGAAAACAATGCCATATAATGTAGGCTTTAGGGTTTGTGTATTGAGGATTATAGAATTATAATCTTTGTTAGTGGAAATGGGAATATTCTTTCATGAATATGATATACCAAAATGTAAACATATCACTGTTCTTGTCCCCCTTTCTCTTATGTCTGTAAAAATGTGACATGCTCATTAATACATGCATATACACACATATACATGCTTGCCTACATAGTATAAAAATATGCACATCTCCATGTATATGTATTCAACCTCTGAATCAACAATAGGCCTCAGAGAGAAACACAACAATTAGGTACCTTAACAGCATAAATTAAAAAATATATTCTAAGCACTTAGGAAACTTTAAAAATTGAGGAGAGTTACTTAAACATCCTAAAAGAAGAAAAAGGATATAGAAGTTCTCTAAGGTGTAGAAATGATAGGAATAAAATACACTTTTCGCAGAGACATCCATCCTTCACCCTCTGGTGAAGCATCTTTAGAGTTAGACTTCGGTGCTTAAGTAGCAAATTGAAATTACGCCACAACTTATTCTCCTTAATTCGTTTCAAGTGAATGCATTGATCATAACCACAAATAACAGCATTTTGTTTGTTACTATCTCAACTCTCAGTGATTATGTTTTAACTACACACACAGACACACAAGTGCAAGCAGAGAGAGGAACAATCTCTCCTTCTCAAAATGTCTGGGAATAGAGATTTTTGTAACTAAGAGAGGTAATAGATAGAGTGGCTGTTAGCAACTGAAAACATCTTCAGGAGAAAGTCCTAACAATTTTGTTTCTAAGATAGAAGCAATTTGCTTTCATTAGTGCTAAAGAGATTCAGTATTAGTGTCAGAACCATTTCATCAGACTATCCCAGTGCTGTTCTTAAATCAGAACAGTACATTTAAAGGTTTAGAAATATAATTTCATGTTATTTTTCTCCTTAGATATTGTAGTCTGAGAGAAATTGTGTGATAATGTAATATCGCTCTTAGAGCTGAATTTCGAGTAAAATAAATAAATAAATATGATCAACAGTCATTCATTTGTTCATGGAGCAACTGTTTTTCAGCATTCATCTGTGCCAAGGCTTTTCTGGGTAGTAGGGAATGAACTCGAGAAAGTCACATTGCTGGCTGTGGAGAGTCAGAGATTAATATCAGAGGCAGATATAAAAGAGAAAATGAAACATAATGAGGAAAGAACCAGCATTGGTATATGTATATGTAGTTCATTATAAAATATTTCTATGATAAAAGGTATTTGGTGGAATCTATTAAAGACTCATTGAAAACCATATTATTTACGATGCATCTATCCAAGATGCAATTGTTTGGAAGGTGAATCCTGCAGAAGAATCATTTTGTGTGTGTGTGTATGTGTCAAAACAAAACACCCTTGCATTAATGATGAAGCATGAGACACGGATTGACAGTACTCCTTGCCAGTTGGCCAATGTATAATCTCTTTCTTTGGCTGAAAGGCCTTTATTGAATGTAGTCCAATCCCCTTTCCCTCAGTAAATTTGATGAGAACTCTAGATTAAATGCTTTCGCAGTTCCTCCCTCACTCTGTTGAGTTTGCTTTATGTGCTCTCTAACCTAGAAGCATCACTAGCTCTTATTTAACTTGTGATCACATCAACTGTACAACTAATGTTCAGTGGATTCATTCTCTGTCTGAGACAGATTTGCAGCATGTTCTCACCAATGGTGGTCTTTATCTTCCATTGTTGTGCTCCTCCCACAGTTATTGGGTGGAAGAGTGTTTTCTTACCTCTCTCTGGAACCTTGAGAAGCAGTAACAACCCGTCTTTGCTCCTCGGGTGAAAAGCATAGTGAGTAGTTTAATGAATGGAATTACAATGCCTGATATGGAAACTAGAATGTTTTATGGATAAATAATGCATGCTATAGAAAATAAAATATCTAATGAAAGTATAATACACTTATTCAAGCTATCAACTACATAATATTTAATATGCAAAAGAAAGAGATTGCTTGTTATCTGTCTGACAGGCATTTTATAATCATAATTACACACAAAACACTAACTTTATTCAGGATATTAAATGTCTAATAGGAGGATTATATTCTGCTGATTCTTTCCATTTATTGTGACTCAGGAGATATAAATAAAATTATTATTTAAGATTTCTTGAAATGTCTCCAATATAGAAATTTAAAAGAAACCTGGGCAGTGACCTTACATAGATTTACCTTTTTATGCATTTTTTGCAGGTACATGATAGAGGCATGCTGTCCCCAAATAGCCCAAGTTCTTAAATGAACATCAAAACCGATACAATGGGTCAGAGTTGGGCATCAAAAAATATAAAATTCCATGTCTCTAAAGGCCTTAGGGTTCTTTTGCCAGGCCTGTCAATCTGTTTTGCAGTTATTCTTATGAGAAAAAATGCACAGTGCTATTAAAAATTAATCTAGCTTCAATGCACTGTAAGTGAAAGAAATGAGGGAGGAGAAGCCAGACAGTCGATATGTGAACAAGGAAATAGTAATATAATGATGAAGATGGATGACAAGCGGCATGCTGGTTAGAAGAGCCACTGTGAAAACATGATCAACAACACAATGTGACGACGTGACTTACTGGATTCGCCTAAACAACAGGAGATACATGTGTTGCTTGATGTGTATTAGTGTGTGTTTTTTAAGGGTGCATAGTTTTTGAATAGTATGAATAATTTTTTATAGATGTTGAAATAGGAACAATGCTGGAATGACTAATAGAGATATTGAGTATTTCACAAGTAGGATGCTAGAAATAGCTGAGCATGAGATGCCAGTTGATGAGAACATCTTCCAAATCATTTTGGCAAGAAATAAGGGAAGGCTTGGGTCCTATAAATACATGGTGTCCATGAGCCCACATTGCAAAATGTCTGTGTGTTTTGCTTAGTTTTTTTTCTTTACTAAGGTGAATTACACCAAGCAGATAGTTATTTGTTTTAAAGTGAGAAGTCAGTAGTGTTTAGTGGGCTCACAGTGAGGTGTCACCATCGTTGCCTGATTCCAAAGCATTCTAATCAACCAGAACAAAACCCCATAGCCACAAGGCAGTCATTCTCCATTTCCCTTCCTCTAACTCCTGAGCTTCACCAATCTCTTTTTGTCCCTATGGATTTATCTTTTCTGCATCATTTATGCAAATGGAATGATATAATTTTCTCCAAGAATGTTTTAGAATTGTACCCACACTGTATTATGTATCCATAACTTAAACCTTTTATGGCTGAATATTTATTCATTTCTGAATGTTACTTCTTGTTTTGTATGAATAATAATGTGAAATTTTCCTTAAATGATTTTATTTGTATTTCTCCCGTATCTACCAAGTACTTACTGGCTCTAAATAAACCATCCTCTCCTTTTCCTTCAGTGTTCTTGCCTATGCTAATTCAATTACCTAAGCTACATTCCTGTTGCACCCAGAGTTACTTGGCTAATCAGATTGTCATGTTATCCCTCCCAACCTATTCGACCAACTAGATGTGAAGCCCTCAGACAAAAGGCCAATAACAGCATTTCTGCCATGTCAGAGTTATTTCATGTGATTGAAAACTTTTTAAGGCAAAATCATGCAATGTATTTCTATATCACCCTATGAGGGATCCAAACATTTGTTACTATGGCTAAATATAATTTACATATTTTTACAGCAAATTAGAACCCAATTCCCGTTTATAAAATGATTACCGACATAGTCTATTGATTGATTTCTGGGGCCAGGAAGATGAGCAGGATAGATAGTAATATTCCTGCATTATTATTGTTAATTCTTCAGACTTAAATTCTTACTCAAAGACTCACTTTCTGATAGTAATTGCCAGGGCTAAGGTTGAAACCCGAGCTTGCACTTGTACGGTGGGCATGACTTTCTCTTTTAAAACTAGATTTACTTTGAAGCCTTTGGCTTAAATGCTACAAACTCAATTAAACTGAGATCTGGGGGACTTGGCTAGGGAAAAGATGTTCATGATGGAAGTGGAAAATTACTGCTTGCTCTCAGTTTCATAGGACCATAAAACAGCTTCTGGGATTTCCATTATTTTATTGATGGACTCCTTAAATTGCTTTTTACTTATCTCTCTCCCTATTCACAAAAATCCCTAAAGATCCCATGGTGTGATTTCATACCTTCTTCCCTCTTGGGACAGTGTGACCTTTTCATGCCCGCACCATGCTGAAGGATGAGTATAACTTACTAGTCCCTCATTGCTTCTCATGCTGATATGATACTATACCATTTTAATGTTTAGCAGTCTTGAACTGAAAGTGACCTCAAGAGTTGGGGAAGGGATTTCGTTCAGTAGCTCATAGACCTGTCTTGAGGTTGTGCTGTAACTCACACGTCCTTAGTTCCTACTAACAAGGCTCCCACCAAAATTTATTTCACTATTGCTCTCCTGAATCACCGCACCTCCTCAGTCTCAAGGGTCGATTACTAAATATAAGCATGGATGACCAGCAATAACGGTCGACGATAGAAAGTTACTCATCTCTAGGGTATATTCTATTCAATAAATTTAAAGCATTAGCTATTTCAGAATTCTAAGAGGACAAGTATTTGAAACCAAAAATATGAAAGATAGATACTGCCTTCTGTACTTATATTGAGAAATGCTTTTTCAGGTGCAAAGAAACAAAATTTCTCTAAATGGCACGGATTAGGAATGGAGAGTATCATATTTACACTAATGGTATTTAGAAAGTGAAAACTATCATCAGTCATAGTGGTGGGCATCCAGACTGAGCTGAGGTTGAGCATTGTGTTCCTACTTCCCCTGTGTTAAAAATCAAATGTCTCTCTACACATGTGACCATTTCTCTCTCTTCTGTGTTGATAGGGATGGCTAGCATTGTATGCTTGGCATAATCTAGAAAACGCAAGGTAACACACTTCTGGGCGTATTTGTAAGGAAGATTCCAAAATGAGTTAACTAAGGTAAGATGACCTCCCTGGTTATGGATGGTACCACTCTGGGTGGAACATCAGACTGAGTGAAGAAGCAGCAGCCAACTGATCATCAACACTGATATCTCTCCGAATGTGGATGCGCTGGTGCAAGCTTCCTAGTGTTTATACTGTAGAATTCCCTGCCATGATGGACTATGAGCCAGAAATAACCCTTCTTATGTTGCTTTGAAAACACACGCACACAGCACACACACATACAGAAAGAGAGAGAGAGAGAGAGAGAGAGAGAGAGAGAGAGAGAGAGAGAGATTCAGAACAGACAGACCTATCAGTTTCTATTATTTTTAATTAAATTTAATTATTTGGTTGCTTAGTTGGAGCATGATGTAAATCCAGGGATCAAATTCAGAATGCCATACTTGAGGGCAAGTGCCTAGCCAATATCTATTCTTCTAATTTGTGAATATTGAATACATGTCCATTTTAAAGTCCTTCATTTTATTCAACAGAGTTAAATTATTTTAATCTGGCAGATCCAAATTTAAGTGTTTTACAATGGATTATATTCATTAATATCATGCAATTAATTTTTGAACATTTAAATAAATAGATCAATTCCTCAGTCCTAAAGGTCTTACAGAGCATGCCTCAGCCAGTATTTATTTAAATATTTTAACTTTCTACCAACAAAAGGCATATCCCAATGATTTTGTTGGTGGATCTACCACAGTCTTAAGAATGAAATTGCATTATCTGGCTCTGGTTGCTCTGGCCTTGCAAAGCAGCAGTTTCAGAATCTGCAGTGGGAGAATTTAAAGCCACGGTGAGCCTGGACAATCTAACTAGGCTCTGCTTCAAAATAAAGTGCCAGTAGGAGAGTGAGCATTACCTCAATGTAGTGTGTGCTTAGCAAGAGCCCATCCTTGGTTTTAGTTCCCCATAACACGAACTCATCAAGTAGAGACAGAAATTATGCGTGTTATCTACAATCTCTTCCAGAAAGTAGAAGTAGGCTTACATATGCCAAAAATAGTGCTGCAATACAAGATATGCTAATACGTTATATACTATAATATTTGCCATTTTCTAAATATGCATGTGTGAAAATGTACATATACCCATAGAGTTCAAGATAAATTTGTATTTTTATGGAATTTATGACAACTGCCTTTTGATTAACCTCTATCTTTATTCTTATACAATACAAAGTAATTGTATAGTAAATTCCTATACAATACAAAGTAATACAAAGTTTAAGAGGTTTTGTTTCTACGTTAGACATCTTCCTATCTGTGAGTAAAACTGTGTGCTGAGCAATAAGCAAAGTGTGAGACAGTAGAATACTTTAAAGACAAAGAAATGTGAACTTTTCTACCAAGGGAATGACTTGCAAACACTTTTCTTCACTCTGATGTTACTTAACTGGAAGTTTCAGCACTAACTTACTTGAGTTACCAATGTCAATGGCATATTAGTTCATGACTGTTGTTGAGATATCGTGCCTGGAGAAAGCACATTAGCTAATGACAGTTGCTGAGATGACATGCCTGGAGAAAGTCCTCTTAACGGATGACACTGACTCACGGTTTAAAGGATGAGCTTCTCAATACGTTCTTAGGTTCAGTTTGCCAGTATTTTATAGAGAATTTTTGTATCGATGTTCATAAGAAAAAAAGGTCTGTAATCCTATTTGTTGAATCTTTGCATGGTTTGGGTAACAAGGTGACTGCAGCCTCATAAAATGAATTTGGCAACATTCCTTCTGTTTCTATTGTGTGGAATAATTTGAGGAGTATTGATATGAGATCTTCTTTGCAAGTTTGGTAGAATTCTGTGCTAAAATCAAATTGCCCCTGGGATTTTCTTGGGAGATTTTTAATAACTCCTATTTCCTGATGGATTATAGATCTATTTGAATTGTTTATCCAATCTTGATTTAACTTTGCCACATGGTATCTATTAAGATAATTAGCCACACCTTTTAGATGTTCCAACTTTGTGAAGTAAGGTGGGTTTTTTTATTATTGTTTTTTCTTTTGCATTTTTTATCTTCCTTCCTTCCTTCCTTCATTTAGTTATTTCTCTTTTGAGTCCAGTTTCTCTTGTATTCCTGGCTGTCTTGAAACTTACTCTGTAGACCAGGCTGGCCTGGAACTCACAGACACAACTGTCTCTGCCTCCAGAGTGCTGGAATTAAAAGTGTGTGTTAGTGTACTCCACACAGTGTAGAAGTCATGTGGACAGAAGCTTGAGATGGTTATATCTCATCGTGAGGAAGGGAACAGAAATTCACGATTATGCTCAACTGGCTCCCTTTCTCCTCTCCATACAGTCCAAGAATTACCCCAAGGGAATGCTGTGCTACTCCTTCTAAAGTAAGCATTCCAACAGCAATGAGAGTGGAAGACAGGGGATGTATTCATTAGTGAACCGGTAGTCTCAGCAACAGTGGTCAGTATTCCTACACCGTTAATCAATCTAATCAAGAAACTTTCTCTCGAAGATGCCCAAAGGCTTGTCTCCTCAATGATTCTAGTTCCTTTCAAGTTGGTAAATAATCTTAACCACAAGAACTGGTTTGTTTTAAAGGCCTCAATAAAGGAAACAGCACTCAAATTATGTATGAACAATCATAAAATATATGTCATAACTGATACAAATAGCAAAGACTTTTTTAACAGAGTGAGTTAATATAGGAAGCCACTTTATCAGCACAATGCGAATTTCAATTGTGCCTATTAAAGTTGGAAAATTAACAAAATTATGTGCATTTGATGAGGCATATTAAGTATTTTAAAACTATTTCTGCTAAGTTTTTCCTGATCACTTACTAATGACTATAGTTTTCTTTAAGTATCCCATGCACATTGTGTAAAATATAATAAAGTGAAGCAAAATTCTTATGCAGATCCTGGCATTCCGTCTCACAAAGAGGCATTCACACACTTTCATATACATATATGCCTTTCTATACACTGACACCCACACACAAATTTGTGCCTACCACTAGACACACACACACACACACACACACACACACACACATACTCATTCCCACACATATGCACTCACACACGCACACATACATCCTACATGAAGATATTCATAAACACTCATTGGTTGCTACACAGACACTCACATACACACATTTATTACCACTTGGACACACCCATATACATGCACATTCCTTACACACATGCTTACTTTTATACACATTCATTTCTATACATGGACGTTCACACATGCATATACATTTAAAGTTTATGAAAGCTAAGAGCTGGATTATATGAGTAAATACAAAGCCACAAAGGCAGTTCATTTCTTTAAGAGACTAGCATTTTCACTTTTAAATTACTTGTTTTATGTAATCTGAAAGTATATTCAACATAGTTCTTATTTATGTCTTATATTTTTATTAAGTGTAACTACATCTTAGTGAACCAAATGTTAAGTAATCAGATAAGAATAGTAGTTAGAAAGAGTTAGAAAATAATGAATATGAGAAAGCAGAAAATAAAATTCTATTCATTAATCTTTTCCTATCAATATGCAATTCTTAATTTTATTATACCTATATTAAATAAGTTGATCTATAAAGGCACTTACAAATTAATCTAATTATATTTAATAGTATTTCCTATATTAAGCTAAGCTAATGATACAATGATAATATTTAAATTGTTACATGGGCTATGAATATATAAAATATCTTTTGAAAAAGATTATAATATTATTATCATGATCATTTTACAATGCATTAATGTCAAGAAAGAACTATTCAAATTAAATATGCACATAAATATGTTAATCTACTGTTTCTTATCGTAATTATAGCTTAATACAGACACACAAGAACTTCCACAATGACTGCTCACACACAATAAAACTGTACAAGATGTGTGTCCTTCTTCCTTACCCAGGCTTCCCATTAGATCATGATGATCATGATGTGCACCTTTTTTGACTGGCAAAATAAAGTTTTAAATTGACTTCATAAAAATTCCTCCTAGAGCTATAATTAGTACTAAAACGAACTTAAAATCATGGCCACTTATCAGTATAAAAAAACGTAAAAGCAACATTATTGCTTATGTCGTTACTATTATAACAACACAATTTAATCTTGTGTCTTAAAACCTGCATGGTCAATTTAAGCATTTTTTAGCATCTAAAAGTCTGATAATACTTTTATCCAATAATGTTTTCAAGGTCACTTTGACCTGGCTTGTAGACTAATACGAAATGTTAAATAGAATTAGAACTCTACTCCAAATAAGCTATTTTAAAGTACATTGCTGTAGCCGGGATTTGCTATTTGGGATCATTAGTAGAGAAAATAATTTAAAATTTTTGTCCCATAAAGCAACTCTAATGGATTGACCAGAATTATTCATTTATCTTGAAAACAACATGATGAAAGATAAAGACAAAATCAATTTCAGTGCACTTTGCTTTATATCACGCATGTGCAATTTGATGGCAGTTGGTTATAAGAGATTGCCATATGAAAATTTTAAGGAAAACTTGGAATTTAACTAACATGTACAATTTAACAGCAAACTAACAGCTTGGCAGCTTGTGAAAAATTGAAGGTGGGATTGGTTAATTTACTCCGTTAGGTCTACTGAGTTGAAAAAAAAATCTTTACAATTACAGAGCTCATTTTGTTAGAGAATACTGTTTATACAGAACAAAGAAGAGTTCTTTTGAATAGCAGTGAAGAGGCAGATAGTGATTAAGGCACAAACTGTATTCTGGGCAAAGCGCATCACATATTCTCCCGAGCTCAGGCATTTTGGCTGAACTGAGGGTGGTACAACACAGAGCCTTTCATTCCTTCCTTGAGATAGAGGACTGGAAAGAAATTGTGCTCTAGGTATTGATTTAAGCACAATGGCTAAAATAATTAGCAAAATACGCTGGTCTCCTACATTCCCAAGACTTGTTTTGTCTTGGTTATAATAAAAACAGCAACAAAATATTCAAGATGTTATATATATGTGACCACTGAAGTTTGTCCTTGTAAAATAATTACTTATAATCTTGTCTCCAGTGTACAGCATCTTCACAGAGCTAGTCTAGTTAAACTGAGTTCATTCAAGTGAGTACTAACCCATTGTGATTAATTGTTGCGATGTGTGTCCTAATGAAAACATAAAATTTGCGTGTAGAAAGGTACTCAAACATAGAACACCATGTAACAAAACTAGAGCAGACTGCACAAGAAGAATACCCACAGATAGCATCAACACAGGAAGTTAAGAGAAGGACAGGAAATTGTTTCTCTCCCAGGGAGTTTTTCCAGGGAATTCAACAGCATGAACTTGAAGAGCCCAGGCTTTTGGACTTCTGACCTCCACACTACGATTTAGCCAACCAGTTTGGAGTACTTTGTTACAGTTCTCCAAACTATATATAGGCCCCCAAGCTAGCATCTATCATATTCTAAAAAGCACCGCAGGCTATCACAGCTGATGCTGTAATGTTGCAAGTCCACATGGCACTTTCCACAGATAGTTCACATGCGGCCCTACAAAGCCAACCTCAAAAGTTTGTCCTATGTACAGAAGTCAAATCATCAACGCTAAATCAATTACTTATAAGATAATTCACTAAGAAAATTGAAAATTTGCATTGAGATGATTGAAATTTAGAAGCAGTGTATCAAGGTAAATGGGCTGAAAACCAGGCCGAAAATGTCCCCATATTAAAAGAAAGGAATGTTCTAGTGAATCAAATGAAAACTTCAGCAATGGGGAACTTGCAAAGAAGAGCCAACTGAAATAGAGCAGAAGAAATGAAAACACAGAATTGTTATGTAATTAATGAAAATGTGCAAAACAGAGCATAGAAAAATCAGCAAAACCATGAATTGTTTCTTTGATTACATTAATAAAATTTATAAAAGATCCTTCGAATTACAGAGAGGGGAAAAAAAGAATGAGAGAGGTGAAATTATCAAAATCACTAACTTAAGAAACAGAATGAGTTATATTACACTTGATCTTGTAGAAATGTAAAGAATTATTTAAGAATCTGTGAGTAACAATATGCCAAAAAAATCATAAAATTTAAACAAAAATGTTCCCAGTGAGTACTGATACTTTTATTGTTTGTATAACCCATATTTTAGACATTATAGGTTCAAAACTTTAGTGATTTCTTCAACAGATTTTGTTTCAAGAAGGGATTTTATGACATCATTGTAGCTTAAGCCCCAAAATGTGCATTTGGTTTGTATTTGGTATATATACGTACATATGATCTCTAGCATGATTTCTTCATAGCTGTTGTATAGTTTTGGAAGTGGTTTTACAGAGTTGGTCATAAACAAGATTTTATCTTTTGTTTTATGTAACAGGTAGCATAAAATATACTAAATTTTCTGACAGTTCAACTGTGGGAGCATTTTTATTAATGCTTTTATTAATTTACATAAACCTTAGAACACACTTCCCCCTATCTTCTAATAATGTGCAAAGACAATACAGACCCCCATTCTGTTTTGATTAAATGCTTCTAGTTAAGCTGTAGACAGCTCACCCATGTGAAACTCTTCTTTTCCTTGTATTTGTTTTTTAATTGTTTAACCCTGATTTATGACAATAATGCGCCCCTTAGTAGGATAGTTAAAGACACAGGAACTTGAAACACATATTTCTTAGTTCCTTTCCATTCTTCTTTTTTGGATCCCACACAGATGTTCATAACCAGCACACTTGCTCATGTTTACATGGCACACAACTTCACATGTGTCTTATTTCTGTTACTGCAACTTCATATTTAACATACTATGGATATATTTTAAATTATTTAAATATCTGTTTATACACACGTGCATACACACATATACACAGACATATAGATTTTTTAATAAGTAATATCTTTTTTTAATAAGTAATATCTTTCTAATTAGCTTTATATATGCTAATATAAATAAAGGAATAGAAAAAAAAACATCTGAAATACCCATAATCTGCCTGCCTTTATGATGAAATACTGGTTGTAATGTTATGCTATTGATTTGTGTCTTGGTTTCACCATATAACAAGCACAGATCAGGTTGCGAACAGAGGTCTGTGTTGATACTCCAGCTTCCTCTTGTGTTCCAGGATGCTTCTCCTCTGTGGTCCTCTTCCAATCTCAGGTCAGTGCAGGGGTGCCTCAGAATTGATTCGAATCTCTAATGCTATTTCCTGAAAGACATAGGCCTGCTCCCATTGATTTAGTTCTTTATCTGAGGAATAAGGCCTAATTCTTATAAGCTAATTAGTTCCATTTTGTCTGGGGAGGGAGCAAAGTCTGGGATACTATTAAGTCAATTACCTTTGATTTATCCTTTCGAACTACAGTTAATCCTATGTTTAAGTCATACCTCCTATCTGCCTGTCTTCTTTTTGACTCCAAACTGCCTGAGCCCCACCCTGATGTGAATACTAAGAAGATTTTTTGTAGGTGTTCCACTGTGTATTTCTTTTGCTGCATGCTTCCAATTGGGTTGATGCTCTAAACATCTTTTAAAACTATCTGGCTTTAAGATAACATTTTATAAATTTGAAAATGAAAATGTTAGATAAATATTTCTTATGCAGTTAAGGCTCTCTAATACACACACACATGCAAGGGCACACACACACACACGCACATACACACACATGTAGCTTCTATTCCAGTTTTGAAGACTGCCTGCCCTTGCTTTGCTGCAGATGTAAATCCTCTTACTGATTCCTTCATGAAAATCTTGCTCGCCCCGTGGTTTGCATTCATGGGAGCTCCAGAGATGGTCCAGAAAGCTAGGTGCAAAGATGAAGCCCTTCTGTAGAAAAGAGAAGGAACAGTATCATTCTAGATGCCATAAGTCTTCTGCAGCTTAACTTCCTCCAATGTTCATTTTCATAGCACATGGTAATGAAAGTCTCTCACAGAAACAGGTTAAATATTCATGAAGCCAGTAATACAAAAATTTTCTCTGTAACCGATATAAATCATTTCCAAATGACTTTTAGAATTTCTCAAAGAATTGTTTGAATTTCAATGATTTTATTTGTTAATTTTGTTTTCTGTTACTCTGACAAACAAGACCCAAAGGTATTTGGGTAGAAAAGAGTTCATTTGGCTCATAGGTTTATTAAGGGAAGTCAAGGCTAAAGCTGAAGCAGGAACCTGGATGCAGGTGCTGAAGTAGAGACCATGGAGAAATGCTGATTACTGATTTACTTTCAATGGCCTAAGCAGCTTGCAGTCTTCTACAACCAAGGAGTTCTCACTCAAAAATCAAATGTTTATTAAGAAAAGGCCCAAAGGCAAGCCTGCTGGCCAATCTTATGGAGAAATTTCTCCAGTTCAAGGTATATTCCCAGGTGACTCTTATTTGTATAGAATATTAAATACTAACCTATATATAACCTATATTCTTAACTTTACTTTTGAAGTGTACATAAACAGTTCAAATTGTCTTGAGGGATATGAGTATTTTTCTATGCAGAGATTTAAGGATGTTAATAATTCTTTTTCTGGAATGACTCATAGATTGGGTACATCAATTATCTGGAGAGTTTTATTTCCAGGATTTTGTTTTCTATAGTCATTTTTTTACTTCCTTTTCTAGTTATACTTTCATATTACTTTATATATTTTTGCCAGTAGCTGTGTGGATATGCATGTTGAATTCAAAGTCAGATAAATTAGCATTATTTTTGGTTCTTATTTGTTTGTTTGTGTGTGTGTGTGTGTGTGTGTGTGTGCCTGCCCATACGAGTTCAAGTCAGACCCCATCCCTGCAAGGATAGTGGAGGTTAATATGAAATAATTCCCCTGCCCAAGAAGATATTGACAATTGATGGATGTAAGGAGAGGAAGTATCAGTAATTTTTAACAATGTTGCCCATGAAAATAAACCATGCTCTATTAGAAGAAATCACATTCAAGAATATATGGGAAGAACAAATTGGGCACGATAGAAGAGAGAGGGGGGGGGGAGGGAGGGAGGGAGGGAGGGAGAGAGAGAGAGAGAGAGAGAGAGAGAGAGAGAGAGAGAGAGAGAGAGAGAGAAGAGAGAGAGAGATTAAGTACACCCAGAATAGGTTGAGAAGACAATGTAAACATCTAATTTGGTACTGTGGAGGTCTGAATGGGGTATCCCCAATATTCTCCAATAGCAGAATGCCTGGTTGCTAGTTGGTAACACTATTTGCATAGATTTAAGAAGCATGGCCTTGCTGAAAATAGACTTTGGGATTTCAAAGGCCATGTTACTTGAGGGAGGGGATTCAAAAGCCATTCTCCATTTCCAGTGCACTCTCAGCTTCCTGAGTGTGGGTCAAGATGTGAGCTGTTACTGCCACCATGTCTACTGCTTGGCTGCTGAGCTTCCCTGTATGGCAAGTAATTACCTCTTTCCCCTCTGAAACTGGAAACTCCAAGTAAACTCTTTCTTCTTCTTCTTTTTTTTTTTTTTTTTTTTTTGGTTTTTCGAGACAAGGTTTCTCTGTAGCTTTGGTGCCCGTCCTGGAACTAGCTCTTGTAGACCAGGCTGGTCTCGAACTCCCAGAGATCTGCCTGCCTCTGCCTCCTGAGTGCTGGGATTACAGGCATGCGCCACCACCGCCCGGCTCTTTCCTCTTTTTCTATAAGATGACTTGATCTTGGTGTTTTATCACAGCTAAATAAAGCAGACAGTGTCAATAAGCACAGGTTTTCCTAGATATGCTCAGACAATAATTAACTAATACACATTGAGCACCATAAAAGTATTTTTGGTTGTCAACTTGATTACAACTGGAATTAACTAAAACGGAAGTGACTCAGTGCACGACATTTTTTTTATAATTAAATCATTTGAAGTGGTAAAAATCTTCTTTTAATCTTAATCTTCTGAAGTGGGAAGATACACCTTTAATCCAGATCTTTTATCTGGAAATATCTACCTTCAATCTGGGCCAACCACTCTCTTGGAAGCCTATATAAGGAAATTGGAAGAAGGAAGCATGCTCTCTTTGCCTGTTTGCTCTTGCTCACAAAACTCCTGATACTAATATAAATAAAAGTTATTTAATATTCTTAAACAGTCAAAGTAGTTTGAAAGTTTGAAATTCCAAAATTCACTGGCACTTCCCAAACTTCCTATCAACTATATTTATCTTCAGGAAGATCCTAAGTCTGCATATGCTTCCCCAAGGAGTGGGAGGGGAGGGAAGGTGGAGAATAACTAAGAGTAAATCTTTTGGGAGAAGTATCTCCTAAATTAGCAAATTTCATTGAATTTTCCAGACAGATGAGTTCTTGCTTTTAGATTGCTCTTCTTTGTCACTTAAAATATAGCTGTGCTTCTGAGTTCTCTCACTTCCTTTCTTAACACAAATGCATTTTAAAGAATCCTCTCCTTATATAAACTTTTGAAATGGTAAAATATGGTTCAGATAGTTACATACATTAATTTCTCTTTTCTGGCATCTGGTTCTAATCATTTTTTTTTTGGAAGTTGAATGCTACTCTCCACTAGTCAGCATGCCGAACACCGACTCTCATGTTTATTTTATAGTTAGATGCTTGTGTTTTGAAATTTTAGGTTGGATAATAATACAGAAAACCAAACTGCTTTCCAATGGAAGCATTATTTAGTGCTTTAGACAAAGCAGGACAATGGCTTTGAGGTAGACTCAAGATGGAAAGGTCCCTTAAGCATCGTGGTACCACCTTTGTCCTTTTCTACACAGGTACATTTTGTCTACCCCTCTATGTCCTCCCTCATTTACTCAAAATCATTAACTTATTTTTCATTTCTAAAACCTGCAACTGATTTTCTGTTTCTAAATTCTGCTGTTTTTAAACTGTCAAATTCATAGAGCCACACAGCGTATGATTCATGGGAATAGTCTGTTAGTTTTTCATCATCATTCTCTTGACATTTATATGAACTATATTAACAGATGAGTCCTTTAGCATCAGAGTCATTGATTCCAATAAGCCACAAATCATTCCGCATCAGCTTTTTAAGAATATCTATGTATACTGTTTGCATCATACTCGTGTTTTTGTATGAACAAATCTTGCCATTGGCTACAGTGAATAGCCCAAACTATATTTGCTCAGGTGTATGACAAATGAATATTTAGAAGAAAGAAGTGAAACTGTTGTCTTCCAACTTATTATGATATTTACTAAATAAGTGGTAAACATTTGTAAGAAAATAGTTCTTTTTCTATACCATTAAGTAATTTGAATATGTTGTGGTTCATTTTTTTAAGTCAACCTGCCACAAATTAGCAAGGACATCTTGAGTGGGAACCTCCTTTTGCATTTATTGATGGTGGAAGACTTGTCTGATTGTGAGCAGCAACTTCAAACAGCAGTCTAGCCAAAGGGTGTTGGTCAGGATGAAGATTGCTTGCCTTTTGTTCCCTTTGCCTTGCCTCTCATCATGGACCTGATTTACTGGTGCTGCATCTGATTTTTTTTTTTTTGCTGATATTTGAACCAGTGTTTCTAGCCTTCCATTGGAGTGTAAGACCCAGCCATTCTCCTGGAAGCTTCCAGGTTTTCAACACTGGATTGGGCTGCTGAGCTACCCAGTTTGTGGACCAATTACCTGATTCTCAGCATCTCAAATATGATTCAGCTGTTGGCACTATTTTAATATATGTTGACCTAATAAATTCTCTCTCTCTCTCTCTCTCTCTCTCTCTCTCTCTCTCTCTCTCTCTCTCTCTCACACACACACACACACACACACACACACACACACACACACACACTTCCTTTGTATCTCCAAAGAACCTGAGTATACATACATTCTAGCTCTAGAAAAATAAAATGTACATTGATATTCTACATCCCAAAATATGCTTGTGAGAGAAAGACACCAAACTGGATGCATATAACTGTTCATCAGTAAACATGTTCAATAATATCCTCACTATTTTGAAGCACATACACAAAATATCCACAAATAATGTGAAATTCCCCTCTGTGTTCTGTGCATATGTTTTATTACCATTGGTTGATGAATGAAGTTGTTTTGGCCAATGACTTAGCAAAGCAAAGCCAGGTGGAAATTTAAACAGAGATCAAGAGAGTAGGGGAGTCAAAGACAAGCCCTGTAGCTGCTGAAGGATAAGAACCTAGAATTTTCCAGTAAGTCACAGCCTCATGGCAATACAGATTAATAGAAACGGTTAGGTTACGATCTAAGAGTTAATTACTAAGAAGCCTGAGCTAATAGTTTAAAGAGTGTAAATTGATATAGCTAATTAATATTAATTTTAATATCTATATTAATTTTAATATAGATATTCATTAATTAATATAGTTTCTGTGTGATTATTTAATCTAGGCAGCCTGGAAACAAAAGAGCAGTCACTTACTACACTCAAAACTACTCAAAGTCCCACTAAGATTAAAATCAATAAACAATTTGTTTTTTGTGCACAACAGACAACTAGCCAACAATGATAACAAATGATCTTTATTATAAATCATTACAGAAATATTTCCTAAATGTAATTTTAAATGCAGCAAGCTAGACAGAAAATAAGTATAGAGCACGTATAATCAATTTATACATAATACAAAAGCATAAAAAGGAGTATAATTTGTTTATGCAGTTAGGAATCATGAGCTTAGTTATTCTTGGCTAAGAATGACCGAGAGTGAACAGAAAGAGGACTGGGTTGTAATTTCTTGTAATTATTTTAGTAATATGGCGCTCTGCCTTCTGCACATGACATAGCCATTTTTTCTTGAACTAGAGAAGCTTTGATTGTCAAACCAACCCCTCATGACAATGGTTCACCTACATTTCCTGTGCAAGTGAGAATTCAGGGCTACATATGAGGCAGCCTGTCCCAACAGGTTCTGTATGTAAAGAACTGGGCCATATGATTTCTCAGCCTTTGGTTGAGAACAGGTCAACGACTGAGACATATCTTAGTTGGACCACTGCTTCAGTTTCTTATGATATTAAAGTCAAGGCGTTGCCTAAGGATGGAATCATGTCAAAACATGCCTGAACAGAGTCACTTCTAAGCTCACATCTGTGGCTTTGCCTGAATTCAATTTATCGAGAGTTGTAGGGTAAGAATCAAATAATATTCTGCCTGTTAATAAGAACCCTACTGTTTCTTGTCATGTGGTTTTTCTCAACATAGCCCTTCTGCTGAGACAAAAACATCAAGAGTGCGACTGTGAGAGCAAAAGGGAAGTCATTATGCTTTGTAATCTAATCGTGCAAGAAGCATCCCTTCATCTTTGCCACCGGCTATTGAATAGGAGATTAGAGATTACATAAGGCTATGAAAAGCACAATGCTGGGATCATTGTGGAGCATCTTAGGCACTTTGTCTACAGTCAAGGTAGATTTTGAAGCTTAGCCCAAATATGTTTTCCTTTAGATTTGTAACGAGGATTTTAAACAGGCCAGTATGCATTTCGTCCTTTGTGATGCAGAGTAGTGTAAGCCTCACTCCGTACCTTAATTTTCTCACTTTATTAGTTGCATAGTGATTTTTGCCTATTTCTAACAATGTTCTGAATAAGTGATAGTGTTATCATATAATAAATTATTCAATTCCAAAATAAATTAATCTAAATTTCTGACTATGCATCCCAGTACAAAGTTAAACAAAATGACTAAGAGCTGATGTTCTTTATTTCTGTTCCAAACACAGAAAATATTCAGGCCGTCACTATAAACTGTGAACATTTTTACAGGCTAAGAAAGAGTGCAGATACTCTTTACCTTAGTTTAGGTTACTATTGCTATGACAAAATAGTGTGGCCCAAAGAAAGTTGGGGAGGAAAGGGTTTATTTCATTCACAGGTGTATATAACAACAGTTCATCATCAAAATCAGTAACAGCAGAAACTCAGGCAAGGTAGGAACCTGGAGGCAGGAGCTGACACAGAAGCCATGAGGAGTAATACTTACTGAATTGTTTCCTATGGCTTGCTCAGTTTCCTTTCTCATGTATGCCAGGACCACCAGCCCAGAGATGGCCCCACCCATAAATGGCAGGGACCCTCTCCATCAACCACTAATTTAAAAAATGCCCCACAACCAGATCTTGTAGAGGCATTTTCTCAATTGAATTTTCCTCCTTTCAGATAACTTTAGTTTGTATCAAGTTTCCATAAAAATATCTAGCACACCCTGCATCAGGCTGAGAATCACCTTGTTTTCCATTTATTTTAATTTATTTTCATTTTGAGAATTTCATACATGGACATAGAACCTTCATCCAGCAATTGAAGAAAGCAGAGGCAGAGAGCCACAGCAGAGCACTGGGCTGAGCTCCCAAAGTCAAGCACGTATAATTTTTGAGAAGAGAAAGAATAGATATCTGTGTTAGAATGGGCTAAGATGGTGTGGTAGAGGATAGAGAGAAAAAGGGAGAAGGGGAAGGGATCAAGGGCAACTAGACAAGGGTGCTTGTCCTGGAGGGTCAAAGGACATCTCTAGATAGAGAGGAGACAGACGTGGTACATAGTCAAATGGCAGTTTGCAAAGGGAAAGGAGAAACCCAGATTAAGAATAAAATATTTTATTTTAATTGGGCATGTTGAAATGGTGATCCAAAGGGGCTTTTGATTGCTGGATTTTAATACATTGATAGCTGTATCTTGGTAGCAGGCCTTAGGGGAAGAAAGTGACTAAATAAGGAAATAGACCTTGGTGGCTAGCTTTAGGAATGGAATCTAACTTTTTAGCAAGACAGCAAGATTGGAGAGAAAGGGCAAGGCCTGCTGCAGCTGTGCTCACCACACTCAAGCTGGGCACAGTCCCTTGAAATGGAGCTTTAACTTCAAATGAGATGATTTTTATAAAATATATAGAGGAAGTAGGGAAGGAAGGAAAGAAGGAAGGAGGGAGGGAGGGAGGAAGGGAGGGAAGGAAGGAAGGAAGGAAGGGAGAAGAAAAGAAAGAAAAAAGGCGTAGGAATCTCTCCCATACAGAATAAAGGGAGGTCAAATGACAAGAGAATGAGACGTTAGTCTGCTGTATGACAGTCTTTTCCTGAGAGATGCAGAGAACATACACCTACTCACTTCAAAAAGGGAGCCATGACAAACCCAGGTAATATTCACTTCACATATATTCACTTTCTGAACCAATGAGTTACTTACAGGAATTTGGGTAAGGGGTTTTAGAAGCAGAAATGACCTAAAGACAGTTGTATCATCAGCCCATCCCAGCACAGATGACAGTCCACAAAAGCTAGAAATCTACAGCTTAGGGTATAGCCTACAGCCAGCCCAACAGATTGAAGTGTGTAGACCAGGAGGTCTGAGCATCTTCCAACAACTCAGCTGGTCTCTGCTTCTTATAGATGGCTGGGGTTGTCTGAGAGTCTTCTTTGTAGCTTGACTTCTCTGAGACAGATGTTCAGCAGTCTTTACTGACTTTATGCTCTTGGGGAGTGGGGGGTTTAGTGTTTTTCAAGGACTCTATGAAGGAATTTTGTGTTGTTTACTTCCTGCTTTAATGATATTCCCTGAAGAATAAACTGTTTTCATCTTGGCAGGAACTGCACATGACATGGCTATCTACAAAAGAAGGCATCTGCAGAATTCAGTCCTGACCCTGATCATAGACTTACAGTCTCCAGAATCAAGAAAAACTAAATTTTTTATGGCTACCTCAACCAGACTCTAGTATATGGTGGTAACTCTTGAACAATACAGCCAATCTTTAAATTATTATGTGCTTTTATTCTCATAGGAAGCATGTGGAATTTAATGCATATGATTAACAATGCCACAAAAAATGTACAAATAGACATTCTTTTATAATTAATAGGTAATTGGTGCTGATCTCTTTTCATAATTTGTGAACAATTTGCCTATGGAAAATTAATACAAATAACTACAGCACTTCTAAAGTTCTCTGTACACTGTTCTCAAAATGTGTGGGTACTATTTAATTATAGTGTTGGCCATTTGAAGTCAATGTGCTATAAAAGAAAACAAAAATCAACCTTTTGACTTTTTACATTGAATTGCTTCTATCCTATAGTTTCATTTAATTTATTTTCTAGCTTGATTAACCATAAACCAAAAGAGTGATGGTGTCTGGGAAAATGGACTCTCCGGCAGTGTGGCAAGTTTATTTTAAAATCGCAAAAGGAAAACAACAAACTTTTCACATATTAAAATAGAATTGAAATTTAATGAATCTGAAATAATGAACCAATTGCCCAAACTGTTGTTTTGTTGAATGTATTCCATGTTTGAAATATAAAAACATCAGTAATTGTGACAATAGAAAGTAAAGCGTAGATCTTCAATGCCGTTGTGTGTCCCAGAGAGATTTCAGGTCAAGAGTGTCTGAATAAAGTTGATTTCCCTGGGACACAAAGAGCATCATTACTTCATCACTTGCTTTTGGTAAAACTGTAGTCTGTTATAATCTTCACTGTGATATTAGAATTAGAAAATCATGTATTTCTTCTCCAAAAATTCTATGAATCAGTGGAATCAAGAACCCTCATGTCCTTGTAAGGCAGATAAACCAAAAACAGTTTTAAACTTTGTAACCATTAGATAATAAGATATATGTTATCTAAGTAACATTTACAGTATTGCTAGTATAACTTTTGATTGCTGAAATAGAACTTTTCTCTAAACACATTTTCAAGTTTTTTTTTTTCATGTTTCTGGAGTGGCACAATTATCCCATGGTATAGCTCCTTTTCCACAGTGGTAAATTCCTGTATGATTTCTTTCAAAATGTCATTAGTGATAGTGAGACTTCCCCATATTCCCACCTGTACTCTGGCCTCCTATCCTCCTCTCCATTCAATATTACTTGTATATGATTTCAGGGTTTGCTACTTGGTATTGGACAAATAATCTGGGGCTCTTCTGTAAGAAACAACACTTGCCCAACTCTCAGCATCCCTTACTTGCTTGTAGTTCTTTATATGGTATTGATAAGAATTCATGACTATAACTTTTCTGACATTTGTAGGAGACAAAAACCTCACAACAAGCTTCCAGTTCCTTTGGCTGTCACAATCTTCCCACCCATCTTCTTTTATGATTACTGAATCTTAGGTGAAGCAGTGTTGTGTTGCAGATATGTCAGTTGGGACTGGTTGATGTCAATTTGTACAATATTGGGATCAATTTCAGAAAGCTATTTCCTATTTCAATGAGTACAATGGTTTTCTTCACATTCTTCTCTTTAAGAATTGGGGCAAAAGGCTTATGTGGAGATCCTTTAACCACTTGGATTTGATTTAGTGCATAGTGAGAGATAAGATCCAGTTGCATGCTTCTATATATACAGCTATCTCTTTTGACCAGAAGCTATGAGATTGTAGATTATGTTGTCTTTTCTCGAATCTGTATTGCTGGCCTCCTTGTTCAAGTCTTATCATTACTGTCTTTGTACATGCATATATTATATATGTGCATTGCTTAGTTACAATTATGACTAATTTATTTTTAAAATGCATGTTTTATAGGACATTAGGCCAAAAGGGCTGTGTAAAGCACTATCCCCATGAGACATCACTAGCACAAAATGAAGATCTTTTGTAGGCTGCTTTTACTTCCTAAAATGGGTCATAAGTATTGAAATGCAATAGCAAATGTAAATATCGTATATGATGCAAAGATAGTTTAGGAACGTAGTTGTTATTCATAATTTCTTTTATGTCAAAAAGTCAGGCTACTTTTGCCTTTCAATTTTTTTCTGGATAGATTATCTTGAATTTAGAAAATCCAGTCCTTAATTAATAATGCTTCAAAATTAAAAAGCCACTGTCAACTGTACACTCAGAGTGTCTGACTGTGCCTCCTGGCATTTCAGTTCCTTGATATATGGCAACTGCACTTGAATATAGGTATTTAAAACCACTTCAGGGAAAAGAAAGCATACTTAAAACCTGGTTAAAAAAATAAGTCCCTTAAAACTTAATTTAAAACTTTAAAAAATATGTTCAAATTAGTGGATATAGAGGTAGTATAATAATACAAATGCTAATACAATCGACTCTCTGTAAATGGAAGTTAAGGGCCCACCTGGTCCCACAGCCATTCAGTCCTAAAGAAACACACAGAGGCTTATATTAATTATAAACTGTTTGGCCTATTATCTCAGGTTTATTATTAAATAGTTCTTAAAACTTAAAATAATCTGCAAATCTTATCTATGTTTAACCACATGGCTTGTTATCTTTTCTCAGTGAGGCATTCTTATCTTGCTCCCACTGTGTTTGGGTGGTGACTGCCTCTCTGCCTTTCCTCTTCCAGAACTTTCCTAGTGTGGTTACCCCATCTATATTTAATACCTGGCTACTGGCCAATCAGAATTTTATTAAACTAGTGACAAATCTTTACAGAGTGCAAGAGCATTATTCCACCAAATTTTCCCTCTTTATCTTTTCAAAGCAAGAACTCTGAATCTAATCTCCTTTGTTTAGCTTTTTTCCTGACCATTATCCATAACAACTTGTAGCCAACATTCTAAATAAAGACAAACATACATAATCAATTTTTTGGGAATGTGGGTATGGTTTTCTAGGTTACTTCCTGCTGATTGGGGGTGCTGGTAATCTTATAGGACCTAAAGAAAATTTAGGATTATGGTCAAGTCCTAACTGGAATATTCTGTGAGGCTAAATCATTCCAGCCAACAGTCTTGAAGGTGTTCTGGATGGAAAACTCAGAGGAAATTCCAACAGAGGCACTGTAAAATGTGGGATCATCTGGGCCATCCATTCCCACTGGAATTTTTTTTCAGAGGATCTTGCTTGATCAAACCATATTTTTCTTAACACAGAATGAATCCACAGCCTCTCATTTTTTGGGGTAACAAAAAGCAAAACCTGTTATTCAAAGTAGCATATTTTTGGCTTAAATTTTAAATCAAGTCATTTTCAAAATATATAAGTTGGACTAATCCAGCAGTGTTTATAATCAAGTACCTTTTAGATGTTGTTGCTCCTTGCTCAGTAGTCAAACAATTTAAAGACAACACAGCAACATAAAGTATCCAGACTCTCTTTGTATTTTTCATCTTTAAATGGCTATTTTTCCTTACTCTATATCTTCTTTTAAGGACTTTCTCTGATGTGGGATTTCCCTCTGTATGCTGTGAATGCCATTGGTTAATAAAAAAAACTGCTTGGACCTATGATATGCCAGAATAGTGCTAAGTGGGAAAACTAAACTGAATGCTGGGAGAAAGAGGGAAGAGTCAATGAGGCACCATGTAGCCAGAAGAGGAGATAGAAGCTGAAACCTTGCCAGTAGGCTATGACCTCACGGTGATGTACAAATTATAAGAGATGAGTTGATTTAAGATGTAAGAGTGAAATATGCATAAGCTAATAGGATAAGCAGTCTTCTAATTAATATAGTTTCCAAGTGATTATTTTGGGTGGCTGGGAAATGAATGATCAGCCTCTGACTACATTTCTCTATGCTTTTTTCATTTCTCTCCCAAGCCTATGTATATTTTTAAACACACTCTAAATCATTTAGAATTGCTGTGTGTATGTTTATGTGTGTTTTTAATCTGAATCTGTATTTTCTGTATCTCTCTCTCTCTCTCTTTTTTCTACCACATGACTCTTTAGTCTGCTAAGTGGTTAGGACTAAGTGGCAGCTTTGGAGGTTGACTCTACTCTTTCCGTGACTTGCTGAGAGTCTAGTTTCTATGGCAGAAGTATTGGCAAGAGCCACGTTTATTGCTACAACTCTGTGGAGTTTCTAGGTCCACGCCACCACTAAGCAGCATGATGCTGGCTGGCTGCTCATCAAGACCACATAAGTGTTTGGTGATAGAGTCTCTTAAAAGAGCCTTCATGGAGTTTTTCCTGCTAACACTGAGATAGAACCCTCTCTTAAAGGAGCTGTGCCTCTGATTGCTACCAGGAAACAGAGCTTACCAGAGTAATGAAGGTCACCAAGAAGCTGCATTTGTGTCTGTTCTTGTCTGTTCTCAGGCTTTATGTGGAAATGCTTGACAAACATTTGGACACCATTTGTAACATGATTAATAAAAACCCAGAGACAGATAGTTATTGGTGTTCAAAATGAAGATCAGAAAAGCAAAGCAACCAAGTCACCCGAGAAGTCTTACCTCTACCAAAACTGGGCAACATTAGACTGAATTTCCATTTGAAAAAATTGAAAAAATATTTTTTTTAGAAAATTGAAAGCATAATTTAAAAGTTGGAATCATAAAACATGAAAGTGTTCCCTAATGTCCTAAGAGTCTAAGAAAGATTAAATATTTTACATTGCTTATTTATTGTTGTTTTTATTTTATTCTTATTTTTATTTTAAAGCAAGGTGTTACTATGCATCTTTTGCTGAACTGAAATCACTATAGACCCAGATGGCTTAGCAATCACAGAAATCCACTTGTCTCTGCCTACATAGTGCAGAGATTAAGGGCAGGCACCGCTGCTATGCCTGGATTAAGTAAGATAATTTTGGACGTCATCCAGGTACTACTATTCATTGTCTGATTTCATTTCTGACATTTGGATTAGAACAAGTTTAGCTACGTTTTTTTTTTTGCTTTTTCAAGATGAAAATCTGTGTACCCAGAGCCCTGAGAAATCGAAGCGAAATCTGAGCAACTTTTTTCCATAAAAAAACACCATCCGTTAGGCATGTATTAATAAATTCCTACTCCTGCACAAATCCTGAAAACCAAGGGTAAAATCACACAAACAAACATTAATAAATGCTACTTGCATTGAATTTATGGTATATTAAGAATAATAGGCATTAATCAAACAATGTGGTGCTTCAAATAACTTAAGTGATCTGAAAAAGATGAATGCTTTAAAAACCATTGCTGCAATTGAAAATGGCCTTAACCCATTAGAAAAGGCTACTTATGATTAAATAATTAAAAATAGTTCATGCTTATATATGATAACATAACCATAATATTCTGGTCTCAAAGCAGTGAATCTGTTATTTTAAGCTCAGAATTTCTTCAGGAATTAATCTGTGTAGTGCATAACAAATATTTTCTCAAATGAAATCCCATCAGTTTGTTTTGCCAGCCCTCTCATATGACCACTTTATGCAATTTTGTTTTAGAACTTTCATTATTGCTATTTTGTTGTTTTATATCTTATCTTTCCTTAGAACTGTCACTGAATACATAAATGGAGGTTTCTCTGCCCAGCCCTGTCCTGCAGCTACTTCTAAATAATCACTCATAGACTTAATATTAAATACGAAATGCTTGACTGAATAGCTCAGGCTTTAACTAGCTCTTAGCTCTACATGAACCCGATTCTATTGACCTGTGTTTCCAACATTCTCATACCTATGTCTAATTCATCTTCCTTGTCTCTCCTGACTCCTCTTTTTCATCATCTGAGTTCTCAGTATGATTTTTCTGCCTAAACTTATCCTTCCTGACTTTGGTCAAACAGCTTTTATTATTAACCAATGAGAGAAATACATACTCAGAGCATACAGAAAAGTCATCCCATGGCATACCGGTGATAGAAAACACTCAAAAAATTTATCTAATGAACTAAAAAGGAACCTTGAATTTTCTGACTTTTAAAATTTAACTCAAATATTTTATATTTTTCATGAGGTACTAAGTGCTTGAGATTAATCAAAAAGACAATTATTAGAAATAAAATAATATGGCATATTGTTTATGAGGATTTAAGTTTGAATTGCTAACTCTGTACATGGCTGCATGAGCATTGGGAATTCACTGGCTAACCAGCATAAGTGTTTTAGAATGATGCAGGAAAATGCCATATGACATATCCTGCCCTGTGCTCTGCATATGAATGCAGAACACGCTCACTCACAAAGCAAACACAACAAAATAAATCAGAACAGAAAAACAAGAGATGGGCTTGAGAAAGCAAGAAGAATGTGGGAATCATTTCAAGAATGTAAATACACATCTTAGAAAACACATAATCTGATTGTTTTTTATTTTGTCTATTTACCAAAGTGAATGCATTTAAAATATAACATGAGGGGAATCTGATTGTTCAGTCTCAAGCTAACTATTGGTAACTTTTCTGTCTAGTTGTTCTGATGGATGAAACCAAGAGATGGCTGCTCCTGTTTCAACTGTGACACAAACAAACAAATTTCAAAAGTGTATACAAAACAACTTTCACTAGATATGCAACCAAGGCATCTTTAAAATTTTTCAAAATATTTCAACATTCTTTGGTTCATTTAGTGTTTGAAAATGTCGAAAATGGAAAGGCAAGAAGTGTTATAACATCCATAATAAAAATAAAGAACCAAAGTCCACGGTCTTTAAGGAGCTGACAGTGTAATATGGAAGAAATTCCTCTTTTCTTAGGGCTCAGAAAGTTATTCCTTTAACAGATAGTCCTGGCAAGTACGTTTGTGGTCTTATAACCAATACAGTTTCTCAGAAGAGAAAGGGATGGTGAGATGAGTTGATGTTCAGAACTTATTTCCAAACACAAGAAATCATCAATTGGCAAGAAATTTGAAGTAACAGAGAACCTGGAAGAAATTCAATTTGAACATATAGAATTTGTTAATGTCAAAGGCATATACTGAGACTCAGTCAAACACATACCTTTCATGGGGAGCTATTTCCTTTTACAATATAAACGACATGTAGAGAAAGGTACTTTCTAAAGTCATATTTATATGATAAGTCAGGATCCATTAACAAAAAAATAAGAAATCATAGTAGATTACTTTCAGAAATAACATTCTAAAGATGCAATAAGTGATAATCCTAGGCTATAAAAAGAGAGTATTTAAAGGGTACACTATTGATACCATATGAAAGTACAATATGAAAGATGGAATAAAGAAAGTTTAATCTAAGTTAACATAAGAAACCCACATTGTATTAGTCAGCATTATCTAGGGCGATAGAACTGAGACAATTATATATATAATAAACAAGTCTTAGTCTTACATACATGATGTGGTCTTGTATGTTAAGTCCGACAGTGGGTGTCGTATGCTTGCAGAGTGGAGAAGCCAGTAGCTGCTCAGCCTACCTGGTTGGGCAGTCAAGGAACCCCAAGAGTCACACTTCTTACATCCATGCTGGAAGTCCTGTCCGCTGATTCTAATATCAAAGAAGACTGCAGCAGCCTTAGGTAGAGGAGCCTGCCTGTGAGAGTGAACGCAAGCAGGAAAAAGCAGCCATTTAATTGTTTCCTTGTGCACATATCTGAGCTGACCAGAGGTGCTGACCACGATAAGGGTGGATATTCCCACATCAAGCCATCTGATTACAGAATTCCTCGTGAATTTGTATTATTATAATATTTCTTTATTCTAATTTTTGAAATTATCAAATAACTACATTATTCCTTCCTTCCCTTTCTTCCGTCCAAACTCTTCCCCTCAATCGCTTGCATCCAAACCCTCTCTGTTCCATTTCAAACTCATGGCCTCTTGCTGTTGCTGTTTGTGTGTGTGTGTGTGTGTGTGTGTGTGTGTGTGTGATGTATCTCTAACTACATAAATACAATATGTTCAATCCCTATAGTTATTCTGAAATATCTTATTTCCCTCTTCTCAATATTTCATGGTTGACCGTATTTCTTTGTCTAGCTTTGAGACCCAATAATGTTTCTTCCTTCTAGATATTTTAACAATAAGATTTTTAGGAAGTTATCTTTGATGAAACAACATTAAATGTCACAAAAATGCCCTCTCATATGTTTGCAATAAAATAAAGTTTGGAACAAACTTTGATTTTTAAGTAATATTTATATTAACACATAGTCAGAGGATTAAATCTTTGTTATTTGAGATGTGAATAAACACCTTGACTTTTAATAGCTTGACTCAGCATTAATAAAAACTGATATGAAGATTCTATGTGAGAAAACTTTTCAAAGAGATAGTTTTAGAGACTTGGTCTCCCTATGAAATGCAAATCTCTTGACATAGGTGACATATGTTAAAGAATCCCAATTTCTGTAGATAGCTGTCGTCTCTCTTATAGATAATATGATAAGCAGAGGATGGAGAGATGGAATGAAATAACATCACCGCTTTCACAATAAATGAAGTGAATTTTTCTAAATTGTGAGATGTGATGCAAATTAAGGGGAGATAAGGTAATCCATGAAGGTATTCTCTATTAAAATTATAACCTTGCCATTTGGAATAATTGTATGAAGATATAATGGAAATTAAATTTCCATTTAAGCCTCATAATGATACTTGGAGTACCAACGTGATAAGAAGCACAAAAATATCATAAAGAAATCTACCATTTCCTATGCTGAACTTAAAAACATAACTACACATGTTTAATGTATACATTTTTATGAAGTAAAATATATATCACACCTTTAAAACTATCATCAAAGATAAAAATAATATAAATCACTATCCACACAAGCTTTTGTGTGTGTGTGTGTCCTCGTGTTAAAGAGCAAGAACACGTTGTTTAAAAATCTACTGTTTATAAATGAACAACTCAATACTGAAAGTTATGAATTACATGGTGCAATACATCTCTTGAAAGAATTTGTCTTATGAATGAAATATATACCAATTAAATAAATTCTTGTTCTAGTTTTAATCATGGTAACCACCATTCCATTTTCTGTACCTATAAATTTCTCAGTTTTAGGTAGTCGATAAAATGGAGACGATGTATTATATGTCATGTGTCTGACTTATTTACATTGATAAATCCCTTGAGCACCATGAATTTTGTTACAAGTACTAATCTTTTCTTCTATTTAAAGACTGATTGATCCTTATGCAAGAGTTCACGGGCATTTGAATTGCTTTCAGAGCTTGGCTATAGAGAATAATGGTGCAATGAACATCGCAATTTACATTGGTTCAGAGTTATTCCCTTGAGGTCTATATTTTAATTATTTTAATCAGAAGTGAAATAGCTATGTTCTAAAACAGTTTCACTACTAATCTATAAGCAACCTCCAAACTATTTTTTCAATGGAGCTGCAGAAAGTTATTTCATTATTAGTAATAGCATTTTTTAATTTCCTTATGCAGTAATTTCTAATAATCACAAGCCAACAGATATTTTAGAAGTTTTCAAGGCCAACACTCCAAGGTTGAATTCTTCTGTCCACTTGACAGATATAACAATTAACACATTTATCACATATCTTGATTTCAAACATATGACTAATTGACAGCATCAGTGCTTGCTAACGTCACAAAGAGTAGCAGAGAAATGAAGCAGAAAAGCACAGGTATGCCAGAAATATTCCCATTTAACACAGTCAATAGACAATTTCATAAGTTCTCTAAAAATACACAGTGGGATAGGATTTATTTTCAGCAAATAATAATAATATATGGTAATTTGGATCTAAATAGAGCAGAATAAAATTAGATCTTAGAGTGACAACAAGCAAAATCAATGCAAGGAGGATTAAAGATTTTGACATGTGGTCATGTAGTCATTATTAAACAGTTGAAAACAAGAGTAGAAAGAGAGAGAGAGAGAGAGAGAGAGAGAGAGAGAGAGAGAGAGAGAGAGAGAGAGAGAGAGAGAGAGAGAACTGATGGGGATATATCTTGGTCATTGAGCAGCAAACAAGCATTCAACCAATGAACAGTATCTCCACCCAGTTGGGAGCAATGAGCCCCCAGATCCTGAATTTCTTGTAAACAACTTGTTTTCCCCTGATCTGAGTGCCTACAGCTGCTCTGAGCACGAGACCTTCAGGAGTTCCTGATGGCAGGAGAGTGGTTTCTGGTGGGTTTGGCTGGGACGTGGCTATCTCTATATAATCTGCCCCTGAACACAATAAAGGGAGCATTCTTGTGGCTTTTGTATCAGTGTTTAAAGGTCTGCATGTTGGTCTGTCTCTGTGTCTGTGTTCCCAACCTCCAGCCCCTTGCCCGAACCTCGCGAACCTGGGTCTAGCGCATAGAGCGCAGACCGGGGCCGCGGCCACCCGAAGACAGGTATCTATCTCCAGAAATGTTTATTGCAAGCCAATTTCATCTTTTAAAATCAATAGTTCTGGAGGATGTAATAAAAAGTGAGGCAGGCAATCCGTTCCTTATCAGCAACATGGATTTTTTTTTTTTTTTGGAACTGAGGAAATTGTTGCACAAGGGAATCAGGTCTAGAAATGCAATGATACATTTTTTGGTTTGTATCTTCAAATTCAGAGTTTTGAAGCACATTTTGTCTTCTGTCTCCTAGGAGATACACAGTTAGTCTCACCAACATGACTGACTAAACATGAGTGGGACAGTGGTAATCAAAACAAACCAAAAGGAACAGGAAAGACCATGGATCCTCAACTTTACACAAAACTACATGCAACCAAAGGAAGATGAAATTGGGACAATTAGTCTTCCTTAAAAATACCACTGGTCTGCTGGTCTGACCATAAAACTTTACATACAAGTAATAGTATACAGATGGATCAGATTATATTTGGGAATATATATATATATATATATGTGTGTGTGTGTGTGTGTGTGTGTGTGTGTATTAAAAGGGAGAAAATCAATTTGAATGAAAGTGAAAATGGTTATTCGAGAGTGCTTGGAGCAAGAGAAAAACTAGGGAGACGCTGAGCATTAAGCTGTTTGCCTGCTGCATATGGTAATGGTGTCCATGCATTGTTCCAAGTTGACAGTCTGAAGGTTAAAAGTCAACATCATCAGTTCCACATCTGTTATCCAGTCCCAGCATAGACAACTAAATCCCAAATTATTTTAAAATTTAACTATAACTGTATACATACTATATTAAATATATATATGTACTATATTAAGAATAACTATATGTGTGTGTGTGAGTGTGTGTGTGTGTGCAATTTTACTTACTCTGTCAAATTTTGGAATACTGGGTAAGCAACTTTAATGGTTGTCACATTTTAATTAATCTGTGCAATACAAAATATAAAAGACCTGCAAAACCCGGGGTTTGCTATATTCCCTATAGTAGGAGTGATGTCTTGGGGCAATTACCAAGAACTCAGTTTCTATTTATGTAATGGGCTAAGAAATGAATTTGCAATATGCATGATAAGATAAAAATAAAAATTAAAACACACATTTTTAATGTAACACTTGCTATGAAAGATTGTATATTTCATTAGTGTGGTATTATATTTTGAATCAGCACATCCACTCATTACAATAGAATCACAATTCCTGAACAGGGTCCTGGGCATTCAGGACCTTACTTATGTTGACAGTAGAATTATTCATTATAAGCAGAAAAGGATGTAAAACAAAGAGATAAACAAGATTGATCTCTCTTTCTCTTACACACACGCACACACACACACACGAAAATAAGTGTATATATGTACATACAGGCATTAGTATTACTATTAAAAGTGAAGAAAAACACTTTTCCTGTTACATAAATAAAACATGACCTTGCACTAAGTAAAACAGACCAATCATAGAAAAGACTAGTGTGACATAGTATAATTATATGAAGTACCTGTGAAGTGGAATTCAAACAGTCAAGGCAGGATCAAAGGTCCCAGGAGTGAAGGGAAAAAGCCAAAGTAGAAAAGTAAACCAATGAGTATAGGCTTGTAATTTTCTAGATGAATAATGTCTGGATATCTCCTTATGAACAACGTGAATGGACTTACACACTGTGATTGAGATTTTTAAATGCATTCTGTTTTTTATTTATAATAAAACCGCATAAACATAGTTACATAGAATACATTGAAGGATCCACAAATTACAGAATGTGAGGTCTAGTATTTCAGGTACATTACTTACTTCAATATATTTTATTCTTACGCATGGCAGCAGTGGCAAAGAACGGGTAGAAGACCTTGCAAAGAATCATAAATACATATTGGGAATAAATTGAGTGCAAAAATCAAAGTTCTTTATTTGTTCCTCATCTCTTTGTTCCTCATTAACATGGTGCTGCCTTCTCATTAGTATCTCTTCTCCTCTTCAAAACAAGCAAACACTATGCGGCTGCTCTTCTCAGTCGTATTTTCCTGTGTGTTAAATAATGCTAATTTAATTTTTAGGTTTTTGTTATGCAGAAAGGCTTGAAAATTTATTGTCTTATTTGTCTTTTTTTCAGTATCCAAAACAAAAAAAAAAAGCAGTTATTTTTTGTTGTAGCCCCATTGCACAGTAACTCTGTGGTTTTTGGTTGTATTTGTTATGAGTTAATTATTTCTATTTCTTTGCTATAATTCATAAAGAAACAAGTTTGATTGTGTCAGCTGTTTATGTACCAAGCTCACATTTCTCATGCTTATTGAACTGCAACAAGAATAATTTAATAATAACCATGTAAATTGTGCTACCGAGAAAAAGAAAGATAAATATTCCCTTATGAAAGAATATATCCCCCAAAATCAGAAAATAATTGCTGAATCCTGTTAGGTCCTATTTATATATATATAGTCAGTAATAGCTCTTATTAATGAGTACAAATCATTAACTTTGGGATAACTGGTAAGTTGAGTAAAGGAAATTCTAAGGCTATAGTGCTATGTTTTATATATATTTATATGTTTGTCCATATAGAATTATATAATTTATATGTGAATGTATTGTACACCATGTATGTATTTTATATATGTATATATAATTTCAATTTAAGATTATATTAATTCATTAAGGATTTCATACAATATAGTTTGATTCTATTCATCCCTTATTTTCTTTTCTTTTTCAATCCATCCCCATCTGCTTACATACCTCCCCATTCATTTTCCCTCTCCCCCACAAAAAATAATCTATTTAATCCAATTTGTAGTACACATATATCCTGGGTGTGGTGTCATCCCCTCAAGTATGGTCAATATGCTTCATTGATTAACTGATTCTCCTTCTCAGAGCAGCCATCAGTAGCCAATAAATTGTTAGCTAAGGGTAGAACCTCTGGAGCCCACTCCAATCTCTGCTGGAGTTTTTAACTGACTTGATTTTGTGCAGATTGGCTGTAGTTAACCCCAGCTGTTGGGAGTTCATGTATGTAGTCACCATGGCATATTCAGGGTGGGGAAAAGCATTTCATAGCCCTCCTGCCTAACTTATAGCTCTCACGCTCCTTTCACACCTTCTTCCATGGTGCTTTCCGTGCCCTGATCAGGGTATTGGGGATGGCAAACATATTTCCTCTCTTTCTCAGCACACACAATGGCTTGTTTTCCACATACTGAACACTATTGCATCTCTGCTTGCATCACTACCCACAGCAGTAAGAAACTTCACTGACCAACACTTGGAACAATAAGAAGTGATGTCATTCTCTATTTTCTACAGTTTTCTTGGTATATTTGCAATTCTTCATATACTTTTATATTTAGATTGATATTTCATATTTTTATTCTCATGAAATATGTCTGTATATGTCTTATAATTTCCCCCAGTTTAGTTTCGTCTAAATTTCATGTAGCCACCTGTTTTTTAAGTAACAGTATCTTTGTGTATGTATTCTATATTTTTATATCATTGTTTTACTTAATGTTTTATGAGTTATTAACAGTAGGGATGTGTCCTATAACTGAGGGCCTTAATACCGTTTTTTGAACACTTGGGTTTGTGTGTCATTGGTGGTAGACATGTGTCTTCTAACTCAGAGATTGATTCTTTACTGTCCAAGTGTTCACACTAGGACTTCTCTCCCCTGTTGACGGTTTTATGTATTTTTTGCTTTGATTTTTTCTGTTGTTTCTTTAGTTGTTTTGCTGCTTACTTTGAACTGATTTGCCTCCAATTCATGTTTCTTTTATGTTTAATATTTCTTACTACAGTAATTTTGATACACATAATTAGTAGCACAATATTTCCTGACAATATTCCACTAGTAAAATGATACTTTTATGTTTGTTAAAACAATTTTTAGCACAAAAAAGTTTAGAAGACATAGCTTGAAACCGACTTGGAAATTGCTAAAAATTATGTGGTAAAACTGACAATTGCTATAATCAATCTTTTCAATTTTTTGAGGGAATGTTTTCTATACAAACCCAATCATGTCTACAATATAAGATTATAATATGTATGGCCATATCTTGTTGTTTAAAATAGCAACAACTATGTTGTATCTAAATATGCAAATATCCATCATTAGGAGACTAGAGAAATGAACTGTGATCTTCTTGAACTGTTGAATGCCTTTGATGGATAAAAACAATTTCAAAGATAAGCTACATATTTGAGCGGAATTTCCTCATTAATCAATAAATACACAAAGAAAAAGCAAAGTCTTATTACAATGTCATAATTTCTATTGCAGTGATAAAATATCCTGACACAAATCAAATTAGTAAAGAGTTTAACTACATTTCTACAGTTTATTTTCTACAGCTTTTATCCAGGATATAGCCAATTATTTTGGTGAAATCCAAGTGGCATAAACTTAAAGCATATCCAAAAGTAGAAAGAAATGAATGCACTCAGATCTCTTTCTATATACTCTTAGACACTCCAGGACCCAAACTCTGGAAATGGTACCTATGCACTGTGGGCTGGGTATTCATTCCCTGATTAACCCAAGGAAGAGAAAAGTTTCTCACAAGCATGCCCACAACCCACCAACAAGCTAGCCAAGGTCCCATGCAGACTCTCCAATCAGGTGATTCTATGTTGCAGCGAGTTGACCATTAAACCTGTCCATCACACACACACATACATGTGTTCCAGTTAAAAATAGGATATAGTTGAAAGCACAGAAATTACTGGAATAAATAGAAGCAAAATTAAATATTGCAGTGATTACTTCAGCAGAAGAGGGAGGAAAGGGATGACCCTAGGGACAAACATAAGGCAAAATGATTGGCAGGTGTTGTTTTTGTGCTCGCTGCCCTTTGCTGTATCCATTCCCCTTTTCTCACTTGCATGTGCTTGCATTTCTCTTGCATGGTTGCTGACTAGGGATAGCTCTACCTGGGTGTTTATTGCATGATGGTAAGAGAACTGTAACTTGAACTTTAGTCTTTCTATACACTAGCACTATTTACAGTCATATTCATGGAGATGTTGGGCAACATCAGTCCAGTACATGATCACAATCAGATCTACTCTGCAGTTTTCTGCTTTGCCTATCAATGGTTTGAAGCAGAATAGCAAGTTGATCAATTCAAGGACATAAGCACAAATACAAGCATAAATAAAAATGTCATGCTCTATAAAAATATATATAAGGAAGTACAAATATATTATAAAAATAAAATATAGAGTGGTCACTTTCCAAGTTGGTCCTCGGGACTGCACACAGTAAGTCTCTTGTATGTCCTTTGGGAAGAGAATTACATTAAGTGCCATTTTCTATTAGATGTTTCCCTGATATTAGGAGCATGGGCAACCAGTGCAGATTTCTGTTCTTACTCTAGTAATAATGCACTTTGTTTCATTTGACATTGTTGATGCCACTTTTCCTAGAATCGGATTCCTCTATCTTTACTGATTAACATTTTCCCACTTTTAGAACATGTCTCATTCATGCAAGGCAGCATTAGCAACAACCCAGTAACAGAAATCCTGGAGTTATAACTTTCTGAATACCTGTGACAGAAATAAATATGGTAAGCTTATAGAGAGATTTGAAACCTCCTTTCAAAAACATGTTTCTTTGCGAAATAAAAGTAAGTGACGGTAGTGCCAAATAAAATACTAAAGTGGCATTTGGAGCAGTTCTGCTAGAGAACCTCCCCTCTCCTACAGATGGTTACAGCGCAGTTTTCGGCAGACAGTTTGTCATTTAAAATTGAAGGTAACAGGTCACAAAGTCAATTACACCCACTGCCATTTTTAAAGGTACCATTTCTCATGGCAAGTGATTTATAAAATGCAAAGAGCTTGGAAACAGTGAATAGTTGGAGCGTTTTGACTACAGCGAGATTTTCTGTGGGCCCTTTCTAGATCATATTTAAAGCAGCCCTCCCCAAGATGCATGGCCAGAACGGGATCATTTCCTCTTCTTCCTTTCTTGAAAATATTCTTTTGGATACAATGCCAAGTTTTGAGCTCTTGCTCAATTTTCAACTTAATTATATTGGCATGTAATAAGATACTGAAATTAACAAATTACATGTATCCTTTTTCATAGACAGTTTTCAAAAAATGAATACAGAGGTAATGATAAACACTGATGTATTTTATTTGTGAATACATATTTTTGAAGCCAGTCTTTGTTTATTTTCATAAGAAGAGAAAGCAGGAAAAGGGAGGAGGGCCAATGGTTTTCCTGTCTAAGGATCATATTTCTGCTCTAAGTCATTTGAAAAAACAAGAACTGTAGAATATACTCAGAATATCCTTTCAGGGTTTCTTAAATATAGAAATGTGAAATGAAAGAACATTTTCTTTTTAAATGGTATGTAAATTATAAGATTTAGCACAAGGAGCTGTTTTCATCTATTCTAAAATTTCAAGATTATTTTAATAAAAATTATAAATTTATATGATGTATATCTACTTGAAGCTAATTTTATCCCCAAATCCAATGAATATCTCATCACACAGTAATTTACAAATTACAAATTACACAAGTAATTTACAAATATAAAAACAAAGCTATATTTTGTGTTAATCTAGATAAGAGAAATATCAACATTAAAAACAAGATTCATAACTGTACTCCTTGTTAATGGCATTAATATGACATCTCTTTCATAAAGAAATATCCATGAAGCATGTAGAAGGCTCAATGAGGAAAGTGCATGCTGGGTAAGAATGACTACTATGTTTCTAATCCCCAGAACCTACTTCAGGCTGAGTGCAGTAGCTTAAGCTCTGCACTCCCACAGGTAACCACTGAAGATCAAGGCATGGACAGCAATGATAAATAAGACCCTGTCTCAAGCAAAGTGGAAGGACATGACTTAAAAGCAAGTAGAGCACTCCATTTCATATTCACTTGTGCACACCATGACACTCAGATATCCCCCCACGGACAAACATACACACACATCCTCATGAGCACACACATGAACATACATGCAATGCAAACATGCCCTATGATAAATACAATATGATATGCATGTCATAAAGACAAAACACTAATAAAACTTAAGGCAAAACCAATAAATTGTCCTGAATTTCTGTTAAAATTTCAGCATGGCCTAAGATGTAAGTCATGTCAGTAAGACGCATCTTTCAACATTTAGCTTTCTAATAAACATTCCCATCCAAGTACTCCACAAGTAGAAGACACATGATCATATTTCAGCCCAGCACTGGTTTTATATATAACACTATACTCTTCATCCCTATCTCATCCAAATATTTAGATTCATTCCTAAATTTTTATCTCAGAGTGCCTTTCTCAGTTCAAGGTTTAGGGTCCACATTCTTCCAGCACTGGGTATGACTATTAGTAAAAAGATCCATCATGAGTGTTACCCATCCCAAGGAGAGGATGTGGGCCAACATAGCTAATGCCAGTTTCTGACTCTGGCTAGTCCAGCACTGAGCAAACATCCATGAGGATAGAAGATTATCGTACTCACAGTAGAACTGACAGTCCTAAAGTTGGAGCATGTACATGCGAATAAGTGTAGACTGGAAACAACCGAGGACTGAGCAGTGCTGATGCATGCCTTTAATCCCAGGACTGGGAAGCAGAGATAGGTGGATCTCCATGAGTTTGAAGCTTGAACTACAGAGTGAATTCCAGGACATCCAGGGCTACACAGAGAAGCCCTGTGTGGGAACCACCCCACAAACAAACAAACAAACAAAACATGACAACAAAACTCTGAGGACTCTAGAAAAAGAGACATGGAGTTTCAAAACTGAAGCTATGCTACGCTAAAACAGGCTATAAAATTGTGCGTGAGTGTGTTTGCTTCAGAAAACCATGAAGTGAAATATAAATTGATGTTTAATCGGTCATGAAGGGTACATCTGAGATATCTTCAAATCTCGACCACTTCTCTATTGGCACAGCATTCCCAATCTGCCTGTGTTTTTCCTTCCTTTCTTCTGGCTTGCAGCTTAGCCTGGCACATACCTACAGTCTAACGGAAAGCTCCGCACGTGGGTCATTCCCGTCAGTGAAGGCTTTCCCTTCTGGCTTGCTTTTCCACTCATGCTGAGTTCACTTAGAGAAATTAAATTGCACTCTCGCTTTTGGAATTCCAAGGGCCATGACTTGCAAAAGTAGTGGAGTCTGCTTATGAAGTCCTCATATGCTCTTGCACATCTGCCTCCATGCCCAAATGTTTCTGGAGAAGTCCTCCCTAGTCCCCAGCTAGTCAGGCACTCTCCTCGGCTCTTGCACATCTGCCTCCATGCCCAAATGTTTCTGGAGAAGTCCTCCCTAGTCCCCAGCTAGTCAGGCACTCTCCTCGGCTTTCTAGCTTACACATCATATATCCTCTGCCACAGAAACTCTTTCTATGCCTGGACTGTGGTTGCAAACAAAGGGTGTTTTTATCCAACCCTTTGCGTCATCTGGCAGCTAATGGACATTTTAATATAAACTGAATGCATTAATCAACTACATAAGGACCTAAATTTCTAAAAAAATATCTCGTACAAGATTCTAATGAATCATGAAATTAAAATGGAATGCTTATTTGGATAAAGAGGATTTCTGAAAGATTAAGATATGGGGCATATTTGACCTTACAGTATTTAATAAGAATCAGTGTGTGACAACAGACAGAATCCCTCAATTCGAAAGAAGAAGAAGAAATGAATTTCAGGCTGACAGTACCCACGTCACTACATATCTGACCTTGGGCAGTCTTATAATCTTCTCTAAGTATTAATTTCTTAAATGGCAACGTGGAAAAAGTTCTCTGCCACACTTACAATAAGATAACTGTGACAGAAAGAGATACAGTGAAGCCAGCCAGCAGTCTGAAGAGATTTATACAAATGTAGGATGTTAATAAATTATGGATGTGGAAATTTAATACACAGTTGAAGTCTTCACACAGAGAAAGGGCCTGGCGACTCAGATTTCTGGTGAGAAAAGCTGTGGAATGTATGAGTTCAATGCACGTGGACCGGAAAGAATGGTCAGGTTTCAATCAGAGGGTGAGAAATTTATCCTAAACATCATTTTGGAGATGCAAAATGAGTGATTTACCATTTGGCAAAGTCTTATTTCACATAAATACTGGATATATAAGCCAGCTGAAATATTTTGAAGACTTTGTCCTGGGTTTACTATTCCTTTGGTGGAGTATTTTCATAATCTACTTAACTATTATGTTCATTTGCTAAAATCAGTTAATATCTTGACAGAGACATACTTAAACTCCAGTGTATCTTATGCTTTCTCTGAGTGCCAATTTAGAGTTAAATCAGTGTTACAATACTTGTTGAAATCTCATTTTTATTTCATAGTAAATAGTTTTGTTCATGTATACGATGTATTTTTATCACATTAAATCCATCTCCCACAAACTCCTCTTGGTCTCCCACCACTATGTGCCCCAATCAACCTCATGTTGTCTTCGTTTATGTTGTTATTATAATCCATAGAGTTCACTTAAATTGTCCACATATTTATGGGTACACAGCCCTCTAAAGGAGTATGAGCTACTTAATAGTGAGTGACCATCCACCTGGTGAAAATTGACTCCCCCCCCCCATCAGGCTTCATCAGCTGTCAATATCTCCTCAGCTAGGGATGGAAGCCCACGAGGTCGTCTCCCACCCATCCTGTGATACCTACTGGTTTGAATCTGTGCAGTCTAGATCAAGTATTAATAGCTGCTGTGCCTTCGATATATCCATGGCTGTCATATGTGGAACACACTGTTTCAAAGTGGTCCTCCCCGTAACTCTGTCTCTTATAGTATTTTCTCATCTCCCACACATGGTTCCCTGAGCCTTGACAGTAGAGGTTGTGATAAATAACCCATCTAGGGACAAGGACCTAAAGTCATTGCTTTTTGCAGTTTAAACCGTTGTGAGTCTCTATATTAACCACAGTCCAGCATAAAATAAAGTTCTTGGATAAAGCCTTAGAGGTGAAATAGTATGAGAATAAAACAAAACACTTAGAAGACAGCTAAATAAACTCCAACACTGTTGAAAAACTTGCTTACTTTGTGAAATATAAGATTGTTTTAATAGATAAAAGTCTCTCCTTGGAGTACCCAAACTGCAAACATTTTTTTTCTGTTTGACATTGCTATTCATGTAAACATTTAGTAAGCACATTCACTGTAAAAGCTTAATACATCTAAGGACTATATGATGAAAAAAGAAAATATATGAATATGGTATATTATGTTTACATATGGTCAATAAATTGATAACAAAACTAAGTTAGCAGGCATCAATTTTTACTCATTATTTACCGCTTCCCCAAGCCTGATGTTTCACAAAAAGATCATTTGATACTGAATTTAGAGAACATAGTCTCTTAAAACTACAGAGTGTTTTTAATGGTATTATATGCATCATTTTTGGTTTTATAAATATGACTTGATTATCTAAACTGTTTTAGGCACTTTGGGTTTCCATTTTGAAATGAAACAAAAGAAAAAGCCACCTTTATCATTGGTAAATTAGGAGAATAAAACTAACTTAAATATAGTAACATGCCCTCATTTTAAACTCCAAATCCCAATATACATTTAACAAATTATGTTAAACTTAGGATCAATGCTTGTCTGATATGTCTCTGATACTTAAACATATATGGAGCATTAGAAGACCATGGGCTTGGATTTGTGTTGAATTCATTTTAATTACAATTATTTTTTTTAAAAAAAAAAGCCTTTGTTTTTCCACACCTGAAACATCTAAAAGTGTTTAAAAATAAACCCCGAAGGAAAAAATTGATCAAGTAATAGAAACAAACAAATTTGCAAATGTGATTGTGACAGTCTTAGCAATAAAACTTGATGTGTCCTTGTGAATTTTAAAAGCTTTTTAAGGTTCATTTCTTAATAATGATTTTCAGGTGTTTGTGATTTATTTGGTTCCTTAAAAGATCCTAAGACCATGATAGTAATCATTGGAGAAGTGAGTGAAATCGCCTTTGTTATTTTCTTAACTGCTCTTCCGGGTTGTGCACTATCAGCTTTTATTGCTATCTCCCCATTCATCACCCACTGATAGGCTTTGCTCAGATGATCGTTAATTAGAATGAACTGTGTGCCAAAACATATCCCGGGTGCTAGAAAACAAGAGAAGGTGGAGGGGAGAGGACAAAACAACAGCAAAACTCTACACCTAATTTGTTGAGGTTTGCAGTGGAACAAGGTCACACCCTTTGAAGAATCATATAATCAATACTCAGCTGCAGCAAAGACAAACATATGGGGGTAGCCATTAAAGGCAATCATATTTATAATTTATCTGGTCGGGAAGATTATGGGAAGGATTCTTAAGGATGAAAAATTACAGTTTTCAAAGGAAGTGGAAAAGAGATATGTATTAGTTACATAGAAAACAGGGGTAGGTGGGAAGGTGGGAGATTCCTTTTCAAGAGACTGAAGTTTCTTGCTTCCGGAGCCAGGAGCATGATGCTGCATTTGATACAACTAACATAAGTCCTGTCACTTCAGGAGAGCAAATAGGAGGAACAGTGCAGAGCAAAGTGCTTGTTCTGATACATTTCTTCATATAAATGGCAGATGGCCAGGTTTGGCTGCTCGACCACTTGTCACCAGCGGTGTGAAATTATTTCATGACCTCACAGTATTCTGAATATATTAGGTTGCAGTTTCACTTCTGGGTAATAGTAGATTCTGTAAACCATCATAATTTTAGAAATGAGATTAAAATAAAGACTCGTCTACTAACAGTCTCTAACCAAAATGTTCCACACCATATCAGCGTAAAGAATTCCACTTAGGAGTGCCAGTGTACATTGGAACTAAAAAATTTCTGTTCATTATTATGAAAATAAGACTATTTTCTAGAAAAAAAAATTATTGAAGTCAGCAAAGACTTTACCCCTGCTGTTTTAAAGATGAAGGGGCAGTGTTGGCAAGCCTATCTCTCTAAAGAAAGGATTGACATCATTGCCTACATATATGGCAGGAGTTCAAATATCTTACTTTATACAAAATGAATTTCAGAAACTTACTGATGCTGCACTGCCATCATTAGAAAAGTCCCTGGAATCTAAGTAGTCTAAGACAATTAGGTCCTGTTATAGTTAAAGTTAATGTCCTTTATCTTATCATAAGGTTGGAATGGGGGATGCATTGTCCATTTCTGTGCATGCATGTGGAGCATCATCAACTAGATCAACACATCAGGGATGCTGAATTCTAGTAGGCTTATAAGATCGGACTGGTCAAGAAACAGCCAACTACATCATTCTATGATTTCCCATCGAATCTAATTTCAACACATTGGTTAAGACTGTATGCTTTTGAATTTATATCATCGGTGATCAATTGCATCAGGAATAACCTCCCATGTTAAAACTCTATCTAACGAAAGAATTAAGGTTGGGGAAATCATGAAGAATGGAGAATTCTTCTTTTATATCCCTGCACGTGAGTTCTGCATGATTTGGCTGCCTTCATGAAATATTTGTGCCCATGCTGTCCCTCAGTCTTGGTAGAGTGATTGATGAAAACAATTATCTTAATTTTAGGATGGTATCACTGATTTCTACTCTAGTCAATGTATTATAATTTTTGGCTAGCCTTACTTATGCACAGATTGTTTGAGGTCTTCTCAGTGAGAGCATCATTAAATGGTCTCTGCACCTTTTTTGAGATATCCTTATTGATTTTTGAGTCTGCTCTACTTTCTGATATTATAAGTTTATTCCATTGCATCTTTGACCTTCACTATTGTGCAACTGGAGTCACCTGGTTTTCATAATAGTTTTAATTTAGAAAGAAACATTAATAACAAATACTATACCAAAATACTTAAATAAATTTGTAAAACCAAAAGTTTATGACAAAGAATACTGGGAGATACTGCTTTAATTCACTGATCAAATTAATAATTATCATTAGAGGACAACTCCTAGTTATGTGTCTACTCATATGATCCAGCAAGAAAATAATATTTTATTATTACTTATGCATATATACTTATATGCATATCAGAACATCAGAGAACATACAGGAAAACATGATTCAAGTATAATATGCAAGATGTAGAAGATAAGGAACTAACTAAGTTTCTTAAAATGTCATCTTCAAAAAACTTAGGAAACCTTTTCAGATGAAGGGGAATAAAAATTGCATCACCTTAGTACAATTAGTAATTTGAAATTGTATTTCACCAAAGTTCTAGAAACAAAGGAAGAAATAATATTCCAAAGGAGTAGATGGCAAGAAATAACCAATCTCAGAGCTAAAATTTACAAAATAGAAACAAACAAAACGTTACTGAGAATCAATAAAGCAAATAGTTGCTTCTGTGAGAAAATCAATAAGACTGGCAAATCCTTAGCCAAATTAACTAAAAAGTAGAAAAAGAAGATCCAAATTAACAAAATTAGAAACAAAAGGGAGCTCATAAGAGCAGAGGAAAGCCAGAGAATCATACAGACATATTTTAAAATCCTGTACTCCACAAAACTATAAAATCTAAAAGAAATGGAAAATGTTCATGATATATACCACCTGACAAAGTTAAATCAAAATCATATAATCAATGCAATCAGACCTGTAACTCCTGGAAATAGAAACAGTAACTGAAACTCAAAAAATGACCTAGGCCAGATAGTGTTAATGCATAATTCTACCAAACATTAAAAGAAGAATTAATGACAATAGTTTTCAAAGTATTCCAAAAAACAACAGAAGGAATTGCCCAATTCTTTTTTAAGAGGCAACAGTTACCCTAATACCAAAACCACATAGAGCTCAAGGAAAAGAAATTACAAGCCAATTTCTCTTATGAGCAATGTAAATTATTGTCAATAAAATATTGTGGCATTTCATTTGTTTTTGTGCTCTGAAAGTCATCAGGTCAGGAAGGCAAACGAACAGAAGCAAGTACAAAAATCTTGTATGGTCAGTTATGGAGATAGCCCTCCAAAAGATAGATTTCTATGAATCAGCTCAACTTTTTTCCAGAGCATAGGAATATTTAGGATCGGGGAGCCTAGTGGCAACCTCTAATTTGCATTATGTGGTATGGTCCTATGAGAAGACTCCTAGCACAAGTGTAACTTATCATGTGTCTGTCAGGGGAAACTTCTAGAGGAAATCTGTGTCAAGGGTCAAGCTAAAGATAAATCAGGCATCTGACTTAGAGAAGGCTCAGAAAGAGTCAGCTCCCAGGTCCCAGGGACGTGCTTCAGATGAGGGCAGATAGAGAGTCACAGTTTCTCTGGGGAGGGAGCGAGTCTCCATGTTCTCAAGCTGTTGGAAACCATTGCCTGCAATGATAGGCTGTAACTGTTGATCAGCCGGCAAGGCCTTCCAGCAAAATACTTGCAGACTTGCAGACTAAACACAACAGACACATAAACAAACAAACAAAAGCAAAACAAAAAACAATACGAAGTAATTAAGTAGGTTTGATCTCTGAAGTTCAAGAATGGTTTCACATACATAAACTGATAAATACAATTCTCAGTCTGAGCAAACTGAAAGACAAAAACCTCACGATCATCTGGTTAGTTGCAGAGTAATCAGCTGTTTGAAATTTATTCATTCTTTTACCACTGCTGATTTTCTGATAATGATAATTGTGCCATGAGACTAAATTGCATCCTGGTTGTAGAAAGCATAAGGTTTAAAGTACCTTTTTGGCCAATTCCTTTTAAAATGATTTAAAAGTATATTTGTATAATGAATACATCTAGCAAATATCTCAGTATGGGGAAACTTAGTTAAAAGGCAGTTCCTCTAACACTGAAATTGATATTAAGTAACTATAATTGTAGTAAAATGGAAAGGAGGTATGTAAAGTCCTGTTTTGCTCTTAAGGTGCCATTTGTTACTCAAAGTGACAGATAGCAAAGTTGGGTGTGCGGTCTTATTTCTTCAACAAACGTAAGAGTCCCAAAGAGCCTAGTAGATTTTTATAACCCTACTGATAATGAGCTACTAACTTAAATTACGTGCATCTTCAATTGGAGCAATATTAGAATTTCCAAGGCACTCAAAAAGAGAAGCTTCGACAAAATTAAAAAATAAAAATAACTGAGCTCTATGAAAGAGGAGAAAGATATCTCAGCTGATAGACCCAGGATTCTGCTGACAAAGCAGGAGAGAGCACAGGGGACAGTGACTGTTAATTATTTATAGACAACTATGGTAAGGCTATAAAATAAAGATGTTAAGATCATGTTAAATCACATCTCATCTTTCCTTAGGCTTTTTTCCTTTACCAATGATGGGGCATGATTTTCTCTCTTCCAACATTCTATCCACATATACTGTATCCTAACGACACCAATGTTTCTCCAGAGTAATATACTTTTAAAGAAATCTGATGATTTGTATTTTCAAAAATTATATTTTATTTTATGAGTTGCTTGCTAACATTGTATATGTGTGTGATACGTTTCTCTGGTGGCATCAGAGGTCAGAAGAGTGAACAATAGCTCTTGGAATGGGAGTTACAGACGGTTGTGAGTCACCTGATATGGGTTCTGGTACCAAATCTAGGTCCTCTGAGACAGCAGCAGTTTTCCTTAACCAAGACTAGGTTTTTACTTTTTGTTTGTTTTATCTTCTTAATACATGGTAGAAAACACCATATGAGTTTGCTTTAAAATTTAAAGTTTTTTAAGCATTGCCAATGAAGAAGGAAAGGTTGCAAGACACATGCATTGGCAGTTTTCAGTTTGTTAAGGAACTGAAGGCTTTCCACCTACAATTTAATGCAGCAAAACATGAGGATTTTAGTCGTTAGGGAATTATTAGAAAACTTAAGAACAGACAGAAAATCAGCCAATGTGGTAGCAAAGTAACTTATAATTATTAGAAGTAAATGAAATAGCAAATTAATTACTCACATAAAGTGACATACAAAAATATTCGCTAAGATGCCTGAAATGTGTTCTGAGGCTTGTTTTCTCTGGTGGCAGCTGATTAATCAGTAAATAATAATACGCAATATACTCAAAGCAGCTAGCAATTGTTCTTATTTATTTTACTCCATTCAGCTTTGAATATTAATTAACTAAAGTCAATTTTTTGAGAATATAATTACTAAACATAATTTTGTTGTAAGATATTGCCAGCATCACTCCTCATGGGATTGCATCCCATGTAAAGGCAGCGACTCCAGTACCTTGAACCTCTTTGTTTAGTTCATGAATGAGCTTCCCTTTTTGTTTTGTCCTGCTGTTTACTTTGGAACATCTGCCAGTTATTAAAACAATAGAGCCACACTGTATCCTTATGGAATTTAGTGTTGGAATCCAAGGCTGTATTTATATGTGCTTTGTACTCTGCCATACAAATGTATACTAGAAACATTTTCCTCTGGTATTTCTCTTTGGTAATTTTTTGCTTCCTTTCTTATATGATTGGATTGGACCAAACTCTTCTATCATCTTTGAAGTGAAGGGACGGTCTGGCTTCCTGAAATTCTTTTCTTTTTATTTCTGTACCATACAATGTGGTCGTCTTTCTACATACTCACAATCAGAAGAATAAACAGAATCTTTAAATGATCAAAATCAGCATGATTGATGGATAGGCTGCTGCTAACACTCTAAAAGTGATTTGTTTAAAATAATTTACAGAATTTTTGCCACAGGAAGGTACTGAAAACAGAAGATGGAAAATCAGCACTTTGGAGTTGTTACATAAGGAACAGTAAGTTTTGTGGGTGGCAATGGGAGAGGTAATTAAGAAAGAATAAACAAAGGACACTGAGCCTATAATTAGTGATCCTAGAGAAGCTAAATAAGGAGAACCCAAAGTAAAACATATAGGCATCCTCCTGAATATTAACCTTCATCAGGCGATGAAAGGAGACAGAGACAGAGACCCACATTGGAGCACCAGACAGAAATCTCAAGGTCCAAATCAGGAGCAGAAGGAGAGAGAGCACGAGCAAGGAACTCAGGACCGCAAGGGGTACACCCACACACTGAGACAATGGGGATGTTCTATCGGGAACTCACCAAGGCCAGCTGGCCTGGGTCTGAAAAAGCCTGGGATAAAACCGGACTCTCTGAACATAGCGGACAATGAGGACTACTGAGAAATCAAGAACAATGGCAGTGGATTTCTGATCCTACTGCACGTACTGGCTTTGTGGGAGCCTGGGCAGTTTGGATGCTCAACTTACTGGACCTAGATGGAGGTGGGTGGTCCTTGGACTTCCCACAGGTCAGGGAACCCTGATTGCTCTTCGGGCTGAGGAGGGAGGGGGACTTGATTGGGGGAGTGGGAGGGAAATGGGAGGCGGTGGCGGGAAAGAGACAGAAATCTTTAATAAATAAATAAATTTAAAAAAAGAAAGAATAGTGGACAAATTAGGAGTGGAAACAGTGATAAAGCTACAATATAAAGAAAATAGATAGGCCACAGGAATCTGATACTTGAGATATTAAGAGAAGAGTAGCACTCTCTTAAACCTAGCTAGAAATACACTGGTCAGCATGGCTTTCATAATATAGTCCCTCTCTTGAGAACTTTGAAGTCCTGGGGAAGATGAAACAGATGGTCACTCTCTACTAAAGACAGATAAAGCTAGGGATAAAGAACACAGCAGCTGAATGAGGAATGGAGCTGTTGTGGGGATATACAGGAGTGATTAGCAGGAAAGGAAGACAGGAAGTGCTCTGGTTTTGAATGAGAAAGAGTTCTTTGAAGGTCCATGAAGCTGGTTTCACTGAGGAAAAGGAGGATGAGGTAAAACAAATGAGATGCTATGTGTATGGTTGTCCGAGTAATTGTTGTTGCTGAAAGGACAGATACTAATGAATCTGTGATATAAGACTTTGAGACAGACTGAATAGAATAGAACATTAGAAGAAAGAATCAGTGAACTTGGAAATGATGACATCCGGATCAAAAGGATAAATAATACACTAAATAGTAAATGATTGCACTGATGTTGGTTGTTACAAACATCCAGACACAATATAATCTATTTTTAAAACAGTTTTGAAACTTGCTGTTTGATATAGGTAGGCTGTGGAGCTTCTGCACCATGACCGAACAAAGTGAATTTTAGTGACGCCTCCAGATGGGGGGGTTGCGATGAGAAGACTGTTTCCTGGAGCTGCTGTGGGCTGATGTTCACCCATCAGGATGTAGCCTTCTTCCCTGAGATTCAACACCACATTGATAGTGTGCTCCCAGGGCCAGAACCTCTTCACCTCTTGTGTAATTCTACCATTTAATTAACAAGAAATTGCCTATGTATTTTTTTGTTGAGGTGCTGGGAATTCTCTCCTCCCATTTCCCTCTCCCTCTTCCTCTTGAATTCCTATCCCTTTATTTTGACTTCCATTTACTTTAACATAAAGAATATTTAATTATTTATTTACTTCTCTCTCTGCATATATTATATATACATATATATATATACATATATTCGTGTGTGTGTGTGCACACAGATGTCCAAACACAGACACACAGGCATATTGATGCCCACAGAGATGAAAAAAGGATTCAAGGCCTCCTGGTACTGACAATAGACTCATAGGCAGTTGTTATTAGCATTATATGAATATGAAAATGTTTTGCTTCTAGTTTCTTGTTTAGGCTTAACTTTGAAAATATATGCAGAGGGCTAAGGCATAGTTTTGTAATTAAAAACATCAGTACATGGAATGACATCAAAAATAGTTCTGAACATATTAAAGAATTTTGTTATAAGGTGACTAACCATGTTGCCAGCTGTGAGAATTTGGAAGATGCCATCTTTGGCTATCAAGCTACACTGGGACCAAGGCATTTTCAGTAAGACAGCAAGGCTTGAAGGAAATCTCCGAGTCTGAGAAAGGAATTGAGTCCAAAAGAAAAAGAGGAAGGGTCCCCCAAAGAGAAAACTCTGCTGTGGAAAGGGTTAAGCAGCTGAGAGAACAGTATTGTCATAAGGAACAAGTAGGAACAAGCAGGAACTCCATCTGAAGGAGGGTTCCGTGCAGAAGCCTCAGGGGCATACAGAAGCTGTAGGACTTAGCAGGCTGCTTCCATAGGGAGGCAACAAAGCTCACAAACTATAGACTGAGGCTGGGGGACGTACAAGGATAGCTAGAGCACAGGTTTCCAAGGGGAAGAAGACAAGGAAAAGGTCGCAGACCCTGGAGCAACTCCTAGGGGGAAGTGAGGAGTTCCTGAAAGAGGTTGAGAGGAGCCACAAGGGAGCAGAAGGGGTAAGTATCATGGTAACAAGAATTTTAACCCGGGGTCTCTCAAGGTTGATTGAGAGACTTCTCAGAGAGAAATGTCCCAAATCACAGAGAAGAGGTGTCCCTTTCCACGTGATGTGGGTCCAGTAGGGTAAGCCAGCAGAAGCAAATACCTTAGTCCCATCAGCAGCTTGGTTCAGACAGGCTGAATTGTTTGGAGAGTGAACTCATGAAACCACTCCCAGGTTTTGGCACTGGATTAACGAAAAAAGAAAAAAAGAAATAAAAAGGAAAGGAAAGAACATGATTGCCCCTAGGCATGGTTGAGGACAAAGTTTATTGTAGATAAAAAGGAGAGCGTAGTCAGTGGCAGGGACTTCTGGGATAGTTCAGAGTAGATATGACTAGGCTGAGCTGGCCCATGTGGAGACAGAGGTGAAGGGGGAGGGAGAGGGGGGAGGGGGAACACGGTACGGCAGTCAGAAAGCCAAAGGAAAAGCTGGAAAGTTGAGGGTAGGGTAGTCTGTGAGCCATATCTGTCAGCAGGGACTAAAGGAAGCTGGGAGAACCTGGCAGACAGGTGTGCTTTGATTAAGTATGCACTTCAGTTCCTTGTCTTGGGTTTTAAACTTAAGGGTTGTGAGCTGCTTGGCATGGAGCTGCTTGGCATGGAGCTGTCCAAACTCTTGTCCTTTGGAAGAACAATTGCTCACAACTGCTAATTTATCTCTTTAATCCTCTTTCTTTAGGTTGTTTTAAATGTTTTTTTGGATTGATCTATTTTATTTTTCTACATATGAATATTTTGCTTGCCTGTGTGTGTACGTACCTTACATGTGAACTGGGTGCTTGCGAAGGTCAGAAGATAGTATCAGTTCTCCTGGAACTGGACTTCTCTACTGTCGTGAGCCATCATTGATCACAGGAACCAACACCAGGGTTTTCTGCAAGAGCAACAGATGCTCTTAAAGGTTGAAACATCTCCCCAGCTCCATCCTTAACTCTTTCTTTTTCCTTTCTAGCTTTACACAGTAAGTCATTTCGCATAAGAACAAACTATTTAAAACTGCTAGTTAGCATAGAACCAGTTTTTAATAAAAATGTTAAGAAAAGTAAGGAATTTGCAAGAGAAACTAGAATGCCTTGACCTTTCCTTTCCCATACATGAAATGTCTCTGAGTATTGTTCATCTAAACACCAGGAAAAAAAACAAACTATCGTGTTTTATGAGTAAGCTTCTCTAAACCTTGTTACTTTATTTCCAAAAAGAACCCCAGAAAAACTACATCGGTTAGCTGCTAATATTTTGCTGATGTTGCTCCTCCTATTAAAGGCATAGTGGTCAAGAAATTACTTTTGATTCGGCTGCATCTGAGATGTTTTGTGGTTTTTCTTGGGGCGGGAGTGATCCCTTTACAACTTCTTGAATTAATACATGGTATCAAGCACCTGAAATTGCTTGAAATTTATCTGGGACCATCTTCTTATTAGATGTGATAGATGTGGTAGGGTATCAGAAAATCATCTACTAATAAAATTAAACAGATAGATTTTTCCTCTGGCTGTAGATAAGATTAAGGAGTAATTTTTCAATAACAGGAAATAAAACTTGAGCTATCACCTTTTGATTTTTATTTTTCCCGAAATGAACCAGTCCCTGGTAGACACTAGATTGAGAGTGAACTTAATATAATTATGCACCTGTGAAATTATTACCAGCTCTGACAGAAATGCCTCTGAGAAATTTAACAACTTAATTAATGTCAAAGGAGCTTACATGTCTTTTTAAAGGGAAGAAAAAGACCAAAAGAAAAAAACCTGTGCACATTAATATTTCTTCATTTTGAGACCACTAACATGTTGAATGTCCTGAAACGGAGACGTAATATATATTATCTAACAAGTATGGGCAGATGAATAAAATGAATGTATTTTTAAATAAAAATATCAGTTAACACTGAAACATATGTTTCATAATAATAATAATTACTTTCTACATGAATTTTGAGTAGTCCAGACTTTGGATATTAGAAGTAAAGCTTCAGATTTGGTAGATTTATCAGTCATTTTAGATTTATTGCAGTTGTTAACTAATTAATTATTAATAATTGTTATATAATAATTAATATAAATGATTATATAATTTAGAAATTAATAAATTAATATTTCAAATAATAAAGATTTTTTTGGTTTTATTAATTATTGTTTATGTGACATGTGTGTGTTTATGCACATGTGAGAGCAGGCAAGTGCCTCTCTTAGCACATATGCCAAAGTAAGAGGGCTTTTTGGAATGGGTTATCTCCTTCCAATACAAGTTCTGAAGTCAAAGTCAAGTTGCCAGGCTTGCAAGACCAATGCCTTTAACAAATGAGCCATCTCACCAGGGTCAGGCTATAATACAGATTGTCATTTACTACTATGAATGACTTGGCAATGGAATCCTCAGAGGGTAGAATGGGCTATGGAAATTTAAAAAGGGAATTTCTGGTTGAATCCTTTCAAGGTCAGAGTCAGAAAGCATACTACAAAGTACAGAGAAATTTAAGAAGCCAGCCAAATAGCAATAATGAAAATCTGTATGCATTTTTATATTTTACTGCAAAAATGCAGCAAACACAGCATTCTGAGACTTTCTAGGAAGACATCACGCAGAGTCCAAAAGGTGAGGGCCACTACTTTTTCTTTATTTCATTATTCTTTATAGATTTTTTGGCAACCAATCTGATTAGCGTATTTATACAGTCACTCATCTCCCTTCCATCTCCCTAACAAACCATGCATATTGATTCTAGTTCCCTTCTCAGATTCATGACTTTCAGTTTTGTTTTGTGACCTCTTTACTTGAACTGTTAGAGCATGTGTAGGATGAGGCATGGTGAGATCATTGGTCGGTACCTTAGACAATGACTTATCTATCCACCCCCAGAGCCAATCACAGCATAGAGTTTGGCAGTGAATTGCAGAGCCCCTGCGCCCTTTCACAAGTCAAACCTGAGTGTGGATTCCCATTTTTCCACTTAATTTACTTTCATTTTTGTGTGTGCTGTGTGGCAGCATGTGTTCGAGTGTGCCAGCTGAGGGCGCATCCCCTGGAACTGTAATTACACACAAATGTGAGCTGGGACCTGAATTCAGTGCCGGGAGCTGAATTGTCCTCTGGAAGAACAGTAAGTCCCTTTCACCACTGTGCCATCTCTCCAACCAAAGGAGAGATAGTTTAAAGCTAATGATTTTCCATGCAAAATTCTTTCAATAATATTGTGAAGATGCATAGCTATTTTCTCTAAATCATTCCAAGTAATAGATAATGAAAAATGTAAAAACTTATTATTGCTCTAAACCAATTCCATTAAAATTTATTATGTCATTAGGTTATATATAGAAGAAATATAAGAGGTATTCACCTAAAAACAACTTCTCTATTCCTTAAAGTATGAGTCCTAAAGATGTAGAACATGCTTTCCTCCTGCAGTGCCCCTTCCAAACTTCTTTTTCCTTTAATTTTAAAATATCATTAATCAGGGCTTACTCTTTCAAATTATTTTCAAAGCTGCAACTGAAATTGACAGTGAGTTTTCATAGATTCTTCATGTTTGTAATCTAAATTGATGCTGAAGCTAAATTTCTCGCTGTTTTCCAGACCAATGCTATGTTTCAGTGACCTTGCATATGATAGAGATCACATCCCTAGTGACACTAACACAAATATTAAATAAACAAGTGTCTTTTATTATAACTTAATTATTGCTGTACACAAAATAACTAGGTTCACTTTTTAAATTCTAAAAGTAATTCAAGAATACTAGACTATTCAAAGTTTATTTTTCCTGTAGCAAGAAATCCAAGGATGTTACTGTAAAGATAAATTCTGTCTCTTTACATTATACTTGGAATTTTGTCCTTTTCTTCATTCTGTTGTCTTAGTTTTGGTTTTATTGCTGTGAATAGACACCATGACCCCACCAACTCTTCTAAAGGTGAAAATTTTATTTGGGCTGACTTACAAGGTTTCACTTCATAACTTTCAGAGATTCACTCCATTATCATCATGGCAGGAGGCAAGACAGCATTCAGGCAGACATGATGCTGGAGAAGTAGCTGAGAGTTCTGCATCTGGATGCACAGGCAGCAGGAAGAGAGAATGAGCCACTAGGCTTGGCTTGAGCTTCTGAAACCTTAAATCCTGCCCCAGCGCCACACTTTCTCCAACAATAGGAGCCATTTTCATTCAAACCACCATACTTTTCATATCATTTTAATTATAAATTTTAAAAACTTAAAGCCTTTTTCTCCTTATTCATTTCTTAGAAATGGTCTCTATGTATTATGTTTGCTTAGCCAAACAATGAAGCCATATTTACCAATCTCAGCTCCTACGAGTCAGATGTGGCCAGTGTGTGTAGTATAATTTTCAAAACCACTGTTTTGGCTTCCAGAAAATAATTTAGCAGTTTGAAAATTATAGACTATCGAAGTTTAAAATTTACTTTGTACAGCGATATCTTTCTGGATTATTTGCAAATCATAAATTATTCTTAACATGTACTGTACTAACTGGTCTGTGTTCCTCACGGTGGCATGACATATTATATATTATTGGTTGTCCATATACTGCTTGAGCTACTCAGATTAATTATTAGTTACTTTATCCTTATTGTCTCAGTTCTACAATGCCAGGAAATCCAGGAGTAAGTGTATGGTCTTTGCTTTCTTAGCATTTGAAAAGTAAGGAGAATATAAGGATGCATGTCTTTGGGGAAAAATGGAGAGCCGATTTATGAAAAATTAAAAGGACAATGGTTTTCTCTTGTTACTTTGCTGATCATAAGACTGCCAATCAATTGAAATATATATATATATATATATATATATATATATATATATATATATATATATATATATATATATAGTTCAGCAATGGTTTCACTTTTATATTTTAAATCATTTCTTCACAGACTGTTTATGAAAACCAATATCTAATCACCCTTTAGGTGAATTAATCAAGGAAAACATAGACAAGCACACAATGAGATAATATCAGTGGATTTTTTTAATCCATCTGAAACTTTATTTTTGTGGAACTTAATGAGTAAAAGGCCTTTACAGACTGGCAAGATTTCCAGCAGATTTCCTATGTGCTCTAACTGGACTTCTTTTTAAAAAGACTTTACTGAGATTCTGAATAAAATGCTTGCATTAAATTGCAGAAACAGATTTTGAATAGAAGTGACATTGGATTCAATCCCCTAGAGATACCCAGGTTCATTTCTCAGCATCCACATGACTGCTTATGACCCCCTTTAACACCACAGCAGAAATGATCTCCCTCATGGTCTCTGCAGACATTGAGTGCATAGAGTACACTCATAAATATGCAGACTAAAACATATGGAAACCTACTACTGTGTGTTGTGTGTGCTTGCATACAATGCACACACCATAATATAATATATACATATATCATGTATGTTATGTATATATGCATAATGTATGCATTATTCTGCATGGGAGTATTCATTTTCACTAAATCTACAGCTGCCAGATATGAAGGCTGGAACCCTATCCTTGTGGTGTTACTTAAGAGCATCCTGAGGATTTTCAGAGCAATACAGGGTATTGCAAAGTGTTCTGCATTTCCCAGCAGACCTTGCAGATTATTGCTGAAGATGCTACATACTTCAGATCAGCAAGTTGTAAAATTGATCTGGCAGAGATTTTGAACCATTTTAATTATTAAAATTAATAACTTTGTAACAAATTTTAATTTTTGTTTACTAAGACATTTTGCTTAATGAAAAACAATGCAGTTTTGATTTACTACCTCACATATATAGAGATAATTATTTTATTGTACATATATATCTATAAATATTCTCAAATTGTATACACATTGGAAAACTTTATTATTCTAAAGAAAATATACTTGCAACACTTCAAGACTCCAATTAACATTTTCTTTCTTTGAATTTAAGAAGTTACATTTTAATAGAAAATCTTAAATAAAGTGAACAAAACAGGAAGACAGTACATTTTCCACATCTGCGTAATATTTTAATGGTGTAATGGAAGTCAAAGTCTTTTATGAAAGTAGCTTATTACCAACCTAAGTAGTAGATAAAACCAGCAAGATGGGGCTGTAAAAGGCAGATAGAGGTTCTGGGATGCGCTGAAATAATAAGCATAAAATATCATGTGGACTAGGAGAGATAAAAGAAGCCTGGCTCTGAATGTCATTTTGAAGATCTGATTCTTTGTCATTGTAAAAGTAAAAAGTTATCATTTATAAGATTATTGACTTTTTTAAAAAATGAGAAAGAAAGCAGAGTTGCAAGTTATTAAGCACAGGTGGATATATCTGGAAATAGCCATGATAAGAAGGCAATATGATGAATTTATCCTTGATGTGTTTATTCCCTGAGAGCAGACATTATCATATTTGCAAATACATGTGTACAAACTATATATATATATATATATATATATATATATATATATATATACATATACATATACATATAAACACACATATGCACACACATATCTTGTAATCACTGACTTAACCGATATACACAAATGATGCTTTACTGAACAGTCATGTATAAGATTCCAATATCTTTATAAGAATTAAAATAGGTTGACAGGAAAGGCCTGATATTTAAACTTCAGTCATTTTATCCATACTCTAACTGTATTAAAGCATAAATAATATTTTTGATACAACATTTTCAAATGACTCTAGTATATTGTTCATAACAGACTTGGATTGTTATTTATTATACTAATATCCCATACATACTTATTTCCCAGCATAATTTCCTCCCCAGAAAAGTGGATCTACTAAGCAATCATCTGGAGTCTCACATTCTGCTCACTCAGGCCCAGCTTTGTCAAAGCCAATATGCAAGCATGTGACGTGGATTCTATATGCATGAAAGTACATTTTTAAAAATGACAAAACATATTTTAACAATGTGAAAAACATTCCTTCCAATAGGATTCAAGGCTCTGACTTTCATTTCAAGATTCTTCTTTGTCTTTGGGTTTCACCAGCTTAAATGTTGAATTTATTGGTAGATATCCATGGGTCCTTATTGTGGAATATTCTCTTACACTTCGTAAAGATATGTTACTGCAACTGTTTTAATAAAGGGGTGAACATGCATTAACTAGGCAGAAGAAGGTTAGGCAAGACTTCTAAGGACAGAGAGGTCTGTGAAGAAAAAAGGTGGTGTCTCAAGCAGGAAGCAGGGAGAGCAAGACATGCAGGAGGAGAGGTAAAAGCAACAAGTCATGTGGCAGCGTAGAGATGACTAGAAATGGGTTAATTTAAGTTATAAGAGCTAGCGGGAAAAGCCTAAGCTCTACACAAACCTTTCATAATCAATAATAGTCTCCATGTACTACCGGGGAGTTGACAGTCCAGATGAAAAAGTCCAAATACAGGTCCTGTTCAGTTTCTCTGAACTCCCAGCGTCTGTCTTTGGGTGTTGATGACTAACCATGGACCATCTCCACCCGTTGTACTCTCTGCTCCTGTCCCAAATGGTCTCCTACCCATTGTTGTTCCAATTGCACTTGTCTGATGTTTGAACACTGTCCTGGATTTTCTGAATTCTGACAATTGTTATTTCATTCCTAGTATTTCTTTTTTATTAGTTTATTAGAATTTCCTTTTCTCTGCTTACAGCTATTCTTTTGTGCTGTTCATTTTTTCCATTAGAATTTTTAATATGCTAATTTCAGTTATTTCTAAATTACCTATCAGATAATTTTAACATCCTGTCCTCCATCCATCCATCTGGTTTATTGTTTGCTTTGTTTTTTTTGGCATAATATTTTTTAAATAATTTTTGAAATGCTTCATAATTTTTGGTAGATGACAGGTATTATGTTTTGAATATTAGAGACTGTGTTAAATAGAATTTTAGTGAGATAATATTGATTTTTATTTAGTTTCCAGAGACTTTAATTCCTTTTGTGTCTACAGTTTTTCCCTACATTTGACTTCGTATTTCTCTATAGGGTACCCTTGGACTGTTCTGTGTATTGTAACAGTGTAGTCTCTAATGCATTACTTTGTTATACTATTAGAGGCCAATTTTCAGGTGGGAAAGAGACAGGGTGCCAGGGTATTCTCGAATCTTCTGAATGAATGCAATATTTCAACAGGCCTGTGTTGCAGAGCTGTGGCCTTTATAAGTGCCTTCTGTTGTATACATCCTTTCCCCTCATCTCTATCTAAAAATTTTAATGAATTTTTCTTAAAAGTTGGTGCCTTTTGATAATACCAACCTCACCAGAAGAGAGAAGGGTGAACTGGGAAAGGTTATTTCTGAACCACTAACAAGAGATCACAAAAGTTGGTGCCTTTTGATAATACCAACCTCACCAGAAGAGAGAAGGGTGAACTGGGAAGGGTTATTTCTGAACCACTAACAAGAGATCACAGTGGTGCTCTAGTAAACCCATTTTTCCTGGAATGTATGTTTTTGAAGAAGTTGGTGGCTATATATCCATTAACCACCATTATTCTCCCTATGCCAGAATTAACAGGGAGATTGAGTTAGATTCTAACTGGAGTTACCTGGTGGAAGTGACTGATGCAAATCCCGTGAGAGAGACTCTAAATCCACTCCCAGCTTTCTTCCACACACTAATCTCTACTCAGGTTATATAAATTCACCAAAATCCCCATGTAAAAGTATTGCCACAACTTCATAGTTAATGTTGCTTCTGCTCTGCATAGCCAACTTTTAGCTACAGCCTAATTTTCTTGTCTAATTTTGAATTTCTGAGTCATATGTCTTAACATCTTATTTCTCTCATGAGTCTAAGAAAAGGCATTAACTTTCACAACTTGTTGCTGTAACTAATATAGAGTTATAAAGCAATTTCTCAACTTTGTACATCTTAAATGCAAAAATGTCTGCTGCTTTCTTAGTGTTTTGGTAGTTTAAGAAGATGAATGATTCAGAAAATACACATACAAACATGTATACAACTGTTAAAATATTGTCTGTATTGATAAGGCCTTAGTTATAAATGATAGTTTACAGATGCCTGGGAAAATATATTAAAACTAATATTGGGGAATATTAGAATTGGATATTGCAAAGACAAAATGTGTAGAAAGACATTGTAGGGTGACAGGAAAAATGAAATATAGCAGAGAATACAAAAAGCCAGCAAAAGGTAAAGAAAAGAACGTATGCTGGTTAATTATTTTTTTCTTTATAAAATGTAAACCATACTTGCTTCTAAGAGCAGAAAGTTCTAATTTTCTACTGGAAAGAATTTCTGGAACTAAAGGATAAGTATTGTATTCATTCACAAATCTAATTATATTTCAAAGAGCTTATCTTAGTGGTTGAGATGAAAACATATATTTGAAGCACCCGTTTCGAATACAGATGTATAGTCATAGAGTTAGACATGTGCTACTCTATTATAAACTGTAGAAACACATTGCGGGTACTTACACAGAAATGAGTGCTGAGTCAACCCCATTACACTGTCCACAGTTGCTACGTAATGACGCAATCAGACATAAATACACTTGAATGAGCTGGTTATACCTCTTTGTATGTTGTATCAGGGCTAATTAGAGGAAGGGCACCAATAGAATGAATGCATATTGTAAAGGGATTTTTTATATCGCCTTACATGATACTATCTAGATAGTCCAAAAATGGTTACTGTTTGATCCGCGATGCTGACTATCTTAATAGTACCACTGTAGCGTTTTAGGCACGGAAGAGGATTCTTGGAGAGTTGCTGCTCTTGAGCCACTGTTGGAAGGCCAATGAAGCTGGTTCTCATAAGAGTGAATTAACAGGTTAGCTGACCTTCCGCATAGAGGGGAGACAAACAGGCTAAGAAGAAACTCCTTTGTTCTGAAGCTTCTTAACTGGACTGCACCCTAACAGTGTTAACATAGTTAGGCTGGATCTCCCCGCTTCACAGAATCTGACCACGACAGTCCCTCACTGTCCATTGTCTAGCCGTGTAGTGAATCTCAGGCCCAATGAAGTTAACCATCATCTATGTACAGTAATCAAACGAGTCATTTAGACCAAAAGTTTATCTGCCTGAAAATAATTTGCACATTTGTAGGTGGTTAAATAGCACTATTAACCGCAGCTCTAAATTTATTTAAGTGTATATATATATATATATATATATATATATATATATATATATATATATATATAACCTTTCCTGACATGTGGATACTTTGGGCAATGCTAAATATCACATTCTTGAGCAATTAATGATTTAAAACTTCTAGAGACTCAAAAGTTAAAAATGTGTACAAAGAACACTAATAGCACTGCTTCTCTTGAGACAAGTATTACACTATCCAAATAAAACACACAGAAAACACAAAGAACAAGCTAATGAAAGATGTCACTTGCATTTACATTTGAGATTTGACATTTATTTACCATCAAAGCATAATAAAGCTGTAGATGTGTATATTTTGGGATTGACAAAAATAGAATATAGGTTAGACATAATTTTGTATTGAAGACATTTGCTGAAGTATAAATAAATATAATCATTCACAAATTACAGATTTGCCCTTAAATTATTCCTATCATTTTTTTGTAATAGCCATGTTTATTAAAATATTCCAGTGACTTCATTCGATATGTCCCAAAACTACATGGATCAAAATTATGTACTTGGCTAAAATACGTACCAATTGAAAGCTAACAGCTGATTTAAATATCTACTTAGGCATATTCTTAGAACTAATATTCATTGAATATTGAAAAATGTATATACAGTTCTATGGCATGAAAACATGTTTTGTAAGCTGTAGATGATGTAAAATGTTGTGTAAAACAGGTTGACATCACTGTGCAAGCTCAAGGTGTAGCTCACAAAGCAACAGTAGCAGTTATTGATGGTGAATCTGAGCCTGTTTTTAATTCTTTCCCTACGGCCTGGATTTATTAAGAAATAATTCGCAGAGAAACCATCTCATCACTTAAATAATCTTAAGCAATGCTTTCTTTTAATCACGGAATTGAAGAACTAGCTGTTAAAATATTCCTGTCATTTCAAAAGACAGAGTGTGTGTATTGTCAGTCAATGTCTCGCCCTCTCAATCACTGCTCTAATTTCCATCTCTGTAAGCATTCTCAATGCTTTCTGATACCTACACCTATCAACCTAAAGTTGCTGCTAAAACAAGTAAGTTAACCTGAAAAATATTTATTGTGCAAAATGCATCACTACCACAGTTTCAGTAAGACTGCAATATTACATTTATAGTGACTTTTAATAGCAAAACAAAATCTATTGAATTCACTGTCTAATTCTAATTAATTGAATCTAATTTTAGGGCACTATTAGATAATGTTTATTAGTGTGTATTAAGATAAAGGTTTACACTCTCTACCACTTATACGATGTTGAAATCCAGCTATTCCTCCGATTCTAAATTCTTTTCCCTTTTTTAGCTGGATTCAGTCCATTAGTCCTAAATTCCTATGGGAAAAACAATAAGTCCCCAAAGAACTGACAATGTCCACTATGTACCTGGTTCTTTTGTGAGCCTCTCATTAAGGATTTGATGTAAATAACCTCTAAATGCACATTGAAAGGACAGACACAATTTTCATAGTTGCATAATCATTGCAGACGCAGTGATTTATTTTGGCTATAGGACACACATTCCTTTGTTAGAAAAGCTTTGATAATTGAGAATCAAATTCAGAGTTTTTAATCAAACAAAATGAAAATAATCTTTTAAAACAGAATATATTGTGTCATCAAAAGGAAATACAGGTTTAACTAAAATTTGAAGAACTCATGAGTCCATGTATATAATCAAAGAGTTGAAAATGAAGCAATTCAATAAGGACCACTGCTTTTCCAAGAGAACAGTAGACATATATCTTTTTTTCCCATAAATAAAAACAGTATTTTTCTGATTTCCTTAATTCACAGTATGTTACAGATTTTATTTAGTTGAAACACCAAATAACCATACAAAGTGATATATCAGTTTTAAATTATAAACACTAAAATGATACTAGAATCATAAAAAGATAACTTAGACCGAAAAGTTTATCATGTGGCAAGTGTTTATATCAGTACGCAAAAATATGAATTGTTCGTATTGTATTTCATCTTTTCTAAAATTTTCATCTAGATTGCTATTTTTCCAGGTATAGCAATTCACAAATGAACTATTTTTTGTTCATATTCAAAATTCTACAGATTCTATTAGGATGGACAGGAAGTCCATGAATGAGAGGGGTTAAATCAGATATTTTCAATATCATCTACTATGCACAAAACATCCAAAACAGAGATTTTGGGTAGTTGAAGAATTTCAAGATCTGCAGGTTTAAATATGTGTGCAGAGGACTCACAGTAACAATGTCTAAAAGAAATAATTCAATGTCAATATTGAGGGCCTTATTAAATGACTTCAAGGCCGAGGAAAATGCTTGCTCAAGTTAGAATTCCAGAGATGTGTTCTTGCAGAATTGGAAGGATAGAAAAGAATTCAAACCCCTGTTCCAAAGGGGAACTGAAAAGATTACAGAAGTAAAGTCAGGCAAAATTAAGACTTACTTCTTGGTTCCCAATGCTTGCCAACAGGGCGTGGGAAAGCTTGGAAGTAGAAATGAGAAGAAGCATCCGGAATTAGATATGGATGAGAAAGGAAATGATCAGAGATTGCCTCCCGGTATCTGACTTGAGAGACAAGGTGAATAAAGCCACTCACTAAGATTGGCTGTGTAACAGAATAAACAGGAGGAAGACACAAAGGCTGGAGCAGAGACTGACTCTAGGCAAAGAATGACAGGATAAGAAGCAGGATCAAACACACTGATGCCGCTTTAAATTTCAATCTTGTTAGATTTTGAGTTAGTGATAAGGTATAGATTCTGAATAGCTATGCTCAGAAATGTATTGTAGGTACAGAGTAAAGAATCATTAGCATATAGATGATAGTTTAAGACAGAAATACATTTGTACTTGAAAATGTATACAATAGCATTAAAAACTCATTGGAGGGGTATTGGAAAAAATATATATACGGTGGTGGCAGCACGGCACTTTGAATAGTGGAAAGATCCATGTGCAACTGCTGTACAGTTTCTGAGAAATAAGCAAAATTGAAAGGTAGCCACGGCATCCTAATATCATTGTGAGGCGAAATCTGTCAGTTCAAATTGGCAAATAAAACTGTGTCTAGCAGAAAAAAAAACACAAAAGAATTTCTTTCTATATCCCCAAAACCAATACGACTTTTACAAATGGTGCAATGTTTTTCAAAGTAATACATAAACATCATAATATTAACAAAATTATAAAAAATTATATCAAAACTATTAGGTCCTCATCTGTGAAATATGAATAATATGCCACACTAGAACAAAATATGGGAATTCAACAATTTTTGAAGAGAATTATGAAAAATACAGAAAAATTGGAACATAAAATAAAAAATAAGATAAAATAAATTATTGAACTATATTTGAATAGTATGGCAAATTTGAAAAATATCATATTTATAAATAATTCTACATTTATATAACATACTAGTCTTTATTTAATTATTTTCACTTTGTTATTCTAAGTTATTTACATAAAAAAGTAAAATAACTTAAAGTTACAGGTCATGCAACTTAATCCAGAAAGGGTTTTTCTATTGTATTGCCTTTGTATGGTCATCTTCAGAACATGAAATGGACACTTGCAGAGAAATTAGCTGAGAAACATGTTTTCTTTTTAAAAAAGCAACATCCTTGTTATACAAAGTATTTAATATATTAAAATTCAGTATTAATATATGTATTCTATCTAGAACTACAACTGATTGTATACATTTAGACACACACACATACATATACACACACACACACACATATAAAATGGGTAGCATTTGTAAGTACCAGCACTTGTAAAATTGGTATTTGTATTAACTTTTACCTGGAGATTCTGAGATAGAGAAATAGTTATACAAGGGCTGAATTGATGGCTCACCCATTAACAGCTAGGCTTACAACCAAAAATATAAGAGAAATAGTTATATATTAATAATTATACTTAATTGTCTTGATTTTTAATATCATAATGCATACTATGAATTATATAGCCAATATATAAATTGCCCAGACATATAAGAGTTAAAGAAAGTTAATTTTAATAATTCATACAATCCCTATTGTAAAAGTATTGATTAAATTTTTGTCCATCTATTTTGTAGTATACAAAAGTTAATATATTAAGTAAAAAAATAATCATTTGGGAGAGTAATCACATTGCATCTTTTTGACAAATGAAGAATAGTTCTGGTGATACATCCAGCACTTTTCATCCAGAAAATAAGCATAGTTTACTGACTACATACTTTCCCTTTATGCAACATGATAGACACAACATTGAGAGTCAAATACTGCCCGCAATAACTTTTGGTTCATTGCTACTGTAGACAGGAAAATCACAGTTTTCAGTCATAGGGCTTGATGAATGCCAAATAGATACTGAGTGTTCACTTAGACGGTCTGTATTTAAACAGCACTCCATTGTTTCAGATGTGAATGAAGGATATCTAATTTAATTTGAAAAGTGAGGAAGTTTAAAATCTTCAAGGATAATAAGGGACCCAGCAACATGCAACAAGGGTGAGCTTTAATGAGAAGTATGCTTAAAAACAGCAAAAAAAAAAAAAAGAAGTTATTATGTCTTTCCTGGAGATTGTATTTTGAGTGGAACTTGTCTGAAGGGTGGAAACCCAGGGTATGGATACAGTAACTATGAAAACTGAACTGATCCTTTTGAGTAAAAGTTTAAGGTTAACGTGAATCTGAGTTGAGAACATTAGTTTTGCTACTTATTCATATACCGCCTCATTATTTTCAAGTCATCACTTGAAAACAAATTCCTTCAGATATATCCCAGGCGAAAAAATCCTCAATCTAAAGACTAAGCTTCAAACCTGCTCTACAGTGTAACTAATGAGTGTGCTCTCAGTTAGCTCTCTAGAGATAAACTTGTGGAAGACCTTTCATTAAAAAAAAAAGCCATGAGCTACACTAAATCATTTAACTTTAAATTAATTTTTAGCATGTGAATGTTGTTGGCATTTCCTCCCCCCTCTCTGTCTGTCTCTGTATCTGTCTGTCTCTCTCTCTGTATCTATGTATACACACATGTATATTTTTTCTTTGGCACATATTCACTAGCAGGAACTATGTACAAACAGTGCATTTGTCCTCGTTGTTGCTGCTTTTTGAACTTGTTCCTTGCACAGCCCTTTCTTGCTTATGACAGCTTTGACTTTAATGATTACATATAATCCTCTCTACCCGCCATGCCCTGCATAACAGATTTCATGATCTTATCATACGGTCAAAGAACTGAAGCTCTGAGAACTCGGACAATTTGCCTGTCTTCTTTTCTTAAGTTGTTAAACCAAAAACAGAATTGAAATTTTACAAATTTTTTTAAGACTCTGACTTACTGAGATCAAGCATTCTTTCTTCCACAAGTCAATACCTTACCGGTGCTTTCTGTTAGCTTTTAGCATGTTTGCTGAATTAATGGAATGGGAATTTATACCATCTGCTTTGTAATCAGGGGAAACTGTATTTAGTAGCTGCTTCTTGGTATACATACTAGATCACCGAAACTAACACAACATTAGTCTTCTTTTTTAACTGTTGAAATATAATAACTTTACTCTGAGACTTTGCTAGCCGCTTATTGAACTCTCTCAACGATGGGGCCTCACAAGTCTTTCCATATGTATGACGAAGTGGTCACAAACCTTTCTTAAAAGGATAACTAATAGCTACAATGATCTCATGTGTTGAACATCTACACCTTGTACAGAAAATCTGGTCATAAATGCCCCTTTCAAAAATTTGGTCTTTTAGAAGCAAAAACATTAGTCACATGTTCTCCACACCATGACCAGTTGTGAGTCAAACTAAACAGTAGGATTGGATGTTTACAGATTAGTTTGACACTATGCTCATTTAGCACATTATCATCAACAGAGTTTCCTTGAGGGCTCCTAGCCTTATCAGCCTTTGGTTCTACATCAGCTTTACAAACCAGCCATGAATTCCCTATTATGGAAGAGACCTCAAGTTCAGGCTGAAAGGACTGTTGACTCCCCAAATAGTCACATCACTGTCGTGTTGGTGGGTGTGCTGTGCCCAGTAGATCACCACGGTCGCTCATGGGAGCCACAGAGTGGTAGGACCTTTGAATAATTATACCCTGGAAGTGGAAATAGCAGTTCTAGTGGTAAGGAAGCTAGCCTGGTGGAAGGAATCTTCCAGGTAGATTTCTTAATATCCTACAACCCAGGTATACAGTACTTTACTATTAATATCTGTTTCTGCTAATAGCGATATCTAGGTCAGTGAGTGACCAAGGGGACTGGCAACAACTTCATACAGTATCTTACATGAATACATATACTATACACACAAATGCACGCACACACACACACACACATTATGTCGTTCCTAAAAATTGATGTGAGCAATAGAAATAACAAATGAAGGCAGAACACATAGTTACACATGCAAAAACAACACCTGACTTCAAGTCATGAAAGTAAAGGACTGGTAATGTTCAAACAACAATATCAAAATGCAAAATATTACTCAATACTCAAATTTTCATATTACAAAGAAACAGATTTATAAAGAATATAAAATTAGACACATCCACAGAAGACCCAAATTCTGAATAAAATTCTGAAAATGAAAAATCAGAGTATTTGAACATTACATGACTTCTACAAAATAGTAAAGGAGAAACATACTAATAGGAAATTTGGCAATGATATTATCAGTTAGTTTATACAAGAAGTTATTTGAAGTCCAATAAACAAAAAGCTACTATCAAAACACTGGAAATTAGAGAAATGTCATTAAAATAAAATGAGAGATGGCTTCTCAGCAATTAACTTGTAATTAACTAATGTTTACCAAGTCCTAGAAAATCAAGTGTTGTGGGTTTGTAGAGAAATGACCTGCGCATGTTGGTGGGGAGGCAATTAAGGACAGATAGTGATAAGAATGAATGTGGCAAACATCTGGCAAATTTGAAGATGTTTATATTTCACAACCCAGACTTACTACCCACTTTTAAATATTCTTTACATATAATCAAACAAAACACTCAACATGTTTCTTGCAATATTTTTTGGAATTAAATGGAAGTAAATTATAATTACAAAATGAGTAACTAAACTGTGGCTTTCTTACACTTGGAATATAAAGCAAATCTTTTACAGTTACTGAAATGGAGACATAAAAAGACACAAATTGCAAAATAATTGATAAGCCATTGAGCTAAAAAAGACTCATTTGTTATGATTATCTGTGACATTGTAGAGTAATTTTGAATTATTTTCAGATATCTGTGAATATATATTTTTATAAGAGAATTTTAAAAGCCAGTGGAACAACATTTATCATTTGTTTCTTGTAAGAACATAAATCCAAGATGAAAAATTTTGATAAAGACTGAGTATAGTAATAATTGTATGTTTTTATACAAAAGATCAAAGACATATGGCAAAACATCAATTTACATTAACTGCATAATGAGTAGATTCATCTCCTTTAAATGGATTTTCTCATTTAATATATTTCAAAATTATACCTTATATACAATGTAATATAATTACATTAATTAGATTATAATACATTTAAAATATAGTGAAAATACTACACATTATATTTTCATAGATGGCATGTTTATTTGTGGTAGTTTTTAGTCCATGATCTATAATAGTCTGATGTTTACGATTATAGTTTTAACTTTTTAATTTCTTCTATTTTATATAAAACTGGATTATAAATATGGACAAATGTGACTCAGAAAATCCAGTTTCTCTTAACTCAAAGGCTGGAAGAAGTATGAGCAGGCTTTTCTCATAGAGTGAGTAGACACATTAATAGAAATTTAATGTATCATCTCTGGCGAGCTCAACAACAGCTGGCCTACATTCTCAGTGGTTTTCTTGACACTAACAACAGTGTCTGGTACACGTATGGGCTTCTATAAATGAATTAGTACTTAGGATTGTCTGAGGAGCTATGAATCATACAGCTTATGAGAAATCCACATTGTCAAAGAAATACTATCTTCTTATAAATTAAAATTTTAAGTATCCACAATCAGAATTGCAGTTCATGTTTATTATTATTGAGAAAAAAAGAAGCATCTATGGATTAGTGGCAGTAGAAGAAAGTGGGTAGCGATGGTTTTTTCTGAATGAAGCTCTTCCTTAACACAAGTATGAACCATGGAAAGAGAGAGGTACTGGCTACAACAAATTCGAAGAACTTACAGGGAAAGAGAGGCCGTTTCCTGTTTATACAATGTTCAGTTTCAAATGGTTTCATAGGAAAAAAACCACTAAACTAAAGAGGGTTTATTTTAGGTGAGAACACATGAGCTCATGCAATTTTCCTTGGCTTTGATGTGGGTACGTTCAGAGACCAGAGACATCTAGCACGTCAAGACTCTGTGAGTCAGTGTAGAAATGGTCTTAATCTTGTTATCAGATGGAGTTATTTTGGGTGGCATATATTACCTCTTCATCATTTTTGGAACAAAGTCACAAAGAAAGGGAGACGGTAAATTATGTGCCTTAGAAATCAGGGCACAAGAGAACAACCAGGGAAAATCAGCACACTCTGAGATTTTACCAGAATGAATTTCTGAGTATTTTTAAACAGGAACATAACCTCTGGGTGATGCTTTTCATAGACTTTTTATCTATTAACACCTATATTATTTTAATCGCTATTTGTTTACATCTTACTTTAATATTTTCTCATGATAATTTAATGAAAAAAATCAAATCCCAGGTTCTCAAATAATTTCAGAATATGAAAACAGTTCTTTTTATGTTGGCCTTCAAAAATGATTTTAGGACATAACGTAGGAATAGTTTTTAAACATAATACCTCTAAAGATAGATAGAAATTTCCACTAACATTCTACTGTTTTCTGGATGCATATTTGTGTTCAATTGGAGTCTGTGTGTGTCAGAGGGGCTGAGGAGGAGAATTTCACTGTTGACGAGAAGAAAACAGCAGCTACATCTGCTAAGTCCTGGTTCTATAAAAAGCACACCTGCTAGCCCGCTGACAGGAGGCAGACAAAACTGCAATGGTGAAAGATTAAGGCCAGCTGGTGTTTTTTCAGTTGATTTGCATTTCTGGAGCTCAAGGTGATTCCCTTTATTTTTAACCAATGTTGATGACTCAAAAAGTTGGCATCCTATAAGGATAATAAAGTTACCATCTTCAAAGGCCTCAGAAATCAACACGAGAAAAAAAAAAGCACAAACAGAAATGATTAAGATCCAAGTGGTTAATTTGCAATAATTGCTATATGAATGTTTAGCATATTGATTGACTCTTACTATTTATAAATGACCTAAATGCAATCTTTCTCCTTAACATATATTGGAAGGAGACAAGACTGTATGGAAAAAAATTATATTCCTACATTTAAATAAAAGAAATTTTAAGATTAAATTAAATAGAAATTTTCAATTTAAACATGCATTTGATTCTAGGAAAACTTTATGGAAATCTATTAGGAAAAATATCACTTTGTGATAATTCCATATATAATGTACAATATATATAACTTTAAATTATTGATTTTATAATTATTCTCCTTCATAATACAAACACACAATACCATTATCACTAGGTTAGGCTTAAATTATCTCTTGTCAGACTTTAAAGTTCTACATTAATACTTCTTGAGAGACATGTTTAATTTATCAATATTTTGGATACATTTATGATATAAGAGCTAGCTAGAAATACACTTGAGCCATTAACCAAACAATGTTATAATTAATATAGTTTTGTGTGATTATTCGGGTCTGGGCAGCTGGGAAACCAAAAAGTAGTCTCCTTTTATACTAGCTTCTTTTACAAAGGACTGGATTTGATTCCCAGCACCCACATGGTGGCTCACAAAGTAGATCCATGGGGTCTAATGCCTTTTAGCGTTTAACTAACCTAGGCACATATATAAGCAAACAGAATACACACAATAAAATAATAATTTTTAATATCTTGAAAGAATAAATATAGGTTGAGATGTCGATTAGTGCCAGATAACTTGTCTAGTCTATGCAATAAGGCATGGCTTGATCTTTAGTATCACATATACACAAAAGAGCCTTATATTCTGTTCATGTAGCTTCTATAAAATGTCAAAAAAGTCATAATAATAAATCATAAGGTATGAAAAGAAATATATTAGTTAAGATTAAAATGAACAAACCATATGCAAAATATACACTAATATTTCAAAATACTAAAGAAGAATCCTTTATTAAAATAATGCAAACTACCACACATTAAATATCAGTTTTACTGACCCTAGGAAGCATTTCTGTTTGCCATGTTGAGGTAATGTATAAAGAGAGCCCACAATTTATTTAAATATTTATATAATGTTCTGGTTTTTACCAGTTAAAAATTGTACAGCTTATTTATTTTTGTAATTGATATACTTAATTTAACAATGAAAGAATAGAAATATATTAGAGACTGTGTGTTATAAATCTCAAGCAGTCAAAAACATAGATGATTCTTTTCTTATTTCAGCAACTTATTTTACCTGATATTGAGTTTTACCATACACAGAAAATATGATGGCCTAGTCTCAGCAAACTTAAATCATCTCTTAGCTAATTTTATATATGTGTATTCCATATTAGATTCTGCAATATATCTTTCAAAGTCATATCTATATCAAATTAATGGCATTATTTCCATTTCAAACATGCCTGAAGAAAAAATAGCTCTATGAACACATATAAAATATTTTGCCAGCTACCTTTCTGATACATATAGCTATCTTCAAATTTTATTTACTTTTAAAATAAAGACTGAAAAACCCTTGTCAAAAAGAGGTGAATGCTAAATACAAGAAAAAAGCTTTGAATAAAACAAATAAACATTTTTCCAAAGAGTATTGCTCTAAAATAAGATGGTTGGAAATACAAACATTTTTTTGTAGAATTAATTATTTTAATCCAACTTTATTTCAAAATTCAACCAATGATGTCTCTGGTACAGTTTTGACTGGGTAGGCACAATAGAAAGTAGAAAAATGGTAGTCTTTCTAAAGCTCTAGTATCACGTGAGTCAACGTTGCTTTGGAATATGATAGCTAAAACTACTTCAAGGTATCACAGCAAATGTTACATCAAAAGTTTGAATATTTAATCCATTTAATTTGGAAAAGAACATGTGGCTGTAAATTTAAACATCTTCCCCTATATCAAAATGTCAAATAAAAATGCAAAGCTGCATTTATTTGAAACAATGATTTTCATTGTATACTGGTATGTATTGTATGTCTATTACATTTACCTAATTAAATAGAAATTCATCAGAGAAAATTGAATTGGGATGAATTTAATTTGAATTATACTAAGAATTAATGGGTAACAATTTTTCTTGGTACTTGTAGGTTTTAGACTTGGTAGGTGTGAATAATGATGATAGATAGATAGATAGATAGATAGATAGATAGATAGATAGATAGATAGATGAAGATAGATAGATGAAGATAGATGATATATAGGTAGATAGCAAATAGCTGATATAAAAATATAAAGATAAATGGATGATAGATGATGGATGATTGATAGATGGTAGATAGATGACAAATGAAATATAGCTAGAAGAGAGTTTGAAAGATGTGAGATGTTGAGTTCTTATTAATTGTAAATGAGAAAATATTAAAATATTGGAGTAGTTTTAAAGCACTGTGTGAAAACCTCCAAACAGCATTATTCGAAGAAGTGGGACAATTTGCATGAATGGAAAGTAATTTAAATTGCAATACTGAGTCTACAGTGTTCCTAAGCCATAACTCAAATGTCATTTACACTCAATAAAACCATGACTTCCTGCAATATAAAATTTAGCTAAGTAATCAGACGAGTATGTTATATACTAATGAGCTATTTCAAATTGAATATATGTAAATGTGTATTAAGGGATCTATAAAAATGAAGAAGATTGTTTGGAAAGAAATTTTAATGGTTATTAAGGAACCATTTTTGTTTATTAGGTAAATAGATTTATTAAAAATACCATCAATGTATACTGCTGAAAAGATTAAAATGGGAATATCCTATAGCACTTTAGTGAACTAGAAACAGGGGCAAGGTTATCTTACTAAATTAGCTTCAACAGCAGTTTGTCGGATTACACGCCCACTAAGCCTAGAGACAATGGTAGAACTTCATTCTTGAAGACGGAATAAAGCTTCCGTGCGCACATAGCACCTTTCCTTCCTTCCTTCACTCACTCTTGGACACTGAAGTGTACCATGTATACTGTGAGCAGTGCTCGAATAAACATGACTATGTAGGTGTTTTTATAAGTGTGCTTTCGTTTCTTCAGGTATAGAGTAAAATATTATATTTGAATCATAGCACAGTAATGAACTTTTTGAGGTACTCACTTATGATTAATCAAAGTGTCTGGATTAGTTACAACAACTTTGTGCCATGTGCTTACTATAATTGGTGATTTGTTTGTTTTTCCTTGGCTAAAGCCATTTTACTGAAGCAAAGCAAAAATCTTAGTGTATTTTCTATTACATTTCCTAGCTGGCTGGATATTTGGATTATTATTTTCTTGTAGTTATTTTCCATCTGCATTTCTTATTTTGGAAACTGATCAAGAAATTTGCCAATTTGCTTGTTGGATTACTTACTTTCGGCTTAATTTTAATTTAGTGTACTTAGTTTTAAGCTCTTTATGTAGTCTAGATCATAATCCTGGGCCAGATGATCAGCTGACAAAGAAGTTCTCAATTCTGTATGCTATCTCTTCGTGTGCATTTGTTTTTCCTATGCAGAAACTTTAAAATTCAATGCAAATCTACTTGTCGATGTTGTATATTATTGTCAGAGCTACAGGATTCTTACTCAGAAAGCCATCGCCTAAGCTTATATTGTTGCAAAACCGCAGGTACTTGAGCTTCCGCTAATTCAGGCAGTGGGGTTCCGCTGTAAAACTTAGCCAAGGCAGGCAGAATGGGCCTGTGTGGCCGAGTATGTCTCGGACTCGGCACTGGGGCCGGAGTCACGAACTGAAAAACAGCACCCAGGAGGGTGCTGTGTTAGCTAGCGGGCTACCCGCTTGAGTCGGGGGCAAAATAGCCCCACGTTGGGCGCCAATATATCTTGAAGTACTCCTCCTATATTTCCTCTAGAATACCCAATGTTGCAGGTCTTACGTTAAGCTTTAGAGACATATTTAGTTGAAATTTGTAAGTGGAGAGATAAAATTTTTGTTTCATTCTTCCACATCTACTTTTCCTATTATATATTGTTAAAACCTGTTTTTAATCAAAATAAATGCTCTCAATGTATGAAGTCATAAACTCAAAGTCATAAACTCAAACATTATCAAACCTACATAACAATATAATCAACACAATTAATTGTGCGTAACTGTGTGAAAAGGGAGTCTTTGGGTTGGAACCAGCATCAGGGGTAACTTTTATTCAATGTGAAAAGGAAGCTTAAATCATTTTCTCAATTTAAGAAGTGTGATTACATCAAAATAAAACTATTTACTTCTGGTGTGTGACCTGAATAGAGTTGTTAATTCATCTGCAATCAAATTATGAGAAGAGCAAGTGGGTTATAAACAACTTAATGCAGATGTTCAACTAAGAATATAGCAATGATTTAAGCTACAATAATGCCTCAAAATAAACTCTTGTTCAACTTTGAATGTAACAACCTAATTTATGTAGAATCTAAGTTGGCCTTCCCAGTGTTGAGACTAAAAATGGAAATATAGGATTTTCTACCCAACCTTCATTTTGTTTTATGTTTTCAAGTAGAATTATGGAAGAGGGCCAAAGGTATATGAAGTAAAACACTAAATAAGAAAAAATAAAATCAATAGTTGAGCAGTTTCAAAAAACAAGACAGTTCCTGCTGTGACACGTGTGCAAAGTTGGATCTGATATAAGGTCAGATCAGAAAGCTGGTGATTGGCATGGTAAATATTCCAGACACATATAAGAAATAACATAGAAAAGAAGTTTGTGTGCTAGAGTTGCTCTGACAGCGGACTCTTTCTAGGCTAACAATTGCTGATAATAGAAGTATAATTGTTTTTAGAAGTTGAATTTCTAGTTGAATTTTTAGAAAGAAACACAAAAATCAGAAGCTATTCACTAAGGCAAAGCAAGAAAATATACTATGGCTAAGGTAACCATGATAAGACAGATTTTATTGGGGCTTACTCTTTCAAACAGGTAGAAACCATAACTCTCATGGATAAGAACATGGCAATGGGCAGTCAGGATTGGTGCTAGAACAGTAGCTGAGACCGTACATGCCAATTCATAAACAATAGTGTGTGTGTGTGTGTGTGTGTGTGTGTGTGTGTGTGTGTGTGTGAGAGAGAGAGAGAGAGAGAGAGAGAGAGAGAGAGAGAGAGAGAGAGAGAGAACTAACTGGTAATGGCATGGGATTTTGAAACTTCAAACTTCATTCCTAGTAACACATCTATTCTAACAAAACCATGACTCCTAATACTTCCCAAACAATTCCACTAACTGGGCACCAAGAATTCAAATACATGTCTATGGGGAGCTTTTTCAAGGGCTAAATGACAGAAAACAGTCTGTAGGTTCAATGCAAACATCACCATTATTCCAATGAAAGTCTTCATAGAAATAGAAAACAAAAAAAAATCTAACATTAACATGGAAACACAAAAGAACACAGATATTCAAAACAATTCTAATCAAGAAGAACGTAACTGGAGGAATTATGTTGTCTGACTTCAAAGTATACTTCACTTCAGAGCCACAGGGATGTAGATAGCATCTAACTGGTACAAAGGCAGACATGGAGATCAATGGAACATAATAGAAGACCAAGAATGAATTTGCACAGCCATACAGACACATCAAAAATCATACACTGGAGGGAGGAGGGAGCCTTTAAACAAGTGGTGCTAGCAAAACCAGATATCTTCCTGGAAAAAGAGACTCGGTTCATTTCACTCTTCACAAAAAATCAATTAAAACTATCAGGTTACTTTATTTAAAACTATAAACATCTAAAGGATAAGAAAGAAACACTTCAGGATATAGAAATTGACAACACATTTTGAGTAAATCCCCAATAGCACAGGAAAAAGCTCTAAGAATTGATAAATGGGCACTACAGGAAATTAAAATGCTTCTGCAGAGAAAAAAAAATTTTCTTCATATTTAAAGACATGGTTCCCATGGGAGCAACAGTTGTATTTGCTGCAGAGTAAGCACTTTAGAAATTTTGGGTTAAGTAATTGGTACTGAAATAATGTTCCACGAGTTATCTGTGACTTTTTTAAATTACATTTTATTAGTTTTTGTATTTAAGTGATTTTATGGTTTTCTTCACTACTTTTAAAATATTGAATCATAATTTATCATTTGTAACTTTTGCTTAAATATTTTAGTATACACCAGCCTTTGATTTTAAATGTATTTGATGAAATTTCCAAATTAAAGAATAATTATAAGGCAAAAATTATATCAGAATTGTTTTTTCCACTTCTTTAAAAATCCCACATGATATTAACAAGTGTAATAAAATATATTATGTGGAAAATATCTTTAATGAAAAACATCTAAGAACTAAATTATGAAATTTTTGGGAGGCCTGACTGGTTCAAAGTTGTACTCTACCATGTCTGGACAGCTCTCTCTGAGCTCAGCACAAGATGGAGGACACCCTCCCCCCCCCCAGCATGGGCTTCCTACTCTCTGGCTGAGCCTAGATGTGGGTCTTATCTTAGTGAAGACCTTTGACACAGTCCCATGCAAATGCTCTCTTCCTGCTGCCAATATGGTGTTGTGCCCTAGCTATATGGTGGGGCTGTGCTGCTCAGATGATAACTAGACACTGTGTTCCAGCCTTATGAGAAGATTGTGCCGCCAACTGCAAATTAGGTGATGCCCCAGTCACGGTCCCCATTCTTCATATCTTCCCTCACTCTGGAATAAGCTGAGCTATAACACTGAAGCTATCTCCTGGAAGCTTTTACCATGTGCTCACATGCCAGAAAAAGCCCTGCATGCTACCTCTGCTCCCCAGCCTGATGGCCAACAGACCATGAGGAGGAGGAACACCCCACAATGAATCATTAAATACAACGTTAAAATGATTAATCTAGCCTGGAATAATATAATCTGCTAATGCCTAACATTATCTGGCATAGGATTCAACTAATATATGTTTACTTAACATCAGTGGTATGGTAGCATGTGCCTGGAACTCAATCAATAGATCAAGAAAACAGGCATATGAGGATGCTCATTAATCAGTCTACCTGTCTGAAATAATATGCTACACATTCAGGATGAACCCTGTCTCATAAACAATAATGGATAACTATGTAGAGAAAGCTTTCTGATATCATCCTCTGACATCCATAGATGCTCCCACAGGTGAATATGCCTGTATGCATATATGCCTATATATGTACGTGTGTGTGTGTGTGTGTAAAATCACAGTACACTTTTGGAGATTATATGGGATATTGATCTTATGGGGAAGTGAGGTTGGACAGCTACTTGAAATAAATATGCATATATTCTTGATTCCAAAACAACTAGACCACAAAAGAATTAAAAAATATACCTACACACATGGATGTGCATACACGTATTAGTATATATAAACAGGTACATTCCAGAGTATATCTATATTTATGTAAGCATTCAACTACAAATATTATGCTCACCTGAACTTTATGTCATTCTTCTAGAGGTTCCATTGAAATTAAAGATTCCAATCCCAAGAATAAACTAAGCAGGACAGTATTTCTACAAGGCGCTTGGAAATCCACAGAGGATGCTCACAAGCTATGGAAGTCATCTACCATCTGACCATACTGATATTACACCGTAAAATCTCCTACCTACAGTCCTTACTTGAGGAAATATCTGTTCTAATCCTGAAGACATCCAACTGATGTTGTGACAAATTAAACGCCTTCTATTTTGTATTTTGAAATTTAAAATGCCAAAACCACATAAAAATATTTTAGTGAATCAATAGTAAACATGCTTTAGCTAGATTTCTAAATTTAATATATAATGTTGAAATTCCAAAAGAAATGCTCATATTATTAGATATTCTATACATGTGTAGGTGATGCTATGACTTAAAGTCCTTAATAACCTTAATACTTTACTTAAAAAAAAAACAAAGGCAATGGCCAAGAAATTACATGTTTATTGCAGACAGCTTGAAGAACATATAAACCATGTTTTTTCTATATTTTATTTGTGAATTGTCTTAGAAAATTGTATACACTGAAACTTGTTTTGATAGTAAGTAGAAAAAGATTTATCTATGATTTTTCCCAAAATGCCCAACTGAATAGATGCTTACTAGTGTTTTTCTCTGCCGTAATAAGGGAAAATCAACTTCCTGACAATTTTCTAAGCATTAAGATAGAGGATCAGATTTTTCAGGATATGATATTTTTCTCCTACTCAATAATTAAAAAGAAGAGTTTCTCTATCATTGTTTTTATAAAAGGATCTTACAACCAAATTTGCAAAAATAATCTTGAACACATGAGAGTACAAATACCAATCAATGCTTAGTTTCAACAATTTTGACCATTAAAATTACATGAGTATTTTAAATGCATCATATCATAATTTTGAGTTATCATGTTTTAATACGTCAACATTAAGTAGCTGCAGATATGACATAATATGACCTATTAAGATGTGATTAAATGTGATATCTTTCTTATTATTATCTTTATTGTCAGGAGCCAATTTCCTCCTAAAATCATTACAGGAACCATCACCCTGGGGAGTCTGCAGAGAACCCCACACCCCTAATTGTGTTAAGAATGGTTCTATTGACAGAGCCTACCCCACACCCAAATTGGCTGTTAATGAGATCTATCTGTTAGCGGAACCCACCCCGCATTCTAAACTATCTAGAGAACTAGGTGTGTCAACTTCCAGGCCTACAGTGACCTGACCGAAGGTAACCTCCTGCCTACGTGACCAACTCGGACCATGTGACCAACGTGAACCACGCGGCAAGAGCCCAGGACCCTGTGCCCATCCCCCAACTCTTTACCATATATAAAGCTGTACACCATCTATAATAAACGGAGGCTCTGACAAACTTTGCATGGCCTTCTTCCTGTCTCCTAGCCCATATCTTCCAGGTAGTGCCTCTCCGTGACCCTGGAATAACTGAACTGCCAGGTGGGCTACTAACCCTAGACTATGTAGCCCGCCAAGGCAATCGACAGTGGCGCCCGAACCAGCGACGCGGAGCACGGTCAACTATTGGACGACAACGCGCAGTCCCGGGAAAACAAAAAGAAAACAGAAGGTTCTGCGGCTGTAGAACTCGGACAGATCTGCAGGACAAGGTAGGCGCAAACTCACCGTCGTCCAAAAAGATATGGGACTTTCAAGGGAAGAGAAATTCATACAGGAATTTAATCAATCACTCAGGGAGAGAGGAGTAAGAGTCAGAAACAGAGATTCATATGTTTGCTTTATATGTTTGCTTATGTGTTTGCTTGTGGACTCAAAAGGGAGTCCCTCGAGATGCGAGAAGTTAGGGTACAATCCCCACACAGCTACGCCTGCCAAGCAGGCTGGCTGCTAGGGCTAGAGAGCCTATGTCTTTAACCCCCTGCCATATGGAGCAAAAGCTGACAGGCAGGTTTGCTATACAGGAATCTAGACTCAAAAAGCTGCAACTTCATTTAGGGCAGTAAATATGCTTCTTTTCCATTTTAAAAATCTTGCTTCTTGGTCAAAAATCTTTAGTTTGTAGGTATATAAGTTTATATCTAAGGTAGATTAATTTCAGTACTGTGTTTCTGTAGGAAAGTTTTAAAATCAAAGATTGTGATACATTCAGAGGATTTTTAGAATTGTTTAGGCTATCCTGAGTTTTTATTTCTTTTGTATAAGGTTGGAGATTGTTCTTTTGAGTTCTATATTGTTCTTTTGAGTTCTGTGAAAAGTTTTCCTATAATTTTAATGAACATTTACATTAAAATCTGTGTATAAGTTCTGTGAGGAATGTTGCTATAATTTTTAATGGACATTTACACTGAATCTGTAAACTGCTTTCAGTGAAATTGTCATTTTTGCTGTGTTTCTTCTGCTTTCGCAAGAAAGTAGGGGATCTTTCAAGATTTAAAGTTATTATACAAGTTTTTCCATTTGTACGGCCCGCTCTTGGGTGGGAGTCGTATTGTTTCAGCTTGAGGTCCTTTCCTGCTGCCAGGTGTGGCTTCAAGGTGGTCTGCTGAGACTCAGGCCTCTTAATTAACTTTATCAAGGGCCAGAGTTATACTCTAACAAGTGATAATGGTTAAAAATAAAAAATAAAAAATTCCGCCTTCACAGGCAGAGATGACAGGACCCAAAATGTCTGTCCTGCTTGCTTGGAGTTACTCCAAGATATTTTGTGGTATTCATGGATATTTAAAAGGATGATGTCTCATTTATCCTAGGTGTAAAAGAGGTACATCTGGGTTATTTTCAGATTCTAGGCTATGATAAAATGGTTCTGCTATGGGCATGGCTAAACACGTGTCCTTGTGGTATGGTTAAACATCTTTGTATTTAGGCCCAAAAGGGGTATTGCTAAGTTTTGAGGTAGATATTTGCCTAATTTTAAAAAATAGACAGAATGAGGGTCCCTCAGTGCTGGGGAGACTCTCACTCAGGTCTTGGGATGGCGCAGCTGCCCCATAGCTCGCCAGAGACCATCCTTGCTGAGGTCTCTCACACGTGGCCTTGGTTGGTGGGGGAGGAGTTCGACCCCCAACGACCAGGAGAAAGAATTTTTTGAGGAAAGGGGCCACACCCCAGTGGTCCGGGAGGGTCATAAATTCCAAAAATCCAATGGTGGTCTCTGGAGGACAGCTCCCTGCCTCTCGGGACCACTCCCAATAATCCGCTAGTTCCTAAAACAGTACTGTGATAATTGCAGCTGGAAAACCTGTTTTTCAGAGGTCAAGGTCTGGCTTTGTCTTCAGCTGGTTCCTAGGGCAGGGTCGCTGAAGTGGCTAGTCCTGGATTTTTGGTTCTTTTCTTCCTGCTGGGAGAGTCTAGATTGTTCACATTTTCAATACTATGTGTGATCCAAAGGTGACTGTCGGTTTGCACTTCCAGCAATGGAGTTTTTTCTTTACCCACATTTTCTTAAGCATAAATTGTTAACAATAATTTTTAATCTTGGTCATTTTTACAAGGATAAAGTAAAATTTCAGAGTTTTGGTTTGCATTTCTCTGAGGGCTAAAGGTTGTTATGTTTGAGCATTTTTAAGTGTCTCTCAGTCATTTTTAAGTTCGTCTGAGAGTTTTCAGTTTAGGTCCATAACAAATATTTTTTGGGATTAAAATTTTTAATAACTAAGTTCCTGAGTTCTTCATATATTTTTGGAATGGATTTATGATAAGTAAAGATCTTTTCCCACTATATAGTCTTGTTATACAAAAGTTTCTCAGTTCAGGAGATTTATGGTTTCTCCAAATGTTTATGCCACTGAGGCTGTGTTTGAGATGTGGCAAAATGTGCTTCAAAAAATTTTTCTCTGTGAGATTCAACATAATTTTTATATGCTGAGGCCTTTGGCTCATTTAAACTTAAGTTTTGTACATGGAGATGGATGTAGATTTATTTTCATTTTTCTACATGTTGGTGTCTAATGAGGCCAGCATTATTAGTCAAAAAATGCTTCCTTTTTCCATTTTCCTATCTGCAAGGCAGACTTAAAACTTAAGAGGAGGATAGCTTAAAAACTTTTGGTTGGATGTCCAATGGTTAAAGCCCTAGTTATAATATTCTTATAAGGGACCTTGAGCCGATAGGTAAAATTCTTACAAAAAAAAAAAAGCAGTTTCCAATAGAGAGCTTATCAGAGCTGCTTAACAGGTATTCAAGCAGATAAAATACAAATCAACAGGTAAAGTATACAATAATCAACAAACACAGCATATTAATTATAATTCAGCTATGACAAATGTGTATATTAAATGTAAAACTTATTCTACAACAGTTTTATAAAAAAATGCTGTTTATGGCTAAACCTTCCCAGCTTTGCTAGTTAAGATATTAAACTCTTAATTTAAAACAGTAGCCTGTCTAATACAAAAGGGCAGGATAAAAGCTGAAAAATGGTTTGACAAAATGTTGACTATAATCAATGCTTCTTATACTAAATAATAGATTCATTGATAATTTTAAGACTGATTCCTGGACAATTATGTTTGCTCAATTCAAAGGCAAAAACAATAATCTTTTCCAAGATCATTGCTACAATTCACACACCTGTATTTTGCTAATGTTATAGCAAAAAAATCCCTTAAAGGATTTTATGCTAAATTTTACAAATGGCTCTTCTTCCAATGGAAAAACTGCATATATGGCTAAAAATAAAAAAAAAAATGTGGAGCGTAACAAGGCTCCTTCAAAGCAACTCATAAAAGTTGCCAACAGATCCTGATGCAAATGGATCTGGTGTGATAACACCAAGCTGACCTTTGCTAAGGCAAGGTGGAAAAGCCCTTGCAATGCATTATGAAAAAACCCGACCTATATATATTTGGGGTCGAGGATATGTTTATGCTATTTTCACAGAAAGAAAAGAAAAGCTGGATCTGATGCTGTTGAGGCTGCGGACATCCCACAGAGGAGTTCCAGAGGAGACTGGGGAGAGGTCCTTGGTCCAGCCTTTCCTGCCCCCAAGGAGGAGAGGAGTGACTAATAACAGAACCTGCTACCCCACTCTGCAGGGTGTCAATTCTGCCTCTAGAGAGTCCAGGGAGACCCGTCTGAGATAAGTGCCAGGATGTGCTTCAGATAGCTGAATCCAGCTCACCTCACTCAGGAATCCCACCTGCCCTAAAAGCTGCTTCTGATGCAGACTAAACATCAGACAGTTTTAATCTTTGGGACACAAAACTCATTTTAATTAAAATATTAACGCCTCTTCACTTAAGAAGGGGGAAGATTGGGAGTTCCTGTCACTGTTGCTCAGAGACTGGAACTGGTGGTATTTGGTAACAACTATGTATGTCATTGTGCTCTTACTGCAATTGACCTAATGATACTTATAACTGCTTATAGATGTTGGGAAAAGTTTGACACACGCTGTAAAATGTTTGGGTTTAATGCATATGCTAAAAATTTTAGATTTCGATCCCTTTTACACTGCCCTAATTTTTGGCAGGCAGCACTCGTAATCTTATTGTGGAGTAGGCATTTAGGAAGGAGGATACCTAAGGCCAGATTAAAAGGTGAATACTGGGTTTGGAAAATGCCCTTTCTTCTTGTCTGGAAGATGGAGTTATTGGTGCCCAAAATTATATCATTATATTTTGTTTGAGGAGCTCCTCACAGCCTTTTCATTAGTGATAGACACAGGGGCCCAATGACGGGAGTTAGTGTGGATCCTCGCCTGAACAGCACACCATACAGAGGCTGTACTGGCCGGCTCAACAATGGCATGGTGCCAGGCACGAGGAGTGCCCTCCACATGGCCTAAGATAGGGCGACCTGTGATCTGTTTACTTTAAATCTCGCTAGATACCTTTCATTTGAGGAGCTCCAAGGACGGGTAACCTGTGGCAGGAAATCCCCCAACCTAAGACAGGATACTGGGAATCCTAAGACGGGTAAGGGGGATAAAGATCTGGTCCCCACTCGACCTAAGAATCATAAGGCACCCCTCTGTTCCCAGGAGAGGTAAATTGCTTCACCATTCGAGAGGAGGGTCTCTCCTTGTCCCAGTCCCTTCTCCTTTAGATCTGACACCTTGGTTGGACTCTGACCTGATGCCCTTCACTTAATAGCTGCCTGTCTTTATAAAAGAAAGGGGGATCTGTCAGGAGCCAATTTCCTCCTAAAATCATTACAGGAACCATCACCCTGGGGAGTCTGCAGAGAACCCCACACCCCTAATTGTGTTAAGAATGGTTCTATTGACAGAGCCTACCCCACACCCAAATTGGCTGTTAATGAGATCTATCTGTTAGCGGAACCCACCCCGCATTCTAAACTATCTAGAGAACTAGGTGTGTCAACTTCCAGGCCTACAGTGACCTGACCGAAGGTAACCTCCTGCCTACGTGACCAACTCGGACCATGTGACCAACGTGAACCACGCGGCAAGAGCCCAGGACCCTGTGCCCATCCCCCAACTCTTTACCATATATAAAGCTGTACACCATCTGTAATAAACGGAGGCTCTGACAAACTTTGCATGGCCTTCTTCCTGTCTCCTAGCCCATATCTTCCAGGTAGTGCCTCTCCGGGACCCTGGAATAACTGAACTGCCAGGTGGGCTACTAACCCTAGACTAAGTAGCCCGCCAAGGCAATCAACACTTTATAATGTAAGTAATTAAATTATTTCATAAAGTATATCCAATATGCACATTCTAAGCTTTTTGCTATTGATATAAATAAGCCTCTGTAATTTTCGAGGATCCTTGAATTTTTTTTATTTGTATGCCATGTCTATTTTTTTTTTCTTTCTTTCTTTTTTCTTTTTTTTTTTTTTTTTTTTTGGTTTTTCGAGACAAGGTTTCTCTGTAGCTTTGGAGCCTGTCCTGGAACTCCCTTTGTAGACCAGGATGACCTTGACCTCACGGAGATCTGACTACCTCTGCCTCCCGAGTGCTGGGATTACAGGCATGCGCCACCACCGCCCGGCTGCCATGTCTATGTTTCAAATAAAATTTGCAATTTTTAAATTTAGAAAAGCTGTTAGCATTGGGGCATTTATAGCATAAAGGTTATTAATTTTTTATGATAAATGTAACTCTATAAATGCAAATGTGGATGCTCTATTAGTTTATTTCCTGTTGCTCTAATAAAACATAACGATAAACAACCCAGGGAAGTAGGTGTCTTTCAGCTCACAGTTTTGGTGGATCATGGCAGGAGCAGCAAGGCAGAGGCCACCTAGGAAGGGAGCTGAAAGACACAGTTCAAGCAGCCAAAGAACGAGCTGAAATGAAGATGGAGCCACATAACATCCCACCCAGCCCTCAAAGAGGGCTTCCTCCAGCAAGGCTGTACCGCCCGAGCCAGCCGAAACAGCACCGTCACTCAGAAACTAAGTGTTCAAATCTCAAAGTCCGTGCAGATTATTTCTCATTTGGTCCATCTCAAATCTGTAAGGAAGAGCAGACATAAACTCGGAGAACGTGTCATTATTTAGTGACAAGACAGTACTAGAAAGTAAGAATGTTCCCTTTGTCCTTATAAACACAAACTCAGACAGAAACTGGTCTACAATGGCGTCCTTCCTGCAAGATACTGAGAAAAGCAGTGGTGAAAAGGTTATGGGCGTAACCAACCAGGAGTTGATTTAACAGGGCCCATTTTATGGGATGGAACCCATACCTGACACTGCTTGCATGGCCAAGAACCTGAAACTAACTAAATAGAGAAGAGAGGGAGACAGAGAGACAGGGAGGTGATAAGGACTTCTGATGACATAGCTTTTGTTATCTTATTGTAATTTATTTTGTTATATTTTTGAATGGATGGATGGATGGATGGATGGATGGATGGATGGATGACAACCCAACCATTAGAGTAAAGGTTAACAACTGTCACTTTTACCTGCTGGGAGAGAGAAAATCAGTTTTCTCCAGTAGACTAACACTGGGTACATTAACCCCTCCAGATCAGGCCTCAAGCTCACAAGTGGACAGATGACGTACAATGGACACCACAGTTTGTGTGTGTGCTTGTGTTCTGTTAAAATTTGGATTCTTTTGGTTTGGTTTTTTTATGTAGAGCAGGGGCTATTTTGTTTTCTTGGTTTTGGGGAGTGTTTTGGCTGTATTGGGTTTTTGTTTGTTTCTTTGAGAAAGAACTCAGAGTTGGGCAATTAGAGTGTGAGGATCTGGAAGATGTTGGGAGAAGTGAAAAAAAATGATCAAACATATTTAGAATTAAAAGTGCCCTAAGTAATAAAATACATGATAAAAAGAAAAATATTATTATAAATTTTTGCTATATAAATAGTTTGCTTAATAAGTATGTTCTGTTTCCTATGACAATTTACTTAATTTATTGGCTATGAATGACCACGCACTGCCTTAGACATTTCTCATTTTAGAAAAACACTGAATTTTACCTTCTTGCAACAAGTTTTTCAGATCACTAATTAAAATAAAACCTTCAATTAATTGAATTTGAAGGAGTTTCTCCTGAATCCTAGAGTCCTCCAGCTCCTAGCCAGCATGAGAAACTTGTAGGAGTCTAGCTTTTCATATCCTCCTATATTATGAATTTTCTAGATCCCCACACTGATTTTGATACTGTAATCTTGTAAGTCTGAGCTTCGAATATTAAATGTTGTATCACCTGCGAAGGCATTAGAACTATAATAAGTAGAATCAAATTTAGCCACGCTGCTAAAAATTCACATCATCTCTGGCTAATTAATTGCTTGTGGCCATGTCAGCATGATTTCATAACAAGGACATTTCTCTGAACTTTGTGAGTGTTGAATCAGTAAAAACTGATGGACTTATTGATTTATTCAGGTCAGATGTTTCTATGCAAATTAAAATATGCAATCTAAAAATTAAAACGCTTGGCTCGTGCTTTCTGACATCTTTCTGAAGCATCTAATTTTGTTTGCTTCATCAGGATGTGACCTATGTGCTCCTGATACAGAGCAGATCTACCGACAAATACCTAATGTGTTGTTTATATTGTACTCCCTGTGTATATTAAGCATAGATGTGTGATTTAATCATCCTGGGCTCAGACTTACCTTTATTTGGCTAACAAAATGATCTATATTATTTCTGAGAAGCATTAATTTAGCCAATTTGTATTAAACATATATTATCTGACTTCTAAGAGGAAGTTTCAGTAGTGACACCTCCAACTATGTTTTTAGAAAGATCCTTTAAGAAAATGAAGACCTTTTGTAGTAGTCATAGGTTAATGACTAGAATTATGTGATAGTTTAAGGAAGGTATTAAGAGGGTTATTTGGGATTTTTGATTCAAGACACTTGTGAGAAGAAACAACCCTGTGATGGATTCTCCATTTTCCTTTCCTGGTCAGTCTTTTCTAGGGAGCTGCCTCGGCTAGTACGGGAAGCTAATCACTTACTTCTAACGCACCTTAGCTGGAGGCCTTGGTCAGTCAAGTTGCCTGCTTCCGAGGTTTGAAAGCCATATCCAATGCCTAACCCAATCTGTTATCCAAGTCACACACATCAAATTCTCTACACAAAATCAGGAGGCTACTACTTCTCTAAACCCAGAGAAGTATCTTAAAACGGTACAACAGAGAGAATCTTATAAACAACAGATTTCTTGCTGTTAGTCCCTTTTAGAACAAAAAAAAATATTACTAGTACTTTTAAAACATGTTAAAAGTATAAACATGTTGAAAACAGTATAGAGCATGTTTTGATCATAATCATCCCCCACTGACTCCTGGCTCTACAACTTTTCTCCCCACTGGACACTGCCTTTCAGAGCCTCTGTAATATGAAGGCTATTACTTTTTATCTTGCCCCCAGAGACCAAGTGCACTCACTTTCAAATCAAATGCAGAATTGTTTCCTGCAGTTGCAGATGGTAATCCAAGACCAAGCCTCAACAGATCATAGGTATAAACTTGAGGTTAATGGTCTAAAATTGAATTCTTTTAGCAATCTTTTATATGTGTCTTTTTGGTGTGTGTGTGTGTGTGTGTGTGTGTGTGTGTGTGTGTGTGTTTGAAAACTCCAGTCAGGAGTCTTCCTTCATTTCTCTCCATCTTATTCACTAAGGTAGAGGTTCTTAGATGAAGCCAAATTTGCTTGTCTATCTTGCCATCTTTCTTAGAATATTCCTTGTCTCTTCATTCTAAATACAAGTGGGCTATCAATCCTATCTTATATTTTATGAGTTCTGGGAATCGAGAATCCAATATGAAAAGACATTTACTAGACTTGTCATCTGCCCATCCCCATTATCTTTTCATTTGACTATCTAGACATTTTCCTCAATTCAAGGAATATCATATATAAAATACATGCAAACTAAGTGTAAACCTGAGGCAATTCTTGCGAACAAATAAATTACTCCATGTTCCTTGGAATTTGTTGGAAAAGGAATTCGTTGATGACTGGGCTTAACCGTTAATGTTTAGGTTCTGCCCTGATGGGATTATCATCAATCAAGCAGACTTATGCACATTGTTAACAACTAATGCTGTGTATATATGCTTCAGACTCAATAGAGACTGCCTGCTGGAATCCCTAACCCTCTGCATTCAGCATGACAGCTAAAGCAACCTTTCTTCTGAAATCTTTGTCCCAGCTAGAGCTTTTTGATATGGATCATTCCCCCATATCCAGTAGAAATCTGTGGATGGTCTCTGATTAGAGACTTAGAAAGAAATCTAGCATCACTGCCTCACAGTGCATCATTCACAACAGGCACCTTCCTCTCTGGATTCAACAACAGAAGAGTCACACTTCATAGTTCAATAAGAGGCTTAAAATGTTTGCATAACTTTTGTGGAGGGTGAACTGAGAAGGAAAGGGCTGTTGTGGAATGAACTTTTTGTACACTGTGAGCATGCGCCACTCTGATTATTTTAATAAAAAGTTGAACGCAACTTCTTTGGGGATTTAGGGGTTTTTTAGGCAGGATATTTGGGGCAGAGACAAGACAGGAGAGAAGAGGGGGAATCACAAGGAGATACCAGGGACAAATAACAGTTACCCACATGCCACGTTAATTTCTGCTTCTAAAAGCTACTGTTCATTGTGCTTCAAAGAAATTAAAGTGGCATATGGGTAAGTCCTTTTTCTTGAGCAGACGCGTAGTAAAGCAATGCGGGACTGCACTTCATGCATAGAGGCTGATGCCACAACTATTTGTAAGTAACGCTTAAGCATGCCAAGGTTCTGGGGAAATAAGGATATTTTTGGAATCACTGTTGTTTGTTCTAAGGTATTGATCTTGATAAGATCCTGGGCCTGGGAAGCATAAATATCAAGTCAGGCTGACCTGTATTAGATACACAATGACTTTTCTGCTGAATTAGCTTTGTCATTTTGAAAAAAAAATGTTGTTACAAAATATAAGTTTCACTATTTAAGTTTATATAATCAAATACGTTCTGTCAAACTATAAAGAATTAATTATAGTCTGATTCAACTTGCAAGGATAGTATTAGATATAGATTCAAAAGTATGCATTCTTTTTTATTTTTCGATTGCAATGTGTTAATTTATTCTTATAGAATGAGTCTATCAAAGGCTACTTTAGCAAGCAATAATAAAGGAATATATAATCACCTATAAATACAAGAAACATTAAAATACTAACTCTGGGTGTGAATTCAGTTTGGTGCAGCAGGTGGAAAACAAAGACTGTAACATGTAAATATTTTCCACAAACAAAATTAAGATGTCATATAAAACATACCATATCTAAAGTTGTTCATGACATAATCTAAAATTCTGGTGGCTCACAAACCAAAGGACCTAGGTGAACATTGGAGACATATACTTGGCTCAGAATGGAAGATTCAGAGACACTGGCTATTAAACTGTAAGTTTTGGGGATCTAAATCATGAGAATGATGGAAACGCAGGGTTTTTTTTATAAATATGCATAGCTTATTGACCTCTGATTATTACAATTTGAGTAAAGTTTATGACAGGCTATGGAAAGACTCTAGAGATAAATTAAAATGGATAAAACTGTTTAAATGTGGGGGAGGCAGAGATTAGGGCTTCTTTTACAAAATCAACAACAACAAAAACAAGATTTTTTAAGGAACTATTCCTTATTAAAACAGCAGCCAAGTGAGCTGGTGCTCTGTCAATATCTTGCAAGGATATTATACTTTGTTTTCCTCCTTTTACTAAGATGGTACCAAACCATGTAAAGCTCCTTTATAGGACTCTAGGGAAACTCGAAGTGTTCAATTTAGAACCCCACTATCAGACAGACATCTACTGTACATTGCATTTCAAGTGATCAAGAAGAAAAATGTAGAATTTTAAAATAATGGTTGACTTTAGCTAACTCATGTTACAGCAGACTGTATTTAAAAGAGAGTGAATTTGTTTATTCTAAGGAAAGCTTGGCATTAAATGCACATATAACTTACAGGGCCTTTGAGCTCTCTGAACCAAGACATTACCTAACACAAAGACATTGCTCAGCCTCCCTTGGGCTGGCCTGTCAGAGGATTCCAAGGCCACGAGGACTCAATGTGCCCAGAGGGACGAACACTGGACTCAGGTTTATGGAATTGTTTTATTCAGATGACATGTCACCTTGGCTAAATTTTATCTTCTGTTTTTCACTTTAATATGTTTTTGTATTTGTGTTTGTGTTTTGAAATATATTGAAGAAGGAAGTTTCTTTTTTTTTTCTTTTGGTGTGATCTTGTGAAGATGATGTCTCTAAAATAAAACTAAGACATTTTTGTGAATATTAGGGAAACTTTGCCTATTTTTCATAATAGTTTTTCACTGGGGATTTAATAATGAGAGTGCTTTCCAATGATTATGTATGTAGCATGATATATTTGACACTGTGCTATTAATTTTGCAAATTTATTTAATTTCATAATTTCTAGTGAGTTATTATTAAATTATCCCCTACGGAAAAGTTGATAATTTGAGAGAAGAGAAAGATGATTCAACTCAAGAAAATAACATGACTTTAAAATATTTATGATAAAAATTAAATAATTACATATTTGTACTAGATTAACATACCTTGAATGAGAAAAGAAAAATAAGACAGTTATGCTAAACTTAAATGCACCTTGTCTAGAGAATATATATAGCCAATGGGCTAGGAACAAATGGCTTCTTATTAGATGCATAGACGAATAATTCAAACTGGAGGAGATTGTATGTAAAAATCTCATTTTTTTACCTATGTTATTGCTTGCATCATAAAACTTTTCCTACAGTATTTCCCAATTAATAAAATGATTAAAAACCCCTCTATTTCATTCTGTAGGGAAGCTGAGTATTTCTACAAACAAGAGGCATGTGGGGTGGTCACACAGGGAGAGTGTAGTCCCACATTATAAAATCTTTGTTGATACCACACACATCAAGAGGCCTTGTAGGCTTAGCAAACACGCAAGATTTCCCCAAAAAAGTAGGGCAGATAAAACAAGTTTAAAATTAGAAAACAAGAAAAGCTGCTTGGTTTGGCTTTTACTACATACATCTGGAAGATTGTTGTCATAGTTTGCTTTCTTTGATGAAGAACTGACCAAAACCCATTTGGGAAAGTGAAGCCTTATCTTAGTTTACAGCTCACTATCCCTTGAGAAGGGAAGCAGGGCAGGAACTCAAGGCAGAAAACTGAAGGCAGGAACTGAAGCAGGGGCCTTAGACAAATGCTGCTAACTTATGCCCCATGGTTCTCTTGCCTTGTTTTCTTACACAGCATAGAAACACCTGCCAAATAACCACACCTCCCACATAAGTCATTAATAAAATAAATATAGTGTTGTCTACGGTTCAATCTAGATAGCATTTTTTTTTCAACTTAGTCTGCAACTTTCCCTATGCCTCTTCACTTGTATTATTTGGACAAAATCTAGCCAATCCAGTAGCTTCTGTAGATGACTAGGCTTAATCTCACATCAAAAGGGGAGGGTATCTATACTTCTATTCAGCACATCCACAGATGGAGCAAAGCAGGAAGTAAGTGGGAAGTGAAATTAGTCAGCACTTAAACGTAAAATTTACAATTGGAACCTTTGCAGTAAGAGTCATTTCATTATTGCTGAAGAATACTTTACTGGGAAAGACGCAATGCTAACAAACTACAAAGCACAGAGGTTATTCATCTGAAGAAGAGAGTGATTGAAATGCACCTTCTATGTAAGTGTTCTATTTCAAAAGACAAAATGGAAATTGTGCTTTAAAAGATAGTGAGGTCAAATTTGAGTGTTAATACATGAAGGGGGAGAAGAAAAATTTGACTTTTTCATTTAAATAGACATATTGTATACCTCACCTTGTCTCTTTCACATTCATTGCTTCTTTTACAATATTTGCTGTTGCATATATATATATATATAGATATATGTGTGTGTGCATATATGTGTGTGTATCCCTGAATATAATATGTTCATTCTGCATAATGTTAACATCTAATCTGTTTTCTGAGACGACCATATGGTGTTGATTAACCAATTGGTACATCCTTCCCTGTAACTTTCAAGAAGACTTGACATAGTTAGAATGCATTTTTATATGCATATATGTACACATACATGCATAGAACATACATATGTGTCTATCACTACCATACAGAATACAGAAGGATTTTATTCTTACTTATTCAGAAGGTAACAAATATGTCATAAGTCATAGAAATGTTATGTTTTTGGTAAATTCAATGACACTTTTTTCTTCTAATCTTTCATTCATTTCTAGGTTTTAATTAAGTGAATGAACCAAGTGTTAAATATTTGTCTTTGATTTGTACTTTAGCCGTGTTTCAAACTTTATGAGACACCATTATTTTTTAAGCATTGTATAGTACAGCCTTTTAACATGTTTTATGATTCAGGAATTAATTAGACTTTCTCTATTTATGTTAATTGACTAATGAATTGACTAATTGCATAGACTACTTATTTGTATATTGTTTTGTGAAATGTCTGCAATGTTTACATTTCAGTCAATGCTGTTTTCCTTTTGAATTGCAAACTGATTGATATTTTTGAGGCTTGGAAGAAGCTCAATTTTCGAGTGTATTTAATAGACGTATCATCTAAGATGGCCAAATAGAGGGCTTCCTATCGGCATTGTTAAAGGACTGACAGTTGTCTAAATAGATTTACAAAAAGGCCAAGAACATGAGTAAACCCAGCAGGGAAATATAGATTTTTCTGTTGTTGAGAGAGTGGTTTTGGCAAAAGACTGGGCCAGACTTCGTTTGGTTGGCTGCCATTTCTGACACTCAAATGACTTATCCTTTGCCATCCAAGTTCCCCAGACTGTCACCACATTATAAGAACAAATATATTCTAGATGCCTCATGGCAATCGGTCACCCATTCTTGGATTTGACAAATTTAGTTTAATTGAGGCAGCCAGAAATTAGCTGCCTAAGGAGGTCCTTTTCCTCAAACAGAGGTAGCAAGTTTGATGGGCAAAGAGAAGGATGATCATAAAATGCATTTATTGCAGAAACTTGACTTATTCAGCACTGAAAATGGCATTTGTAGTCCTTATTTATTTAGGAACAAATGCCTTGGGGAAGTTGTGAGTTATGATCTCTGTAATCTGAAAACAGCCTACAGATGAGTTGATACAAAAAAGTATTCAAATGAGCTGGCAACAGTTACAAGCAAGAAGAGGTTACAGAGGAATTTATATTGCCAATTTCTTTTTGAGAGTTATCAAGAAATTCCAACACCAAAAGACACTAGTTTGGTTTTCAAGGGTGGAGTTTCAGAGACAATCAGTCTACAGCATGCTAATTGGAGATACTCTTTTGTAGCAACACCTGTGAAGGCATGGAATGGAAACAGGCTGGAAGAGGAAGGCAACCCCGTGAAAGCCTGGGTTGATTCTAGGCAGCACTGCTATGCAAATATTTTTATATTCTACCTTAAACTGGGCTTGGTTGTACACACACTGGTAGAAGCAGCCATTTGCAGTGGAAGAAAATCAATGAAAGAGCTGACATTTGAAGTATTTCCACCATACCTTAAGTCCTTTAAGTGGTACCTTGATGGTGAATCGATCAGTCCACCATAAGGAACTATTACTTGTTAAGAATATGACCAACAAGAGATAAGAAGAACCTTCTAGCTTCTTTCATGTTTAGGGATAATCTGGCCAGTGTTTTCTACTTGCTAAAGTCATGTTTCACTACTAACTACATGACATCTGCAGGGATTTTAGTCATTGACCCATTGACCACTAGTCAAATTTTTCCTTAGCCTATGTGTGGTGCTGAGAGCATGCTAACACTAATGCTTTTAAAGTCTTCATCAATGTTAAAGGCTGTGTTTGCAGTTCAGCCAGATATTTTTGATCTTCCTTTATTTGAAATGAAGTTCAGAACTTTGACAAGACAGTGCCCCAACTGTAGAATAGACCTGAAATAAAAATGAAACAACTTATGCTAAAATGATATGATTTATACAGAAAAACTTGCAATCCATTTCATTTTCTATAAAATGTCTAGGGGGCATGGCTCAGAAGTTAAGAGTGCTGGCTGCTCTTGTAGAAGAGCTGGGTTTGGTTCCTAGCACTCACAAATCTGTTCACAGCCACTCCTAAGACAAGTTCCAAAATGTACTCTTCAACGTCCATACATGAAGGACACATATATGCATGCAGACAAAACAAGAGTTTGCAGAAAAGAAAAGAAAAATTTTAAAGACAGACAATTTAGTGAAATATTGAAAATTAGCATGAATGCTAGATATAGAGGAAGTGTTTGATGCAAGGCTCTTGAGAACATTGCCCGATTTCTATCACTTGGTGGTACAAATCAAATAGTTACAAACAGCACCTTTCAATCAATAATACTTTCACACTAGGGCATCCATACTAAAATCTACTGGCTCAAAAGAGCTTTAAGCAAATTTGCCTTTCTACTTGTCAGTCCCTGCACCATTTTAACTAATCCTCAGTGGTCCATCATCCCATTGCTTTCCCATTTAGCCTCAGTGTTACAGGAAGATGATTTATCAGTGTGTCCAGAGACTCGTCTATTCAATATCCATCAATCGTTCCTTATAGTTTCTGGCATGTAGAAAATGATATATGCTTGCCTCCGTGGATGATACAGTTTAAACCCCAGTTCACATTTTCTCTTGTCTTAAGCTATTTCTTACAAAGTAGAAAGGCGATGTTAAAACACATGAATTCATGCCAACCCATTTCTGGGAAGACCTGAATCTTTAATTCAGAAAATGGCAACATTAATTTTAGGAAGATCTTGTTAGATCTTGTTATCCCAATCTGATATTGAATATTGCCTTCAGGAGAATGCATTCTCTGGCCATATAGAGAAGATAATTATGACTGTCATTTTTCCAATATGACAGCAGAAACCTCACTAAAAATGCTTGGAGACTTGTGTGTTGTGTTTAGAGTAAATCTTAATGCATGCAGGACATTAATAAACTGAGATGACTGCATGGCAATGAAGCATTGCTGCAGGTCTGCATTTCAGTTCCACTTTTCACAGCAGCTAGATGTGCAAAACTGGGTGAAATATTTCAGTTTTCTTGGCTCCATTTTTCATCTGTAAAATTACTGAGTTGAGAAACATGATCTCTCTGGACACTTCGAGTCAAAAATCTCACTGACTCTGTTTTCATGATTACCTATTATACATTTTTCAGTTGCTAAACTGGCAAGCAATGGGGTTTTGGAGATTTTTCTTTTTGGAAAGGTTTCAGCTCTATTTTGCAAATGCAGATGTTTGGTTGCATATAGGATTTCCCTGTTGTCTAATGATATATGACCTCAGCTGTCTTCAAGCACATTATCCATCTGCTAGCTTATGTTGACTCCAAAAAGATAACTTTAAAATGTCTTCTGGAGAGCAGTTGCATGGAATACGACATGTCATGAGACAAGCGAGTCATGACCCATTCAGTGTGGATGGAAAGGGTCAGGAACCCCAGGCGCTTAGTGATGTGGCGCAAATACCAAATGGCTGATCCAAAACAGCTCTATATATGGAGGTTTCTGTACCAGCACCAGAGAACACCAGGGAACACACAGCTGAGGAAAGCAGTAACTGCAGACTGTTTCTACCATGAGTCTCAAATAGATTAAGCCAGTTAATATTGGCTAATCCTGGTATGTGTTACTCTTTGAATACATAAAGAAGACTTGTCCTATTTCTCTGAAGATAAAACTATTTCAAACGCAGATGTTCTGTATTAAATAAGTCAGTGTATGACAAGTTTTTAGGAACAATACTCAACATGAGTAAGGATAGATAAGAACTTTGAAGAAACACTTACGGAATGGCAATATTACTACAGTCAGAGCTTAAGAATGATAAAGATAACAGAATTCCCTATGTAACATCTTCTCATTGAAGGGACAATGCAATACTTTGTTCAGTGTGAGGAATCCCCGAGAAGCATCCCCAGTAGCCAGAGCACAGAATATTCATAACTAAAGGTTTTCATTAAATGTTTTACTTCTTTAAGTTTCAGGAAACCTTCCACCTATAGCATAAGACGTCTTTGTGGCGCAGAAGGGTGGGTCTGGGAGGGGTCAAAGGTGGTGAACCAGAGTCAAAAACATTGTATGAAAAACATCTATTTTTAACTGAAAACAACCCTGCTTGATATTACTCATTTGATCTACATTTCTCTCATTACTAACAACGCTGCTTATATTTTTTGGCATCTATCAGTCATTTGTAATTCCTTAGAGATAAGTTTTGAAAAATCAAAAAAACTAAAGCTTCACTCTGCTAAGCCATTAGCTGAAACAATTTATTAACTGATGATAATAAAACATACTCACAGTATACATAGGGGAATATCACATCAGATGCTAAAACCATTTATGGGTGTTAATAAATTGAACATATCTAATGATAATATTTGCTACTTATTCAACATATACCCCAATAGTGAAAAGTGGGCAAGTAGGAACTTGTTGTAGTTTATACGATTCACTGATTGTCACCATAAATAGATGTTTGAATCCTGAAAGATCTTGCCTAATTATTGGATCACAACCGATAGCATCAAAAAGTGATGAAACATTCAGAGGTAAGTCATGGGATGTATATACAGACACAGGATCATTATCCTCTGTTGTTCTACTTCTCCGGAGACCATGGGACAAAAAGGCCCACCTTATGATGTGTTTATAGGAATCTGGTGCCTCCCCACAGGCTAACAAGAAATGGAGAGACCTAGCCATGGATGCAAACTTGTCAAGTCATGAGCCAAAATTAACATTTTGCATATTTAAGTTGTCTTTCTCAGCAATTTTTCTACAGCATAAGCAACTAGCACATTATGTTACACTTATTTTTTTTCATGTTTAATTTTTTAAAAACTTCTTTACAAATAGCTGTGACAGCCTATAAAATTAGGCTTAGCAATTTTTTATAGCTTAGGTTATGTAAATATATTGGCGCAGTGAAATTACTCTTGTTATTGAACACAACAAAGAAGGCCTATGACATGCTATTGTTTTCATGTCCCCAAGTTTATGAGTCAAGAAGTAGTAATGTTGTATGGATGTAGGGTGTGTAAGAGGTAGGAGTAGATGAAACCATAAGAGTGTGCCCTCTCAGAACATTAATGACTTCAGAAGAAGAGAAAGGGCCAAGCAGTGGTGGTGCATGTCTTTAATCCCAGCACTTGGGAGACAAAGGTAGGCAGATCTCTGAGTCTGAGGCCAGCCTGGTCTGGTTCCAGGACAGCAAAGGCTGTTACACAGAGAAACCCTCTCTCAAAAAATAAGAGAGAGAGAGAGAGAGAGAGAGAGAGAGAGAGAGAGAGAGAGAGATGGGGGAAGGGAGGGAGGGAGGGAGGGAGGGAGAAGTAAGAGGAGAAGGAGGAGCAGGAGGAAGGTATGAGCTATTATGCCTGCTCTGTATCAACACATGATATCATCCACCACATTATATTATTGTCAGAACTACCTCACCGGAATCCAAAGAGACTCCAATACCATACTTTTGAAATTCCTAGTCCTCAGGATCGTGTGTCAAAGAAAAATTTTATTCTTTAAACTATCCACTCAGGTACTTTGCTAGAGAAAAAGAGAACAAGCGCCAGCCAGAAGACACTGGATGCAGCACGGATCACCAATCTAGAAACCTGAGTTTCCTCCATGGACCCCATGAGGTAGAAGCAGAAAACAGAAATGCTACAAGTTGTTCTCTGAGATTCAAATGTACACTGTGGCATGTCCATGCAAACCTCACAAAAAAAACAACTGTTTTTGAAACAAAGGGAAACCAAACAAATTGAAGTGAGACAATGCGTGAAAGGTTTTGTGAGGATTAGCAACACAAGATAAAACGATAACAGGATTATCAACATGAGAAGTGTTTAGATAAAATGATAACAGGATTATCAACATGAGAAATGTGTAGATAAAATGATAACAAGGATGGTAAAATGGGTAACTTGGTCGAATGCTTTAACAAATTTGGTTATGAACTGAATATTTTTCAGGTGAAGGGTGTGATTTCGTGTTTATACGAGTAAAAGAATTAAGATGGAGAAATAATGAAGCTAGGATGATATTCTGTGTTTACTAGGGTTCAAAAGTTCAGTCATGTCAGAGGATCAAGTAGGAGAGGTAGAGGTATCAGGGTTGACTCTCAGCCAAAGAAGGAGTTAATGGTTAAATCCCCAGGATCAAGGGGGAAGAAATCGTAAGCTGTTTTATTTTTAAGGGACTAAAAGTCAGCTGTCTACCAATGCTTGTGTAGAGAGTCTATTTGCTTTGTTTCTAAATCTAAAATGTGGCCTTTTCCTTCCTGAAGTTAATTCATTCCCCAAATTACAGTTAACTGAAGTCTCTGATAAGGTGGCTCCCAGCTAATCAGGCTTTTATCTGTGTTGTTTCCTCACTGACAGATTAATTGCCTAAATTGCCTTTTTATTTTAAAGTAGTCCTGAGAAGGAAATTTAGCAATTAAAATGATTTAGACTGCTGCTTATGCAGCAGCTCAAATGACATTTGAGAGATAGTGGGGAAATTAATAAATGATTGTACAAAATAATGTACCAGAAATGTTTGTTGCTGTAATTAAAGCTATGTAACTTAGTGATCCAGGTCAGTTTTAGAAAGAGTCAACCAGTGGTGCTTTTTAAATACCTTTAAGAATCAATTGGGTCTCAATCAGTCATATTTCAATTTCAGATAGGGATTTGAATATTTAATCAACTGATTTTGAAGTAATATGTTATACACATCATTTTCATGAAGTTGATAAGTACCTTCTTGCAAGGATATCATGAGGGTTCATAAAATTTTAATTAACTCGAAACTCCAAATCACATTAAGAACAAATTTTCACTTTTTAATTAATAAAGAGAAAGTATCAATACTGATTTTTATTTTTCCACTAAGTACTTTTATAGAGTCACTAACAGAAATAACTAATAAAAAATAAAATATTAAGACTTTAATTATCAGAAAATTTATCTACAATTTATACTATTTGAAGAAACTAGATCATACTTACATACACTTGCTTGTTACTTCACAGAATAAAGCAATTGTTAGCCATACAAATATTACATTTCTTTTAAATTTGATTAATATATTTCTGTGCCATTAAATATCCATTTTCATAACTGCATATTTGTCTTATAGAGCTTAACATATGCTGATCATAATTTTCTAACTTTGTGTACTCAAAACAAAACACATCTTGTATATATTTACATAAGAATGACCCCAGTATTATTAGCTTTGGAACCAAATCACTGAAATTATGAATAAAAAGCAAATAAAACTTTTGGCCTGTGATGAACTTTCCTCTACAGAGGAAAGACAGGAAGGGCACACTTGATTCCCCAAAAGTTGCACTATGGCTTTTACACTTTAACCCACTTACCACTCTAGATGCCACCATGATTTTGTAAAGAAGGTTTTGATTTGCTCACGAGGTTATTTACATGCTGCCTCTGGCTACTTTGGGAAAGCTGTTCTACAGAAAAAATTTGTCTATGGTTATGCTACAGTTCTACCACCCCATAGTCTTTTAAATATCTGATTCTGCAGTTAATGATATAACAGTTTAAGCAATTTAAAAAGCAATAAATTATGATGCCAGTTTTAATTTACTTAACGACTGAGTTCGAACCTCTAAACGTACACATTGATGAAATAAGTCTCCTTTTCCTCTTGCTTGCCAAAGTTTCTAAGATCACATTTATTTGAATTTTTTACATATGGTTGCTGCTTCCAGAAGATTCTAAAATGTCCATTGGGCTACCAGTGTCTATTTTCAATCCCAGTCCTTCACTACCACTATTTTTGTAATTTTCTGCCACCAAATAATTGCCTTTGTCAAACCCTAAATGAAATCACCACTGTGTTCTCTTCGGTTGCCCCTGTGTGCTCATCACAGCATGGACAGATGGACCGTTCTCTTGCTTTCAGTTTGCAGCTGTTTGGAAGCAGGCTGCTCTCCATGTTCATGTGCAAAACACCATGCAGGGATGTGATTGTAGTGCTCTGAGGAGGTGATTCCTAAAATCAGGTGTTAGATTACCCTACGTATTTACGTATGATTTATTAAGATGTTCTCAAATGTATGTGATGTGATTGCTAGTAGTTTGCATTGGCATGAGAGGCATGTGGATGCTTGGTTTCTCTATGTAGCTCCGTGTGATCATTTGGTCGTAGGCATCATTATTTGAACCGTGAATGAAGTTAAACTTATCTAACAACCAGTCACCAGTGATGTTGATGGTCTCTCCTGGGACTTAGTGTTCATAAAAATCTTTTCTTTGGAGAAATTCCAACACAAAACTTTACTAATATTTACATTGCTTTTCTTACTGTTGCTCTTTCTATATATTAAGCACAAATTCTTTCTCAGACAGTAACTTGCTCTTTGGGTAACTTGCCTTAATAGTCATCTTTGAAATACAATAATTTTTATTTTGATTTTGGTGTCATGCTTTAAGAATCTATTGCCAAGCACATGACAAAAAAAATTACACCCCAGTTTTTCTAAAGATTTTCATAATTGCAGCTCTTGTAGTTGGGTCTCTAATGTATTTTGAGTTAATGATTGGAAATGTGATGTGTAATCACACATAATAAGGCAAATAGATATTAAATTAAAAATGGGGCTCACTTGCAATCCAGCAGGAAGAATTTTAAAAATACACTTGTGCTCTCAGACTATTGAAACAATGGACCACAAAATAAAAATTTCTTCAACATCTCATGCTGGAGGAAAACGGCTTAAGTTTTGAAGTTGATGCTAGTGAAAGCTGTTGATGGAAGTTTCTGTCCCGCCTGGTCCCACGGCTGCTTAGTCCCAAAGAAAAACACAGAAAATTGTATTAATTATAAACTGTTTGACCTATTAGTGCAGGCTTATTATTAGCTAGCTCTTACAACTTAAATTAACCAATAATTATATTAATTAAAATTAACCAATAACCATAACGAATAATATGTTTAGCCACTTGGCTTGATACCTCTTTTCAGTAAAGCATTCTCATCTCCCTTTTTCTGCATCTGACTGGTGACTGAGTCTCTGCCTTTCCTCTTCCCAGAATTCTTCTAGTCTGGTTGCTCACCTATACTTCCTACCTAGCTACTGACCAATCAGTGTTTTAGAAAACCAAGATGGGTGACAAATCTTTACAGCTCACAAAAGCATTATCCACAACAGAAAGCTAGAACCTTCATCCCCAAAGAGATTTCACACAGTGCTGGCATCTTCAGACCACTATTTAAGAGAGCCTGGAGTTGTGATAATGATAATGGACCATTTGTAAGGTAGCACAACACTTTGACAGACTAGGGCTGCTTAGCTATTAATGCCTCTTGCCTTGGATTTAAACCTAAACCTCACGTTATAATACCAACGACAGAGTTGAAAAGATACTTTACCCCTTCATTTTTTTCTTTTTCCAGCATGGTTGTATCAATAAATATCCTCCCTCTTTTTTGCACTATTTTGGGTCTGTTTTTTTCAGAGGGATATGGCATTGTTTATTCACATCAAGAAAACAAAGGTATAAAAATCGGTACTGTTTTAAGGACTAGAAACAAGATCATTGCAAAGGAAGTAGAGATGGGATTCAATAGGGAAGAATAACCACCATTGCCCAGAACACTGACAGTGGTTTTGAAATAATTATTGCATCTGAATACCAATTTCATATTAGAATACATTCTACATAGTATTTGTTGATTTTTGTAAACTTATGAATAAATAATTGTTTTACTAGAAAAGCAAACATTCTGGCACTAATTCAAATTATGTTAGACAGATAGCTTCTGGAATCTTAAGGAAAAACAATGTGATTTTTTGCAAATAAATTAAGCATATTTATTTTTAAAACCTCTGTCTTTTTAAGATGTATTAAAAGGATTAAATTCGGATGTTTGCTCTAATGAATGTTTTGACCACTATTTTTTATTACAGATTTTGGAAATTTTTCCTTAATCACAGGTATGCATGAGGAACTTGGTACAGACAACGTTACAATCAGGACAATATTAAAATGAGCATCAGGGAAGTTGCACATTGTCATTAGAAATGTATGACTGAACTCACTACAAATAAGACTATTAATCCATAAGTTTTCAATTGTTCAAATGAAATAAAAATACTACCTAAAATGTTTACATGATAAGCTTAACAAAATGAGAAAATAAATGATTCAAAGAGGGACTTTCTGTAAAATAAAAGGCAAATATGAAGGAAGATGTATATTTCTAGGTTCATCTTTTTTTCTTTTATTTTCCTTTTTTTTTTTTTTTGGTTTTTCAAGACATGGTTTATCGGTGTAACAACCCTGGCTATCCTGGAACTAGCTTTTATACAGTAGGCTGGCCTCGAACACACAGAGATCCGCCTGCTTCTGCCTCCTGAGCACTGGGAATAAAAGCATGCACCACCACCACCTGGCTTGTAGGATCGTCTTAAATGGTTAGTCACATATTATTATACTTTGGCAAAAATAATCTAGTGGGTTAATAGAAGGTTAATTATAGAGAATGAGTCGCTGTTAATATAATTATTAATATGGGTAAAGGTATGGAATATATTTTGTTAATAATAACTGTGCATTTTTATTTACACTCAGAGAAAATAGGTTTTATAAAATGCTTCGAGTCTAATTTAATTCCTTCTAGAAGGAATTAAACTACTAAAATCTACATGTATTTGAAAATAAAACATACTTCTAGTAATCTAAATATATGCAATAAAAATGTTAATAGAAAATTATGTTCAAATCCAAGAGTCAGTAAGCCATGAGTGATTTCAGCTCATACAACTTCATGTGAAATTATACCAGTTATATTTCACTGTTATCATTTAAAAGCAGTCTCTATAAGTTATGGTATCTGAAGAGCATGATTGGACATAAAACTGAAAGTTCTCGAAGCTGTATGATGCAAAGAACATTTCAGCAATTCAGTTCAGTTTCATAAGACAAGCTTTCAAAATTGCAAAGGTCCTTTGAGGTAGGTAATATTTTATGATGAATAATGGAAACCAGTTTTTCCTACTGCTCTAGATTTGAAGGGAGTTTTCAGATAGGATAATTTTTCACAACCAGTCTTAATTCAGAACACAATGACACAATTCTTTAACTGTGAGAACTTCTACAGAGAGCAGGATGTCTCCCAGAATGCTTTGCTCCTATCACAAATATTCTAGCTGGACTGGAACAAACTCAGATTAGAGATATTATGAAACATGTCTATTTTCAGAGAGAAAATGTGATCTTTGAACCCATGTGTGTGTGTGTGTGTGTGTGTGTGTGTGTGTGTGTACTTTGTGTAAGAATGAAAATTACACACCCCGTTACATACTATCTATATATCAGCTCCTCCCCGAACCACATCCATCCAGCACATCTATATTATGGGGTACCTTACTTGGTTTTGCTTTGAATTTTACACATTTCTCATATGGGAGATAATTCATTCGATTTTGTTGAGTGCTTGTGTGCATTTTATTAGCAGGTTGCATTTTGCCTGGACAGAGAAGAGAGGGGATCTAACATGTTTCAATTCTTGAAAATGTCATCTTTCAGAAAGTTTAAAAACTCATTCTTCCTCTTTGGAACAACTCATGGCAATTCATTTGTTCTCACAGTTCTCTCCATACCCCACCCAGGCCTTCTGTAACTCATCTTAAAACAAATTTGATTCTTCACTGCTTTGGCAATGCACACGCTACATCCCATTCCCTGACTCTTGAGTTACTTGAACCATCTTCACCTGGCCCAGTGCAAGGTTGGGATGGAACTAACTCTTAAAGCTTTGCCCAAAGGAAATTATTCCTATCAAGATATTTCAACTTATCCTGTTGTTATTTCAGGGTTTGACACATTGTATCTACCTGGGATAATATATTCAATCCATGTAAAGGGGAAAAAAGCCACCTTTCCTACAAATCCTGCCTACACCCTGTATGGCTGTCTCTCAAACAGATGCACAAGGAAGAACTCGAGCTTCATTATTCCTAATACATAAAAAATAATTGCAATTGGGTTTTACTACAGATGATGGTAGGCACAGAAATATTCAGGCAGGAACGGATTACCATGGAAACTATTGAGCATTTTCTTTGTAAGGAGATAAAAAACAAATTAAGCAATTTAATTTGTATATCATTGTTTGCTAACGTTTGTGTTTCCTATGGCTGAAAAACAAAGAGAATCATCTAATTCAGATTGGGAGGCCAGCTCTATTGGTGGCTTACTTCACATAAGCTAAATACAGAAACCTTTGCATGAGCTAATATTTTTAACTTTCTTGATGTACAAGTCACAGCCTTTGAATTCCACCAATAATAACTTATTGAAAAATTTGAGGGCATCAAATTCAGAAGATCTTGTAGCACAGTGAGTGACTCGTTGCTTCACTGAGATTACCAGATAACTTTTCCTTTGTTTATTTGTTCATTTTTTTAAATATACTTCCCCTACTCACTTCCAGAGCCTCCAGAAAAACCTATAGCAAAAGAGAGAAGGAAAAAGCATAAGGAAATGCTGCAATAGGACCGTAGGAAAAAAAGGAGAGCGAGAGTGGGGGAGAGGAGAGCATTAGGAGGAGGTCACAAATGAAAGGCACACAAGGGGGAATTAAATTTGGAGTCAAAAAGTTAAATTTAATGCCCCTTACAATATTTGACAAATGGAGAAAATGATAGCACACTCTTGGAATTAACACTTACAGTTGAAGTGTCCCATTTTGACACAATTTATAAATAACTTCTTAGGAAAAGGGCTTTTAAAAATAAAATTCTCAGGGCATCTGGTATATTCAGATGCTTCCAATGAGAGTTTCTCAGAGGTTGAAAATGGCAAAGGACATTGTGACTTATGTGATTCTTAAAACTATAAATGACAAAAACCAAAGTAAGATTGTTAAAGCTGAGTTACATATTTAGTGATTAGTGATTACAGTCACCCAACTGATACACTGAATTCATTAAAATACACCTCAATTATGAATAACCTTAGCTGGATTTTCATATCAAAAATCTCAGTTATGCTCTTTTGAGGATTAGGAATCTCCCTGGGGCTTGAGGTTGTTTCATATGTTTCTATGGAATGGAGGTTCCCTGCAATGGTAGGACAATTCCTTGCTTTTAGTCAATGAATGATAAAAGTATATAAAAGCAGACACCTTTAATTTTAAGAACAATAGCTTACTTAACACCTTAAAACACCAAGTGTCACTGTGGGCCATTTTAGAAGACAATGTATTTGAAAATGTGCTCTTTGGGAGGGGTGATCCTGTTCCTTTAGAATATGACCTTAACTATGTGGAAAACTCGAGTGTTTTCATACAGAATCTGTCATACCACAAATTTTGTTCTTGGCTACAAATATAATGTCAAAAAAGGAATTACACACCTGCTCATGGGCACGCATACACACAAATTCAATTATTTTCATGTGTCTGTCAAAGCAGAGAGTGGAGAAAAATACACAGTGTGACATTTTAAGATGCAAAAATTAAAAATTTGTTAATATTTATAGCAGGTAATAGGGATATATTACAAAACTTAAAGAAATATTAGAGAAGAATATATTACAATATTTAAAGAATTAGTAAATTTTTTGGAATTGTCACTTTCACTTCTCAAAAAGACACTTCTTTTCTGAGTTGACATTGTTAAATATCTACATATTTGCATGATATAAATAAATAAATGAGCTACATTCTTTCCAAACGAGGACCAATAGATCATTTTCATAAACCTGTAAGTATATAAATATATTTATAGCCTCTTATCTGTATATATCTGTGTTTGATTATACATGTTTTACTTTCAATTAACAAATTATTTATTAGCTCACTAAATATAGAATCATTCATTTTTTTCTTTAGCTCGTCAGAACAAACCTTTACAATCTATAACATATTTTATGGTTATAACTATGTAACTACACATTTGTGCATATATATATATATATATATATATATATATATATATATATATATAGTAAGAAAGAGAAAATAATGATTAGATTAATTTTCATGACTATAGAAAACTTACAATTTTCAAAAATAATTGAAGGGGCTTCTCATTTTAAATTCTGTGTAGCTATTATTTGACAAATATTTACTTTGAAAGTCAGCACTGTTTTTTAAAGTCTTATATGTTAGGGTTTTGATGACAAATGTTCTACCCTCTGTTTGCCTAGACTGAGCAGTTTTGAGCTCTTAGGTTCTGTCCACAGTCATGTCCTCATTCAATTCTGTTTAATCTCTCTTCTGTTAGCAGTATTTCAGGTGGTTGGATTACCCCTCTCTTTTTAAGCATTGGCTTAAACACAATAGAAAAATATACTCTTGATCTTCCTATTCTGACAATGATTTAAGAATCTATAATTAGTATTGTCTTTATTTTATTTCATGGAAAAATCAATTTGGTAAAAAAGATTCTTCTAATTTTCAATCTTAAATTATACTTTTAAAATTAGCCTAACTTTCCTTTTCACGTATTTCACACTGATGAGAATAATTAACAATTGCTGCGACCTTTCTTGAAGACAAGTGATTTTTATTTATTATCCAAATCATTCAAAAATTCCCGATCAAGATAATTTGTACCATAGTGTGACTAATATTTGACTTGAAAACATGAGAATAGCCATAGATTTTTATATAGTTTCATCTCTAAACACATTTTAACTATTCCAATGAATAGATAAAATTTACAGAAGTTTATTGTTCAAACATTTGTCACTGATTGGAAATAATAGAAACTATTCAAAATAATTCTAGAGGTTCACTACCAATTTTACAAATATGTGTGTACCTATATGGCAATCCCTGACATATTGGCATGTAAGGTATTTCAATCTGGGTGGAGGGTGAGCCACTGCAAATAGAATTGCCTAAGTGCAGGCTTCAAGTAAAGGTTAACCTTTGACAAACAGTGATTTCTTTTGCACCTTTTATCTCAAGTTTTCTCCAGTGGCATTTATAATACAAAAATGTCGACCAAATCCTCTTTAGTGAAAAAAATAGTTCTAAAAGATTGCTTCCAAAATAATATTCAGTTCTCATAGAAGATTATAAATAATATAGCATCAAGAATAATGGCAACAATGGCTAATTATAACTTCAGAAGCACGCAATACCTTGGACAGGTAGAAATAAGCTGGAACAATTCATATCAAAATGCGAACTATGATAATCACTGGTTGACCGTTAGGTGGATTTCCTTTGTTTTCATTCCTTTTCTCATAGAAAATTAAAAAGTATTTGCTAAACGTGAAATAGTTTAAAAAGAAAGAGCTGAATTTAAATTAAGGCACATTAACTGTGTATTGCATGGATTGTGTGTCATTTTAACTTTTATTCAGAAATTCTGGAATAAATTTGTTTGAACCTTTATTTCAACTATTGTTGAATTTAAGTTTTAAAATGTCACACGGTTCCTCGGTTTATATAATTAGGATTCCCGCACAAACACTTTCACTTATTGGCCACTCAAAAATAATATTTTTGAAGGATTTCAAGTCACTGTTCTCCAAACTTATAGTTTACCCCAGACTTAGCTTATAAGCTTATATGAAAGTATTATACTCTGTATGCAAGAAGTCTAAATGTGTGTGGCTGATCTACAACCATGGTGTTTTTTACAGAAGTATGCTTACTGGCATCCTAAGGCAGTACCTACTTCCTGTCTTCCCAGCTTGTAGAGCACCCCAAGTCCCTGTGAACATGCCCCACTCTCTTCCAAGGGAGGTTAGGTGGTGGATTGTTTTATGCAAGACTCTAACCCCATTTTCCCTGTTCATCCTCTTGTTCTAAGACTAGTTTTCTTGTCTCCTTGCTTCATTGTAGAGATATCTGTGGTTACGCTGGATCTGTGCTTCTAAGTATTGCAACTCTAGCCCACGCTCCACAATTAAATCCCTGCTGAAAACTTCATTCTGAAGCTAGGAAACGTGAACACCACAATTCCCTGCTCCCCAGGAGGAAGACGCAAGAAGATTCCTTGAGCACAGTGACTGAGACCAGTCTGCACAACACAGAGACACTGTGGTTATATTGCTTGTTTCCTTGCTTCTTTACATTTTTCCATTTTTTCAAAGATCTCCACAGGTTCAGAGGACTTTCATGTAAGGGGTTTAGTGGAGATGTCCGTGTGCCTGACATACATAGACATTATAATGATATTTAATTTAGTTTTCATTTCAAGGAATTCCTTTACCATTTATTCACAAACTTCACTTGCCAGCAGGCCATCAATCATTTTTAATCAGGTGGTGTGTATACTTCAAAACTACTTTTATATATTTTCAGAACTATCTTTACACTTATGCCACAGAATCATTCATCCTGTAATTGGATATAAAATTTCCTTCAGTGTAAGTTCTAAATAGTTAAGCAGCATTTTAAAAATAGTCTTACTCTTGGTATATGTATGTATGTATATGTGTATATATATATACACATATATATGTTACATTTTTAGGTAGATGGTTAATGCCAATTTGCTTCTGAAAATGATTCAAATATTTAGATTGTGGCCAGGAAACAAAAGAACAGTCTTCACCTACAAATGGTGCCAATACGTTTGGGGCTAACCCATGTGGTCAGCCACACATTTTGGGTTCAGGTGCTTATATGCCGCTCGGGGTTAGGAGAAAAGTAGCTGAGAACATGCCTGCCTCTCAGTACCCCTACCTGAGCAAGCAGCAGGGTTAGGTCTTCTTGGTGTGCACAAGCAGGAAAGCATGGTGAATTCCCACATCATACACTGAGACATTACCAGACCCCGCAGCATGCTGCATGGCAGATTTAGCTTTTACTCAGTCAAAAAGAGTTTAATATAAGAGTTACTTAATAAGACGCATGAGCTAATTGGCCAAACAGTGTTGTAATTATTATCATTTCTATGTGATTATTTGAGTCTGGGTGGCTGGGAAATGAATGAACAGTCTTTTCTACTGATGTATATCTACACTGAATCTAATTTATATTTTATTTATATTTCTATCATGTATTTATATTCCCACTATTGCTATCAAATCAAACAACCTCCTTGCACATAAAAGTAATAGAACCTAAAGGAAAAGAAATGATTAGGGATGTGTGTGAAAATAAATTAACAGAAATTATAAACCACTAAAATAACTGAAGCCTTCTGCACTATAATGATGATGAGGAATAAACCTGCGGGTAAATCAACAAAATAGGTGTAAATCAAGTGTTCAGTGTTAAAATTATTTAACAAATAATGTTGAATAAGCCAGCTGAAAGAAAACCAAAACTAAAATTCTAAGGAATGTTATTCTGGGTAGTAGTCTTAGTATTATGAAACAAAATGTTGAGAATATTCAGCGACCTATATGTTTACAAAACAGAAAATGCATACGCATCAAATGGACTTTGGATTAAAAAATACTTTTCTACTATGAGGAAATTGCCTGTCAAACATTTAATAATCTTAACAAGTACTGAGGCAATTCATCAATAATTATATCATGATTGAGCCAGGGAGAAACATTTGACTTTCAAAAGTGCAAATGCCACGAGAAGGAAACGGGCTCCGGAAAGCGTCAGATTTTAATTAACTCACATCCAAAGCACTGCAAGTCTGGAAGGCAAAGTGTACTTCTTTATCAAATACACAAACATGAAAAATAAATTGAATTCATATGTGTATATATACATGAAAATTAAATTAAATTCATAAGTATATATATATATATATATATATACCTACACATATATTTATATACATACGTATCTAACAGTTTGTTAAATTTTATGCTATAAACATCAATTTATTATATGCCAGGTAAAGCATTTCCACAAGGCTAAAATAGTGTAATTTCTAATGTTTGTGTTACAAGAATACCATGGAACAGTTAAGCCAACCAAATAATTAAGTCTTTCCTGTGTCTAACCTTTTCATAGTGGGGTGTGAAACTGCCTCTATAAAGCAACCGATTCTCTCTCTCTCTCTCTCTCTCTCTCTCTCTCCTCTCTCTCTCTCTCTCTCTCTCTCTCTCTCTCTCTCTCTCTCTCTCTCTCTCACACACACACACACACACACACACACACATACACACACACATACACACATACACACACACACACACACACACACACACACACACACACAAAGTGCATGATTTGTATTAGAGCACGTTCGCAGGTATCCTGGATAGCAGCCTAAGAAGCCTTTATATCTCACACTGGCAGGTCCCTGCATTTACTGTTTTCTCTATCTCCAACTAGCAGAGAGGAACATTTGTCTTTTGACCTGACATTCATGTCTTCAGTTGTATTTCATTTCTCCTAGAGGTTTCTTTACATTTGTTTTAAGAAGCCCAGTTGATGTGTAGGAAAAGACTGAATCCCATAGTCCCGTGATTATACAGCCTTTTGTTCTGAGATGGCACCTTACTTGGATCATGCTCTTCACGTTGATTCAGAAATTATTTCCCAATGTGTCACAGAATGCCTGTGGAAGTTTTGATTGGCTATTTTCACTCATCAAGTCTGTTAAACTCTTCTAAACCCAGTCTTAGGTTCAAATAAAACAGCATCCTGTGAGAAAAGAAGTATGTTCAGAGAGAAAATATATGGATGTTTCAGACTGGTTCAGAGTGTCAGCACTGAGGGAAACTCCCCAGACCTTCGTCCTCAGAAAATGGTGAGCCTAGTAGAGGTGGGTGCAAACTCAAGGAAATGTTGACCTCCCCTCTAAAAAATAATAAATACATAAATAAATATACAAAAACAAGAACAAAACTGTGCCCTGACTCTCCATCTACTGTACCATGTATTTAATTTTCAAGCTTGGGCATGTGCACACAGCACTTCTGACAGCTCATTGATTGCAGCTTAGATTTCCATGCCTTTTCCTGAATCTAGCAATAGGCTGCAGATGCTGGGCTGTTTCTCACGAAATCTGTAATTCCCTGCATTTATCTGTAGCTCCAGTTTGAAAGAAAGTAGTGCACCTTTCAAAGATGAAAAAAAAAAGTTAACATTAAAATTTTCTCTTGTTTTCTTTTTTCTGCTTTCTTTTTCTTATCTTTGAACAGAAATAATGGGAGCATACAATTCCTGGTGCCCTATCTCGTCATGGTGTGAGACCATGAGAAAAGACAGCCATCCAAATCCAATATTCTTATGACAAACTGACCGTGACTGCACCCTTACCCTCACCTTGATCCTTGTTGATTCTAAAATGGTGTAGGATTTGCTGTTTACAATACTAGAGAAGTCAGGAAACAGGGAGGACCCTAAGAGAGCCATACATGGATTCCCCTGAGAGGGAAGTAGACAAGATCTTCTGAGTAAAGGAGGTAGGAGGGAAGGTAGAAGGGGAGTGGGGAGGGAGAAGAGGATGGAGAGGAGAACACGAGGGAAAGGGAAGTCAAGATGGAAGAAGGGCAGAGAGGGAGAGCAAGGAAAAAGGTTCTTTGACAGAAGGAGCCATTATGGGGCTAGTGAGAAACCTGGCACTAGGGAAATCCCCCGGTAGCCGCAAGGATGACCCCAGCTAAGAATCTAAGCAATAGTGGAGAGCGTGCCTGAACTGGCCTTCCCCTGTAATCAGACTGATGACTTTCACCTTGTCATCATAGAACCTTCATCCAGCAACTGATGGAAGCAGATGCAGAGACCCACAGCTAAGCACTGGGCCTGACTACAGATGTCCAGTCAAAGAGAGGGGGAGCAATAATATGAACAGAGAGAGCAAAACCATGATGGAGATACCCACAGAAACAGCTGACCTGAACTAGTGGGAGCTCACTGGCTCTGGATTCACAGCTGGCGAACCTGCAAAGAGCCAAACTAGGCCCTCTGAATGTGGTGACAGCTGTGTGGCTGGGCAGACTGTGGGGCCACTGGCAGTGGGACCAGTGTTTATCGCTAGTGCATGAACTGAACAATGGTGGGATACCTTGTTCAGCCTAGATACTTGGGAGAGGGCCTTGGCCCTGCCTCCAGGGAGGTGACAGACTTTGTTGACTCACAGGCAGGCTTCACCCTCTCTGAGAAATGAATGAAGGGGTGAGGGAGAGTAGGGAAACCCAAGAAAAGGGAACTGGGATTGGTATGCAAAACAAAAAGAGATTGTTTTTTAAAAAATTGCTTTTTAAACTGATGAACTGACTGGGACATAGTTTATAGTTTTGTTCTCCCTCAATCAACACTATAACATATTTTAAATTTCTGAAATGTGTGAGTACATGCCGACTTTACATAACAGGCACTTTCTAATTATCAAAAAAATCCAGCACTAATTCCCAAGACTATAATAACATGCATTATTTAAAAAAAATATTCTTAGTTTTACTTGTTGTATATTTAGGGTTAAGTGGGTTCTTTTCTTTTTTTTTTTCCTTCTTTTAGTTTCCTTTCCTTAAAATTAGAACGCTTTCTGCTTATTAAGAATCACCTCACAGACAAAAAGGAAAACGCTCCAATTATCATCTGGGAATGAGTTTTCCTACTGCATGCACATCAATTCTTCTCTAAAGGAGACATACCTATTTCAAGACTTCTTTTAAAATTACAGTGTGGTTCGTATTTGTGTCAGAATTGTTTAGTCTGTCTGAATTGCCCCAAGAAAAAATATGCTAAGGAGGCTTTATAAAAAGAAAACTTCTTTTTATTCAACTCCTATGTTCCTCTGGAGAATTTCTTTAAACACATCTATTTTAAGGACCTGTGGGGAAATTTGCATTTTATCCTGAGCTGTTGTAAACAACAAGTATAAAAAAGATTCAAATAGAGTTGCTGAAGCAGGAGTGTGTTCAATTACTCCAGTAATTCTTGACTGTCTATTTATATATGTTTCTAATATTTCCCTCAGAAATATTTACAGAGAGAGGAAATAGAGTGTTAGAAACAAGAATCTACTGGTACACTAGTCCATGTTCCAGCAGATAAATTGCTGCAATACAAATTCAAAATATCTGTGCATTGCAGACCTACAGCTAGGTTAATAATAAATGAGTAAGCAGCACATAAATACCAATAATTTCTAAATAGAAATGAATATAACGAAGCCCTTGACAGTTAGATACTAACATAAACTGTCAGATAAAAGAATAAAAGAAGATAGTCAATAATACATTTCATATGATTTTTTCAGATATTGTTGCTATTATTTTGCCTCCTTCTCTACTTACTTATCTCTACACTCTATAATCACAGCCCCTGCGTTTCACGGTTCCTCCAGTGATATCACAGACAGCATGCTATTCCTTCTCTTTGGCTATTCCCCTCCCCCACCACCCATCAATGGTCTCCTTTCACTTTCTTAGGTTCTGAAGTTACTCCAGACTATGCATTCACATCGTTAAATTTTAACCTAGGAGCTTCAAATGAAAGAAAACATTTTGTCTTTCTGGGTCAGGGTTACCTGATTTACTATGATATTGTCCAGTTCCATCTATTTACCTGAATTCCCATTATTTCATATTTCTTTACATATGAATAATGCTCCAGAGTTTATATGTACCACATTTTTATTATTCATTCATCAGTTGGAAGACATGTCGATTGTTTCCATTTCCGACCTACTGTGAACAAAGGGGCAACGAACCTGGCTAAGCAAGGATCTGAAGGATACTGTTGAGTCATTTGGATATATGCCAAGGAATGGCATAGCTGAGTTCTATGGTAGATTGATTTGTAGCTGTTTGAAGAATCTCTCAAACTTATTTCTATTGTGTCTGGAACAGATTGCAATCCTGCCAACAGTGAATGAGGCTTGCTTTTCCACAGACGGCTTCCAACATTTGTTTTTGGTTATTCTGGTGACATGGATCTCAATGTTCTTCTGATTTGTCAGGGACAAGATATATAGATACACACATATAAATAAATATGCAGAGAGAGAGACAGAGACAGACACAGAGAGATTTCTCAGCTTTTTGTAAGAGTTCTCTGCCCAGGACCCAGACCTGTTTTTGAATGGGCCTTTTGCGTATTTTTTACTCTGTTTTTAAGGGTTTTTTTTTTGTATTCTATATGTTAATCCTATGTCAAGTATATTGGTGGTATAGATTCTCCATATTCTCTGGGTTTCATACTGCTCTAGATGTTTACTTAGCTATGTAGAGACTGTTAATCTTATGAAATCTCATTTGGCCATTTTGGAATTTAATCACTGGGCAAATGTAGCCCTATTCAGAAAGTCATTTCTTATATCTACCTCAGATAGGGTACTGGCTATGTTCTCTTCCTGAAATTTCGGTGTTTCAGTTTTCACAGTAAGTTATTTGATCCATTTGGAGTTAGTTTTGTGAAAGTGGTGTGTGTGTGTGTGTGTGTGTGTGTGTGTGTGTGTGTGTGTGTGTTCATGTGTGTATGTATGTAATTTAATTCCTCTGAATGTGGACAGTCAGTATTCCTAACACCAATGTTGAAGAAACTTTCTTTTCTCAGGTTCATGTTTTTGACGTTTGTGTCAAATATCAGATTATCAAAGTTGTTTGTTCACATGCTTGGATCTTTGATTTTGTTCCATTGGTCTATGTGTCTGATTTTGTGCCGGTACCATAAAATACTACTGCTAATAATAAACCATTTATTATTGTATTTCTGTAATACACAATGAGTTCTTGAAAGACAATCCCTCCATATCTGCAATATATATACATATATATATATATATATATATATGCATATTGGTATAAATATAGTTTAAAGATATTTCCCCACTGGGGCTAAAAATGTCCCCTCTAAGAGCCTACAATCATCTAACATAAAATCCAATACCAGGTATGAAAAGCTCTCCTTTTAGCTGTTGAACTAAAAGACTCCCAAAATATCATATGTTACTGCTATCTCCCTTGCTTTCCCACAGCAGTAGAAGGGAAAGCACTTGCTAGATACCATGCAATTCAGACGCAAGGCCCATCATCCCTTGATTTAAAATGACTTGAAAGCCTTCTCAGTGAGGACTGCCTTTCATGGTACTAAAAGTCATCATGCAAACTTTCAAAAGAAGGAAACAACCATCCTACCCAACTACACCTATGAACCCTGAACATGACTAGCATAATGTGAGAACTCTAAGGTTGCAGCAGTACCACACATACCTTGGTAGTGAGCAACCCCTCTCGAGTTGATCTTTAGGCTCATTCAACAGGCCAGAAATCATGCCTGTCCCACCGAGCAGTGGTTCCAGGAACTGTCCTTGATGCATGACCTAGCTCTTTGGAACCTTGCTCAGGTTTGGGATGTCTTGCTCAGCCTTAAGACAGGCTTGTGGAGTTTGGTCTAGCCACTTGATAACCAATGCTTTGTTGATAAACACGGGAGGTCTTACTCCTTTTGAATAGAGACAGAAGGAGTGGATGGGTGGGAGGTTTGAAGGGAGTTGGGAGAAGGAAATAGGAGGAGAGAACAGAGGAAAAACATTGGTAAAATTAAAAATTGATGAATAAAAAAAATTTTAAATGAAGGAATGTAGTGTCTATGAAAATGAAGTGTGAAACTCTTGTATTACATAAGTACATTATACATAGGTATGCATGTTTGTAAATGCTAGACATATATTAGCAAATATTTATATGTATGTTTATTGATACTTTTTTACAGTATAAATGTATGTGCATACATAGTTGAAATCTCAAGTACAGTTTTATACGCATATGTATGAATTTGTAATTTGTGTACTTATAGTTTTACACAATTGCTGCTCATTATTTCCCATATCCATACAAACTTAAGGTATTCATGGCTTTCTTCAATCCATGAAGGTGAAGGTAATCTGATTGACTATTTTGAAACAGATGATGTGGTAGCATTCAAGATGGTGGAAACTTGGGTTGCTAAGAACCCTGGTGTAGAAGAATCCTAACCAGCCCCCATTAGACCTACAGGCTTGGAGAGATGCTCTCTCACCACCTGTTTCCACTCATTTGCTTCATATATTGTTTGATATATCCATTTGCTTGCTTCATTTGTTTATTTAAGTTCAGTTAAAGATAAATATATTCCTATGAATATCTTTTTTTTTTTGCTTGTTTGTTTTAAGACAGAGTTTCTCTGTGTAGTTCTGGATGTTCAAGAACTTTGTAGGCCAGACTGGCCTCAAACTCAGTGATCTGCCCATCTCTGTCTCCCCAGTGCTGGGATTAAAGGTTTATGCCACCACTGCCTGGCTTCTAGAAGCATAATGTCATAATAATAGTTCTGATATCCAATATCTATGATATCTGAGTCTATCTAAAGTCTCTCACTTAGTCTTAACCATATTTTCTCTAAGAAAGTAAGATAGACCATTTATTATGTTGTGTCTATGTCTATATTATCCAGTTGTCAACATTCTTATAGAAATCACATCACTGATGAATTATAACAAATTTTATGATACAATTAGTCTACTTGAAGTCAGCCTAAGATGCCAAGGTTGAACTTATAAGAAAGCACTTGCTATTTTACTTGTGATTATTTGAAGACCAATAAGTAATGCTATGTATACTTGTAACATTCTAATCCAAATCATATTGTATTTAACTTTCCTTCAAATGAAATAGTAAATGTGGTATCCATTATAATTCAGAAAAACTGCTTTATTTTTAAGCATCAAGTGAAAAGAAACAGTATAAATGAGGAGTTATAGTCTAATCACAGCTCTGAGGAGTTGAACATAACATTCCCTGTTCATCTATTGATCAACCCTGTCTTCCTCTCTAAGCAAGGTGAGGATCCAAAACTTTGTAGAAAGATTACAAAGGGAATAATATCAAAAATGTTCTTCTTTTGATGTAATAATGCCTCAAATTCCTAACACTAAGCAGAAAAACTAAGTGATTTGTTTATAAGAAGCTGTTGGGGAATTTTGAGGCAATCTATGACTAGCTGGAATAAGGGGCTTGTCTCATGAGGACGAGGGGCGCTCATATGATGAACGTGCAGATCAGTTTGCAGAGGTGGCAGCCAGTGATTACTCAGCGGCAGTCAGGGAAAGAAACTAAATTTTCAGCTCCAAAGAATCCTTAGGAGGCTTTCTATATCCACATTCCACATACTACTGTAGGATACAGAGAAACTGTCCTCCCTCTTACTGTGGGATGTGGAGGACCTTTCAAGCAGGACCTCATGTTCCTGTATGTTGATTTAACTGAATTAATACACTCAGCTCAGCTCTACCTAATTACACTCAAGGGAAGTGTCGCAGATGCTCGTTTTTCATTAAGTGGTCCTCAAACTTTAATAGGCAAATGTATTGCCCAGAGATATTTTGAAAACCATAAGAGCTGAAGTACTGTCTTAGACTCTGCTTTTGACATAAACTGCCAGGCAACGGCAGGCAGTGCATCTACCTTAATGCCATAATTTGCCCTGGAAGGTCAAAGGAGACTCAATCTCAAATTCTCAGCTGATACAGAGTAGCAAGTTAAAAGCCTTGCACTCAGACCTTAACAAGCCCCTGTTAGAGATACTGCAGGGGGTTTGCAATGGGAACCAGAAAGTACATGCTTTAAAAGTCCTCTTGTGTTTGTTTCTTTTGCATATGCACATTGGTACACACACACATGCATTCACTCATGCATGTATGCATACTCACACACACACACGCACACATGCACACACACACACACACACATATAAACACACCATAAACTTTCTAAAGTATTATTTATAAAAATGATTGAGAACCGCTGCATTTTTTTCTTGTATACTGCCTGTCCTATTTGCTTCCAAAACTGGCAGTCAGTTTTTGACCTTTAAAATTTTCAGAACTAGTCCCTTTAAAAACAAGTTGCCTTGAGTTAATAAGTAATTTTAAAATACCTCACAATCATAAAACCAAGTGAAATATGAAAAATGAACAGCCATATATTTCATTAAACAGAAGAATACTTGTGGTGGTTTGAATAGGAATGACCTCCAAAGACTCAGAGATTTGAATGCTTGGTCATCAGGGAATGGCACTATTTGGAAGTGTGGCCTTGTTGGAGGAGGTGTAGTTCTCGTGGAAGAAGAGTATACTGGCATTATTAGAGTTTTGGGGGAGGCATGCAAGGGGACTAACAAGCAGCATTGAAACTCATGGAATACTGTTGGGTGATTGTCAAAGCCATGCATGAGTGAGCCTTGGAGAGGCAAAGACCTGACAACTAAGTTCCTGAGGATTTTGGCTGTTATGGAGCGCAGCTCCGATTCTCTTGATTATTGCCATCGTGGTCACCACATCTCCTCATAATCTATGGGTTGTATGAAAACCCTGTAAGGGTTTCTAGTTCCTCACTGTGCAGTCTTACTGGTACTTACAACAATAGTGATTGACTTTTCCCAGCCTTGCTGCTGGAGTAGATTAATGATTCAACAACCCCACTTTGAAATAATTTAGACATAAAGACTGTTAGGAAGGTTGCATTAAGATGTTTTTGTTAATGGCTTTGAGGTAGAAAATCTTGGGGAAACAATTTAAAGTTTATAAAGACAGAATTTTCATAGTTAAACAAGGGATTTGTTGAAGTCAGCGAACAGGAACAATGGCAGTCTGGCTATTGATGGCTGACATACTTCCTTGCTCAGATGGGTTGATTCAAAGGTGATGATGAATTCCTTTCTTCCCTCAGCTTCCTTATATAAAAATAAAACTGTTATTGAGTGGGTATGCACCTTAAGGATTTAAAGCAGAGCTGACTGGTTGTTTTTCATGTATATAAGTTTAGATTTGTGATTCAAGATTTTTCTAATAAGATTACCTTTGGAAGTAAATGATAAAGTAATTGATCCTTTCTTCGTAACTACAAAATGCAGCCTCCCAGTAAAAGGACTGACTGAGAAAAATACCTAGCTTGTTTACCCACTGTTAATCTATAACAAGTTGCTTGGGTATGAATGTTTGTGGGTTCTTGGGACAACTTGTTTTTTCTTAGGGATATGGAAAACATCATTTTGGGGCTTTTGTTTGGTGGGTTTTTGCTTCTTCTTTTACTTGTATTCATTGTAATTATTCACTTGAAAAATAAATCATAATTACATTGTAACTTTCATAATGCTTGAAAGATTCTGCTGGGGTATATAGGCAGTAAGGACAAAACAGAGAAGAGAGAAGGGAAACTCTAGGAAAGAGGTAGGAGGAAAACACCAGGGCAGGTTTAGAAGGAAGACATGGGAGAGAAGGTGGATGGAAGTCATCAAGATAGACAGCAGGGAATATCAGGGTGGAAAAACAGAACAGAAAAAGAATAGAGTAGAACAAAGAAACAGAAGGAATAATAAAATGAAAATCTGAGCTTTGGCCCTCAGGAAAGTCCACATGTGCCTTATTGTTCAGTACTTTGCCTGCTCTACATCCCCTCTTCAGTTTGTCTGACCCACTGAAAGCTTGTAATTCAACAACACCCTGAGATCCTGACATGCTGGAGGTGTGTGTGTGTGTGTGTTTCCCTTTTTCACCAGCCCCAGAGAACCATTTTGCTGCTCTCCCCCCTTGCCCCCTCCTTGCCTGCCCCAGAGAATTAAGTTTTACACCTTTAGATAAAAAAGTCAAGTTGAGTGATTAGTTTGTTGACTCCATGGATCCCTCTCAATCCCAGTGTTGCTGTAGGCTGGTCCTCATGGCAACAATAGAGCTTCAACTGTTCAAACCAGTCTAACAGTCTCTTCCTGCTATCCAGAGCTCTCAGTGACCTCCCCAGCATCATGTCTGCCTTCATGCCTCCTTGCTTTGCATGGTGACAATGGACTAAACCTTTGAATATAAGCAAGTCCCAGTTAAATGTCTTCTTTTGTAAGAGTTGCCACAGTCATGATGTCTCTTTAGAGCATTAGAACATTGACTAAGACAGTGTTTGTTGTTGGTCTTTTACCTTGCTTGAAAGTAATAATACAATACTGAAGCAAGATTTATAAATGAAGTTTCAAACAGATTGTGTCCTAATGATATAATCCAAGGAATAAAGCTAATTCTTTATAAATCCTTTCAGAATAAATTTTGTTAACATCTTTATTGAGTGTGGGTGGTGATGGTGGAACATGCCCTTAATCCTAGTAGTTGGGACGAATAGGCAGGTGGATCTCAGTGTCTTCGTGGCAGCCACTTTTACAAAGCAAGTTTCAGAATAGCTAGAACTGTTGTACTGAGAAATCCTGTTATTAAAAACCAACTAAATAAAAAACTATACTGATATATGATTTCATGTATTTGTGGGAAGTCTTTGATCACATAATTTTAAAGTTACTATAGGTGACTGTCTCTTCAAATTTTTTGCAGTATGTAAATATGATCTTACCAGATGAAAATTTAGTCTGCCTTGAATTATTATCAGGGACCAATAATCAATCCTGTCATCCCATAAACAATTACATTTATTAATTCTCTAGAATCTGGCATCTGCACATTTTAAACTTGTTGCATCTAACTAATTTTGTCTTAATCACAATGAAAAATTATTATTTCCCTCAATGTTAAGATTAATGATGCATGTTAATAATAAAGTAGATTAATCATCTAAGAAAGATTTCCTTTGTGGAATGATTCTTAATTCCCAAATTAAATGTATAAAAGTTTATTTCCATCCAACTGCCCAGACTTTGTCCTCCATTCTCGATAGTAATTTTCAGTGTGTGGACATTGTACATGCTGATAGAATTAATAAAGATATTTTCAACATGCTTTTACCACAGTAACCCGGAATAACTTATGTTGCCCCCTCCCTTGCAATATCACTCTTTTATCCCCAGAAAGAGTAACATTCTACTGTCAAGGAATAGTCTTGTAATAAAAGGTCAGGTGATGAAGCAATGTCCCTCTCACAGTCATGAAGGTGACATGGCTCTCAATTAAAAATTCTCATTAGACACAAACATTGGCATTTTAAAAGGTCCAGTGTCCAGATATTAACATCCACCATGCTAGTGAAATATTTTACTGTATCTGAGCTTGAACAACAGCTCAGTGTGCTTTGCAAACATACTGAAATGTGTGTGCTCACATGCACACATGAACACAAATATAAATTACACAGATTCTATGATCCAAATATGATCAAATATGCAATGCTTATCTTTCTGAGTGTGTCATATTTTGCTTAAGCTGAGGGCCTACAGTTGTATCCATTGTCCTATAAATGATAAAATGTATTTTCCTAAAGGTGTTGTATGCATGTGCTGTATTTTCATTATCCATTGAGCTGCTGGTAAATGCCTAGGCTGATTCCATAGCTTGGCTATTATGAACAGGGATGCAATGCTTGAAGAAAGACAAGAAGACTTGAGGTCTGATGCTTTAGATTCTTTAGATTTATTCTAAAAAAAATGATATAATTTGACCACACAATTTGATCATGAGAAACCTCCATTTAGATTTCCACAGAGGGTGGCAGAGTAATTTACATTACTACCATGACTGTATAAGGTTTGCACATTGCTTCATGCCCTCATCAGCATTTGTGATTTGTTTACTTAACGACTGCCATTCTGCCTGTCTGAGTGGAATCTCAATGACATTTTATTTTTATTCTATGACTAAGAAGTATGAAAATTATCTTTAATGTTTTGGGGGCATTTATGCAAATGACAAATTGATCATTCCTTTAGATAGTTAGATGAGACCTATAACTAACATGGCCTTTACATGAATGAAATATTTATATAATATTTAATGTATCTTATGCATTTATACTTCATCATAATGGCAGAATCATAACTGTAGATTCTATTAAAAGTCTTTACTGTAGCAGTGGGAACTTACTTCTAAGAATAGATATCAGATAATTGAGGTTGTACCTTTCACAGACGAGTTGGTAATTTTAATATTTTTTAATTATTATACTTATATATTATTTATATATTTATATTTAGTGTATACTTGTCTATATAGTATAATATTTATCGTGTATTATAAATATAATATAAATACATTTATTATATTTATTTTAGCATAATATAAATACATGCTATTTATATATCCATATTATATTGCAAATATATTTATTATAATTTTTATTAACTGTATATGTTCTATATAAGAACATTTATAGCAATGAAGATATAGAATTATTATTAGGATAAATTAAAAAGTAAACTTGGATTATTTAAACAGTTCCATAACATCTTTATGTCACGTGAAAAGGAAATTCCTGATCACATCCAGTGAAGCCTGAGATCTGTATCTTGGCTACTGAAATTGTTATCTCATTTTCATGGTCAACAATAATTATAGCAAGGGAAAGTTCATCGTTTGTGTGCTTTACTCATGAGTCACAATAATCACAACTTTACAAGGAAAAACAACACAGGGCTGCTGGTGGATGGCTCCATGCTTTAGAGCTCTTGCCATCTTATTTCCAGTCTAGACCTCCTATGGGTGAAACAAAGCACTGATTTCCAACCCCCCCCCCCGTCAAACACACACACACACACACACACACACACACACGTTTAAATAATAACCCGAGGTCTTTGGTTCCAAGAACAGACTAAACATTCATTCTAAAAATTTAAGACAAACACAAAGCATAAGTCTCTGCATTTTGAAAATATTTTACTCCAGAAAAGAGATATATATGCCGGAATAATTAAAATATGGTTTTGTTTTGATCTTATCTTCAATCATAAGAACACATCATTTACTGAAAGAAAAGCAATTTTACAGAGGTAACCTGGCCTGACTTTTTTTTTCTAATTAAAAAGTAAATGAAAATATAATTGCTCACTTCTTCTTTCCTTCCCTTCCTGTGTTCCCCAGCCCCATCTCAGTTGAATATAGGACATGGTTTTTAAATAATTCTTGGGAGATATGCATGCTGCACATGAGGGGTACATTCATGGCGTATGCTTATCCTTAAAAAAGGGAAGAGTCTGCTTCAAAGCTTTATGCCACTCTTTGACTTTTAACAAAAGTTTCAGCCAAGTTTAAAAAGCGTTCTCCTATTAAAAGGAAGATGCTTTAATGATTGCTGCTTGGTCTGATATTCACACCTGCAGTATAATGTATGCATTCAAATATAACTACATTTTTCATAATTAATCTGTCATTCATTTGATGTTTTAAAAACTTATTTAAATGCATGTGTTTCGGCTCCCAAAATAAATCTTTCTAATGATAAATTTTGCATCTAAACTTCCTCCCTGACTTTTGTCACTGAATATTATTGCTTTAGCATCTCTAGTCTAATTACACTTGCTCATGCTGTACACAGCTTTCTAACAGCTTCAAGGGAATACACTTTCCAAAGACATTTTAGTACTTAACTTGTTTCCAATATTATATCTTATTTCTGGATATTTTTTCTTCCTTTTATAATATGAAAAAACTTTATTACAGTTTATATCAATTTGAAGATTTTATGTACATCAGAATAAAATTTACCGTATCATGTGCTTTTTTATTTGATCTAAACATTATAAACTAGCACATCCAAGCAAGGTCTTCTCAGCAATGATTTTAACATTTACACTGCTTTTGTTTCTCATATAAATCATAATTGCTAAGGACCACAATTCATCTTCCAAAATAAATGTCCTGCTTCAACGTAGTAGTTTTGGAGGGCCTGACATGAAAACAGACAAGTTTATTTATGTAGAAATGCATCATTGGACTATTCTCTCTTCACAGGTGTCCTTTTGACTTTGAAAATGCAAGTTCTAAATCTAGTATAGATGTTGAAAATATGGTTTTGCTAAAGGGGAAAATCTCAAAGCTTAAGAGAACAAGGTATTGATGTTGAGTTATTTAGGTAGCACTCAGTGATCTCGCACAACACTGAGCTACCGAAGTCACACTCAGTGATCTCGCACAACACTGAGCTACTGAGGTCACACTCAGTGATCTTACTCAGTGATCTTTGCACAACACTGAGCTACCGAGGTCACACTCAGTGATCTCGCACAACACTGAGCTACCGAGGTCACACTCAGTGATCTTTGCACAACACTGAGCTACCGAGGTCACACTCAGTGATCTCGCACAACACTGAGCTACTGAGGTCACACTCAGTGATCTCGCACAACACTGAGCTACCGAGGTCACACTCAGTGATCTCGCACAACACTGAGCTACCGAGGTCACGCTCAGTGATCACTTGTGCTCTTCCCCAGCACAGCCTCGCACACCTGGCACACTTCACTTGTTCCTGGTTTTGTCCTTGCCTTTCCCCTAATCTAGAACTCCTACAACTCTTCTGTCTACCTACACATCTAAGCAAAACTCTTGTCTCTAAATTTTATCATGTTTCTGACCACATACTATCCCCTTGATTTGGTCTCTTATTAATATTTGTAACATGGAAGTCTACTAAATTAAGTCTCTCCACCCCTTATTTTTGTACTTTCCCCCAATCTTCACATAGTTCAATCTAAAAAAAAAAAAAAAAAAAACCAATGTCTAGAATCCTCAAAATCCAAGTGATCATGATACCTTTGTTCACACTGTGGTCATGACCCCAAGATTCCTCCAGAATTATTTCAAATATCTCTAAATTTCCTTTAGTGCCTTAAAGACTGTGTTCTGCTTGGCCTGCTGGTACGTTTCCATTGGAGCGTGTGAACGTTGCAATAGACTCTCCAGTCTCTTTGAAATGCCTTCACTAAGCAGGATGTCTTCCACTACTCGGTTTGCTTTGCTTCAGATCCCTCCCCTTAGGATGACCTTCCCCCGGGCATCTTTTTGGCCAATTTCCCAACCTCTTTCTATTTTCCTTTAAAAATATATTTTATTTATTAGTGTGCATCTTATGTGGGTGTCCCAAAGGAGGTCAAATACAGTATTAGACTCACTGGGGCTAGAGTTAACGGGGGCTTTGAACTATTTGACATGAGTGCTAGGAACCAAACACAGGTCCTCTGTGAAAGCAGTGAGATCTGTTGGCCATTTAGTGGTTTCTCCAAAGTCTCCTTTCCTTTAATGCTTTCTTTAGATTAGACTGCCTCTGAAAACAGTGTGGTAAGTAATCTTGTCCTTCCATTCATAATAACGTCTTTGTCTCATCCTTCACTTTTCTGCCCATAAAACTTTACCTACTAATGTGGTTTTCAGTGTTATTGCGTGTTCTGTTTCTCTTCCACACAAGGCTTCTTGGCACCAGAAAATGTATTCTCTATTAATACGTGAATATATTGCAAGCACCTAGGAAATTAGATAACATTAGGGTAATATTGCTTTTTACTGTGAGTTCAAATGTTTGAACAAGTAAAAGTTTTACATTTAAATTAGTGCATTTGCTTTACCATTTTCCTAGGGAAAGAAAAAATAAACAACGAATTCTATCAGGTACTTTTGAGCATGATTCTGCTATCCTCTGTTGAACTTTCCTCTCTCGACTCTGCTATAGGGCTCTAATTCTAGTTCACCTGGCATCTTCCTGTTGTATAGCCTTTGCATTTATATCACTTGTTAAACCACAGCAGTTCAATTTACAGTGAAGATAGTAAAGGACAAAGATGTATCATCTTGTTGAATTTGATCTTACCCTCAGAAACAGAAGCTAAAAAGAGCACTGTCAACTTAATATTAGAAACATGACCAACTGTGGCATGATAATTAAAATATATCAATAAGGTAATTACTGATAAAGCCTTTATCCATGCTTTTGTAAAATTATACTCAATACCAAAACACAGTATCTTCAGACAGTCAACAGGAAACATTAAAACAACATCAGGATTAACTATAAGTTTATACCCATATCAATAGAAGGTATAACATGTATTTCAGAGGGATGTTAAAGCAGTCATTAAAGATGTCAGTAGGTTTCTCTGAGTGATTAATTATTTATTATTTGTAAGCTGCATGAAGATAATTTGGCACAAAGGCAAATAAAGAAATGTCCTAATAATAGGGACCTTTTCCCAGCATAAACAAGTAAGGAAAACAAATGCAAAGTTTTATTTTTTTTTAAGTGCAGAAAGATTTTAATACATGAAAGCCTTTGAAATATCAAAAAGTACTGAAATAAGAAACTAAGCCCTTAAAAACAATTGATTTTGCAATATTAGGAAATAGTAAAGAATCAGGAGAAGAAGATGATAAAGTCAATACAGGATTTGTAGGAGTATAAATTTAGAAAAAAACTATCTCAGTAAGTTGTTGAATTTCAATAACATGTAGCAGTATCTATGTGTGTGTGTGCAAACAAGTACACATATATATGTACATATGTAAATTTATCACAATGTAGAGATGCAGATCCATATGTACCTAAATGTGTTTGTTATTACATGCAAATTTTATGTGTCAATTGGTATAAAGGGGAAATAAATAAGTTCTTAATAAGAACAATATCAAGATCCATATCTTAAAAAAATTCATTATAAAATAACACAGGCTGATCAATCAATTAATCAACAATGATGCTTTACTGATACTATAAAAACGTGAAACTTACCCTGAAAGTATCAGATTTAAAGGCACAAGAGAACTATGTGTACAGGAATTTTATTGAAATAATGACCTTTATGCAATATATGATCTGTTAAACTACATTATTCATCTGATTCTTTTCTACATCCCATATCTCCTACCACGTAGTGAAATTTTTCCAATTTCACATTTCAGACTATCCATCTGCAATATGCTCCTCTGAGTATGAACTGTCTCATCACCTGCTTCCATATGTTGCCTGTGTAGCCATGTGTTTATTACTCACTCAGATTATGTCGGACATTCTCACCTCTGAAATCCATTGCAGGTAAATGAATAATCACTGTTCGAGTTGCTCTTCATATTGTCTCCATCATATGCTCCTCAATTTTGGTTCTACTCTCGTTTTCAAAAGACCTATGCATGTGTAGTGTTGATATTAGATAGAGAAAATGCATTATTCTCCAAAGTTCATTGTGTATATAGTGTTGATCCTACTCATCCACCACTTAAATCCATTTAAATTAAGCTTTGAATCCTAACAAAAGAATAAGTGAAGAAATACGCAAGTATGTGTCCACATTTTTCAAGTGGGAAATAATTGGTCTGTAAGATCATAAATATTTCCATCAGAACCAGGACACCTTTAATGCTAATAAACTAACCCTAAAATATTTGTAAAATGGTAAAAGAAGGAGATAAACTAGAAAAGAGAGAATAGAAAATGAAAGAGCAATGAACATGACAGAAATTATTAGCTTCCTAGGTGAGAGACATTATGTGTCAGTTATTCAAGACAGTTAATGACAAAAGTATTGATGAAGAGGTAATGTGTTGTAGAATATTATTTTAAGTTGTGTTATATTTGTTTATGCTGTAGAATATTTGTTTAATGACGCAAAGAGGTTTTGCATTTTTTATGTTGCATTTGTTTAATTCTGTGAGACTGTGTTACTTTGTCTGTCTAAAACACCTGATTTTTTTTTTTTTAATGAAGAACTTAACAGTCAATAGCTAAGCAGGGATAGGCAGGGCTAGAAGGCAGAAAAAAATAAATAGGAGGATAAATCTGGTAAGAGAAGATTGATCAGGTAGTGAAAAGAGGAGAGAAGGATTCCAGGGACCAGCTACTCAGCTACACAGCAAGCCACAGAGTAATATAGAGAGGATAATTTAAATTAAGAAAAGCTGGCTAGAAACAAGCTAAGGGTAGGTATTCATAAGTAAGAATACATCTCTATTTATTTATTTGGGAACTAGGTGGTAGGTCCCCTAAAGTAAAGAGTAAAGAGCCAAATGAGTAAAAAATAACAACCACATTTTGTCATACTCGAATATCCCTAGGTCCTGAGAAAGCTGAAAAGAAAATACAAACCAACAAACAAGCAAACAAACAAAATAACTCCCCTCCCCATGGACATGGCTCCTTTAAGAAACTCTGCCTTACAACAGATCTCTTAAACAGCTTTTACCATGCATAGGAACAAACAAACAAACAAAAAAATTAAGAAAAAAAAATCCCCTGTCACAGTGTAGAGCACTGGAATTCCATAGTTGGAGGTTGAATACAGTTCCTCGTCAAACACCTCCTACTGGACCCTGAGCTTTAGACTTGGTTTTTACATCCTAAGAGGTAGGCAGAACCAACAGTTAAAACCACAGTGGAGGTCCTAGCCAACCACTAAGCAATTTAAAGTCTATGTAGTCAAAAAAGCTAAAAGATAAGCAATGAAAGAGATCCAGACAGGAAAACTAAACAAAAACCAGATACCAGTGTGTTTAACAATGGCATAGATTTAAGAAAAGAAAATGGGTGTAGACAGTCATAGAAAAAAATAGTTTAAAAATAATAGTAATGTATTTAAAGAGACAGAAAAAGTAATATAAGTGAAAAATGTCAAACAATATTGGAAATATACAGAAAGTCTGCATTCTGTATGTTGTTTTAAATTTAATCCTGTAATATGATTTTCATTTTTGATTGCTGATAAGCAAAGGACAGCTGTTAAGAGACCTGGAATTGAAAGAGAGACTGTGGAATTAAACCAGTCTAGATACTTCAGGAATACCTTAACTTTAAAAATGCCAGTCTAAAAATGTATTTGTAAAATGGAACTTAACAGAAGCATTTCTTTGGAGAAGAGGTTTTGCCTTTGTTCCCGTGGGAGACCAGAGGCCATGGATTTCTTCAATAGTGATATGGATCAGGTCTGTTTAGTGGAGACCTCCTGAATTGACAAGTGATAGCTATCAACTAAGGTTATATATAGCAAATCTTACCAGGACTTGGAAATAGTCTCAATTTTTCTAAGAACCCTAAAGATGCCTTCACTCACACACAATAAGAAGCAGTTTGGAGAAGAAGCCTCCCACATTCTGAAGAGTTGGGTGTATGGTATTCAGTTGATTGATGGGTTATGCATGTACATTATCATTTAGGGGAGTATAGGTATACAGTATATAGTATATAGTATATACGGCTGATAATCTCAGATATTTTCTTGTCATGGATTCTGGTATACTGATACAAATTTAATGTTATTTTTGTTATACTGAAGGTACTATTGTTTGTGGTATTTTGTTTATGCAGTTAATTTTAAAATGTAGTGTGTAATTAGAAAATGAGGTTAATAGTTAATTTATAATAATTAAGATTGTAGTCATATTAGGTACGTTTTCACGATTAAACAGGTTTATTTTAGATAGATAGATGACTTTCAAACACTTCAAAGTCCTTCAGATTATGGCATTTAAGAAGCTTGTTAAGTGCCAGGTGGTGGTGGTGCATGCCTTTAATTCCAGCACTTGGGAGGCAGAGGCAGGCAGATCTCTGGAAGTTGGAGGCCAACCTGGTCTGCAAGAACTAGTTCTACAACAGGCACCAAAGATACAGAGAAACCTTTTCTCAAAAAGAAAGAGAGGAAGAAAGAAAGAAAGAAAGAAAGAGAGAGAGAGAGAGAGAGAGAGAGAGAGAGAGAAAAGAAAAAAAGAAAAGAAGCTTGTTAAGCAAACGTTTTTCATGAAAATGAGACACATCTGCTCCTAGAAGATCCAATTTACTTCAGAAAAAATGAGGGGCATTTTAAAAACTCCTTATAGAGTTTGCTTTCAAATTGACAAAGCTACCATTTTGGAAAGAAACTGCTTTGTCTTGACTGTTGACAATATGCTTTATAAACTGAACCTGCAGGACCCACAGGAAAATGACTACTAAACAATTTTTGACCCTTGACCAAGCTAGGCAAGACAATCTTTCAAAATTTCTGCTTCATAGAAAAGTCTAAAAGATATTCTAAGCATATAAGCTGGATATGTATACACCAACACTGTGAAGGAACTTTGGGCAACTGTCCAGCCAGCCAGAAGTCTCCATTATTATATAATATTACATCCTTCTGTGGGTCATTGATGGAGTTAAAGTTGAAAGAATTAGACTTATAGAGTGTCTTAGTTATGATAGAAAGCAAATTAGATATAAACTTTGGAATCACTAAGATAAGGTAGATAACAAAGTATTCCCTATTAGCTGGGCGGTGGTGGCGCACGCCTTTAATCCCAGCACTCGGGAGGCAGAGGCAGGCGGATCTCTGTGAGTTCGAGGCCATCCTGGTCTACAAGAGCTAGTTCCAGGACAGGAACCAAAAGCTACGGAGAAACCCAGTCTCAAAAATCAAAAATAAAAAAAAATATTTCCTATGAATATGCTAAATATAAAAGTACTGAATATTGCTAATGTAATCCTTCCTTGAAAGCTGTTTTTGATAAGTATGCTTTTATTATGCTAAAGTTAAAAACCTTTCATTTTTTATTTAAAAAAAGGGAGAAATGTTGTAGAATATTTTAAGTTGTGTTACATTTGTTTATGCTATGGAACATTTGTTTAATAACGCAAAGAGGTGTTTCTTTTATGTTACATTTGTTTAACTCTGTGAAACTGCGTTAATTTGCCTTTCTAAAACACCTGTTTGGTCTAATAAATGGCTGAACAGCCAATACCGAGGCAGGAGAAAGGATAGAAATGCCTGACAGGCAGAGATGATAAGTAGGAGGATAAATGTGGAAAGAGAAAACTCATCAGGCAATGAAAGGAGAAGGAGAGGCAGACTACAGGGGCCAGTCACCCAGCTGGTGCAAGTCACACGATAAGAAGTCAAGAAAGGTATAGAGAAAGGTAAAAATTACAGAGGCAAAAGATACTAGGGATAATTTAAGAAAAGCCAGCTGGAAGCAAGCTAAGCTTAGGCTGGGCATTCATAAATAAGAATATGTTTCCATGTGTTTTATTTGAGAGCTGAGTATCAGCCCCCCCCCCTCCCAAAAAGCCAATAGAGTCAAAAACAACTAACTAAAATCAGGGTAAGGAAATAGAATTCCCTAAAAACACATCACAGCAGAACCCATAGCCAAGTATTCTTAAACAGAGGTTCAAATAAAGCCCAGATAGGAAAGGGCAGGCATTTCAGAAAACAGGCTTGAAGTAGCTACACAATCATAGGTGCAAAAAATAAACCTCAGCCATTGCCTCATCCGAATTAACCTAAAATGAATCATAGATATAAAAGTTGTACAGCTGTGAATCTTTTTAGAAAAAGTAGGAGAAAAGCTTTGGTTTAAAGTCCTGGTAAAATGTATGTTTGCATACATAGTATGATAAAACAGAATAAAAGTCCAAGAAATAAATCTGACAAAATTACATGACGCAAAGTTAACACATAAAAATAATCATTTCATGTGCTCCAATAATTACTAGGCAGAATTTGAGACTAAATAAATGATGGTTTAAGCTATCATACACTCTAATGAAATCCCAAGGTGTAAGTCAAGTATATATCATACTTTTCGTACGAGAAAACACATACTGAAACTATGAGTACCAATAAAACTCCAGTGAAAGAGAAGCAATTATTCGGGATTTTCATAATTCTAAAAGATAGATTCCACATGTTTGAAATGAGAATTTTAACTGTCAATCAGGACAATCCCAGTTACAATCCCTGAAAGTTATTTTGTGCATATTCACAAACCAGTTCAAAAGGTTGTACATACACGGCAAAAATATCAGAACAGTCATCTAAAATTTACATAACAAACTAACTGACAAACATTACTGCCTTTAAGATTAACATTGTGTTAATTAAGATAATGTGGTATTAACACAAGAAAGGTCAAGTAAAACTGATATTTCACAAAAACCAATGGCAAGGCAAGCAAGCAAAGGTATCTTTTCAGTGCATGGTACACATTAATAAGTTACATATACTGTAAGAGTATGAACTGCAGAGATGCTGCATTTCACAGAAATTAATTCTAAATGATAAGTAGAGAGAATATAAAGTGGAAAAATAATAAATCATCTATGTAATATCATAACACAAAACTTAAGTGGCCTTGGTTATAAAGTATCAAAAGCTCCTTCCATAAAGCATTGATGAACTAGATTAAAAGTAAAAAAATTAATTCTAGTAAATAATGCTCAAATATATGTATAAGTAAATAAATCAAACCAAAAAATATGTATCCAGAAAAGGACTCTATTATAAACACAAAAAAAAGAAAGAAAGAAAACATATAGCCCATTCTTTAAATGACCTATAGAACTGAATAGGTATCTCAGGAACTTATTCTATTAGGCACTACAACAACAGTAAATTTCATTTGTCTTTGTTAAGATATGGAGGACATGCACAAACAGTGAGCACTGATGTGAAAACGGTCCTTGGATGTAATGATGTATCATGGTTGAATACTAATTTTAAGAAATTTCCCTTGGTCCTGTAAGATGCTAATATTGGAAATGAGGTGTGTGTGTGTGTGTGTGTGTGTGTGTGTGTGTGTGTGTGTGTGTAAGAGAGAGAGGGAGAGAAATGCTAGTTCTTTTTACAGTCTGCTCAATTTTTCTGTGACTATAAAAGTGGCCTGAAAGGTATTATTTTTTTTAACAATGGTCTATTGTAATAGGTAGTAGGCTGTTTAATCTCATCTGAATTACTCTCTGTGGGGAAAAAAAAGCTAATCTCAAAGGGTCATGAGTTTATGTCACCACTCATAAAACATTCTTGTAAGGACAACATTACAGAGATGAAAATATCTTTGTTTACAGTGAGGATGGGGATAGTGGGAAGGAGAGGGCGGCTAGGACTACAAAACGAGAGCTTGTAGGGACTTTTATGTTGAGCAAATAGTTCTGTGTGGTATTGCTGTGATTACATGAATCTATACATGAAATGAAAAGGCATAGAACTCTCTCTGCATTATACCAATGTCAATTTATTTCTTTGATACTGTATTATTGTTCTGAATAATACAAACACAGGAGGAAAAGTGGCAGAACTCCGTGTACTTTTTCCCTCAATTCCTTTAAAACTGTAATAATTTCAAGAAAGTAGTTTCTAACTATGTTCTTTCAGTCAAATAATAGAACTATAATTTCAAAAGCCTCCTCAGGGGTTTTGTTTATGGCATGCCAGAGTTCTTCAGTACTGAAAGTTTGATATTTCCTAAGAACTCACAAGATTCAGCATATAGCTATGCTCATTGCTGCATGACTCACAAAAATATTTCAAATCAGAAAAAAAGCCACATGGAACAAAATCTGGAGAAATGAAACACAATTACCTAAGGTTCTCTTCCCAGAGAAATCTCATGGGACCTACTTAATTTTCTCAGCATGAATGCATATAAAATGATGTCCACTAGGAAACTTGTTATAAAGTCAACATACATCGAATTTGGTAAGAATGCTCCATGAGATCAGCTTCTCCATAGTAAGTATAAAATATCCAGACTCACTGAAAATAAACAGGTATATGAAGTATGTTGCCAGCTCAGACAAGATCAGGCAAAATGAGAAACTCACATCATGCTCATATAAATCCTTCTCAAACACAAGTTCTTAAACACCAGCCAAGGGCTAGACTTGTAGACATCCATTCATGGATAGCATTTTGTTCTGTTATATTAATGTTTTACTGTAGAGTAGATAATATAAATTTTTGCAGATAATCAAATATATTCTAAACACAAAGAGATGATATTATGAAATACCAGTATCTGATTTATGGGAAAATTATTATTAATACAAACCTTCTAAAATCTAAGAAGAATTGAGAAGCATTGGTTGAGAATTAAAGCTTTATGTATGCTCTCGGAACTTTTAATGTCTGTTTATGCAACTGCTTTACGTAACTAATAACCTACCCACCAAACATTTTCTTTGCTATGGGGATGGAAGTGCAATGCTACCTACTCCATCAGAAAGGAAAGAATCAAGTGAACTAGATCATTAAAATTGTTGCAGGATCCCTGGTGGTAGCAGGCAGCAGAAATGCTGCGGGTCCCCAAGCATTTGCAGTGGAGGATGTGGCAGCAGGCAGTGGGCCCTGAGAGCAGCCAGTCCCAGGAAGGGACAACTGCATGTGCTAGTCCAGGGCTGGGAGAAACAGTGGCAGGCAGGAGACAGAGACATGGATAGGCATACCACACAGAGTGAGGTTGGATATTTATTCAGGGGATTATGGAAGGGGAATGGAGAAGGGAAGAAGAACAGAGAGGGGGAGAGAGAGAGGGAGAAGGAAAGAGAATGGAGAGATAGAAGGGGAAGGGGAGAGGTAGAAGCTGCCTCTTTGAAAGGGAGACAGAAAAGAGAGAGAACTCAGGCTGGAAGCTGAAGATCAGCCTGTCTCAGCAGATGGGAAGGGAGTGGGTGTGGCTTGTCTCTTAAAGAGACAGAACATATCATTACACCAAGCAACTATCTTCATTCTCAAAAATGTCACCATTTGGAATAAGAAAGAATTTACAGAAACTGTCCAATCATATTCTTGAACATACAAAGTTAATCTGAAATATTTAAATATTTTAAAAAGTAAGAAAATATGATTAAAAGGTGGCATGTAGTTCATTTGAAGTTGTACATATTGGCCAATTCTAAGACAATTTTCACATGAAAAATTATATACCAAAGGTAATGGAATAAATTATATTGATTATTTTAGCAGGCTATCTATAATTAAATTAATAAGTAAGTACTGTGTGGAAGCCCACGTGGGACTCAGTTTCTATCTGGAGTCCATTCTGACTTACAAGTCATTTGAGTTCAAGCTTGTCTGCTCTGCTTTTTCCAATAACCTTGAGGGCTGTGGGAGACTTCTCATTTAGCCAGTGAAGCTCATAAGAAAAGAACACTCAATCTAGTAGAGAAAGCCTCAGGAACATCAAGATAGAAAATAAAGCTGCCTCTGAGCAGCAAATGCATGTTAGAGAGGAGGCTGCTCACTCAAGCACAGGAATGGTCTTGTGGTTAGATACTAGCTGACAGTCTGTGTTGTGCTTTGTTCTGCTTTTGTATATAAACACGTTCTGAAATAAACTCTGGGTTGTTTGGTATTAATCTTCAACCCTCCAAGTTTATCCCATGTTTCTGTCTTCATTTTTCTTAATATAACATTTCCTCAGCCTCAGTACCCTCTCCCAGGGTACACTCAGCTGATTTCTGCTGGAGCAGGCTCCAACAATAGTGAAGACTAAAAATAATATTTTAAAACCTCCATGCACCAATCCTTCTTTCTTGTTTCAGGCATGAATGATAACATAACCAAATAAATTTTGTGAGGATATAATGTGAAAATTTTCTGAGTACCTCAGTGTTTAACATATTAATATGTTGATAAGGAAGATGTCATGTCAGCTAAATATTCACATGTAATATATAGATGAAACTTAAAACATAAACTCCTTTTGTCTTACACAAGAAGGATAATAGAGGAGTTATATAGGATTCTTGCCAAAATGAACAATATGAATCTTCTCATGAGTTAACAGTAAGGCAAATTAATATAATCTTCCAAAAATATAGTATCAATACACCTCAAATACACATGCAAAACAATATCCATGCCTCTCATATATAAATAACACATAGTTGTTATGAAAAAGGAAGCAAATTCACAGAAAGTCAAATATTCATAAGTCTAGGTTGTGTCCCCAAATGAAGGAAAATATTAATAGACTATTCTTTGGGAATTGGAAAGGTTGACATGAATTGGATATAACTATTTGCCCGTGGAGAGATTCCTCGGTGTGGGTGGCAGAAGGTACTTATTTGTCAGATGTGTACTGAGTTAAACACAAAGCACAAAGAATAATGGTGTGTGAAACTTACTCTCAAAATGCTGCAACCAAAGATCTGTAGTAAGAAGAGAGAGGAGAGAAAAAAAGAAGGAAAGGCAAGAAAGTGAAGACACAGAAAACAAAGAAACAAGTGAAATGAAAGGAAGGAAAAGAATGATAGAATAAATATCAGAAGTGTCCAAAGGGAGAATATAAGTAAAAATCTATAGATTCAATCAACTATTGTTGTAATTTTTATGCAAAATAGTTTTAAATAGCAGCAATTTGATATACTTCTTAATGTATTCTAAATTAATTAATTAAAATAAAATAAACCATTTAAAATTTTTGAACACTGAATATATTGACTGAAACTTACCAAAGTAGAAAGAAAGCCATGAGGAATTTTCACAATCTTTTCAAACCTAAAAAATTAGAGAGTGAAAATATAAGTTACCACATATCCCAGTTATATAAAATAGTCATGAACTAAGAGATCAAGAGTTATTACTTCTTGATTGCTTTCTTACTTCTGAAGAGTACTTTTTTTTTTTTGATTTTCGAGACAGGGTTTCTCCATAGCTTTTTGGTTCCTGTCCTGGCCTCTTGTAGACCAGGCTGGCCTCGAACTCACAGAGATCCACCTGCCTCTGCCTCCCTAGTGCTGGGATTAAAGGCATGAGCCACCACCCCCCTGCTGAAGAGTACCTTTTACTTTTGTGGTATGATAAGAAAATTCTACTGTGCAGCGCACAACACCTGTCTGCACTCTATGCACTACCATACAGTTCACGAGCTTCCAAGTTTCAGGCAAGGGGCTGGAGATTGAAACACACACACATACACAGAGAGACAAGGACATGGACCTCTAGTCACTGGTAAGAAGCACCATTGAGGCATATATACCCAGCAGTAAGGTGGGCCACCAGGTGAAAACCTTATCCTCTGATCCTCAAGGCAAGACAACACATGCTTGTGAAGCAGACCTGGTAAACAACTTTAACACAGCGTTCAGTAACTCAAATCAGAAGGAAAGTAAAGATCTCTAGCAGGGAAGAACAGCTGGAGGCCAGGACTTCAAATGTCCCAACACTACTAGGTGCTTACAGTTCTAGCATCATCACTGAGAAGATGGATGTGCGGGATTCCCCACGCCCTTTGGCACCACGATTACAGGATGAGGTTTAGATGCATTGGAACTATAAAGATCAATATTTAACTGCTAGATTGTGGCTTTTTATGATATCATTTCTTGTTGTGGCCTTATCCTTCATTTTGCAATATGAATATATATTCTGTATCATTATATGTTGGAAGATTATAATCCTGATTTGATTGTATAGAGGCTCACAGATTGTGGATTTTAAAATATTGAAATGTTTTAAAGGCTACATAAACTTTGAAATGCTCGATGGCATTTTACATGAGATACACAAGAGGCTCTAGTGACAAGGAATGGATGGTTAGAGTTTAAAAGTTGTATAGAGTTTAACAATTGTATTTCGAGTGTCATTTTGACAAATGTAGAGTGTGACAGACAGACTTGTAAACTTGACATATGCTACAATCACCTGGGAAGAGAGTCTCAATTGAGATTGGCTACATTTAATTGGCCTGTAGGAATGTCTATGGAGGAACTTGTTAAGTAAGTTAATTGACATAGAAAGACACAGTCAACAGTGAGAGGCACCATTGCCTAGGCCAGGTGTTGTGAAATGAATTAAAACGGAAGAACTGAGCAGAGCATGAGCAATGGCTTAGGCACCATGAATGCCTGCTTTTATCTCTGCTTTTTCTTGGGGATATGATGTGGCCAGCTGTTTCAGTTCCTGTCACTTTCTCTTCCACATATGCAAACTTTGGAAACCTCACATTGTAAGCCAAATAGACTTTCCCTCCTTAGTGCTGCTGTTTGCCACTATGATTTATCACAGTCACAGAAATGAAAGTAAACAATTATTAATTATTTTTAAATGCTTAGTCATGATAAAGCATCAGCAAACCATGTTTATCTACCTATCTCTGAAGTTATGAGCTCTTCAACAAATTGTCTGTCAACCATTCTTTGAATGTCAAATAATAAAAAGAACTTCTGATCATCCCAAGCAGGGCTACGTGTGTGTGTGTGTGTGTGTGTGTGTGTGTGTGTGTGTGCTTGTGTGTGTGTATGTATGTATGTGTATATGAATCTTTTTATTTTACATTTCAAATAAATTGTGTGATTACTTTAAATCTAGGTACATGTGGCTTTTTTCAAAAAGAATTGAGCACTGTTGTTAATAAATAATTTTCAACAGGTGTATGCATGATTTTTACATTATTCTGTGTGTGCTAGTGACCTTTTATACATAAGAAAGAGAGTCCCTTGCATGCTTGTCAGCAAGGTCACTGAGGAATTGGTCAACTTGAGTATGTAAGATAATTTATGCCAAACAACATGAGTACACACAACCACACCAACCACAACCTGAGTTCACACAACCACACCAACCTCCCTACACACTGAGATTCACACAACCATACCAACCTCCCCATACACTGAGATCCACACAACCACACCAACCTCCCCACACACTGAGATCCACACAACCACACCAACCTCCCCACACACTGAGATCCACACAACCACACCAACCACAACATGAGTACACACAACCACACCAACCTCCCCACACACTGAGATCCACACAACCACACCAACGCCCCCACACACTGAGATTCAAAATATAACTAGATTTCCAACGTTTTCATGTAAATTAAACTGAATTGTTTCAGTATTTCTGAAATGTTTAGTTGCCAAAATATAAAATATGACTTTCTTAATATTAAAGATTACCATCTTTCAATAAACAATGACATTAGAATCCAGAAAAACAAATTGCCTTCGAAGCAACTTTCCTGGCATGATTACTGAGATTTAGTAAGTGTTTCATTGTTTTTAACTATGCAGCTACTATGCTCTGACTGTAGCTTTTCTAGAATACAGAAAGGATGAGAAGACAGGAAGTGGAGAAAAGAAAAACTTAGTTAACAGCAAAGTGTACAGTTTTACCATATTTTTTCTGAGATTTATACACATTTCTTAAGGTCCAGGAAGAGGAATTAGAAGGCATGTTGTAGCAAACTGGTATTTGCTCTAAGGGCTCAGAAATGGAATAGGTCACTAACCTCAGTGAAAAAGGACAGCTGATTTCTTCACTTATTTCTTTCTATTTTCACTCCACTAAGAGGCGGAATCCTAAATGGTGTTAACTTATTGCTTCTTCTATCTTTATCATGTGAGTTATCTTAAGTTTTACCTAACCTATTTGTTATCGCAAAATGTACTTTTGCTTCTCTTTCTGCCTGTCTTTCTCTTCTCCCCTCCTCTCTCTCTCCGTGTGTGTGTGTGCGTTTGTGTGTGTGTGTGTGAATAATACAAAAGCAATTCTGTTATTACTTATTTTGAGGTCATCAATCATTTTGAGAGTCTAACTGCCTCTGATTACATTTTTCTCATGTAAGCACAGTATCTAGTTCTAAAGATATTTTGAAAATAGGCTGATAGAGGTAGGCGGACCTCTGTAAGTTTCAGGCCAGCCTGATCTACAAGAGCTATTTCCAGCATAGGCTCTAAAACTACAGAGAAACCCTGTCTTGAAAGACAATACAAAAAAAATAAAAGAAAGAAGATAGGCTGATATACTTTGACAACACACTTATCACAAATGATACAGACTGTTTATAATAAAGAACAGAAGACATATTTATGTAGAAAACAACAAATTCACTTCCCTAGTATGAATTTTTGTAATAGGCATGAGAAAATATTTTAATAAATGTCATGTTCAATTCAAAATTATTAGTCTGGTTAATGAATTTTCAATACAAAGGATGATCACCGGTGAACATTGTTCAACAAGGACAAGCCAGCTACCCATGACATAATCTCTAGGCAAAGTCAACTGTCTCTGTGTGAAAATTAAGGTGAACCTGCTGAGAACCCTGGGTATTATTTTTACGAATCTCCAGTTCTGTAAGTGCTGAGACTCATTCATTCTGAGTCCTTGTGCACCTTCCTTTGCATCGAGAAATAAAACAAAATTTATCAAACTGTTCCTTTCAGAACATCCCCTAAAACTTGCACATCAACATTAATATTTCATCAGCCAGGCCACTTAACTTTTCTAGGCTCTCTGTGGTCCAGCATGGCATGTGGCCAAACACATCGTCCTGTCAAAATACAATGTGCACTGGAAAGTTAAAAATTATTTTACTCAATATTATTGTGGTAAGAGTACGAGGCCACAGCTCAGACTGAGTTAAACTACCGTTAAAAGAAATATGGAGAATTTTTAATAGCAGGGATGAGGTGTGGTGGATTAGCTATCACTTCTGTCTACTTACTCCAACCAAAGAGAGTAAAGCTGTCTTTCTTTACAAAAGGAAGTTTGTTGTTGGTCTTTCTAATAACAAAAATGAGTTTACTATGTATTCAACATAGATGATCAGCATAAAACAATTTTACATCCTCAGACACACTTATTACTCTTAATTATTATATAAATGAGACAATAATTTAGACAAAATTTTGTTTTACATTAAATTAAATTGATATTTAAATGCAATTTATTCTTAGCTTTGTAGTGTTGGGGAGCTACATAAACCATTAGTAAGAGAGGGGAATCAGGCTTACTGAGGGATGAGCTCCATGATTATTCAAATAAAACCAGGTGGTGAGTACTGAAATCATAATAATAAGACTAAATGTCATCAGTAGATTACATGTATGTTTCCTTGATATAATATATATATACATATGCATACATGTATATAGATTATAAAACTCATATATCCAACACCTAACAAATATATGCAACAATAATAATTAAACAAAAAGCAGTCACGAATTTGAAACTGGAAAAGAAGATGGCAGAGACATTATTTAATCCCATAGATCTTTCTAAGTATAGTTGCATGTAATTTCACCAACAGCCCTGATTCTGGCTGGCCTACTGCCCTGGAACTCACTAAATGCACCAGGCTAGCCTCCAAACCACTGAGATCCATCTGCTTCTTCCTCCTGAATGCTGGGATTAAAAGCTTGTTTTTTAAATCACTTTCTGTTCCATCAAACTTTTAAAGTATTGAAATTAAAAGTTACTCTCTTAGGGCATGGAAAATGTTTAAAAACAAAAACTCTTTAGTATGTGTTGCCTCTCTTTTATATCAACTCTATCTATCTATCATCTATCAATCATCTATCTTCATCTATCTGGTTTTTTCTGAATCATTCCAAATTCTTACACTTGTTATTTGCATTTCATTAGTATTTTTATTTTTTGAGAATTTCATGCAATATGCTTTGGTTCTATCACCCTTCTCCCAATAATAACTCCTCCCCAGAACTATCCCCGTATCTCCCCATTTCTCGTTCCTCCCCAACCTCTGTCTCTGTCCCTGTCCCTGTCTCTATCTCTATCTCTTCTCTCTCCTCCCTTCTTCTTGAGTCAGCAGAGTTTAATTTGTGTTGCCCATACCCTCTCGTTGGGTGGGGCAGGGACTTGCCCTGGAGCATAGTCAAGCTATAATGAGTCACACTCTTAAATAAAATGACTCTTTGACTCCCCAATCTCATCAGATCCCAAAAGCTCTTTAGCTATGGGTAGAACATACTGCTCATGCCAGGCTTCCATGCTGGAATTTTGTGTGGCTTGAGCTTGTTCCTGTCTTGTCTGTGATGTTCGGATCACTATGAATTCTTACATGCAGCTAACCTGTGATACCTGAAAAGCACATGCCTATTAGTCACCTACAACCTCTGGCTCTTAGAATCTTTCAACCCTCTTTTATGCAAACATCTCTGAACCTCATGGGAGGTGTGTGATTCAGATGTTCCATTTAGGGTAGGGCTGAGAGCTGTTACTCCACATTCCTTATTCTCATTCTTCTTCCCAGTTGTGTTTGTTTTTTACCCCCTTACCTCCTTTTCCTTTGAATTATATCATTCTTGTAGTCTTTTTTTTGAGTACTGATGCCAATTGTTTGTGCTGATATGGGCTTAAAACAAAGGAAGTCATCTTAGCTGTGCCTCTCTCCATATACGGGCATCAGTTGCTGGATGAAGCTTCTAAGATGACAGTGATGGCAGTCATCAATCTGATTGCAGGGGAGGACACTTAAGTCACCCTTAGAGTGACTTAGCTAAGGTCAACCTGTGGATGCCTGGGAATTTCACTAGTGCCAGGTTTCTCTCTAACCCCATAATGGCTCCCTCTATCAAGATATCTCTTTCCTTGTTCTCCCTCTCTGGAGTCTAGCCATAGAGAGGAAGGACTGATAATATAAGCAAATGGGTCAAGACCATGATGGGGAACCCACAAAAACAACTGACCGGGACAAGTGGGAGCTCACAGCCTCTGGACTGACAGCTGGGGAATTTGCATCTGACCAAACTAGGCCCTCTGAATGTGGGTGACAGTTGTGTGACTTGGGCAGTTTGTGGGGCCACTAGCAGTGAAACCAGTATTTATCCCTACTGCATGAACTGGCTCTTTGGAACCCATCCCCTATGGAGGGATACCTTGCTCAGCCTAGATACAGGGAGGAGGACCTTGGTCCTGCCTCAAGTGACCTGATAGACTTTGTTTACTCCTCATAGGAGGCCTCACTCTCTCTGAGGAGTGGATGCTGGCGCGGTAGGGAGAACATGAGAAGAGCAGGAGGAGGGGAGGGAGAGGGAACTGTGTTTGGTATGTAAAATAAGATTGTTTCAAAAAAATAGTCACATTATGGTTAAAGCTAGTATATTCTATTGATGAAACACAAATGATTTCATGAGAACTCCTAAAACTAATAGAAAAATGAAGCATTATTGATATCTTCTCTTGATCTTATTTATGAATTTATTCTCTTATACTTACTTTCATTAATAAAAATGGGGGTCCAAAGGATTGTAAGGACAAGTTTTTCTCATTGGTTGGGATGAAGGGCCAAGTGCTCCACCAACAGGAGCTTTTCTCCATGTCCTCTGATCTCCAACAATTGTTACTGTGACGATGACATACATCTCTCCAGCAGGAAGCCTGCAAAACCTCTTTGGGCTATGATCAGCATTTTGCTTTCACCTTTCATTATCTCTGTAGGAAGCCAAGCACACGCGTGAATTTGTCATTAATGATGCTAGCATAGATTGCTGATGGTTAATTTAACACGTACATCTGTCTTGACACTTGTAATAAAATAAGAACTTAAAACACTGCTGGAATATTTAATTTTCTTTTGTTTTACATATGTTATCATTATCTGTCTTTAAAAACACATCGTTTTATTGGTGGGAATTTGATAAAAAAAATCACACAGCTGGATTAAGGTGACCACTTGAAGTCTCAGGCTATATGCAACCCAGTGAGCTTCTACATTACTATTTTCTATATATTATCTCTCTTTGATCACCGAATGAGACACGAGATATGTGTGTTAAGAGTACAACTACTCTAACAAAGACCCAAGATAACCAATTTGTAAAAAGAAAGGAATTATTTGTGCTGGTAGTTTTAGAGGCTCTTGTACAAGAAACACTGGCATTTTCTTTGGCAGTGGTGGGTCGGGAGAACACTGTGGTGAGGTTGGATGGTAGAACAAATGTTTCATGTCCTAATCATGGAGTGCGAGTTAGGAAGAAGGAAGGGAGCCATAATGAATTTCTGAAGCATGTCCTCAATGATGTGCTCCCCCTCACTAGATGCCGATTATTAGAGGGTCTGCCCTCTTCCCAGAATATGACTTTAGGGAGCCCAGCAACATTTACTGCATGGGACTCAGAGACTTCCTGGAGTCTAGCTGCACAGTAAAGCCCAAAAGGCTGTAATAATTTTCTGCTGCTTTATTCTACATGCAATTTCTTTTTACATAAAAAAGAAGCTTTCATTCACATGCGCTGAAGTTTTGAATAATGTTATAAATGTAATAATATGTCCTTATTTTTTAATGGATTCTCCTGGCCAAAAGTAAAAATAGACCTTCTGATTTCTATAATTAAAATAACTAGGTTTTCATTTACTTAATATACTTAAAATTTGAACCACTTAAAATTCTTACATGGTTTCTCTAATCTTTTTTTTTTATTACGTCGAACTTAAAAGCGGTCTGTTCAAGCTCCTGCCACTGATGTGCACTTAAAACCAGCCTCGGACCTGAACTCTGACCTCTGACTGGCGTGAAGACGCAGCTCTGCTCAGTGAGGTTCTGAACACACTGCGCCTGCTGGCCTGGTTTCCTGTAACTTTTCTACTGTGTCATCATTATCAAAGTATAAGGCGCTGAAACAGCAGATTCCTTCAGATTTTACTCCCTGCAGCTTTTTCCTATGCTTAATGAAAGCCTTAGGAAAGTGAGGTGGCGAAACCACTGGTAAGGTTCCCACAAGACCTGACTCCCCCGTCAGAGACAAATGGCTGTGCCCCAGTGTTTGCTCCTTTCATACATTCCTATCTTAATTGTTTTGCCCTATGTGGAACCAACAGAATCAATTATTGCATCTTTGCTAACCTTTAATGTGGTATTTAATTTGAAAATAAATAATTACATTGCATTTTTTATTAACTGGGAATCATAAACCAGTTTATAAGATTGTTTCCATATGATCAATGATCTAAGTGCAACAGGAGAGTTACAGTTTTTGGGAGGGGGTTAAAAATCATGATTGCATATATGTATGGAGTAATTAAAATGAGATGTTGTACATTAATCATTGATGAAGATATTTTAATGTGAATAATAGATGTTCTATAGTTATATTAAAATTTGTTAAGCTTTTTCCCTCAGTAATCAGAGTACTTTATATTTTTATTCTGTTTCTTTAGGCGTTTTCACATATAAGACATTCATAATAGGGGTGGCTTTATAAGTAGGGGCATCTTCTGTATCATCTAGACTAATTTTGATGTGCTGGGAAGGGTAGCAACTTCTATGTAGTCATACTGTAACCATTGATAGGAGCGCAAGCTCTGAAACTTAAGGTTCCACATTTCAGCTCCCTTAGTGAATGACTTCAATTTTCTGATGCTAGTCATCTATTTAAAACTAAAGAAGAGCAAATTTTGTAAGAGATGAAAAGAATGGAAACATTAAAATAGTGTTATAAATTAGCTTGTGTCCATGTGTATGTATGTGGGTGTACTTGCCACGCTGTGCATGTAGAGGTAAGAGGACAGCTGTTGGGAGTGACTCTTCTCCTTCCCCTATGTGAGTGCCTGGAATTGAACCCAGGTCTTGAGAACTCATAGAGGGCATTTTTTTAATTTTTATTTTAATTCTTCACTCAAACATTGTTAACCAATTGAGCCATCCTGCCTATCTAATAATCAGAGTTTTGAAAACAGAATATCATTTAATTTTACCATATCCTATTCCAATTTACAAGAATATGTTGAAACATAATTGTAATTTGATTATTTTGACTGTCAAATAATTGATGGATATTTTATATGCTTAACATTTTGTCAAGCATACTAAAACAGTTAAATTATCAACGTCTAAGATAGCTAAGTTGAATGCATACTAACAAGCCATCATTCTTATCTATTTCTAAGGGAACGCTAACTCTCACTGCTGGCCTTCTCTAATAGCCATTTTAAATTTTCAAACTGAGTGGACTCAGAAAAGATGTGTGGAAAAGCAGTGTACTATAACTGAAACACTTCTCTTTAAATTAGAGACACGATGTTTTATGGAATTCTTATTTGTTCAAATAGAGCAGTGTACATTTAGATACATACTTGTTGCCAAAGAATAGCCTAGTTATTTGACCATAACATATACTTTAAATGCAATAATGAATCATAGTTTTCATTGTGCTGTAGAACCATGTAATTCAGAAAAATTCCAAACAAGCACAGTGGTGGTTATTAAGTGGATCTGAAATATTGGCTTTGCAACTGCAGGAACATGGCAACATGAATAACTAACTCTGAAAGATGGTATTACAAATAATCATCCATTTTACTCTACAGTAAACCAAAGGCATATCTCGAAACAGGTGAATTCACATAAGAAAAGAATTTATGTGGAGAACTAATTTTATAAATGTGGATAGATAACTTTTTCATGGTTTGTGTTTCCTTTGGAGCCCAATAGTAAATTTCATACACACTGGATTTTCTGTGTTATTGAACAAGTTCGAAAGTAATAAAAGACAAAGGAAAATGTTAGTTTTCTTTCTGCCTAAAAATCTATCAAAATATATTGCTGAAGAAGGGCAGAATGAATGTCAGAGCCAGGGAGTCAAGGAGTTTGCTCTGAGACTGTCATCTAGCAATGTCAGAAGACACACCTGTAAAATCACACCAACATGACTGCCTAAACATCAACTCAACAAGGACAACACCAATAAACATGGCAGTGTAGTCAGGGGAAATCACAAAATGCCACAACCGCACACAAAGAACCATAGGCAAGTAAGGAAAGCTGAAAGCACAATTAATCCTCTTCCCAGGAAAGACCACAACAACTGATTATCCAATACCAAATGGTCACTGCTGAAACCATATATACAAATAACATACAAACTGAACAATTTAAATTTTATTAAGAAATATATATGTATCTGCATATAGACATATATAACAATGAAAGGGAGACTATGAATTTGAGAACCAGCAAGCTGTAGTCTATGGGAGGCTTGGGAAAAAGAAAAGAATAGGCAGAAATGCAATTTTATGTATTAAAAATAAAAATAATTTAAGAAATTTAAATTGTATGTGTGTGTAATAATGAGCAAACAAAGGATTTTTATCTGTTCTCTCTTAATATTGTATCTATGTAAATTCTATGTCTATGTCTATGCAAATTACTGTGTTGTGGAATGTAATGCGCATCTATGTGAAAATAATTGCATGGACTTTGTCAGTACTAAATATTGTCTTTAGTTAGCCTCAACTATTCCTTGATCAACTCTTAAGCACGGTCTTCATTTATAAATAGTACCTGTTCTTCTATCACTTCTATCTATCTTATCTAATAAATAAGTTCAGAGTAATGATGAAACTACAATTTGTAAGGCACCTCTGAAACACAATAAAAATAGTATTTTCTAAAATATTCTTCAAAAACTTGAAGATAAGTTTAAAATAGAAAATTTTTGTTATGCTTGTTCTTATATTACACTACATCTTGTCCAAAAACACTGAAAATAACTACATACCAGCTAATTAATAAAAATATTAACACTAAGAAAAAAATCCTTCCTGCTCCTTATCACTTGTTGTTATCTTTGAATGAAATATATTTTATTTACTCACTGATAAACAAAATTTTGCTACAAAGTCACTTTGACTCTAGTTATTTCTGTTTTGGGAAACACACCCTCAAAACTCTAATATTATTCACTAAATGTCTTTTGTAAAAGTTTACACCTGATTATTTATTTCTCTTTCTTAAATAGGTAAGCATTATATTCATAATTTCAGAGAGAAATTCTATATTTGTTTGCTGAGTGAGTACAGCCAATGAGGCATAGGGATCATTCATCTTTTAAGCAATATCCTGTTATCTTCTTAATAAAATCTATCTGAAATATTTATATGTCCCTTGTGTTATTTTCTTTAATTCCAGTTCTTTTTCCATTTGCATCCTTATTTTTATATTCTTTTTATTGATTTTATTGAGCTCTACATTTTTCTCTGCTACCCTCCCTACCTCTTTTTGTATTCTTAAAAACTTTGTATTTGGTGGTGATTCATTTCACCTTGTAAAATCATAGAGTCAACTCATGTACAGGCTACCCAGTTTCCCCCAGTAATGTTTTACATAATCCTAGCACAGTATCAAAATGAGGACATCAAAACTAGCACAACTTACAAAATTTATCCACCTCTCAGATTTATCTGCGTCTTTGTGCTAGTAAGCATTCTATGCAAATTCATTTAATCATCATTCACTACATAGTCAAGGCATGGAATATCTGTATGTTGTCTACCTGGATCCCTTTTCCCCAGGTTGCTTACAGATTTACCCTACAGCTTTAAAGACTCAACCAAATGAATTGATTTAGAAACAGTTGCTGGTTCTGTTTGATGTCCTCAAAGTTCCTTGCACAGTTGTTTCAGAAATTTCACAACATTACATCCTAATGACTCTTAAAAGATATTTCTCTCTATCTAGGTAGCTCTAAAGCTGGGAGGAGGGGGATACACTTTTGTCAATTTTTGTCTGTAGTGACAGGAATAGAACACAGGGTCTCATGAATTATAGGCAGATGCTGTACAATAAACTACAAGGCCAGCCGAGAAAATAATTTTGAGCCATCTTGCATTAATTGTAATTGTCGCCTACCCAAGTTATATAAGATAAATGCATCTTGTAAATGAGTAATTTACTGAACCTATGTTTTCAAATTTTGATCCCTATGGATTAAATATGCACATTCATTGGGTTCATTTTTTCATAATTTATTCTAAAAGCCAGAGCAAATATGAACAAAGTGAAGTGATTAAGAATATAATTGCTTCTATCCTTGTCTAGTTTTGTTACTGAAGATCCCTCACCAGCATAATCACTACACAGAGAGTAGTTTTTTAGTCAAGAGAATCACAAACTGCTTAAGTAGCCTTGGTATCCATCAGCCAGTAAACCAGGTAAGGCACAGAGATAGCAACTCCAGAAGTCCTAGTAGTTAAACAAATCTTTAATTAGAAATTTTAGACTCCTAGAGGTGTTCGAGTGCAATTTAGTATAATTTAACTGCAACATCAATTTCCCAGGATATCTTCAACACAGATACTACAATCTATTATTATATTAGAGTTTCAAAGAAGTCACATGAAAGGAATTATAATGTAGTTACAGTTATTTCTATTATCTGCAAACACAAACACTCTGTCACTCGAACTCAGTGTGTTGAATCATCCTATGGTCCTTCTTTTGTGTAAGAGAATGAGTTCATTCATGTTACAGTTTTAACTTTTTCTACCATGTTGTAAATATTATACTTAAAAATTTTTAATTATATGACTTTTATCAGAAATGCAAATGTAATTTTAGTATTTAAAGTAAATTAAAAATGCAAATTAATCTTAGTTTCAAAATAATATACCTTAAATCATTTTTAAGCAAAAATAAAATTCCATGACTTTGTTCTTCCTCTTGTATGTTTTTATACAAGAGATTTTTATAGACCAAAACTATCTTGCTCTATTAAGCACTTTTTCTGAAAGAAATGCCAGAAATGTAAACTTGGAATGCTTTATTTTCATGTTAAAATATAAAATTTTATTAAATGATTGGAGAAAATATTAGTTGAATAAAATATGAATCAAAATAAAAGGTCATAGTAGTTAAGAATTATTGTTGGTTCCTGAAGTCGTTAAGTCCCAAAGAAATCACTCAGAGGTATAAATTAATTATGAACTGATTGGCCCATTAGCTCAGGCTTCTTATTAACTCTTATAACTTATATTAACCCATTATTCTTATCTATGTTAGCCACATGACTCAGTACCTTTTTGGTGGGGCTTGCTTCTTCTGTGGCTGGGCCAGGACTCTAGAGGAATGGGCTTCCTTCTCCCCAGAATTCTCCTGTTCTCATTGACTCACATTTACTTCATGTCTGGTTGTCCCACCTCTACTTCCTGCCTGGCTACTGGCCAATCACCATTTATTTAAAATATAATTGAAAGAATACAGACAATTGTCCCACACCAAAGAATTTTGACTCTAGGGATTATTTAATTTTTAAGTCAGGCATGAAAGAGTGTAAAGACAGGGAAGCTTTTGGTTTTATTTTATTAAGCCATTTTGTTTTAACATTTGACTCAATAAATATTTGAAAACCTATGGCTAATTTCCCTAGTATGTATAATAGACAAAATTTGGACTCATAATCATAGAGGAAAGTAGTGCTTATTGGACTGTGGAGTGCACTGGGTAGAGCTGGAGATATTTAACTCAAAGAATGAAGTTTCAACCATACTTTGGTAATTTAAGAGATGTGTACTACAATTTGACAAACATAGATAATAGAACAGTGCTTCTTGAAAAATATCAAGATAATGTTTTTTTTCTTATAGTAAAACAGCGAATGTATGATGTCATATGTAAGTTAATTATCTAAACTCCTCAGGTTTTCTATAAGAAATTCAGGATATTTTATCTGGAAAATAAGTTTATAAATCCAAAAAAATAAAGTAAACAAAGATGCTTATTACCCAGCACCTGACAGCTGGAAATGTAGTTTATATCTATCTCCCTTCAGTGTGTGCACCCAATAGACTCCATCCCTCTGCACACACTTGCATAACACAATCATCAATTTCAAAAAAGAAGAAAAAGAAGAAAAACTGCTTTACCATTTTCTCTGTCACAGAAAAAACAAAATATGTAATGCAGCTTACTGAAAGATACTCATACTTTCCTAGGGCCTGTGTCCTAAATCTCAATATTCTTGATCTTCTCTTAGCTAATATTCTTTGATCTAAAAAACCCAAAATAAATTTGCTTAGTTAGAATTTTCAAAATTAATCACTTCAATGAATGTTGTTATGTTAAGAGTCCTGGAAGGATATGAAAAAAACAGTTTTTGGAGATTTATATTGCTGTAGAAAAACCTCATAGTTTAGAGTCTACTCAGCAGAATATTTAATAAAAAAGTATAAAATGCTTTCTTTTATGCTAATGTTTTCCAGTAAAGCTGTGAAATGTCTATAATTAATATGCATACGTGTCTCACTTGGCATCATGTGCATTTTTCACGTGTGTCTCATTCATTTATATTTCTCCAAAGCCTGCTTGCTCCCTCTCTACTGATTGTCTCAAGAGGATCGTGTACAATGAAACATGGAGAGAGAATTCCCAATAAAACAATGACACTTAAGACGCTACTAGTTGTCATCTAACCAGGAAAAACAGAAACATTTTTATATATGCATAATAAAACAGTAGTATATTAATTTATTAAAATATAATTCCAGAATTGATAGCTTTGACTACCGATTGCATCATGGTTTTTTTTTTATCAATTCTTTGTTTGAGAAGAGAAAGGTTGTATTTTTCTAAGCTCTTCTTTCACTATAGCAAGCATCTCCAACTGAAGCACAATTGAGAGGAAGACATAAGTCATATTCACTTAGGACACATAGAAGAATGCATGGGGATCATCTGAGCAGATGGTCAAGGGACAGCTTGTTGATTGCCACTCTCAGAGACTGACTCAAGAGAGCTGATGAAAGATCCCTACACTTTCATCTCCATCCGAATCTCACATGATGCTGACACTGCTGGTCTCAGAGCAGGTTTGAATAGCCATCACTCTACTAATTTCTGTAATCACTGAGAGAACCCAGTTGTCTATGTTTTCAAAGCTGCTGTGTAAATCTCACAAGCCTATTGAGGTTTACAGTGTGAGGGAAAAACACTGTTTATACAGTATCTTTAAATTCATTTTCTGGAGGACTGAATTCAGGTGGTAATGCTAGATAATATGAAGGAAAGTAGCAAGAACTCAAGGGTATGCAGTTTTCTGTGTCTAAGTCTGAATTTAATCCAGGCTAGAAAAATCATCATAACAACAGCTATATTTCAACTAGCCCCTGTTTCCTGGTGAAAAAGAGAAACTCTTGGGTCTTTCAAAATCAAAGTTCTAGAATTATTGGACTTGGATATGCTGGGGTCAGATAAAAGTAGTAAGCGAATAAAGAATTTTTAGTAAACCGTTCTTTTTGAAAGTACAGAAAATGAAAGAGGAAATCGAAAGAGAGATAAATCCACCCTATCCAATATCTTACTAACTGACTTAATTAAATATCGTACTGAGTATAAGAAAACATTTAACTTCCTTGAGCACTATGCATTTTTTATTGATACTTAAGTTGCCATTTCATATTTTCAAGTCTTTGCATAAGTTTTTTTACCATATCAGTGAAAGTATCATAAAGGGATTGGCCAAAATTCACCAATTTAAACAATAAAAATACCAAATTAGACAAAACAAAAGAGTGTATTTTTCAACTCAAGTTGACATAACAAAGCAGCAGATTGGGGAGATTAAACCATTGACAAATACACTCTTTGGCTTGTAAAGTCTTTATATGAATATCTGCTAAGCATGTGCACAGTCACACACATCCTCCCACACACCTATCAAGAGATAGAGACAAGACAAGAGAGTTTATAAAGGACTTAATAGTCAACCATGCTTATAAAATCCTATCTTAAATATAGTCAAACAATCCTCTTTACTCTAAAATTATGATATCAAGAAATTGCCTTTTCTGAAAGATTCCTCTCACCTCACACTAACGACAATTTGTTGCTTGCATCATCAATCTAATTGGAAGGCTACTAGATGCACTTGTTTCCAAACATAGACTACCCCATGTACTTTCTTATCTCATGGATGTCCTTGTCGTAATACTATTGAAAAACACATTGTTCTGGAGAAGTTAGTTATTATATAACATTATCAGAACTAGTATTGATTATTTTCATTGATTATATACACCACAGAATTAATATACAGTCAGGTATAAATGCAATTATTTTCTCTTTACATATGCATATATATGCATATATACACCTAAATTTTTACTTCATGAACAAAGAGAATCAGGAGAGAGGTGGGGGAAAAGTTGTTTGTGAAATTAAGGAATAGAAATATTATGAGGTGAGACACAGCTGATGTTGTAGTTTATAATGCAAAGGTAATCTAGAGGCGAGGGCACAACTTTTTAAACTTTGGTATATTCCCCTCATGGGGTCATATAATTGATTATTTGACTATGAAAAATGGACACCAGTAAAAGGTCTTTGTAAGTTCAGTGAGCAAAGAATTAAGTCAAAACAAAGGCATGATGAGCCAGAGATTTCCTGGCACCCTCATCAGTATTGCTTGGTGTGACCTCCCTGAAGTTTTCTACTGAACACTGCACACAGGCACATTACACTGTGTATCAGGTCATAAAGGTAGCACCAAGGTTACTGCCTAAAAGACTTTTGCTCAGACTAGCGGTTACTCCTTTATGATGTAGTGTCTTCCCAGCCCTTATAGAACATAACGATCTTGAAATACTTTCTAAGCATCATTCTTTTGCGTCTAAGTATCAGATTTGTGTATCCTCAGAAATATAATGTTTCACTTTAAACACTGTGTTTGATTTGCTGATTAGAGATTCATAAGAAACTTAAAATATGTTTTTAACTTGAGATTACGATGTAATTTTCAACAATTTCTCAAATGACCAAAACATACTTATACCGTTTGTACCACATAGTTATGCAATCTGATGTTCTCAGCATTGACAATTATAAAATCAAAATATCAGAAGTCCTGCAGCAGCAAATGTTTAGCCAAAATCTAATTTTTTTTCATTTTTTTTTATTTTTATCTTTTTTTTAATTTATTTATTAAGGATTTCTGCCTCCTCCCGGCAACCGCCTCCCATTTCCCTCCCCCTCCCCCGATCAAGTCACCCTCCCTCATCTGCTTGAAGAGCAATCAGGGTTCCCTGACCTGTGGGAAGCCCAAGGACCGCCCACCTCTATCCAGGTCTAGTAAGGTGAGCATCCAAACTGCCTAGGCTCCCCCAAAGGCAGTAAGTGCAGTAGGATCAAAAACCCACTGCGATTGTTCTTGAGTTCTCAGTATTCCTAATTGTCCGCTATGTTCACCGAGTCCGGTTTTATCCCAGGCTTTTTCAGACCCGGGCCAGCTGGCCTTGGTGAGTTCCCGATAGAACATCCCCATTGTCTCAGTGTGTGGGTGCACCCCTCCCGGTCCTGACTTCCTTGCTCGTGCTCCATCTCCTTCTGCTCCTGATTTGGACCTTGAGATTTCTCTCCGGTGCTCCAATGTGGGTCTCTGTCTCTGTCTCCTTTCATCGCCTGATGAAGGTTAATATTCATGAGGATGCCTATGTGTTTGTCTTTGGGTTCACCTTCTTATTTAGCTTCTCTAGGAACATGAATTATAAGCTCAATGTCCTTTATTTATGGCTAGAAACCAAATATGTGGAAAAATGAACAAACCCACTTGTCACCACAGTATGTAAATGTGTTGTTATATTTAATACATGGTAAATAAATGTGTATTAAGGAATTATTTTTAATACATTTTCATCATCATTTATCATCAATGAGTATTTGATTTCAATAGAAACCTTTAGCAGCTTATATTGCTGGGGTTCAACTAGTGAAAAAGAGCCCATGAATTTGACGGAGAGATGGGAGAGATACAATAGAGGGGGCAATTGGGAGAGCAAAGGGAAGAGAAATTTTTTATAATTACATTTTAATCTCAAAAATAAAATAAAAGCAATCAAACAAAATGGGTCGCAGTTAGAAATAGTTTCAAAATCTCAGCTTTTTTTCTCAGTATTATTACATAATAATCCTCAAAATGTATGATAAGATAGCCATTTGAGTTACAACATTAAATTGTCTTTGTTCAAACATCTGGATTGTCTATCTTTCACCACGTTAAAGATGGGGAAACCAGTTGCAATTACTGGCAGCTTCATATTGGGCTGAACTCTGGTTTGTTTTGTAGTTTATTCACAGGTGGTGATTATGAGATAATCCTGGCATGAGGGCCTCAGGGCTTCACATTGACTTCCTTAGACTTTTTGTAGTTCACTAATGTTGTCATTATTTAAATGTTATGAGAAAAATAAAATGGATTTGAGTCTAACCTCCATTACCTAATTCATAAGATTGAGAAATGAAGTTGTACACTCATCTGAAAATGTGAGCTTGGTTCAGAGCAGACTAGGCAAAAGAAAAAGGTTCCAGCTAAGCTCTTCTATGATGGTCATCTCCCCACTGCTATCTCTTTCTAGATTTTGGATATCTTGAAGAACTGAGTTACTCCATTTTCCTTGAGAATGGAAGTTTTGCATCTGACACAAGATTCCCATGTCTCTTGTTGCTCTGAAAAATATATTAGAATTTTTAGTTTACTGGCATAGTACAAGTGCAAACAAGAACTTTTGCTTAATTATACTAATGTTAAATAATTATGTAGACACAAAATAGTAAGAAAAACTTCTTTGGGAAAGTCTTTTTTATATAAAAGTCTATTTGATTTCTTGACTTTCAACTGTATATAATATAATCACACCCAAAATTCAAAAAAAATCTGTATTTGCAGGGCTTTAATGTTCTTTAACTTTTTATTTAACAATAGGAAGCTACAACAGTCAATGCTCAAGACCGCATCATTCAATTTTGTCTCTATACTTTGGTTTTTGAATTACCAAGTCCTTATTCTTTCAAAGTTGTCAAATGACACTAAATCACTCTTTAAATTTATCCTTTTTGTAAAGTTACTGGTAGCAGAAAGATGATTTTATTATTTTATCATCTTCAATCAAATGAAAACTCTCTCCATGTGAATACCATAGATCAGACTTTTCCTTACAATACTTGCTTTGATAGAAATAATGTTATGATAGGCCTTTTGTAAGTATTTTCAGCTTTGATTGCATGCTACAGCAGAAAATGGCTATTATAGAAAATTGTGCCGATACATTTTGAAAGGTTCTCGATAAAATTCGGTATGGAAAATATTACCATGGTTCAATTCATCATGGAAAGGAGGAGCATTCAAATAATTTAGGCAAGATTGAAATGTCTTAATCTTCATTTTTATATATGATTACTAATTGACTATGAAAGATTTTTGATTGAGGAGAAGATTGACTATAATAAAATCTTCATTAGTTTCCATAGTTTAGAAAAATAACTAATTTAATCATCTCTATTCTAACGTTTATTTAAAAATATAATAGAATATAGTAAACCTTATTTAATAATATAACAGAAAACAAAATATTTCTTAGCCTCAGTAGCAAACAGATTAAAAATCAACAAACTTTAAAAATTAATTGCAAACTTTCAGCAGCGAATAGTATTATTCAAATACCATTTTATTGCGATTAATGTCAAGAGAGAATGCTTTTTGTTCATAAATATAAAAATGGTAAAAATTCATATAAGTTTCATAAGGTACAAATAACTATTTCAAATCATAATTCGTGTAGAGATAATAAATATTAGCACAGTGGCTCAGGCAATGTGGGCAGAAGGAAATTCAATTGTCTGTTAAAATATGTGTACCTGCAATTTGCGAATGATTGACAGCTCAATGCATCTGATTAAATAAAAGTGTTCCAGAATGACACAAATACAAATGATGAGCTTTCCAGGGATAAAGAATTAAAGAAGTTAGAGCCAATAAATGTCCCATTCAAAGTATTTAAATCAAGGAACTTCTAATAGTACTAGCTAATTCTGAATGACAAAGCAGCTTGTAGCATCCCACACTAGGCAGAAATAAAAAAGACAAAAGGTGGAGGGATTATATTAAATTTATGTTTTATAGATTGTATTCAAAACAGAAGTAGCTTACTAAATTTAAGAATCCGTCTTTCATGCATTTAATCCAAACATTTGGGAGGTAAAAGCAGGAGGATCTCTGTGAGTTTGAAGCTATCCTCGTCTTCAAAGCTAGTTCTAAGATGGCCAGAGCTGTTACCCAGAGAAACCATGTCTCAAAAAAAAAAAAATCAGTCTTTCTTTAATTCCGGGTCTATAATGATGTTAAAAAATACACATATTAAACATATACAGATCCATAAATACATCAATTTAAAGGAAGATCTAAAGATTGACAATGACCAGTGTCAGACAAGAAACCAAGAAAATTGGAAAATGAAAAATACTCCAAAATATAGAGATATTGAGTTCAGAAAAAAGTAGGAAAATATTGGTTGGACCTGAGCAAATTTCTCGTGAATCACGAATATAAAGGGCACGCCTTTCAAGAAGCAAAAAGTATAGAGAACACTAAATAGACTGGGCCAAAAAATAAAGTTTCCTTGGCACTTAAGAATCAAGAAACTAAACATACCAAACAAAGGAAGTATAATAAAAGCTGCAGAAAAAATGATCAAATAATATATAAAGGCAAACATATTAAAATAGAGCATTACTTTGAATTAATGGAGACTCTAAATGCCTAAAAAGATAATCTATAAACTCCAAGATGCCACAGATTCCATTCTAGACCATAATACCTAGCAAAACTTTCAAAAACAGATATGGAGAAAAAAATACATTCAAAATAAAGCCAAATTTAAACAGAGTCTGTCCTCAGATCCAGCCCTACAGAAGATTCTGGAAGGAAATCTTCAATCTGTAGAGTTAACTACATCTGATAAAGCACAAGAAATAAATAATCTCAGACTAACAATTCAAAGAGGAACACACACACACACACACACACACACACACACACACACACCACAAATACAAATTAACACATATCAGCAAATACTGGAAATTGGTAATTTTCAATATCAATGGCCTCAATTCCCAAGTAAAATGACACAAACGAAAAGAATGGATGAAAAAAACAGAATTCATCCTTCTGCTGCATCCCAGAAACACATCTCAACAACAAGAATGAATTCACCTGAGAGTAAAAGAAAGGGAAAAGATATCCCAAGCAAGTGAACCTAAGAAGTAAGCTGCTGTAGTCATTTTAATATCTGACAAAATAGATACAAGCCAACACTAATCAGAAGAAATAGAGAAGGGTAGTAAATACTCATCATAAAAATCAATCTACCCAGAACACATTGTAATTCTTACCATGCATGCACCAAACACAACAGCATCAAAGTTCATAAAAGAAATTTATGCTTAAATTACATATAGACTACTACTTAAATTACATATAGACTCTCATACACTGATAGTGGTGACTTTAATAACATACTTTATCAGTAGACAGAATATTCAGACAAAGAATAAACAAAAATTGCTCGAACTAACTGACATTATAAACCAAGCGGACCTAACAGATATTTACAGAGCATTTACATGAACACAAAAGAAGATACCTTCTTCTCAGTAGCTCATAGAACTTTCAACAAAGTTTACCACACTGTCAGACACAAAGAAAATCTCAACAAATATAAGAAAATAAAATAGCCCCTTCATTCCAAGCTGATTACCACAAATTAAAGCAGAATATTAGCAATGACAGAAACAAAAGAAAGTTTACAAACTCAGAGAAACTGCACAACTCACTACTGAATAAAAAATAGGTCAAGACAAAATCTGAGAAAGAAAATTAAAATGTTCTGATATTGAATGAAATTGTGAACACAACATAGCCAAACTATGCAAGGCAATGAAGGCTGTTCTAAGAAACAAGTTCAAAGTACTAATTGCCTACATAAAAAAATGAAGAGATCTCATACTAGTAACCTAACAACACACTGAAAAACTCTAGAACATCAAAACACAACAAAAAAAAGAAAGAATAGCCGGGCGGTGGTGGCGCACGCCTTTAATCCCAGCACTCGGGAGGCAAAGGCGGGCGGATCTCTGTGAGTTCGAGACCAGCCTGGTCTACAAGAGCTAGTTCCAGGACAGGCTCCAAAACCACAGAGAAACCCTGTCTCAAAAAAAAGAAAAAAATCCAAAAAGAAAGAATAAAGAAGGCTTAACATCACATTCAAAAGTAGTAGATGGCAAAAAATAATCAAACTCGAGGCTGAAATCAATTACCTAGAAACAAAAAAGCAACAACAAAAGGTAAATAAAAAGAATCAATCAAGCAAAGAATGAGTTCTTTGAGATAAATCAGTAAGATCAGCAAACACTTACCCTAATTAACCAAAAGGGAGAAAGACAATTAACAAAATGAGATGAAAATTCAGATATAACAACAAGACACAAAGAAAACAGAGAATTGTAAATTATTTTATGACATACTTCAAAAACCTGTATTTCCCCACATTGGAAAACCTAAAATAAATAGATAATTCTAAAAAAAAATACTACTTAACAAAGTTAAGTTAAATCAAGATCAGATAAAAAGTTTATATAGTCTTAAAATCAATAATGAATACAAGTAGTAATTAAAAATCATCCAACCAAAACAGATAGATAGATAGATAGATAGATAGATAGATAGATAGATAGATGATAGATAGCTAGAAGGATAGATAGATAGATAGATAGATAGATAGATAGATGATAGATAGATGGATAGATGATAGATAGATAGATAGATAGATAGATAGATAGATAGATAGATAGAAGGATAGATAGATAGATGATAGATAGATGGATAGATGATAGATAGATAGATAGATAGATAGATAGATAGATAGATAGATAGATAGATAGATAATAGATACATACATACATACATACAAAGATTAAAAAAAAGGCCAAATGGTTTTAGCACAGAATTTATTGACTTTTATTAAAAGTTAATGTCAGTAATCCTCAAATTATTCCACAAAATATAAACAAAAGAAACATTGTTCAATTCATTTTAGGAGGTAACAGTTATCCTATATCCAAGCCACAAAAAGACCCAGTAAAGAGACCAATTTTCATTATAAACATTAGCGCAAAAATTTCAATAAAATACTTGAATTCTAAATCTAATAATGTAAAGGATTACCCCCTGTAATCAAGTTGACTTCATCCCAGAGATGCAAGGATGATTCAGACACATAAATTGAAATTTTATCTACCATATAAATAATATGACAGACAAAAACAACATAATCATGTCAGATCATATGCAGAAATGGTCTTTGATAAATTCCAACACACCTTCATGATAAAAGCTCTGGATAGGTGAGGGATACAAGGGACATACATCAAATAATAAAGGCAATATACAGCAATCCCACAGCCAACATAAACCTAAAGAGAAAAAAAAACTCAAAGGAATTCCAATAATATCAGGAAGAAGACAAGGTTGTCTTCTTCACTATATACGTCTTCACTACATTACTTGAGGTATTAGTTAGAGCAAGAAGACCACTGAAAGAAATCAATGGATACATACCAGAAGGGAAGAAGTAAAGATATCTTCATTTGCAGATGATATGATAATATACATAAGTGATTCTAAAAATTCCACCTGTAAATCCTACAACTAATGAACACTTTCAGCAGGGTAGCAAAATATAAAATAGCTCACAAAAATCAATAGCCACCCAAATACAAATGACAAATAGACCGAAAAAGAAACGAGGGAAAAAACACATTTCAGAAATGCTTTAAAAATATAAACTCTCCTGGGGTAACTTAAACCAGGAAAGAGAATGACATGTATGCTAAAAATCATTAAGACGTTGAGGAAATAAACTGAATAAGATATCAGGAGATGGAAAGATCTCCTATTCCCATGGCCAGGTAGGATTGCTACAGTATGAATGACCATCCTACCAGTAGTAAAGTACAGATTCAATGCAATCCCCATCAAAATTCCATCTTATGTCTTTACAGATCTTGAAAGGTCAATTGCAACAACATATGGAAAACCCAGGACTGCTAAACAATCAAATAACTTTACAAAGGTCTGGTAATACAAAGCTATGGTAATAAAAACCACATGGTATTCACACACAAAAAAAGACACATTTATCAATGGACTACAACTGAAAATCCAGACATAAATCCACAAACCTGTGGATAACCAGGTTTAATAAAAAAAAAAAAAGCCAGAAATACACATTGGATAAAAGACAGCCTCTTCAGCAAATAGTACTAGTCCCCTGGAAGCCTGCATACAGAAAGATAAGAATAGATACATACATATCAATCTGCACAAAACTCAACTCCACATCCTTGGGTCTACAATGGTGTCCTGCATACAAGATATACTAGTGTAATGATAACCCAGCACTAGGAAATCCGTTACCCTTTTGTGATCTCTTAGGGCATTGCACTGATGAAGACAACTCATATTCATATATAAAAACAAAACTAATAAGCAAATCTGTATTTAAATAAAAAGGATAAAAAGATCAAGTATGTAATGCCTTCAGGGTTCCAGACAATGGTAATTTAAAGTGTATATTAGAATGAAAATGGGAACTGCGGTTTATGCCTACTGAAGCGTGCACAGTGAATGTTTGGATTGTGATGATCTATTGAGCATTCATGGTAGTTAACTATTTCTGCCTGATCTGAGAGCTGTACCTTTACATGAGTAAATGGACTTTCAATAAAATTATATCGAGCTATTCAAAACTAAAAGTTGAATTTATCAAAAGAACCTTCTATAATGTAGAAAACTATATCAACTCATCAGAAGGACTTGGGGAAGTTTCTCCCTACATACGAGAAGTCAGGAGAACTGACTGGAAATTCTAAATAATCATTTTAAAATACTAAAATTTTTAAACAATGAGGAAAGTAGATCATCAGTGGTACTGTGGATCTTACTATCGACTCAGTGAATTTGCAAAAATAAAATATATTATAAATTAAATTTGGACAGATGCTTCAAATCAGGGAACCAATTCAGGGTGAGCAATTGCTGAAGAGGTTAAGCAAGTGGTTTCATGAGTAAGCTGAAGGAAAATGTCAGAGGTCCAATTTTAGATTTGTCAACATCATGGTGTGGGAGTTGTGCTGGGTAGATCAGAGGACTCATGGTCGCAAAGTGCAGCAGAATGTCAAACTCCATTTATGCAAAATTTGCGGTATGCTGGAGCTCCACTATTAGATGATCAATTACAAGAGGATAGGATATAAAATGTCTTCAATTTCAAAATTCTAGTAACTATAGGACTCTTAAGATTTAAAATTTCAAAATATCATGCATATGCATCTATATAAAATGAACATAGTTATTGCTAATTTAAGTCTCTATCTGGATAAGACTGCCATGTAAATTCTCTTTTAGTATTTGCCATTTTTGAAAGACCCCTTCCAGTTCATTATAAAGATGGAGAATAAAACAAAAGCAATCAATAGAAATATTTAAAAGAGCTTATAAAATTCAGTGACTATTTGGCCTTGAGAGAACTGAGGCAATCTACTTAGCAGCCTGATAGGACAGGCAGCTCAGCTCCTAACTCATATGTAATAATCTAATTTCATGCCAAAATTCTTTATATTTCTACATGCGTTTGCCTGGGATGAGAATGATGAACTCAAGGAAGGAATAAACATAGTGAAAAACAACCTTTGTGCTTTAGCAAACAATATTTGTTCTGTCAGGAAGTTGAGGTCATCTTAAGTTGCTTGGTACTCTAATGAAAATGAGTTATCATAGAAAATTATTTAATGTATTATCAGAACTTTGTTTTGTCTGAAAGATTGGCTGTGCCAAGCTCGTATTACAGCTATAAAAAGGAAGTAAAATTCCATTCAGTTAATAAGAAACCAGACCAAGAATGTAACAAACATACATTTCTAGGTTCAGAGATATTCTTGAATTCATTAACTTGGCATCAAGAATATTGTTCCTCTGTGTGTTCCAAACACAAACACAAAAATTAAATGCATTTTTAATCACAAAAATTATGGAAGATGCTGTTTTATAGTCAAATTTTTATTCTCTCCTAAAGCAAAGATAAGAAAAGGAGGAGACAAACACAGATGAAGCTCATTTCTTCATTAGGTTATTACCTCTCTACGATGTACCAAAGAGGCCTAGGGATGCGCTTATGCATATTAAAAGATCAGTGAAGAATAACTGTGTATGGAAGGAAGCAGACATAGTCAGATTTAAGCATCACTTTAGGTGTAATGATAATATAGGGTGATTAAGGTGGAGAGGACAATAAAGCAGGTTTTGAGAACACATCCTACAGCATCTTTATAGCATAACATGCACAATGATGAAAAGAAAAAACAGTTATATAGAGAGTAAATACATTTTGTACATTAAATTTGTGATATCAGACTGCAGCTTTTTTTCTAGTCTTCTCCCAAGATCTCCATTTGCTGAAGCTACTCTGGTTTTGGTTGAGTTATAACCCTCATGTACTTCTGTTCTTTTCATGCTTTACGTAATTTGAACCTAATCAAAACACCTGTAAAGCCAGCATTTCATATTCCTAGTTCAGGAAGGAAGCTGATGGACAGGTTACCTACATCCCATAATATCCACATTTAAAAGCAACACTCAAATATATCTGCTCTGTTCTGTTTTACAACCCTTCCAGTTTTTAATTTATGGCTTCTAAAAGTACCTTACATAATCACTTCCAGAAATACAACTTTCAATATAGTTTATTCGTTTTATCCTACAAACACTCTTGTCCACAGCACTGTGTTCACATCTGTGCAACATGATTTATTTTTTCATGATCCAAATGATATATTTTATTTATATATTTACATGGCTGTATTTATGTTAGCAGAACTCAAGCTATATAATCAGTGTGGATTTTTTTTAAAACTTAAATACTCTTCTTCATTTTCTTTCACTTCAATTCAATTTATTTACTTTCTCTTTGGGTTCATTGGCAATAATCATCTGAATTTGGCTTCCAGAAACAAAGAATAGACACTGAATTTGATAAGCGAATTGGTCCCCTTACCCCTGGCTGGCGTAGTCACTGGGCTGTAATGAGTGAATTCTAATATCCATCCCTACACACAGCAGTGTGAGAGTTGTAGGTGCAAAGGTGACTCCTTTTGTTCAGGTCCACGGCCTCACTTCCACCATTTTCAGTCACATGGCCGGAGAGTAGGCAGCACCAGATTAGCAACCAGAAGCAAGACCGGGCATTCATACTGCTTAGGGGCAGATATCAGGAAACAGGACCTCTGAATAAACCCACCAGGAAAAAATGCCACAGGAATCTCACAGGGTGATATAACTAGCTGAGGAACAGAGCTGTGCAGGACAGTTATATATCAGAATAGGTCAACTGAGCCAGGAGGTCATTTAGCTTTCTGTAACAACAGCCGGGATTAACCCTTGCATGGCTCTCACTCCTTCATTCTTTCTTCTACACCATGAGGAACCTTATACATCTGCTGAGGTACATCATACGTAGTAGCAGGAAGGGCTAGTAGTTCCTCCCTTCACTGTAGTCCAGCTTATTCTTCATACCCTAATTTCAAAGATATGGCATTATTTTAATCTCTTACACGTTATTTTATTCCAAGTTTACACATACAAAGTTGATAGGCCTACATGTTACAAAAACTCCATTAAATTTATATCGGTAGTAAATTCCTTTGTCCTTCATTAAGTATTTCCTTCATTAAGTATTTGGTGTATTTTCTTAAATATATTTATTTTTATTGTGTAGGCAATGATGACAGACTTATAAAGTATATTTATCCAACATAATTATGAAGAATTAATATATATATATATATATATAATAACTACTAAAAGTAAAATTATCTAAGATATATTTGCTCAATGGAATGTTTTTCCCAGCTAAATCTGCTTGCTTGCTTACTTAGTAATTTAATTGTTTATTTGCAAATAGAAATATGTCAAGGTTTTCTAGATATGTAAGATTGCAAATTGAGGTTAAAATAGCTATTTTAAAAAACTATAAGTTTGGAATAGATTGTGTGATATAGTCATTACAGTATTTAGTTTTATTTAGCTTTAAAGCAGTCTTCAAAAATCTTAAAAATTTAATTTTTCCTTGTCAGCCCAAGAAAGATAACTTCATTTGAACTCTATGCACTTATGTGTATGTTTATGTGTATGTACATATGTATACATGTAGCCTATCCTACTAAGTGGAATTTAGTTAGATAAATGTTGTGATTCCTATAGTTCATTCAGACATTCTTAATGTTGACTTATAATTATCCTAGCCTCTCCTTCTGTATTGAAAATTTACCCTCAAACCAATTAAAGTCCACCATCCATTTTGCATATTTACCCCTTCTAAATAACTTATACTTTTTTCATCTTCTGTCTAGTTGTCTGTCTTTATGGATCCTTTATACTTTCCTGGTTTCTTTGGTTACTCTAGGTTAAATGATCTCATCTAAAAATTTTGCTGAGAACCACAGGTGAGAAAGAACTTCGAAGATTTGTCTTATTGTTCTAGTTTACCTGAGAGCAAACTTCCTTAGAAATACATGTGAAAACATGGAGGGAAGGGTACAAATTGGGCATCAGGAGTATGGGGGAATATAGAGAATCAACAAAGCATGCTTAAAAAATATAATAAGGTTTTATACTGTGTATGCTAATTTCAAAAACTAAACAGAAAATTGTAAGAGTTTCAGCATTGTAAAGAAAACATGGTATGGTAATGTTTTTAGCAATGTCCACTCTGCTTGAATGAAGTGTTTCATGGTCTCTCTTGTCATTCTGAAAATTCTGCTTCTTCGAAGTTGAAATACAAGTCCATAAAAGTTGAAAGTCAGAAACCAAAGCATCAGTTACATTTTTAAGATGGCCAAATGAATTCTTCAGACCCTCTCATGAAGACCTGTCAGCACTCAGCTCATGGAAGTAACACATTTTCTGCACAAAAGAGGCCATTGCTGATGTTTACCTCAAGAATCCTGTTATCGTAATTAAGATATTTGTGCCTCAAGGAGTTTGGCAATGTTTTTGCTATGGCTAACATAACCAAGAATTTTAGAGTGGAGCTTATTTATCACACCAGATCAACAAGTTTTTTTTTCTATATGTTGTTTCTTAAGCTTGGAGGAAAATAATCAGTTGGTAACATAGTTTATGACAGAGTGAGCTATCAACTTTTATGAAATAATTATAACAAAGTCATTTACATTATTAAAACATTATTACACTTGCTATGATGTCATTAGGATTTTGTCAGCACTCAAAAGGTATTTAAAAATCAAGTATGTCTTTCTATATTCATTCTTTTGTCAGTAAAATACAGTAAACACTAATTCTTTCTAGGGAGGAATTCTGATAATTAATCATACACAATAATGCAGAAGAAGGCTCATAGGGGTTTTTCACTTTGTTAAAATAAAGTTTAAAATCCATGTGTATTTTCCCAACAAATGGATAGACTTGCTTGCTACTGCAAACAGCCTGAAAAAGTCGTCTGGCAGCAGTGCGGTTGTTTCAGCAAGTGATCATGAAGAACAATAGTGGGTGACTGGAGCAGCTGAAACAGGCACAGAGAAAGATGGTGCAGGTAAAGTTTGCTGACCATTATGGAGTCAAAGCAGGCTTAGTCCCTCTACAGAAACTCAACTCTTTAATCGCAAGACACCTGCCAAAGTGGAAGAGCAGGTAAATCCTGCAGGCCTCAGGGTCTCCAATATCTGACGTCATCAGGTGCACATGGATGTTGTGGTGAAGTAATTTTTTTCTAAGCTTCTCTTGGCCTTGGTCATCAAGGCTGCTACAATGACCTGTAGAAGATACTGAACATCAATCAAGGTGATGAATAAACAAAATAATACAGCTGCTAGCTGGGAGCATGGTGGTGGTGTTAAGTCTGTCAGCATTCCCTCAGGGGAAAAGTGGGTAGTTCATCACGCTCTCATCTGAGGTTATAGCCATCCTCTTCTCCTGAGTAGCTTCTCTTTGTATCAGGGAGTGACAGACAGTATGGAGGAGTGATGGAACTCATTAGTGGTACATGTTCTGTAACTTTTTACCTGTTTTTGGAATGGGATGTTTGATGTAGTTGTCTTTTAATTACTCATTTTCCTGAAAGAAAACCTAATGAACCTAAGAAAATCATCAAACAAAGCTGGATATGGAGTCCTCTCATTGCTTTTTTGGTGTTATGTCTGTCTGGGCATATTTCCTTAAGACTCCCCCTCAAAAGTCATTCAGCTGTGAGGTTTCAGTTCTTTCATTGTTCTAGATGTGTACACGTAAGAACTACTGCCATGTTCATTTGGGCAGCTGATGCATCTCTGGACAGGGGTGTTAGTGTTCAAAAGTAGTAGTGATGAATAGACTCACTAAACAACTTACAAAGAGATTACACCTGAATACATCTGGTTTTCAGAGCCAGAACCAAAATAAAGTGACCCAACAGGGCCAGGATATGTTGATACAGGGCCAATGTCTTGATAAACCAAGTGCTAGAACAGCAGGGCTCTTGTTACTGATCATAGGGGTGAAGCCTGTGTAATAGCTTTGTCCCTGGGAAGAGCTGTGTCATGCTGAACTCCCCAGAAGGTCTTTAACTGATAACTCTCTAAACCTGTACCCAAGATTGTTATATTTTATCAGATTATTAGATAGTGGGTGGTTTTACAAATGCTGTATTTTTTTGTAAGAATCAGTTAAAATGGGTTGGGCAATTACTTGAACAGGAAAATGCTCTACAGAGAAGCTCTCTTTTCCAGAATGTTAGACAATATTATAAAACCTGGGTAAAATGTAAATCAACACTATGATTCCTTTGGGTTCAGTTCACTCCCTTCTTGGGAATGTGCTCCTCACTTCTCAGCAATGAACTGCCTACCTTCTACACTGTACTCTATGTGTCTGTCTAAAACTCAGTGAGAGCAAAGGATGAGACTCCAGGGTTAGATGAGAGGAGAAGAGAAAGTTCCTAATGACAGACATCAGAATCATATGGAATCAATTGCCTAGGTGGAAACAGTATTAATTCTACAGATGTTTTACCTGTAAAAAGTAGAAACATTATATTTGAATGTAATTATTGGATGTACTTATAAACCCTAATATTGCAGATATTCGATATTGAAGTAAAGTCAATGAGGGACACCATAAGTCCCACCCTTAGCTCTATTGTCCTCAGCATACAGACAGACCTACTATTCATATAAACCCCAATGATTTCAAGGACAAGAATCTGATGTAGTCAGAGAAGATGCAACGCTTATCTGGAACCCCACCGCTGTGAAAACATTTGGAATGATTTCTTCTTAAGACTCTAGAATTTCAATTTTATCCTCTCAATAAAAAAATGTTCTCTAGAATTTTGCATAAAAATGTTCTGTTTCCAGTCAATACATATTTTCACAGACAAACCATTTCTCATCACACTCTCTTGTTATGTTCTGTAAAATGACAAATTACTATCAAGACTTAGAGAGAATTTGGAAATAAATAACCAGAATTGGTGACATATTCAAACAATGCTGTGACCCCCCACCAAGTTCCAGGTGACAACAACACCCCCAACTGAAAACTATTCCTAGTCAACATGTTATTGAGTGAGAACTCCACCACACTCAATCAGGCTTTTGTGATCACACACTACTTCATGGAAATTTTCGGAGAAGAGTATGATTGAAAAACAATTATTTGGAAGCTCAAATTATATTTGTACCTGCAAAGCCAAAGTATGAATTTCGCTGTCTTTATCTGTCAAATACCTGGCTTGCTTTGACTTCCAAAGATCCAACAGAAGATTTAAGAAATTGTTATATTATTTCTATCAGTTATGTGGCAACAATTTATTTTTATCCTGCAGTCTCTCTGAAACTGCTGATAGGTGTAATTTAAAAACAGTATTCTGAAAGAAGGCAGAGATAAATATGAGCACTGATCTTCCTTTTGATTTTGTAGTCTCTGCAATTCTTCTCTTCACAGAGTACACTATTCAAACAAGAATGATATTTGTGCTCTTCCAAAGACATGTTTTCTCTTTGACGTGTCTGCCGATGCCTTCTGGACTGTGATTTACAAGTCTTTTCTGAAGACTGAATTTCTCATGTATATAAATCAAGTCTCCATGAATAATGGAATTATTAATCTCCAGAAAAGTATTTTAAGAGCTCCTACATAAAGCATACAATATAGGCTGTAGAATAATAGAATACTCAAATTAGGCACTTTCTATTCTCATGTAGTCATTTTGATGAAATACTGTAATGGAGAAAAAACACAAAGTAGCAAAATTTTGGTTGTGAGGGCAGGAGAAATGTTAGGAACAGTCAGCTTTCAAAGTATTACACCGGGTCAGAAGTTAATCTGGGACCAAGTGAAGAAATATGCATTTAGTCTTGGAAGAAAAACATTCAAAGACTTCAAAAAGAGACACCCAGGAAATGGGAAAATGTGTATTCTGAGAATTAAGAAGACTGCTAAGAAACCTCTTGCAATAAGGCCATGACAGAAAGTACTGGGTAAAGGTGGACAAAAGGCAGGGATGCCTTTTCAAAGTTCTAAAATCACAGAACTGATTTCATAGGTTTCTATAAAAGAATGGCAAGCTGAACTAAGGCATGTTTAGAAAAAATGCCTTTAGCTTGAAAAACATTGAACTAAGAAAATTCTGTGTGAGGTCTTTTATTAATCAGAGACTGGAGCTATAAATATATGAAAAAATAGGAGAACTAGAAAGGGTGAACTGAATGAAGCCCAGCCCTGTGAGTGAGCACCAGCTGAATTTTCTCCTAATGGATTGGGTGAATAGAATTAATGGAAGACAAGGGTTGAAATGAAACCAGCTTTTCTAGGTTTTCCCAGCAAGGAGAAGTACAATGGTTACCTACAGTGATAAGTGAGGTGTACATCAATTCAGGATAAAATATATTACCTTCACTGTTGCATTTGATCATCTTGACAAAGACAAGCGCAGAAGAAAAAATAGTTGCCATGTTAGAGCAGAAAATGTAAACTCAGGGCATGTCTGCAACACTGAGAGAGTTGAATATGCTAAGAAATCTTGTTTCAAATAACTGAAAGAAAGAGGAGACTGGAAAAATAAGAAATGGCATAAGAAAGTGAGAGAAGCTAGTAACATAATTTAATAATTGCTTTATAGGTAAGGTAAATATATTTACCTCAATGTGCCATGCTTTCCCTCATAAGATACTTAAGGTGATTTTCAAAGTAACTGATATTTTTCACACAGATTTTCACCTTAGGAGCATCAGAGACAAGAAGTTAGGTGACCAACCCTAAATAAGAAGTACCACGGAATGCCCTCACCTTTGTACCCTTAGAAAATGAGGGAAAACATTTTGAGTCCAGTTGTGCTTCTTCCATTCCCCAATGTCCTTTGTGACGCAGTGTTTGAGAATTTGAGACTTGATAGGAAACACATCTTAAATAAAGGGCTGTTGGACTGCTGTGAAGTCTAATTCTCAACACTGGTGCACTGTACCATGTCTTATAACCCTCACATCCTCCAATGGGACTGTACAAACATCCACAATAAATGCCATGTAGAAATTGCCATCCATGGGACACCGGAACTATCAGCTGTTTAACAAAGTTCCTTAAAGCCATGGCAAGAAAACAGATTAGCGTTTTAAAGACTAGCAGGGAACACAGTGCTCTTAATATTGAATTTGTAGGATTTGGCTCACCAGAGTTTTAATCTCAGGCAAACAGCTTGCTGCATCTTAGTTAATATCCTTGGGTAGAAACTAATTTTACTGTTGATTAGTTATGAACATATTTGAGCTTGTACCACCATATAAAGAGACAAAATCTGAACAAGTATCTTATTTTTTGCACTTTAGTAATCATTTAGTACTGAGGGGTAGGTATTTTCGTAGACAGATTCTTATAAAATTTAATTCCTTAAAAAGAACACAGCTAAAATGTCCCTTAAGCATACATTTATATAAGTTATAATTAAAAAAGCAATATATCCTTTAAAATTTTTGTTAGATACTCAAGGTTGAAGTTCAGTCTCACCTTCTGAGTATACACTTACTATATCCTTGTCAATGGTATTTATAAAATAATCGTAAAATAGAAATAAAAAATTAATTCATATCTCCAAATTGATCTTATTTTAGCTTATTTCTCTCTGTTGTACAGATCTTGTTAGGTTCTTAGTGGTTTGCACATGCTAATATTATTATAGGCTGTCTTATTTTAATATTCATCCATATGCTACCCTCAGCTATTGCTTATTACCTCTAAAAGCATATAAAGCAAAATACTTCACAGTTTTTTCTAAATATCTACTCAGTTTGTTAAGATTGTCGTCAGACCTGTATCACTTTTAATAAAATGACAGAAAATATTAGTGTTTATATTGATTTAAGGAGCCAAACATGATTTTTAAAAAAAACCCACTTGTCTACCTTGTTTGCAGATAGGGAGAATATCTATTTATATAATACATATATATATATTAAAAGATGACATAAATGTGAAATTGTAATGAAGAGAGTAAATTGGCACATGGAGGGCTTAGAAATAGAAAAAGGAAAGGGAAATTGTGTAATTATATTATAATCTCAAAAAATGTGAAATATTAAAAAATTTCTGCTTCTTTTCTAAGACAACAAATAGAAAACCTAGTACTCAAAATGTCACCAAGCCTGGCTTCTACACCATTATTAAACAGATCATATGACATCATATGTAGCTTTCAGAAGGTCCATCCCGAGATGAAGAGATACAGGCAATCAGTGGCTGGTGAGAGAGGGGAATCATTTTCCTCCAGGGACAAAGCCCTTACGTCTTATCTTTTTCCCAGTGGCCATAAAAGCAACACTAAATCAAGTCAGTACGTTGTGTAATATATATTTATGTATATGTGTATATAATATATATAATTGTAAAAGTCATGAGTTTGAGAGAAGAGGGAAAATGGAGCTGAAGAAGACAAAGGAGTGGAAATCCAAATACAGTATTCATATATAAAATTATCAAAACATGTTATATTATTATAATTACTTTAACAGATAATAAAGGTATTCTCATAATATCATTAAGAAACTAAGAAAAAGGGTTTCAAATACAACAAATCATGTCTATTCATATGTGTTAAATACTATGCATCTTTATATTGTCATCCTTACTGCATTCAATGAAGATTCTATCATCTCAACTTTTAATATTTTCCCCAATATATTCTAATTTTAATCTCCCTCACAATATTTGGTAAGCATCTATGATCTTTTGTGTTCAAATAACATCACTATTAAAATTTATGTGTATATAATCTAATAAATGTGAACAATGTGATTTTTAAGGCATAACAATATCTCTATTGTGTGTCATGGCTTTATAACATATAAATATATTGTTATCTTTATTACATTTTTATAGAGGTTCTATTTTCTCTAAATGTTTAACTTTACTCCCAATATATTCCATTTTCAAAAAAATCTCCCTCACAAGGTTTTAGCATGTATCTATAATCCCTTGTTACAGACATAATAAATTAATCAAATTTTTATTCCTGTTCAGGGTATTAGTCAATGTTTTTTTAAAAAAAATCACATAACTTATGAATATATATATATATATATATATATGTATATATATATATATATATATGAATTTATTGGGATAACTTGCAGTCCACAGTCTAACAATGGTTAGTTATGAGGTCTAGATTAAAGTCATGTGTCATCCAACCTCATGTGTCATCTGGATCATAGGTTTGTTCTCCATTTTTGGATTATAGATCCTTCCAGATATAGTCAAGTTAACAACCAGGAATAGGCATCACACTAAGTTAGCTATTGTTTTTTACTGTTAAGTAGGAATAAAATACCACATTAGGTCAAAACTTTTAACTGTGGAGTTCTTCCTTTTGCCCCTTCAGATGTATTGCACATCTCCTTTGAACATTCTGCATGAGGCTAGAGAATATAATATTTGAGTCCTGTTCACTCTCATTTTAATGAGGTCTAGACAAAATGAGTCTCATACACACACAATGAAGTGTCAATGATATTTTAATGGTTTCTTTTGACTGTCACTAGACAAGATCTAAAACTATTCATTAGACAAGCTTCTGAACACACTGATAAGTATATTTGTTGATTAGATTAATTGCTTTATATTACTTTTGAGAATTTCATATTATATCTTTATATTACATTCAGTTACCCTCCTCAACTCTGCTCTTTTCTATTGAATTTTCTTTATACCCTCATGTCTACTTTGTGCTGTGCCTGTACTCCTGGATGGACTTCTACTGCTGAAAGATTGGAACAGGAAGCCTCACTCTCAGTGTCTGATACAATTTTTCGCCAGTGTCCAGTTATAAAGAAGTCTAAGAGAAAAGCGTTTTGCTGTGTGCTTCCACAGCTTGCTGGTTGAGTCTGTTTACCCTATTACTACAGAGGTTTCTGCCTTCATTCACTAATATCATAACCTAGAATCTTCTCCTTTCTAACATGAACTGAAGACCAGTGGTTCTCAAGGAAACTGAGACCGCTGACTGAGGTGTCTATCTCTTGAGCAGAGCGAGCGGGTGCAGGGATCTCTGACTCTCCAACATAAAACAGTCATAATTATACTACCAAGACCTTACAGTATAAGCCATAAATAAATCTTCTTTTAATGTACATTCATGTAGCAGTTTCTGTTCCACTAAGGAACTATGAATAATACAGGTTTTTTCCCCCAACACATTAGTTAAAACCAAACCCCATTACAAATCCCTTAAAGGCTGATGTATGTGTCAGTGGTTGTTTGCTACAAGAGAAATGATGTTCACCAGAAAAACCTCTGTAACTGAGCGCTGAAGGTCACCTTTTCTGACCCCAGAACTACTTTCAAACACAACTATGTATATCTAGTAAAGGAAGTAATTTTGAAGAGGGCTCCTTGACTAATATTCCAAGGGAATCCTGAGAGAATGTACAGTCTTTCTCTTGCTCAATTTCAAAACTTTATATAATTTTTAAAGAGAAAGGTCTGGAAAGAGATTGGAAGAAAACAAAGTCCAGTTAATTCATCTACTCTGTTCCTTCTGTGTGTCACTGGGATAGGCTCTGACATTGCTAACATACTTTAGCCTAGAGGTGACTTACTCTACACACGTTCTTCTCAATCCAGAGTCCTGAAATTTCTGCCCTGTCTTATCAGGCATGGAAATATGGTGACACGTCATGATTCTTACTCTCTCTTTCAGGTTCCTTTGAAGCTACACTTTGTGGTTCTTATTCAAGAATTCCATTTAGAGGCTTCAATTTTCTACTAAGATTGTAAATAAAACCAAGTCAGTCTTCCTAGGAGGAGTAGAAGTTTCATATAAAAATGTGGTAGTAATAGTATACTTATACCAAAAGTTCAATAAACAAATCAAGTTAAATTTTAAAAAATAATAAATAATAAATATGTAACTGAAAATAAATGAGAGCTAAAATAATAAATATGCATGTTATTTTGAAAAAAAACATAAAGCTAACAAAGAAGAAAGTATTTGGGGATTCTATTGAATGACATGTGGATAAAGTAAGAAACCCAGGTTCATATCGTATGAAGGAAAAAAATTCTAGCCTCTCAAAAACCTTGTTAAAAAATAATAAAATAAATTACCTGGTGCTATGGTCCACTGTAGCGAGGATCCGCAAGAGTCTCGGAGGGGTTAAAGGAATTTATTTCGATGTATAATAGGGGTAGGTATTTGAAGTGTTTGAAGATTATCTACACAGAGTACATATCTGTGCATAGAGAGAACCTAACTAACATAACTATGACAAATATGAGTGACTATTTATCTGCAATTCTCTCTCTCTCTCTCTCTTTCTATCTCTTTGGTTTTTTTGAGACAAGGTTTCTCTGTAGTTTTGGAGCCTGTCCTGGAACTAGTTCTTGTAGACCAGGCTGGTCTCGAACTCACAGAGATCCGCCTGCCTCTGCCTCCCAAGTGCCGGGATTAAAAGCGTGCACCACCACCACCTGGTTTATCTGTAGTTCTTAATGACCTATATAGCTTAAAGAATAAAGCTTCACATCATAAAAATAAGCAATCTTTAAACAGATGTGCAGCATAAGATTAATGACCTTGAAATTGTAACACTATATAAAAATATCTTAATCAGAGGTAGAAATGTATAGTGCAATATGACAAAAAATCCTTAATTTGTATACAAAATATCTCAAGCAGAAGTAGAAACACATACACTATGACAAAAATAATTATACTTTTGTATACAAAAATGTTGTAAACAAAAATAGGAGCCTACACAATATAACAAATATAATTTTGAATTTATATCAATATACAAATTATTTTGGACAGTATCACAATATTAATTTTACAGTCCACTTCTAAAAGCCCAGAATGCTGAAAAATCTATGTTTCAGTGGATTCTACAGAACAGGTGCCAACAAGATCTCTATAGATCATTGCTCAATCATTTAGCCCAATAAATAGCATCTGGGCTCAGTGAGACACTTTGTCCTAGAAATATAAGGTGCCTAGCAGCTGAGAAAGATGACACATGATGTCAAACTCTGGCTTACACACATACATTTGCACAATCACATGTTCACAAACAAATAAAACTGTATTGAAAAATTAATGAACACGTAACAATTTTCCCAATACTCAAAGATTATTTTACAGTTAACACACTTGTTATTTTATTTTTCCCACTTAATTCACTTTTGTTCCACATCAATTAATGTGCCGCCTAGGGTCTGAAAGCCACGTATTTCAAATGAAGCATTCCCAAGAGTACCTTAATCCATTACAACAAAGATTTGTTTTGCTGTTTGTATATTTTCAGTTGTTCAAATGTTATGCATCTGTTCTAAAGACAACACATTTTCTTAACCTGATAGTAAAAATCTGCATTAAATACAGAACATACTTAGAAAAATATTCATATTTTTATGAAAGTTTTAGAAATGTTTCTTTGTCTTCTGATAGAAGCAGTTATGTTGCTTACGTTGAGAAGTCTCTGTAAAGGAGTTTATCAGATTTTTTTTTAAGTATTTTGTCTTTGGAGATAAGGAGATGGTTCAGATGATAAAGTGACTGTCGCACAATCTTAAGAAGCTGACATCCATCCTTAGTACCCACCTACAACCAAAACACAAAGAAACAAATGACAACATGCAAAGTTCCAGTGGGTTGGGTGAGTAATGCCTGCCATCCTAGGCTTGGTAGGCAGGTGTGGGTGCGGCCCCGGGGTGATCTGGATGGCCAGTCTTCACACATGAGTCGGTTCCACGTTCAGTGGAAGATCACGTCTGAACGCACAAAATGGGGAATGTGTTAGAGGAAGACAACCTCTAACACACCTGCTGCACACGACTACACAAAAACACACACATACACACCACATACACACACATGCATCACACACACACACATCATACATACATACACACATATCACACGCATCACACAAATAAAAAGTAATTCAAAAATATTCATTCTGTCAAAAACTTGCACACCAGAGGTCAAATTTAGAAATGTTGTCAAAACTGGAATATTAATTTTACTCTGAAAGGAGAACAAATAACTTAAAAATTGTGGCATTCTTTCTGGATAGGTTTCTATGAGTGTAGAACACTGGTCTCATAAACTAGAGGATCTGAGTTCTAATTTCCAGGACCCTTTTCTTAGGCTTTGGTCACATGGATTTGTGTATTTGTGTATTCCTTGGGGACTGAAAGTCACTCGGTATACAAGGACTAGGAGGTAATCTCATACAAACGTGGATTTGTTTGGATTTTCTGACATTATGGTCAGTCATGCAGTCTGGTTTCTTGGCTATGTAATCCTCTATGGGATATAAATTTCCCATTAAGTTATTTTCTCTGTGACTGAAGAGCATCTGCAAGAAGAGATAATTTAGAAATTGCTCTAGAGTCTCCTGGTGAATGCAAACCTATCCTATAGCTTGGAATCTAAGGATTGTTATGATTTTTTGTCTAGAAAGTATATTGGATATAAAGTATAGTACACTCATGTTCAAAAGTACCTTGTTCCAGTACAAGTTACCAATAGTGGAAGACTACAGGCATCAAATATTAATATTAGCAGTAAAGGGTTTAATTGACGAAATAAGAACACACTGTGTGTTAAACACAAACACTGTTTTATGGTTTTTCTCCAAATACAAAAAAAAAACTGTACAAATTTCATACCCTTGTTTTTATACTTGCTGTCATATGCTCTGTACTGAATTAACTATGCAAGAACTATTTGTATTTTTTCTCATCCAATTGTCACACTTCTACTCAAAACCAGTTTACCACATAATCCCAAACCTCTAAAATGATAAAATAACAATAACTACCATAGAAATACAGGTTTTTAAAATTTTTGATATAAAAAATTGTAAAAAGCATACTGGCTCTTTTCATAGAAAGTTACCCTACTGTTTCTCTGTGATAAGAAAGAATAAAGTTGCATTTACTTTCTAAGGACTTCTAACAGGAATGTAGGTGAATAAAGAAAACAGAAACACTACTACTGCTGATTTCTCTGTTGGGTTAGCATGGTAATATGATTTATGGATGCTCTCCTGTTTATTTCTCTGTGGTTGTAGAAATGAGCAAAGTGCCGCATAATAGATTTATTCATGGTCCTTCAACTACTTGAAAGGGTTTAGGTTTTCGCTGAGAATGTAAATAAATACTACTGATCTCATACAGCACAGCATTATCTAGTCAGAAACTAAAAAACCAAAACCTTTTCTCTATGCTGTTCATTATTTTACTTAGATGAATAGCAAAGGCATTAGAAGATACAAGTTTCTAATGAGATCTACCAGTGAGCTCATAGCTCCTGAGAAGTCATTTCACAGGCCAGAGTCAAGTTGGTTATTATCTTTCAGCCTATGCTGGCAGTAAAATTACTTCATTTCGCTTTATTTTTAGATTTGTTACCTGGTTTTACTGATTTCAGTGGACTTAATGTTTATGCTTAGTCTCCAAATTCATGTACTGATTCCTTAATCCTAACATTAATTGAGGTTGGAGTCTGGGACTCCTGGCTGAGATTGGTGTCCTAACAAATGGAGAGCAGAGAACTGGCTAGTTCTTTCCCTGCCATATGAGCTACAATAATTCAGTAGTCAACCTGGAGAGGTTTTTCACCAGAGCCCAATCATTCAGGTACACTGATCTTAGACTTCCAGCCTCCAAACTATGAGAAAAAATATCCGTGTCATTTATAAGCAATCCACATGATGGTATTACATTACAGCAGGTCAAGGTTAATTAAAGATGGATACAGTTTATAGTCACAATAAACAGAATATTATTTAGAGCTTTGACAGGCTTCTGGGCTAATTCTTCTCTCTTCATTTCCTTTTAATGAAAATGTATTTTTCTCATACAACATATCCATATTCTGCTTCACTTCCCCCATGGCTCTCAGTTGCTCTCCAACTCCCCTCCAGATCAGCCACTCTCTGTCCTTTACTAATAAACAAACATACTTCCAAAGGAGAATAATAAAAATAAACAAAAAACCCTAACACCTCAAAATAGGACAAAAAATATAATAAAAATAACCCCTCCAAAAAATATGCACGACACAAATATAAGATAGGGGCCCACTCCTTCACACACTCAGAAACAAAAACAGAAAACTGGAAACTACTATAAATATACAAAATACCTGTAGGTTAAAAATATGGGAAATATATAGGCAAAATAAAATAATACAAAAATCCCTAACATAATATCATGAGACAAGAAACCTCCAAAGATGTCAATGAGTTGGTTTTCTGTTTGCCTCTACTACTGGGCATTTGGCCTCCCCTTATCCAACGAGTCCCTTTTGGAGAAAACATCTCGTTCACTTGCAGGCTGTTATCAATTGGAGGTATTATCGTGGTTAGGGGTGGGGGCCTTTGTCCACTACCCATTTTAGTACTGGAATCTCATTTGATGCCTACCTGTGCATGAGGCCTCAGTCTGTGCTTTGATTTTTTTTTGATTTTACAAATCCTTAATTATTTTTGATGTCCTTCATTCCTTTGATTCTCATACTCTTCTGCCTCTTCTTCTGAATGGTTTCCTGAGCCCTGAGTATTAGATGGATACATCACATTAGGGCTGAGTGTTCCAAGGTCCCTCACCCTGTGCATAATGGCTGGCTTTTGGTGTCTGTGTTTGTTCCCTTCTACTGCAGGAGAAAGCGTCTCTGATGATGATTTGAGCAAGGCACTGAACTATGGTATAGCAGAATACCATTAGGAGTCAATTTATTGCTACATTTTTTTTTTTAGTAGAATGGAAGATTTAGTTTTTCCTAGGTCCCTGGCTTATCTAGTCTCAGGTTCTTATTCACCCAAGCCATGTCCTGTGTTGGTTTGACCTCATAAAGAGTGCCTTAAGTCAAACAAGATATAGTTTGATTACTCCAAAAAATTTATTAATAGCTATTATTCCATGAACTAAGTATAACACATTTTCTTTATCTATTCATCCATTGAGGGGCATCTAGGTTGCTTCCAATTTCTGGATATTATGAATAGAGCAGCAATGAACATAGTAGAGCAAGTTTCTCTGTGGTAGGATTTTGTGTCCATTTGGTCTACAGGTAGATAGTTTCCATTTTCCTGAGGAACTGCCACACTGATTTCCACAGTTTCTGAACAAATTTACATTCCCATCAGCAATAATGGGATGAGTGTTTTTCTTATTTCACAACCTCTCAAGTATGAGCTGTCTTTTGTTTTATTGATCTTAGCCATTCTGACCACTGTAAGACAAAACAGGTCTATAGTACAACTGGAAATTAGCGATGGTGATGACTCCCACACTTCTTTTATCAGGATTGTTTTAGCTATTCTATTTCCTTGTTGTTTTGCTTTATTATAGGATTCCATGTGAAGCTTAAAATTATTCTTTCAAAATCTGTGAAGACTTGTGCTGGAATTTTTGATGGGGATTACATTGAATCTATAGACTAATATTTGGTAGGATAGCAATTAAATTATGATATAATTTTTATTGGCCTACTTGCTTCTCTAGTGGTTTGGCTGCTTGGGTCCCCGTGAATGCCCACTGGAGTTGGAGGCCAGGGATAACCAGATGAGTGGGGAGATAGGATGGAAGAGAAGATCTGGGTGATCTGAGAGAATGAGGGGAGAGAGAAGGCATAGGCAGCAGCAGGTGGCCTACCACAGATCCGGAAATGCAACTCAAGGGAAGGAGAGCGGGGAGAGCTGAAGATTTGCACTGACTGTACCTGCATCCCTGGCTGGTCTGGCTTACAGGTCCCATGGAGAGTCTGCTGGAATTGAGAACTGGGATGCAGTGGTTAGTGTGGGGAATGAAGACTGGATAGAGAGATCGATGTGATCCACTGAGGATGGTGACAGGTGACCTGCGGCAGTTGTTCTGCTGTAGGTCTGGGGATGAGACTGGGAGATTGTATTTGGAGAAATGTGGGGAGAAGGGGTTTGCAGTTGGTCTACCTGCTCTCCTTGCTAATTCTTCATTTTGTCATCATATGGCTCCAGCAGTTGTAAGATACTTCTTTACCACTGAAATCATGCTGGTCAGTTGGATGAGAAAATGGATGTTTTGGAAAAATTGCTAACAGTTGAAGATGTTCTAGGATGATTTAGGAAACAGCTACTAAGGTCAAGAGTTACTGGAGATGTTAACAGAATAAGTGAAAATAATTTATACATATATGTAAAGCCTTAGTAATGTAATACCTGCTGTGGTTATATTCATAGCAGAGCCCACTAAAGGAATAATTAAGTTAAATTATATCCTAAGGTAAGGCCCTGATCCAACAGGATGATTGCTTTTGTTACATTATCAGGCCACATACAGTGATGCTTTATATGAGGTAGAATTGCATTCATAATCCCAGGATCTTACTCCTACATCTTTTTTTTTATTTAGTGGAGGTTCCACATTTTAATTATGCTGCTTTCCTCATCAAATGTTTAAAAGATTTCCAAGGTGTGGTGCTTCATTGTGGAATGTTAGCACATTTAGATATTTAGTTGAGCACTTTTGTGTCTTATATAAGGCTCACAGGATCTGCACACACTCTGCTGTCTGCAGAACCTAAATAGGCATACTTGGGGGTTACATCTGCTTACTGGTGGTGGTCAGGAGGACGGAGCAGTTGTTCTGCGTTTGAGTAGCATCAGTAAGATGGATTATTCTTTAGGACACAGCAGTGAGGGCTTTAAGAGTTTTATGTGCTGTGTGTTCCCTGTAGGAAGGAAACACGAATCACACAGTGGAGCAGCAGTGATTGTGCTTATCATTACGAGCAGTGACCTACTTGGGGAATTTATGTTTCTGCTGTTTTCGCTGTGGCCTTTGCATGCTCTGTGACTCTGGGTCTTAAAGGGGAAGCACTTCCATTAGGACAATTATCAAGTGCCTTGCTCCATGAGAAGCCACATTGCTTCTCTAGGTACAGAATCTTCCTGCCAAGAGGCCAACAATAAGAGAACAGATCTATGTCTTTATCAGAGAAGCCGAATCTATTACCTGGGAGCGCCTTTAGCCACCAGCTAATGTCTGTGATAATGCACCTTATTACTTGTTATGATTTTGTTTTTTACTGTACTTCAGAAAAATTGTTTTAGATTAGGAAAGATTTGTTTTCTCATGAGTTCAGTCCATAGTCATCTGGTTGCATTGCTGTATACAGAAAGCAAGATAAATATCTTTGGGGTGTGTGCGGCAGAAGGAAGGCAGAGGTGGAGAGAGAATGAGAGGGAGTGACAAGATACGCATTAAAGACACAGCCCAGTGAAGCCTCCTCCAGCAGGGCTCCAGCTCTCCCCTTTCACTGAGATGCTCTTCAGTTTAAAGGCATCATTGTTTTAATACGTTGGTAAAGGTAGAGTCCCCATTTTACAACCAGCTCCTTAAATACATGCCTCTGTCCACTGCTTTAATGAGGGAACAAAGCCTTAAATCTGTGAATCTTTCTCTTGGGTACCACTTAATATTTATATCATAGCTTTACCATGTTGAGACTCAGAAAATAAACTAAACTCTTCTTAGAAATGTTTAACCCACAGACAGAAAAGCCTCGAGGAAAAATGAATTCGGGCAGAAAAGGATATCAAAACTGAACACACATTAGTACTTTAGCATATAGAACACTTGCTGGAATATAATACAGGATACACAGGAGCAGACACTGGAATGTAATGTGAGAAAACAGGTAATGAATTGAACTCTAGGAGAAAATTTGTATGTACCGCATAGAGTTGAGAAACCAGGCCAGACTGGATAAGCATTCTTATAACTCCAGCTGCGCCATCACCAAACACAAGTGTCCCAATGATACGGGACAGGAGTGCCCATCAGATCTCCGGGAGTCATGACTCTAATCTTTTCTTAGAAGGGACAATCCAAGTTTTTTTTTTAAAGAATATTCCTTGTTCTTCCCTAAATGAGGCTGCTTTGGCAGCTGTCCAGAATCTCAGGGCAGCTCTAATAAAAAATCCATGTGTGCCTTCAAGGTTCGGATATGACCAGCCCCATCCCAGTGGAGATCTCCAGGCCAGTGAGAACGTTCAAGTCCTAAACAGATTCATGTAAACTTAGATCTTCTAAGATTATAAAAATCTAAAATAGAAATTAGTAAAGGGGAATAAATATCATCATAAAATTTATGCAGGGATGCTATATCCCCAAATGGCAAAAACTGCAGCACAATGCTTTATTTTGCAGTTGTCAGTGGTTCATAAAATGTAAGGGGAAAATGCCACAGAATTAGAAAATTAGAAATATAAAGAAAGGAGACATTCCTTACTGATTTTTTTTCTGGATACTTACTAAAATTACTGCATGCCTACATGTTTTCCTTACTTTTCTTTTTTTATTCGGTTTTTATTGATTAGTTGCAGAGTCAGTGATTGAACCCAGCACTTTGTGCTGAGTACACATATATGTAACACGGAGATACATAGCACATATTTAATGCCTATAAAAAAATAAGTACTTAAATACTTAGGGTATTACAGTGGAGGAGTGAACTACAAGCCGTCCAAAACACTCTCTCGATGATGACTAATAGCTTGAACTAATCATCTTCTTGCTCACCAGTTTTAGACACAGTACAATGTACATATTCAACTCCTGTGTCCTCTTCTGTCTCTCTCTATCAATCTGAAATAGAACCCAAAATAAACTCTGTTATTTTGGACTTCTTCTGTCAATCCTTTCTGTCTTCTCACCCTTCTCTCTTCCTGGACTCTGATAGGTGATCAATATTTCATCTTCACTGTGAAGCTTTTTATTTCTTTCTCCATCATGGGTAACAGAGCACCAAGAATAAATGGGCTCTTTTGCTTATTTTGTTAATGTAGGTTCTGTAGGGTTTCTGTATGTCGCTCACTGTGTAGTTTAGATGTGAATTGACCCCCTGGGACAACCTTGAGGAATTTGGCTCCCAGGTGTGGCAATGCTGGCTGTTGATTGAGTTTTTTTGTGGAAGAAGATGGAGAGGTTTAAGTGGGGCAAAGACAGACTTGGTCCAGTTCCTGTTTGCTCTTGGGTTTCCTTGGCTGCTGGCATTTGCTAGTGGACATCTCTGTTTGAATTTTAAGAGGCAATCTGAAATAATATATTGTACCGTTACATTGGTGACATGTTTGGTTATAGCTTCTGACAATATTAAGAGACACAGTGACACAGGGAACTTATTGATCTTCACATTCCTAAAAATCATTGAGCCCCTACTTCTGCAAAGGTCCCTGAGCCTTCTATTCCAGAGCATCCTAGATGCATTCTGTAATCTTGAGAGCTTTCTGAAGGTGCGATAAAAAGTGTGTTCTACTGGACTCTGGCCTTACCTTCACCTCTTAGAAGAACAGCTATTTACATATATTATATGCTGGTTCTATTGAAAATGGTTTGTTTTGCTTTCCTTTTGATTTGTTTGCTTCTTTTTGTCTTTATATCCCAACCAATGTCCCTCTCCCACACCTCTTTCTCATGCTTTCTCCTCCTCTGCTTCTCTTCAGATTGGGGCCAAACTCCCATGGATAACAGCCATGGTCTATCAAGTTGCAGTGAGACGAGGCTCCTCCTCTCCTATGAAGATTGGATGAGGCAATCCAGCAGGAGGAATGGATTGTAAAAGCAGGCAAAAGAGTCAGAGACAGCCATTGCTCTCAGTGTTAGGAGTTTCACAAGTAGAGCATGTTACATAGTTGTAACCTATATGCAGAGGGCCTAGGCTGATCCCATGCTGGCTCCCTGGTTATCTGTCCTCAGTCTCTATGAGCCTTTATGAGCCTGGATTAGTTGTTTCTCTGGATTTTCTTGTGATGTTTTTGACTCCACTGGCTCCTCCAATCCTTCGCCCCCTGTTGTTCAGGGTTCCTCTGAGCTCTGCCTAAAGTTTGGCTGTGGGTCTGCATAATTTTTCATCAGCTTTTATTTCTTTTTTGTAGTGTGATACAGATGAGAAGAGTGGTGTTAAAGAAAATTCAAGTGTGTTAGTCTCCAGGTCTCTAAAACAAGGAGATTAATGAAACTATGAATAAATAAATATCTAAACACAGAAGTAAAAAGTATTGGGCACATACCCAAAGGAACAGTAATGCAAAAAAAAATTCACACTCAGAAATAACAATATTAAGAAAAGAGGTTTTTACAAGGGAGAACACATGATTTTTTAAAAAATGCATTGTTAATTTTAAACCATATTGTAGAGGAAATTAAACAGAAGACAGGTTCAGAATCTATTATCAAAATGGTAGAGCCAGAAAACAGTATCCGAAACAAATAGGAATTTTGGTTGGACATGTCAAATGATGTTGGCATGTCTGAATTTTATATGGTATTACCACTCAGGTGTGGGATTTTCTTCTTGTGGCAGCGGAGGGTGTTCAAATGATTTTAGATTTTGGAAAAGTTTAGATTTAGGCTGTTTAAGTTAAGGATGAGATCTGGATCATCACGACTACCACAGCCACAGCTATTCATCGTAGGCTGGACAAACAGACATTTTCTTCAGTGCTCTTTACATTCACAAACCGTTATTTCTTTAGATAGTAGGAATCAAAAGGTCATAAATAAATGCATTTTTGAGGAGTCACTGACCCACAGGAAATGTCAAGGTGTCATTTGTTGGAAAAGGGTGACACTGGTATTTTGTGGCTGTGGTTATTTTTCATTTCAGGAAATAAAATGTTGCTTCTTCCGAAGTAGTGGGTGTGACTTCCATGCACATCCTTAATGCAAGCAAGGCAGGAAGTCAGTTTCATTATCGCAGGAGTCAAATGGGTGTTGTTAATCCCAAAGATGAGAAGAGAAAGACCACCTACCCAAATCATCATGGTCAAATCAATTAAAGCAAGCTTTTTTTATTCCTGTATATGGGCTACCTCCCTCTAAGGTGCTGTTTGAGGGGTCAGTGAAAAGACAAGGTTTATATAGCTCAGTGGTAGGGAGTTTGCAAATGGAGGATTTGGCAGGCAAAAGAAGCAGGGTTACAGGAGCATAACGTAAACGTAACAAGCCCATACTGACCTCCTGAAACAAAGACATGATTGCAATGTAGTCATAGCAGCATGTAGTAATAACTAGGGAACCACAAAAAGCCTTTTGAAACCAAGGTAAGGTTATAAGATGGTTATTAACTTTTTGAAACAAAAACATGATTGCCATTCCTAGAACAGGCAGTACAGACCCATGTGTAGTGAAGTTTTCAGGTGGGGATAGCCCAGTTCTTGAGAATCAGTTTTAATCATAAATAGAATGAACATAATTCGTCTTTACTATAAGATGGCTTTTCAACCTAAGAAGGAGGGAGACTGGCTTTTCTCGTGGGAAAGGAGTTGAGTATGAGGTAAGGAAAGAAAGTTTCAGGAAACCTTGGTAGCTATACCTCTGGCTGTCAGAATGCCTCTTTGAATAGCTTTGAATTTTATGTAGGTTGTTACTTCAAGAATGAAGGTACCAGAGTACAAGTCCAATCATTCCACCAACACAAGGCCTACATCCTCCAAAGATTCTGGCTTCATTATAACATATATATGTTCTGTTTCTATTCTACCTTTAGAAGGTATTGCTAGAGGATCATGGGAAGAAATAGCCTATGATATCTATGAAGACTCAGACCATCATGACTTATTAAGAAAAAATTACCAACTCTCCTGTGAATATGATGCAAATCTCCTAAATATCACTGAAAACATCTTTAGAATTTACCCTGCAATACAGAAGCCCTTCTCTATATCTTTTGATGCTTCTTACTTTAACATGGAAATCTAGTTTTGACTTACTTCACTAAATAAATTTATACTTAAACTGTGTCTCTCAACTGGATTCTTTATTTCTAGGAAATAAGAACCATGAGCCCAGTCATAATATCAGTGCTGGTCATTTGTGTAAAAGAATTGATCATACTGGCGAGATTATTTTGATAGTAAATTTGAAAGAGTCCCACCTCCAGATGACCAGCTCTGGATGCTTAATGAAAGCCTGTGATTATAGCCAGTATAGCCACAGAGATCTGTTATAATAATTTGCTTTTGTGATAGTGTTATCAAACTTGGGGTCCCAGTCTGCACCTCAAAAGGTCAACCTCAGTCACCCATTCTTGAGAAGATAATTAAAATAGGTAAGTTAATAAAAAAAACAACAAAAATAATTAGCCATTTTAAAAAAAAAAAAACAACCATATAAAGGAGTTATATTCCATTTGGCCACATTGGAAAGAGGGGCAGAGTGATAAAGTGTCTGCCATCCACCCTTTCCTTCAGGGTCCTAGCGTGAATTTAACATTTTAATCACTGGCCACACATATGTACATCTAAACAGTCCCCAAGGTGTGATCCAATCAAGCACTGATCTTGCTTGTCTCTGTGAGATTGCAAATCTCTTTTCCAGAGAGAAGTATTCTTGTTCTGGGTGCACAAACTTTTCTTTGCCTGGTAAGAGGTTCCTGGGAAAATGCTAATACTTTTTTAGTGAACATTGTTTAAATAATCTGATATCTAAAGCATCTCATTTCTCCTAGGCCACTTACAGCCTAGCCTTACAGGAGGTGGCAATAAACCCGCTAATCTTTATAGTGATCCAGCATCTTGATGCCTGAAGGTGGCATATCCATAGAAAGCGAACGCTGCATTGTGCTTCAGAAGAGGGTTTTCGGGTGGGCAGGTCAGCCTATTGGAACGTGATGTCCGTCAGGGAAAGTGGCCAAACTATTTCAACTTCAGTTTGTTCCCTTATTTTTTTTTTCCTGGAATGCTTTGCTAATGAAATGTTCTTAATTCTCTCTACCTGCAATTCTCTCTACCAACAAGCCTAGGGCCAGCTATTTTTGTAGATTAGTTCCTGATCCACAGGAAATAAATGCACGTTCTGGGTGAAAGCAGACCCTGGCCTTCATTTTTAAGGTCTTTCTCTGCTAATGGAAAGGTTTGCTCTCTCCTGCTGAGCGGCCTTACTCCCTAATTCCTTGCAGATCTTCAAGCTCCTATTTGGAATCATTTCAGTGAGATTGCTGGGAGAAGCTGTTTGCTTTCCTTGAGAGACTGCCACACAGGGCTCCCAGGCTCTACCTGAATCACAACCTCTTGCTAACCTGAACTTCCCTGGCTTGCTTTGTTCTCAGCTTTTGTTCCTAGTCCTACCTGCTTCCCAGGCTGGCCCTCACCTTTCGCTAAGATATGACTTTTTTTTTTAAGACTGTGTTTTTAAATACTCCCCACTGCTGCCTGTGAGAGCTGTGCAGACATGGTCTACTGCAGATTCTGTGAGCTGATGAATAAACAAGAAGAAAACAACACAGGAAGTAACGGAAAGGCTCAGAATGGACTTTGCTCAAGAAGCGGCGTGAAGAGACCACATGGGAAACGAAAAAGGAGAATAAATATTGCCATTACTTGGGTTTACTTGTATTATTGGGATTTTTTTCACTGTTTTATTTATTCATGTCCCTTATCAGACTTGCTACCCAGTGCTGCACAGTCTCCCTTCTGAACTCCCAAAGGGCACAGGTGGCGTACCTGCCACCTCTGCAGAAAGGCCATAATTAGAGAATTCCCAAGCCCTTTCATTACGAGCTCATCTGCTATTCTGTCTTGAGTTTTCCTGCCTCTGAAGAAATGTCTTCAAATCTCCCTTCTCTGCATGTGCAGTGTCCCCTTTAACTGATCTCTCCGTTGATTTCAACTGAACTACAGACATTAAGGAAAGAAACAGTGTCAACACCAAAGGGAGAATAATTCTTTACACAATCACCAGAGATCCATCTGGGCATGACTTTCTCGCCGAGTCTGCTGCCCTTTCTGTCAAGGGAAGTGGCTAAAATTCCTCATTATCTAAATTTCACAGTTGCCTATGCTCTTTCTAAAGGGGCCAAAGCGTTGTTTTCCTCTTTCCCAACTTCAGTATAGTCAAACTCAGTGTAACAGGACTCTTTAAACCTGTTTTTCCGTACTTTGTGGTTTCTGTAAGGTCCTCAGGTTCACTTTTACATGTTTGTTTCACTTTAATTAACTGATATAATTAAGCATCTTAAGTAGATCAGGGCAAGATGCGTGCAGTACACATTCAGCCGTACAAAGGATGTCATTGGGGCTGCATTTTTCATGCCCATTAATAGTACCGAGTTCCTTTTTAGACACAGCTGGGTCTTGTTCCATGACGGCTGGCAAACACCTACTGACAATTCTTACTCTCTTGCAGCAGACCAGCTCCTGATGAAGGTAGACCAGTTTTCCTGGCTCCCATCAAAGCCAAGATTGCAGGCTCCAGGATAAGCTCTCTGGGTTTGCGTTTGGGTTTCGGTTCCAGCTGTGTGTCTTTGCAAAGTCCTTACCTTGCTCCTTTCTCCTAATGAGCTTAAGATATGGGTATGTGAAGTGGATGGAGTAGAATAAGAGAAGAAAGTCTGCTATGGTCAACAATTTCATAAGCACAATTCAATGGTAAGTCTCTTTGAAATCAACACACTAGTAAAATGAAGGAACTGTGTATCCTCATCATGATAGGAATATGTATTTGTCCTAATAATAGGAACAGTTTTTCTCTCCCAGAACTCAACAAGATATGTTTAATTCTTTTCAGCTGGCTATGACTGATATTCAGGAAAAACAAATAAACAAATACAAAAAAAGATAAATGCTAGAAGTAAGAACACATTGAATGAGAATGCAATGTGAGCGTCATAGTGGAAGAACTCTGGACATAGCTTCTGAGAGCAAAGGAACCAAAGCCATCAGCTATCAAAAGTGCAAGCAGAGGTCAGCTGAGTCCTCACCTGTCATCATCACCTTGATGCTGACAGGTGATGCTTAGCTGTTGGTTCCAGTAGCATAGTAAAGCAATCCTGGATATTTCTTCAACTCTTGTTATGCTGGTCTAAGATCCTCATCATGGGGCTTGCTACCCCAAGATATGACAAGCCCAACTGTGTGATTCTGTGTTGGGAGAAAGTAAAGAAACCTGGTGATAAGTAATACAGAGTTTTTTAAGAGTAGTAATTTTTCTCCAAATGGCACAGAGCGAGGTCCACATACAAGGTCCATCTGTGTTCATGGATAGGGATATGACTGACTGTGCCAAAATTTCACTTCCTAAGATGTCTCTTAAAAATACTTTTTTGCACTTATTGAATGTACTGTGTTTGACTTAAGTTTGGTTTGTACTGGATTCTAAGAATATGTGAATACGTAACCATATCTATACAAATACAGTTGATAAACAGTAGCTTTATGATTAACCATCCTAGTTCCCGTGGGGGGCAGAGGTATTGCTGGAGTCAACACTTAACCTCTGTCAAGGATAAGGCCAAGCACCCTTGGCAAGCATTAAAACTGAATATTCCATTGTCTATTATCATTGTAAAGTAGAGAAGCCATGTGAACAGATGAACTTGCTTTATACACTGAACAAAATACAGTTAGGCTAATTTAAACCATGTTTGCAGTAGGTCTCCCAAATGCCTAATGACAGTTGTTTGGGGTTATATTTTATTTTGTTTGTGTTTGTGCTTTGTATTTAATGACTTTGATTCTCTACCACCAATACACACTTCCCCCTTTGGGCTCTGCAAACCGTAATTGCTAATTGGGTACATAGGGAAAGAATCAATTTAAACTAACTGGGTCATAAAGCACATACAGGTTTCGAAACCAAGGGAGCAACAGCTTAAAATCGCACTCTAAGGATACGACTAAATCACAGGTACATTAAAGTGGTGCAAATGGCTTCAAGAAATCTGCAGACTTAGCGCAGTTGTTACCACACGAAACACACATTTGGTACCCTTATGCTGATCCACCTACTGATATCAGCTAATGACAAAGAAGGGACAATGAGCATTAATAGCTTGATCCTGGGGTCAATTTGTTTCAATTAAAAGTGTTATTTGTCCAAAGCATTATTTTATTTCAGGACCGCATTAGTGTTTTAGAGGTACAGTTATTCTTGCTAGCAAGACAAGCAGTAAAAGTATATAGATTTCAGGCCTCATAGACCTGAAGTAGATGAATGTGTTCAGTTTCAGAAAATAGAACTTCTAAGTTTTCAAGAATGTTCTATGTCATTGATTTACTTTCAAACACTAGGTCTTAGAGCTTGGTTCTCTATCTGCTCACATGAAGAAAATAGAAATTTAGTCATACCCAGCCTTGCCAAAAGACAAATTACAGTAGCACTTTTAGGAACAAGCATTGGCATCTACAAGTTCACCTTCCATGTGAGCTGCCCTGCTCAGGAGCCTGGCAGATAAGTTTGCTGCTATGAGAGGCAGCTTTGGGGTCTTCTGAACATTTGTGTGAAAACAGACTGACTGCTACTGTAGACCCATGGAGTTGGACTCTTCCATGAAGTCCCCGGATGACTTGGAAACAGATTAAAGTTAGAGAGGATCTTGTAGCAAACTTGATCCAAAGACTTCTTGGGATTGATTAAAATACTGTGAAGCAGCAACTTACCTAAAGGTAACTCGCTAAAATTCTAATGACTCAGTTAGTCAACTACTTAGGATGTTGATCCTGAAAGGCACTTTAAGATATTATAAAAGGCCAACTACCCACTAATATGAAAATACTGTTAGTTTATAAGGGATTTTATCTACACTGCAAGAGGATCTGGCATTGCCTAATCCCCAGAGACTATCATAGTAAATAGCACTGGCATCTACACTATTGGTTATTTCTAAGACACTAAAACTCTAGATTTTAAACATGATGTCACTTCCCATATCCCAGGAGCGTAAAGTTATAATATAACTCTTAGATTTCATAGAGTTACCTAAGGCAATGGTAACTGATTCATGTGATCACACATGACTGAAAAATCCATTTAACCACAAGAAAAGAATTAAGGTGACAGGCATATTGATTAATGAAAAGTTGGCTGTGTGAAAGATTGATTAGAGAAGGCTGTGTTGTTGTGATCATCCCCTTCTGATAAAGCCTTTTTAAAATGAATGATAAAATAGCTTGCAAGCTTTAGACAATATTACTAGAAGAATTGTCATCTGATAACAATATGTTGATTCACAAACCAAAGGACAATAGACACAAATGTACCCATATATCTGAGCACGGTCATTTAGGAAAAAAAAAATCTGTTATTACAGGGTAAATAAACCAAAACAAACCTTTTGAGAATCATTTCTATAAAAAGCAATTACTAAAAAAACTAATTTCTTAATTTTGGTGTTTCTCAGCATATCTCCTTTATTTGCAAATGAATTTGTTGACCAGGACAGATAGCCAGCTTCTCCATGGGTCCCTTTTACTTTATATTCTAAACTAAATTTATTGTAAAATCTTATGTTCTAAATTTTTGAACTGAACACGAATTTAACATGGAACAAATACAAATCATTTTAACATAATCACATTCTCTCTCTCTCTCTCTCTCTCTCTTTCTCTCTCTCTCTCTCTCTCTGTGTGTGTGTGTATGTGTGCATGTGTGTGTGTGTGTGTGCATGTGTGTGTGTGTGTGTGTGCAAGTGTGTGTGTGTGTAGTAGATGATGGATTTATGTGAGAAACAACAGGACACTTCTTAAACAAGCTTTAACACTTGGGATTGTAATAGCCTCTGTTTTTCCTTCAGTCAAAAGCAGTATGCTATCTCAGACATTTATATTCTGATATAAACTCAGTAACTGATGTTTCACATGTTCATAGTGGTACATAAGAAAAGAGAAGACAGTAAAGAGGTTAAATTTAATAGGAGATCTGTATCTGCTATATACAGAACTTTCTTAGCTTCATCTCTTTATATCTTTCTTCATGCTTTTCTTTAATAGAACAAACTGTAAGGGAAACCTATTTTGGCCTTAGCTAACCTATTGAAATACATACCCGATATAGTTCATTTCAAGAACATGTCTCCCACTGTCCCCTCTCCTTCAAATTCAGCAGTGCGAAAGCTGTTTACCATATAACTTTATAGTTAAGCAGATAACAGATGACATATACTCATTGGGCGTATTACTGGATATTAAAGGCAGAGTTAATAGCCATAAAAAATGATTTCCTTTGAAATTTTAAATGCTGGTGTGTATGTGTTTTACTACCTTTCTCATAACTGACTAAATGCTTTGGAATTTGTAAGCTTGCGAGAAGATTAACTGAATTGGTTGTACACTTGCAATCTTTATTGCAACCTCGTCACTGTCTTTAGTAACACCTGATAAGGTAACTGACGACCACATCATCAAAGAGAAAACAAAGTTATAATAGACTGCTCTCTTAATCACAAACAAGGGTCGCTTCTATTTTCTTGGTTTTCAAAAGAGGAGATAGAGGGAACCTTTTTATATTATTATATTTTTAAAACAACCTTATTTTACATATCAATCCCAGTTCCTTCTTCCTCCAGTCCTCTGGTCTTATGCAGGTTCTCCAAGTGTCAGTCCAGAGTCGGTGGGCTCCCTCTAGCTTGGGTCAGCTGTTTCCCCATCGTGGTCTTGGCCCTTTTGCTCATAATATCGCTCCTCCCTCTATGACTGACTCCAGGAGTTTGGTCCATTGCTTAGCTATGGATCTCTGTACCTGCTTCCACCAGTTGCTGGATGAAGGTTCTCTGATAAAAATTAATGTACTAAATTAAATCTAATATACTTGAAAGAATAAATCTTGAAATCATAGGATACATCCTTAATTTTTTGTAGACAAGGAAATTATCTTGTCCTACTTCCTTACCACACCTTGTCTTAAACATTGTGTAGAATGTGAAGAAGCCATACAAATTTTACTCAAAGGTTATTAAATAGCATATATGATGCTCATTCAGGACTTCAATTGTATTGCTGAAATAATAAAAACTCTTCTGTAAGATGCTATTGTTATAGCTATTAAGAAAAAGTGTGCTAATCTAAAAAGAAACTGCTGAATATATTTATTAAAGTGAGTAGGTTTAGTAGGTTGCAAATCTAGGATTTTAATTTATGCAACATTATTCTAAGGTCAGATATTAGTCATTGTCAGAGCTGCCTCTACCACTCATAACTAAGAAATGTTAGCTTCAATTCATATTTTCTCAATAAGTCAAGAATTCACATTTAGCTAAAATTCTCTTCTATTTTATTTGAGGAGAAAAGCTGAAATCAGAAGATGAGAAAATCATATTATGTGGAAAGCTCGCTTCAATAACTTCCTCCTTTATCAGGTATCAAGTTAAGCCTGACACGGTGTCTGATTTTCTGTGGAGTCCAGTAAAGAGGATTTTCCTTTCATATCTAATGCTGATGACCTGCTTTGTTGCCTCTCTTTTTTTTCCTCCCTAACACCTTGGTAGCCATGCAGAGAGAAGTCATACTAAAGATTAGAGTTACATTCTCAACCTTAACCTCAGTTCCAAAATATAAGATAGTCCTAGCAAGGAATAAAAAAATAGGGAAGTAACTCTAAGTTTTGGAGCCTCTCTACCATATTCTACTACGAAGTATTATCAGTTTTAAAAAGAAAAATACAGATTAAAAATAAAACCAAAGTCAATGTAATCAGGAACTGCAAAAAAAATAGGATCTAGCATTTTCTTTTTTTTATTGATTTTTAATGAGTTCTACATTTTGCTCTGCTCCCCTCCCTGCTTCTCCCCTCCACCTTCAACCATCCCCCAGGTCCCCATGTACCCAATTTACTCAGGAGATCTTGCCGTTTTCTACTATTTTCAAAGCCTTGAATAAAAGTGAAGATAAATGATATTAGGCAGTATATAGCTTTCTATGAAACTCCTTTACTTTTAACATCTGTCAAAATTCATACTAAATTCTTTAACAAGTATGAAAATTTCTATCAGTATGTATTGTGCACAAAAATTAATTATCATTTAAAAGATAGGTAAATTTAAAATAAATGCTCTAGGGGTCTGTGTAGGCAGAGGTTATCACGCCACAGGTAGATAGTTTTCATAAGAAAAATGATGGGGAATTGATGAACTTTATGAAAATAAAATAACCCAATAGTTTCTGAACACAACACAAAGCTATCCAACCAACATGGTAAATAGAGCATCTTTCCCACCTGATCCTCATTAAAAATGTTCTCAAGTTCTCCTTCCCCTCCCCTTCTCACCTCCTCTTCTTCCACCTTTCCTTCTCCCACAATCCTCATGCTCCCAATATTGTCAGGCGATCATATCTATTTCCCCTTTACAGGTGAATTTATGTATGTTTTTCTTAGGGTTCATCTTGTTACTTCTTTAGGAACATGGACTAAAGGCTTGTCATCCTTTGCTCACAGGTATATCCACTTATGAGTGAGCACAAACCATGTTCATCTTTCTGGGTTTGGGTTACCTCACTCAGGATGCAGAGGCAGAGACCCCCAGCAGAGCACTGGGCTAAGCTCCCAAACTCCAGTTGAAGAGTATGAGGAGTGAGAATATGAGGGAAAAGGTCAAGACCATGACGGGGACACCCACTGAAACAGTTTATCTGAGTTAATGGAAGCTCACCAACTCCAGCTGGACTGGGAAGGAACCAGAATATGACCAAACTAGACTCTCAGAAGGCTGATGACAATTGTATGGCTGTGGCAGACTATGAGGCCACCCAGGATGTATCCCTATTGCTTGTACTGGCTTTTTGATAACCCATTATTCTTGAATGGGTACTTTGCTCAACTTAGATATAGTAAGATATGGTGGGGCCTTGGGCCTTCCCCAAAGCAATGTGCCTTATCATCTCTGAAAAGTGGATGGTGGGGTGAAGGGGTAGGTGGAGGAAATGGGAGGAGAGCAGGGAGTGGGAATTGGGATTGGTATGTAAAACAAAAAAATGATAGTTTTTTATAAAAAACTTCAAAAGGCAAACGTGAATCCAAATGGATATTTTCAGAATAAAATATGCAAGGTATAATTTTAAAATATAAGTTTTAGAAGAGATAATCAGCTAAGCATTGAAGAGAGTTTTAATGAATCGGGAGAAGTCAAAAGAAGTATTCATATTGAAGAGCAAAGGCAGTTATAATACAGTATGGAAAGAGCACACGTTATATGTATTATTAAGCAGAAAGAGACAATAGGCGTAACTTTAGAGAGGTTTTCAGAAACAAAATGAAGGAAAGAAGCAACGACTTTGTGAAAATATTTAGTTGAAAACTTATAAATTGACCTGTAAATCATTCATCTCAAATGGCAAGGGAGTAAATGACAGAGTAAATGAAAAGGAATGAACATTAAAGTCATCACCACAGATTTAAATACTTAAACTAAAGCCAAGTGTTACAATTAAATGCATTTTTTTTCAGGAGTAAAACACAAAGCAAAACTGACATTTTAACATAAATTTTTGAAACTAAAATATAATTTTTAAATTTTGAAGTGAAATTTGAAATTTTTGAAAACGGTTATTCCCAAGGAAAGTTTTAGCAAAGAGAGGCAAGAGATGTGAAGAAGATATGGTGAAGATAGTGGAAGAAAATAGTGCCAGACGCAAGTAATAAAAGCATTAAATTAATTGTAGCAAGCTCAAAGAAACTAATGCAAAAAGGAAAAAATTTAAAGGTGTAATATTAAAATAAATGAAAAATAATGTCTGGCTAAAATACTTCTTGTGAGGTGTCAGGTCTACAGAAAATAAAAATATTTGAACTACTTGACAAAAAGAAAGAAAGAAAGAAAGAAAGAAAGAAAGAAAGAAAGAAAGAAAGAAAGAAAGAAAGAAAGAGGAACAGGAGAAAACAATGTGCTAAAATTGTACATGATCCTAGAGCCAATCATGAAGCAGTGTAAGTTTAATTACTGTAGTCTACTATAAAGTATATACAATCATAAACTCAGTAACAACAATGAAGTACTAAGAAAAGGAGATGGAGCTAGTGATTAAGCATATTTGACTAATCCTTCTATTGTACATGGCCTAATTTAATAATATATTCTTGTGTTTTATGGTTTGTTGGTTAACATTCCATCATTAATAATTTTTTTTATCTTGTCATTCATCCATTCTTAGGAATTTGCTCTTGCCCCTGGTAGGTATTCCCCCATTCACCCAGGGCATCAGTCTGGCTCAGCTAGGCAGGTGCTTTGCCACTTACCCAAGTTTCCAGACATTGGAATGTGCACTCTGATTCATTTCCACTTCAAATTATATAAAATGATAAATTTTGTTTTTCATTGTTTAGTCTTCAGTATGAACCTGTCTACATCCTCACACCTACTTATGTAACTTCTTTTTGAGAGGTTATTACTCAAGCAGCAAGGATTCTTGCAAACAGAGAAAAGGGACGGCTAGGCAGTTCACTTCATAGGTTTGTTGGTGCACCAAGCAAGGAGCACTCTTTTTAGAACGTTGTATAGTATCCCTTCTAGAAAGCTCCCCCTTTTCGGTAAGTCTCCACCTTAACAACAAGAAAGTCAAAGCCATTGACACCAGCACTGCATTTCTTTTGTCCATTATTCTGAGATTTTCATGTTCCGTGTGTCTCTGTAATTAGAGTTCTCTCTCGTTTTTTACTGGATTGTTTTTCTACGCAACCAATTAGCATTAGCAGTCTGCTTCATTATAAACTAATCAATTAAATGATTTTTCCTCAAATTTTCTCAGAAAATAAATGTCACAAGCTCTTAGTCTCTAAACAGTGTGTCTTTGTGGATTCAATAATTATTGTAAAACACAACCAGGGGTATTTCTGTAAGCCAGGTTCAATAAAGCCATGGCTCACAGCTGTTTTCCTAAGAGGACATTCTAGATCATCATATGATAAACATGATACAGTTGGAGAACTGGAAATAAGTAGTTTTACGGGGATTTTAATAAAACAAGTTTCCCATGACTGAAATATTGAAGTACAAATATATATTCATACATATACAAAATCTATTCTCATTATAAAATCTTAGAGACAAATATCTTAATCATATTATTTATTTTTCAGTTTATTTCATAATAAATTATTTTCACTTAATTATTTTTCTAATAGATAGATCTATTGCTTTGAAATCATTAACAATCAGAATGTCTCTTACATGTATTTCCTTTCCTCTATCAGAAATTTTTAATCTCATACATATTTAATGTAAATTTAATTAGAAGATAATTGTAGCTTTATAAAGATAGATTGGGGTGTACTTATTGAAAGTACTCTGAGTTTATTGAGAAAGATTATAATGTAGTTTTTTGATTTTTCTGCTAAAAAGCCTAAGTTAGTTACATCGCTAAAAACAAAATAAAAAACAAACTATACTCATATTTATTATCTCTAATCATAATTACTGATATCTGTTAAAATATTGAGTGAAAATTATAAATGGAATAACATTTATACCACATATAGAAACTGAGTTGTATCTATTTTATTCTTAAGCAAGGAATAGCATGTTATTTTATATTTTGAAATAACACAGATGTAATTTTACATTATTTTGTATTGTACTTATTCAATGCTCTTTCATGCTTGAGTGAAATCTGCTCTATGTAAATTGCCCAAAAATTGGCACCCGATTTACTAAACTTGATATTCCCTGTTCTATCTTCCAAATATTCATAAAACATAAAAGTTTTATTTTCTTCATCTGGACATCCATGTGTAACACCATCTGGAAACTACTTTGCTATTTGTAAAAATAGTTATATTTTTCAAAGATAAGTAAATATTTAATAATATCACTATATCACTTGTAATAGACTTAATTATGATTGAGAAACAATGAATAAACAACGATCGTGGGCTGTTCAACAGATGTACTTAAAATTATTGAAGTAACTCTAAAGTCAGCGGCACAGACTTGGAATCTACATAAAAACAAAACTACCTAAAAAATGTTAAAATATCGAAATACTTTCAGCATGGGCTTACGGAACAAAAAACTGTTCAAAAAATTAGGCTTCCAATCACAAAAGTAAGTATCTTACATGACAGTAAGATTCTTACATCTCCCCATGGTGCACAGGCTGTTCCAGAGGAAGATGAAGTTGGACTTGATGGGTTAAAAAAAAAAGATTCATAAGACTTTATCTGTGCAGCCTTTAACATTTCTAGGAAACACAATCTTACAGTAAAGTCTCTATCACAATTTTTTACCTCTTTTTCAGCAATGTTACCTTAGCCTTAAATACCAGAGTCGTTCTATAGATGTATCCATTAGGACTGCGATACACAATTTTGTATTTCGGTGGGACTGCCTAGACATAAGCTGCACAAGAAGTATAATAGAAATGCTGACTAGATGGGGGAAAGACCATAGGCCTCAACCCTACTCAAGCAACTTAAGGGAACTAAGGAATGCTGAGATCAGGAGATACAGTCTTTACCAGGGGAAAGCACACTGATTGCTTTTCCAGTACCAAACGGTGAGCACTGAAAGCATATGTACAACTAACACACACACACACACACACACACACACACATATATATATATATTATATAAGTATATACATCTCCATACATGCACTATTATTAGTGAAATAATAAGATCATGAATTGAAGGAGAGCAAGGCAGTGTATATTTCAGGGCTTAAGGGAAGAAAAGAGAGGGTCAGAAATGATATAATTCTAATTAATCTCAATACTAAAATAAAAATAATAAAAGATACATGAAGCTGATGGAGAGATATGGTGGGATGGCTGTGGACGGAGTTGTGTAGAAACAGTAGTGATATAATCAATCAAAACACATTTTATACATGTATAAAATTCTCAGGTATGTCTAAAAATGTATCATAAAATGATGCAGTAGAAATTGAAGCAAGTTTTAATCCTTTGGCAGATGGTAGTGATTTGTATAATACTTAAGCTCCAGGAAACTGGCTTAATATCTGTAACTGTCTTAATATTCACAATTTTCATACTACGTTATATTTAGTTTAGATTTGCATGGTTTGAGATCTAATTCCACGATTGCTAGGAATTAAACTTATATTGTAACTTATATTAATTTAAATATGATGACTTGTTGCTTATGGAAAAATCACTGATGGTCCTAAAATAATATTAATACATGACAAAACAACTGAATCAATTAATTGTTTGATTTTTATTTTGGCTATGTTAAAAATCCAGTTGTTTATTATACACTCATGCTTATAAATTTAAATATTTGAATAATAGTTCTAATATTTTCCTGTTTAGAGTTAAGTATTTTATAAAGTAAGCAGAGAAAAATGTAGTGCTCGATAAAAATCAATTAAAAAAAGAAAAAAATGAAATGTGCCATGTATCTAAAGTAAATAGCATATCCCACCAAGTGATAACATCGTGAAAGCTGTTGTAATATATCATCATGAAAGATTATTCGCTTTAATCTTTCTCTACAAAGCAGTTAATAATTTTTAAGAAATGTAAAAAGTAACCAAAGTGTAATTAGTGACAATCTAGTCTTTTTCTTAAGGCATTTATGGAAATTGATATCAATTATATTTAAGTGATATGTGTCACTAGAGAATATTTATACTCAAAATGTAAACATATTTGTTTTTCAAAAATGCATACCAATATTTGAAACATGTTTCTTGAATGGTGAATAGAAAAGCTAATGATTGTTTTAAAATGATTTTGTATCCTGAAAGTTTGATAACATTTTTGATAATTTCTAGAGGTGTTCTGGTTGAATCTTTTGGGACTTCTAATATCCTCACTTGAAAATAAGGATAGTTTTACTTTTTTCCATATTCTTATCCCTTTAATTCCTTTGCATGCATTATGCTCCAGCTAGTACTTTAAACACGACGCTGAAAAGGAATGGGGATAGTGAACATGCCTATCTCATTCCTGAATTTAGTGGATTGGGTCAGGCTTTCCTACACTGAGGATTATGTCGGCTGGGCTTTTCTCATACATAGCTTTAAAAATGCTGTGTTATGTTCTTTTTTTTTGTTTTTGTTTTTGTTTTTGTTTTTCGAGACAGGGTTTCTCTGTAGCTTTGGTGCCTGTCCTGGAACTAGCTCTTGTAGACCAAGCTGGCCTGGAACTCCCAGAGATCTGCCTGCCTCTGCCTCCCGAGTGCTGGGATTAAAGGCGTGCACCACCACCGCCTGGCTTGTGTTATGTTCTTGCAGTTCTTATTTTCCTAGTAAAATTGTTATGAAGATATACTGGATTTTGTCAAAGGCTTTTTCTCCATCTGTTGAGACTCTCGTGTGAATTTTGTTCATTTCTATGATATTTTTGAACCACCATGCACTTCAATTTAAATCCTCCTTAAACAAAGTGAATAATCTTTAAATGTGCCTGTATTCAGTTTGCTAGTGTTACATTGAGAATTTTTACATCAATGTTTGAAGCACGATTAATAAAAGCTCAGGGTCAGAAATTGGGGTTCAACCTGAAGATCTGAAAAGCAAAAGAGCCAAGCACTGGTTCTTCCCTCAACCTCAGTCTCAAATGGGGATCCTGCCTCCCAGAATCTCAGAATGAGACTGTGTGTTGAGAGCTGTTTCCTCCTGTTTTATAATCCTCTCTAGGGCAGAGATTAGAAGTGTGCACCACCTTGATTAAAGGCATGCACCATCCGATTTCTATGGCAACTACTGTGGCTACTGGGATTAAGGGTGCGTGTCATTGCGGTTACTGGGATTAAAGGTGTGTGTTACCATAACCTGGTCTGTAAAACTAAGCAGTGGGACCGCTTTATTCTCAGATCTTTAGACAGTCTTTATTTACTAAAATACAGTTGACATGCCACTACAAATGTTCATCAGGGATATTGACCCGTAATTTTCCTTCTTGTTATGTCTTTACCTGGGTTGGATATTAAAGTAATTCAAATTTTTAGAAGGATTGAGGAAATGCCCCTTCTGTTTCTACTCTTGGAATAATTTAAGAATTATTGGTTGTGAATCTCCTTTGAGAGTCTGGTAGAATTCTGTTGTGAGTTTATCTAGTCCAGGATTTTTTTTTTTAGTAGAAAGACTTTTTATTGGTAGAATTCTGTTGTGAGTTCATCTAGTCCTGGATTTTTTTTTTTTAGTAGAAAGACTTTGGTACTTGGATGAATCTTGAATTTCATCTTTTTTTCTTTTTTATGATTTTATAACTTAATTGAGTGTTGGAGGTTGGTTGATCGCAGAGAAGTTGAAGGTTTAGAGGAAGGGGTACAAATAATATCAAAAAGGGGACTCATGTATGAAATTCTAAAGAAATCAAAGGCCCTGAAGAGAGAAAATGTACAGCTTTCTTGATGAAAAATACTAGAATTCTCATGGAATTTATTTTTCCTCTCATTGAAACTCCAGTGGAGTTGTCAACATGTTTCATACTATAAAAAAAGCAGAGTTTAAACAGTTCCCACAGCTAAAATCCTCAGATCCCGAGCAGTTTAAAAACATAAATGTGCTCATGTTACCTTTTTATCTTTTTTAAAGACAGGTGAATAAACATGTGTAGAGGCATACCTTCGCATGGAAACATGAAAACTGGAGTTAGTACTCACTGGATATACAAATATAAACTAACTATTTTATATATCAACATGCATGGATGCACATGTGTATGAATGTATAAATATTTTGAGTGACTTTTTATATGCAAATGTGGAATAATTTTATGAAATTCAATTCTGTAAACACAATCAATAATCCATTAATAATAAAGGATATTAGTTTCCTAACGACAATTCTCTACAGGGATAGGAAAGTTGACAGCTTCACTGTTACAATTATCAGAAACTAATTTCATGGGTCTTTATTAATGATATTGAATTTTTTATATATTAAATCCATTTCTCCATGCATTGTTATTCTTGTGTTTATCACTCATATTATTGACCTTGGCCTTATTTAGGGAACCTATTTTAAAAGGTTTTCCCTTCCTTACTGGAAGATAAATTAGATTTAAATAAGATAAAAATTTAAAGGTTAAATTATTTCTTTTGCTGTTACAAAGTACTTTCTTTTAGTCTCCCAACCTTATGTGTATAAATAATTTATTTTAATTATTTTAATTTTTGAGAATCAGGCAGCATTGTTTTGTTTTCCAGCCATCATTTTGAACAGATGAGCCCTGAAGCACCAGCGTTCACATCAAATGACACAAAATCATGTTAATAGCAACAATTATTTATGTCATGATTATTATTTTCAAACAGAGAAACTGGCACTTTCTGAACATTGCCTTTCACAATCCTTGCCATACCCTTCCGAATAGAAGAAATGTTTACTTCTATATTATCGAATGGAGAAAGCTTCAGTTTAAAATTCTGAGTATTTTTGCTAACATGTAGATTGCAGACAAACCAAATAGCAAAACCCAGACCTTCACCTGTTTCTTTCCAGGCTGAAAGATTGTCTTGCTACTGATTTTGTTCTCCTACCTGAATAGCGTGTGTGGCTTGGCAGAGAACAGTTATTTAAGTAATAAGACATAACGGGAAGACAATGAAGAAGACTCAAGGGCCACGTGAGCAACTATTAAAGAAAAATAAGCCAAAATAAATAATAATAGTGAATCAAACACTGATATTTACCTTCTTACATTTATTAAGAATATTTTTTTCTCTCCAACTATAAAAATTACTTGTTATTTTGTTTGTATTGTTTGTGGTTCACTAGGTAGCTCATGTGAGTGATAAAAATAAAATCACTTTAAATGAGTCACCACACACGATTTGACTTAATAGTTCTTTGTTTACCTTTGTATTTTGCTGTCTGATTGATAGTGCTGAAGGGGATTTCAAAATGTTCTGATCCACCAGTTCTAAAGCAGGACAGCCTGCTCATTTGCTATCATATTTCAAAAGCCAATAATAAGTCTATAAAATTTATATTTGAAGAGAAAATGTTTCAGCTTAAGAATACAATTGAAAGCTCATTACCAACATCTTTACATGTTCACCTTCACTCGCGGGCAACCAACCCCTGTAAGGAGAAAATCACACCCAGCATTTTTTCTCGCATGGGTTAGACAGATGTGTGAGACTATTTCACAGTGTGCAAAAAAATAGGTATATTTTAATTTCAACTTTCTCAAATGTTCTCTGACATCATTAAGTTATTTAGTGTCCATGCTATATTTATGATATTAATAGCAGAGTAAACAACACACTACATTATTCTAAATATATATTAGAGGCCCAGGAGATGGCTTGGCAAGTTAAGGCATCTGCAGCAAAGCCAGATGATCTGCATTTTCATCTCTGGGGTCCACATGGTGGAAGGAGAGAGCTCACATCAGAAAGTTGTTCAATAACTTCCACCACCACTCCCTGGGCCAGGCAATGGCACACACATATACTCACATACACGAACAAAAATGTAAGTTAAAAATGTTCTCAAAGGAAAATTACAAAGAGTAGCATTTTCTTTTGCGTGGGCTTGTGAGTGTGTTAGCAAGGGTGTAGGAACAGATATGCACATGGATCTGGGAATCAGGACACAATTGGGTATCTTCCTTATTTACTCTCCACCTCAAGGTTGATGCACCCTCACTGATGGCAGAGCTCACTAATTTGGATAGCCTGACTGCCAGCATGTCCTAGAGATCTTTCTCTTTCTACCCTTTCATTCTGAAATTACAGGAATGTACTGCATCAACCCAACTTTTACATGATTACTGGTTCTGGAATTTTGTCCCTAGTGCAGCAAGCACGTGGGTCACATAGTGAAATCTTCATCCCCTAAACAGTGCCTTCTACAGTTGTGTGTTCTTGTGTTTTGGGAGTACATAGAATTTTGAATCAGTATAGGGTATTGAATTTTAAATTAACACTGTGAAAGGCCATAGGCTGTATCACAGTGGGTTGGAAAGTGTTGTTGTCTGTGCCATGTCTGAGAAGCCTCTTTCATGTAACACTTCACATTATTATAAGAGATAACAGCATCAGGTATCATTTAACGTTCTCACAAAGAGTCAGGAAAAAAGGTACTAAATTTGAATGTCCTCTTTTCTGTGCAGATCCATTTTCTATCAGAATGGCTAAGATCAAAAACACCATTATAGCTTATGCTGGAGAGGATGTGGCGTAAAGGGAACACTCATCCATTGCTGGTGGGAATGCAAACTTGTACAACCACTTTGGAAATCAGTATGGTAGTATCTCGGAAAATTGAGAATCAATATATCTTAGGATCCAGCAATACCAATCATGGAAATATAATACCCAAAATATGCTCAATCATACTATAAGGATATTTGTTCAACTATGTTCATAGTAGCATTATTTGTAATAGCCAGATCCTAGAAACAACCTAGATATCCCTCAACCAAAAAAATGGATAAAGAAAATGTACATTTACACATTAGATTACTACTCAGTGGTAAAAAAAACAATAACATCTTGAACTTTGCATGCAAATGGATGAAACTGAAAAACACTATTGTGAGTGAGGTAAACCAGACCCAAAAAGATGAATATGTTATGTACTCAGTCATAAGTGGATACTAGCTATAAACAAAGGATATTGTGCCCATATTCATGATACTAGAGAATCTAAGTAATAAGGTGAACCCTAAGAAAAACATATATAGATCCTCCTGGAATGTCGAAATAATAGACAAGATTGCCTGACAAAATTGGGAGCATGGGGGTGGGGGAAAGAGGAAGGGAGAAGGGAAGAAATGAGGAGAAGATGAGGGAATTGGACAATTGAAATGGAGGAAAGACAAAGATGAGAGCAAGGAAAGAGATATCTTGATTGAGGGAGCCATTATGGGGTTAGCAAAAAACATACAGGAACCATTAGCAATTTTAGTTACGTAATATCCTTCCTGATCCAATCTGTTTTAAACAAGTAGCTTTATCTAAATAAGTAAAATCATCTTTAGCAGACTCTGTCAGTCTCTAGTTCTTTCTTGTATGTTTCAAATTACCTTCAACACTTGATTAACCTTCTTGTAGGTCTAGAGACCAATACAGTATTTCAAAATTCCTTATGGGAAGTCCAGAAATATATAGTATGGGAAGATGAGATCCAGAGAGATTAAGAAATAAATAAGTAATCCATACAAACTTCCACCAACCAAAAAACCACTAAGGATCAGACCTGTGTTCTTTGTTTAGGTTCCCTAGCTTATCCCAATCTCATTCATAATACAGTATTTGAAAAAATGTGTTAATTTTGAATATATCCTACCTAGATAAACAAATGAAAAACTTTTTTTAATTTTAATTATCTATAATCACCAAGAACCATCATTGAAAGAACAGGTAGATTTCTCCCTGTTTGAGAAGTTTTACTTGCAAGAAATAACAAATTAGATAAACCTAACTTGAAATTTCATCAACAAAATAATTTTGCATCAGTTTTATCTGTAAGAAAATTAGTACTGCGGTTTTCTTTCACTTCTACAAAGTGTGGGAGTATTCTAAAGAATCAAATGAACCCAAGAGCCTACTCAACTGAATTTTTGAAAAGCTCCCTTCTCCTATTCATTCTAGACAAGTTTTGATCATTGGACAAATTGAATATTTTTAGTTAGTTCACTTTTACATTATTTATCTAAGAACTGACATTCGTCTGATCTGCTTCTACTTTTCCTTCAATTATCAAACACACATCTCTCTATCTGCTTATTCTCTGACTTTGTTCTATCTTGGAGCAAAGTTAAGACCAACATGGAATTTCCTTAATTTATGCTTATGACCCAAATCGATTTTAATTCTTCTAACAGGACCACAACTACCATGAGAAGACTTATCACACTTATTTAAGTTTATTAAAATTATTTAAACAATTTTCATTATTAAATTATTTTCCTAATTTGGACTGGGGATGTGGTGCAAAGACACAGCATTTGGCTCATATGTGGGGTGCTACGGGTCAATCGCCATCAACTCAGAGTCCACGCTTTACATTTAGTCTTACTTTTATATCTTACATTTTTATATCAAAATGGGACAAGAGTGCAGTCTACTTCCTTCTAACAGAATAACTCCCACCTCTCCTTTCTCTGCTACTGTAGCTTTACTAGTTTATGCATAGCTCCAAACCCAAAGGTTTTCTCAAGAGAGGTGAAGTTATTCAGTTGGAGAGGCAGGAGTTTGACAGGGTGTCATGACTTAGTGGAGAAGAAAGATCTCAGAACCCACAGACTTGTGATCCAGATCAGTATACAGACCAGATCATTCAAGAAACTACCAAGCTCCTAGAAATCACACCATCGTTAATTGATGTTCCGGAATAAACTTTATTTATGTGACCAGTTGAAATAACTATTAATAAAGGAAAGAGTTCAGACAAATTCCAATACATGATCATCATTGGTGAAGACCTGAAAATTTATGGACTTGAACAAATTTCTCCATGTGTACAAAAAGCAGCTGACAAATGCTGAACGCTTAGAATTGATGTCCTAAACAATCATGGACTCACTCACTTCTTACATAGCTGTGTAGCTGTGTCTTTCAGAATCAAGCTTCCTCGTGGAGGTGAGGAAAGTTTTAAGAATATCGCAGTGACAGTCACCATTCAAAACACCAGGAGCTTCTAGGCCTCACAAGTTTACGTGAGCAGACCACAGTTGCTGACAAATGGGACTCATAAGCAGTGTAGCTGCCTCCAGACACTCTAGGACTTCAGCAATTCAGTTTTACTGAATCCACATCCCTGCTATGGTGAGCTTTTGAGTGACAGAGCTGAACAAGCCATCCAAGCCCTGAAAAGATCTCCCACTTGTTCCCCTATAAATAAGCCCAATAAATTCACTGCATCATTTCCTTGATCTGTCACTGCCTTTTCTATCTGCAGTGAGGAAAACCAGGCTCCCCAAGAACAATAAAAGACCACTGAACATACTGTCATCCGTGTGACTCTTAGGGAACCAGATATAAAAATAAAATGCTGGAGAAGATCGAGGTTTAATGTACTAATATGTAATGCATTTTAAAAAATATTATTTTTTAGTCATCAGCAGTTTTAAAACATAAACATTGTCAAAGTTTAGGGAAATCAATGTAGAAAGCACACACACAGGTTAAAATAAAGGGTATAAAATCAAACTATGGCTCCTCAAAGTCAGAGATTATACAGAATAACATCATGAGACTCTTTAAAGATCACAGTGCCGCAATAATTCTAGTGTAAAAACAGAAGGACCATGCAATGGTCATTTTATGGACATATTAGAATAAGTGAAAGATGAATATTATCTCACAACAAAGAAAATAAGTTTCCTGAGAGAGAAAGAGCAGCCTGAGTGAGTCCCGCTCCACCAGGTCTTCAGCTCCACACATATCCTTCCTCGGCCCTATTGCACACCCTTACCCCTCATGCTCATAATTCTGTAATGAATTTTCCCGGGATCAAGTCTCTCTGTGGCTGAGAGGCAAGCTTTCATTCTCTTCCAGGTCCGTGCACAGGTGTTCCCATGTCTGTAGCTGCTCAATTCGCATCACGTGTGCTGGAGGCATTCTAGCGCTGGGACACGGAAGTGTGGGTAGCACTCAAGGTGAAGCTCTAACAAATGCTGTCCATGGACAAAGTGCTGTTAAAAATGGAATCTAGGTCCAATTAGACTAAGTAGGAGAAGCTAATTTCCTCCCTGAAAAGAGATATATTATTTTAATTCTGCAAACAATGAGTATTTAGTATCTGCCAACCGAGAATCTCAGAATTGCAATTTCATATGAAGAATATTGGAAACTAACCTATTTTATTTTATAATTAAAATGGCTATCACTTGTATTTCTATCAAGCTAAGAGAGTGTTAAATTTTATATTTTAATGTCAAAGGTTTTATAATTAAAAAGTGGCATTCTTCATTTATACTCAGATAGCATTAATTTGAATTTTTCAATTGAAGAGTGATACTGTGCATCCATTCATATTCTTGTCTTTGCCATTTCTCTGTGTATGTATGGTATATGTACATACAATTTTTGATCAGTTATCTACATAAAATGTTTAACTATTTTCTCTATACTTTTGAGTTTCCTATTTGTTGAGTTTACGACTTCATGCTGTGAGATGGAAGTTAGTCAGCAATGTAATTATTAGGCATTTTTTCTAGCATGTGGCACTACTTTTATATTATCTGTTTTTATGAAGCAAATTTTTCATCAAATAAATAATTTGATAAGAGACAAATTCTAATTCTTCAGTGGACCATGATTTTAGTGTTATTATTATGCATAAGAAATTGTTGCTCACTCAAGACTTTTCCCCTATTTTCTTCTGTGAGCTGCTTTATACCTTAATATTGTCTAATAGTGATTGGACTTTTGATAGCAATGGGACCTCATTGGCCAATGAAAGTTTGATCAAGGACTTTATTGTCTCATGATCCAGAAAAGTAAGGACATAGACAATGTTATAGAGGAATAAACAAAACAATAGCACACTTATTAAGGAGTGTGAGACAGAGTGAGAAATTAAGGAAATGTGAGAGCCACCGCTGAAAACCATGGGTCTCAATGAGAGGGAAAGTGCTAAGCTCGTTGACCAGGGACTTTCCATGGGACTTTGGTGGAAACTGGAAAAAGATCTTATACAACTTCTACAGAAATTGACGAATTCTCTGTGCTTATCATGACAGAACCAATGGGGAGTTCACTCACTCCATGCTTCCCCCTCTGAGCTAACCAAAACATGATCACATGTTTTGGTTAACTCTATAAGTTAAAGGGTAGTAAGTCCTTGAGGATTCTCCTTTTCCTTTGTTGACTTGTTAGTTAATTACCTACCTTGGCTTATTTTACTGCTCACAACCATTAGCTGTTGACCTTGGCCCTCTAACTGGGGCAACCATTTCCAGTTCCTTAGTATGGCAGATGGTGTTAGTTGTCAATGAAACTGTGCTCTTTGCTTTCCCATTAACATGACCAGCTTACACTTTGATCATGTGTATCCCTTAACTTCCTACAGAGTGTTAAATCCTACTTCAGTATGGTCTACTTTTTAAAGTATACTTATAATAAAATATATGGCAACGGTTTGCTAAAATTTCTAATTCAGGAAGCTATAATAAAATACTATAAACTGAATAACACAAACACACACACACACACACACACATATATATTTCATATAGTTCTTAGGGCTAGATACCAGCAGATGAAGCATACAGTAATTATTATTTCTCAAAAATGCTACATTCCTAGTTTGATGAAAGAGTCAATGCCATTTTGTATGTGCAACTTTACATAAGCACTAATAGCAATTATCAGGAATCTACTTCCATAATCCAATCCTCATCAGCATGATAGGATCTAAGATCACAGAAGTGATAATCCTCTGAGTATCCCTTTGTTTATCCAGAATAAGTTAATTGTGGCTTTAAAACTCATCCTAAATGTGGAGATTACCTTTCCATGTGTGAGAAAGTGGACCAAATGAAAAAGAGAATGTGAACAGAACACAAGCATTCATTTTCCTCTGTTTCTTGACTATAGATAATGGGGCAACTGGCCTCAATTTCCTATTGCCAGGACTTCACCATAATGAACTGGGTCTTGATCTATAAATCAAAAGAAGCCCTTGCTTGACTTGCCTTTGCCAGGGATTTCATCAGTTTTGAAGCAGTAACAAATACACCTCCCAAAGCCTCATTTCTTAATAATTTTGGAGGTATATGACATAAATATCATAATATAGAAAATATCAATGCCAAGATGTGAACTGACAGAGAAGGTTGTCTATGAGAGACCGTATAAACAAGGCATGCAGCAAGATTCTCTTTAGAAATGAGTAGTAATAACTGAGAATGATGCTTTGTTTTGGATAGTTGCCTACCACCAGGGAATCTATCAAAATTCACTTTCTAAGAGCAATGGAAAGAATTAGAGACTATTTAAGAACAGTGATTCCAAGAGATAAATATAATAGTACAGTAAAACTGTGGCATTTAAAGAGTTTTTTCTTACCTCAATGATGGTGCATTATCAAATAGATTTAATAGTGTTCATTTGAAGATAATTTACAAAAGAAAACCAGTGATAATACTTCAAAGCAATATTGCCACCTCTATAATTTATGTTATCATTTGGATTAGTTTATTGTTTTATACAGTGAACAAGACTTTGTTTAACTTTGCCAAATTGACTTAAATTACTAGCGCAATCAACATCTTTATATTGTTGCAGAATATCCCTAATTATTGCATTGTATCAACACTTAATCATACAATCACTGAAAACTAGTAAGGAAGAAAACATTCTCAGAACTTTAAGCACCAGACAGAGAAAATGGGAATAAAAGTGCTCATAGGCTTGGAAATTATATTCCATTGTATTTCATAACCAATTGTGTGTCACATAAAAAGAAAAACACTTCTGTACCACTGTTGATTGTATCTGTCTAGTCTTTTTCAAATCTTGGTACTACAAGGCCATAGGAAGAATATAACATCCAATATGTTGAATTTTCTGACTCTTTAATTCATTTTCCTTCTAAGATAATTTTCTGTATATTATGACATTTAATATATTTTTATTTAAAGCTTCTCAATGTAAAACTAATTTAATTTAAGCTCTAGAAAAGCATGGATCTTGGAAAACATGGATAAGTTTTATGACACACTTATTTAATAGTAATTTTTTGTTTCCTCTGAAATTAGGTCTTTCACCTCCTCAATTTTCTGCTTTCTTTTCTTTTATGTTCAGCAATCTTCATGGTTTAATAATTAAAAAAACTGTAACAATGTAAGTATATATCAGCATAATAAATGAGAGCCAAATTGCATGTTCATAATGTATAATTTTCATAGAAATTGTGTTGTTGAAAAATAACCATAGATATTGTAATATTCCATTTATGTAAATCTTTCCTAAACTGACTTAAATTGCAAATGTAATCAAGAACTTTGCAGTGTTACAGTCTATCCCTAATTATTGCCTTTGTATCAACACTTAATCATACAGTAGCTACAAGTTCCTAAGGCAGAAAACATTTAAATGAATGCTTCATTTCACAAACATGAAAACACATAACAGAGGAAATGTGAATAATAATGTTTGAAGATTTGCATTTTGTTAATTTTATTTTTACAAAGAGGTGAAAGTAATCCACAGTGAGAGAAAATAATAAAAATAACCAACAATATAATCATTTGACTTTATGAGATATTGTCTGGAAAGCTATTGGAATGCTGAAAGGGTTTTTTATTATTACACTTAATTTGGTGAATATATTTGCCAATCCCATTTAACTAGATGTATTTTTAACACTACCAGCAAAATTTATCACAAATTCACAGTGGGTACATGATTTGTTTAAGAAGTAGATAAGAAACATGGAAGCTGAATAGTATTCCATTGTGGATATGTATCAGGTTTTGCTTACTCATTCACCAGTTGATGAACATAGAGGATGTTTCCAGGTTCTCAGTGTTATACATGAACATGGATGGGGGTGGGATGTCTCTATTGTAGAATATAGAACAAAACATCAAGGAACATGGAGGAATGGGTGTCTGTAGTAGGATATAGGAGCATCAATGAACATGGATGAGCAGAGGTATCTGTAGTAGGATACACAGTTTAAGGGAATATGTCCAGGAGTAAAATAACTGGTTCATATGACAGACTTATTTCTAGATTTTAAGAAACCTCCATACTTATACCCAGAGTGTTTGTACTAGTTGACAGTCACACATACTGTGAATAAATATTTCTCTTTCCCTACACCCATGCCACCATTTGCTCTTTTGATCTCTGTTATTCTAAATGGGGTAAATGAAATCCCTAATTTGTTTTCACTGATAATTAACCATATTATACATTAATTTTTCATGTTTCTCATAAATTTGAATTCTTCTGAGATTCTGTTTAGTTCATTATTATAATTTTTAATTAGTTTATTTGTTTTCTTATGGTTTAATGGTGTGGTTTGCTCATTTTTTAAATTCCATCTATAATTTAGGTAGCAAATATCTGTCATATGTATAGTTTGTAAAATATTGTTTTGCCTTTGCCTTTGTTTTTGTTTTTTTTTGGTTTTTTGGGTTTTTTTTTTTTTTTTTTTGCTTCTCTAGAAGCCATCTCTTAAGTCAAATAATGCTTTGCTGGAGTGCATAGAAGCATTTTTGCTTCACAAGTTCCCATTTTCCCACAGTTGGGCTCAATGACAGGATCCTGCTAGAGAGTCATTCCTCTGGGTGTAAGTTGTGGAATATCATTCACCTGTAAAGAAGAATGTAATTGTGATGTGTAAGGTAAGTGATCCCCCCCCACACACACACACACAAACACTGCTGGCTATTGCTACTGATCTTGATTACCATCTAAAGCTTGTTGATAAAAACCGACTCCTGGAGATACCATGAGAATGGAACTGGAGATAATAATTCAGAGTGAGGTAGCTCACACTGTAAGGCAAGCAAGAAATGTAATCTCTCATATATAGATGTTGTATTTGAAACATGATACTGTGATTACACTGGATTACTCAGAGAAATTACAAAAACAGTAAGAGTCATGAAGTGGTGTTCAAGGAAACACATAAGAATATAAGTAGTATCAATGAGGAAAAGAAAATAGTGGAATAGGAAGGGGAACTGGGATAGGAGGTTGGAGGAGAGCCTATATGCAAACTCTGAAGAGGTCCAGCTAGCTAAATTGGTAGAGCGTGAGACTCTTAATCTCAGAGTCATGGGTTTGGACCCCACACTGGGCACCAATTTGTTGTAAGGAGACTGCTTGTTTCTTCAGGCCACCCAGAACCAAAATAACACACTGACTCTTACATATTAATTTAACCCATTTTTATTAATCTGTGTATCGCCATGTGGCTGTGGCTTACTGGGTAAAATTCCATCTGGCTCTGGTGTTGTTACATGGCTTCTCTCTGACTCCGCTTCCTTTTTCCCAACATTCTGTTTAGTTTTCCCCACCTGGCTCTGTTCCCCTATAGCTCTGCTATAGGTCCAAACAGTTCCTTTATTAACCAATGATATTCACAGCAAACAGAGGGGAATTCCACATCATGGGGAGGGAAAACACTGAAGACACTTGATTATGTCACATGAAAACCTACTACTGTATAGACTTTCTAAACTATACATTTGCATACACATATACATATATAAAAGGGTTTAGATGCTTTTTTTATAAGGATGAACAATGTTCTTTTCAGAAATCGTTGCTATTAATTAAAAAGCCCTATGCTAGATTTTTGTTGGCTTTCACTAAGTTGTTGGCCATTAGGTTCCAAAAGGTACCTTCTCTCAATGTTACATGGTATTTCTATTTTTCTTAATTATCCTTTAGAACTTGATCATAAATAAGACCATTACATGCTTGAATAATAGGGTGTGAAAAAGTTAACTGATAATGACCTGGAAGTTTCATCTCTTAGATAGTCTTCATAATGCTGATGGGTACTATTTATGCTAACAGGGATAAAATCATAAAACAATCTTACCCAACAGTGTACAGGCAGTGTCAAGCAGACTCTATGTTTATGGGGGGGGGAGTATAAGTGTGCCTTGCCCTCTCTTAAGATTGGAGAGGGGTGGGGGAAAGGTTGTGGAGGGAGTGGAGGGGGAAGTGGGAGAAGGGGAGGAAGTGGGAATATGGATTGGTATATTTTTAAAGTAATAAAATAAAATAGAAGGAATAATGAGACTAGGAAGAAGTGGTGTAGGGGACAGTGTGAGAATTTGAAGGAAAGAAACATAAGTGGATTAAATAAAAAAAGCAATTCTATCCACATATTAAACTCTTAATAACAATAGCAGCACTTTTCAGTACCTTTTCCTTCAGTGTCTACTCCTTAAGGAAAACTTTTGTATTTGTCCTTATCTCCCACATAACATATAATTGCTACAGTTATATTTGTTAATACATCCTCCAAATATCTGCACCCAATATAAATAAGAATTTTAGACCCAACCACCAAAGAACCCATTGTTATTTAATTTGAGAAACAATATTGCCTTCAATGAAAACACGTGTCAGTACTGTGTATAGTAGGTTATAAACATTATCAGTGATATTAGAACAGCAATTTAATCCTAATTACAGATAGTCACATGAAATTCCAAAGCAGCAAATGAAATACTTAGAGAAATAAAAATAATTTTTTCAATACCAAAGTAATAAATCTGACTATACATTAAAATTAGTAAAAGAAAAGAAAAGGGTACACAATAACATGAGAGATGAATTCTATAAAATAAATAGCATGTGCGTAACTTTGATTATCTTAATTTAGTTATCAAAAATGAAAAATAAAGAAAATGCACCCACCCATGTGAACACATGCACATATACACATTCACACACAATCTATCATAATGCAATCTAAAAAGAAAAGAACCATAATGTGAAATATTTGAGAGGAAATACTACATGAAAGTAAATACATTTAATTTTTAAAGGATTTCTTAAACAGGGCAGAGTTCCAAAATTTATAGGAAATTAGACAATGTGATGAATTCTAGAAATCAGTCACTACACAATTCTTAGTGTAGTGGGATTCTTAGACTGTCGCTAAGTTTTAACAAAAGCTCAGGATTATGAGACAACTGAAACAGCTGCTTTGATGTTGAGAGTCTGGTCTTCTTATATTCATGGCCCAGCAGGATTTTTCCAGAACAAACTCCAAAAGTCTTTACCTCACCAAAAATACAAACACAAACAAACAGCACCTCCCCCCTCAAAAAAAAAAACTTCACCAGCATGCACAAGGTAATGTTATCTGCAGGATTCAGTTTCTATATTAACTTCTGAACTGGTTAAGACCAGTCTCGGCAGCACTACTACTGCAAATTCAATATTTTGATCAAAATTCCCTGAGCCATTTTTTTTAGGTCAGTCAATCAAGAAGCAGTAGTTTTAATGAGCACCCACAGGGCACATAACTTTTACCCTGCCTTTTTTCTTGGCGTTCCTACAATAGTTTTTATCAACTTTTATGAGGTAACATATTTTCAAGTGCCACCTAATAGATTTAATGATTCAGTTAAAGTGAATTGATTATTATTTTGCACTATATTTATAATAATAACAATAACCAAAAAACACACAATTTTTCAACAAAAGCAAAATAATCAAGAGGAAAAAATAGTAGCCAATTTTTTCTCCATATTCCGGAAAGCAGTAGAGGATGGATTATGTGTCCTAGTGAAATATATAGTTATCAAGTGTCAATTAGTTTCTCGGTACTGGTCTGTAAACTAAAATAAATAAGACTACAAAGTTCTGCTTTGCTTTATGAAATGATTTCTAATAGAAATAATATATAATTATAATTGTTTTATTTATATAATAGAATAAAACTGGTACCTTGTTGGCAGAGCCTGTTCACTCATTACTGCCACTCTGACCTAAGTGATTACACAGAAACTATATTATTTGTTATACTGTTATAGCTTAAGCATATATCTAGCCAGCTCTTACATTTTAAGTCAACCCATCTCTATTAATCTGTGATTCACCATGAGGTTATGGCCTACCAGCAAGGTTCTGATGTCTCTCGCCTCTGGCAGAAGCTGCATGGCATCTCACTGACTCTGCCTATTCTCCCTATATATCTTTTCCAGCCAGGAATTATGGGTTAATTTAAGATGCAAGAGTTAATCAATAAGAATTGTTGTAGGCTTCTGTGTATTTCTTTGGGACTGAAAGGCTGGAGAACGTGACAAAATCAAAACCTCTGTCAACAATACCCATGTATATAATTCCAGAATAAAAAATAATTTGCAGAGCGTTATTTTGTGTCCTCATATTTCTTTTCTTCCACTAAGAGTTAGGACAGCATCTTAATTTATATTTCATTGTGCTGAATAATGTTATGCTTCATTTTTAAGCATCATAGAGTTTAGTGAGTTATTTTACTTGATGCTGAAATTTACAGTATCTTAATATATACAATATCTCAAATAGTTAGAGAGTTCAGGCCATAGACACATAGTTCGGTACTACTTGGCAGAACATTATGTTGGAAGACAAGAGCTCAATGCATGACAGGAAGGAAACCGACAGAAGTGAACAAAGCATATGAAGTACACTACAAAACTCCCCCTCCAAGGTGACCATCTCATTACACCATAGTAGAATTAGTCCACTCACTAGGTCAAGTCCTTTCGCTCTGTCTGCAATCACACACACACACACACACACACACACACACACACACACACACACACACACAGAGAGAGAGAGAGAGAGAGAGAGAGAGAGAGAGAGAGAGAGAGAGAGAGAGATATGTGTTCCTTACTGATATGTAAAATAGCTATCAATCCCCTCAAGCTAACAATCATGATCTATCATCACAATATGGAGCAAACAAAGGAATCAACAGCATAGCAATACATAACAATATGTCCTTCTGCTCTGAGAGTAGACAGATACACGAATATATAGACAACTCTGCAATAGTAAATTTTAAAACTTTTATTTGCATGACTATTATAGAAGCCTACTAGCCTATATTTGAAGAAGTAAAGTAGTGTTCATGTCTATTTTCAGAAGCATTACTCAACATACTATCTTACATAAAAAAGTGTATAAGCAAACCGAAAACCATTGATTATATTAATTGCTATAATGACTTCATTATGCACTTTATGTGTATATATATATAATTTTACATAAAAATCTTATTTTAAAATATTTTGTCAGAAATTTTTAAGACTTGTCTTAAAATATAGATCTTAGAGTATTTGAATATATGTGGACAAAAATGTAATGCTCATGCAGAACTTTTAGCATATCTAAAAAGGAAAATAAACAAAGAAATAACTGTTATATATTGGCATTTCAGGAACTCTTCTGGTGTTCTCTGTGATTCCTGACATTGGTCTCTGTGAAGATTTTCACTCTATGCTAGTTTCTCAATATGGAGAAATAAAAGTTCTTTGAGTTCTATTTGCTATGCAAAAAAAGATGTATTAGAGTTTTCCCAATAAGGACCCTAAGCAATAATCCTTCTGCACTTTATTGGAAATTGCCCATAGCAAAGTTCCTTATTGTTAAGAAAGCTATCCCATATAAAATTATATTTCCTAAAGACAACTCAAACTAGTTCTACATTTGTTCTACATTTGAATGTAAAAATACTTTGTGTGATTGTTTTTACAGAGAGATGAACTTGCTGTCTATTTACAAATAGAAAACATGGACGTTGGAGGAATAATTCTTATACATTTTACAGAAGCTCTCCACTTTGGGGTAAGGAAAAGAAGACTGGAAGGCAGTATTTTAAATGATAATTTGAAAAATAGCATCATAGCATTTTAATTTTTCCATTTATTAGTAATTATTTTATTGTATTTGATTTATCCATTTATTTTTTTAAAAAACTGAAGAAATTCTAAATAAGAAAAATAAAGCTATCTGTCTTTGAAATAAAGTTTGAAATTATGAACGCTTAATTGAAATATACTAATTATATTTCATATATTCTCGGTGATGAAAAGAGAAAAATTATTTTCTATCTTACATAACCATGTCTTGTCATTATCCAGTTCCAAATACACAGGTATTAGACACATATATTTTTGAAAATCTAAATAAAAGCATAATTTATTTTGCTCATTGTCATCTTTAATTTTATATAGCAAATGATAAATTGAAGATTGTTCTTCCTGAATGGAAATTAATCACATCTCATGTTGTCTTGTAAGGTTTTATATGAAACAGAATAACTTTCAGTACATTTATAATAGAAGTATAAAACACCCAGCAGGATATTTTGGAGACAGGCAAGGGTCTTGCAGAGAAGGGTTAATTCCATTTTCCAATTCTACCTTCAGCAACATCCTCTATTGCAGCAAAAGCTATAGAGTTCTAAACACAGTTTCAGTTTTCCAAGTCACTCTTCAAAGGGTTTCATTTTTATGTCAAAGAGCATTTGTTTCATCTTGAAAATGCTCTATGGGAGGTTTGGTCATTTATCTTGTGTGGATTCATGCTTCAAGAAATACAAAACTGTATGCCAAATGCAGGTCTTTGAAGGAAGATAAGTATATCATGACTTTTTGCTTCAAGACATGGTAAGGAACATGAAAAACAGTGTAAGCTTCAGTCTCAGTTGACATATTGATCAACTAGACAGTGATGATTAAATAGTAAAGTTATCAATACAGATGTCAGGAAAACAAGAGAGAGAGAAAAGGAGAGAGACAGAAAATAAAAGAGATTATAGAAGACTCTTCCCTGCAAGAATTTTTTTGGTGCTTAATCTGACACCAATGTAATGGAGTATAATCGATTTTTATAACAGTGTAGAGATAGTTTTGTTTTTCACTGTTTTATAGTTGCCTTACATGTTCATAAAAATTATATTTGGTATAAGACCAAAGACATACAGCTTTGAGAGTTGCTTCTTGATCACTCAATTTATATTTTCTTCTTCTGATGAGGCCAGTTAACATATAAAAATTGCCAACACACTAAAAGGCAGATCACTTAAAATATGCACCTGTGCTTTTAACCATAAACACTTAAAATATATTTAATCCTCTGTAATAGTATAGTAGTATTTATGCAACACTCAGGTAAGATCATACCAATAGTATTAACAGAGCATTTTCAAAATATGTACAACAGAAATCAAATTACTTTATTCTTAAATCTCATGAACAAAATTTAAAATTAAGATTTGAAAATATAATTTTACTTACAACTACACTGAAGTGTAAAATGCTTTTAAAACACAAATCCTGTCTGCTGTAGGACCAGATACTCACACAATGCCCTTAGTAGCAGCCTGGTCCAAACATTGCCATGGTCCCCAGGTGGCAAGCTGACCTCACTCCTCAGTCTACTCCTCCTTACCATCACCATGGACACGGGAGAAGCTGGCCTCCCATATCTGCCCAATCCTCTCCATCCACCTCTCTTCCTTTATGTGTCTTTCCATGGCATATGAGACATTCAGCTTCCCCAATTCACCCACTTCTGTGCCGCTTCTTTCCTTAAAATGAGGGTCCCACACTTTCCTGGGCCCAAAGATCTGAGCTGGTTTTCTTTTCCCCTGTTTGGACAGCCCCAGCAGGCTGGGCCCCATCTGAGTGTATGTACATTAGGAGGGTGTCGAAGTGTAAAACATTTAAACCTAGATAAACTTCTAGATTCTTTGTAATATAGTTGCTGAGATAAATAATAATCTAAAGCAAGTCAAATACCACAAATGTTTTTATACAAATGATAAATGTTGAAATATAGAACATTAAAACAACATAACCAGGCCCCTCCCAAAGGAATGAGAGTCCTGAGTTACTTATGAGAAAAATGTTATTTTTCCTTTTTGCCATCATTTTAGAACCCCTGAAGTTCTGAAGGTGCAGTCTTACCTGGAGGATTATGGTATGTTTATTGATCAGTTCTGGAATCACAAATTCCTGAGGAGAAATAAAAAGCATTGTTTAACACCTCATTTGACTAACAATAATTACATGCGCCGTGTATATAAAATTTGGTATTTTCTACTGATGTGTTTATAATGGCAAAAACTAGCTGTTGAAACCAATAGTACTTTAAACTTCAAAATAAGTACAATTTAATCCAGATTAAAAGTACAAGAGAGGTGCATAATACTTTCTAACAGTGCTCTGTGAACTGGTGTGCAGCTTGCACTGACGCATTCTGGATTTGCATGACCGTGTTGTGACAAGGACCCTGCAGGCACAGATGAACACAGTCCCCTGAAACTCTGCCCACAGCATGAGCCCTGTGCAGCTCTGACATACATACTGCTTTGTAGATGTCACTTATCTCTGCACACAAGCTAATGTCTGTCACTCCTATTCTCAGATAGCCTAGAACATACTTTGGTAGTTCAAGCCTTGTTTTATTCTCTTATTTATCCACATTTTATTCTGAATCTACCTAAATCCAGTCCATGGAGAAACTCATCTCCAGTCAATCTCTCAAGACTAAAAACCATCATCAAATTCCTCGGGCAGAAGAAATTTTGAAACTCAAGACTCAACCATTTTTCTTTGTGTTAGTAAACATCACTTTCAAATTAAGTTTCCATGAAAACGAAAAAATATTACCATGAATATACTTTTCAGAATTGAAAATTATTAGAATTCTGTCACTATGAACAAAACTGTAAGGCAGACCTTGAAAATTCAAATGTATCTAATGTAAGCAATACATTACCAAATGCTTTTAGCAGTAGAGACTACAAACGCCAATTTTGAATACAAGTGACTTAAATGTCCCGTTCATCTTATACTCAAAATATTGTGTTTAATTAAAATTCTTTTGTTCTCTTCCTGGTGCTTTCCAAATTTGCTCCTGTGCTAGGGGAACATGAGATGTCATGACACACATGGTCTTTTTAATAAGTGTTTCCATCTAAAGTGTTTTATTCGCTGTGGTATTTCTTAAACATTACGGATAATAAAAAGAGGTTAAAAAACATGCCCTTCCATTTGTCATTGTTTGGCTTTTGCATTGTGAAGGCGAGTTTAACCTTTTACTACCTAGACAGAAACTGTATAAGTATGTGAACTGTATAATAACTTTGCTATGAGTGAGCTCCTTATGCCTCCAGGTAAGTATTCTGACATTCGGTATTTAAAGCTTTAAATTTGTGCTCTTGTAAAGGTCAAATAGAAAAGAAAAAAAATCAAGGCATTAAGTTCAGTGGGAGAAAGAGTTTGAAATCTGTTGAAAATCTTTTTTTTTTATTAAAGAAACATGGTTTCTAGAAAAGAAAGAAGCATGTAAAAAAATAAAAGTGGTGGTGGAGAGGACATACTGAAAAGATAGATGCCCCAGTACTTAAAAGTGCTTGCTTCTTTTCCAGGATGCCTGAGTTTGGCTCCCGGCCACCATGTCAGGTCACCCAGAGCTGCCTGTAGCTCACACTTCAAAATGCACAACACTCCTTCTGAGTCTATTAGTATCTGCATACATGTAGTGCTTATGCACGCACGTGCACACACACACAAGCACACACACAAACATTCGTGAGAAAAGGAATGTTCATTGTTTGCGAAGGTAATACAAGTGTATTTCAAGAAAAATGAATTCATAAGGAGCCTCTGTACTATACAAGCTGTGGTGGTTTGAAAGAAAATGGCCCCCAAAGACTCAAAGGGTGTGGCACACTTAAGAGGTGTGACTTCGTTGGATAAAGTGAATCACAAAGAGTGGGCTTTGAGGTCTTTGATGCTCAAGTCAGGCCCAGTGTGGCATTCTCTTCCTGTTGTCTGCCACCCAGATGTAGAAGTCTCAGCTACCGCTGCAGCACCATGTCTGCCTGCCTGCTGCCCTGCTTCCTGCCGTGATGACAATGGACTAAACCTCTGAACTGTAAGCCAACCCCAGCTAAATGTTCCCATGGTCATGGTGTCTCTTCATAGCAATAGAAACCCTAAGACATAAGCTTATAGTAAAATGTGGATTGCAGAGGGATGAATTAAAAACCCTTAAAATTCCTTCCACCGTTGCTAGGTTCACAGATGCGTTCACTTCCCAATTTAATCCAAAGAATGTAAGCACATTCACCATAAATCTGTAGTTTGGTCCCTATGAAGACAATATACTAGACAACTTCCAGTAGTACATTTCAAGATGATTTCCCTAGTAATTATAAACTATTATAAACGACCAAAATTCCAAAGCCATCAAGAGAAACAGTAGAGGATCATTGTCAGGTTATGTATGAATATTTGCTGTTGGTCCTTCATGGAAAATCTCTATTAAGGAGCCTATTCTTTTTCCAAAATACATGATAAATTTTTATGAATATTTAAAGAAATAGCTTTGTCTCTAATTTTTAATCTCTAATTTATTTTACATCTAATAAATTCCATTCATTTATATGCTTAACAGTGGTGTTTATCTGAAAATATCAATCATAACAGGATCACTTTTTCTAGAAGAATATATGGAAGACTCCATAATTGTCATGAAAGAATAGGCTTTTGTACCCTACTATAAATGTGTTTTATATTATGTTATTTCTTACCTATCTGATGGTCACCACATATAGGCAAAAATTAAAACTTACCAAGAATGTGGAATTAAATTCTACTATGATAACATCAGGTTACATAGCATCTGTACTCTTACAGTTTGCCACTTGCACAGATTACCATTAAAAAAAGTTAATTTTCAATACAAAATTTCTAGCATTGTTTTAATAAATCATTTATCTTTCAGTTGAGATGGAAATATAAACCCATTTGTTTTGAGTTTCTTTTTTAGTTTTTGAAAGTTAAAGCAAGCGTATATAGCAAGAAAGAGTGAGGGAAAGGGCTGGGGGAGCAAAGCAAAGAAATAATAATAAAGTTGGAGTGTTTATTATGACTCTAAGAAGGTAAGAGTAAAATATTAAAGCTTAAGGCATTCTGTAGAGCAGGCTATGTTCTGTAAATATTATAGTTTTTCCATCTGAAAATTTGATTTCTAGTTACTCATTATGCCCCATTTAAGCTTCAAGCATTTTCTCTATGTATAGCATCTCTCAATGAGAGGAATTTAAACATCAATGTTACTTCCAACAGAAAAGTGCATCAAATATGAAGAGTAGAGATCAGCCTGATCACAGAATTCTAGACAGCAAAACTCAGTTAAAAATGATGAGGATGGATGTGTTACAGTAAAACAAATCTAGTAATTATATTATATACATTTATGAAGAAGGCGACTTGCCTTTAAGAGACATAACAGAATTGTTTTAATTGAAATAGTTTTCCTTTTATTAATTTGTATGTATATACAGCTTTATGTATGTAAGTCTTATGTGAAGATGACCTAGTAGGCCAGAAGTGGCAGATCTCCTGAAATTAATGGTATAGGCAGCTGAGGGCTCCCCCCATTGTGGGCATTGGAACCAAATATTTATCCTATGCCAGAGCAGCAAGACAACTGCTGATATTTTTCTCTAACCCAGAATACTATACTTTATAAATAAAGAAAAATTAAGTAATATGGAAGAATGGACATTATTGATTGAATTATACAGCTTATTGTATGCATACATGTGAGTTAAGGTACAGCAACACTTGCTTCAATATTTCATTGACTGGTATGGGAGGTCCTTCTATCCATGTGTTACCTTTACTGGTTAATGGATAAAGAAAACTGCCTTGGCCTCAGCAAGTCAGAACTTAGCTAGTTGGTGAAAACTAAACTGAATGCTGGGAGAAAGAAGGTAAAATCAGTGAGAAGCCATGGAGTCAGCACCGGAGACAGATGTGCTGAAACTTTGCTGGTAGGCCACGGCCTCATGGTGATGCACAGAATAATGGAGATTGGTTAAGGTAAGACGTAAGAGTTAGTTAATAATAAACTAGAGCTAATAGGCCAAGCAGGGATTTAATTAATAAAGTTTCTATGAGATTATTTTGAGTCTGGGCAGCTGGAAATGAACAAGTGGCCTCCTACAACAATTGACTTCACACAACAAACATCATTTATTACCACATTATGGTACAGATGTCAGCAAGATCTCTGCTTATGGCGGACCCTCAGAACACAATGGTGATAAAAGGCTTTCTTTCTAAAAGGCTGTCCTCTCTGCTGGAGCTCATAGTGGGGTTTAAAATTTTTCCTCTCGCATTTTTTTTGTTTTGCAAAGTCATGTGCTTACGTAAATTTGAATGCAGAATATTCTTCCCAGTTTCACATTTTGAAGCACCATTCCACTGTAATTATATTTGAAGTTAAGAACTTCAGTAGGTAATCGTATTAAATGTGATAATCATGAATGGTCCCCAGGTCAGAATATCATTGTTTTCAGATTTAGCTACAGCTGTCAGCTTAAAACACTTGGGAAGAAGAGACCATAACAAGAAATCACCTCCAATAGAGAGTCCTTTAATGAGTCTGTGGAGCATTTCCTTGATTGGTAGTTGATATGGGAAGGCTCAGCCCAATATGGACAGTACTTTCCATAGTCAAGGCACCTGTATGCAATAGTATGACGTCTGTCCGTGGCTGACAAATTGGCTACATCTGCAATTAACGAGCAAGTTAATCAGATGGGCTCATGGGTGGTAATTAGAACATTTTCATTCCACAGACCCGCCCTATATCTGGGTCACCCCTCCTGCTGTCAGCCTATGTAAAAGACATGAAAGAAAGGAGCTTTTGTTTTCACCTGCTTGCCCTTGCTCTCACTGACAAGAGCATCTATTATCACACCGAGGCTCTTTGTCACTGGCATTGGAGCAGATTTCTTTAGGATTACAGCAGATACTGGAGACCAGCTGAGACTTCTGGCATTGTGGACTGAACAACTATTGGATTCTTGGGCATTCAGTTGGGAGACAGCCATTGATGGACTGGCTGGACCATAGCCTGTAACCCACATTAATACATCTCTCTATAATACATCACTTGACTCATACAGAAAGGTAGCTGAATGTGAGCCAGAAACAAGGTGGTAAGCAGGCATTCTTATGTGGTCTCTGCTTCAGTTCCTGTGTCCATATTCCAGCCAGGAGTTTGTACCAGGGCTTCCTTTCATGATGGACAGTAATATATAACATGGCATTAAGCCCTTCTTGTCCCAAGCTGGTTTTGGCCAGTGATTTTCCACAGCAATAAAGACAAACAAGCTAAGGCATGTCTTGTAAACGAAATTGATGATTGGGCTGTTTGAATGGCTCAAGAATAAAGGTGCTTAGCATTGAGCCAAATAAACTTAGCCAGGTATCCACAGGCAGAAGGAGAGAACTAACTCTTACAAGTTGTCCTTCGACCTCCAGGTGGTACAAGTGCATGTGAAAACATACACATGTGCTTCACACATACATACACACACACACACACACAAAGTATAAAAGACAGTGATGAAAAAGAAAGAGAACAAGATGAGGGGGAAGAAGAAAAGAAGGAAAGGAAGGAGAGGAAGGGAAAGGCGACGGGGAAGAGAAGGGAAGAAAGGGAAGGAATGGGAGAGGAGAAAGAAAGAAACAAGCAAAGGAGAGAATAATCCACTCATACCCTTACTACACAACCACCGAGAAGCACATGCATGGACACAAGAAGAATGCAGCTCTCGGAGAGCCACAAAGCACACACCTCACACTGGAATTCTACTCTCCAGCTTCTATCCTTCTGAACCTCACAAAATATTTGAATTAGCTTTGATTTTTTATTATTTTTTTATTTTTTTTTTTTGCTGCTGTTACTTGGTTTTGTTCAGCTTTTGTCCCTATTTTTGTGGAAACCCAGAAGATTGAAAATAGGATTAGAACTATAGTAATATCACATTTGGAAAGTGTAAAACCATAAATTATTTATGAACAGCTCTGCTGTATATCATAATTATAAATATTTAAAATATAACATCCAAAATATGAATGATAAAATTTGGCAGAAATACAGAAATATGGAAGCAGAGAAAAACTGCTATTTTGCTCAATTTATTAGTAAAAATGAGTATACAAAATAGAAAAATTAACTTATAACATTAATTCTAAATAATTTATCTATCATTTAATTTGGGACAATTCTCTTTGGTATGTATTTTCTCAAGTGATTTAAATTTTATTTCAAAAATGTATTTCCCCTTTAGGTTTTTTGTGATAAAAATAAAATTTCAAAATTGATTTTGCAAGCAACATTTTTGTAATCTCACTTTGAATACTTTTTAATTTTTTCTATGGGTTAAAATCATACTCAATAATATTATAATTAATGCTGCAGGAGATCTTTAAATTTAACACATAATAAAAAGTAAACTAAAAGGCATTAATTATGTTAATGTTATACAACAACACCCCTGTAACTTATTAGAAATATAATGCTTTAGCTTGCGTTATTGTTTCTTTAAAAATTTTTAATATTCCTTTTAAAATCTTTAGGAAGTTCATGACTCATGTGTGTACACTCTGAGTGTTCCTCATGAATGTGCCAATATATCTTCCATGTGTGCTCTTTGAATTGCCTTTTCTATCTGTTGTAAAAGGGAGGAATCACAATCCTATACATAACTAAAGAGAGATAGCATTAGAATATTATTACAATGAAATATTTTTTCCCAAAATTTTAAATACAAATCATTAAATTCTAAAAATACAAACTAATTTTGTACTTCATCTCTACTGAAAATGGCTTACTCATTAGCAAATAGTATGTACAGGAAAAAGACCGAGGCCTTACATGAGAACCTTGTTCATTTTGAGGATGATGTGCAAATTTATAGAATTATTGGTGGCTATCATGTGTGTTTCTGATGATTTTCTATTACTAATGATATCAGAGATATTTTCACCATTTCAAAACATGTTTCAGAAACATCAAAACATTGACTACACAAAAATATATATTGGCATCTAGAAAGATATAAAATAAATAAAATTAAGTTGGTTGGTGATTCTGGGGAATTCTTTAATATTTTCAAAAAAAATAACCTTTAATGTCAACCTGCAGGAATTTATGTTAAAGCTCTGGGAGTTCAGTCCCATTTCAAATATCAAGTCTATCTGTCTATCTGCACTGTTTGCTTCAGTCTCAGTCAAGGTCCACACCACACACCCTTTAATGAGCTCATAGATCATGAGCATGCAAAAACAGACCCTAGAGCAAAACTTAAACGCTATCATTTTTTTGAAAATGTATTCTAATATCTTCTCACTATACTAATTTATTAGTGCATCTCTCGATCTTGATCAGAGAAGCTGCTTCTAGCAGTAGATGCCAATTAAGACAGAGACCTACAAGTGGTTGAGCATGTTCCAGAGCAGGCCTCAGACCTAAGAGTTACTGGATAATGCAAATTAGAATCCATAGGTTTTGACAGGGATCAGAGAAAATAGAGAGAGAGATGAGAGACAGAGACAGAGAATATGAAGCTGTGTAGTATGGGCTTGGAATGGATCTGGGAGAAGTTGGGGAAGGGGAGAGAACATAATCAAATGCTATGAAATGCACAAAGAATTAAAACAATATTGTTTAAAAAGAACTACCTAACCAATTTCAATTAATCCACACTTCAGTGACAAATGTTTTTGAAATAAAAATATATAAAAAGTACTTCCTAAAAAATAATTTTAATATTAAGGTTTACAACATTGGTAAGAAAAGAAATGTCTGCAAATTACTATAAATAATTTACTAAGTTATAAACATGATTGCTTGCTTATAGTAGATGTTGAATTCATCATAAGGTAAATTATAGGGTGTATAATAGAAAATAAGGGAGTATTTCCCATCTGTGGTCTCTTACACAGGATTTTGTTCTCTTTAAACAATTTGAACAGGTTGTTAAGAAGAATGAGCATGAAGACTGATTCATGGAATAAAGGAATCTACAGCATCTTGTTGGGTTTTGTTTGTTTGTTTCTGCTTTCTACAAATGGTTCTTTGAAGTTCCTTGGCCCTTATTTCCATGATTCCTAAGATACACCACAGAGGCACTGATGCAGCATGCCCATCTATGAAATGGTGCAGTGAGAAAAATATGAAATGTATTTGTGGAAAAAAAGACAAGAAACTGCAATCAGAATCTCAAGATTACTGGGATACTTTGAATACACAGTCACCAATTTAAAAAAAAAAAACATATTCCGTGACATCACTTAGGTTACTTAAATTTCAGTACACTGTCCCAAAGTTTTATTTAGTGAATTTTATAAATACAAGTTACAATTGTCAATACCAAGAGTCCTTGTCAATAGATGACATTAAAGTCTGTTTAAATTATTTAAGATTAATGCCATTTAATGTTCACGTAGTAATGCAGCCCTCTTATATAAGTCAAAATCACATTTTGTTGAACAAAACAACTCTCTAAAGTTTACTATGATATTTCCTGCCAAGGCTTTTAAATAAATTACCAAAGTGCCTTCTTTGTTCTTTTTATAAACTGTTGACCTATTAGACTCAAAAATATTTCTAGAAATCCTTTTAAAATCAGAGTAGGTTAAAGAAAAAAAAATGCCACTGAACCAGTAGCTGAACATTGCTAAAATATACTATATTTTCAATGGAACAAATACATATATAATAATCTGAGAAACTAAAGACTTTGGGTGAAGTTAACTTCAATAAGTGAAAGAACAGTGTCATTTTACTAAGAATAAAAATGTGAAAATTGTGAATAGAATTTACCTTTTTTCTTTAAAAAGACTAGCATTATTGTTGGTAACCCATGATTCATATGCATTGCCATACAATTTGTTCTCATAGCTGAGAGAGAAAACAGTTTGCAGAGTCCCATTTTCTGAAATCAATCACGTTATGTAACTTCAGATGCAGTTTTCTTTTAAAATAAGCCTTCCTGTTTAAAAGCTGTGGATAAGTTGGGCAGAATAATTTTTACTTTTGAATCAAGGAAAGCAGGCACTAATGTTAATGTGACAAAGACATTTCAGCCATTACTAATCCTAGGTCTTTTATGAACAGATGGTGCTTGGGGAAACGATCTTACCACCTAAGATTTAGAGCAGATACGCTTGCATTCAGGATGGCTTTCTGTAGGACAACTCGGGAGGGCACCTTAGCTGACTTACTTAACGTCTTGGAGCCTAAGTTCCTTTATTTTCAGAAAGTTATAAAAATTATTGGGAAGCACCTAGAACAGTTATTTTGCATTTATGAAGGAATCAGTGAACGTGGATAATATGATTATCTTTATTATCCAGGCAGTAAAACAATTCCATTCTCTTATGTTTGACTAAGTTTTAACCCTAATAGAGGCAACCATAAATATATTACATAAAATGCTATTATATGTGACTATCATGCTGAATTTTACATTTTGTGATTTGAGTTTTTAAACATATTAAAAATGATGAGCTTAGACTAATGGAAAATATTCACACCTTTGTATAGTAGTAATTCCAGGTTAAAGAACCCAAAAGAAGACATAACTTCAATTTATCCAACCACGTAAGACAATTTCTTGCATATTGGCTTCTAAATACAGTCTCTTCTCTGATATCCGTCACTGATTTAATCCAGTATTGCCTCATTTCTCTTTTGAATGCCTCAACTATGTCTATCAAAAATCACTGGAGATGGACAAAATGTCAAGTTCTTTGTCTGAACTTAAAAAGAATAAATTCTAGTTCAATTCCCAATAAACTTCCTGTTTTCATATAAATAGTCTAACCATAGATTAAACCCCTGCATTTATGCCGATCACTTTGTAGTTTAATCTCCACCCAGAATTTTCCATTTATCTCTGATTATATAATTGCAAGAATTCTCCACTCTGTACCTATGAACATTTCTAGGTTCTTCCTACTAACTACTTCTGAAAACGTAGGAACCACGTGATCAAATGTTTCACACGAGGAATTGACTTCTCAGTAACAGTTTTCTCTAGTCATCTTTCTGTCAGTGTGATCATATACATGGCAAGTATACAGAAGAAAGTATGATTATTTATATTAATAACCAACCTGACAGTCCGAAAACCACATTCAAGGCAAATCTCTGCAGCAATTTGTGAAAGAATTTTAAATTATTTTGATTGACGTGAAAGGGTTCACTTACATGTGAGTAATACCATTCCATCAGCTGGAGTTCCAGATCATGTAAAACTTACAAACCTGTGCTGAGAGATGTCTTGGTGACTAAGAATGTGTGCTGTTCTTCTAGAGAACATAAAGTTGGTTTCCAACATCCATGTCAACAGCCTACAACCCCATACAATTTCATTGCAAAGTGTCTTATCCTGCTTATGGTCTCTGAAAGCAGCTATACACCTGCTGCATAATGGCTATAATTAAGACTATATCTTCTGTTCTGTTCTACTGCTGTGAAGAGACACCTTGACCACAGCAACTCTTTCAAAGAAAAGCATTTAAAATTGGGACTTGCTAAAATTTCAGAGGTTTAAGTTCATTGTTATCACTACAAAGATCATGGTGGTGCACAAACAGACATCATGGTACCCAGAGAATTTGATAATTCTACATCTTAATACATAAAGAGCAGGAATAGAAAGACACTGAGCCTGGTTTGAGCTTCTGAAACCCCAAACTCACCTGCAGTGACATACTTCCTCCAGCAAGGCTACATCTACTGCAGCAAAGCCATACTTTATAACAGTGCCACAGACTGCTCTCCAAGTTCTCAAATTATTTTTTGTCCTTTAACTGTTTAGAAGATAACCATGCTGTGTTATATGCCATACTATTGTGATATTCATTATACTATTATGATACATATCATACTAGGAAATACAGTTTAAGAACAAATCAAGTAAGGGATGACATCGCAGAAAAGGGTACAAGAACTTTAAATATATATTGCAAATTCAGTGAGAACAATTTGAAAGATAGCCTTATTGTATGACTTGAAGCCTATGACATCCTAGAAAAGGCAAAACAAGAAAGTAAAATATCAATGTTTGCTGCATTTTGGGGAGTACTGCAGGGAATAAATACATAGATATAAGGGTGGATCTTATTACAGTGAAACTATGATATTTTGTGTAATAAACCATGATGGATACATAATACAATGTTTCTGTAAACCTTTAGCATTATATAATTCAGAGTGAAACTTAAGTCCTGGGGATGAAAACATTCAGTTGGGCATGTCTTTTCCTATGATAAAGAGACATGGTTTTGCTGTCCAGGACTGCATATAAAACCAGACACATAAGTGGTAAACATCTCAGTAATCCAGAGGTAGAAGTAAGAGAATCCAAAGCTCAATGTCAGCATTTGCTATGCAAGGAGTTCGAAACCAGATTGAGATAAACAATCTGCTTCCTAAACAAATAAGGGGCATGCCTGGGAAATGGCCCCGTGCTTAAGACTGCTTGCTGCTCTTTCAGAGAACCCAAGTTCAGTTTCCAGTGCTTACATCCAGTAGCTCACAATAGTCTGAATCTAGCTGATCTTGTGGGCGCTTGTGCTCATGGGCGTATACCTACACGCACTTATACATACCAACACAAAATTTAAAATACCAAAAATGGATCATAATCAACAGCAAACTTTAATGTAATCTACAGACTTTGGCAAACACTGGTTTATTAACACTGGGTCAATTTTCCAATTGTATAACAGAAAAACCAGTTATTCATGGGGGAAGCTATTGGCAGGGGGCCAATATGATGCTTTCAATTCACTTTCTTTCCTAACCTCCAATCTATTAAAAAGAAAAATGTATTATTACCAAATTAAAGTTTATATATTAAATGTTATAGGAGATGAGTGTGTTAGGAGTGGTAAAGATCATTGTTTTTTTTTTCTAACAGACATATTTCTGAGTTGTACGAACAAGGTTATTGAGAAGGATTTCGGTTTTAAATAAGTAATCTAATTTTGAACTTTCCAAGCATTTTCATAAATATACACATATACAAACAAGCATAAAAGGCAAGTATGGCGAGTATTCAACTTTACACAGAGAAAAGAAGCCATGTTACAATGTCTTGCAGTTGCCCCTTGGATGTTGCCCTTTTGTGTGTTAATAAAAGTTTTCTAAAGGGCTTGATCTTAGAGAAATGTATTTTTTCATTCACTATTAGAATGAAGAGAGATTGTCACAGGCTAAGAATGCTCATTCTCTTCTTTATCCTCAAAGTGTGGCTGTATCCGGAAGGTGCACAAACTTGTGCAGGCTAATTCTCACTTCTCTCAAATTGCAGTCCACTGTGCTCACCTGGAACTTGCCATGTGGACTGTAAAAGGCTATCCGGAGAATCCTTTCTAGAGTTTCCTCTCATTTAATCTCTCCTGGCTTCTGAGAGCATAGTGCACACATGGCGAGACGGCTTTTAGAAATCACAAATGAAAGCTTACAGTGTAATTCACATTTTAAAAACACTTCATCCCAGAGTGCCTTTGTCTGGCTCTGAAAGAATATCAGCATCTTTCCAAGTATATCATCTCCTGGTTTCCTAATCAAAACAACCCAGGCATGGAAGACAGTGGGAGCTATTTAAAACAATGAATATCACTGTCGTGCATTTAGTTGAATCATTCGCTAGATGCAGAAAACAAAACAAAACAAAAAGGTAATTTCAGTGAAATCTGAACTCAGGTAACAGGCACACACATCTTTATATTCCACACATTTTGTTAATCACTGACTGAACAACATCGTGCCTGGAGCCAACTGACAGGAATTTTAACCTGATTAAATGTCCCAGTACGGCTTAATACCTTTAAATGGAATTTTTATGGCCTGTTCTGCATGCGTATTATTAATACAGTGCCATCAAGAAAACCACAGACACGCATAATAGCTCATCAATTTGTAACTAAGCACTTCTGACCTTGAAAAATCAGCTGTCTTTCAGATTAATGTCGTTACATTTTAGGCAGGAAAGAGCACCATAAAATTGTCATGCTTATTTTTGTAACGTGTCAGGATGAGAATTAGGAGTAGGGGCCCTGTTGATGGCTTCTTATTGATACTGCCAGAAACCTCTGACATTTGAATTAGAAACTCAGACCTCATCCTAATAAAAATCCACTTAAACATTTCATTTCCAGCTTAAAGGGTGCATACAATACACTGCTGATAAGATGGGGGTAAAGTATAAAATATAATCCCCACTGAAGAGCACATTTCTTAGAAAGTAGAAAGAAAGAGAAACTCCTTCAGTTCCTTCTCTTTTCACATGTATGTTTGTGGGTACACAATAACAGTGGGAAGACGAAAAGAGACCAAGGGTCTATTGCCAATGATCAAAATGAGTAAGAAACGAAAAAGGATGGAAAATGGCCATAGCAGCAAATTGAAAAATCATGGCAAATTATCTTTAATTCATAAAAGAGACAATCTGGAGTTAACTGTGCAGTATTAAATAGATTTTGGTGATTTTTCCCCAAGAGTAATATTTTTACACCTACTGCAAATTCATTCTTTTCAGCAGCTACAAAATGAAACTGTGAAACCCACCATTTAAAGCATAGAATATCTATGAAGTTCATTTCTGTTTCACGATAAGAAACTATTTATCTCTTCATTAAATTGCAGAGTTACAATCAGTAAAGATTGTGAAAAAATTAACAACAGTGGAAAAAGTATTTAGGAAAGTTCAAGGCCAGCACTGAAAAAGGCAAAGAAGTTGGCCAGACCTGCCTATCAGAAAGAATGACAGACCGATGCAGAAATTCCTGTCAGTTTGTCGTGTCTTCAACTCTTCTGACATTGTAAACATAGTTTTACCTATGTAGCATAGCGTTATCTCTGCAGTCACTCATAAACATTTACGTTTTTCTAAGAACGACAAAATATGCCTTGACCCACTCAGGAAGAAGACTGGAAACTGACTGCTTCTTCATTTTAAAGAGGCATATTTTGTTATTATTAAAGGAAAAAGATGATTCTCAAAATCTGATTTGTGTTGGCCTTCTCTCAGAACCTGCCTGAAAGGAACCTACCATTACAAAAGTAAAAAGCTAGCACGCCATCGTGACTGAGAGAAGGGCTGCATCCTCCTGAAGGCAGAGGTCCTTCATTCTTGCTGAACAGGGGACGGACAGGGCAGCCTTTCCTGAGGAACTGCTAGTACTGAGAAGAGCTTGCAGAGGGAAGCACAGCAGTTAAGTGGAAAAGTTCTATGTTGTCTTTGACATTCCCATGACTACAGATGGGCAATAAGGGAAGATTCCTGAACACCACAGTAGGGAAGGATCTGACCTGGCTCTCAGGTTTAGGGCTCTGTCAGGAGAAATGCATAAATTTATTCTTAGCCATATCAGAAGAAGTTGTAAGAAAAGACAGAATTATAAACTATCTGATTCTTCCCATTTCAATGGACTTTGCTCAGATGTCTTAGTAAAAGCTAATCCAAATTAACGGAAAGACTCTCACAATTTACACACTAAATATTTTACTGATTTATAGAAACATGTAACCCAAACCCAACAACTACACAAATCTTTAAAAGTGCAATAAGATAGAGAATCCAAAAACATGGTAAACATCAATGTGTCATCATTACATACATTTTGTTTGTGTATTGTGTATATTCAGTATATTGTTTTTATTAAGTTTTGTCATTTTCCACAAAGTACCTCTATTTTCTAGCCTAAGAATACATTGAAAAACTACAAGGAAGTTAGAAGGCAAATAAGCAATAATCTTAATATAGTTACTATTTTCAAAAATTGCAGAGCCATTTGTATGAAGGATAAACACGAATGTTTGTTAGAAAGAACTCATATTCCTTATTTACAATACTCTATTAGTCATCTTTTTGGTACCAGAATAACATGGCTGATGTAAATTAACTAGACATGACCAAAGTTTTACCATTTTGAGTCCTAATACTTTGAGCATATAGTAGAATAATATAAAACAGTAGGGCTGCCTAGAAAAGGAGACATGGGGCCCTATGGCTATGTGTAAGAGACACCAGACCACAGGTGTCCCCGTAGGAGAGCAAACATGGGACCCCATGGCTACGTGTAAGACACAGCAGACCACAGGTATCCTCCATTAGCTTCGGAAGTCAAGGCACCTCCTTCCACAAGATCCAACTGTCAGAGATTTCTTCACCTGTCATTATTGCAACTCAGTGGGAAAGCACCCTCACCCACACCAGAAGACTCGTGGTTTTTAACCACAGTAAATATCATATGTTGTACTAAGTCTGATCAATTCATAACCTCTAAGACTCAAATTTGGTTTTCATTGTTCTAAACTCCGCAATGATTCAGAATTTATATATAAGTGCAATTATATAGGAATTTAATTTCTCCTTACTTGTTGTGGCTAATTTTTTTGTTTGCTTTTTGAGCCAGGATTTGTGTTTATAGTATTGGAGATCCTGGAACTCACTTTGTAGACCATGCTGGACTCTAACCCAGAGACCTCCCTGCCTCTGCCTAACACGTGCTAGGATTAAAATGTACCATAATGCCTCGCTTGCAGTGAAATTTTTATAAGGATATTAGAGCAAAGCTAGAGAGATTGCTAGGTTTGTGATGAGTGGATACCACTCTCAGAGAAGACTCTGGGTTGGTTGTCAGAACACAATTCTGGTAGTTCACTAAGGCCTGTCACTCCAACTCCAGGGAGATGGGATCCCTCTGCCCTCTGCGGACACCTGCATTCAGAAGCACATACCTACCTTAACTCCACCACACAGAATTTAACAAATAATAATAATTAAAAATATTTTGGATAGTTGTGATTATTATTGATCTTTATTTGGTTTGGGGGGGGAGTGGTTAACAGCTATATTTTTTCTTTTATAGTTTATTGTTTTTAGTTGAGTTATACATTTTTTCTCACTCCCCTTCCTCCCTCCCCCCTTGCCTCACATGCTCCCAATTTACTCAAGAAACCTTGCCTTTTATCTTCTTCTTAGGCAGATTAGGGTCTTAGTTGTTGTATAGGATATCTGTGGTTATGGACTGTAGGCTGGTTATTTTAATAAAGAGAGTTTTTCTGTTTTGACCATCCTGGATTCTGGAAATTAGGCAAAAGTCACCCTTTTGTTTGTCTGACTCCCATGTTCATGCCCGACATAGATCCTCAAATTTATTGAGACATGTCTCTCTCAGAAACTGAAATTTGTATTTTTGTCCAGGGAGATGGTTCACTGGGTAAAAACACTTACTCTACAAACATTTGATCATTGGAACATGGAAGAAGGACTGAGCAAACTCCTGAAAGATGTCTGCTAACCACATATGCACCACTGACGTATAGTGACCACACTAATCTACAATCATATGTGTGCATTCACACACATATTAGCATAGTCATAATAATTAATACAGTTAAACTAGCAGAAAAATATGTTTAAAACTTATGTGTAGGCTCCACAAAATTAGTTCTGTTAGCTTTGCAAAGCTACTTTTGCTTCATTACCTGCTCCCCCCCCCCATCTCAACATTGATCTGAGAATATCACAGAAAGACTCTTTGTCAGGATCTTTGTTTATATTTATTTTATTGAGTATTCCTTATCTCCTTAATATAGCATATAAATTAGATATCATTTTCTTGATATTTCAAAAAATTCTTAAATGCCCTTCCAAGTAACTGGTTTTCTAGATATTAAATGTTAACTTCATTTTCTGACCTTTGGGCAATAATTAATTATTGATTTTTATGATTTCATACCTGAGACAGGTTGTCTTATTTTGAAAAGTGTTAAGGTAGAAAACTTATTTAAATAGTGGAGAAAGTTATTTTCACTATAAAATTAATTCAATATGCATCATTGGGAGATACCGTCTGTGGCAGATCAATGTCCTCTTCCTGGCATCCCCATTATTTAAAATGTCTCCCTTTTCATTATTATTGAATCAGGTAAGACTCTCTAGGACACTGCCCAACGAACTCCGGAAATAGTTCAGGGACTTTGAATCAGGGTAAAAATACTACTGCTCCATTTTTGTGCATATTTTTCAATTCAATTTTAGGGTCAAATATATTTTACATAGTAGGAGACTTAGCTGGGTTTGTAAACCTAGCTGCGTATTTTATTACACTGACAGCCTCTTTCACATGCCTAATTACTGTTGTGAACTTTTCATGGTACTCATTTTTACCATGCTTTCCTTAAATGGATCAGTTTCTTTCCTCATTTAAAGCCATAGCAGACAAAGTTGCAAAGTTAGCGTTATGATGACCTGATAACACCATGAAAATTAAAAGTACTCTGTCAACGAGCTGAAAGCAACTTATAGCAATATAGTGACGTTTTATAGAAATCAAATGTGCAAGTTATTATACTCACACTTACATTTAACATTTAATTGAATGATTGACTGTGAGTCTCAGTGTGGAAGACTTGGTTTTTCATATAAAGAAATTTTTAACTTTATTTATAAGGTGATAAATAATTTTCACTCATTTGTAACTTTTCTTATCTTTGAGGACAAGATATTGCACTGGTGATGTAGACTTAAAGGAAATACTCAACTTGTGACTAAACAGAGCTTTGCCCTTCTTGCTCTCTCAGTGTTTTCTGTATAAGTCTGAGCCTTGTATTACAATTTCCCATGGGTTGATTAAATCTCCTCCTTCTTTCTCCTGTACTTAGAGTATACATGACTCCAAAACATCCTGGAGGAGATAGTTGAAGTCTGAAGATCTATTATGCTGTAATTGACTGGGAGATGTGTTTTTGGTGCTATTGTGGTAAGAAGCCCACATTTTCTATATCCTCAGCTGCAGAAACAATGACAGTTAATGGCTCAACTATGAATCTCAGTAACCTCATTCAGGATTTTGTTTTCCCCATGGGCATCTTACCCTCATTGCCTGCTTGATGTAAGAATAAAAATTCGATTCCTTTGCATCAACAGGGGGCATCTCTGGCAGGCCTTCTTAGCTTAAGAGTACCCAGTAGACTTGCAGCATCTTTGGGTCAGCTGAGCCCTTCATAACTGCATCACTGCTGTCTTCTCTTCTGTCCTTGTCATTACTTCTTTTTCTCTTGGATTTTTTGTTGCAGAAATCACACTGAAATATTTTCTATTAACACATCTTAAATCCCAGGGATCCTGTCTTGGAAAACACTGTATAAAAACAGTGTTGGTGTTTTAAAAATAACATTAGAAATTATTGAACTTATAGTTCTCTTTCTATTGCATTGTTTTACAACTCTCTAACTTGAATAACATGAAAAACAGTCCTTAGCCTTCTCTTAGAAAAGGAATCATCAGGGCCGGGCGATGGTGGCGCACGCCTTTAATCCCAGCACTCGGGAGGCAGAGGCAGGCGGATCTCTGTGAGTTCGAGACCAGCCTGGTCTACAGAGCTAGTTCCAGGACAGGCTCCAAAGCCACAGAGAAACCCTGTCTTGAAAAACCAAAAAAAAGAAAAGAAAAGAAAAGGAATCATCCATTTCTTACAGACAGCTGATGAAGGAATTTGTACAGATCCCCTTGAGTGAATGAAAAAATAATTCATCTGTTCATCTCAATGATATCACCAAATGGTTTAATTCTGGGGCTGAACAAGAGGAGAGAATGGTCTGTGCACATCTATCCCCATTCTCAAATGCACAGTCATATGAGGGATGAGTCTATTAGTTCCCAGATTCATTAAGGTCAAGTCAGGTTACGATGTGGGAAGAGAATATAATGGAAAACCATGCTGCAACAGCAATATTAATGATTCATCAGGTGACATTCTACTCTCTGGATGTTCATGAACTAATCTAAATCCAAAGTGTCATAGCACCTACACCAAAAGCATGACACAGTAATATAGAAGAAAGGTTATGCCAAGACAAGACTTGACAACGGAAACTTCAGAGTAGGTTGTTAGGTGTGCTTTCTGGTGGTGTCGAAGACTGAACACAAGGTTTTGAAGATTCAAAGATTACACATTTGCTCTGTGCCTAGCTGCCACAATCAACCTGAAATTCCTACTTTTGCTTCCCGTTTATAGTCCTAAGGCCTCTTCTAGTGATTATGTTTAATGTGAAGAAATGTTTCCTTTCACCTTGTTAGCTGACTTCCCGTGAGTTAATATGTAATGGGTTATTATCCTAGTAGGAAGGGTTAGAAATGATAACAAGACTATTGATACAATGTTGATAGTGTGTCAGGTGCATCCTCCTCTTGGACTCAGACAGGGTCACCAATGTTTGTCATGGCCGTAGACGCTCAGAGTTCCTATCAGGGTTGCTTTAGTAAAACAGATAGTATATGTCAGGACTAGTATTTTATAACAATTGTTCTCATGATTTTATTAGTTCTGGAACCAATTTTATGCTTTGCAATTAAAAACTGGAAAGGAAAATATATAAAAGGTGTAATTTATGAGATCAAAATATTCTAAGCTAATTCTAAGCTTCTAAAGAAGGCAAAATTTAAACAGTTCATGTTACAGATAAAAAGGTATACAAGCATAGTTTGGTCAGTGTTTTGATCTTAATATTAGAAAACCCAAAGGGTGAAATGTGAATAAGGAAAATGAAATAGAAAAAAAAGTACTGTAATAATTATAAATGCTTTTAATGCCCAGCACTTAGAAAAATACAAGGCATTAGGCACACTGGAATAAATGGGCTTACTAGTGACAGCCTGGGAGGTCAGATGGTGGTAATATCAGTCAGGTTTTTAAAGGCTTTTCATGCCACATGGCCTAATCTAACCTTATGAAAAAAAACTATGATTTTTCAAGAGCACTAGTTCTGAAGTTGCCAAGTATCTATCCCTGCAGAAATTTCATGTCAAAAATTCACACTTTAGGTCCGGATGCTGTAGTATCTACAACACCTGAATGCTTACAGGTTAAAATGATCGTGTACCATCTTTTTCTACCAGAAGTCAGAGCAAACAGATGACACTTGTTTTCTAAGAAGAATCAAATACAGGTGGTGTTCATTAGAAACCCAAAAAGGGCTGAGGGGTCCAAAGAAGAATAGAGAAAAAGCTCAGAGATTGGTTATGACAACCATGAAGACATGAAACCATGAGGAATTAGAAGACATAAATTCCAAATCTGAAGAAATAACCAGAGGAAATAGCAGGCCCTCTAAAGCAGTTTCACATGGGAGGACGTCAAGAAAAAGTTCTGCATCTTGGTGATGAACCATTGATCTGTCCACAACTGGTTCCAGTACTGCCAGAGGAGGGGCAGAGTTTTGGAAAGATGTCCAGGAATATTTATGGAGATGAAGCAGAGCTCCGCTGTGCATTTTCTGAAACTCAATGTCTGCGTACTGCTTCTGCAAGGTAACTCAGCAGGGAAGGGATCATGACCCATCTGAAGCAAGGCTGCTACATTTCTATGAAGAGGCGTCGTTCTCCACTCGTCTGACTCATCACCTCATGCCTGTATCCGCTAACGCACAACTTAACCCAGAGCCAGTTACCATGAAGTCTGGTGCTCTCACCTGGATTTACAGGACTCTAACCACATAGAAAGGATGGTGCTGGATGAGAACAGAGTCTGAACGCAAATTAGCAGATGTGAATGCACAGTAGAGAATGACAGCCAGAACATGGTGTTTATCACTTCGTTGGGGTACTTCTGCTCCACAGGAACCACACAGGACCACAATAATCGCAACCAGTGGGTGAAAGGAGAGGATAGCCAGTCCTAGTGGCTGGGAGCTAATATACTACTACTACCAAGGCAGTGTCTGCTCTTTTAACCTAAGATAAACAAATGCCTATAAATACAACGTGTGTGTGTGCTCTTTTGTGTGTGTGTGTGTCCGTCACATCAACAGACCATTCACAAATTGTTGGTCAAAATTGTTGCACTGAGCAAAGACATTTCAAGTGGCTCTATGTTTGTTTGGAATCGATTTAGAGAGCAAAGCAAAGCTTTGCCTTCTTCCTTTGTGATTTGTATCCTCCTGAACTTTCTGTTATCTTATTGCTCTAGCTAGAACTTTGAGTTCTATATTGAAAAGATATGGAGAGAGTGGGCTGACTTGTCATGTTCCTGATTTTAGTGGAATTGCTTTGAGTTTCTCTTCATTTAACTTAATGTTAGATATCGATTTGCTATAAATTGCCTTCATTATGTATAGGTATATTCCTTGTATCCCTGATCTCTCCAAGCCCTTTAACATGAAGATTGTGTTGGATTTTTTGAAGGATTCCCTGTCGTCTAATGAGATGATCATGTGGGTTTTTATTTTTCACTTTGTTTTTATGGTGGATTACATTGATAGATTTTGGTATGTTGAACCATCCATGCATCTCTGGGATGGAGCCGACTTGATTATGGTGGATGATGTTTCTGATGTGGCTTGAATTCAGCTTGCCAGTGTTTTATTGAGTATTTTTGCATCAATGATCATGAGGGAGATTGGTCTGTAATTCTCTTTCTATTACATCTTTGTGTGATTTGTTTATCGGAGTAACTGCAGTCTTATAAAAGGAGTTTGGCAATGTTCCTTCTGTTTCTATTGCGTAGAACAATTTGGTGTGGATTGGTGTTAGCTATTGTTTGTAATTCTGGTAAATTTCTGCAATGAAATCATCTGGCCTTGGGATTTTCCTGTTTGGGAGACTTTCATTAACTTCTTTAATTTCCTTAGAAGTTGTTGAAAGACCCCACAGACCCCCTCCTCAAAACCCGCAGCTAGCATGCTCCCGGGGGAATGTCCTGTTTGTTTTAAACAAATCTCCGGATCAGCAGCCAGCCTGCTCCCATAAGAACATCCCAGGTGCCTGGGAGAGCAGGAGATAGAGATAGGAAGACTGCAAGGCAAGATGTCAATAAGATAGGATGTCAACAAAGCAGGTTAGTTATAAGATAGGAACAGGATGACTGTTGCCAGGCATCCATGCTGAGAGAGGAAACCTTTCATGCCCCCCGCCGCATTCCGATAACCATGCTTTTGCTTCTGTAAACTTGCTTCTTGCTGACACCCATGCTAAGAGGGGAAACCATTCATGCCCCCGCCTCATTCCGGTCGATCGATAACCACGCTTTTGCTTCTGTAAACTTGCTTTTTGCTCTTCCCTATAAAAAGCCCATCCTCCAGTTGGCAGGTGCGCAAGTCCTCCGAAAGACTTGTTGCCCGCAGGTACCTGTGTTTACTCAATAAACCTCTTGCTAATTGCATCCTGTGGCCTGGTCTCGGAGTGTCCTGGTTCTGGGGTCTTCATCAGAGAGGAAAGGTCCTCTCTGAGGGTCTTTCATTTGGTGCGTTGGCCGGGAATTGAAGACCTTCACCCAGGAGCTACCGACCCACCACCGGGAGGTAAGCTGGCCAGCACCCATTCGTTAGTCTGTGTCTGTGTCATTTGTGTTCTTTGTTAAGCTCTGTACGCTCAGATCTGAGTGCTCTGAATCTGGCGAGGTAGAAAGGAACTGACGAGTTCGGACTTTCCCTCGCAGCCTTTTGGAAGACGTTCCAGGGGCGTCTGGAGCCTTCGGGGCTCAACCCGTGTCGGAAAGATACGTGGATCTGGTTGGAGAAGGGAGGTCTGGACTCCCATTGTCTCCGTCTGAAATTTTGCTTTCGGCATTACGCCGAATCCGAGCCGGCGCATCTGTATTGTCTGTGTATTTTTGTGCTTAATATGTTCTTTGTTTTGTATATCTGTTTGTACTCGAGTCTAAATCTGGTACCATGGGGCAGTAAATAACCACCTCTTTGACCCCAACTCTATGAAAATCCAAAAGGAATGCTGACAGTCTGCCCCTCCTTTACTTCTCTAGGCTGTGCCTTGCTGAGGCTGTGCTGCTGAACTGCCCTGCTTGCTATTGCAAGGGGGGAGGGAGCAGGGCTGTGATCTCCTGCAGCGCAGCCTGGAGCCAGGCCTAGGCGGGCAACCAGCCTCTGAGCAAACTTCTCAGCAGGACGCAGGGCAGGGCATGGCAGCAACCCTGGCCCAAGTCAGAGAAGGGGGCAGCTGTGGGCACCCCCTGAAATCCTTGTGCTGAGAGTGACGTCCTCTCTTGCTGACCTGAAGTCCACCAGCACCGCAGGGGAGGACTGGGGGAGGAGGGCTGCCTTAGACAGTCCAAGGTGTTCCCTCCCCCTACAGCCAGTGCAAAGGTCTTCACAGCTGCTACTGGCAGTGTGAGGGCTAAAGAGGAACTGAGTTGAGGCTTCCAGACGGTGGACCAATCCTGACCTCACAAGTTCCCTGGAGGGAATTCCTCCTGGGGCCTCTGGAATCCCATTCAGAGAAAAGCTGCTAGATTGCTGTGAGTACTGAGGTGGGGTATGGGAGGCTTGTGCTATACAACTAGGAGCTCACTATGGACAGAGCTGAGACTGAAGCCAGGTCCTGGGAGGATCCCCAGTGGGGTTCCCTGTGGAGAAGGCTTGTTTTCCCTGGAAAATAAGGTGCTAGAGATTGAATGGCAGCCCCCATCTGCAAATGCCATGTAAAACCTTGTGCCAAAGATCTGTGGCCTTTGCCCAGGGGAAGTAGCTGGTGCTAACGCCAGGGTCACAGAACTAAGGCCTCCTGTGGAGACACATGCCAGCCAGTTGGGTCCAAGCTGGTGCTAATTCCTCCCCACAGGACCCAGTAAGCCTGGGAACCTACAGTAGGTTATTTCTCTGGGGTCGGATACCCTATTAAAAAGCAAAGGTCCCCTAAAGAACCTGGACCTTTCCATTTTGGCAGTAGGGCAAGAGATTGCAAGTAAATATCCCTGTGGCTGTTGGTAAATGGTAAATGTGGATTCAGAAGTGGCAGGTAATGGAGTAAGCTGACATTAAAAGGGCCTACCAGCCCTGATAACATCTGTCTTCCGGGGATGCTCTATACCAGTCATCATGTGCTGCATCCAGGTAAAAGCCTCTGGTTTAAAAATTGGGAAAATTAAATTAAGTCACTTTAAAATAATATGCTTATAAAAAAAAAACTACAGATTGTTGGTTTCTATATTTCTTACTATGCAGTGTGTCCAGAGGAAGTAAATTCCCAGCTCTGTTTAGATGGATGCAGGACTACACTGTCTTCAAGAACTATTGCTGTAAAAGGCCTGGCACAGGGCCAGGGCCATATGAACAGCCCAGCTGAGCTTCTAAGCCAGCCCATGTTTAGATCTGAATTTAACACTTGTTTGCTCACAATGCTTGTGATAAGGTGGGGGCCCCGAGTTGCCCCACAAGGCAAAGATCTGCTAAAGCCTCTCACCCCACTACGATGGCAAAGGGGGTGTTACTGAATGATGAGGTTGAGTTAAAATGGCCCTTTTGACTCTTTATAATGTTTATGGCTATTTAAAAAAAACATGGCAAAGATTCTCATTTATTATTAATATAAAAAAGGTGCATTTTGGGTTGTTTTCAGATTCTGTCAATGATAATATAAAGGATGTCGCTAAGTTTTTAAGGTAATATGTTATCTAATTCTGAAAATCCACCATGCTAATGTTCAAAGTAGCTGTAAGCATAAATTGTCAAATGATATTTTTAATCTTGGTCAGTTTTACAGGAATAAGATAAAATCTCAGAATTGTTTAATTTGCATTTCCCTGATGATTAAGGATGTTATATTTAAGCAAATTTTAAATATCTTTCAGTCATTTCAAGTTCATTTGTTGAGAATTTACAGTTTTGGTCTGTGACATAATTGTACTGAAATATTTGTTTTTATGAGGATTAAGTTCCTAAGTTCCTTATATGCCTCATGATACCTCCCCATTCTACAGGTTGATATTACATTCCGTTGATTATATCCTTTGCTATACAAAAAGCGTCTCAGTTTTAAAAATCTTATTTATTGATTGTTTCTCTCAACGTCTATGCCACTGAGGCTGTGTTTGAAAATGAATTTTAAACATTTTTTCCTTCTATAAAAAGTTCAATATTGTTGGTTTTATGTTAAGGTCTTTAATTTGTTTGGATTTCAGTTTTGTGCATAGAGATAAATATGGATCTATCTTCAGTCTTCTACATGATAATGTCTAATTAATTCTTAAAGGGAGAAACTGACAGTCAAAATGCTGGGCTCATGGCAAATCTCAGGGGGGGCTGCAAGGCACCCCACTAATTCGGCCAAGGTAAGAGAGGTTCTCCAGGGACCAGTTACAATCTATGCTCCTTAAATGATTAATAAAAGTTTACAGGCATTTTACCCAACCTCTGAAGGTCAGCAGACAGCAGTAGCCATGGCCTACATAGGACAGGCAACATCAGATATAAGAAAAAGTTACAGCAAGTAGATAGGTCACAAGATTATACCTAGTAAAATTTGGAGAGACCAAAAAAAAAAAATGTTAAACGAGGGACAGAGAAAGGGAAGCGAAAGAGAGAGAGGCGGGAAGCAAAAGAAAGATAGGACTCAGACAGATTAGGAGCCTGGGCAACAGAAGATCAAAGACAAATGAAGAGGAACACTGGAACTGAGTAAAGAATACAAACTGGACACCGTACGAACTAGAAATTTGGGAAAAAGACAAATAAATGACTCGTTCCTCCCTGGTCACTTCTGAATGTATGACCAAAGCCTTTTGTTGACCAAACGAGGGACTTTTGCTTTCGCTGCTGTTTTCAGTTCTGCAGGAGACGCAGGCTGCTTGTCTGCCTCTGCCTCTACCACGCCCTCCTCACCAGGATGACCACCTCTCCCTGCCATCACCGCTGAAGAAATCCTCACCTCCTAGCAACTGCCTTGGTGCTGTGCTTGCTCTAAAGCCTGCATGAGCTCTGACTGCTCACTCTACAGTCTTGCTCCCCTCACCCATGTCAGACTGTGATACAGCAGTCACCATGCTACCACAGGTGCCCTCCTGTGCCAGACTACTGCTCCTGTGCTGGGCTGACGTCGATGGACTATGGATCCTGCCAGCATCTGCATAAAGGACAGGCGAATGGCAAAATGGCAGGCTAAGCTGTGCCAGGCAGAGCCGAAAATGAGGGCGAAGCTTGCCAGGGGCACAAGGCTGGCGGTCCGAGCTAAGCAGGTACACAAGACTGAAGGTAAGCGGAAGGCGGGGGCAACATTGGTGGACAGGAAGCAAATGATCTGGGCCAGTAACCTCCCTTCAGGGATGGCGGCCCGACTGGAACGCTGAACTTGTGGCTTTGATACAAGCTCTACAGATGGCAGAGGGAACGTCTATACTAACAGCAGGTATGCTTCAAAGCAATATACAGACAAAAAGGACTGTTGACATCTGCTGAAATTTTGAGCCTCCAGGAGGCCACACATTTGCCAAAGAAGACAGCCATCATACATTGACCAAGATTGAGACATCCAATGTAATGGCTAAGAAGATCATAAAAAAAAATCATCCTAAGGTTTGGGATGCCCAAGATAATCATGTCCCATAATAGACCTGCCTTTGTTGCCCAGGTAAATTAGGGTGTGGCCAAGACATTGGGGATCAATTGGAACTTAAGCTTACCAACCCCAAAGCTCAGGGCAGATAGATAGGATAAATAAGATTCTAAAAGAACAAATTGACATAATTGGCCCTGGAGACCAGCAAATGACTGGACAGACCTCCCTCCTTCCTGTCCTGTCCTGGGTTCAAAACACCCCGGCAATCGCTGCCACTAGTTCTGTTGCCTGGCTAGTTAGCTGCTGCTCATGTATCCGCTGACAGTGGCTGACCCTGGTGATGAAATCCTGAGCTCAAGGCTTACACAGGGCTCTGCTCATTTTTTTTAGGGTCTTTTGAAGCACAATATCAGACAGCAGAAGCAAAAGGCAATTCTGTTCTGTTCCTCCACTGTGTGTCTGGGACCTATTGACAGGAATTATTTTTTTTACAGTTTGAGATTTTTCCGGATCAGACCGTTTTGTGCAGATAACTTCAGAGAAAAAGCAAACACACCTAAAGCTTCCTTACCTCTTGATAGGTTTTGTTTTTCTACAGGAAAATCTTGTTTTAATCTGTGGGGTTATGAAATGATATGGCTTTCAAAAGATAAACAGATATGGTTTAATATATGATAAAATAGATATCAATGGGATGTTAAAACTTTTTTTAATGCTGTACTTACAAATGTAAAGCCTGAGTAAGTCAGTCTCAAAAAGATATTTATGTCCTCATTCGCTGTCCTCTGGTTTTAGGGCTTTTTGTTTTGAACATTTGTCATCCTGTATTGTATTTTCTCTCATTGTTTGTTAAAGTTCTCACAATGGACACAACCCTGTACATTTGGATAAAGCTGATGCTACAGGATGCAATGGAAACCTGTAGATGCCATGTGGTGCCAGCTGGACCGAAACTGACTTCTCAGGCACATTCTCTGGAGTTGAGGAACAACACTCCCGGTGTCTACAGCAAAAGAGATTTGTATTCATAATACTGAACTTGCCTCTTATGAGAAGGCATCCATGTGTTTCTTAGGGATGAGTTAAGCTCTTTGTAGTCAATAGACTATTATTGCCACAGTGTTGGGTGCTATTCTCGGGTCTACAGTGGTTCACAATGTCTACCATGTAGTTACTTTCAAGCCTCATTCAGATAATTTTGTTAAGAGCTATATACACCCTAGAGATGTTCTACTATCTTCTCCCAATACTGCTCTGTAAAGTATAAGTTATTTTGTCCCATCAGTTGTACTAGTTTTCATATGGCTATTGTCTGAGCAAATCTTTCAGAGGTGGTGCTCCATAACAGGAGGGGCCTGGACCTGTTGCTTTTAAAGAAAGGGAGTCTTTGTGCTACACTCAGGGGAAAATGTTACTTCTATGCTGACCATACTGGATTGGTTAGAAGATCCATGACCAAGCTTAGAGAGAGGTTAAGACAGAGACAAAGCTGTTCGAATCACAACAAGGATGGTTCGACGGATGGGTTAATAAGTCTCCCTGGTTTACAACTCTATTGTCTTCTTTGATGGGTCCCTTGATTATCCTCCTTCTGCTACTCCTGTTTGGGCCTTGCATCTTAAACCGCCTGGTCCAGTTTATAAAAGATAGGCTGTCAGTCATTCAGGCCCTAGTACTGACCCATCAGTATCACATGTTACCACAACAAGATACCGAGGTTCTGTAATTGCTTTGAGTAAAAGATTTAACTCATTAACAAAAGAAAAAGGGGGAAATGAAAGACCCCACAGACCCCCTCCTCAAAACCCGCAGCTAGCATGCTCCCGGGGGAATGTCCTGTTTGTTTTAAACAAATCTCCGGATCAGCAGCCAGCCTGCTCCCATAAGAACATCCCAGGTGCCTGGGAGAGCAGGAGATAGAGATAGGAAGACTGCAAGGCAAGATGTCAATAAGATAGGATGTCAACAAAGCAGGTTAGTTATAAGATAGGAACAGGATGACTGTTGCCAGGCATCCATGCTGAGAGAGGAAACCTTTCATGCCCCCCGCCGCATTCCGATAACCATGCTTTTGCTTCTGTAAACTTGCTTCTTGCTGACACCCATGCTAAGAGGGGAAACCATTCATGCCCCCGCCTCATTCCGGTCGATCGATAACCACGCTTTTGCTTCTGTAAACTTGCTTTTTGCTCTTCCCTATAAAAAGCCCATCCTCCAGTTGGCAGGTGCGCAAGTCCTCCGAAAGACTTGCTGCCCGCAGGTACCTGTGTTTACTCAATAAACCTCTTGCTAATTGCATCCTGTGGCCTGGTCTCGGAGTGTCCTGGTTCTGGGGTCTTCATCAGAGAGGAAAGGTCCTCTCTGAGGGTCTTTCATTGTAAGTCTGCTTAAATTGTTTATCTGACCTTGATTCAATTTTGGTATGTGGTACCTGTCCAGAAAACTGTCCATTTCCTTTAAATTTTTCAATTTTGTGGAGTACAGATTTTTGAAATATGATCTGATGGTTCTCTGGATTTATGTCTGTTATTATGGCACCCTTATCATTTCTGATCTTGTTAATATGGATATTCACTCTCTGCCTTTATGTTAGTTGAATAAGGGTTTATCTATCTTGCTGATTTCCTCAATGAACAAACTCTTGGTTTTATTCTTTGTATTGTTCTCTGTTTCTATTTTATTGACTCTAGCCATCAATTTTATTATTTTCTGTGTGTACTCCTCCTGGGTGATTTTGCATCCTATTTCTAGAACTTTCAGATGTGCTGTTAAGTTGCTAATGTGAGATTTTTCCAAATTTTTTATGAGGCATTTAGTGCTATGAACTTTTTTCTTAGTACTGCTTTCATAGTGTCCCATAGGTTTGGATGTGTGGTGCATTTATTTTAATTGATTCTATAAAGTCTTTAATTCCTTTCTGTATTTCTTCCTTGGCACAGTGGTGATTAATTTGAGCATTATTTAGTTTCCATGAATTTTAGGCTTTCTATAATTTGTGTTGTTAAATTATAACTGTAAGTCATGGTGATTCGATAAAATACAGGGGAGAAGTTTACTCCAATATGTGTTTGGATAGAATGTTGTATAGATGTCTGTTAAGCCCATTTGTGTCATAACATCTGTTAGTTCTCTTATTTCTCTGCTAAGCTTCTGTCTAGTTGGCATGTCCATTAGTGAGAGTAGGGTGACGAAGTCTCCCACTATTAGTGTGTGGGGTTTAATGTCAGATTTAAACTTTAGTATTATTTCTTTTACATATGTGGGTGCCCAAGTATTTGGAGCATGAATGTTCAGAACTGAGACTTCATCTTGATGAATTTTTCCTGTGGTGAATAGGAAGTGTCCTTTCCCATCTGTTTTGATTAATTTTGAAATTAAATTTGAAGTCTATTTTGTCAAACTTTCACTATTTGCAGATGATATGATAGTATACATAAATGACCCAAGAATTTCTACCAGGGAACTCTTATAGCTGATAAACAATTTTAGTGATGTGGCAGGGTGCAAAATCAACTCAAAAATATTAGTGGCCCTCCTATATACAATGATAAGTGGGGCGAGATAGAAACAGAGATCCATCACTCTTTACAATAGCCACAAATAATATAAAATATCATGGGGTAACTCTAACCAAACAAGTGAAAGACCTATATGACAAATCTTTAAGTCTTTGAAGAAAAAAATTGAAGAAGATATCAGAAAATGGAAAAAAAAACACCTATGCTTTTGGATAGGTAGGACCAACACAATAAAAATGGCAATCTTACCAAAAAAAAGCTGCATATTAAATGCAATCCCCATTAAAATCCTAACACAATTCTTCGACCTTGAAAGAACAATTTTCAGCTTCATGTGAAAAAACAGGAAACCCAGCTTAGCTAATTCAGTCTTGTAAAGTAAAGGAACTTCTAGAAGCATCACCATCCCTAACTTTATACACTACTACAGAGTTGTAGTAATAAACAAAGCTTGGTACTGGCATAAAACAGACATGCGTATCAATGGAATGAATCAAAGACCATGACATTAATCCACACACCTATGAACACAATTTCAACAAATGGTGCTGGCATGACTGCATGTCAACGGGTAGAAGATATATATATTGCCAATGCATATCTATTGCATATGGATATTTGCAACATATTCATGTTGCAAATAGAACCATATCTATTGCCATGCACACAACTCAAGTCTAAGCAGATCAAAAACCTTAGAATAAATCCAGTTACACTGATCCTTATGGAAGAGAAAGTAGGAAATAGCCTTGAATGCATTGTCACAGGAAACCACTTACTAAATATAACACTAGTAGCACAGACACTGACAGGAACAATCAATAAATGGGACCTTCTGAAACTGATAAGCTTCTGTAAGGCAAAGGACATGGTAAATAAGAAAATATGACAGCATACAGAATGGGGCAAAGATCTTCATCAACTCGATATCTGACAGAGGGCTTATCTTCAAAATATATGTAAGAACACAATAAGTTAGACATCGAAATTATTCAACACCCTTAGTCATCAGTGCAAATCAAATGACCCTGAGATATCATCTTCTACCTGTAACAATGGCTAATATCAAAAACTCTGATGACAGTTTTTGTTGGAGAGGATGTGTAACAAGGGAAAACCTCCTCCACTGCTAGTGGGAGTGCAAACTTGTATTGCTTCTTTGGAAATCAGTAAAGTGATTTTTTTTTATTAGAAAATTGGGAATCAATCTACCTCAAGACCGAGCATTGGCATTCTTGGGCATATACCCAAAAGATGCTCAATCATAACACAAGGACACACACTCAACTGTGTTCATCGCAGCATTATTCATAACAACCAGAACCTGGAAACAACCTAGATGCCCCTCCATGGAAGAATGGATAAAGAATATGTGGTGCATTTACACAATGGAGTATTTACTCATTGTAAAAAAAAATGGCATCATGAAGTGTGCAGGCAAATGGATGGAACTAGAAAGAATCATTCTGAGTGAGGTAACCCAGATCCAGAAAGACAAACATAAGCAGATACTAGATATAAAGCAAAAGACAGCCAGACTACAATCCACAGTTCCAGAGAAGCTGGGTCATAAGGAGGACCCTAAGACGGGACACATGATTTCCTCTTGGAAGGGAAAATACTGAGATTTCCTGGGTAAACTCTGGCTGGGGGTGTGGTAGAGGGGAGCGGATGGGGAATGAAAACATGAAGGAATAGAATGGTTGAGCTGGGAGCAGGACTGAGTAGGAGAGCACTGGAAGAGATATCTTGATAAAGAGAGCCCTTATAGGGTTAGGAAAAAACCTGGTGCTAAGGGAATCCCCAGGAATCCAGGATGACCCCAGCTAAGATTTCTAGTAATGGTGGAAAGGATGTTTGAACTGGCCTTCCCTTGCAATTAGATTGGGGAATACCCTGTCATCATAGAATCTTCATCCAATAACTGGTGGAAGCATATGCAGAGATCCACAGCCAATACCAGGCCGAGCTCCTAGCCTCCAGTTGAAGAAAGGTAGGAGGGGTTATATGAGGAAGGGGAGATCAAGATCATGAAGCAGAAACCCACAGAGACAGTGAGCCTGAGCTCATGGGAGCTAACAAACTCTAGATTGACGACTAGGGAGCCTGCATGGGACTGAAAGAAACCCCCTGCTTGTGGGTGATAGTTATGTAGCTTGGTCTGTTTGAGCAGCCGCTGGAAGTGGGACCAGGATCTATTCCAAGTGTCTGAACTGGCTTTTTTGAGCCCATTCCCTATAGATGTCTTACTGAGACTTTTTGGGAGAAGGGTCAATTGATCCTGCATTAAATTAATGTGCCAGGCTTTGTTGAGTCCCATGGGAGGCCTTACCCTTTTGGAGGAATGGATGGGGATGTTGCGAGGGAGGTGAGGGAAGGAATGGGAGGAAGGGAGGGAGGGGACCTGTGATTGATATGTAAAATTAATTTAAAAAATTTAAAATACAAAATATATAAATAAAAAGGCAAAGTTGCAATTCTCATTTCAGAGGTGGTTAAACTTTGCATTTCCCTGATGGCTAAGGAAGTTTAGCATTTCCTTTTTCTTCCATTTGAGTATCCACTATTGAGAATCATTTTTAGATCTATATCCCAATTTAATTGGATGATTTGGCTTGTTTATGTGTAGTTTTTTCAGTCTTTATATGTTTTGAAAATTATCCCTCTGTCAGATGTGGGATTGGTGAAGACCTTTTCCCATTCTGTAGGCTGTTGTTTTCCCCTATAGTCAGTGTCCTTGACTTTACAGAAGCTTCTCGGTTTCAAGATGCCCCCACTTATTAATTCTTGATTTAATGCGCAATTGGTGGGAATATCTCTTTGCATAGGAAATAAGATATAAATCTTAAGTGGTTGAGGGAGAGGTCTGGGTAGAGGGCTGCACATTGGACCAAGAGGGATCAGGCTCAGGGAGGATAAAGGGTGAAAATACTGGGAAAGATAACTGGAATGGGGATTATGAAAGACAGAGAGGCCAAGGACACCACAGAAAAACCCACGGAATAAATTAACATTGGTTCATAGGAGCTCAGACATTGAAACTACAACCAGAGAACTTACACGGGGCTTAACTAAGCCCTCTGCACTTCGTTACAGGTCTGTAGCTTGGTCTGATTGGGGAACTCCTAACAGAGATCAGGGCCAGTCCCTGGCTGCTACTTGCTTTTGGGACCCTTTCCTCCTACTGAGTTGCCTCAGCCAGCCTTCCTAGGAGAGGAGATGCCTAATGTAATGCAACGTGGTAAGCCATGGATGGGTGATATACATGGGAGGAAGGCACTTTTCTGAAGAGAAAGGAGGAGTGGATGGAGTAGGGAGGGAAGATAAAGAATGGAGGGGCTGGGAGGACTGGAGGGAGGGGGTGCTGTGAGTCAGGTAAAAATAGAGGTGGTCAGGCATACATGAAAATTCAGATGTGTATTATACATGAGAACTGTGTTAGGACAGGAAATATGAAAACAACTTAGTCAAGGGTGATCTTTGAAGTGGATAATAAATTAGGAATTAAATATAATACAGGTGGAATCTTACCACATGGTGCTGGGGCAAGTCACTAGACTGAAAATGAAGGGAAAGTATGATAAAAAATCGAGAAAAGACAAGAACCAAGCTGATGGTTTTGTTGTCTTTTTGTCTTCTCCACAAGTTGGGAGGTGCTCTTCCCCCTTTATTACTTCACAATCTACTAAATTTGGGTTCACTCCTTCCTTTCTTCTTGTCTCTTCTTGTTAGCCTACACGTTCGAGCACTGTTGAAATGAGCACGACTTCCTGTTTTAAAACGGGATTGTGATTCCCTCGATGTAGTGTCTTAAGAGATTGTTTCTCACCTGGGCAGTAGTGGCACATGCCTTTAATCTCAGCTCTCAGGAGGCAGAGGCAGGCAGACCTGTGAGTTTGCGGCCAGCCTGGTCTATAAGAGCTAGTTCCAGGAGACAGATTTCAAAGCTACAGAGAAACCCTGTCTCAAAAAACCAAAAAAAAAAAAAAAAAAAAAAAAAAAGCCAGTGCCTCTGCCTCTGTTCAATAAAGTAGGTAGCACATGGCACACATAAATTTTTCTGATACACTAGAATTAGAGGTAACCTGTACTGGTCAGGATATTTGTTAACATCGTAATCATTCATCATTTTTTCATAAAATGATACCTTTAATAATCTTAGAACACAGACTGGGTGTTCAGAAATTTAGCACTTGGATCCTAGGCTGTTTGACAGTGAGCTCAAGGAAGCACGGTGTGACTTTTGTTCTAAAAATAGCACAGGACAGAAAGAGGCAGCTTCCTTTCTGCTCATGCTCAGCATCTCATCAGCTCTGTGACTCTTTGCTAACATCTTCAAGCACAGTAACTCCTTTGTAGAAACTGGAGGAAGCACTTGGGTTTTCTCTCTTTTGTTTTAAATCTCCATCATAAAGCACAGCATTAACATTTGTATTTTGAAGTGCTCTGACATTCCTCTCACGACTCTGAAAGATCCTCGCTGTGGTAGTCTTTATTTCACTTTAAATGAGTGATTTTTTCTATGTAGATGTGGAGGGAGTTATAAATGTGCAATTATACAGATGAAAACGGAGTTATTGCGTGTATTTTATATTTAATGCAGTCTTGATTAACTGGTCTTTAATTTCTTGGGGTTCTCTCTACCATCATCCTTATTGCTGTCCAGCTACTGTTATTTCTGATGTGGTTATGTGTGATAACTACATATACACGTCATTATATAGCATGATTATATCCTACATTTTGATTCTTTCCATTCTCATGAGAGTACCTTCTCAAAAATATTCAAAATCGTTTTTAAGGTTCATTATACCCTCTTATCTCTCAATCTCTCTTTCTCTTGTGTGTGTATGTGTAATCTCCAATTTTATTTATTCATTTATCTATTGAAGCATATTAATTAATAACAAAAATTCCTTCTGCAGTGAACATTGATTTGGAACTATCTTAGAGATCATAATTTAAATTCATTTCCATATTTACCCAGAAGGAGACCTGCAGCATGGTAGAGTAGTTCCATCTTTAATGTTTTAAGGAATCTCAATACTCTTTCTTACGATGGTTGCACAATTTTCTGTGCAGTACACGGGACTGCACTTATACTCATCCTAAATAATGCCTATTATTTTCCATTACTTTCAGTGTTGCTCATGAGTGAATATAAATTAATATCTTTGTAGCTTTGATTTGCCTTTCCTTGATGGTCTGTGTCCTTAAGTGACTTTTTATACACCTGTTTACTTTTATTTCCATATCTCTTCTGGGAAACATTCTATTCCGATTTCTATTCTATTTGTAATTGAATTATTAGTGTTTTGGCCACCAAGATCAATGAGCTCCTTGTATATTAAGACATTTATATCAGATATTACGTATCTGATATAAAGTTTGAAGTTTTCTCTTATTCAGCAGGCTTTCTTCTCATTCTAACGATTGTTTATTTTTCTGAATAGCACCTATTTAAAAATAAGGAATATTTTTAAAAGTAAATATTTCTTACAATATGCTAGAACCTGGGCGAACCTTGAGGACATGTCATATGTTAAATTTCACAAGTTAGTCACACAGTATTCTTCCTCTAAGTGATCTTTTAGTCATAATACCTGAAGAAATGGTGGTAGTTGTGAAAAAATGGAGGAAAAAGCGAATATAGATCACTATAAATGACATCTCAATTACATAACTTCTACTTGCTCAAATCTTTGATATAATGTTGTCCATATGGTTAGTGATAAGGTTTACAAGTATTTTTAAATTTAGATTCATTTTATCTTGTGTGCATGAGTGTTTGCCTGTATACACACGTACTCCATGCCTGCCAAGTGCTTACAGGATCCTGAGGAAGGTGTTAGTGAGCTCCTTGTACTAGAGCTACAGAGGATTATGAGCCCCATGTAGGTGCTGAGAATTGAAAACTGGGCCCTCTGGAAGAGCGGCCAGCGCTCTTAACTGTAAGTCATTTCTCCTGTGTAGGCCTATTTTATATCTTTAATTTCTAAAGGAAGATAATACATCTTAATTTTTAATTTGCATTTTAGAACTGATGATAGTGAATTTCTTGGCCACTGTGAGTGCTATAATTATTTATATAAACTAAGCATGTACATTGTTCAATTTTTTTCTACAGGAGATAATATATCCTTGTAAACTAGTGGGGGAGATTAGAGATGACAAACCATAAGAAGATAAACATAAACCAATATCATTCTTAGAGCTGTCTCAATTAGTGTTTTCATTATACTATCATCCTACCATTATTAGTACTTGTATAACTTGTAATAAAATACTGTGTTTCTAATTCTGAATATTTGCTACTTTAGCTAAATTAAATAATGTTTAACTGATTTTCAAATATTATTACGTAACGACTGTATGTCAGCATTGGGATAGAATCAACAAAAATAAACGTTAGTAATGTAAGGCATTTTGTTCCCAAGACTTTGGCTTTTGTTGCTATCCAATGAAAAAGCTTCCAAATAATTACTAAATAATTTTAATATTTTACATTTGGATACTTATTGCATGTATTTCAAAGCAATGTATGTTTGTCTACATGTGTGTGTGCTAACAATGACCTCACATTATACTACCCAGAGACACTTTACAAATGAGACAACTGAGGCACAAAATATCATCATCAAAGATCAATAGACAGAAATATCCAAAACGGAGATAATTAGCATCATATCAGGATTTCGTACTTTGATATTAACCCCCAAGTTCATTGTCCTAACAGTGTTATTCAGGCTTGCCAGAACAGAATACATGCAAACCATACTAAAGTGTAGAAAATAAGTCTCAGAGAGCTCAATTAATTTCCAAGCATGACCTGGCTAACAGAGGCACAGCTGCCTTAATCATGGCATTGCAACCCTGACTGATGAGAATAGTTACAGTCAATTAGTCATTGCCAAGTCCATCTTGTGTTCCATAATGATCTCATTTAGTCCAACACCACATTGATAACTCTGCCCCTAAGTAAAGTGAGGAGTTACTTAGAAAAACATTTCAGCATCATAGTTAATCCACAAAGACCAAGATATCAGATGATATGCTTATTGAAGACACTATAAATTACTTTTCTCCTTTGCTGCCATTGCTGTACTGAAACATTTCTTCTTCTAAGCTACCCAACCTATTTCCTTGAGGGAGTGGTTTCAAAACACTCACTTCTTAAGAAGCCTGGCGTGAAGTGGTAATATAAGCAATGATGCAATTACTGCTTTTCATCTACCTACATTACGTTCACAATACCCAGTGAGGTTATGTCACGTAAGATATTAATACTGAGAAGCATTACGTTAAAATATTAGCACAAAGTGTTTGAAAAAATTGAATTCCAGTACATTTTTTGTAATGTAACTGCTATTTTTTAATGAAATATGGGACAGACAGCCTGGATTTTCTATACATTATTTCTGTGGATAATTTTTTAACATAAAGTTTTAGTATTAATATTTAAAATTAAAATTTTACAAATACAGAGTTTTCTTTATCAACATAGTCCCCAAATTACCAGCCAATATCTATCACATCTGTTTTCATTAGCAGGCATATTTATGCTATTTTGTTGTGTGTGTGCTGTGGATGAAATGTGAAATGCCCTGCATGGATCTGAAAACATGGCCCCTGTTGGTGAGCTATTATAGGAAGGTTGTAGAACTTGTAGGAGGGGGAGACTTGTTGGGAGAAGGTTGTTGTCACTAAATTGGAACCTAGACATTTGATAATCCTAGCTCTTGTTCCTTCTCTGCTTCCAGCAGTGTGACCAGCCAGCTCTTGATGTCTTCTCCACTATAATGGGCTATGCTTCTTCTTATACCATAAGATTACCTCCCCCAACACACACACACACACACACACACACACACACACACACACACACTCACTCTCTTACTTTGCTTCTCTTTACTTATTTGGACAAGATAACTTCTACAGCATATCAACACAACAGCATGAAAAATGTGGGCAAAGAGATTCAACAGAAGGAAAAATCAGAGGCCGGGGAGAGGAAGTTTGTTTGTATGTAAAAAACTCACACGGCGTGATAAGAGTTGGATGATCAGAGAACCTAGAAAATGTTTGGGTCTGATGTGAGTTTCCTGTTCTTATCATGCATGCTGAGCACTAAAAGAAGAACGTTTATATTAATATTTTCTACCATGTTTTTAAGGATAGTGAGGATGGATTTATTAGGATTAGGAGCCAGCTATTTCAAATAAAACTAACCATTTCTGACTCCAGGACTAAATATAAAATCATTCAATATGAGCCAATCTGTAGCCTCTTTACTGTGTAAAGATAATAATGCCTATGTGTAAGAGGCAAGCCAAGATTGGGCTCTTCTACTCAGCCTCAAGATTTGTAGTAATTCACGTATACTACCTTGTGGGGCCCTTGCCCTCAGCAATAACCTGCCCATTTGTCAACAGGGCATATTGCAGTCCGCAGATATGAACTAGAGCAGAGCCAGAAGCCCTTATGTGGGAAGACAGCCTTGACTCAGCACAGTGCGCCAATTAAGCCAGCTCTCTAGCTGGAGTCATATGCCGGTTAATCAGCCAACTGCACAGAAGGGAACATTGCAGCTGAGGAAAATTCTAAGAATTCATAACAGAGAAATGCTAATCTGTTGCCCTAGACTTTTGTAAAATATGATATTGAAGATGAAATCGTCTCAATCACGTTAAAAATGTCTCAAGTGAGCCACAAAGCTATTAGTATATTGTAAATCAGTGTGTGATCAACCAAATCTTCTTAAGCTATTAGCTGGTGGAAAATGAATTTCTTAAATGAGTACCCATTTGCTGAAAGAAAGACCATGGTTGTCTACAGTGTGTGTCATTACTGGATTCTTCTATGATTTTACAGTGATGTTCGAATGCATAACTTCACTTGGTTCTTTTATTTTATTTAATTTTGAGAATTGTATATGTAAATTTATATGTAAAATTTTATGTCAATATAAAATTTATGTCATGTCCACCCTCCCCTGTATCCCTCTAATTCTTGCTGCTATATTAACGTAAGCATGTTTAGAGACAACCCCCAAACAAATAAGACCAATTGTGAGGAAATAAAAAATATATAACATCACCACCACCAACAGAAAACTATTTAGCTTGATATTCTAAATCTATTAACTTAATTTTAATTTTTTTCATTTCAAGTTTTATCCCTGACCTAGACCTAACTCTTTTAATTTCTTAAGGAGAACAATGGTGATCTCACAGCGGAACTCCTCAGCAAACCCTATCCTTAGTCATTTCTTCCTCCTAACAGACATCAGCTTTATATTATTATTATTACTTTATAGATGCTGACCATAGAAAAATCTGAATAACTTGTCCATTTCCCGAAGCTACTTACTTGGTAAAACAGAGATTTAAAGTAGAGTAGTTTTATCTACAACTGTGCTTTTACCCTTATACTACAGCTTAGTTGAAAAAAAAAGTATATTTATTAAGTTAAAAAGTATTTTGTAGGTTTGATTTTGCTCCTTCCAACCCGATCTCTTCCCTCCTGCTTTCACAGCTCTCCACAAGCCTTCTTCCTAATTCTGCTGTTGCATACAGTGCCAGCCGTTCCCGTGTGCATTGTCCACAGGACAGTGATTTCCGTGATGCCTGAAGACTGGAATTAAGCTTTACTTTCTATATAACTAGCATCAGGGTTGCTGCAGAGAAAGGGACACTTATATGAGATTAATAAGCAGATCATTCATCTTCAATTTCAATATCTAATATAACTTCACTATGACTTTAATTTTATTCCATAACTGTAGAACTTCAAAATTTGCTTCAGAAGTTCTAATTACATATTTTATTTTCACTAAGAAAAAGCACAAAATTTTTAATATGTTGAATAATTTTGATTCCTTGATTTAGAAATCTAAAATCAAGGGTCCAATGTTAAAACTGGAACACGAACAAATAAGTAAGCAGTTAGATATATGTATTTAGGTGGGGGATGTACCAACAAAAAGACACTAACAAAGTATTTGTTTCTATTTTTAAAAACATATTGGTACTTAATAACTAATATTAGACACTAACAAAGTATTTGTTTCTATTTAAAAAAACATATTGGTACTTAATAACTAATATTATTAATAAGATAACAAATCACAGTTTAAATGTGAACTATTCGTTATGGACTCCATGGGCTCATGAGCACAACACTTGGTCGCCAGCTGGTGGCACAATGTGAGGGGGAGGTGGAGACTTAGCAGCTATGGACTATCTGGGGAAGCACAGCACTGGATCTTATCTTTGAAGATTTTATGAGGTCACAGTCCTGCTTTCTCTCTCTATTTCCTGTCCATCATGAGCTGAGATTCTCCTCCATCCTTGCTGCTCTGTGACAAAGTAATTATGGACTGAAACATGTGAAACCATGAATCAAAACAGATCTCTCCTGCTGCTTTCTGTAAGATATTTGGTCAAATAATAACACAGAGTAGTCGAAACAGCGCTCAGAAGTGTGTGTGTGTGTGTGTGTGTGTGTGTGTGTATGTTGACTCGTTTTATATCAATTTGAAACAAATTAGACTCATTTGATTTTTTACTGCTGAGTAGTACTCTAATATGTATATATTCCATACTTTCTTCATCCATTCTTCCATTAAAGGGCATCTAGGTTGTTTCCAGGTTCTGGCTATTACAAACAATGCTGCTATGAACATAGTTGAGCATATACTTTTGTTGTATGATAGGGCATCTCTTGGGTATATTCCCAAGAGTGGTATTGCTGGGTCCAGGGGTAGGTTGATCCCGAATTTCCTGAGAAACTGCCACACTGCTTTCCAAAGTGGTTGCACAAGTTTGCATTCCCACCAGCAATGGATGAGGGTACCCCTTCCTCCACAGCCTCTCCAGCAAAGGCTATCATTGGTGTTTTTGACTTTAGCCATTCTGACAGGTGTAAGATGGTATCTTAAAGTTGTCTTGATTTGCATTTCCCTGATTGCTAAGGAAGTTGAGCATGACCTTAAGTGTCTTTTGGCCATTTGAACTTCTTCTGTTGAGAATTCTCTGTTCAGCTCAGTGCCCCATTTTATAATTGGGTTGATTAGCATTTTACAGTCTAGTTTCTTGAGTTCTTTATATATTTTGGAGATCAGACTTTTGTCAGTTGCGGGGTTGGTGAAGATCTTCTCCCAGTCAGTGGGTTGTCTTTTGACTTCTTGAATTTTGCATGCAAATGGACGGAAATAGAAAACACTATCCTGAGAGAGGTAAGCCAGACCCCAAAAGAGGAACATGGGATGTACTCACTCATAATTGGTTTCTAGCCATAAATAAAGGACATTGAGCCTATAATTAGTGATCCTAGAGAAGCTAAATAAGAAGGTGAACCCAAAGAAAAACATATAGGCATCCTCCTGAATATTAACCTTCATCAGGCAATGAAAGGAGACAGAGACCCACATTGGAGCACTGGACTGAAATCCCAAGGTCCAAATCAGGAACAAATGGAGAGAGAGCACGAGCAAGGAACTCAGGACCGCGAGGGGTGCACCCACTCACTGAGACAATGGGGATGTTCTATCGGGAACTCACCAAGGCCAGCTGGCCTGGGTCTGAAAAAGCCTGGGAAAAAACCGGACTTGCTGAACATAGCGGACAATGAGGACTACTGAGAACTCAAGAACAATGGCACTGGGTTTTGATCCTACTGCACGTACTGGCTTTGTGGGAGCCTAGGCAGTTTGGATGCTCACCTCACTAGACCTGGATGGAGGTGGGTGGTCCTTGGACTTCCCACAGAGCAGGGAACCCTGATTGTTCTTCGGGCTGATGAGGGAGGGAGACTTGATTGGGGGAGGGGGAGGGAAATGGGAGGCGGTGGCGGGGAGGAGACAGAAATCTTTAATAAATAAAAAAAATCGCATGCTAATCAAAAAAAGATTCATTTGGAAAGACTTAGTTGATTCTATAAGGGTCTATTAAATATCTCTGTAAGATCAACCTTTAGACAAATCTGTAGCCCATTGTCTTTCTTTTTTTTTAAGATTTATTTACTTATTATGTATACAACATTCTGCCTCCATGTATGCCTGCACGCCAGAAGAGGGCGCCAGATCTCATTACAGATGTTTGTGAGCCACCATGTGGGTGCTAGGAATTGAACTCAGGACCTCTGGAAGAGCAACCAGTGCTCTTAACCACTGAGCCATCTCTCCAGCCCCAAAGAAAATGGGCTACAGATTCACCTGCCTCTGCCTCCTTCAGCAAATCTTGAAGGAGGCAGAGGCAGGTGGATCTGGCAGAGGCAGGTGGATCTGTAGCCCATTTTCTTAAATGAGTAATTGATATGAGAGGGCACAGCCCATTGTGGATGATGTCCCTCCTAGTTGGAAGTCCTAGGTGTTATAAGAAAGCAGGCTGATGGTTCAGCTGTTAAGAGCAGTGACTGCTCTTCCAGAGGAGCTGGGCTCAAATCCCAGCACCCACATGGCGGCTCACAACTAACTGCAACATCAGTTCTAGAGAACCCTACACCCTCACACAGACATTCAGGCAAAACACCAATGCATATAAAATAAAAAATAAATTATCTTTGTAAAAAAAAAAGTGTGTGAGCAAACCAGTGAGAGGCACTCACACGTGACCTCTGCATCTGCTTCTCACTACAGATTTCTGCCCTTGTCTTTTTTCTGTTAACACTTACTGGACAACAATACATTTCAAAGGAAATATCTTAAAACAGCTTTTACTCATTATAATTTGTTTACTTAATAATTTGGGACTAGATACCAAGGTCTATGCACTCACCTATGCAAACATCTGTGGTCATTGGGAAGCTTTAATTGTGTTGGAAGGTATGGTTGTCATCCTCATATCTGGCCTCTGAATAATGTGAGTAAAAGGCTGAGCTCTGTTAATAGCTTTTTGTCCCTTAGTGTGCCAAATCAGCACTTTTTGTCAGCTATACATATATGGAAGCATTTGTCAGACATTCCATGATCTTGTATTTCATGGGCATCTATGTCTGTGATTGATTCAAGACATGATGAATTCTAGTGAGGATTTAGGAGGGGACAGACTTCCATGCTAGCTTTTTAAGATAGGAAGTATAAAGCTATTCTGAAACAGGCATGGGATAAAAATGCAACAGTGTAATTCTACATGTTACCTGGGAATACTCTAGGTATCCTTTTCAAGGATAAATTTAAATATTGTTTCAAAGTACGCAAAACTATCATAAGTGTAGGTGAGAAATCGGATCACTTGCCCTTTCTAACAGAGACAGCTCTTCTTTCTCAGACACAAAACCCCCTCTTGCAGGGGACTCCCTGTGTTTTAGTCAGTGTTAATATAATCCTGAGATGTCTTTTGATTTTCCTGTGGGTATAAGTAGGTTCAATCCTTGATGCAAACGTCACATTCATAAATTTTCTTTTTTCTTTCTTTTGGTTGGTTTTGGTTTTGTGTAAGATAAGCCTCTCCCACTTGGGGGCTATAAGTAAAGCAACCAACCATAGAGTCAGGTTGTAAAATTCCTTAAAACCCTTTGTTTAATTGACAGTATTAGCGACGATCTTCAATATGCTAGATTTCTTAAGAAGGTTTCTTTCAGTTAAACTCTTAATGTTATTTTACATCTATTTTTTTAAATATCTTTTTCCTTGTGAAGGTACTGGAGATGTGAATCAATTTTATGTTTTAACTTCTTAAATTCTTTCTGGAGAGTGACTATTTTATTCTTTGGCTCATTTCTGTTTTTGCAATACTCCATAAAGCTACTGAAAGAAACCAATTGAAGCTTTGAGAATCCCACCAGACAATCTTCTTAGCTAAATCCTTGCATTCAGTTTGCACATTTCTTGTGTTCTAAGTTACCAAGTGTGGCGTTTTTTCCAACTCTTGCATGTCACAATACAGCTCACTCTCTCCTGCATCAATAACAAAGGCCTCAATTTGGGCTTAATTCAAATGAAGAAACATATTATAAGTGCAGCCCTCCAGTAGCTACCTGGTGTTTCTTTTAGTGGCATGTTTTAAAATAAGGGGATTACTGTTTGTAATAGAAATACCCTCTTCCCCATATAAATTATTGTTTCTGTTATTTATCACTACACACCAAAACATCCTAAAATACCATGATTTAAAATGAATCATTTTCAATTGCTTGTGACTCAGATGTCAGCCATTTCAGCATAGATTGACTTTCATATGCTTTCCTGGACTTGTTTAGAGCTACCATTATAGACAATTTTACCTAGTGGATTTAGCAGGGTTGAGGATTATAAAATGGCTTCAAAGATTTCATCTTCAGCCTTCTTGAGATTGGAAGATATAGATGCTATTTCAATGCATTGCCCCCATTCCTGGTATTTAGTAGTACAGCTCACACTTCTATTCCAAGTAGAAGCCAAATGTACCAGTGTTTACTTCAACCTTTACTTTTGCCATATCTACTGTTTCATGCTCAAACCTGGAGCCTGCATTCATGTGAAATGAAATGTCAGCTACATGTGCTTTCAAAAAAAAACCTGTGCTAGTTATTACCCATTTCAAAAGTAACATTTCCCCAAAATAAGACAGATTTAGATTATTCAGCACTTAAGGAAATTGAAAAGATATATGAACCAGATCCTATCTAAGAGAAACACACATATGGTTTCCTAAGTAATGTATTTCTAATATTCAAGAAAGTGATAAGCCATATGCTATTTCAAGTATTAAAACTCAAATATTTTACTTCTAGAGTTTAAAGAAATGACTATCTCTATATCATGACACAGAGTATTGCATTGCTAATATTAAAATCTCGCAAAACAGATAAAATTTACTTCAGAACACTGTTGCATGTGGGTGTATAGTTTAAGTTGTGTATTTCTGTTGGGCAGGGTAATAGATCCTCAAAAAAATCCACACCTCAAAATATGGAGCTAGTAAATATACTTTCTCATATTTTCCAGAGTCTTTAATTGTAGTCTGAATTTAATATAGTGTCATTTGGAGATATGGTGAGATGAAGGGATATGATGATATTGACTAATGAAACTTCATAAAACTAATATCTCTACAGAAAAGGAATAAGTCAATCAGGTGAAGTGGAAGCCAAGAAAAATCTGTGCCAGCTTAATATATCAGACAAAGGATTAATAGCCAGAATATATAAAGAACTAAAAAAAAGAAAACAAATAACCTAATTAAAAGTTAGCTGTGGAGCTGAAGAAATGGCTTAGAAGTAATGAGTATATAATGCTATTGCAGAGGACCTGAGTTTAATTCACAGCTCCATATGGCATCTTACAGTCATCCATCATTCTGCTTCTAGGGCATCTGATGCCCTCTCTGGCCTCTGAGGGAACCAGAGATGTAATTGGTGCACATACATGTATGCAAGCAAAACACTCATACAATATAAAAATAATTAAAAATCTAAAATGAGCTAAAAGATTAATAAAAATAATAACAATAGTTAAAGAAAATTTCAAAAAGTGTTGGAAATTCTTAGCAATTAGGGAAAGGCAAACCAAACCTACTCTGATAATCTTTAAAAACAAACGCTGGAGAGGATGCAGGAAATGAGGAGCCTGCTGTTGATCTAATTCTCTGCTGATGGGATTGCAAGCTGATGGAGTCGTCCTAAATATTAGTATGGAGGACTCTCAAAAAAGCTGCAAGCAAATCTCCATACGACCCAGCAGCACTACCTCATGACATATGCCAGAGACTTTGTCACCATCTCTGCTTCTCGTTCACAACAGCTAGGAAATGGAAACAACTTGAAAGGCCATCAGCTGATGGAGAGATATTAAAAACATGGTACATATACACAATGGAATACTATTCAACTGTAAAGAAAAGTTGTTTGTTGATAAATAGACAACACTCGAAAATATTATACTGTGTGAAGTAATCCAAACCCAGAAAGAAAACACCCATATTTTACAACACTTTTTGTTGTTAGCTTTCTTTTGAATAGTAAAATTTTATCATTTTAAAATGTCATATCTATTATAATGATATTGAGACTGATCTGTTTGACAAGAATATAGCAAAAACAACATGGTGATTATTTGTTTGATATTATACATAATACATACAATCATATTGTACATATAATATATTATATATATTTAATTAGCTGAACGGTGATGACACACGCTTTTTATTCCAGCATTCAGGAGAGAGTTCCGAGCCAGTCTGGTCTACTGAGCACATTCCAGGACAGGCTCCAAATCTGCAGAGAAACACGATCTCAAATCTCACCCCCCAAAAAAGAATAGACATTTATATATATATATATATATATATATATATATATATATATATATATATATATATAATATTTTCAATCAAACTACAGATGTGTCTACTTGATGCATTACTCTCTCCCATATAAAAATAGAATGGTATAGACAGAGGTAGACCCTTCATGTATATAATATATACATGAGTTATTTAGTGATTTTATATTATTGGGTTTATATTATATTATTTTCAATATGTTTCTTTCATCAAAAGTATACAATGTAAGAGGAAGGGGAATGTGGAGGAAATATTGATCGATGTGTACATTATAGTTAGATAGAATCAAGAAGCTCTGGTATGCAACATGACACAGCAGGGTAACTATATATAACAGTAATGAAATGTCTGCCAAAATCTAGAAAATAATATATTGAATGTTTCATATAAAAGTGACAACCACTAAAGGAATAGATTTGTTTAACTTATTTATGACTTCTGAATGTATATAAGTAATTGGAATAATATCATGTATATATTTTATGGTTTATGTATGAGTAAGATTATTTAAGAAAACAAAAATATTATTTATTAGAAATGAAAACAAAATTTTATTATAATATGTCAATAATAATTTAATTAGGTTATTAGATTTAGTTTGCTGAGGCTGAGAAACACAGACTTTACTATTAGTAAAATTATTATATAAACAACAAAATTGCAAACTAGAAGAAATTAGAGTAGAAATATGTAAAAGCACTTATAGATTTTCATGAAATACTTTTTGTCTCTTTACTTTCATTTGCTCTTAGGGATCCATTTTTCTCTAACTGGGATTTTTTTCTTTTCTATCTTCACTTTAAAGTATTTGTTTAATATACTTTTATCTTAACCATGTCAGATTATATTTCTAATTCACTCAATCTTGTGCATATTGCTTGAAAAGTTTCATAACTTTGTTAATCTGAAAGATCACAGCTAACAGTAAATAGTCATAAAGAACATACATAAAATAAATAGATTACAACAGACTTCATTTTCATTGCTTACTGCCATTTATGAGTAATTATTTGTCTCAATAAATGAGACCATCAAGATGAAGCAAGGAGTCCCAAGAACATGATCAATCTGAAACAAATAGGATACATAAAGGATGCAGAACTACTGTGCAAACAGCAAAATAATGAGTAACTAAGATTATGTTTAACAACTTTCCAAGCAGTTTGCCGAAGTCCCTCTGGGCTTCAGTTAAAGGTATCACAAGGAGGCTCCATAGCTGTCGGTCTAGAGTTCATGAGTTCCCATGAGCTTGCTTTGGCTGTCTCTGTATATTCCTACACCCTGATCTTGACTTCCCTTGTTCATATATTCCCTCCTCCCTCTCTTCAATTGGATTCCCATAGTTCGGCATGGTGCTTGGTTGTGGGTCTCTGCCTCTGGTTCCATTATGAAATTTGCAGACAAATGGATGGAACTAGAAAAGCCATCCTGAGTGACATAACCCAGACTCAGAAAGACAAACACAGTATGTACTCACTCATGAGTGGATTTTAGACTTAAAGGAAAGGATAACCAGACTACAATCCACAGCTCCAGAGAAGCTAGGTAACAAGGAAGACCCTAAAAGGAACACATAGATCATCCTAGAAAAGGGAATTAGATAAGATCTCCTGGGTAAACTGGGGCAAGAGGACAGTAAAGGTGAGGAAATGGGAAATGAGAACATGAGGGAACAGGAAGATGGAGGGGGGAGAGGGACAGAGTCAGAAAGCAATGAAAAGATCTTTAGTAGAGAGCCACCATGGGGCAGAAACCAGGTGCTAAGGAAATTTCCAAGAATCTACAAGGATGATCCCAGCTAAGACTCCTAAAAATAGTGGGGTGGGTGCCCGAACTGGCCTTGCCCTGATATAATATTGGTGAATGCACCAACTGATGACATCATAGGGTAACTGATGGAACAAAATGCAGAGATCCACAAACAAGTTTTTCATTTTTCAAGGGAAAAAAGTCATTTTAAAAATAGTTGGTGTGCATATGAATGATTCCAGAAAAGTTATTTTTGTTTATTATTTTTTAAAGATATGTTCTATTTGCTTTCATTAATTCTGGCATGTATTATTATTACTTTAGTTCCTATGAATGTTGTTTTGCCTATATTTTTTCTCTACTTTAATAGTGTTCTCTTTAGCTTCCGCTTATATCAATAGTGTAATAATTATGCTTTTTAATTTTTTTCTCCTGCATTTTTCTGAATTGTTTGCAGCATATAAATACTCCACTTTATCTCTTTAAGAATTGTTTTAAATGTCTTATCTTAATTTTTAGAAATTTAATTTAAGTTGACATGGGGATATTTCCTGTTACCTTCAATACCCAAGCTGTCATAATGTTGGTCATAAAGTTTCCTCTATTTCTTTATAATTTCCATGGCCATACGTCCATTGTCCCTCTCTTCCACTCTGCCGCTGTGTTAACCTTAACTCTCAATATCTAATATTATAATTCCGGTTCTAAAATCTGTTTTGAGTCCTCATTAGCTATGCTATTTATTTGTTTAAATTACTGAACGTTTATTCATTCTGTCCTATTTCCCTTCTAATTTATTCAACACGTTTGAAATAATTGCTATGTCTAATTGCGAACTATAGCATCTGGATCAATCCTAATTTGGCTTCTCTCAACCATTTTCCCTCTCGTTATAAATTAGACATTAGCTATTACTCACATGTGCAATTTTATTTTCGAAAAGTTGGAATAAAATATTTTATTATTTTTTAAGAAAGAGAATTTGGTAAGTATTATTTTTCATGAGAGTACCAATTCTTTTCTTTTGTTCAGCAGATCCTAAGGATGTTGATCCTTCTCATTTCATTGGGGAGCTGCTGTATTTGGGGATGTGCTCAATTAAATAAGCTGAGGTTTGCACTGAGTCCTCTGGGGGAATCCTATAGTATGTGTTTTATAGAACTCTCATGGAAGCAGAATTTTTGTGTCTGAACTTGAAATGTGAGCTCCAGTTCCTTAAGAAAACATCCCAGCCCACTGTAAAGTACTATTCTGTTCAGGAAAAAAAAAAAGATGCCATTGAGGTACACAAAGCACAAATCCACTATGCTATCCTGTGTGTGTGTGCTTGGGTGTGTGTGTGTTGTGTGCATGTAGTATGTGTGTGTTTCTGTGGTGTGTTTTGGGGGTGTATGTTTATGAGTGAATTTCTGTGTGTATGATTGTCTGTAGGGTGTGTGTGCATGTGTGTGGGGGGGTTGTGTGTGTTATGGTGTCTGTATTATTTCAAAAGAGGCAAGGCACCATTTATGTCATCAGAGTATCAGATAAAAGAGATTTTTCCTGCAAAAGTTTAAGGTAGCATTTTTTTATAAAGAACAAATAAAAGCTACCAAATGTGTGCATGCACACCTCTCTTTGTGTGCCTGTGGAGACCAGAGATCAGTGTCGTCTGTCTTTTTCAGTCACTTTCCAGTCTTGGTTCTTGATACAGAGTCTCTTATTGAACCTGGGAATCATGAATTCAACCAGACTGGCTGGTGTCTCTGTAGCATTTTATTTCATTTTAAGTTTGAATACAACAATTCTCAAGATTCATACTTTTTCGCAATTTTTAAAAATGTATTTGGCTTTAACACAGAGGTGTCGTTCTATTTATACTATTTCTGAATTTTGAAAAGTCTTGGATTATAGTAGCCTTCTTGGAATTGTAACTGTATATGTAACAATTACTTATATCATTTAATATGTATTTAAATTTGTGGCCAGGAGGTGGTTGTGTACACCTTTAATCCTCGCACTCAGGAGGCAGAGGCAGGTGGATCTCTGTAATTTCAAGGCCAGCCTGGTATTCAAGAGCAGGTTCCAGGACAGGCTCCAAAGCTACAGAGAAACCCTGTATTGAAAACACCAAAACAATGTAAATAGGTTATACCATTCCTCATATAAATTATTTTTAATCATTAAAATTATTACCTTTTATAGTTCAAGTATTTCCAACAGAGTCAGAAATAGGTTTCATGCAAAACAGTACCAATTAAAATTTCTTTAGTGTTAGGGACAAACATTTTTAGTTGGAGCAATAGATGAGTCAAAAGCCTCAAATGGCTTTCAGGACTGGGTCAAGATTTGATGTACATTCCCAAGTGCATTTCAAGTTGACTTAATACAGATTGTTATAGCTAGTCAATGTGACTGTGATACCTAGGTAACAAAGACATGGAGCTTAGTTCCCCTGAAAAACCATGTTGTGTTTTACATGTGCGTTGACTGCAAATCTGTTACACTGACACTTACCACCTGTGGTCTAACTGTCTAACTGTGCCTGTGATCTAACCCAAGTTCATATGGGGTCTAACCCCACCTGTTGTCTAACCCCAACTGGGGTCTAATCTTGCCTGTGTTATAACTCCACCTGTGATCTAACCCAACCCCATCTGAGGTCTAACCCTACCTGTAGTCTAACCCCACCTGAAGTCTAACCCCACCTGGGATCTAACCCGACCTAGGATCTAACCCCACCTGTGGTCTAACTCCACCTGGAGTCTAACCCTGCCTGTGGTCTAAACCTACTCGTGGTCTAACTAATTTTGCGGGGAGACCACTTGTTTGTCCCGGACACTCAGAACTGAAATACTCACACAGAAACTATATTAATTAAATCACTGCTTAGCCAATTAGCTCTAGTTTTTTATTGGCTAGCTCTTACATCTTAATTTAACCTATTTCTATTAATCTGTGTATCGCTATGTGGCAGTGGCTTACCACGTAAAATTCCCAGCATCTGTCTCCAACGGCTCCATGGCATCTCCCTGACTCTGCTTTCTTCCTCCCAGAATTCAGTCTGGCTTCTCCACCTACCTAAGTTGTGCTTTATCAGGCCAAGTCAATTTATTTATTCATTAACCAATACAAGCAACACACAGAGGGGACTCCGACAACAAACCAAATTTGTCCAATTTCCCCATTTTGATTTTGTTCATTTTAGCTGCCACTTGCCCTAAATTTCCCATTTTTAGCATGTTAATTTCTCTGGAGCTTGAACAGGACATTGAACAGCAATGCAATTACCTGGACCCATTCCACTCTCATTTGCTCCTGTGAGATAATTTTGCTATTTCCATTCTAGCTTGTTTCCATTTTATATATTCTTTTCCCTTTTGATGAAATACTACTTGAATTTACTGCCTGGATTGTGCAGTTAACCCATTCTTTGAACCATGGGCCTTACCACCTGAATAAATTACATGTATGTCAATTGTATTTTTTTTCAATCTCCTTGGATATATTGTATTGTCATAAATTGAATTTACTACTAATCACGTACCACTCCTATTCAATCCTAATATTATTTTTCTCATTTCAGCAACCCTCATTAAACTTGAGATTTATCACAATTCACTGGAAGTCTGCATAAAGGACGGAGACTGCACTTGGCTAGAATTCATTGCCATGGTTTTGTTTGTTGGACAGATTTTAAAACAGAGAATGAAGAATGATAAAAAATCAAGTATTAAAACACTTTGATAAACAAAAAAAAATATTACCTTAAGTAGGAAATGAAAAATTGCTGAGGAGCCAATGACTTAAAAGGAAAAAAATATCACACAGTTCCTGAAATCGCTTCTCAACTCTGTCATATAAGATTTAACTATTTGATGGCTTTTATCTATAGACAAAATGCTACTTTATAGTTTGCCAGAAAAAGCCTCCTGCTCTGGTTCTCTGATGACATAAATGGACCTTTTCTGAAGTTCAGTCCTTCTGCTGAAATAACACATCATACTTCAAATACCTACTTGGTTCATATTTAATTATGCACACCTTTGAATTTCACCAGAAAGAAAAGATTGCTTTAAAGACAGTTAAGGCTTGATTCATTAAGAAAAACTAATTACCCTGTTAATTCTTTGGGGTTATTCTCCTGGTACATGAATAAAATCAGAACTGAATTGCTTATTAAAACCTATGATTTGAAGATATTTAAAGGTTTTCAAATCTGAATCTTAGAAACATGTGCTTCTTCCACCCATCATTTAAGATATGAATATTTGACACTAAACCCAGAAAAGAATAACCTCAACCATAGGTATCAGTTCCATAGGAACAGTGTAACAGCCAGGCAAGGAGCACACCTATACTGCAACTGTTTGCTTTGAATTAGAACCATTTCAACATGCAAGAAATTTAACACAAGAAACAAATAACTCAAACAAAAAACACAATATTATCCCTGTGAGAGGAGGTTACATCATTGGTAGGGGTGAGAATATCCTTGTAACATTTGTCTTTTTGCAGAACTTAAGCAGTATTTTCCAGACACAACTGTTATCTTTCATCTATGTTTTGTATATCTCAGTGTTTTGATTTAGCTTGCACGAAATTAATTATTTTGATTAATACATTTTGGCCATCATTAGACACATAGGCAGTCCCAAAAGAATTGCCAAAGTGGGTGTAGCTGTGGGTGTTGGAAGACTAAGAAGTACTAGGAAGACACAATATGGAGTCAGAACAAAATGGCAGCCTCTTGGTCACTTCATTGCACCGACTCCCAATTGGTGAACCAGAGTTTCACTGAGCTTACTGACAGGAATATGGATGAGGAGTTACTTACAGGAGTAAGACTGTTGAATTACCAAGAGACCTCCTCAGCAAGGGTAATAGATGACAAAAACTGGAACCATGGACTACCAAGCACATCATACAGTGTAGTAAATTTTGTTTTTGCTTGTTCCTTTGGTTGGTTGGTAAGTTTTTGTCTAACTAGTTAACTATTTGTTTGATACATAGAAGATAAAATATAACATGTACTGAGGTAAAACTGTTCCACAAGACAGTCAGGGATGGGCACTGGGGAGAGAATGGAACATTGTGGAGTCTGTTTGTAATGCTGCCAGTAGGGCCACAAGGAAGCTCCATAAAACCCCTGCCTTGACCCTTATCTGGTGGCAACCAGCTTGGATGTGGGGCCTAAGTTCTGGGAAAACTCTTACAGAGGACATCATAAAAGTGGAAATAGCTTTACCTTGAGGTTGAGATGGATAGGCATCAAGACCTGGGTTCTTCTAATTAAACTAGAGAAAAAGGAAGATATGTATTTCATGACCCATATCGTGGAAGGAAACAAACAACACTGAATGTTGTCTTCTGCCTCCACATCCACCCTCAGGTTTACATAGATAGACAAACGAATATGTAAATAACATACAACTTACAATCCCCAAATAAAACTAACAAATTAAAATTAGATATTATTTTATATAAAATGTGATGAAGGGTGGAGGCTTTGTATCAACTTTGATTAGCAACTCCAAAGACAACATCAGCATGGTTCAAAAGAGGAGGGAGCACATGTTCAGAACTCATTAGTCACGTGTTGCAAGTTGCCATAGGAAACAGAAATTGCAAGGCATTTCTAATTGTCTATAAGCTCAGAGCACGTAGGAAGAGTGAAATCTGTTATCCTTGGGAGATCCCTATTAACAACAGGTGTAGATGCTGCCTTCAAGGGCTGCAGATGTAAAAAGAAGAAAAAAGTGAAATAGCAGGTTTGCAGTAGATACTGGTGCTGTGATCCTGACTATATCTTTCTTAAATTTTTGTTTATATTTTACTGTGATAGTTTTCAGATCCTGTTTTGCCCATTTAAGAAATAGGTTAGCTTACAGTATTATTATTTCTGACAACTTCAGTTTTGAAACTCATATCTGAAAGAGAGAACTTACTGTTTTATAGTAAGCTAGTTGCAGCAAGGGTGGTTTATATAACCAACCTCTGAGACACAACAAGCATAAGAAGCTTACCATTGTGACTATCCAGGATTATCATAGTACATATGATAAACATATTTTGAGAAAATAATTTTAAGGAGTTTTTATTAATATGTGTAGCAAACATTTTATTAGGGATGAAGAATTATTTCCTCAGAGAGGACTATTCAAAAAGTTGCATGTACTTCATTTGTTTAGGTTACCTTTTAAACTTCTAAAGAGCATAGAGAGTAGCATGCTTCGAATATGGCCGGATTTCTACACAGTTCTAAGTAGTATTATACATATGAATATTTATGTACGTTTAAATCCACTATGCATACAATGGTAAAATTGAAAATAGGGAAAAGCATTGCATTAATATAGATTAAATTTGTAAAACTGTTTCAATCTACTATATAAATGGGCAAAATGGTACAGAGTAAATATGAAAAAATGCAAGTTCATTCTATGAACGTCATTCAAGACTGAATCAATATTAATGCATTGTACAAAGTCATGAAGCTTATAATTCATAAATAATAAATTAAAATAAAATTTAGCAAATGCTTTTAAAATGAATTTTAATATGTAAAGCACTTCCAAATCAATTATCTTTAGTGATATCCAGCTAGCTAAGAATTTTTTCACAGACCTGTAGCTTAATACAAATGGGTTTAAATGAATAATGTAATCACATTCTACAAAGGGAACACTCGACCAAATAGAACCACCACAAGTTATTCCTGGGGAATCTAGGAAAAAGAGCTGGATGCTTTAAAAATAAATTTAAAGAATCATAAACTTAAATGAAGGAGATAGACTATTAATTTTCATGAATAACAAGTGATCTTGCTAAAACATTAATGCATTGTCACTCCTGTGTAAGACGTTTTTGACTCCCTAGCAAAGCATAGGTTTTTAACCACCTATACATCAAAAAGATTAGCAGGTTTGAGAAATGTACTTTTTGAATTGTATGGGACACATTGTGAGCTGACATGTACTTAGAAATGAGAAAGCTATTTAAATCGTAATATATAGGAAAGGGGAAATACAATAAAATACCAGGAACTACAATCTTGTCCCCAGTAATACATAAGAATTAAGCTCCCTAGCAATTCTAATAATTTCCTCATGGTTTGTAAATGGAACAATTGGTGAGAATTTTCAAAAACTATAAATGGCAGTTGTGTGAATAGATGCAGTTATAAGATAGTTGAGGAATAATATGGCAAGTATCAGATGGGTGATGAGTCAAGAAGTTGAAGGGGCAATTATTATAATTCTACTTACAATAAGTCTTTATGATATTAAGTAATTATTTTTTTGTAACGATGGTTTCTCATTTTCTGTTACTAAGTGGAATTAGTCTCCATTAACAAAAAGTTCATCACAGTGCATAACCATTTAGAATGTTGTCTGTGATTTTAAATGTGTCTCTAGTAGTGTCTATAAACCCAGATACTAAACTATAATTTAACAGACACTGGGATACAGAAAAAGTAAATGTTTTCATTCCATTTGTCTTTACATAAAAATTTTAAATGTGTCATTTGGACGCAATTATTGATTAAAGATAAACTGCAGAGTGTTATTATTTATATTGCTAAGATATTAGTTTGTCCTGTGCTTGTCTTATGTCGTGAATAAAACATAATAGAACAGCCACAGAAGTAAAATGGCAACTAGTTTAGACATCAAAGATGTGATACCATGTGCATTAAATTGCAAGCTACCTTCAGATTTGAGAACATACTATTCTAGCAAGTTGAGAAATTTCAAGAAGTCAAAGAATCTAAGCAAACAGTCTAATATTGTCACAAAATGCAGACTGACGCAGTTTTCATAACTAGGCTTTCAATTTCTAATCCATTTTCGGTGCTTGAAAACCCTTTAATCACTTCGCAGTAATATAAATACAGAACTCTGACCATATTGAAGAATTGTTTCACTTAAATTTTGAGTAATATAACCACCTAAAGTTATGACACAGCCAACTTGGGAAACGGTGTGGCTTTCATGTCTACTTTGCTATGTATATTTAGAGAACATTGACTGAAGCCAGGAACGTTTCTAGGGACAGAAAATACAACATAGCCTAAACGACACTCCTTCCCTCGTGAAATTGAAATTCCAGTTTAGAGAAAAACAGTATAGATAAGTGATAGAAATATATATAAAGGTATAAAAAAGGTAAGGAATTTTTGGCATGGCTTTCAAAAAGAAGATTTTTAATAAGAAAATTATCAATAATGAGATCATGATCCATAAAGGAATTTGAAAGCCAAGGGGAAAGAGTACAAATGCTGGTGATAGCAGAGCATTTCCCCAATCTAAGGAATAGGAGGAGGTCTAGGTGGCTATTTAAGGGGGAGCAATAGGCACCCTACACATTGTAGCCCCAGCCATAACCTTAACTAGAAAAGCTCAAAATGTAACTGTTTGGACATGGATGATAGTGGGTGAGAACTCATAATACTTTTAGTATAATTGAATGAGGGTTGACTGATGTTTTGAATTGGGATGTGAGTCAAAAATGACAGAAAAAGTTTAAAAACTTTTTTTAAACTAAAGTAAGTTTAGTTCTAAATCATAGCCTTATAAGAAAGATATTGCCCGTCTCTGAGGTGAAGAATGAAGTAGGAAGACCAGATGGATGGTAAAATAAGGGACATAGTTTTCCTTAGTGAATTCTTTTAGTACTGATCAAAATTAAGTGGATAAATTTGTCACTATAGGTACTTAGGAAAGTTCTAAAAGTAAATGCATAATAGATATACTGTTGTTGGAGGCTGCTTATTCATACTGTCTTCCCAGAAGAAACACACACACACATACACACACACACACACACACACAGAGAGAGAGAGAGAGAGAGAGAGAGAGAGAGAGAGAGAGAGAGAGAGAGAGAGAGAGAGAAACAATATTATTTAAATCACTACTTGGACTATTAGCTTTTGCTTCTTATTGGCTAAGTCTTACATTAATTTAACCCATTTCTATTAATCTGTATATCACCTCGAGGGTGTAACTTACTGGGTAAAATTCCCAGCATCTGTCTCTGGTGGCTCCATGGTGTTTCTCTGTCTCTGCCTTCTTTTCTCAGCATTCAGTCCAGTTTTCCCTGCCTAAGTTCTGCCCTATCAATAGGCCAAGGCAGTTTCTTTATTCATTAGCCATTAAAAGCAAGACGTAGACAGAATGACCTTCCATACCAATGTACAGTTTTAAAATTGATAGTGCACTGAGGTAGAGATTAATGTTAATAACTAAAATTCACTCATTTAATAGTGAACAAAGCCCATCACATTCCATATCCAGAAGGCAGAAGCAAGAGCAATTAGAAAAGTGGAAATAGAAGTACTAGAGACTTCGGAGAGTTTACAGAGAGCAGCTTCCAGGAGAGAGTTAAGAGCTAGAGCAGAGAAAAAAATGGAGAGAATGAATCTTCAAATTATGGTTGGTTTTGATAACACATGTACTCATGTGATTCTGTTAAGATCCATTCCTATGGCTAAATAGGAGAAGGTGTTTGATTGGAGTTGCTCGAGAAAGGATGGAGCTGTAGAAAGGAGAGATAACACAGTCAGAGGTATTTTAACTTTAACAACATTGTCCAAGCAGTATACATGGCATTAGGACAATCATTAATGGACCCCAGCTTCTACTTTCATGGAACTTATATTCTAATATGGAAAATATATAGAACACAAAAGTGGATATGTGTTTGTAAATTGAAACTGGATGTTATGAAAAAGTGAGAAAACGAGGTGTTATAAAAATATCTGTTGTGAAGGAGAATAGAACCAGCTTTCTACGCTTTGAGAAAATAAGAGCCAGTGATGCCACGGTAGACAACACGTATCAAGACATTGCAGTGTAAAGGGCTTAGGATGATGAAGAAGGTAGAGTGATTGATGTAGCAGGGGGACAAATTCTAGGTAAAGAAGGAAAATAAGCAGCAAACAGTAAAGATGAAATTAATATTTTTAATAGAATGGAAAGCTACTGGACAGTGCCATGTGCAGGGAAAGGCACATCTTTGCCATTCTGTTAAGAAAACTATCAACTCCTATTTGAAGTGCAAGAGTGGATGCAGGAAAATAAAATAAGTTGACTCTACATTGCCCAAGACTATAGCGAATTTCTCCAGGGTAGTACTAATTGAGGTAGAAAATAGTGAATGGGCTTCATATAGATTCAGACAGTAGAATCATTCAAGCAGAATCAAAGACATGAGCGATGAACTGAGGTAGGCATGAAAGACTAGTACTTTAAAGAGTTCGCTGGAGAGGTCACCAGAAATATGGGTTGATCACTGATGGAGAATGTAAGATCCAAGAGGAGTTGTTTCATTAAGATACAAATTCAGAGCCGGGCAGTAATGGCACATGCCTTTAATTCCAGCACTCAGGAGAGAAGCAGAGGCAGCTGGATCTCTGTGGGCAAGACCAGCCTGGTCTACAAGAGCTAGTTCCAGGACAGGCTCCAAAGCTACAGAGAAATCCTGTCTCAAAAAAACAAACAAAAAAATGCAAATTCAGTTTCATGCAATAGTGTGAGTGGTGTGGTGCAAGAGACAAGCAATGATAAGGAAAAGAAAAGGAGAAGTTGTTTGCCGTGTAGGAGAGACACAATCTGGTATGCAAACGGATTGGTTGGTGGTTGGCCTTTCTGAAAAGCCTGCATAGTTTCCCCAAACAGGTAAAATGTTAGACCATGTGTACGCTACAATGAAAAGGTGGGACAAATGGGATGGCAGGATTTCCAAATTCTTTTCATCTGACTTTGCTCCCCTGTGAAACAGAAAAGAAGGATATCTTGTAAGACTGAGCAAACAGTGGGGTTGAAAGTTAGAAGGCAGACAGACTTGAAAACTCTGGTGTGGTAGAAAAATCAATTGGCAAGGGAATTTTAGCTGTTCATTTGCATGCTACCTGGACTTAGTAACTGCAAAGTTTAAATTGAGAGATTTATCTCCATCTGCATTTCTTGGCTCAGAAGCAGGTCTAAGATATGATAATGGCTGTATTTCGTTTGGGTTTAAAATTTGCCCAATAAGAGGGATGGATAGTCAAGGGATCAAGTGAGTCATGGGGACACTGGAGAAGATCACATTGATGACAGACTATGGAGAGGTTCCGAGGGAAAAGGGAGAAAACTCCTAAAATACGAATGAAGGAATTTGGGAGGCCCAAGCATTATCAGAAGCCAGTGGGTGCAAAACAGATAAAAAGATGCTTAGTCTTGAGTTGATGGGTTGTCTTCTAACAGGACTTAAAATGGAGACTGACTGAACAAGTGGTTACGTAATTGCTTAAGGCAAAGTTGCTAAAAACAAATGATTTAGAAGTGGTTTCTTTAAGTGTCTGTGGCATTCATGCACAAGGGTTGTTCCAGGTACATTTGTTACTCATGGTACTGGTTCCGTAAGGACATTTTCATACAACTACCTAATATTCTCTGAATATATTTTATCCTGTTCCCTTCAGTTCCCTTCGTGCTCCTACACAGCTTTGCTAATAATTTCATGAGGAAGCTGTTTTTGATAACCTATTTTTCTCTCAAATGTTACATATCAATTAATTCTTCTACCTCAACTCTATTTCCAGCACCAAACTGTCGCACATTCCACTCTTTCTTTTGCTTCTACTCCAAAACAATCTCTCTGGGTGAATCCTGATGCTTTTCCGGTTTCCTGCTAGAATAAGCACTAGAGAGTGCTGGATTAGTTACCTTGCTCCCATCTTTAAGGAATGCCTTTCAGCAGCAAAAATTATTTAATACATTTATTTGAATACTTTCCACCCTAGGTCGTAAGTTCCATTCTCTTTTCCTTTGTATCTTGGGTTGCTCAGTCAGGTCCTGGCATCCTGTTAGTCATGATAAATATCTGCTGAACAAGGAATGGACTGCTAAATCAGCTTCCCATAATTTACAGTCACTTCTGCATGGGCAGGAGAACTGAGAGAATTCATTACTCAGGGAATGGAGAATCTTTGTTGTATTTAAATTATTGGTTGAAAGATATCGTGTTGCATTTCTCTAGATCTCAATATCCTTACCTAAACGTGGGAAAATAAAAAAACAATCTGAAGGGAATTTGTGCCAAATAGTGCCTCCTGGTTTAATGTTGCCAAATAGTGCCTCCTGGTCTAAAGTTCAATCATTGTAAATTCTAAGTTATCTTGGTACCGATTGGAGAAACCATACATTTCAATAACCTGAGATTCTGTCCTGGGTTAAAGTGCACTGAACAGGGAAGACAATCATACCATCTCATTTGCTGTCGTTGTAATTGCCAGGACTGGTAGCATTCATGAACAGGTCCTGAGACGTGTGGCAGTGCTTGACATAGCTGGCGAATCAGCTTCTTTGGAAGCACATATGGAGCAACCTTATGCTGGCCTGCATCCTGCCAACAGCCACAACAGTTCTAGGTCATTCCTGTGCCAGTGACTTGGACACATTTTCCCTACATGGTACCACACTAAAAAGCTTCGAGACATTGGCTTCTCTCACTGCTGGTCCATCAGCAAAGGGAATGTAAGACGCTGGGCCAAGGCTATGATGCATGATAAGGAGAATGTATGTCAACTTGGATGGGTTTTCCATGATTCTAGCTAGGGATCATTGCTCATGTCAGAAGCAGTGTGCCAATTGCTTTTCTAAAGATCCTGGGTTGCCTCATGCTGCTTGGGGAAATGCACTTATATGCAAAATCAGAATATTTAGGAAAATTGCAAACTTTTTGGCTCTGAATAACTAAGCAGAGGGTGCATTTGTAGTGTATTTAAATAACATCTCTTTTCTTCTTGTCTCTTTTGGAACTGTAGTATCAAAACTGGCCAGTCAAGGCTTGTACAGCCCATCTACCAGTGATAGCAATAGGGTACTTTACTGTGGCCAGTTATATTGGCTTTAGTGTGAAGAAGGTTCTAGAACAATAGCCTGTACTTTTCAAGCCATTATAACTAACAGGCTGTCTTACCCTCTGGTGAAAATACCTCCAATTGCATTTTTAGTTCAACAACAATTCTGACATAAAAAATGATGATGAATATGATTACGATGATGATGGTGGTGGTGGTAGTAATTTCAGAAAATTCAGTTACTGAATTTTACTATTTTCATGAATATAACACTTTTAAAATAAAGAAATGAGAAAGAAGCATTCTATGTGTATCATTATTTTTTTTTCTTCATAGTGTTTTATATCTGTCTTAACTCCTGTATAGTAGGTTTGCTTGTTGAGTAAGACAGCACACTAGGAGCAAAGCTACTTCCTAAATGTGACGTAGAAAATTTTTTCTCAACAGCAAATGATAAAAATGACCTCAATATTTTCACCTAATCTCTCCAGGAAATAACCTCAATAACAGAAAAAAAATTATAAAATAAAAATAAAGCTTAAACAAGCAAACAGATCACAAGGAAAAAGTCCTACATGATGAAAGTGCACTTGCGGCTGTCAGACTTTTCCTCTCAGCCCCTCTGGGTTTTGTTACTTAAAGAAATTCATCCATTTAAGACGAGAAGAAGTCATAAAATCGAGCTGCTCTAAATGGGTCACACTCTGAATTTTCTGCTTTAGGTAGACATAATTTTGACTTTACTTCTTAAGAATGAAACGGTATTATGTTCAAGTTGAGTTCTTTTGATTTAAAGGAGTAAGGGAATTGAAGCTAAATTATAAGTCTTGTGAATCTAAGGTACGTTAATTACATGTAAAAGCTTCAGCTTACTCTATTAGAGAAAATTTCACTTCTATCCTACATAAAAACATTATATAGAACTGAAATGTATTTGCTGATTTTTCATTTTCCTCATTTTCATATTCATCCATTTCCCCGAAGATGAAGGATGTGAAGTGCTATAAATTAGATCCATGTGGGTGTTCATTTGAGACAGATAGTGCAGGGTACTTCCTTCATGGGAAGGTGTGAAGTATGCGGATGTCACCGTCAGTTCCAATGAGAGAGGTGTTCACAATGTAGGTGAGGAACCATGCACATTCATCAAGCCATTCGGGTGGGAAATTAGCTTATAAATCTAACCTAAAGTTGTTAATTATTTGACTGCATTGTAGTTATATCTGTACACTGAGGACCATTTCTTTAAGAACATTTATTCAAAATGAGTATAATCACATTATAACTTTTTCTCATAATTTCTCTATTACAAAAAAATCTCTAATACTGGTTCAGATTTTATATTCAGTAATTTGGAGCTAAACAGAAAATAATAAATGATAATAATAATAATAAAATTTGCTTTTTGAAAACCATCTTAAATCACAGTTTAAGAAAGGTAACCTACTCAACATTAAAAGAATGTAAGCATATAACTACTGTGTTTCAGTCTGAAGAAATGTACAAGCACCGGTAGAGTAGAGAGAGTGAATCTCAGAGGGTTCTGGGGGGAAGGGAAGGAAAGGGAAGGGAGGGGAGGGGAGGGGAGGGGAGGGGAGGGGAGGACAAAGTCCAACAACATGGATGTTCTAGGTTTTGGCTTATATAAATTTAGTACTAGAATATGTGAAAATATCAGTGATTGTTTTGATACTGGCTGTCAAACCACCATTTCCACCAAAGAATTTTCCTATAAACAACCTTATCACTTAAAAACAAACCATAGCTGCATTAATAGTTTTATGGTTAATTTTCTTTGAACTACACGACAATTTAAAGTTACTTCTAACCTAAACTACCAGCACAGCTTAAAATACACTAAAAATTAAAATTGCTTTGGTATGTAGATATCCTTAATACTTATGTGTATGAATTGCTGCTCTTGCCATATTACACCTAAATCAATTTATTTTATGCTTACTGTATTCTAGCATAGTGTTTTATTATATTAAATCTGGCCTACTACCAATATAGACATATTACAAAAAGTTACATCATAAAGTCAATAGAAATAAGCCAACCAGAAAGGTGAATATCCCTGTTATGATTATCACTGCCTGAATGTGCTGTGTTCAGCTTATTTTAACCCAGGCTTCACACACTGATAAACTGCTACAGAGGTGGTGAAGCAAAATTAGAAAGATTGCTAATATTATAATTAGATTAGTTTTAAAGAGATGATATCAAAGTTATTGAAAATAGTGGCATTTGGTTCTGTGGTTAAGAGCACTTACTGCTCTTCTGAAGGGCCAGAGTTCAGTTTTTAGAATCCATATTGGGCCTTTCACAACTCTTGTAATTCTAGCTCAAGGGGATCTGATTCCTTCTTCAGGCATCTGTAGGAAGTTAATAACAATGGGGCATATTCTCACACAAGCACCGACATAGGTATAAATTATATGTATTTGACATTTTAAAAGTTTGATTTTTCTATAAACGGGGTGACATTTTTCATGTATTGATATTTTTTTTCAAAGAAACACTTGACTTTAAATAAATTTTGTTAGAGATTGCTTACCAATGTGTTTCACAAAACTCTTGGGCACCAGTGGGTGGATACAAGCTCTGAGGGACGGTTCAGACAATAGGGTGCTGTGTTCCAATGAGTGTGTGGTGTTAGACGTTCATACCTCATTGAATAAATCGACCACTACATGAGTGGCTTTAAAAGGTGTATCTTTCTCTAGTTGTCTGTCTGTGTCTGTTTCTGCTTCTTTTATCCTGAGTTGAAAACCCATTTCATCTATTCTTTCTCCCTCACCATGGTCCAGAAACAATAAAGTGATTTATCGAAGACTGAAACTTTTGTTACTGACCCAAAATAAACCTCCTCCTTTTAAAGTTTCCATGAAGTATTTTGCTATAGTTGTAACTTCAAAGTTTTCTGTATCCTTATGACTTCCAAATATAAATCCATATCTTATTTCTGTCTCCAGATACTAACTACTCTTTATCCAAAAGCCCTCATATTGGTTTTTATAAAACTCTCAAATTGTCAGGTCAGATCTCTTCTCTTCTCTTCTCTCTCTCTCTCTCTCTCTCTCTCTCTCTCTCTCTCTCTCTCTCTCTCTCCCTCTCTCAGTTTTCCCATCTCAGATAATGGCAACTCCATGCATTCATAGGACCAGGCCAAAACAAAGCTTTTCATCAGACCTGATAGCTCTCTCATAGTCCAACTGAATTATTCCATAAGGAAACCCAGTGTTCTCTACTATGCATTATAATTATATCCACAAACTACTAAAAGCTCACACAATTTCCACTGTTTGATATTTTTCATCTGTTAGCTACATTAAATCCAGTATGGTCTCCTCGTCCCTATTTTGTCCTAAACCTATAGAGACTTTTGGGAAAAAATGTGGCTACAGCCAACTATTTAATAAAAGGAAAGCATTTGTGCTGTCCTCTATTAAATAGCCTACCATAGTTGCTGTCCTGCCCCCACAGAGTGAAAGCCAGCGTCCCCTCAAAGAACTGGTCCCTTACTGGTCTCACATAGCACACGCTGGGTTACTTTTCTGATCACAGTAGATCCATCCTTGTAAACACAAATGTATATTCTAGCCTTGAGAAACAAGTTCTTCTGGGCTTCCGTTATCTTCACCCTTAAGGAAAGATTGAGGAGAATCTATTTTGTACTTCTGATGGCATCTCCTTTCTACACCCAAAGCTAAAGCATATTGTTTTAGTTTTATCTGTATTTTTCTTTCTTCCAATATGGTCTTTCCCTTTTTTTGGCTGTACTTATTTGCTGTCTTTTTCTATTAAAATACAGGAGGCAGAGACATCATCTACCACTGTATTTCAAGAGCCTGACACAGCATCTGAAAACAGTGAAATTCAAGGAAACATTTGCTGGATGATTGAATATCAAAATATCGACCTAAAAGATCAATTCTTGAACATTAAACACTGTCCATACATCTACATTTTTAATTTGAAATTATATAATTATTAATAAACAAAGAAAAGAGCTTACCAGTGATAAAACAAAGAAATGATTCCACCTAGTCTAGCTTAGTTAAACAGTTAAGTTTTTGGCTTTTTTTTAATTACTTAAAAGAGTATGGCCCATAAGTGACCAAAAAGCAGCTTTATCACCAAAGGGCCTTCCCAGAATTAAAGCTGCAACTTTAGCTCCCTGCATATAGACAAGTCCACTAAAGATATCCTCACTTCTCCTAACCATTATCAGTTGTTCATATAACCTGGAGGAAGGACCCTAGGAATCATGTAACTTTCTATGTTACTTGAATTTTGTACCTTAACTGAGTTTCAGTCCCTTCCCCATCATATGGGTCTACTTCTTCCTTCCTGGAGGAAAAGTTTCCATGCACCGAAACAGCAGCTATTCTACAGCCACACCACCTGGAGCGTGCCCAGTCTCATCTGATCCCAGGAGCTAACCTTGGATGGGACTAGCTAGTACTCACCTGGGAGAAAAAGCAGTAAAATGCTGTGCAAAGTAGATTCTTATTCAGTATCATAAGGAGGGAAATCCTGCTATTTCCTAGAATCTGGGAGAACCTGAAGTTTACTGCACGAGTAAAATAACACAGTCATAAAAAGACTAGTGTCAACTTGGCACAAGCTAACGTTATCTGTGAAGAGAGAACCTCAGTAAGAAAGTGGCTCCATATGACTGGGTCATAGGCAAGTCTGTGGGGCATTTTCTTAATTAGTGATTGATGGGGAGGACCCAGCACATGATAGGAGGTTGCCATCTTTTGACTAGCTTTTCTTGGTTCTATAGGAAAGAAGGCCAAGCAAGCCACTATAAGCAAACAAATAAACAGCATTTTATAACAACCTCTACATCAGCTCGTGCCTCCAGGTGCCTGCCCTGTTTGAGTTCCTGTCTTCCTTCCATGGTGAACAGAGATACAGAAGTTTAAGCAAGAACCTTTTTCTCCAAAACCTGCATTTTTTGTCATGGTGTTTCATTGAAGCAATAGAAACCCTATATAAGAAAGTTATCATATAAATTAGTTAAATCAATAGAACGAGAATATAGTGGTATTACCAGCACCTAGGCAAAGGAAGAGATAAGAAGTTCTTATTTGGTAGATGGCATTTAATTTGGCATGTTTAAATGTTCTGAGCATGTATTTCCCAGTAGTGTGAAGCTCCTAAGCTATGCAACTGTGCAGCTAAATGAGTAAGGTCTTATAACACCTTATGGTATTAATTCTTACCACAAAAAAAATCAACATTTAAAAACTAATGGAAAATTTTCAAATTATCCAAAAACTTTTCAAAGTTTTTCATCAAAATCACTACATAAATGAACAGAAAAAATAAAATTTGAGTGCCTTTTATTTATTTAGCATGCATGAGTTTCAAACATCAAAGCTTGGGTAAAATTTTTGGATAAAAAAAAAGGAAGACTCTATCCAGGGGTAAGCTGTTCACATACCACTTGATACATAAATTATAACACCAAGAAAGAATCTTCTATTCTCTGGAAAGCTGCCATAGTACTCTTTCTGTGTGGATCATCTCGCAATAATTTATCCACTCTAATTTTAATGCCAAGGAATATTTCCATGAGTTCATCTCTCAATATAAAAAGAAATGTATGTATATATACATACATACATTTCTTTTTTGTAAGAATTACTCATTTGAGAAAAGCCTGATCTAAAATTTTGGTGCAATGGTATTCCAGTGTTCCTCATTTATGTCGAACTTATCTTTTCTAATTTTTTATGTCAATATTCCACAAGGCGCATGTATATCCTATAACTAAAATATACAGTGAATGCCTGGCTTTGCATGGGCATTGGAAGATGATAAGTGATGGTGATGATGTATTTGAGAAGTTACGTTTGGTTATGTCTTCATGTCTGACCCTCAGTAATGACTCAGGAAAAAGGGCAGGAGACCCTCTCAGACTGCCAAGACCTGATACACATCTCGGGGCCTGCTGGGAAAGGATGAATATGTACAGGAGGCTCCACAGGGAAGATAGCTGGATGCTACTTTCTAGCTCTTCTCATATTTCACCTTAACGCCTTCTCCCCCCTTGTTGGTGTTGATTTTTCTTTATCCTCTTATTATGATAAGACAGTGATGAACTCTCCAGTTCTGTGTCTTAGGTGTTTCTATAGTGAATTATGGATTCTGATAGTGGTCTGGAAAAGCTCAATGCATTATGCTATGAAACAGAGTATAGAAAATGACTAGACACACAGTTCTCCATCAGCTTTACAATACACCCACATATTTTGTCTCCTGATGAGAATAGATAGTTGAATACAATGGAGAGATCCCAATGTTGGCTTTGCTTATTATATAATAAGGACATACAAATACAAATAATACAAAGACTTTTCATAAAACTATTGGACAGATTGAGAAAAAAAAAGCAATGTATTCAAGGGTACTGTTGAATCTGTGAAGTATTCCATGGAAAGAACATAGAAACCTTTCTAAAGGAGCAATGAAAAAGGAAAAAAAAGATAGCTTGTTTAAAAGTCTATTAGAGTTTTTAATTCTGTAAGTATTCTAAACAGTTGCTACAGGAATTGTATTTTTAATAATCTTATGCTTTTAAGTTGACACACTTTTGTGGTGCAATTATAACAAGAGTATTATTAGAGGTGCTAGACCAGGTCACAGGAACATTCAAGGCTACAGTCATTTATGGCAATGTTTAGCTTTGCAATTTCAGTGTGAGAATCTGCCATGGTCTCCCATTTAGAGACTGTGGTGGTGTTTCAAGACTTAACATGTTCAGCACAGCAACTTTAAAAGCAACACTTTTTCTTATTACAAAAGACATGCTCTCTTCGATTTCTTAAAATCCAGAGGGTAAATTTAACACACCATCCTGAGCCCATCACTCATAAGCTTTCTGAAAAGCACAAATTATATTTATAGCCTATTTTTTTATTTCGGTAACTACATTATAAATACTCCTTTTGTTAGCAAGTATCAGTGCTTTACAATTTTCTGTTTAAAACAATCATAGTTGCTGGGTGCATGATTTAAGTCCTTGATGATATGCATTTCCTCAATATTGACACAGAGGATGAAATTTTCATATCTTGCTCCATTTTTCCACACAAAAGTGGGGGCTGGGAAGAAGGCTCATCAGTTAAGAGCACTTACTGTCCTTGCAGAGGACCTGGGTTGGGTTCCCAGCTCCCGTATTGTGAATCACAATCTTATGCCCCTTCTGACCTCTGTGGGCACTGCATATGCCTGATGCACATACACTCAAACACACAGACACACAGACACATTAAATAAATAAGTGGATAATTCTGTTTGTATTTGTGTCATTAAGAGTCCACAAGAGAGCAATTTTGTTATTTATCCTTTTATTTGAAATTAGAAATGATAATAATATAGAATAGTAACCATATGTTGGTGTATATACCCATAGTCCTATCACTTGAGAAGTGTAGTCTAGTCAACCCTCAGCTACTAGTGAGTCTGGAGCAGCTCACGTTACTTGAAAATTTGTTTCTCAACAACAAGGAAAAGGTTTGGTATGGTTATTTTCTTAGGAAATAGACTAATGTTATCAGATGTGCAGTTTCAGGACTGTTTACTTAATGGAAGTGGAGTTTTTCTTGCATGTGTGTTATCGTGTTACATTGCCATACTTTCAAACATCTTGGCAGAGATATAAGACTCTGGAGTGGGAGCCAAATAAGAGTTCATTAGTCAGATCAGCCACAAAAACTGTCACATCATTGTTATCTTACAGTCATGCACATTTCCAGACGCCAATAAGGCAGTATAAAGAGTGTCACACACAGTAGTCAGCATGTTAGAGCAATCATATGCTGATCTCAGAGAATACAGGTATTTTATATTGGCATCTGTATAGGAAAGAGCATCTGACTTTTGCTCTTGATTGTTAATTCACATTAGAGGTCCCAACCCACTGCAGGTGATGCCATTCTCGGGGCAGGTGGTCCCAGATTATATAGGAAAATCAATTAAGCAAGAGCCTGACAGTGAGCCAGCGAAAAACATTCCCCTAAGGTCTCTACTACATGTTCCTGCTTGAGTTTGTGCTGTGGTTTCCCTTGTGATGGACTATAATCTAGAAGTATAATCCAAATGAACCTTTTCATCTCTAAGCTGTTTTTATCACAGCAACAGAAAGGGAATATTCATACTGAGAAGAATCACAGAAAGATTAGTTTCAATGTAGTATGTTGGGCCTCATAGCTGCAATCTATACCAAGCAGTTGAGGCAGAATAGATGGTCTGCACATGATCATCTATTGCCACAATAGATGGTTCTCCTTCCATTTCCCGATAGTGTTTAAAACACTGAAATCCCAGGGGTCCCTGAAGATCATTGATATGCATTTTCCTTCTTTCCTCCCTTCCTTCTTTCTTTCTTTCCTTCCCCCCCCTCTCTCCCTCTCTCTCTCATTTTAAAGCAACTTCTCTCTTTGCAGTCTAACCTGGCATCAAATTCATCACTATTTCCCCCCTCAACTTCCCAAATGTTGGAATGAGAGACATGAGCTACCATGCCTGGCAGATTCCAACTCTTAAGCAACATAAAGAATGACTCACTGTTTCCACTTTTCAGGTGGCTCTATAAATGTTTTTCTTAGGGTTCACCTTATTACTTAGCTTCTCTAGGATCATGAACTATAGGTATGCTGGGCAGACTGAGGAGCCACTGGTAATGTCACCAGGACTTATCCCTACTACATATATTGGCTTTTTGGGAACCTATTCTCTTTGGATGGATACCTTGCTCAGCCTAGATATAGTGGGGAGGGCCTCGGACCTTCCACAAAGCAATGTGCCTTACCGTCTCTGAGGATTGGATGGGGGTGGGGTGGGAAGATATTTGGAGGGAATGGGAAGAAAGGAGGGAGTAGGAACTTGGATTGGTATGTATAATGAAAAAGATTATTTTCTTTAAAAAATAATTAAAAAAGAATGACTCGCTGAATCTGAAACAGAGACACATGTTTCCAGAATATGCAAGAAGAACACAGTGGGTTATGTATCCTCTCTACCTGTTGGTAGGGATGTAGTCAGAGCCTTCATCCATATTCACATAGTAGAGTTGAGTTCTAAAACCTACACTCATGAAATGACCTTTCCTGGCTTGGTTTTGCTCTTGAAATATTTCTGAATAGCAGCTCTCCATGAAGAAATGTTTCTCAGCCATTCTAAGGTTTTTCTGTTTTCTTCCCTATTACAGCATGCTGTTCTACAGCAACATTTAGACATTAAATCATATTCAAATTACATTCATTTCATGAGAAGCTGCTTTTAAATAGTTGTTCCCCTGTTGCACCATCTTTCCTGGTTTATCCATAGCAGAGATGGAGAGATGCAGTGTCATGACAGCCATTGTTATTCTTTATCTGTCCCCGTTTTCAACAGCTCCACTGCGAGCACTGAAATTGGAACAAATAACTGTTTTCTCCCTATAGATTCCGGACTTCGAAGTTACTCAGCATCCACTCCTTTATCTCTTATTGAGGTTTTGTACAATAAGGATCAATGCATTTAGCTTATAAGTCTTAATAAACCTTAGGTAGAATCATGTGCTAATTATTATAGTAAATGATCGAATATGATGATCAATTACCAACCTCATTTACATTGAAGTTTTTCATGGTTAATTGGCAGAGGAAGATATTTAAAATACCAACAAAAAAAATGTCTGGGGAACTGGTCTCCTACATGAAGCAGTTTTTGTGAAAGCATGAGGACTTGAATTTAATTCCCAGGACTCATGTTAAAGCCAGCCATGTTTACCTGTGGTACAGGTGATGGAAAAGCAAGGCCAGAAGGAACCCAAGGCTTTTATGGACAGTCAGACTAGCTGAATTTATGAGCTCCGTGTTCAGTGAGAGACCATGTCTCCTATACCAAATTGGGCAGCAATGAACGAAGACATTTGCCATTGGCCTCTGTTTTCATACATGTGTACAGACACACGCAAACACACAAAAGATGGGAAAAATAATGTGTGTATGTTTCAAATTCCTACATAGGATAGGAAATAAAATATGAGCTTAGTGTTTAGAAAATAAGATATTTCGTATTTTTATTTCAAATGTTACCTGTAACAATATCTTCCATTTGGAAAGGGGAAAGCATGAAGAAACTGATGGATTTGGATAATGTAAGACAAGACATATGTGGGGAAAAAAGAAAGTCTTTCTCTTATTTATTCCTCAGAGTCACTTCATCAGACAAACCACATCAAATTGAGAGGGGACTACTGCTACTTATTATAGCAAATAATAAAATTTCACAAGCATCACAAAGGTGGACTTACCTTTGCAAGAAAGACAGGAATATATATTAAAAATTAAAACCATCTAATTGTAAAGTTTTTCAATTGTCCTCTATTATTTTTGAAAATTTAGAAAAAAATTCATGAGCCACACTTTTGCTTTATACTGGTTTTATTGTTGTATTGTATACAGTAAGTTAGTTTTTCATAATAAACAAATAAAACTTAAAAATTATCTAGTCTAGTAACTAATACAGTCAATTTTAAGTACTTAAGTTTATAAATGCTTGAAATACATGCTGCCACCAACAAAACTAAACATTATATACAAAAATTCGATAAACTTGATCAGAGAAAACAAGGACTGCTAGTTAAAACTACTAGAAAAATGTATATATATGTATATAATATCACACTATGGATAGCACAATTATCCACAAGAGAGTAATTATCCGTGGAGAGAGTGATTATCCACCACCTTTCTATTAAATACTGGGCATTCTAACGGAAGGGTTTCAGTTTTCAGTTACTTGTATCTTGGGTGTCAAACTATCAGCCAGGCATCATACTGCATGACACTTGCTGTGGGTTTGTTGGCGGGATGGCTATCAAGCATGTGTAGGAAAGCTGTCCTCACCTATCAGTCAGTCTGCCCTCTCTCTTTCTCCAACAATCAGCAAGCAATTTATCAAAATATCATTTTTAAAAGCATCCAGAACTCTCTGGGAGTTTTGATCAATTTTCTTTTATTTCGGAAAAACTGAGCGATGTTGAGCACCCCCTGATGGATACCCACTTAGTGTCTGTTCTTCAAATGTGCTCAGCTGGGAGCTGACGAAACAGGTTTGGCACAAATACAGACACTTCCAGCTGTGGACAGAGAGAATGAGGACAAATGCATCTTTGTGAGAACTGAGACCTGTCAATCGAGCTTAATGCTTATTCCTTTCTGAAGGTCAAAGGGTTCACAGTGGTAAGACTACACTCACTGCTTATCAGTGCTCTGCTTCTTTGGGCTTCTCAGTGAGTCACAGTGGACATCACTAGTCAGTGGACATGTATGTATAAGGCCTTGAAATGCTAAAGGATGAAAAATTACACCTAATTCCTAAGCCTTTGTTCTGATTACTGTTCCGTTTCATATATGAATTATATTGTACAGTGTTCAGTCTAGTTTTCCTAAGTGAAAATGTTTTAGAATCCTTACAAGTCTATAAGGAAATTTTGAAAAATAATGCCTTCTTAGATTTTGGGGATTTGTGGTGTTTTTAGTACTTAGTGCCATATAGGACAAGGTGAAACTCTTGTGGTAAGTAGTGGAATCTCGGTAAACCATGTGATAACTTCAATTTCACACTTTGTACCTGTTGCATGGTTATTTTCTGTCAACTGAGAGAAATAAAAAGAAAAACAGGTGTTTCACTTTCCAGGTGTTTAAGAATCAAAGGTGTCTAAACTTCTAAGAAAAGTTCTTGAAAGAACGATGGTTCTATGTCGTGGATAATCCTTTCCACAATAACAGATCACTTCTTACTTGATGAAAACTACAGGGAAGTACCTGGTCTTCTGCCTACTTATGACTGTCTTAGAATAACTTTGTCCAAACTTCTGCATAACTTCCATTTCTTTCCATAAATTTAAAGTTACCATCAAGAAATTCCATACAGTAGGAAAAATTATAGAATAGTCTTTTAACATATAACACACACACATATATATACAAGACAGTAGTTTTTGGAACCTGTCCTGGAATTATTTCTAGTATCCCAGACTGGCCTCCAATTCACAGAGATCTACCTGCCTCTGCCTCCCAAGTGCTGAGATTAAAGGCGTGTGCCACCCCCTCCACCTTTTTAATATAATGTTTAATTAAAATTTTTTCATACAATATATTTGGCTCATGTTTCCCCTCCCCCAGTTCCATTTAAAACTAGTGAAAAATGACAAAATTCAACATCCCTTCATGATAAAAGTCTTGGAGGGATTCAATGGAGGGATTGATACACCAACCCTGTCACATAACCTTCAACCTACAATCTTACCTATGGGATATGCTGGCTAGGGTGGCATAGAGATTGTGGGATTGGCCAACCAATGACTGCTCAGACTCAGACACATACCATGAGAGTTATCCCACCTCCAGCACTGCCCGGAGTACCAGGACCCAGAGGCTAAGAGAGAATAGAACACAACTGAACAAAAAAAGTCAATGTAATGATGTCTGAAAATGTTCTGCCATGTTGATAGACCATTGCCTAGTCCAATTGCCATCAGAGAGGTTTCATCCAGCCTTACGGAAACAGACTCAGAGATCCGCAACTAAACCTTAGGTGTACCTCAGGAAACCCTGTGGGAGGGGGAGGAAGATTTGTAGGAGACAGAAGCATCAATGTGCAGGAAAACCACAGAATCTACTAAGCTGAGCTCACAGGGACTCAGAGAAACTAAACTGACAACCAGAGAACCTGCATAGGACTAACCCAAGCCCTCTGCATCCATATCTCAATAGTGTAGCATGATCTTCTGGGGGACTCTTGACAGCAGGATCAGGTGCTGTCTCGGACCCTTTTGCCATGTTTATGGACCCTACTCCTCATACTGGCTTGCCTTGCCCAGCCTTCAACTTGATATGCCATTTTTAGTTGGTATTCATAGGAGACCTGCCCTTCCCTGAATGGAAATAGAGGAAAAGTGGATGTGGTGGAGACAGAGAGGAGGTAGGGGTAAGGGACTGGAAGGAGAAAATGGAGGGGAAACAATGGTCAGCTGTAAAAGCAAACAAATACATAAATATATTCAAAGAACAAGAAAATAATGTTCCTTTTTTTGGTTATTTTATTTTGTTTGTTTTGTTTAAATAGTGAAAAGGATTGACAGAGGGTATTAAATGGCTAAACAGAAGAACCAAAACTTACATGCTCTACCTCAAAGGGAAAAACGAAATAGAGAGAGAGAGAAAGAGAATAAACAATAGGCTTTGAGGTGAGAGCGTGAGGAAACACCAAAAATCAACAAGAGAAAAGTCAGAAGCCTTTTAAGAGTCAGAAAACTGGTGTAACGGCTCAGTAAGAGGAAATAAATTTACTGGCTCATGTCTCTGGGCTCCATAAGGAGTTAGGCTGAAATCATCTCTCTGCAGGGTTGAGGGAGAAAAGATCTCAGCAAACTATAACTGCACCAATTCTAGTTCTTCTAGCCAGTGGAAAAATTCACAACCCTTACACGCTTAAAACATAGCTGTTTAAGTAATGTGATATCTGTTTAGTAGCTTAGCTTTATAAGGTGATCTTACATCTCCTAGAAACCTCCAGGGGAGCTGACCCAGAAGTCATGGTGAAAAGGGATCTAGAGTAACATACCTTTACAAAGCAGAGGATCAAATACTGGCTTCAACTTCTTGTATGTATACCCATGAGCACGGTATCAACACTTGATATAAAATAATTTTTTATGTAAAATGGGAATATAAAGCAATTTCGCTTCATTACTCTCATGAATCCCCTCACCTCTGCTTGTATATGTGTGATATTGTATTTGTGTGCATGAGTGTAAATATTTCTATCTATGCTGATATGTAAGGCTCTTATAGAGGCCAGAGACAAATATTAGATATCTCCCACTCTTCCTCTAATCAGAGCTCACCGATTGGCTAGATTAGCTGGCCAGCAGACATCTTGCATCCTCCTGTGTCCAACTTTCAGTTTGGGGACTAGAGGAAAGCACACCCACAGTCAATCCACTTTTCTCAGAATATGTGTCTAGGGATCTGAACTCAGTTCCCCAGGCTTGCCCCCTTTATCCACTGCAACTTCTCCCGAGCATTTCCTGATGTTATTATTAAAACTAAATGAGGATATTCATGTAGAACTTAATTAATAGGATAGCTTGACATTAGGACTCCTAATTAGTTTTCATTTTTAACCATAAAATAATCATCAACAGGCACAGATAAGATAGAAGAATCCATGTAGTACAAATATTAGAAAATTTAAAGGCTTGCTCATTCATGTTTATAGTTTGGTATGGGAGGACATTTGGGTAAGATGTAGCAAAAATAATGTGGAATTCCAAGGGAGAACCAAATGGTTAAGAATCTAAGCCAATCTGAGGATGAGATCTCAGGTAATCAACCCCACACTGTCACACTTTGTTGTGTGAAGTCTTCCAAGGAGACTCTTTACCGTGCTCAAAGTGAAGAAAAGTGTGCAAGAGGAGGAAAGGGTGTGGTGTTATGGGGTATCGTTTAAGTAGAATTGAGAAGAGAGAAAGGGCACAATGAAAGGTGATATATAAATCCATAGGTAGAGGTGGATATTTATATTTGATAGATGTTTATAGATGTGATATATGTAGAGAGATAGAATTAGCCTAGACAGAGAGCGAGAATAGGCAGATGATAGATATATCCATTAAGAGGGACAAAACTCAAAAGTTTGCATTACATGTTTGGGGAAAGTACAAGTGGATTCAATAAATCTTAAACTAGTTCTCAAATAATGCAAGATTTGATGATCCTTAAATGGAAAGATGGCCTACAATTGACAACATGGGAACGAAGTTGTGTGTGGGGCAGCAAAAGGAGAAAATGTAGGGTGGAAAGTAGAGTTTGAGAAGACTGTACATTAAGAAATTTATCAAGAGAGAAGTTCCTGCAGAAGGATCTAACACTATCTGAATCCTGCGCACTGCTCCAAACTCTGTGTGGATAGAGGTTACTGAGTATGGCTGGTGTATTTAGAAAAGAGCCAATGAATGAGCAAGCAGGGATTGGAAAGAAAGGCTCCTTCCATATGGACACTGGGACTCTTCCTCCCTCACTAATACTACGATCTTGGAATATTAACTGAATCTCTTTTTTGTAAGTTCAGAGTAAGCCTTCTTAATTTACAGAGTTGCTTGGGAATTCATAGGTAACATAGCAGAGCAACCATAATAGAGTCGTTAATAAACATTATTTTTCATATTACTTTCAATGAAATTTACTGAAGTTATCATCACTGGAACCAAATGTAAGGTTGAACATATCATTGACATTTTTCCCTTCTCACTTTATTGTATAATCTGACCTTTGCATGTCAACAATTATTCTTTCATTCAAATATGTCTCTGTTATTTATTATTATTACATAGGCAAACTTACACGCCATGATAAAGAAGAGATAAATAAAACATGGTATTGACATTACTCGAGAAGAAAAATAATTGTATATAAAGTTCCAAATCACCACAAAATAGATTCCATGTTGTCAAGAATAAAGAAAGCCAGCCCTTAACTTCTGGGCTCTGAGTTAGCACCAAAAGTCAGGTCTTACACCACTGAATAAGAACAATGTCACAGAACCTTCACAACAGACACGTCTAAGCCATCTTGGTGTTCTTTCAGACACATCTGCTACAGAATCCAAAGGAAAACTCTGTTCTATGATGACATTGATGGTAATGCTGGAAAATGACATATTTGGAAAGCATATTGCAAGCTAAAAGCTATTGCTTCTGTTTTGTTTTCCTTTAATACTAAGAGATAATTGTTTGAATCAAAATTATTAAATACCTACTATTTGTATCTAAATTAGTACATTTTCTACACTACCCAAATATTTATTTGCAAGTAATTATTTAGTTTGATGTAAATAAACAAATAATTAATTATCATGTCCCTGATACCTGCAATAATTCACCTACTTATCAATATATTTTTTTAAGAAAATCACCCCACTGAGTCTATGACTATGGTAAATATTGAACATAGGCCGTTTTTGCCTGAATCTGTAGATTGCATTTAGTTCCGCATATTAAATATCTTAAAATCATTGACCTATCAATGTGTTTTCATATGTACCCAAGTATTCAAAATTAATCAAGTCTCTAAAGCAGCAAGTTCTGTGACATGACAGTAATATGTCTGCCAGGACCAATCAGGGAAAACATCCTTGTCAGGCAGGCAGTTCAAAGATAGGGCGTTAAACATTAATGAGCAAAGGGAGGTAAACATGTCCATGTTTGACCTGTCTTTTCTTTGAAGGACCTAAAGCTGACAGATAGGAAAACCCAGTGTTCATTAAAGACAGTTACTTAAGTTTAAAATTGACTCTCTTAAATTGCTAAATTTCAGATAAAATTTAGTAGCATGTACTCATATCAATGTCTTTAACAGCAAAAACAGCCTTTCTGTAATCTCTTTCATCCTAGTTATTTCTAACCTTCTGGAACTTTGGGATGCTTAATCCAGTCATTAGTTCCAATCCTTTGCACATGTACCTTCCAAGGACACCATATCAACCCGTGTACGGAACGCCATTTGTTTCTTGTGTATGAGTTTCTTCCACCACACCAAGAGCCACTAAGCTCATTAAGCAAATAATTACTGAGTAGTCATGAGCTATCTAGCTTCACCTAGAGTGTCTAAAATGCACCCTAAAGTTTACAACTGTGGATATGATCATCACAAAGAGATCTTGACATTAAATTCAAATACATGACTACAATTGTTGCCTTTTCTAGTCTTTCTTGATTGCTGTCTTTCAAATGATTCCTTCAGTTACAATTCTTTCAAGAATCAATTATCTTTACATTAATTGAGATAAAGAACATTAAATAGAGAATGACCCTGGAAAATTATAAAAAACAAGGAACATTATATTTGATATTGGAAACTCCAAAAATAGCTAAAGAAAAAAATATAGCTGAGATGGAGATATAAAAATCAAATATTTGAAAAATTCAAATAATACCCAATATCTCAATTTGTGTGGAAATATTGATAAATTTATTGTAAAGTTGTTGTGTTTTATAGGTATGATGTAGTACACTTCATTTTTTATTATTTTATTTTTTCAAATGAATGTAACACATGTTCAGACTTCTCTGCTGCAATAGGTTGCATATTAAGACTTTGGCCTCTGAGTACATGGTGGACCTGTACTCTGCAACTGAGCAGCATCTCCAACCTTTCGTGTGAACGTTCTTTATGCCTTATCTCAAAACATTTCTTTTATGAGATGAAGTTATAAAATCATTTTAGTGTCTCCGTTACAGGCACACACCTGTTATAGAGAAGAATTCTGCTATTCATATATTCCTTTTCAATGATAAAAGTCATAGGTTAATTATATAGATTAATGGGTTTTATGATGACACACTCTAGGCAAGCATTATAATTTCATCATATTTACTTGTCCATAATCTAACTATCATTTTAGTTAGACCTTCTCATAGGTCTCCTTTCTTTTCTCCAATGGCTCTTTTGTACTTTCATCCTTCCATTTTTAGATGTCACATACAACAAATCATGTGCTAACTGTCCTTCAGGGCCTAGCTCATTTCACTTGCCATGGTGATTTTCAGATTCAAGAATTTTCAGAATAACAGCATGCCTCTAAAATTCTGTTCATATATTAGATACTGTGAATTTTATCTTGGCATGTAGCAGAAATTTTAGTTTCCAAAATATAGCCTTCAATGTTAATATGAAGCATGAGAAATGCAATTGGCAAAGCTTGTCTTGAGTGCTGCACCTCTGGATTCCGTAGGTAGAAGGGAGGCAGTTCTCATTCAGAGCTAATTATTCCTAAGTGCTGAAATGATAATTTTGGGTACTTTATGCAAATCTTTGAGAGACTCTTTTTCTAGTATAGTTGGTAGGAAGGCATACTCCACCCCACCCCCAAGCCCTGTGGGGTTGCTGAGTGCTGCTGCCTTCAATCTTTTTTAGGTGTTCTTCCCAAGGTCAAGTAGATTTCTGACAAATTAATTAATCACTACCGAGTCAAATACTCATGGGAAATCAATGGCATACATCAAAACAGCTCTCCGATCTAATGTTCTTTGTCCTGTGAGCTCTAGCTACCTTCTCGCCAACTCAATTTATCTCTCTCAATTCAAGAATTCTGATGGTTTTCACTTATGACAAACTCACTTTACCAAGACAAAGCACAGACAATGCTTTACACCTATAATTTGAGTCAATTTCAGACTACTTTGATATCTTCTTTTCTTCAAGATCACTGTTCTTTTGGTCCATTTATAGTCAATTGGTTTTGCTTCTTTGTTGTTTCTGTCTTTTGAGACAGGGATTCAAGTATCCCAAGCTTTTCCGGAACTCATTGTTAAGTCAAAGATGACCTTAAACTATCGGTTCTCATGTTTATACTTTGTGAGTGCTGGAATTTCAGGTCTGTGCCAGGATATCTAATTTATATGGTTCTGGGAATTGAACCTGAGACTTCCTACAGGTTCAGGAAGCCTTCTTCCAGCTGAACTATATCCCAAGACTCAATATTTTATTCCCCCATTGTTTGCTTGCTCCATGTGTAATAGTGAAATGAATCAATCACCCCCAGTAATTCCCTGGAAGTGGAAGTCTTAATTTTTTTCATGGGGATATTTAAAAAATAATTGAAAGATATATATGTAAATACAAAGTGTTTTAAATAGCCATTTTTTAAACCATGAACATGTCAGCTGGGTCTGCATTAATTCAGATAAAAAGACCCAATTTCCCTTTAAAATATTTGACTAAGGTTTATGCTCCCTTGAGTTCTGTGAAGAATGTTAATGTCATGATAACATTGCATTGTAAGCACCCTTTAATGTTTAGGGTTTTTTCTTCAAATAAGCTCAGCTGTTGGAAGGCATGCTGTTTTGAACCTTTGATTGACAGCTGTCAGACCTTCCCCAGACTTCAGCTTATTTAGGAACTGTCAACCAAACACCCCTGATGATTGGTGTTACTGCCAATATATTATCTTGTCTGCTTTCAGTACTTCATTGTTTCTTTTGGGACACATCACTTCACCTATAAGAATTACCATAATCCCAGTGGTGGCTGAAGCCACAACCTCTGCTCCTAGAGATGCAAATGACCTTTCCCATTTTACAGTATTCTTGCTTAGGAATTGGTGACACAGAAAAATACTTAACATCTTTTGCTTTTTTTTTTTTTGGTTCAAAAGTTTCTTCTACATATTTGAAATTTGGTGGAAGTTCAAACAGACAAAATCATATAGCAGGAAAAAACATCACCATTCAGAAGCATCAATTACCAGATACTTTAATTACAATCAATATTTGACTATCTGACACCTATTGATATTTTTCTCACATCTATTCTCCTTCAAGAACAGTGTTCATGATAGATTCCAATACTGTACATGTTTGGAACTCAGGGTGGCCATTTGTTCGTTCCCGGCTGCCAAACCCCAAAATAATCACACAGAAGCCATATTATTTGCAATACTGCTTGGCCAATAGCTTAAGCATATTTCTGGCTAACTCTAACATCTTAAACTGGCCCATCTCCATTAATCTGTCTATGCCGTGTGGCTGTGGCTTACCGGCAAAGTTTCATCATGTCTGTGTCTGACGACAGCTCCATGGCTTCCTCCTGACTCTGCCTTTTTTCTCCCAGCATTCAATTTAATTTTCCCACCTACCAAAGTTCTGCTTTGAACAGGCCTATGGCAGTTTCTTTATTAAGCAATTGTATTCACAGCATAAAGAGGCGAATCCCACATCATTGTCTCATTTCACATTTTCTGGTGTTCCCATGTCTGCACATATACTCCATATAAATGCTAGCTTTTCAATTGTGTTATGGAGCATCATGACTGTACTGAATAGTGGAAATAAAATTAAATATATTTGACATTGAAATACCAATTCTGTCACAGAAAGGAAAGAATTACATGTACTTGTCTTAAGCAGTTTGAGCTTATTGCTTGAAAAACCAAATTCAGAGGGTTTCATTAGTCAAGAATTTCTCTAGTACGAAACTAAGATAGTTCTCACATCAATTAACACAATCAAGACACTCCCTCACAGCATTGCTCAGGTGCTAGTTTCTAGTTGATTCTAAAGTCTATCGAGTTGACAACACTAAACATCTCACAGCCTAAGGCACAAATACTTCTCTCCCGAGGGGACCGATCCTCCATACACATCCATCCCCTTGCCTCACATGCATTAAGTACTCTTTTTACTCATCAGCCCATTTCTCTCTGCTGTGTGTTCTAAATAGAAAATTTATTCACTGCCTGCTGATAGTCTCTTTCTCCCAATAATGTGGCTACTCCCAGCAAGGGAGAAAATTTTACATGGAAATATATTGATGTCGCACCATCCCAAGAAGATCTGCAAACCTCTCAACAAGGAGACTGTAAAGACAGGAGAAGATTTAGAGCGACTCTGAAGATACATAATTTAATGCCTTGATCATTAGTGATTGGAATGCAGGTTTTCAAACCAAATTAGGTTTTCTAAATCCTATCCACTAATCTATTAATAATATTGAGTTGATCGTACCTTTTTATAATGCCTCTATACATAATTGTAATGATTTTCAATTTAGATCACTTAAGACAGGCTAGCGGTATTTTACCCAGCTTATTCAAATAGTCAGCAACCAGTTTTAGGTCTCAACATCAACATAAACAGTAAGCACCTAAGCACCTGCTCTTTTTTTATAGAAACCAGGCTTATTCTTTTAAAAATATCCACAACTCCTGGCATGTGGCTAATTTCATAAATTCTCTTTAAGTGGTGAAAGACTTTGGCATTAATAGGAAGATGTTAAAATTGGTTCCAAACTTCTCTCACTCCTCTATACTCTATTGTATTCTAATGTAGTCATACAGACCCCAAGCCTACATACATGAACTTCATTGGGCGTATAGAAGATCATTAGAAACCAGGACATGAAAAGGCCTATATATTGGGGCTTTCCTCTTGAATGTCCGCCACATTTCTGTGGATGTGCCAGCAAAAGCAAGAACAAGTCTTGGTTTATCTAAAATGTAACAAAATAGAGAGTAAAGGTGAACATTCTAGGCACAGCCACCAAAATCAACCTAGATTGGACAAAAGCCGGCCAACCTTGAGAATTTTGATGGAACCCACACTATCAGCTGAAGCAGTGTATCAATTCCCAGCTGAGTCCACATGTGCACGCAATCAATACTTACTGTTGTATGCCGAGAAGCATTTAGAGTGGCTTGCTTCTCAGCTTTACTGGGCGATCTATTGCTTACACAGGTGCAAAGACAATGAAGTGTATGTTTGTTTGACATAGAAAAAGAGCGAAGGCCTTTTTCATAGAGAAAATAAGATCTTTTCAGTGTTGAGAGGTTTGTTTGCTTGATATTAAAAGATAGATTTCTTTTAACATGATGTCTTGATGCCAATACATTTACTTGTAATTAGGATATTATCCAGACTGTTAACAACATAACAAGTATTGAAAAGAGTGAAGAACCTGAACATATTTTTACATCAGATTTGAAAATCTAGCAAATGAAAAGACTTGGGGGTAGATAGAACGTTAACAGTTTCCTAGAAAAGATCCCCTACTTCTCTCCTCCCTCCCCCTCCATCTCTGTGGATTTTGGACTTATTATATTAATTTATTTTTATTTTATAAATGTTGTTGGAGAGGTGGCTCAGCAGTGAGCATACTACTTTTCCAGATGACTTGAGATCAGTTCCCAACGCCCATGTTAGGTGACTCAGAACTACCTTTAATTCCAGCTATTCATATTCAACTATACATACCCACACATAGATATACTTCATTAAAATAAAATGATTCTTCTTCCTAAAAGAAAAAAGCCATATGCGTACAATGTATCTTGGGTATATTCATTCCCTACTCCCCTATTCCAACTTCCCCCACCCTCCAAAGCACATCTACCTTCTTCCTACAAACCTCATGTTTTGTTTGTTTCTTTAGTCACCAATTATTTAAGTTAGTATTGCCCACATACTTATGTGTGTGCAGTGGTCCGCGGGGGCACCACAACCTTACAGTGGTCAGATCTGCCCATAGGAAAAAGACCCTGCTTTGCTCTATAGCCATTCACCGCCATTCACCTCTCCTGTTTCCACGCTGAAGTTTTTAACTCTCTGTCTTACTGGGTCACATGTGGGTCATTACAGGTGCTGTGACTTCAGGTGTAGCAGTCAAGGCATATCCAGTGGCCAGTCTTTCGCAGCATGCCTCCTATTCTAGGTCTTAAATCCCGTCCCACCTGTACACTATGTTCCATGAGTGTTGGGTGTTGAGGAGGGAATGGTTTCTTTTGTTGCTTCAGAGACTATAACAGAGGCAAATCTGCATGGGTGTTCATGACAGAAGGATAGACACATAGTTACAGCAGAGAAGCGCTCTCTCAGAAAACGGGCTCAGATATTCGGCATACCAGAAGCTTGCCAAGCCTGACATTCTTTGAAGTAGAGACAGATAGTTGTTTTCTAAAATTTAAAAATTAAAAAAAAAAATCTGCATGAGACATGACTGGTATTGATGCTGTTCAATTGTAGCGTTGTTATCTCTTCCAAGTCATGCTGAGCAATAAGAACCAGCAGGAGTACACATTGATCTCATACAATGGTCAACTAATACATTCCCAAGATTGTGTAGGATTGTGTTGCAAAGTTTCATTTTGGGAAAAAACATATTTCTGGGAAAAATACAAAGGGATGATGATATTTATTAATAAAAACAAGAATATTTTTCAATAAATACAAATATCATTATATCCTTAATGGAATTAATGACTGATAGCATTTGACAGAGATATTCATGTACAATGACATCATTATTCAGGAATGTTGCAGAATACTCCTCCTGCACGAAGAAGTGGAGTTTAATCATTCCTATATTTTATTATTTTTATTTTACAGACTCTGATTCTAAAGTACAACATTAACATGCTAATAATATTAAACAAAGTATTACAAATTTGTTTCACCTCTTTTCTGTGGGAAAAACATTCCTGTGTATTTGATGTCTGCTAGGCACCTATGGAAGTAGTCGTGATGTGGCCTCCTGTTTTTTTTTTTTTTTTTAAATATAGAGGAGTTAGTTGTGGATGTCTCTGTGTAGTAAAAGCCATCAGGCTTGTACAGATCAATGCATAGGGAGCTAATTAAGGCTAGACCCTGTTGATAGGTAAAGAGAAAAAAGAAATTCTTAATTAAACTGTGACTTTATTTCTGCTGACAGAAGCAGAGCTAGTGTTCTGAGCATTTCCATTTAACTATATCTTAAAATGTCAGTGACCAGTAAGGATACTCAACTCATCTCTTAATATAGACATAATATACTTTCACCGTTTAAAAATATTTGGTATATTGAAATTTGAAATTTCAAAAGTGAATAATTTCATTTTGGAAATTATATAGATTTTTATAATGAAAGGCACTATCGCAATTTTATTTTTTCCTACTAAGGAATAAGAACATCACTTGAAATTTTACAAGCAGTAAGACTTCCCAGATAATCTGAAATACCTTTCCCTTTAAAAGTAGTCAAGGTTCCCTTTGTCCATTACCAGGACAAGACAATATTTACAGTAAGCCATTACATAAGTTTAGTGAGGATAAGCGTAAAGGAAAAGAAAAGCAACCGATCATCATTAATACAAGAGGCTCATAGACCAAAAGCCAGCACTGCCATGGAATCACATCAGTGACCACAATGCATGATGAAATGAAACAACTCCAAGGATGCCATCATAAAATGAATGTGGGCATCACAATGACATCAGTGCTATGAAGCAAAGTCTATAACAGAAACTATGAAAGATGAAGACAATATGCCTTCATTTATCTGATTTGACATGCCTTGACTAATGAATGTTCTTAGGAGTGAGTGCGCTTGTAAGAAACTAGAGTTGTCTGACATAAAGAAGAAAATGACCCAAGGTAAGAACTGTAGCCTGATTTTTAGAAATGTTTAAAGAGCTGTCTATTAGACATTACTGAGTTTGTGGTCTATTAATATTAAAACTTTCTTGTGACGCTGTATTTTTTCTATTTTAGCAATGTTAATCTAAAGTTACACACCCATTACAAGAAAATAATAGGTATTTAATGTGATATGCATTAGCACAATAGCAAATAAGATGAAAAATAGTACAAAGATAATGTCTGTTTATCAATTTCAATAATTCTCTTCAAAGAATTAACGCTACTGAGTGTATTATAGTCGACTCTACATACAGCAACTTTAGATCTCCTCTTTCATACTTCATTTTGATGTTTTTACTGGTTCTCATCTTCTCTACTTGCAGCACAAAGAGAAGAAAATAAAAATGATATCATTAAAATTTAAGAAGGAAATGATTAAAGGGAAATGTTTAAATGAAATGAAAATTCCACCCAAGGGTCAGTTAATGGGGTTAGAGGCAATAAGGGGTTTTCATCCAGGAGAAAGGGAAGCTGTGGGTTGTTCCTTAAGTATAGGATGACCGAAATTAAAAGAGTTTAAAACAATAATGTGCTATATTATTTTATAAAACAATAAGTCCTAACACAAAGCATCTGAGGTCTGTGTTCTAAAATAGGTCAACTCCTTTCCCATGCCTCATTCCCTCTGCCTTTTGTCTTAGCTTCTCTTAAACTAGGATGCAGCCATTGTCCAGAAATATTTTTTTCCTACAGAAAAACCATTAATGCCCTGTAAAACAGCTCAGCATCTTTTTAAAGAGTAGAAACAACTAAAAAATTGATAGGTACATTTATTTCCTTTCTTAAAATTTAAGAAAATAAAAACTATTCCAAAAGCTCATTTTCCTCAAGTACGCACACAACACTTATCCTGGCCACTGGATTCTTCTGAAGTAGAATATCAGGTAAAGCTGAATTTTGGGAAAGTTTTCAGATGACAATATCAAATACATTTTTTTCCTGTTAGAAAAAAAATAGCAAAAGCAGCTACTTAATTTACCTTTAGAAATATAGATTGCACTGCCATTTCCTACCACTGTTCTTCTGGACATCTAATCAAATCTAAGCTAAAAAAAAAATATGTTGTTCAGCAGTCTTATAAAAGAGGAACAGAAACAGGGTAACACAGTATGATGAACGGGCTAAGCTCCTGCCTAATTTATATGGCTAGAATTTCCTAAATCACTGAATAAGCAAAAAATATGTATTAAAAGACTGATGATCTTGTTAAGAACTTAATTTATGTCCATACTGCATTATAAAAGGAAGCTACAATTTTTCATTAATTTTTATTTTAAGGAAAAGCAATTGGTTGTATATTGGATGGAAGTATTTAAGGTTGACAACTACAAATGAAAATATAATTTAAAATAATTGATACTATCTTAATAGGGGCCATGCTCTAAAATGATATTGCGATGCTGGTGCCAACGTGAGGCAACTATATACACATAAAACCCGAGAGAGCTTGAAAAGGAATTACAAACCAAAAAAAAAAAAAAAAAAAAAGTTTAGTGCAGCTTCTTGGTAATCACATTTTTTTTTCTCCGATGGGGCTCTGTTTGCTCACAGCAAGCAGGGGCTCCATGGCTCCTTTAAGATAAGTCTTCCTGACTCAGCATTGGCAGCAAAGACTGCTTGGCTTATTTAGGGGAGGGATTCCTGGTTTGTTGCAGTTGCACAGACAGCTCTGGACTTTACAGGACATCGCACACTTAAATGGGCTCTGTTAGCAGTGTGTTACAAATTGTTAATGGTGAGGTAGGCCTGCTGCAACCCTGGAACTGGGAAGGGGTGCATGACTCTCAGAGGCAATGAACATACCTCTGCCATGTGGGACTGGACAGAGCCAACAGGCAGGACCACAGAGTCGGTCTTAGCCATGCCTGCTTAGCATTTTTTTTAAAAAAAGGTGCACCTGGTCAGAAAATAGTTACAGATATTCATGCAGGGGTGAGAAGCATAGTTTTCAGTCCACAAAATGAAATAAACATAGAGTGGAATTTTTATTAGATTAGGATATTATCTGACTTCAATACTTAGTGTAATGTGGTCCTTTAAATCTAAGTCACTGCAAAGGTAAGCAAACACAGATCTTCAGGAACAAACAGAAGTAGAAATATACATTAGTATGCATAAAAAGGCGGAGCTCCTGAGTTGCACATTCCTTCTGAAAAGTGAGTGGCCTGCAAGCCAACTCATAGTACTCTGCCCCATTTCAACTCATTAATCCAGGACCCTCTGACTCACAAGCGCTTCCCCCAGGCACCACCACCCTGTGTGGCGAAGTGATTGTGATCATATCCGTGTTTTATACACATGAGGCATAGACTACTTTTTGTATGAATATGTGTAGAAAACAATTTAAAACTTATCTGTTCATATGAACACCCTGGATACAGAAAATTCTTTTTCAGCAATAAAATTCTTATCTAGTACTTTGAAGTAGTTAGAGCAAATCATTAAACCTACAGCGCCTACATTCTGCAGAAGACACTCTACCAGTAGTGTTTGCTTCTGCAGAATTCTAGGACTCCAGATTCTAAAAACAGCACGGGCACATCAGATCTACTTTAACGTATATTCAGAAGCAGAACACTCTTTAGATTTCTGAGACGTCGCTTCTGCAGCTGCTATTTACACGGCTCTCTATTTACACGTCTCCGTACACAGAGTCGCTGTTCTATTTAAGTCAGAACCCATTGCAGTTCTGTTTCTCTTCTCTAGATAACCTGCTAGAGCACTATCAGCTGGGTCACATCTCGATAATTAACACACACATGGGATCTCTGCGTGTTACGTGTTCATGCTCTTTCAGGAGCACCTCTTTACTGCTACGGCCATAGCTAGTTCACTTTCTTGCTCCAAAATCTTCTTTGGTGATATTCTTGGCGTTAAGTGAAAAATAAACAAATTTAAAGCAGTGCTTTCTGTAAGAATGGGGTGGAGAAACACCTAGGCCATTAAGAGACCCTAAGAGAGACATACATGGATCTGCATAGGAAAGAGGAAAAGACAAGATCTCCTGAGTAAATCGAGAGCTTGGGGGTCACTAGAGAGTAGAAGGGGAGAAGAAAGGAGGGGAGCAGAGAAAAATATATAGCTTAATAAAAACAGTGAAAAAGAGCATGCGGTGTTCTTGCAGAGGATTCGAGTTTGGCTCTCAGTAACCATGAGTGCAAACTCACAACTGCCTGTCCAGCGGCTCCAGAGGAGCCCAATGGCTCTGGATTGACTGTGATATGGATGAAGGTGAGACATAACTGTTAAGAAGCACTGAAAGCTAGAGATTAATCACAAGTGGTCCATGCACACACATTCACTGATCACTGCATGAAGGAATGAGCTTCCAACGAGGATCTACAACTCAGATAACAAAATGGCTATCTACAGCACTTTGGGACTTCTCATTTATAAGACAGTCTGAACATCTCATTGTAGCTGTATGAATCTGTATTCTAAATTTTAAGTTTTTCATCTTTCTCTTTTTGGTCTCAAAAATAATAAAATGACTGGTGCCTGAATTTTTATGAAAAGAAAGTCAAGATGTCATAAAAAATTTTATGCAGACCCGTCTCTCCTTAGCACAGGACTCTTACTTCAGTGTGACCTTTGCAGAACCTCCACAGGGACACGAACGTAGAAAATAATAAAATCAGTACTTCTTGCATTATTATTGCTAACGTCATTATTAGGATATCTATTAGAGAGTTATGTGAGCCTTATATGGAGCATTTAATCCTTAGGATGATAATTCTTCAAACAACTCAAGCTAGGTTGTACAACTCTTTTAGATTATTAATGTCTCTTTCAAACTCTTAAGAACTTCTGTGTTTAGAAATTACAACTAAGAATATTTCCCACGTAGTAAATGTAAAATGATACATGCTCCCAGGTAACTAACAATTCATCTAAAATGACAAGAGCAACATCATTGCAGGCCAACGTGACACAACTAGCAAGCTTAACTATATGTTTTAGAGAGAACAATGACACTGATCTAAATCTTTGAGAGTGTCTTCAATTTTTTTTGTTACAAAGAAGACAGGTGACAATCACAGGTCCTGTACACTCAGGGTGACATCACACGATGCACGGCTGTTTAGAGTGTCATTTTGTGAGGCAGTTTGAACATAACTGGCCTCCATAAGCTCATACACAATGGCACTCCTAGAAGGTGTGGCTTTGTGAGAGTAGGTACTGGCTGCTGCCTTGTCGATCAAGATGTAGAACTCTCCTCTCCTTTCCCAGGACCATGTGCGCCTACCTGCTGCTTGCTTCTTGCCATGATGACAATGGACTGAACCTCTGAAGGTGTAAGCCAGCCCAAAGTAGATGTTTTCCTTTATAAGAGTTGTTGTGTTCATGTTGTCTCTTTACAGTAATAGAAACCCTAACCTTGTAATTCTATATTTAGAATGGGAATGGAAAGACAAAGACCATCTTGCGTTAGGATGAAAGCAATTTTGACCTTATAGGACCCATGTGAGTATATTGCAGATATTCAAGGGATTAGTAGGTACAACTGAAATATTTGCAGCGAAATTAGCATAGATATCATCATTGCTGAATAATAAGGAAAAATGAACCCAATATTAGATTATTTGATTCAGAAGACAGAAAAAGCATGTCCTGAACATAGGTTAGAACTCAGATCTGTTTCTTCTAGGCCCACAGTTGATTCCAGCTAGCACACAGCTTCTCAACTCTTCTAACTGCATCTTTCATCTGTATTGGTGATAAAGCGTCTATTGATCAGAAGGAATTTTAGTAGATAAACAAATGACTCTAGATGATATTTTGATACTTTTTATGTATAAAATCACTTTCACTAGACAAATTGAAACTCTAAGCAATTACCACTAGAGGTATCACAGGATGCCTGACAATTGGATAAAAAAATATGCATTAGATTAGATTGTAGTGACAGACCTGGGAAATAACCAGTAAAACAGAGACCTTCCCATAGAAGAAGGTCATTCTTTTCCAGAAAATGGGGCTAGACTTTATCTTCCTGATACAAGGCCTCTATATGAGTCCCGTGGGGACCCTTTGAAGTAACGTTGATTCTGGAAGAACGGAAAAGGCACACTCTTTATATAGCTGTAGGGAGTGGAGGGATTGCCAGACAATGAGCAGCCTGGTCGAATGTGGAACTGAAAATCCTCAGGGACGTTTGGAAAGCTCTAAGTTAGTGACATTTTGTGTTAATTTGTGTATTCATATAAATCTGTGGTGAGAGAACCTATTTCTGAGCTATTTTTAATTATTATGAGAAACACTATAAAGGAGTATAATAGGCAAACTCAGAAATATTCCTTGAATTAATTAATTACCCAGGAAAAATTTTTGAAGAATAAAGGGCCACAGAAGATATGTGACTGCACACACCAAAATTTCCTTTGAAAGTTTGAAATGGAATTATTCAAACTAATAGAAGGTTGCTTTTGTTGAAATGCTGTATTTTTCTATAACTGATACACCTAAAATATATTAATCATTTTGAATAAGGATTTAACATATAAATCTTATTCAGGATCAATGCAGGATAAATCTTATCCTGCACTAGACACTGGGCTGTCCTGCTTTCATGGATTAATCTGTTTAATTCCTATCATCAGCTACAGGGACAGCACTCTGCTTAGCCCTACTTTACACACGAGAAAATAGCAGCTCAAGATTTAAGAAAGTTGCTTGGTTATGTGGGGATGAAAAATAATTAGGCTGAGATTTCAACTCAGAATCCCACTGAGTTGAGAGGAAAAGCAAGAACTTGATTTTCAAACAGTCACATCAATTTCAGGGGAGGTAGCACTCCTCCATCGAGATCACCTCTAGAGTGTGCTGGCTGAAGCCTGTGCTAGGCTAGTAGCATTCACAGCACTGGGAAGACACCTCCTTCATTTCTGGGGAAGGTATCTGGGTGAGACCTCCTGGGAACTCTCCAGTATGAATGGTAAATAGGTAATCTAATGAAGCTTACAGTTGACTTTCTGCATATGAATTAGCAAAATAAAGAAATCAGTCACCTAATCCAGGAAGTGTATTTGGTTGAGTAAGCTGGGACACATTTTCCTGTGATTATAATAAAAAATGAAATACACTTTAAAGAGAAGCCCCAGCATGGTGAACTTTAGTGCTTAAAATCAATCATAAAACCACTTTATAAGGCAAACTATTTACACAAAGATTTACTTTTCTAAGCTTTGAAAAATCTATCGACATTTTTTCCTCAGAGAGCTTCATTTCACTGAAGCAGTTTTATTACTTAAATAAACCCAAATCTTTAATTTGTTCTTCATTTCTTCTGCATGAGCTGTGCTCAAAGCATTACATCATTAAACCCTAAGAGAGTATATTTAGTATGGCAGGGAATATATATTAATCAAGAAAACTACCAGTTTGAAGGAGAATTTTTAATTACTAAGAATTCAGATTCTGACCACTTTGGAGACAATTATCTATATAAACTGTTCATATCAATGTCCAACAAATCAAAAACATTGTCTATGAAGATGATGTCTAGCATAAAGTGAAATAAAATGCAAGGAATGGAGTAGAAAATTGTATGGGAAAATTATATTTTATTATAATAAATAGCTAGATACTAAGGTCTACCTTTTTTTAAAGGCCAGTATACGAGTCTCGGTGTTTTATTTTCAACATTACTTTAACAACACAGCAAACACATTAGCAGAGAACATTTTTATACCTTTATAAGTGTAATGAGTCTCCGCAGACCACGGAGCCTCAGAAGTAAATAAACAGTATGTGTGCACTCAGCGTTCCCAGAGAGAAACTCCAGTGGCAGTTTTCCTAAAAAATATCGTAGTTTTCTCATGGTAAATAATTCTGAAACTTTAACCCATCACGGAAAGTCAATTTCTCTTTTTTCTCAGCTATTTAAACGAGCATATAATCAATACCATGTAATATAAACACTTACCACAATGTTAGGTGAGAGCCGTGAGGAGAGGCCTTCTCTGAGACTCCTAAATACCTCTAATCTATGTGAAAATATATAACCCCGATGACGTCTTCTCTATAGAAACCCCAAATAAAAGCTTCTGGTGTTTACCTTGACGGTATTCAAAAATCAAAAGTCCTAGAAGCGAATTTTCTGCTGTTTCAAGCATAGTTTCTCTTTGTTCCAGATTATTGTGTTGGGCTTTAGAATACAATTGTACGTACTTAAGGCTATAAGGTGATGGCATGATGCACACACATTTAGAGATTAATCAGCATTCAAATTAATGAGCATTTCCTTCATCTTTTATCATTTGGGATCCCGTGAATGCTTCTATCTACTGTCTTAATAAACTTCTAATACACAGTGCGTGATCCTATAGCCCCATAACACTTGTAAAACCTACCATCATGGGTTTGGTCGGTAATATCATCTTTATTATTAGCATCATCACCCAGTTCCTGGTAACTACAATTCTGCCATTTCTACATGTCTCACTTTTATCTCAGACAACTGCTATCCCATGTGTTTTTATGTGGATTTCACTTAACATAATGTCCTCTATTTTCATCCATGTTGTCACAAATGATTGATTCGGCTATAAAAAGTTAATGATATTCAGTTACTATTATTATTTCATTATATATGTGCTCTAGGTGAGTTTTAAATAAGAACAAAATTTAAAAGTCTTTTTTATTTTTTAATGTTTTCGGGGTTTTGTTATTGTTGTTCATTTGTTTGTTTACTTTTGTTTTTGAGTCAGGGTTTCTTTGCATGGCCATGGCTGTCCTGGAAGCTCTCTGTAAATCATGCTGACTTGAACTCAGAAATCTGTTTGCCTGTTAAAGGTGTGCACCACCACTAGCTGGCTTAAAACTCATAACAAACTCAATCCAATGAAAAGTTTCCTTACTTTTAATTTATATAAAAATCATATATGTATATCACATTTTATTTATAAATTTGTCTGTTGACTGTTAACTAAGTCACTTCTAGAACTTGGTTGTTATGAATAACAAACACTACAATGAACAAAAGAGAAAGAATCAAATCTCTTTAAAATACTGATTTGGTTTGTTTCAAAGCTAGATAATAAGACAAATGGGATTTCTGCTTCATACAGTAGTCCCATTTGGCTTTGCTGAAAAATATCTTTACCTTCTTTTACCACAGAATGTGGATGCTACATACCCTGTACAAGTAGAGAAGTTGTATATTTTCATTAATTATTTCATTTAATAATTTTAAGAGAGTAGCATTAACTCTAAACAGCATTGTTCCTAAGTGAATTAGTGGCATGGAAACACTATGGATGTAATAATCCTAAATTGATGTAATTATAATAATTATCCGTTGCTAATAATTTATTATTATGCCAAATAATCAGTTATTTTTATGAGTTTAATCGCAAACATGAATATTTGGAAGTATTCTATTCAATTCTTTGAAGTCAAATCATATAGCAAAACAAATACACATTTACAGCCTCACTGTATTAAATTGCAAGGTCTCTGAAAATTAGGAAGTATGCCTCCATTATTACTTCAATACATACACTTCAGATTCTAAAAACTAATCAATAGTTCTATGTAGGATATTGCAATGAAAGAACTTCAGAATGATGGTGTAGGAGGTCTTTCTGTTTATGTGTTGCTTTCATTGGTTAATCAATACAGAAACTGCTTGGCCTGATAGGACAGAACGTAGGTAGGTGGAGAAAACAGAACTGAATTCTGGGAGGAAGGAAGCAGAGTCAGGGAGAGACACCATGGAGTAGCAAAAGACAGACTTGCTGACTCTTTCCCGGTAGGCCACTGCCACATGGTGTTACAGATTAATAAAAAATGTGTTAAATCAAGATGTGAGAGTTAGCCAATAAGAGGCTAGAAATAATGAGCCATGCATTAATTTAATGAATACAGTTTCTGTGTGATTATTTCGGGTATAAGCTAGCTGGGTGGCTGGGACAAACAATGGACCACCCTCTCCTTGTAACAGAATGACGATCAGTAAAATTATTTCAAGGATTCAAATACAAATGTTCTTATGACAAACAGGCATTTTCATGAGGAATTACATCAGTAAGTTTTACTTACGCTCTTTAATTCTAAAAACCAAAGATATTTATTACTTCTCTTTCTTACGAAGCTATTGTGTAGCTATTTTTCATTTGTGATCCCCAGACATTGTTCATTATTATCTTTGAGTGCTAATATTTGGACACCTGCCTCCAGAGAACCAAGTTTTAAAGGCCAGTCACCCGCTGATGGCAGAATTAAGAGAAAGTGGGTTCACTGCAGGCATCTTGGGACTCTGCTTTCTGGTGACCTGAGTGATAAGCGACTCACTCTCCCGTGTTTCCATCATCTTGCCTTCTAACTGGCCTAGAAAGCAACTAGTTAACCAATTATGGATCTAAACCAAGAAGACTAATAACTGAACTAAACCTTTCTTCCCAGAAATATCTGATGATGGGGACAGAAGTTTACACACTGAATTATTATTTATTTGTGCTGTACCATTAACATAGCATCCATAGTTATAACTATTCCACTTCTTTTAATTTCTTTTACTGTATCTCTTCCTTCCAACCTCAAGAAAATATCCAAAAATACCAATACCACACATATACATTTAAACACTAAAATAAAACTCTCATATTTCCTTCTTCCTCTACACACACACACACACACACACACACACACACACATCTCTTCATTCTTTCAGGACATAGGTTCTCATGTTTACAGAGAACTTCCAGACAATTACAATCTTTGATGCCAGTTTTTATCCTATACAAGAATTTAATGGCTTCCCTAAGAGCCTCTACTTAATTTGGTAAATGGTTCTTAATCAACTTGAATATTCCATCTGGCTCCTGCCAAGGCTCTAACTGATATACAAGGAAATCAGCTTGCACCAAAGAATGGTGTGATTCTCCTGTAGCTGGCACTCATGAGTATCTACACTTGTATTTAACAACAAGCAGCTATAAAATGTGTCTCTTCACATTTTAGAAGATGTGCCACATCTTCTAAGGTAGGGACTCAAGGCTTGAAAGGTAAACATAATTTTTCGTTCATTTTTCCAGAACACCTAATTACAAAGCACAGTAGTCTTGTTGATTGGTAATGTCAAATAGTTTGAGAAGAAAACATTATAAGGATGAAAATAATTCTTATGAAATTTCTCAGAGATAATGAATGTTTTAAAAGTTCTGATGTAAGATAAAATTATCGCAATGGTAGTTTTTTAAATAACTGTGGAGATTTAATTGACATAGATGAATAAGACAGATTTCTAATGGCTATGACAGTTTCCTTCAGTGTTGATAAAAACTACTCAAAGTTGTACTTTTTAAATAATGATTAGAATTATTATTTATAATTTCTATCAAACATTTTAGTTTTGTGGTTTTTATAAAGAATGACATAATTTGTTTTAAATTTTGTACTTTATCCTCTAAGCTGTATAATATTTTCTCTTTCACAACACCTAGTAATTAAATTAATGTACTCTAGGATGTTCATGCATGGATCTAGCTAAGTACAAGCACATTCTTTTTTGAAAGTTTTTTTGGCCTTGTCTGCCTTTGTAAAGTCATTGGAGCCACTATAACCTTGAACAGTATTGTTTTTTTATTATTCCACATACTTGGTAAAAAAACAAGTTGATGCTTTTTGATTGTGCGGAACATTTTATAAACAGAGTGAAGGATGTCTGAAAGAATAATTAGAGCCATGTTTATTCTGCTAACTTTCATATTGTTAAAGGTCTGGGGGGAACCATGAAAAGTGGAATCTGTGGGCCAATCGCAGCTGGCTGCAGGCTTTTCCTTATTTCTACACATTCCACAGCCCAGTCTGCAGACTGAAAGGGGCCTACACTGAGACCAAGGCCTCTGTGACTGCACAAAGGTTGAGATTATAACAGGAAAAACTAAAAATTCAGACAGGACAGAATTAGGGTCAGATGCATGTCAGCAGTCAGGGAGAGCTCGCTAGGCCCGAGGAGTACAGACAGTGAATGCTTGTTCACTCAGATGAGGGTGGAGGTCATCACTCAGTTCCCTGGTGTGGACACATTGCTTGCAAATCCAAAATGGCAGGAAGAATTGACTTTTCCTAATAGAGTGTTGCGGGAGGTCCTTCCGCTCCTCCAGCCAATAGCGGCTGAGATACCAGCCCATTGGGGCGTGGTCTCTCTCCCTTTAAAAAACGGGGCCACTTCTCTTCTCGCTCTCTCTTACTTCCTGATCCGCTTCTGGCGACTAGACTCCCTTCCTGATAGCTCAGAGGGCTGTTGTCTGGGACGGTGATCTGTAAGTTTTTTACCCTTTAAATAAATAACCATTCTATTAATCATAATTCTAAACTGGTGTGGGATTGTTTTTGACTTACACCTTCGCCTTCAATAGAGAACTATCGTGTTTTATTTCTGAATGATCGTAACCTTCGAAATTGATTGTATTTTGTTTCTGGAGCCTTAGGACAGTTTCTGGAAAAAGTTAAATAGCACGTAATATATTTATGTATTAATCCTATATACATTTCACCCTCCTTGAACTCCTTTTTCCTATGAATTTCACCACACTTTTCCTAGGTGCATTAAGTATCTTTTTTTTTTCAGCTATCTTCAGCCACTTGTCTCAAACCAATGAGTCTAAAACTACCAGAGACACATTTGATTTCCTGACCCTTTGCAGTGAAGGGCAGTACACACCAACAAGGATCTGGGACAGCTTATCAAACTCAAAAGAAAAATAATGGAGTTTTCTGAGCCTGAGAGGAAGAGAGCAGTGTCATAGAATTGTAAATGAAATTTTAATAAAAATATTAAAGGTCCTAAAAATGGATCCCATACCTTGTTTCCTTGGAAACTACAAAGTTAATATAAAGGAAGTACAATGTGTCCAGAAACTCTGTATTTGAAGCTTTTGTGCTGTCTCCCTGTCCTCTGTGTCCATGTAATTTAAGAGTTCTAGGCATCACAGAGGTATTTAATTCTTATTGATGTAATGTCAAACACTACATTTTCCAGCAGCATAAAATGTTTTAGAACAAAGCACCTCGGTGGGTAGAGAATGTCTCACAAGGGACTGGGTGTTTATGGCACTTCCCATTTTCAGTACATCCTTGGGAGAACAATCATTTCCTGTTAAATTACCTCTTCCCTTTGTATGGGCTTGTTATTCAAGCCTAACCAAGAGGAAGAGAGACTTACCGAGTTAACGTTTGTTTGCTCATGTGTTTAAACAGCACTTAAAAAAATTATGAAAAGTCAAAGTTTAAACTACAAAGGTTAAAATTACCAACCAAAAACACAGCTTTTCTATATGCACGAACAAAGCACCAACGGTTCAGCCAGCACATTGCAACCAGTCCAACCCACGTTTTGCCGTTTGCTTTCACCTTTCCTTTGTTTGTCCTCTACTGGGTCCCACTGATCCAACAGGACGGAGCATGGAGGCTTGTTCCAGTTGAATCTTCCATTTTTATGATTGAAAAAATTGACTGTCAGTTCATAAGATTTAGGTCAGTTCTGAAATCCTGGCCTAAAATCTGAAATCCGTTCATAGGTCCAATATTGATTTATTATGTAATTCAAAGTGTTGTGCCCAGAAAATTAACAAACTAAAAGATAAACTACCAAAAGCTTCTCTTTGAACAGCTGCTAAAGCAACTCCCTATCTCTCCAGCCCCACCCTCAACACGCATTCACCTATCAAGCAGAAAACACAAGGGACAGGGGAGGTATTTCTGCTCTTATCTACGCAGGAAAGTATTGGAAAAAATCTATACAACCTAGGTAGTTGGAAAGGATACAATTAAAATCACCTTCCCCCCGAAAGTCTCAGAGAAGGATAGTAATCAGCATGGGCCTGCATCCCTGTAGGTAGCTATGGAAACAACATGATGCTTCTCTGACTCTGACAGTGAGTCCTAACAACACAGGCTTCTCTGAGTCCTGAGGCCTGTGGTCATGATGTGAGCTGCTGTTTTGCAATGGCTGGAGCAATGATAGGTGCTAAGTTGGATGATTTTTTTTAAGCCTTTTCAGAATAAAAATGCTACTATTACTAAATAATGATAATAAAGTATTTTCCCTCTATATAGTTAAGGCCAAAGAATTCAGCCTTCCTGAAAAACTTTTTCTTCCCCAGTTCTTTAGTTCTACATGTTCATGCACAAGCAGCTGTCTCAGGAGGATGAACACTCAAGATCACGCAGGAGGCAGTGCAGCACAGTGATACCCTTGGGATTTGGATATGGGTGACTTCGGTTCAAAGTCAGCTTCCATCATTCCTATACCTCTAGCCTTATGTATGAATCTCAATATCTCTAGCTGGAGAGACTTGACACTGGGGTTCTATTAGTCACTAACAGATAATGATAATGTCCCTGCAATAAGGCAAATGAGGGCAAATGTGCCAATTTCAGTAGAGAGCCAGTCACACAGTGTCACTCAGTGCTCTTCTCATAGTGTCTCGGTTTCAAAGCACAAGAAAATAAAATTCTCCACTGATCGTCTTTCCAAATACAATAGCCTAAAAAATGAAATATACTAAATTTCTTAATTAAATAAAAGTCACATTCCAGCTAAATAAATTGGAGTTGTCACTACTGTAAAAATGTATTTACTATATGATTGTTCATGTCATCATGATTAATAACACATACAAGCTAGCAAGCATACTGCTCTAGGTGCCAAAGCCAATTTCTTTGAGTTATCCTCTTTCAGGGAGATCGTGACATCTGTGGAAAGTGTGTGGGTTACAAGGTGTACTTGGGGGATAAGCAAGTGAGGATGAGCTGGGAATCAGTGCTGTGTGGGTTCTGTGCAGCACCAATCACAATGAACCTGGCTTCTGGAGCTAAGGATAACTTCACTTATAGGATGTAAGAATGGCCTTCAAAGAAGAGCATCTATAATGCCTTAGAAATAAAAAATATTTTACGAGGAAAAGAACTTGCGTGAATCATACTCAATTCATTAAATATACTTCTAGTGTCTCCTATGAGCCTGTAAGAGACAATATTACCTATTGGAAACTTGTGAGGTATTTTAAATTTCAATAAATTCAGATAAAGAATACAGATAAGGATTGGTTTTGATAGAACAAAATGAAAAAAAAACGTATTTTAAAAAAGTATTTGGAGAGAGTTCCTATATGTCATCATAGCCTTGAAATGGAGTAGCTTTTCTAATGATGGCTCAAAATTCACATATTAATCCAAATATTATTATTCTTAGGGGGAAAGATGCTGATCATATTGCAGATAAGTAGTTCATGTTCCACACTTTATAATTATTAAAAAAACAATAAAGTTCCTAAATGTTCAGAGAAAAATGTTCAGAGAAAAGAAAATGAAAATCACTTTAGACAATATCAAAATACTTATTTAGCAGTGTAATATAAAATAATATAAATAAAAATACTCTAAGATAGCAACTTCATGGAGAGAGGCTGACAAAAAAAATCAAATTTTTGCTTACTTAAAGGTTAGCAAAGATCTGTACAATTCAAGAGGGCAATTTTCCAGTGCTTTCATCCCACAATTACACTTTGGAGAATTTACTGTGCAGATGGCCTTCTGTAGTGCCAAGTGATCTATGTGTAGCTACTGCTGCTGTACTGACTCAGAGATAGAAAAGTTGTGTAAGCAACCAAAAGGATCAAGCACTGCTGAAGTAACAGCAGGGCTGAGGACAAAACTCAGTGGTAGAAGACTTGCCTAACTATGCAATGCCCTGGTTATATCCTACAAAAGATAGTAGTAGTAGTAGTATATCCTTAAAACAGACTTGTAGCATGGATAGTAAAAACCCAGAGACAGATATTAGAATTCAACCCGAAGCTCAGAGAAGCAAATCAGCCAAGCCACTTGAGAGCTCTAACCTTTATGAAATCTTCAGAATAAAAAGAGTGAGTTCCTGTCTCATCCTGCCTTATATCCCTCTCTAGTGCTGGGATTAAAGGGTGCCCCACCACTCGGCCTCTATGGCTAACTAGTGTTTTGCTAGAATTAAAGGTGTGTGCCAACACTGCTTGGACCCTAGTAGCTTAGTTTTACACTCTGATCTTCAAGCAAGCTTTATTTAGTAAAACATAAATAAAATACCTCTACACAGGCTGTTAGGCTTCAGTAAATGGAATACAGACCTAAACAGAGAACTCTCAAAAGTGAACTCTAAAATGGCTGAAAGACACTAAAGGAAATGCTCAACATCCTTAGTCATCGGAGAAATGCAAATCAAAACATCTCTAGATTCCATCTTACATTTGTAAGAATGGCCAAGATCAAAATACTGATGACAACTTATGCTGGAGAGGATGTGGGGTACAGGGATCATTCTTGCATTGCTGGTGGGAGTACTGTCTGGTACAGCCCCTTTGGAAATCAGTATGGCGATCTCTCAGAAAACTAGAAAACAACTTACCTCAATATCCAGCAGTATTACTTTTGGCTATATATCCAAAGGATGCTCAATTGTACCACAAGGACACATGCTCAGCTATGTTCATAGCAGCATTGTTTGTCATAGCTAGAACCTGGAAACAACCTAAATGCCCCTTGACCAGAGAATGGATAAGGAAAATGTGGTACATTTACACAATGGAGTACTACACAGCAGAAAAAAATAAAGACATCTGGAATTTTGCAGGCAAATGGATAAAGCTAGAAAACATCATATTGAGTGAGGTAACCCAGACCCAGTAAATTGGGAGCATGGGGACCATGGGGAAGGGTTGAAAGGGAGGTGAAAAGCAGGAATGGGAGCAGAGAAAAATGCATATCTCAATAAAATCAATAAAAATGAAAAGAAAAATGTAAAAGCAAAGTTTGAACTAAGATGAGCCACTGGAACTCAGAAATATTACATTGTACTCAATCAGCTTGGCAAAAAAAACATAAAAAATAAATGATTGTTTCCTCATATGATGTTCATGCACCTTAGGCATCCCATCTGTGAACATAAGCTTTGACTATTGAGATATGTATCTTTTATAAAGGTCATACTCAAAGAGTTTAGGAAATGACTTTAGGGGACCTGTGAAGAGACACTCAGTGGATGGGAGATAAAACACAAGGGCTAAAGAAGAAGAAGAGACAGGAGGGATTAAAGAGGAAGACTATCGAAAAACAGAAGGTATGGTAGAGGAGGAAATATGGGTATTGGGGACTAAAGTCTTTCAAAAGGATATATAGAAGCAAAATTACTATAGATGCTTCCAAGTGTGTGTGTGTGTGTGCGTGCGTGTGTGTGTGTGTGTGTGACACATAAATACATACAAATAGTTAAAATGGAGATGGCTTTACTCTATAGTAGTACAACAGTGTCTATCCTAGAGATCAAAGGCGAACAAAAGTCCAGTGCCAGGAAGATCTTACTCTTTTGGAATGGCCTGTTAGATGCCGTAGGCTCTTAAGTGTTACAGGCTGTAGGAGCCAGAACTTGACAGGAAAACCTTGCTGGTAAAGACATCACAAACTGGTGTCATAGAGCAGATGAAATCGAACTTGTCGAGCCCTGGAGGCGTCATCCTTTTTGTCTAGTTTTCCAGGTGCTAGAAGGTGTTAAGAGTTCCGCCTGAGAAGTACCCGTTCACAACACCCAGCTGTGAACTCTGAAAGCTACAATAATGCGGGTCTGAACCCGAGTTCTTAGAGCAAGTTGGTCACTGTGACATTTTAGTGTTCTCCTTTATCCCCGCTTCCTTACGGAAATGGCCTCCTGAGTCTGAGACTTTCCCTGTCCACCCTTCACATTTCTGAAAGAGCAACGCTGAGACCCAAATGCTGACACCACAGAACCTTCAACAACACGTTTTTCTCAAATGTTCCCAAAAGGTCCTACAAAGTCTGTGGCACCTTCAGAAAAGCAGGTCCCCGAAGCCGTGAGGTCACAGAGCCACCTGGCTCCTTAAATTGCTAAACAGTGCATTTTCAGTTTTTTCTCCCAAAAGTGGTTTCTGAGATGCTGGAACGGGGGGAAAGGTCAAAGCCAAGCTAGCCAGCAGCCAAGGACTGAGGGGTAAGTTGGGAGTCTGGATCCAGGTGGAAGTGAAAGTTGAGAATTCCTTCACCTGAGCTCTGAGGCCAACACTGTCCCAAATGGCTTTACTGTGGAAGGGGGTGGGCCAGTGAAAAGCTCTAGCTAAGAGAACTAAAACTCATGAACACTTCAATCTGCCGTTGATAATGTAAAAACACACTTTAATTTTAAATTGCAAAAATTTAAACGGCAAAAGAAACCTACCGATATTTTAGTGGTTTGCAATTATTTATCTTGAAATGTATATTTACCAGTCATGGGAGCTAGGCTTTAATTGCATTTTAGAGGCTTTAATTAAATTCCCGAATCTAAAGACTTAAATGTTTGTTTTTTTTTTCCAGCTGCCAAGTTACAACTGACACATATAGAGAGAGGAATTTAAAATGGAATTGCACGGGCAGAGGCAACGCTTAATGCCTGCTGCCGAGCACGAAGCAGGATGCTGGATACTGCCGGCTCAGCAGACTGTGGCTTAACTGCCAAAGCCTGACAGAAAGGCTGGTTTTCTTCAGAGGAAGCTAAATGTTTTAGAGGATTGCATTGGACTGCATTTGTAACAGTATCTACAGCTTATTTCCATTTGAATTATAACCTTTACTTGAGAACTTAATTTTATATTTGTTCCAGACGAGCAACGTATATACTCAAAGAAGCACGACAGGATTCATCTTTGGAAGACAATTTTGGAAGATTATGAATACCTACCCAACATTTAAAATTATGAAATTGTGACCTGCCCCCAAAATGAGGCTTAAACATAGCATAAGTGACAATATTTTATAAATCTTAAAAAAATCAAATGACAGGAGCTTAAAGTGAAAAAAAAGGCTGTCTGGACATCAATTCAAACACAACCTTACCACTTCAACTTGGTCTTCACAGGCCAATACTAAAAATTAGCAAAAGCCAGGATAATTTGCTCCTTACAAGAAACAGGATGTTAGCAGTACCCTTTAGAAACACAAAGATAGAGGTGAGAGTATTAGAAAACCTATTCAATCCTCTGATCAAATCCTGATTTAAATATCTGTGGGACCTTAGAGAGCTGTTCAGGTCCTATCCAAAATATTTGTTAAATTTACATTTCCAAGCTATGTTACTTAAATAAAATGTAAGAAAAATATTCTCAGACTATGGCATGCAAATGAGAACTTCAGTGGCTGAATTATGAATCCTGACGTTTGTTCTGCCCTCGTCACACATTCCTAGCACGCTAATGGCGCCAGAGGCACCCTTCTCACCGACGCTTCTAACTATGCAAGTTTTAAATGAAAGAACTCAACACGGAGCCACATAAGTAAATTAATTTGCATCAAGTAAGTCAGATTTTCGGGGCTGTATGACACAGACATTGGGGGACAAACAGGATCTCAATATTTGTGTCTCTTTAAAACAATAAAGCCGGTGAATATCTGAGAGGGTTATCAGTTCCTCTGACAATTGAACTGGTTTTCAGACCATGATCTTCAGTCTTTAGTATTTAGTGGCTTACTGTATGTTTTCCGTTCTGCCTTCTAGATTAATATGATATAGGAATTCTGGACCTCCGTTCTGTCTACGAGATTAATATGATATAGGAATGCTGGACCTCAGCTTTCATATTCGGTGGCCAATCACAAGATCTAAATGGTCTAGGAGGGCATGAGAGTTTTCTCCTGCCAGAAATTGCTTTATTACCAAGGAAGCTGACATATTTATTGCTGTCTGTAAGACTTTGATCTGGTTCTGAATTCAGTTGGGAAGATAAATGCTACTTATTGATTCTTTAAAAGCTGGGTGATGAGGATAAATCTCCATGTAGCCCTACTGTAGAGCATCTTTCCTACACATCAGGGATGAGAGATGTCACGAGTTAATAGGTGAAGAGACATAAAGAAGGGGTCCCTAGAGAGGAAAGGTCCCTTTGCACACAAGAGAGAAATCATCACTATACATTCAACCGCCTCTTCTGTCATATCCAAAACAACCTCAGTGGTCCAGAGCCGTGATCAGTACCATGCCTGGGTTAAAATCTGGGCTCTGTATGAGTGTCACACAGAAGACCTCAGCTTCAGGTAGAAAATCTTTTTAGACATAGACTTGTCTGAAAATTGTAGAGATTATTCCTAAATAAATGAAGTTCTCCCTGTCCTTGGGAGAGAATAAACAGGGCCACCAACTGACAGGGATAATGGCACTGTGTAATAACGGCACTGCATTAAATTATAATTTTAAACAGTACTCCTTTCCTTTCCGAGGAGATCTTAAATCTTACTTTGGGGAATCAATTAAACCAGATGTCCGGGCATGTCAACTACCTAAGTTAATGCGGTCATTCAGCATCCTTACATCGGGAAAGGCAGAAGTTTGTTTGCAGTTTAAGTATCAAGAAGTGAAATACACAAGAGAATAGAATCCCATAAGAAAGCTAAGGACACCAGTGACTAAACTACCTTGTTTCTTTTCTAAATAGGAAAACTAAAACTAGATTTCATCAGTGGGTTACTTACTAGGTCAGCAGGTTACTAGATGAAATAGACCGTTTTCTCCCCAAGTTTTTTTTGATCGTACAGTTGATCACAGCAATAGAAACTCCAACTAAGACAAAATGTCTTCAAGTCAATCTCACTTCCTAAGATGTAGTCTTCCAAACAATAGTATGTAAAGTTTTCATTAATGAAGCAAATCATAATGTCATGTCTATACCAGAACCAGAGATAAAACTGAGACTCCACTCTTGTGACCAGGGGGAGTGGCTTTTCCTTAATGTAGAGGTGAATGAAGCAAAGGGGCCACTGTGTTCCTTAGATGAAAGTTTCAGCACAAAGATGGGAAGTCTGAAAAACAACATGTAAATGACAACCATGATTTTATTTTATTTTGCTCTAATTTATTGAGCTTGTCATTTCATGGAAGGAGAGGGAACTGGGATTGGTATGTAAAATAAAAAAAACATGTGTAAAAAGTAAAATATCAATAAAAAAGCACCACAATTAGATTAAGCAAAGGAATGAATATCAGGCTCTGAATAGAACATGGATGAACACTTAGGTAGCAGGGAAGAAAATGATGAGGCTCACCGCTTTCAATAACTTGGTACCAAACACAGGAGTCTTTGTTCTGAAGAACACAGGTGAGATAGAGGCTATATCATAGAGGCACATAGGTGATTGATTATTGAGGGCCCAGCTTACAGACAATGATAGGAAAATCAGAACTGTCAATCACGCTATTCTGTAAAGTCTGCTTTATTCGGATCTTCCAGAATTCTGAGCATTGTCTCTCCATCAACAGAACCTATCTTTATGCTTATTACAAATCATTCCTCCCACCCAAGGCCCTTCTCCTGAGCACCAGTTGTCTGTCAATAAAACTCATTCTTGTGTAAAAGGTCACAGGTGCTTGGCTAAAAAAAAGTGTATTTAACAAGGGAGTTTGGCTGTAGCCATGCCTAAAGCTTTGTTGTGATAACTGTCACATGTAAGCTTTCTTCCAAAGTTTTACTGTGTTTAAGTGTGTAAGAAAAAATAAACTACTTGGTGGGACTCCAGAAGTTTTTGACCCAGCACTGCTTACACTGTGCTAAGCCAAGTTTCCTTTTTATGTCTCTGGGATGTTTCTTTGTCACCTTGCAGGGATTTCCCACCTGCAGCTGGCACCCAAGAGGTTTGGTCACTGAGGAGAGTTCTCAACCTAAGTGAGAGGGTGGAAATTAACATGGGTTCTATGAGTCCTTTGAGACAAAGCATTTTGTGCAATTACTGAGATGTTAAGATCCAGAGGTACAAAATATTCAGAACAACAGCTCTGCAACTTTATACTCCTAATGTAAGGAGAGCCTGTGAAAGGGGAGGGAAAAAAATCCCTGATAAGTATTAGTATTGTTGTTGTTTGAATCGGAAAGAGAATTTTTTCCACTGGACACATCTTGCCAAACATGCCAAATGTACTCTCTGCAGCCCCTCGAGCTTGGGGTGGTCACTCAGCTGAGCTCCTCAGGGGTTCGGGGTTCTCCCCTCTGTCAGGATCTGACCAGAACTCAAATTCCTCTGGCCTGCTGGGGTCTGATTGAGCTCAGGGCTGCATCTGAATGGCAGGCAGGGCTTCACTACCTGCTGCAGCATGAACTAACTCAGCTGCCCCAGAACTTAGACTTTTGTTATTATTGTTGTTTGCTTGCTGGCTTGCTTGATTTTTGTTAGTTTCCTTTTTTTGTTTTTTGTCGTGGTAACAATCTAGTATAGATTCATCAATGGTTTCCTTCATGGGGGAAATTTAAAAAAAGCCCCAACGTCTAGTACCGAAACAATTGCAGTGAGAACATAAACACTTAAGCCAACCCCACTCAAATTTCCTGAGGAATTAGTCGTTCGTGTATGGGTGACATTCTCCTCTTCTGCTTGTCTGTCTCATTAATACTTAATTGAATGCTAAACTTTCAGGGTAAAGAAACTAAAAGAAGAAAATTTCGCATTTTGGGCTATGTCAGTTTGGTTTTCTCTTATCTGTCTATTACGCCTAAGGATTGTGTCTCTGTTCTTTAATTTGCTTTCTGAAAACTCTGTTAAATTATACAAAAAAGAAGAAAGAACAACTGAAACAGGAGATTATTAGCTTAGTAAATAAGGGTGCTCTAAAGTGGCAGCTCATAGAATTAACCCCTTATAGGTAAAAAGTCTACAAAAATTATTGTGCCACTAAATAAAATGAAGGTTGATTAGTTGCTCCATGCTATTAATTATTAGCAAGTTGCATTAACATGCTACTCGAGGTCTATAGATAATCATTATACAGAAAGATCCCCTTTCGAAAATTTTGTAAAGATACCCTATAGGCATTGTCTAAACTTTATCCAAAACTCCTAAAGAGATTGCTCCTATTGCTTTTATAGATGACTCTTGAAGAAGGCTATATATATATATTACAAATCCCACATGCTCACAAAAAAAGAGAGTATAGCCATCCCTGGTAGTACAGCTTAAAAATATAAAAGTGCTGTGCTCCATCAGCTCTTCTTAGATATTTCTCAGCCGTTAGATATTTTAACTGGCGTTAAGTAAAAATTAGCAAATAAAGGATAAAGTGTCTAAATTTTCTCTGTTCTAAACTCTTTAGTTCAGCATTTTTAAGTTCATTGGGTATAGTCAAAAAATCTGTAAAACCTGTAATTAAAACTTAGCCTAAGACTTGTAATAAAAGGCAGCTAGTTAAATATCTTCTTAGATATTTCTCAGCCGTTAGATATTTTAACTGGCGTTAAGTAAAAATTAGCAAATAAAGGATAAAGTGTCTAAATTTTCTCTGTTCTAAACTCTTTAGTTCAGCATTTTTAAGTTTATTGGGTATAGTCAAAAAATCTGTAAAACCTGTAATAAAAACTTAGCCTAAGACTTGTAATAAAAAGCAGCTAGTTAAATCTATGTGTAAGTATTTTAATATGCTGTATCATACAATATATATGATTCAATTCCTGTTTTAGGAAACTGTATAGGTCTACTGAATATACTTAAATTCATTATACATATTTTATAGCATATAATATTTTATACAGCATACTTATATTAAGCTATATATACTTAAATTAAATGTATAATTTAAACTCAACTCTTACTTAGGAAAATAAATGTTTTTTTTAATAGCAACTATGCAACTTGCCTCCATTTTTGTGTAAAAGGTCACAAGTATCTTAATAAAGAACTGTGCTTTGCAAAGGAATTTTGATGTAGCCATGTCTGAAGCTTCATTGTGATGACTGTTATGTGGAAATACCCCCCAGAAGTTTACTGTATTTAAATGTGCAATAAACATAACCGCCTGGTCAGCCTCCAGAAATATTTCACACAGAACCAGCTAAGTTGTGCTGACCCAAGTTTCATTTTTAACTCTTCTGGATCATCTCCCTGCTGACCATGAAGTTTGTGGTGACACCTGCAGGTGATATATAAGCTAAAGGCATAGAAAATATATTCATGGAAATGTTCCAAGTCTAAGGAAAGAGGCATACATCCAAGCACAAAAGAAATTTACAACCTCAAGTAAATATGACCAGGAAAAAAATTACATTACATTATTGTAAAAAATGCCAAATATGCAGAACAGAGAGGAAATGGAAAACTGTGATTACAATGCACCAGATTATTTACAAAAGCAAACCAATCAAAATAAAAGCTTACTTTTCAGCCAAAAGTTCTAAAACCAAGGAATTTATAATATTTGAAACCTTGACAATATGCTGATCCTAATATTACTATGTCTAGAAAAATATTTTTTAAAATATATGGAGAAGATGATGGAGATACATAAGCAAAGCTTGTCATGCACACACATAAAAATGTCTCAATGAAATCTTTACTTTAGACCAACAAATATTTACTAAGAAAAAATATTTTCACTAAGTAAAATCATTGCTGTATTTGATTGATAATATATGTAATCCCAAGAAGTTGACCTAGTAATCAGGCAATATCATTCTTTTCCTTATTACTAAATTTTGTATTTATAACTTCATAGTCTTTCTACTTTCTCCCTTTCTGTCTCTGTAGTAGAGATATCTTTGAAGTATTTTTCAATCAATCATAAGAGACGTAATTAAAAACTAGAATCACTACTCCCATGATTTATTTTGCAATACATTATTAGATTAGAATAAAAATATTTGAGTATTTATTCAAACAATAAAAATATTAATCTACTATGAATAATCTAATTCAACTTTATGAATTACTGGGTGCCCCATACTACCGAGACCTGTATAAATATAAAACATTATAAAAGTTTTGAAAGTGATGTAGAAGCTTCATAATTATTGAAAGTATAATGAACAAATAGTATTGGGACACACAGTTCCCGAAGAGGGAATATGTGCCAAATATATTAAGGTTATAACCTTTTGCAAGCAATTCCAAAAGAACTAATTAATTCAAATTTTAAAATGTTTGCATGGAGAAAATTAATTTAAACCACTATTGTTTGAAAAGAAAAACACTAAAGAAATATGGCTATAAATCAACTATCATGCAATATGCAACAGGAAAAGTGGAATAAATTCTTGCCACTTGACTCATAGGTAGAATAAATTTTCAAACCTTGCTTCCTTTACTCCCTGCTACGTAGATTATTTGTCAAACATCAGAAATTGGGTTCCCATTCAGAGCCAACAGACACATGAAGCTTCCATTTGATACAGAACAGAATGCTGGGAGGAAGAGGAAGTGAGCTCAGACTCGACAGATCTCCTCTCGGGAGCAGACGCCTCAGAAGAGATGCCATGCTCCCCTCTCCAGGGCGGACGTGAGAGCTCTGCTCTCTGAGGCACACACGACGAAGCTCCAACCCAGGATGGACATAGGCTAGAATCTTTCCCGGTAAGACCGGTGCCACAGTTTATTAGAGATGGGTTGATCAGGATATCAAAGTTAGCCAGTAAGGGCTAAAGCTAATGGGCCAAGCAGTGTTTAAATGAATACAGTTTGTGTGTTGTTATTTCGGGGCATAAGCTAGCCAGGCGGCTGGGAGCTGGGTGGCAGGAAGTGGCCCGCAGCTCCTTCAACATTACACCAATGGTCAAGAAGGACAATTTTTCATCAAACCCTTCTGTTGTTGTTGCTCATCAACTCATTGGACTATTGAAGAAAATAAAAGACTTTGATGCTGAGTCAACCTGGGGATTACTTCTATTACAAAAGACAGAGCACATAAAGGAAACGGATGCAAGCTATCTACCATGTTTTGTGTCCTTCCTAGCCTCAGAGACAATTGCTTTGATATATCCTCTACTTCTACCATCCCTCCTATTTCACCTCGGGAACTCCTTAGTGCTAAAACATCAACTTTCACATTGCTGCCTACCATGCTATCCATGGAGACATTTTTTTTTCAAAGTTATCCATTTAGCCTCAAATTCAGATGACTTGTGTTAAAATGATCATTATCCCTTCAAATAGCCTTCTTTTCCTTTATTTGTTTATTCATTCTTTCCAGTAAGAGGTAGCTAGTGAAAACATACCCTATTTTCTGCACTGTCATGGGCATTAGGATGACAACAATGGATAAAACAGACAGAGTTCCTTAATTCATGGATAGAGACAAGAGTTCTAAAGGGCAATTTTAACTGATTGAGAGACAACCAAGTCCTAATATAATACAAATGGGCTCGCCCACATAAAATTACATGGAAACCTCTATTTCAATTGAATCTTAGGTAATAGCCACTTAGAAGGAAGTGCGGTGCTTTTAGGCATTATTGACCCCAGCTGATATATCTGATACACAGCTTCTGCACCTAAGGTTCAGAAAGCATCTTATAAGAGGAGGCAAAAAGATTCTAAGAGACAGAACCGGGGCATATGTGTAAGATTGTATCTTCTATACATGACAAGAAAGCTGCACTCATAAAATCCCAACAATATTGGTGTCTAAATAAGATGTGAACACTAACAATACTGTTTTATGTGTCAGTTTGAATGGGAGATAGCTCACAAGTCCCCTCCCCAGTTGCAGGTCTACAGGCAAGTAATGACTTCCAAGACAGGTGAAATTAGTCTTTCTTAGAAAGGAACACCTTAATTATTTTCAAATACCTAGAGGTCAGTCCTAAAAACATATATATATATATATATATATATATATATATATATATATATATATATATGCAATATTAAATTGATTTACCAATTTATATTTGTAATTTTTAAAGTCTGTATACATGTAACTATGTACACATTAATGTATCGATACATAATAGCTAACTAAAGAAGGGGGAAGAAAACAGTAATTATAATTCATGAAAGAAGGAGGTCTTGGAGGTAGAGGAATGGAGGGGGAGTAAATATATTAATGTAAATATATTAATAAGAACTGAAGATTACTTTGGCTTTTTTTAAAGAACTGAAAATATCACCTATTTGAACTATAATGTTACAATGTTTACATTAACATTATAATTGGATGATGGAGTTATTCTATATTTTATTTAAAATATTTAAAGTAAAATATTGTGTCACAGTATGACAACAAATGCTATCAAATAAAAAAAAACAGATATTTTGGTACTCATGAGAAAATAAATCTGTCTTAGGACATTTATTGATATGTGAGTGTATGGATTATTATCTTAAAGAAGACATAGTTCATATAAGTAGGTATTCTGTGATCTTTAAAAACATGCATGTATAAGTATATGTATGTGCATGTATACACACATGTAACACACTTCTGAAACATAAACATATAACTGGAAAATATAAATGAGGTCAAATATTATGATAACTTGACTCTATATTGACATAAAGGGGAAATAAGAGTTAAAAATCAGCATAGTGTTATACGCACACACATACACACATAGCATTATATTATACACACACTGAGTAGTGTTTCATTCTACTATGATCAACTTTCAGACTTAATTCCTCTTAAACAGGATCCAAATAGAGGTTGTTGATTAAGATTAAGTAGTAGACTCTGAGAGGAGAGGGCAACCATAAACTTTATTAAGAAGTGCTTTCAGGATTAAGAACAGGGGAAGGAATGAGCAATGAAGACAAAGTAGAAGGAGAAAGATAGAGTAGGAGAAGGAGAGGCTGAGCTGCGATTCATTCTCAGCATAGGACAATGAACTCCATGCAGAATTTCAAACTTGAATGACATTTCCGAGCTGTAGATGGATGTGGCTCAGTCTAAAATAGGTATGATCCCTAGCAAGACAGCTGTCTTCAGTTGAGACATTTATCCAGGCCAGCTTAGAGCTGAAGACAATCACCAGTCTAGGGAGACGGCAGTAAACCTAGGTCCACATGAAGAGCATGTTGCGAATACCACTTTACCAAAGTCATTTCCTTTGCCCTGATTTCCACCCTGAAAATGAGATCCACAACTGCACAGCTCAGATGTCATATTCAGTGAGCCAAAGGAGGGTGGACAAACAATTCATAATACTCACATACTGCACACGACACGTGTGAAATAGCACACCCCTTTAAAAGATAGTGAATCAACGGTTGCAACTGAGACAGAAGATTAAACGAAAGACATGAAAATATCCATCATCCTCTTTATCTCTTTACAGCTCCATTTCTGGAACAGTGGGGCTTTATCTGTGGTTTCTATTGTCTGGGCCATAACTCATCTCAGGAGATGAAGAAAACAAGGATGGGGGAGAGGAGAGAGCCTCTCACTTCTTAAATTAATGACTACTTTCTACAAGAATGTGGTCTGTAGGTGAGGAGGTTTCAAAGCAATGAGGGCTTTCAAAGAAATAGGATTTTAATTGAATGAATGTTAATAGGCTTTAATAAATTTAATTGAATGAATGTTAAAAAGAAAATAAGAGTATATGAATCGATTATATTGGAGAACTTGGCCTTTTAAAATATTGAAATAGGATTCCTGTTATATACATCCTGTATATATAGGATTCCTATATGATTCCTATATACACATTATATGTATATATAATCAATTCTACAAACTTATTAACAATTCATTATCAACTTGTGAAATTTAATAATCACTTGACACACATATACATATCCTGCCAAAAATACATTCCAAAATGCCTACTAATTACAAGAAAAAAGTAAAATTAAATAGATGCATAAACACACTGGGGTTAGGAAGAAAGTCACTCAAATGAAGAAAAAGCATGAATGGAGCTTCCTCATAAAGCATAAGATTCCCCCCCAAAAAACCTGAATAGATCAATGTCTTCCACAACAGGCCACAAGAACTATTTCAAATGTGTCCCTGATCAAATGTTACCTAGACATCATTAGCCTACTTGCATCTTTGCTGTTGTGATAAAACACTCTGACCAATAATAGCTTCAGGTGAAGAAGTCATAGGCCTTCACTGAGGGAAGTCAGGGCAGAGATTTAAGCAAGAACTTGAAACAGAAACCATGGGGAAAATGCAGCTGTGCACATTCTTCCCTATGCTTTTTACACAAGTGTAATGGTGCTGCCCACAGTGGGCCAGGCCCTGTTATATCAATTAAAGTTGAGATAATTCCCAAAAGATGCTCACAGGCCAGTCAGATCTAAGCAGTCCCTCAACTGAGATTGCTAATGTAATTATAAGTCGTGTTTCATTGACAGTTAAAGCTAACAGAACAAACAATATATTTAGTACCTTGTGGTTTATTTTAATATTTATTTCCTGCCAAGTATAACCATCAAAATAATCAGTTCCTCAAAGTCTAAAGGAAGTAAGATTGACTATAAGAAAGAACAAAGTGGTTCCCAAGGGCAGCAGCACTTAAACAGATGGGATGTACTGCTTAGCAGTGAGTCATTGTAAACCAGTAGGACACAGATGACTGAGGGCAGCTTCGAGGTGACAGAGCAGAGGTGTAAGAATAGACAGGAAGATGATCTTCCTTCTTTCTGCTCTTCCTGGACTCTCTCCAGCAGATTATCTGCAGAAAAGCAGCCGTACTGGAGGCAATGATTCTTACTTGGCAAGAAGAAGGTTAAGGAAAGATCCATCTGCAAGCAGTTGCTTCTCAAGCCCTGTTTGGAACATAAGAATGAATTCCAGAACATTGACTTCTTCTGTTAAGATCATGATTCATGACTAAGAACATCCTTTCTAAAGTGGAAAATCTCATGTCAGCAACACACTCTGGGATATATGAATGCCATTATAGTGACATCCTCTAACATTAACAGAATGATTGATGCTCAAAAATCTCCTTACAAATGGTTTGGTCAATGGCCAATAAAATCATTCTGGTATTGACAGTATGTGCTTCTCATGCTCAGACAAGCTACAGACTTCCTATTTTTCACCCAAAAGGCAAGCCTAAAACTAAAAGCTGAAAAGAAATATAGCATATCTCAGGGCCAGCTTAAATAGCAAACGACAAGAGTAGCCATCCCTGTACTGACATCTTTCCTGATAGATGCTAAAAATGTCCTCCTCAGTAAGAGAATAGCTTTCATTTTATAAACTATAACCATGAGACAAAACATACAGGTGTTTACCTGCAGAATTATGCTGAAAAACTTGGAATCTTTCTAAATTTCTATGCAGGAATGCAACTATTCCCCAACCCTCCTCACCAAACTGACCCAAATCCTAAGTCTGTCTACTGATATTTAGCACATTCTCGCTGTCTCTGAAGCCCGTGTTGGGGCAGATGCACCCAGAAATCCACTACTGAACCTGCCTAACTTTCCTAATGTCCTCCCTTTCATCCTCAAGTACCTCTTCCAGATAGATCTCAAATTCTAGTGTGGATGGTTTTTTATCTCTATGACTCCAGTAAGTTCCTCAAGTTCCCTTTCTGTCCATTTTTTTTTCTTTTAAACATCGCTTGGCCCATTATATCTAGCCTTTTCTCGGCTAACTCTCACACCTGGACTAGCCCATTTCTAATAATGTGTATAGCCCACGAGGTGGCTTACCAGAGAAGATCTTAACCTGCATCTGTCTGGAGTAGAAGAATCATGGCGACTCCTTGACTCAGTTAAACCAAGAATCAGAGAGAGGCAGGGACAGAGACGGAAATGTCCTGCTTCTCTGGTTGCATATTCAGTGGCTTGTAACAAAATCTTGGACAAAAGACAAAGATTTATAACCCTCTTATGCACATCTCCTACTCACTTATGAAATTTGCACCAAAGTCTAAAGAAAATCTTCAAACAAAATAATGACTAAGTTACAAGTGAGAAACAAATAAGAAACCTTGAATACAAGAATAACCCTTTTATGAATAATTGAAAACTATTTGCAGAAATCCAAAGCCATTAGGGAGAAACAGTGCAAAATGAAGAAACAGCACCTCTAGAGCAAAGAATTTAATATAGGAGACAGAACAAAATATTAATTACAATTTTTCTCACCGCAATGTGAGTAAATAATATATTACATTCAGATGTGAACCTGTTATAATCTTGATGACTCATTAATTATGAAAATATAAAAGAAATCTGTAGATGGTTTTAAAAGCTTCATGCCCAAAGCTGAAGATAGGAACTAAGTTTTTTTTAAAAAAATTCTCCCAGATTCTGGCTATTACAAATAATACTGCTATGAACATGGTTGAACAAATGCTCTTGTCATATGATAGGGCATCTCTTGGGTATATTCCCAGGAGTGGTATTGCTGGGTCCAGGGGTAGGTTGATCCCGAATTTCCTGAGAAACTGAAACACTGATTTCCAAAGTGGTTGCACAAGATTGCATTCCCACCAGCAATGGTTGAGGGTACCCCTTCCTCCACAGCCTCTCCAGCAAAGGCTATCATTGGAGTTTTTATTTTAGCCATTCTGACAGGTGTAAGATGATATCTCAAAGTTGTTTTGATTTACATTTCCCTGATCGCTAAGGAAGTTGAGCATGACCTTAAGTGTCTTTTGGCCATTTGAACTTCCTCTACTGAGAATTCTCTGTTCAGTTCAGTGCCCCATTTTTTAATTGGGTTAATTAGCATTTTAAAGTCTAGTTTCCTGAGTTCTCTATATATTTTGGAGATCAGACCTTTGTCTGTTGTGGGGTTGGTGAAGATCTTCTCCCAGTCAGTAGGTTGCCTTTTTGTCTTGGTGGCAGTGTCCTTTGCTTTACAGAAGCTTCTCAGTTTTATGGAAGAATGGATGAAGAAAGTGTGGAATATCTACACATTAGAGTACTACACTGCAGTAAAAAACAATGACTTCTCGAATTTTGCATGCAAATGGATGGAAATAGAAAACACTATTCTGAGTGAGGTAACCCAGACCCAAAAAGATGAATATGGGATGTACTCACTCATAATTGGTTTCTAGCCATAAATAAGGGTCACGGAGTCTACAATTGGTGATCCTAAAGAAGCTAAGTAAGAAGGTGAACCAAAGGAAAAACATATAGTTATCCTCTTGGCTATGGGAAGTAGACAAAATTTCCGGGGAGAAAATTGGGATCTTGGGGGTGGGGTGGGATGGGGGTAAGGGGAAATGGGGATAGAAAAGGGAGAAGTGGAGGAAGGGGGGAACTTGGGGAAAAAGGAGGATTGGGATAAAGGAAGGTTGGATAGGGGAGCACGGAATCACAATTCTTAGTTAAGGGAGCCACCTTAGGGTTGGCAAGAGACTTGAACCTAGAGGGGAGCCCAAGCCGAGGTCCCCAGTTAGTTCCTTGGGCAGCTGAGGATAGGGAACCTGAAATGACCCTATCCTATAGCAATACTGACGAATATCTTGCATATCACCATAGAACCTTCATCTGGTGATGGATGGAGATAGAGACCGAGACCCACACTGGAGCACTGGACTGAGCTCCCAAGGTCCCAATGAGGAGCAGAAGGAGGGAGAACATGAGCAAAGAAGTTGGGACCACGAGGGGTGCACCCACCCACTGAGACAGTGGAGCTGATCTCCTGGGAGCTCACCAAGGCCAGCTGGACTGTGACTGAAAAAGCATGGGTTAAAACTGGACTCTCTGAACATGGCGAACAATGAGGGCTGATGAGAAGCCAAGGACAATGGCACGGGGTTTTGATCCTACGCAATGTGCTGGCTTTGTGGGAGCCTAGCCAGTTTGGATGTTCACCTTCCTAGATATGGATGGAGGGGGGAGGACCTAGGACTTACCACAGGGCAGGGAACCCTGACTGCTCTTTGGACTGGAGAGGGAGAGGGAGGGGGAGAAGGCTGGGAGGAGGGGGAGAAGGGTGGGAGGAGGGGGAGCAAATGGGAGGCTGGGAGGAGGTGGAAACTTGTGTTTTTTCCTTTTCTCAATAAAATAAATAAATAAAAATAAAATAAAAAAAATTCTCCCAGAATAAAAGACGACAGAACGAAGAGTAGAAAGCATAAAGAAGTAAAATACTTATGAAGGTCACATCCAAAAGTTCCTAAAGTCATTATCAGAAACATCCAAAAGCAGAAAAATAGGTAGATTAAATACAAAATCGCAGTTTTATTTCCTTAAGGGGAAACACATAAATGCTCAAAGTAATTATCCATGGTTAGAACTTACACTCTCTAACATGGGGACAGAAATTCAGCCTCTCTCTCTCTCTCTCTCTCTCTCTCTCTCTCTCTCTCTCTCTCTCTCTCTCTCTCTCTCTGTCTCTCTCTCTCTCTCTGTCTCTCTCTCTCTCTCTCTCTCTGTCTCTGTCTCTCTCTCTCTCTCTGTCTCTCTCTCTCTCTCTCTCTCTCTCTCTGTCTCTGTCTCTCTCTCTCTCTCTGTCTCTCTCTCTCTCACACACACACACACACACACACGCAAACCACATCACGTTACACAGGTCTCTAAGGAAAAATTCAATTCAAAATTTTATATTCAGACTAAGTGGTCGTCAAGGAATTAAACTAAGTAGGATGTTTTTAGATATTCAAATGTCTACCACTCATGTATCCCCTTTAAGAAACCTCAGGAGGACCTAATCAGACAAATGCAAAAATAAATAAATCCAACAGAAGATGCACAGACACTAAACAATGTTAGCAAAACCTAAGTGCTTGTTTGCTTCCTTCCTCCATTCCTTCCCTCTTGTCTGTATGCCCGTCTTTTTGCAGGTGAGGGCTCCAAGGCCTAAAAATCAGGGTCAACTTTATGCATGTTAGACAAACCCACTTCCAACACTGACCTAATTCCTCAACTCTCATTGCTGGTTAGTTTGCTTTTTGTTTTGTTTTGTTGATGTTTTGTTTTGTTCTGTTGGTTTTATTTATTTATTTTTTAAGAGATAGGTTTTCTATGTAGCCCTGGATGTGCTGAAAGTCATTCTGCAGACCAGGCTGGCCTTGAACTCAAAAATCCATCTGTTCCTGCCTCCCACGTGCTGGGATTAAAGTTGTGAGCCACCACCTCAGGTTCGTACAAGCTTCTAAGTACATTTACAATGATAACAAGACTAGATCCAAATATGCAAAGCTTTTTTTCTCAAATCTGCCAAAGGAATCCTCAAAATCATGTAAAAATCAGGCATGTCAGTGCACACCCATGATTCCAGCCATGGGAAGCCTACAGGAGAACCCTAAGAAATGAAGGTTCCATGTAAGGCATACCCCCAGGCATGAGGTGTAAACTGATAGCACAACTCAACAACAGTAGAAAAATATAATGGGAACAGATGGAGAGAGAGCTTAGTTGGCAAAATCCTTGACAGAGCAGCGTGAGAACCCAGGTTCAATCCCCACAACCTACATGCAGCCTTACATTCATGTAATTCCAATGATAGGGAGGCAGAGACAGCAAGATACCTAGGGTTTTCTGGCAGCTAATCTAACCAGATTCAATGAACGACTCTGCCCAAGAAAATAAGGTGGAAAATGACTAATAAAAATTCCTGAGTTGTCCTCTGGTTTTCACTTGCAAACACACATGGACATGTGCAGGTACAGATACACACACAACAATATATGCATGCATACATACATACACCAAAATTACGTGATGTTTCTTAAATACCATATGTACTAATCTTTAACATGTGAAAGAGTGCCTTTGTTTTCATTTTTCAGCATATTGTGTACAAATAGTAAAGTTACTCATCATACAATATGCTACTAGAGAAATCTCAAGAAATTCTATATAGTTCCAATTATATAGTCTTTGTTCACTGATTGCAATGCAAAAAAAAAGAAAAGAACAAAAGGATATAGAGCCTACTTGGTTCCAAGAATGTTTAACTTAAAAATCAATAAAATATACCTAAATATTTTGATAATGATAAAGACTTAAAAATTAAAATATCAACGATATTAGAACTGAATAAACCATGTGAAGTCTAAAAATGCATTGTATCATCTTAAATATTTTTATTAATAAAGAAATAATTAGATTTATGCCTGTAAGCTAAAAACCAAATCTAGAAAGAGAACAATTATTCTGAAAGCAGTAAAAAAAACAAGAATAAACAAATAATTTTAAGACACTGGCACGGAAAAGCAAATCAATGACACAGTAAGTGTGAATCAAGATTGGGGCACATACATGCGATCCTAGGATTCAGGAAGCAGAGGACAGAAGGCCAGCATTTTCAAGGTCATTGTGATCCACATAGCAGATTTGATGGTTGCTTGGGATACATTAAACCCTGTATCAAGGTTAAATCACACATTAAACCCCACACACTAATAGTGGGAGACTTCAGTCTGCCAGACAAAAACTTAACAGAGAGAAAAGGGAACTAACAGATGTTATGACTCAAATGGACTTAACCAGACATCAATAGAACATTCCATACAATGTCCACTCTCTCCATATCTAACCAACGTAGTTCTTGAGGTCCTAGTTAAGGCAATAAACAACAAAAGGAGATCAAAAGGATACAAATCAGAAAAAAATAAGTCAAACTCTCACTATTTGGTGATAATATGATAGTTTACATAAGTGATCCCAAAAATTCTACCAAGGAACTTCGACAGCTCATAAACAACTTCAGTAATATAGCAGGATACAAGATTAATTCAAAATAATCAGTAGCCTTCCTCTACATAGATGATAAATGGGTTGAGAATGAAATCAGAGAAATATCACCCTTCACAATAGCCACAAATAGCATAAAATATCTTGGAGCAACTCTAACCAAGCAAGTAGATGATCTGTATGACAAGAACTTTAAATCTTTGTGGAAAGAAATTGAAGAAGACACCAGGAAATGAAAAGACCTCCCATGCTCTTGGGTGGGTAGAATTAAGATAGTAAAAATGGCAATCTTACAAAAAGCAATCTACAGATTCAACACAATGCCCATCAAAACCCCAGCAAAATTCTTCACAGACCTTGAAAGAACAATATTCAATTTCATATGGAAAAGCAAAAAAAAAAAAAACCCAAGATAGCCAAAAAATCCTGTACAATAAAACAACTTCTGGAGGCATCACAATCCCTGACTTCAAACTCTACTACCAAGCTACAGTATTGAAAAAAGCTTGCTATTGGCATAAAAACAGGCAGAAGGACCAATGAAACCAAACTGAAGACACGGATATCAATCCACACACCTATGAACACCTAATTTTTGACAAAGAATCAAAAATTACAAAGTGGAAAAAAGATAGCATATTCAACAAATGGTGCTGGCATAACTGGATATCAACATGTGGAGGAATGAAAATAGATCCATATCTATCCCCATGCACAAAACTCAAGTCCATGTGAACCAATACCACTGAACCTCATAGAAGAGAAAGAGCGAAGTACACTTCAATGCACTGGCACAGGATATCACTACATAAATATAACCCCAGCAGCACAGACACTGAGAGAAACAGTTAATAAATAAGATCTCCTGAAACTGAGAAGCTTCTGTAAAGCAAAGGACACAGTCAACAGGACAAAATGGTAGCATACAGAATGGGAAAAGATCTTCACCAACCCCATATTGGACAGAGGCCTGATCTCCAAAATATACAAAGAACTCAAGAAATTGGTCATCAAATGAACAAATAATCCAATAAAAAAGGGACACAAACCTAGACAGAGAATTCTCAACAGATGAATCTAAAATAATTGAAAGACACTTAAGGAAATACTCCATCAACATTCTTAGTCATCAGAGAAATGCAAATCAAAACAACTCTGAGATTCCATCTTAGAGTAAGATGTAAGAAATAACCTGTAAGAATGGCCAGTATCCAAAACACTGATGACAACTTATGCAGGAGAGGATGTGAGGTAAAGGGAATGCTCCTGCACTGCTGGTGGGAATGCAAACTGGTATAGCTGCTTTGGAAATCAGTATGGCGATTTCTCAGGAAATTAGGAAACAACCTACCTCAAGACCCAGAAATATCACTTTTGGGTATATACCCAAAAGATGCTCAATTTTACCACAAGAACATGTGTTCACCTATGTTCATAAGAGCACTATTTGTCATAGCCAGAACCTGGAAATAACCTAAATGACCGTCTACCAAAGAATTGATAAAGAAGATGTGGGCACATTTACACAATGGAGTACTACACAGTGGAAAAAATAATGGCTTCTTGAAATTTGTGGGCAAATGGGTGGATCTAGAAAACATTATATCGAGTGAGGTAACCCAGACCCAGAAAGAATTATAATATATACTCACTCATAAGTGGCTGTTAGACAGAAAACAAAGAAAACCCAGCCTAAATTTCAAAATCCTAGAGAACCTAAACAACAAAGAAGACAGTAAGAAAGACATACATGGATCTAATATACATGGGAAGTAGAAAAAGACGAGATCTCCTGAGTAAATTGGGAGCCTGGGGACAATGGGAGAGGGTAGAAGTGGAGGGGAGAGAAAAGGAGGGGAGAAGTGAAAAAAATATATAGCTCAATAAAAACAAAAAAAAATTTAAAAAATAAACCGTAAGAGCTAAAATACTAATTGGTATTAAGTAAATTTAAAATGAGAATACTTACAATTATAAATGTTAGTTAAGGATGTAATATTAGATATTTTAAAAATGGTATGTCAGGATTTCAATAATTCAATATTTCTGCTGTTAAAACTTCTGATACAATTCATGTAAGACTCTTTCTACCTCCTCTCCTGCAGACTGCCTCCTCATTAGAAATAAAACTATCTAATGTCCTTACTCCATGTATGTTTCTCTTCCAGAGTATCAGGAACAGTGGAAACGTGAAGAACTTCAGATACTTCTCTAGTCCCTTCCCATATCCAGGGGCTAATAAACAATTCTAAAAACTTTCAGCTCTGCTGGCAGTCATCTCTTTTGTCCTACATAGCAATGATATTTTTATTTGGTAATTCTCTACACTGCAATAAAACTCATTTGACCCCTGAGCATACTTATCATAACAGCTAAATATGGACACAGAGCAACGAACTTGGATGCATGACATTAGAGCAAAGGTTATATTGCCATTTGCATTTTCTTATTTCTTATACTGTTTGCTCATGATTAATAATAATAGCTACTTAGAAGTTTTCATGGATCCAAGTGGAGTATTTGTTTATTGGAAGTGTAGCCTGAAACTAATACATCTGAAAACTGACTGAGAAAAGGATCTACCTTTGCTTATTAGCAACTATAATGAATTCTGTTTTTTTCAGTCTGAGTTTTCCCCAAGAACTCCTTTGATAATGGTATAAAACAATCTAGGTTGTAACTGTATGCTTTCCTTAACACTTCAGAGGAAAACAGTACTGGAATCCATGGCCCTGGCAGGTCTAACAGTTAAGTGTTACCTCACCTCTCCTTTCCTACAGTGTTTTCTGTGGTTTTGGAAGAAGTGCAAATGGATAATAAAACTTTGTCTTGTTCGTCCTTGATGCAGCTATTCTGTACAAACAGTCTTCTTAATAGGGATTATTTTTATAGTGTAATTTATTATTAAGCTATTGAGACTAGGTTTGGAAACCAGAAGGGGTAATCAAACCTGGTTCTAAACTTTGTCTTTATATACTAGTTTATTGAAAAGGTTTTTACAAAAATGTATATTATTTATATTTTAGTAACAAATTAATTAAAAATAAATAAGAATATCAAATTTTAAGTAAACTTCTTTCTATATTTAAGAATGTTGATCACAATTCAGAAAACGCTAAGAACAATAATCGAAACTCAAATAGAATTTTTAGCTGTAAGTGGACCTATAGAAGTATTTTTTTTTATTTTTTTCTCTTTCAGATGAGGAAACTAAGAAAGAGAAAATTTATTGGCTCATGCCATGCTATATCTCTAGTAAAGGAAATAATAGAAAGTCTACTCTCTTGGGCCTTGTGGGGTGCTTTTTCCATTGTTCTATTGACTATCTGGCATTCTGTCCTTGCTTTTTTTTTTCCACCTACCACACTGTATAAGGAGATCTTAAAGTAAGAAGTGAATGTCCTATTTTATTACAATTCCCCACACAGCTGTAGCGTGGCACTAAAACTCAGTGTGCATCAACTTACTGAATATTTGTTAACCCGCAGAAAACACAGTCCTCTTGAAAGTTAGTGTCAAGATATCTGTAGCACTAGGGTGATGGTTAAATCTTAGCTTGAAGAAATCCAATCTAGGAAAATTTTATAGTAGTATCCTACGTCTTAAAGGAAATTGGAAAACATCAAAGACATTCCATAAATAGCTAAAAGAGAAAGAAAGGGAAGGACAATATTATTCATGTCAAAAATGGTCTTGCTGAAATGGCTCCCTGTAGGCATTTCAGATTTTATATTTCCTAATTCAAAAGTTTCTATATAAACTGAATAGGCAATGATTTTTGTTTCCCTCAGACTCATGCTCATCTCAAGCTTTTACCTGTACACAGGCACTGTACAGCCTAGGGTATATGCTAATTTCCCCAGGCCTATAAAACCAGAGAACTAAACACAACCAGCAATACGGTTCAATATCAGCTAAATACAGAAAAGTCCTTGAAGCTATTTTAGACAGTAAAAGATCACTTTGCTCTTACTATATTATATGAAAGAATAGACATTTGCCAAAATATTTTTCTATGTCAGCATCAAATCTGAGAGTTGGTACTTAGCACTTTTTATCCACTTCAGACTCTAATTTTCCTTCTCTTCCCAGTGTCAATTTTTTGATCACTTTTATTTTTAATTTTAACTGTGTCATTCTTATCTGTTACTGTTTTTATTCATCTCCAAAATTGAAAAGCATCACTAGGAATTTTTTTTCTTGTCCCCTTGCATCTACTTCATGAATTCCTCTTCCTAACCAGGACCTGGTTCAGGAATTCAGAGATCCCTTTTTTGGGGGAAAATAAAAAAAGTTCAGTAAGTGAACTCCAGGAACTTCATCAACCGATGGTGTCCCTCTTTAACTCTTTGCTCCAGCAACATTTAGCTCCTTCAACCCTGCCTGGTCGATTTTTCACTGCCAATGAATGCTCACTATGTACACATGATTCCCAGGAGTTCCTCAACTCTATTCTTTTTCTTTTTTCCTTAAATTCCCATATTTCAGGTCATTGCTCCTGGTGCCACCTGTAAGCACTCACACTTACTCACCAGGGCAAAGGCATGACTGTGACAAAATGCTCGACAGAAGCAACTGCAGGGACTCATAGCCTGATCTAGCCGCCTTGACAGAGATGCGTCGTGGGTTTCTCTGGTTAGAGTTCATGGTTCCTGGCGCACAATTTGCTTCAGTTTGATTGCTCCAATAGATTTGTCAAACCTCAGTTTTTCTGTACCCCTCCAACCTGGCCTGCTTTCATTCCTTGAGGAATCATCAAGTGACCTTGGCTGCAGTAAGAAAGTGTGGTCACTTACAGCCCTTCATCCTATCAAGCTGATCGTCAGAATCAAGATGGAGGCCAAGATGTGTGAACTAGAAAGTGCGATTGACCTACAGACACAGGTGGGATTCTCTAAAGTGGGGTAGATCAGAAAAAAGCTTCAGTTCGATGCATTTGCCAGGCACAAACAAGAACTCCACTTTGTCTTTAATATTATTCACTAAATAATTATATATTCTTCCTCTGCTGTTATAAGATAATAAGATTAATTATTAAAACAGAACACATTAGAAATTTAACAGTTGCAGTAAATTGATTTTTATTACATAAGAAATTAAAATATTTTCTTACTTTCTGTAAAAGGAGCAGAGCACAGTTTATCTGAGGTAAATTGTCTTTTAGTTCCACTTCTGTCTAGCTGAGACCCAAAGACAATTATAGTATTGTTAATTATCTCTCAAAATATTATTACATCATAAAGATATTTTAAGAATAACCAAATTATAAAAGTTGCTATTAGTTTTCTTAACTATAGAATCAACGTATGTTCATTATAGAAACAAAAATGTAGAAACTATAGAAAAAAATATGCATTAACAAAAGGTCATCAGAAAGTTCTAAATTCCAAAAGCCAGAAAAAGATCACTGCTGTAGTGTGAACTTTCCTTCTGAAACTCACGCAACCTCTTACATTTTCAATGAGAAGAACCCGTCTCAGAAAATATACTTTATCGTTTCTGAAATCCTCTGCTTCTTACCTATATGAAGTTTATAAGAAATACTATATTTACTTCACAGTATTATTGCATTAATTTATATTTTCAAACACTGTGCCTCCATTTTTATCTAAGACAAAGAGATTGAGGATTAATTAGACATGTACTTAGAATTGTAATTTAACTGACTATTAATAAGACTTCTAACAGTTCTGAAGAGCAGAGCTCTTGAGGGGGGAGCTTGCTCACAATTATTTTATGAAGGACTACCTCCTTCACCTGTTTCTAGAGATGATTCCTGACATATAAAGAATATAAAATATTTAACCAAACCTCTCCTTCATTCAGATCTTTCTGTTTTAGAGAGCTCACTATTCTAAATCTTGCTATCCAAAGGCTAGCACCCATGATATTTTACCTTTGTAGCCCAGTACCTCTTAGAGGATCAGCATGCTTTATTCTTGTATACCAGTCCTTTATACGCTACAAATGAGAAGATAACCACTGTAACTAAGGAAGCAGTACATTACTTGGTTTACTCTATAATTAAAAATAAAAATTCTTCAAAAACATCTCTCTAGCAATAGTCTAAAGTTTAATGATGTATGTACAATAGTTTTGTGAATTTATAAGTATGAATTGACTGAATAATTTTGGTTCAAATGTAATCTTTTTAAAATAAAAAGAGTAATTATTTTTGGTGTGTGTGTGTGTGTGTGTAGGTGCCCATAGAGATCAGAGGTTTGGGCTAGCCCATGAACTGAGGTGATAGGTGATTTTGAACCAAGGGTGGATGTGGGTGTTGATAAACAAGGTTGGGTGCTCCTGAAGATGAGTACTAACTCTTCACCATCAAGTTATCCTCCCAGTGGCAGCAATCACTCTTGTTGGATTCCTCACAAAAGTCAATAATCAACGGGAAGGAATGTTATTCTTGAAGGCCAAATAAGATGCATTGTTGCATTTATTCCAATTCCTATGATATGAGTATGCTTACTGTTTATTGGAACATCTCATATTCTCTGTTGTTCATAAGCATCTTTCTATTATCAGTTCTGTATACAACTCCTTTCTTATTAGCATAGTGCTCATATTTACCTTGATAACACACTGATTCTTCAAGTGAATCCTGAGTTTCACTTTTTCCATTTGTTTTTGGGACAGGGTCTTGCCTTATGGGTGACCTGACACTGTATAGCCTGAACCAGTGTCTTAGATGCTAGGATTCCAGGTGTGTGCCTCTGTGCCTGGTCTACGACTCATGCTTAAATGCAGCCCCATCTCTTAACTAGCATGACTTTGATGTGCAAATATAGCTGTTGTGTAAATCTCTGACTTTGCTCCGGTTTCTTTTTTATAGCCTCTCCTGTTCATTTTTTTTTAACATTTTCATTGTACATCTTAACGTTTCATTGAAGTAGCTTCACTTCCTTTGTGATATGAACATTAAATAAGCAGCGTTTCCTTCATCTGCTTCAATATTTTATTAAAGGGAAATTTGTTGCTATTTTTATCTAAATCTCTTTGCCATGTACATGTGTGAATTTTAGTGTTCAATGAATTTGTATAAGAACAAAAAGGAACTGAAACTATTTTAATGGCGGTTTCTTTATCTGTATTTTTATTGAGTTAAATAATAAAAGAAGCTTTAAAATCCCTTAATTTTTCTTTTGCTTCAAAGATTCATGAGGATTTTTTCAAGCAAATGTAAGAAAGAAGACAAATGAATAACATTTATAAAGAAGATACAAATTAATAAACAGAGAAAATCTTTCCTAATCCAGTATAGAAAATTAGTTCTTAAGAAATCTCCTGGTAACCCACTTTGCAGACCTCTCTAGCCTATTCAATCAAAATGTGAGTTTGGATTGGTCCCAGAGTGTATCCTCCTGCACCAAGGTGTCGGTGTTTAGTTTGTAATTAAGCACTTAAAATGCTTAAAAATATTCTTATCCTGGCATCAGCACATTGCATAAGAACTTTTCCTCTTCCCCTCTAAATAATACGGCGTGTCAGCATGAGTCATGGAATTCCAGGGTGCATTATGCATCAGCATTATCTTCCCTCTGTTCTGCTTAGGAGACAAAGTTGAGATTATGTAAATTAAACTACTTTATTTTCTTTGATTTCCTGACTTGGTTCTATATGCTTAAAAATATAGGTCTTTCTGGAAATGTAAAATTAAGGACATACTTTAGATCTATGGACATTGTAGACATTTATAAAAGACAAAAGTAATATTGTAATTCTTTAGGGATGTATAATATTTGAAGCCAAATTAATGTACACCAAATAATATAGCAAAGAGAGTGGCATCTCCTGAAGTGATCTGTCAAAGAAAGCAGCATCTCCCAAAGTGATATGTCTTAGGTGTCTTATTTTCTACTTGAGAACGGGTAGTTGGGAAGCTGTTTTTCCACAAAGTCCATAGTAGTTTTTCATCACTGTGGCAAAGCCTGAGAGAAACAACTTCAAAGGAAGGGAGGTTTACTCTGTTCCATCCTTTCGTAGGTTTCAGTCCATGGTCAGGGGGCTCCACCATTTTAAGAACACTAAACAAAACCATCATGGCTGGACCACATGCTGAAAGAGTGAAGATGCCCACTTTATACTGGCCTTGGGCAGAGAGATAAGAGAAGACTGGATAATAAACCCTCCAACCATAGCAACACACCTACAGACCCGCTTCTTCCAAATAGGACTCTGTTACTCAAATTCCACCACCTTCCAAAGCAATAGCCCTAATTGGGGATCAACAGTTTAACACATGAGCCTTTCTCAGCCATTAACTATTCAGAACACAAGAATAAAAAAGTATTAGCAGAAGGATGGAGCTCAAACCTCCTGATGCCCTACTCTCCATGCAAGTTACCACTACCAAGGAAAAGGAAATGCTTTTAGACACTTTAAATACCCTTTAATAACAGGATGTTTGCTGTGTCATCATATAACATTTGGGTAATATGGTTTGTGTTTTAAATTGTTTTCCATCTAAAATTCAACTAAATTATATTGCTTAATATTATTGAAATGTTTTATGAGTCTTGAACAACTTGCACAAAATTGTGGATAAGAAGAGGTAAGGAGCAATTAAGAAAAGAGAAGGACATAACCAACTCAAGATAATTTCTTTATCAGGTACTCAAGGATTTATTTTTCTTAAAAGCATTTGCTCTTCAAAGTTTGACTTGGTGTGATTATGAATCAGATAAAAATTAGATGCTAGTATTAACTTATGAGAAAGCCATTTTGTATTAATAGTAGAAAGGCCAACCAAAGATAATTAACAAAAAAATCCCCATCAATTTCTTGACTTCCAGAGTACAATGACTCATTGAAGGTTAGAAGTAATCTCAGTAATGGATGGGAACAGAAAATGAAGCAATATCACCAGAATCTTCTTGTTGTTAGAACTCTATAGCTTGGTTAAAATCTAAGTTTCACCTACATGGTGGAAAGATACGTGTTTTTATACTTTTCTTTTTTATTAATTTATTTATGTATTTATTTATTATTTTATATGCATTGGTGTTTGTTTTGTTGTTTTTCTTGTTCTTGCTAGGTTTTCTTGGGTGAGGATTGTGTGTTTGTTTTTTGCCTGCAGGTCTGTGTGAGGGTGTCAGATTCTGGAAAACAAATCTGGGTCCTCTGAAAGAACAGTGAGTGCTCTCAACCACTGAACCATCTCTCTAGTCCCTTCTCTATGCTTTTCAACTCATACAGAATTCCAAAATAAACTTCCATGGTGTATAAGGGAGCATGAGGTCTTCCAATTGCTCCAACAAAAATCCCAGAATTACCCAAGCATGGCAACATATGTCTGCCTTCCCAGCCCCCAGGTGGCTAAAATAGGAAGGTATGGCTTTGTGCCCAACCTGAACAACATAGCTAAACTGTCTCCAGAGAGTACCTCCACCGCAGGAACAAATTCCTACAATATGGCATCGGGGCACTGATGAGGTCATTGCTCAACTTTAATCACTGACATTTGTTTAGTGTTGGGTTTCATAGCTGCCCATAGAATGGGACTTAAATCCACCTCTCTCTAAATACATTAGTGTGCACTGCAAAAGCGTGATTGTTTTTGTCCACAAGTGAACAGGAATGTTGGGATAGCCAAAACAACAAGTGTCTTCTGTGGTCTACTTATTAAACAGGGGAAGACATTTGGTGATTTTGCTGTTTTCTTATCTCCCTACTTCCCACCTTGAATTGTTGAATCCAATTGCTTGGATTGTTTCCTGTTATACTGACTGAAGCACTTAAAAGTAACCAGTAGAAACACAGAGTGTCTTGTAGTTCCAGCGGACAAAATCTTATCCTAACTTCTTCAGCTTCCTTTGTTCATAGGACAGAGATTTTTTTTTTTTTTTGGCAGATTGGCTCTCAAGGTGGGAGACTGATTTCTCCCTATTTCACCATTTTATTTCTCTTAAAGCACACTTGAGAGTCAAGAATATATCTGATGTTGGAGTGGATGGAATGGTAAACAAGACAGCAATCTTGATAATAGAATTAGTTCCAAACAGATTGGGCCCAGGTTTTAAAGATAGAATATTCACTGTTCTTTAGTCCCATTAGGTCCCTGAAAAATAATAGAGACTTAAATTCTCTGCTTTTCCTTTTAATTTCTAAGGTCTTCCTCTTCATAGCTGAATAAACTACTGCCTGTCCAAACTTGGGTTTAGCTATTAGAATAATGTAGGGCACATTTATTTACAGATGTAAAATTAGCTTGTGTGGTTTGGCTCTTGCCTTTACAAATCGGTACCTGTCCTCAGTGGATCTCACCTATTTCCTTGGGGCAGTTATGAGTCTGACTTATAGACTGAAGAATGCCACCCCAGCTAATATCCAGACCTGTGAGTAAGACAGCATTTCATATTTTAAATCACTGGAACTGCTGGGATTGTTTATAAGGCTGGCTTACCACACAAAACAAAATCTAAGACATTGCACAAACCCTCTGACAATACAACCTGCCAACTTCTGCCAAAGATAATGCAAATATTATTTTAGAACATCATAGCCATAACTTCCCATTGCCACAACCAATGGTCTCTTTTCAAATTAGTAAGATATTTTAGAAAAATTCTGAAAGCTGAAAGAGGATCAGATTACGTAAGAACTGGATTTGCCTCTCTCCAACAACTTGCAGTTGATTAATCAATAAGTTTTTTTAATGTGCTTTTTTTCTCTTCTGACTTCCTTCTCACATTACACAACTGACCTCACATTTCTTGTCTTTAATGCCTTTTGCTTTGACATTTCTGTATCTGTGGCCTGCTTACTTTGTCTTTGCGTTAACAATACACAAAGATCTAATGAGGACAGAAGGAGGGCTCAGTGCTTATGAGCATTCTAAGCTCTTCTAGACAACCTGAGTTTAGCTCCAAACACGGAGGTCAGGTGGCTTACAATCATCTCTAAATCCCGCTCAAGGGGATCAAGAAGCTTCTGGCCTCTGTAGTGCACATGATCATATGCAGGTACATAACTGTGAGTCATTAAAAATAATAAAAATAAATCTTTTAAAAGAAAAATAAGTGGTTTGTTTGGCAAAAGTATTACCTCAAGAATTGGGGAAATAGAATAAAACAGAGTTCTCTTTTGTTATCAGGGAGAGAAATAGCTTCATTCACATATAGACTTCTCACTGAAAGGTAGGATTAATCGTGGGCACAATATTGGGCATTTCTTTATTCATTTCAGTCACTAAGTATCATCTTAATAAGAAAATAATCAACTTTTGTTTATATGTTCTTGTAAAAATTTTATAATTATAGGAGTGAAAGTGGTTTTATACCAAGAAATTAAGCACTACAAAGTTTTAATAAAAATGTTAATAATCAAGTCTTCTCTAGCAATCCAACTCCTTTAGATATAATGTTTCAATGTTAGATAAAATCTTTGAAATGTTCATGTTTAAACAACATTATTGTTTACCACATAAATAAATATGAAGTAGATCATTGCCTAAACTAATTGAAGGCATAAATTGCTATATATTTATCAAAATTCTTCAACCAATTTTTCTTAATACTCAAATAATTTTTAGTTTGTAATAATCAGTGTAGCTAAGATATGCAGTAGATGATCATTAATAGGTAATCTCACACAAAGAGAAAGATGCCATTTGTCATATATGGATAGTACTCTACATTATAATAGGTATGTGTATGTGTGTGTATGTGTGTGTGTGTGTGTGTCTGTGTGTGTCTGTGTAACTTTGATCTTTTGTTTTTGATATTTTTATTTATTGTGTGTGAACTTTTAGATTACCCCAACCAACCATGAGGATAAAGCAAACACATTCTGTCCATAGGCCAGGAATAATGAAAAGGATGTGTAATCACTTGATGGTATGAAATCAGGGAATTTGGAAAGACTTCATAATCACATCAAATCCCTCTTAAATTACTTTCTGATACCTGACATTTCTTTGTCTTAAGTAATTGCAAACATCACAGAGAGAGCTAGGACATGTCTCATTAGGCTTTTACATATTATTTTTAGTTCTCTTGCAAAATCCTGCATGAGAGTAAGTTTTTATGTAGACAAAGCAAATGAATTAAATACTAATATTCAAAATGTATTAAAGCTAACCAGTATAAAAAGGCATGAAGGAAAATTGAGTAAGTCAAAGACAAACTATCTAAATTATAACTTAATAGAAGAAAAGATTCAAACGGATAACTATGTATTGAAGATACTTTCAAAATCAAATACAGTTTAAAATTTTGAGTCAGTCAAGGGCATAAGGTAATTGAAATATTCAAGCAGTTTTATCCTTTAGCCTTATATTAAATAACAGAATTTCTACTTCAAAATAAGGTACACTTTTCTCTAAAATGTACCAGAATTTCATAATTGAAAGAAACAAACTTGTGGTATTTGCCAAGATCTCGGACTTGGAAAATCACCACTGAGCCTTCCAATGCTAAAATAGAGTCCTACAGATAAAAATGAAGACCTGTAGTTCAGATATATTTCAAGACAGCCATTTTCTGGTTGGTCCATATAAAACAACTCCCAGCCACTGATGTAAAACTGTCCTTTGCATCATTAAGTATTTGATAAATATAAGAGGCTACCATTGACCACACCAAGAACATTCCTTTTTAGATATATAAAGCCTATTTACATATGAAGAGTCTAAATTGATTCTGTGTACATAAAAGGCATAGACACATTCCTTATGGTCCTTTAAGAGAAAAATAATAATCTTCTTATGTTTTCAATATTATCTGACAGTTTTTCTGGTAGTCTAGAGAGCATTTGCAGAAAAATGCCTCAAATAACTTTTCCCTTCCATAACCAACCAGATGCCTTATAATTGTTTTCATTATTGCACTTTCATCTCTCTATTTGCAAGTTTAGATTTTCAGAGACTTTTTTCACTCTCTAAAAATGACCTCTTAAGGAAATAGAACACCATTGTGGCAAATGATACTTTAAGATGTAAAAGGGAAAGCTTAACATTGACTATGTTCTAAGATTTCAAAACTTGACTGACAAATCTCTCTCTTAAAATAACCCTCAAAATAATATACTAAAAAAATCAAGATTCATTGATCCTTGAACTAACACAAGGTATGAGGAAGTAATGAATAAGCAGAATTCGGCATTTATAACATATTTTTATAGAAAATATTATATATTGAGAATTGGAATCAACCAGGTTCTATGGCTGGTAAGTGGAATATTCTGTACAGTTCGATTAATTTCATTTGTTCTTGACAATGAGATGAGATTATTGACAGCAAGAAATAGTTGAAATTATATCTTATGTTTTGATAAAATAATCCAATCTTCAACTATTAATTGGAGAACTGAGATCATTAACATTTAGGTCATAATTGAGAGATATGTGCTGATCCTACATATTTTTAATTTTTTGTCCTGCTCCATATTGCTTGTTTTTTTTGTTTTGTTATCCCCTTTATTTATCTTAGAGGCTTGCTGGTTAAATAATACATTTTTTTTATTTCTTTCTAGTTGTCATTTATTAATCTGGTCCCGAGCTGCATTTTGCTCTGTTCTTTTGTTATGGCTGTCTTTTACTTCTTCTACGTGCAGACTTCCTTTATTGATCTTACATAATGCTGGCTTCATTAGCTATAAACTGTTTGTGCTTGTATTGCATGGCCGACCTTATTTCAATATCAATTTATAAAACACTGCTTTGCTAACTATAATAACGTCAGTTGTCAGTTACTTACCTTTACAGACTGAAAAGCATCATTTGATGCCTCCTTTTCTTAACTTCTGGGTTTCCTGCTGAGCGGGCTGATGCCACTCTGATGACTTTGCCTCTGAGTGTTAGCTTTTATCTCTAGAACCTTTCATTGTTGTCTCTTTGCTCTGTGATTTTAAGCATTTTAATGATGTGTCTTGGTCATGCCTGCTTGATATGTATAGGCCTGTCTTCCCCTAAACTTCAGAAATAGTCTGCTATATTTCAAAGGATAATTTTCCCAAGTCTTTAACTTGTTTTTCTTTCTTTATTTTTTTGTTTTTGCTGAAAAATATATATTTATACAGTATATTCTAACCACCATTTCCTCACCCCCAACTTCTATATTACCTCCTTCTATCCTGGGCTGTTTAAAAAGCTCTCTCCATCATGCCCAGAATTCTTGAAAGTTGTGATTAAGCTTGAATCTTCCCTTAATGACTATTTGAACACAATTTTTTCATCTTCACTGCCCATACTTCATCTTCTTTATTCTGCTTCATCTAATTTGTTAGTGATGCTTTCTACTGTTCTTGTTCTTCACTTCCAACACTGCTGGATTATTCCTTTTCCAAACCTCTGCTTCATTACTGATGTTTCGCCCATGCTACTGAAATCTCAGCTGACTGGCTTTCTCATCCATACTGCTGGTTTTCTTCTCTAGATCCTGAATCTACCACCTGATGTCATTCCCCTGTTTGAATCTGACCGCAATAGGGCTCAGAGATGGTTTATTGTCATTCCAAATATGAGTGACCATGGTCTGGAAATTCAGACTATGGCAAATTACTTATTCCAACTTGATAGCAGTTTGAGGTTTTTATAATAACAGCATCAAGAAAGTCATAAATCAAGGTACTTTTAAAAATGCATTATTGGAAACACATAGGTAGGTGGGATATGGCGATGGGAGGCTTCAGCCAAAAGCTTCAGGCTGCTCTCCATGAGTCAGGAAAAAGGACATGAGATTTTCCTTCTGCAAAGCATATCAGTGAAAGATTCAGGAGCAGGAGGCATTGCTGATCCCACTGTCAGGCGTGTGATGAGGTGAAGAAGGTCTGAGCTTTAGAAACAAGTGGATGAAAGATAATGTGGGGAGGGAGAGTGGGAGAGGGTGAGACTCAGCAGATGATATGAGGCCAGGTCATGAAGGAGTTCATCCCTGTCCTAAGGTTTCCTACTGAACCTGTCACCAGAGGCCACTGAAGGAGCTCAAGCAGAAGTATAACCTAATTCAGTGTTTCTGGAAGGCTGTTGGCGGCATTAAATAAATAACCAATACTTTTTTTTCTATTTATCATTATTACTGAAACCCAGAAGGCATCTTGGCAGTGAGTAGACAGGAGACTCTGAAATCTGCAATGTCACTCAACTAGCCAATCAGATGCACCTGCCCGTCGGCACCCTGGTGCTTCATCAGTCTCAGAATGCAGAGAAATACACATTGGCAGTTCTACTGTCTCAGGCATCATGGCAACTTGTTAGATTCTCTCTTCTAATGACACAGTTCCACATCTCTTCTCAAACTTGGGGATTTTTGCACTTTTGAATGATTTCCAAAGCCAGTGAGAGAGTGGGGAGAGAGCTCAGTCACTAAAGGGCCTGTCATGCAAGCATGAAGACCTCGGTTGCATCCCCACCAGAAGTGATGGCTGGTGTGTAGAATCCCAGCACTGAGGAGATGGAGAGAATAGGATGCCTGAGACTGTCTAGCCGGTTCCAAGTACTTACTCTGTGAGCACCAGCCCAAAGGAAAACCCTAAAATCCCTATCTCGTAAAAACAAACAAACAAACAAACAAAAAACTAGAAAGATGCCTTAGTAGCAAAACCCAATACTATCCTCTGGCCTTCAAGTACACACACGAACACACATACTTCTTTACATGGACATGAATATATACATCACACATATACAACACACACATACGCACACACATACACATCTGTAACACACAAATACCTGTACTACTAAGGATTAAAAGTAAAGAAATTGCTGTATTCAAATTACTACTGGAAGTGTTTCAATGTATTTGCTAATCCATTACCAATATCAATAATAATGTCATTTCATAGTCACATTTTCCATTGCTTTTAAAAGAAACTCTATTCAGACCCAGGCCAGCTGGCCTTGGTGAGTTCCCGATAGAACATCCCCATTGTCTCAGTGTGTGGGTGCACCCCTCGCGGTCCTGAGGTCCTTGCTCGTGCTCCGTCTCCTTCTGCTCCTGATTTGGACCTTGAGATTTCTGTCCCGTGCTCCTCTGTCTCTGTCTCCTTTCATCGCCTGATGAAGGTTAATATTCATGAGGATGACTATGTGTTTGTCTTTGGATTCACCTTCTTACTTAGCTTCTCTAGGAACATGCATTATAAACTCATTGTCCTTTATTTATGGCTAGAAACCAAATATGAGTGAGTACATCTATTCTCTCAGACAGGAAGGAACTATGGGTAACTCTATATGTTTGGTTGTGAAGATTTCTCCAGTGTCTGGCTCAAGAGAGGACAGATGAATTCTCCAAGCTGCTCGGCATTTAGTCAGCTGCAATATGTTGTTGGAATGCATGATGAGAATCTCTCACCACGATGAAAGAAAAATGGCTACCCCTTTTCAGACATTTATTTTGATCTGTTGAGGGCATGGATTGAACGCAGCGGGAGAGGAAGTATCCTCTCTGTCTGAGGTTTCACTCACACGCCCCTAGTTCTCAGCCCTCAGACCTGGATGACGAGGACACTGGCCCTCTGGTGCTTTTTTTGTCTTCAGAACTGCACTCCCGGGCTCCTGGTCCTTTCAGCACTGACATTCTCTCCCAGTTTCTCTAAAAACTGCACTGCATCCTCAGACTTTATTTGAACATTAAACATGATATCCCACTTGGGGCCCTTAGAAAAATAAGGGTATGATGAAGGCTGTCTGAGGCCTGCAGCCTCACTGGCTGTGGCCTCTTTTTTCTCAGTCATCTGACAAGCACAACTCTAAGCCAGAGTGCTGAAGAAACAAGAGCTCCCCTGAGCTTGAGTTTAATGAACTTGAGGGAATGTTTGTGTGTATAAATAAGAGGGGGAAAGTATTATGAATGTGTTTACCAGATGTTGAAAAGATTTTTAAGAAACACTGCAGGGAACATAAAGTAAATAAAATAGCTAATATAGAATAGGCTCACTGAGGCATTCGGTTATGCTTAGTCTGTTCAAAAAATGAAAGGTTTATAGAGGCTAAAAGGAGCAAAAGACAGAAAAATTAATTGCTTACTATACCCACTGGCAGTCAAATAAAACACAGTCATATTCATTTAGATGTGGTTTTAAGACTTAGAAAATGCTGTGTTTATTTATACATACTTCCAACAGATAAGTTCAGTACCCTGCTAGGTATCAGTCACAAAGCTTAAAGGATAAAATGAAACAGAAGCTGTGCTCACTTTCCAGTTCTGTTTAACAGACCTCAGAAAGTTAGTGGATTAAAGGACCCACATTCACTGGCTCAGTTTGTGAGGGTCAGGAGGCCAGGCTTGGCTCGTATGAGTCATCAGCTTAATGTTCACAAGGCTGCAAGGAAGACATTCACTGGGCCTGGAACCTCATCAGAAGGAATAACTAGGCAATAACTTGCTTCCAAGCCCTGAGCTCCCTGGCAGAATTCATTCCCTTAAAACGGTAGTATTCATGAAACATGATCTTTATACCTATAATAGAGAGAAACCCTAGTGATATAGCCACCTCCCCCGACCAATGAAATCACCAAACATCAAATAGTGCCAGCTGCTGGTTAGACTCATAGAGTTCTTTCCATTCAAAGAACAGTGATACACAACACAGGAATATTGAGATCTAGATTGCTTAGCAGTCACATGAAAGACATCTAACTACAAAACACAAGATTCTAGTGCTTTAGATTCACATGGATATGATTTACTATGGTCAAATAGAAATAGTTAATATTTAAAATACTTGACTCACTTACTAAAAATGGTCTAAGGAAAATGTCCAATGCACACAATACAGTCACAGAGCAAATACTACCATCTGACATTATGAAGTAAGCACGGAGGTAGGGGCATCAGACTTTAATTTTGCTTCAACTACTTACTACCTTCATCCTCAGACATGTTTGTGAACTCCTGAGGGATTCACCTCACAATGTTCTCATGCCACTTAGAGAAGAAAGTTGTAAAACAGACCAAGATCTGTCTAACTAAACACAAATGCCACTAATAAAACCACAGTGTGTTCAAAATTCATTTTGTGCGTAATACATTCTGTGACGTTATGAAATTCTTTACCAAGGTTTAGCCATGTTCTTATTTTGAGTACTGTATGTGGGGGAAATAAGCAACCTGATCTAGCATGTACAGAAAGAAGCAATTTAAAATGTGTAAATACAAGCAGGCATATTCATAAGGAAAATTAGGGCAATTTCACAGACATAAAACATGATGTAAACCATCTCTTCTGTGAGTCTTGTTCTTCTCTAGTACATTGGGAGTGTATTTGCCGTTCCCCCAAGTGACCCTATCTACAATTCCTGTGAAGTCACTGAATATCCAAATGTGCATGTGGTTTTTTCTGACATGGGTCAGAAATTCTGTATTGTGTGGAGGTGTATATGGTTTTACCCATGGAAATTTTAAGAAGTACTATCTTGCTCTTATATAAAATGAATCAAAAAAATTACTTGCCTGCAAGACCTGCATGACAGCATCACTTAACTCTCTTCATTCCCTCACGCCTCTGCTCCTGATTTCAGTGGCATAAAAATAAACTATTAATCCATAGACACACATTGCCAAGAACTTAGAATACAACTTAAACAGTGATCCGGCATTTGGAGTTTCAAAACAGCTTAAAACCCAACCCCTCAGAGAACAATTGGTTCTCTCATGCTCCATCGGGAGTCATTTGACCAAACGAAGACCTATGAATAACAAACATTTCTGAGGCCATATGAAGTAGAGCTGGAGACTGAGGCCAGGGACCAAAACAGACTTGTATTTGTAGTAGTAATGATTAATGATGCGGAACGGATCCAGTTGACAAGGTGGTTCCATCAGAAAGGAGTCTCAGTCCACACACATTGTTGTTGGTACACTCTTGAAATAGCATTTGGGCTTTAGACAAATGGGGCACCTGATCCTAACATAATGTTGTTATTTATCGCATGAGGAACCATGAGTATGTTCCTAGATTAAAGAGGAAAAATGACTCAAAAGAACAAATATGTTTACAGAAACCAGCTCACATTCTGAATTCGCCAGAAGTTTATTATAAAAGTATTGGGGAATAATATATAGATGAAGATAAGAGGATAACCAACAACAAAGATGAGAAGTATCATTGTTATATTTGCTTAGCAGGAAAAGCACTGGGTCAAACCATGTCTGCTAAAAAAGAAGAAAGTGGCAAGATCAAGGTGAAATGGGGAGACAACAGCTTTAACAATTCAGTTACTTGTAAAATTCAGAAAATCCCACCTTTTAAGAGAGACTGTAAGGCCCAAAGGAGAAGTGGGAAGTTCAATAAAAAAAAAAAACCCTCAGCATTCACAGTAAGTTTAACCAAGAGTTATCATATTAGTGAAAATGAAGACTTTAACAATTGATTTAATTTTTAATTGTTTTTAGTGTTTTACATGTATTTGAAATATAAAATTGAGAATATAAACAACTATTATGAATCTGACCTATCATTTATTTTCCCAGGCAAAAATGGGAAGTATTTATATTACACTACTTTAATCATCTTAAAACTTGAGTAAGAAATAATAAAAGCCATTATATGCTGCTAAGAATATTATGACCTAAAGGCATCTGACCCACCATCTTTGCATAGAAATTAGAAAGATGGTAATTACTAAAGGCATTTGGATATTTGATTATTTACTTAATAATACAATACTTCATTATGAACAAACAAAAAGTATGTTTAAATAAAAGCCATGCCACTCTTTGATAACTACTAATTAATTTTTCTTTCTATTTGATATTGTAGTTCCTGCTTTTCTCTACCCCTTGTAAACTTCAGGGACCAAAGCTCCTGTTTCTTTTTTTAGTCTCCCTCATGATAAGCAGTGACCTTATGTGACAATTAATTCTTGTTATACTTGATTGTGAGGGTATTCAGTTCAGTCTACCTGCTGATTTCCCAACAATTTGCATGGGATAACATGTCAGAATATATAATTTTAAAAATTATTTTGTCTTAAAAATCTTCCTTTTTGTGAGTCATTTATAATTTTACTACAATGATAGGTGGCAGGAAAAATGAGTAAACATCCTAGCATTCTTAGATACAGAGAGGGCAGACAAGTCCAACCAAATGCTGAATCACTCTCAACATAGAGCTGTGACTTCACAATGCATGTCTGTGCTAGCCACTCTTGTTTTAACTTGACCCAAGCTAGGAGTAATCATCTGAAAGCAGGGAGCCTCCATAGCATCCAGCTGTAAGACATTTCCTTAATTAGTGATGGATGGGGGCGGGGCCAGCCCTTTGTGAGAGGTGCCATCCCACGGCTGGTGGTTCTGGGTTCCAACAGAAGCAGGCTGAGTAAGCCATGGAGAGCAAGCCAGTAATCAGCACCCTCCATGGTTTCTGCATCAGCTCCTGTCTACAGGTTCCTGCCCTGTTGGTGTTCCTGTCCTGACTTCCTTCAGTGATGAATGGAAACTTAAGCCAAACAGACCCAATTCCTCTCCAACTGTTCATGGTGACTCATCACAGTAAAGAACCCCTAAGACAATGGTGACCCAAGATTACTGATTCCAGTTATACACATCTTCATTAAAGTGTTAGATATCTCTAAAATCTGTCACAAGTATTTTGGATCAATACATATGTCACAAATGTCTTTAAACACTCAAAACTTGTTCTTTGATAGTAGGAAAAATATCACACATCTGCTACTTTTGTGTAAAAGATGGCCATCAAAACACAATTGCTTCTTTGCTTTTAGTTTTTCCCATACTCCTAAGTCTTCCTTTGACATTGAGAGAGTAGTTTAATTACTTTGTAGAGGACAAGCTGCTGATAAGTAGAGTCTGAAGAACAGAAAATCACAAGGGTTTATCTGAAGCGGATAAAGTTGAGGTAAACTAAATTTTCCAGAGGTCACAATAGGCTTTCTTGTATAGACATGCTTGACAACATCCTGTTGAGAGGAGAATCAGACCCTAAAGAATGTCGACCTAAATAAGATCATTCAGAGAAAATCAGCAAGCCTTACAGAGATGGAGAAAAGTCAGCTAAACACCACAGAAGGATCTGTGCAAGCAGACGTGATTGTAAAGGGAGACATTGCTGAGAAATATGCTCTAATACTGTCGACTTGATTAAACCGTTCAGCACTTGCACTGTGCCCGGAGGCTTCGATATAATTGTATGCCATCATGGAAGCATCACAGTGGCATTTGATATTTGAAAAGAGAAGGCAACTGGTAAGATTCATTTAAAGAGCTTTGCATTCTCTTATGAAGTGAATGCTTCTTAATCGGGGAGCTATTTTATAAGTGGATTTCATCCATGCAAATGAAGCAATCTCCCTAATGGGGTGCAATAATGACAGATGTATATGTACACACCTACATGTACCTGCTGCTCACTTAGGCTTCGCTTTTGTCAGCCTCCACATCACTCTGCATTATCACTGTGGCATCTTTGTCCTTCCTGAGTCCCCACTATTCCTTTCAACGTCAGTGACAGCTCCGTTCCCCGGAGAACCATCAATGTTTACCATACCTTGCTGCACCTCATGTTCCCCACTGATAAACAGTGACTCAAAGCCAATGTCAAGCAATGTCATTCAGCACATCTGCTTCATTCCTGCAAATTGTGACCCCCCCCCCACCGAGTTCTTGTAGCGTGACCATGGTGGAAACAAAAGGACAAGTAGTTGTGAGCAGGTAAGTGACGTGGTCCTACAGGAACATCAAGAAAGTAAATCATCTTCCCTGCAGACCGTGTAAAGGAATTCATAGTTTTGATCTTTTTAGAAGTATAGTATATGTTATAACCTACTGAAGTTAACATAGCACACACATTTCAATAAATAAGCCCAATTTTGAGGCAAAGTATTTTAAAATGTGAATATGAAGTTTAAATTAAAGAATAACTTTCTATTCTGTCCCATGATTATAGAACACAATTTACTTTTAATCACAAATACTTCCTTAAATTGATAAAGTTCCATAGTTTTTGCATATTTCTGGTGACTGGAGTGTGAGAAATCAGCCCTAAAGCTCAACCTAATCTCAATAAAAGTGAGTCTGAGATATTGTTTTGTATACACGGATAAATCACCCTCAAGACTAAGAGTGGAAAGAAAGATGAAATTGAAAACATAGGACAATTTTTCACAGTTTCCTCCACTTCACCATTATTCTCTACCTCTTTCAAATCTAATTCCCTGTCTGAAGAAACACAGTCCATAGCGTTTTGAGATAGAGAGGACCTAAAGTCATTCATCCTTCTGCACTTGAGTGGTTCTCAGTCTTGTGTTTTCTTCCATTTAGGGATATACATTTGATGCCTTGGTGGGATATGTGAGTATTTACCAATAAAATTAATTTTAAAATTTGAATCCCCAAAGTTTACAATTAAAAATAGAATGAATTTTTATTCTGTTTTTTGTTTGTCATGGTCTTATAACTGGTCAGATACAACATGGTTGATGATTTTTTTCAGATTTTTTTAAAACTTTTAGAACATTATATTTGCTGCCATAAATTAATACCATTTACTAGATATTGAGTGCTAACACAGGTTGTAGATCTAATAAGAACATATTGATAGCTACTGATGTGGAAATTTTTATTCTATATCTGTTTTATTCCACCTCTGTTTAATTGATTTAATTTCAGAAACAAACAAAATTTGGGGTAGTTCTGTTTTCCAATTATTTTCTAGAGTAGTGAACACAGGTCTCCTTGCACTGAATGATGATAGTGTCACAGGGCATGGCCCGGGGTCCCCAGTCCATGACAGCCGGGCTGCCAAGCATCTTCAGTGCAGAGAGAAATGAGTCATATCCCCAAACGCCGCCGGAGGAAGAGTTCTGACAAGGAGGTGCTGAAAGAGCACCTATTCCCCAACTCTCACCTCCACAATCATCCACACTGCATTTCTTAGCAGAAATGAAGAAGGAATACATTGCTAAAACAAGCCAACAAAAAGGGCTGGAGATGTAATTCAGCAAGTATAGCAGTTGATCAACATTGTGCAAGATCCTGCATTCAGTTCCTAATATTGTAAAACAAAAGGTAAATAAATGAAAAATGTGTAAGTATGGTCTTGAACCTTATTATATTTCGGATTTCAGATTGAGCTCAATCATAGAAGCATGCTCTTGAAGGAGGTGTTTGATCTGAAATGGTATGTGTTTGACAGACAAACATATGACCGTTTGTTTACCCATGGGGCTCTCTGGCTAAAACGTACCGTCTTGCCTACAACTTTGCACATCTCACTGAGAAGAAGACTATAACTAAAATAAATAAAAGTCATCTTTTAATGAATTTTATTGGAAAAGAGCCATTGCCCAACATTCTGAGTTTACTCTGTACTTCATTTCAGGTGAGGACTGCAACTCTGTTCTAAATTCAGATAAAAAATAATAAATGCTGTCTTTTCCACTCTGAGATTGACATGTTTTTTTTTCTTGTATGTTGCTTTATCAACATATAGAGCAAACAGCACACTAAAAATAGATTTTTGATCTTCTGCCAATTTTAAAGTATAAGAGGAAAGCACAGTTTAAAGAGAGGTTAAGAAGACTTAAGTAGGAAAGAACGGGAACAAGCTCTCTCTCTCTTTCTCTCTGCCTCCCTCCATCTCCTTCTCCTGCTCCCCACTCTCCCCTATCAATGGACCAATGGCAGATTTTGAGTATCAAATGTATTTATAGACTCTCTTTTTTACCTCATTCTGTAAATTCAATGGAGTTTTTATTATCCTTAGGAGAAAATTCATATCCATGCCCATTATAAGAATAAAACACCTTGCTTTCTGTGGAATCAATACTGTCTTTCTAAAAACTAGCTATAGTAAGAATTAGGGCAGACTAATTTTTACTGAGCTTAACATTCTAGATCCCAGAGTTGTGAACCAATAGGTAGGTTAATTTATGTTCTTATAATATATTTCTAATGAAAAGGTACAGAAAAAACATCCTAGCAAATTTAATACAGAAAAATTCTAGGTTTGGACATTGTGCCAGGTAGTGTCTTTGTCAACTTTAAACAAATTAGAGAAACCTGGGAAGTGAACCATAATTGAGGAATTCCCTCCATCTGTGGTCAAGTCTCTTGGGCATTTTCCAGACTAATAGTTGATGTGTGTGGGGAGGGATGAAGTGCTCACTGTGGGTTTTGCCATCCTCAGCAGGTAGTCCTAGGTTCTATATGAGAGCAAGGTGAACAAGTCATGGGGAGCAATTCAATAAGCAGGATTCTTCCATTGCCTTTCTTCAGTTCTTGCACCCAGGTTTCTGCCTTGAGCTCCTGCCCTCTGGATGAGAGATTAGACTTTGTAAGATGAAATTAATCCTCTCATCCCCAAGTTAGTTTAGGTTAGTGTTTGATCACAGAAACGGAGACACAAAGTAGGATATAAATCTAAGAAACTTAAATGATTAACACAAAGTGCAAGTAAATGTCTATGAGATCATTAAAGTCGACTCAAGAAGGATTAGTCAATGGGACTTTTTGGAATGGTATCAAAATATTTTAACTTAAATCTAGTTCTATATGATTATAAGCAGTCGCAATAAGGTTTGCAGTGTACAGATTTCTAGAACATCAAATCTTACAAAAAGGACACACTGCTTAGAATTATGACACAGCGTCGGAGTTAAACGTACAGTGAAGTCTAGTCTTACGATCAAGTCTGTATCTTCTAGGTGGCGAGTATGTAATGACCCTCACTGCATCGTTTAATTTATGCAAACTACAAATAAACAAATTATTTCTCTATCAATTATCTTGTAAAAGAGTTGAAGGCATAATTGTTCTTTTACTCTTCCTGAAAAGTTGGGCATGTACACATTGTGCAAACTTCCTTAAAGAATATATTAACACCTAAGTACTAACCTTTTGCTTATTTTTAAGCAAACATCACATTAAAATCCAAGAGAAAAGAAGATAACAAGCCTAAAAGAAAACCCACTCGATTTTTATAAAAGTATGAAATTGCACTGTCCTTCAAGTTCTTTCTATCAGTACAGGTAGGGTGCAGAAGTGGCCTATGTGGTTATTCTAGGACCATGGTAGTTTCTTGGCTGGACTGTGGGCATATGATACCGATAAAGTTCACAGCGCAGCTATCGTGAACTCTGCGAGAGACAGGGCATAGTGTGAGAACAGGACATAAAATCCTTCAGCTCCTATCCGTTGGCTTTTTATACACCATTTACACTTCTTAATGACAATAAGAGAGTATTTCTAGCCAGAGAAATGCAGTATCACAGGCAGCTTCGCTGTGAGGTCTATTTGCCAAGGTCTAATCGATTTGGACCTTTGAGTTGAGGTGTAATAAATGACTCCCCGCAATGTGCATGGAACTCTTTCCTCAAATCAAGATAAAAAAATTGAAATCCATCTTTTACCCTTGGGCATTAAAAACAAAAATGGGAATGTCATTTTTAAAAAGTATCTGAAAATTTTGGAGGTATATTTTAAGAATATTCACCATATATTTTATAGGTGTTCAGACTTCTAATACCTTCATAAAACTGGAACTTTGAAAACCGCAGTACTTGTTTTTAAATTACCAGCAACTTGTTCAAAGACTTGTACCAGAGCGGCCTGATGCACTTAGCTTCCGAACATTTCTGCACTTGTGAGTCAAATGTTCAGCCTGGCGTACATTAGCAAACATTAATCGAATTACATAGTCGTGCTCTAGAAGGTGTTCGGGAAACTTGATCATCTACTTCCTTCTTTAATCATTCCATTTAAGACTCTGAATTTTAAAGTCACCACTGACAGTTTCAATCAGCATCAACATATGCTTTATATTAAGTAATGAATACATAGCCCTTTTGAAATATTTACTGGTCATCAAAAGAAATGGAAGATTCCCCTATGCCCTGCTGAAAAGACTTTTGATAGGCAGACAGGAATGTTTTTATCATGTCTCATTTGTCAGTCATTGTCTTATTATGAGGTAAATAGGTCTTCTTTGGGAGCTAGGTTCTCAGAAATGAAATATTTTACACCAGACTCAAGCTGTGAAGTGGAAGGTATGTTGTGTTGATGTTTTGAAAATGTTAGATTCCTGTTTGAAATGGTACATAAGCAACCACCTCAACACTGAAGCAGGAAGTCAATTCCTTCCAGGAAAAATATGTGAGTCTGAGTTGACACAAGCTTTCCCTGAGATTGAGCAGAGGCAAGTGTCTGAACATCTTTTCAGGGTTGCCGACCTTCGTGAGGTAAGGATGCATTACCAGGCTGAGATACACCACCCTGCCTTTACCTGTATTTGTGTATGTAGCTAAGAAAGCAATCAACAATATATCTTTGTAATATGCGACCATTAAGAAGGCAAGCAGGTGTTCTAGTTACCTTTTGTTCAAACATATCTGTAGAGCAGCTACCATGGCTAAAACACTGTACTGAACGCTCACTAAACAAAACTTTGATTCTATATCTTATGAGTATATTATTCCAGAACCCACAATATTTCTTGACAGAGTTCAAGTTTAGTGGATGATATATACAATTCGATCAAGCCAGACAGTAAATACTTTAGAATGTGCTTGTGTCTTCATGTAGGTCTGTGCACAACATCAAGTGTGCAGAGACCATTCTACCTCAGGTGTTGCCTTCCTTATTTGGGTTGATACAAGGTCTCTCGTTGATCTGAAACCTGTTCAATCTAGCTCTCTGGGATAATCAGCAAGCCCCAAGGATGCTCTTCCTGTCGTCATTTGTTTTCCATTGCTATAATAGAACCCACCACCAAAAGCAACTTGTGGAGGAAAGGGTTTATTTTATCTTACAATTTATATAGTCCATCACTTAAGACAGGACCTCAAGGCCAGAGCCTGGAGGCAGCAACTGAAGCAAAGACAATAGAAGAACATTGCTGACTGACTTATTCAATCTGCTCTCTTATCTAACCAAGGAGTGGTAGCATCTACAGTGGACTGGCCCCTCACACAATGATCATCAACCAAGAAAATGTCAGATAGACTCTAACACAGGGCAATATGATGGAGATAATTGCTCAACTAAGTCTCAATTTTCCTGGATAACTCCAGGTTGTGAAACATTGACAAAAGCAAACAAAAGCCCAACAGGGAGCTCACAGCCTCTGCCCACAGTGCTGAGAATATACAAGCACCACATCCCTGGCTTTTCCATGGAGGCTGGAAATCAAATATAGGTTCTTAAGTTTGCTGAGTATGTAACTTATGAGAAGTGCTATTTCCCTATCCCTAGCAATAGACTATAATAAAAGAAGGTAAAAATTATTTTCTGAGATACCATTTAACTCAAAAAGATAATTTTAAAGATCTGTGAATAAAAGAATGTTTTAATTTCTACAACTAAATCCTAAAACACCACAATTTTACTTTTCTCAAAAGTTTGAATTTCATGTTTCCTATTTTTTATTATATTACTATAGAAGTTATATTAATAAACCAACCTGTAAAATTCATGTTTTCCACTTCCTGCCAGCTGCCTACTTACTGAATCCATTTTAATCCAGTGAACTTCTAAAGACCTCTAAGACATCATTATCTACCATTTCACCTCTGACTCACTTCTGAGCACATCCAAGAGCTTAATTACCTTCTCTTTTAAATAAACTCCCGTTAGATGAAATAAGCCAGGAACAGAAAGACAAACACTGCATGATCTTACTCATATGTCGAATCTAAAAGGTTTCGTCTCATCAAAGTTGAAAGTAGAATTTTCTTCTCTAGAGACTGAGAAGAAAAATGAGTGATGGAGAAGGAAACATGGATCAACAAATAAAGTAGGATGTTTTGATGGAAGTGAGTCCTCATATTCTGTGCTACAGCAGAGTAAATGCAATGTAAAATAATAAACATCAAAACAGAAGAAAGGATATGTAACTTATAAACCTTGAAGAAACTGATTCAGGGAACTCAATCCATCAGTTGGTTCTAAGACACCTCAACAGTCATTCTGATTCCTAAATATTTACAATATCACCATGCTATATTTTCACACAGTATCTCCCTCCTTGACCCTGATACAATACCTGCCTTCTACTTGAAGAACCACATTGTTTTCTTTAATTTGTATATTTTCATAATGTTTACTTATTTCTCTTCCACAATTCCCAGATCCTTCTCACCCAACTCTCTATCTCTATCTATCTATCTCTATCTATCTATCATCTATCTATCTATCTATATCCATCTATCTACCTATCATATATCTCTATCCATCCATCTATCTATCTATCATCTATATATTTATATATCTCCCACATAAACTACAAAAACAAAAATGGAGGTCATTTTGTGTTAGTCAACACAATTTCTGGGCCTTGGGCCTGCCCTGGTGTGATATAAACAGTGCTGCTCCATTGAAGAAAACGTAATTTTCCACTTGCCAGTAGGTTACTATTTATTTAAAATTCATTTTTAAATTACTCAGTAGGGTTGTGTACAAAGGATTCTTAGGTTAGATGTGGGGACATCTGAAACAGACACCATGCAGAATGCAACTGTTGCTGAACAGTCCCTCATGCCAACAGAACCGTGAGTTTTAGGGACTCCAGCTCTAGAGAGTCACCTGTTACTCAGGAAACTTCAAGCACACTATGAATCTGTGTTAAGAAAAAAGGTTCTTATTGTTTTTCATTATATCATTTTGAACCTGGACATGCATCCCAATCAATACAACAGGCCATCAGAGGAAAACACCATTTTATTTAAGAAAGTCTAAATTACATCCTACTCAAAGTGCTGAATGCAACTATCTCCCCAGTTAATCAAAAACAGAAAACACACAAGCTCGGTCTTGTTTTGCTTTTTTTCTTTTTATATGGAAGACATACACTGCCAATATTTGAAAAGAGTTTTCAGAGAAATAAATTTTGCTTTTCCTAACAACTCAGACTTCATACTAAATAAAGAACTGCCTGAAGTCAGGTCCAGTTAGTTTTATAAACCTTTGCAAATCTTGTGCTATCCCAGAATGACATAGTGGTAACATATCGGAGTTGAGACCAGAGTCTGTAGCTAAACTGACAAGAGGTAGATCTTAAATATACTCCTTATTAGAGTATACAAAAACAGCCAATTATTTCGCCTTTGTGTATCCCAGTTTTCTCCTTTGTAAAATGAAATCCTTTTCCTTGGTGGGCATTATTTTGATTAAAGAACCAATATTCATATTATAAGGAATATTTTAAGATACATATTTTATAAAGACTAGTACAGGCAATCTTCTGAATCTGTGGGGTTTACATCTGTGGACTTGTCCTGAATTGTTTTGTCAACTAGACACAAGCTAGAGTCATCTGAAAGAAGGAGTAAACGTCAGTTGAGAAAGTGCTTCCTTGGGATCCAGATTTATGACAGTTTCTTAGTGATTGATGTGAGAGGGTGCAGGCTACTGTGGGTGGTGCCATCCCTGGGCTGGTGGTCCTAGACCCTATAACAAAGCAGACTGAGTAAGCCATGAAGTGCAAGCCAATAGGCAGGACTCCTCCATTGCCTCTGCATCAACTCCTGCCTTTCCCGTTTGAGTTCCTCTCCTGACTTCTTCAATGATGAACAGTGACATGGAAGAGTAAGCCCCAAAAAACCCTTTCTTCCCCAACTTGTTTGGTCATGGTGTTTCATCACAGCAATAGAGACCCTAACTAGAAAGGTTTCAACCAACTACAGAAAGAAAATATGTTTTACAATTGTATCTGTACTGAGCAGGTGTATTTTTTATTTTTCTTGTTATTTTTTAAAAAAATATTATAGTGCAACAACTGTCAGCAAAGCATTTGCATGTATTAGGTATCCTAAATAACCTAGAGACAATGTGAACTTCACAAGATGATGTTCATAGTGATATGCTAACATGATATCATTTCACACAAGAGACTTGGGCACCCACAGTGTTTATTGTCCATGGAAATCTATGAATCAAATTTCCAGAGATAAACAAGAAGTGATTGGAACATGACAAGAAATATGAACATGCTTATCAGTAAGAATAGTCCCATCACAGTTCTGAGGCATTAAGTACAGTTAATAACAAAGCTACGTAAACTTCGGGCACATGCTACATACAGCCTTGTTTTCATTGACTTCATCTTTCTTGGAATTTTTTTCCACACTGTTTCTACTGAAACAGTTGCACCAGTGCAAAATATTATCTTTTACAGAGCACAGCACAATAATTATGAGAGGGCAAAGGTCGGTGGTATGCTTCTATTTATCAGCAACTAATAAAAGATAGGTCCAAGTGGTTATTCTCTACATAAGGAAGTGAATTAAATACTAGCCATTTTTAGATGGCTAGTAAAAGCACCATCGTATCAAATGAATCAGATAATTCAAATTAAGGGAGCAAACAAATGGCATGTTACATTATTTGTCTCAATTGTTGAATTTTTATTCTTTCTGATAGCACTGCCTATTATCATGTGATGTGATAGTCAATGAATAACAACTTTTAGAAGGAGAAAAGTTCGTTTATAGAAGCAGCTATTAAATTCAATTTAATAGAAATTTGACGTGGGATTCACCTCTGTATTCTGTGAATATGTTTGGTTAATGAACAAAGAAGTTGCTTGGGCCTATCACATTGTAGAATAAAGTAAAACAGGAATTTCAAGCAGGGAGGAGAAAGTGGGTGGAGTTAGTGAAAAGCCATATGTCTGCCATAGGAGACAGACTCCCCTGCTGGAGCCAGTAGGAACTCTGACAGTAGGCCAGGACCTTGTGGTGATGTAGAGATTAATGGAGATGGGTTAGTTTAGGATATAAGAGCTATCTAGAAATATGCTTAAGCTATTGGCCAAACAGTATTGCAAATAATAGAGTTTCTGTGTGACTATTTCAGTTATGGGCAGCCAGGAAAGTATGAACAGCCTTTGCTAACAGAAATTTATTTTAGTTCCCTTATCAAACAATGCCCAAGGAAAATGTAAGAAATACCATATTGTTATTTAAAATGTCTTAAGATCAGAGAGTAAGTAAGTGAAAACAATCTATGTCCACACAAGAAATAAGACCAATTATCAATATTGAATATAGTAGCCATAAAATCTTCAAACTCCCACTCCCCAATAAACAAACAAAATTCATTGCATACATTTTAAACATTCATTTGTTTTAATATTAAAACAGCCAACATTTAAAACGTTTTACTTTGTGCAAATGGATGACTTACAACAACAGTCTATCAAGTAATTGCTGATCCAGCTGAAGCGGCGAAAGAAAAGTCACACCCTTTTGTCTTGCTCGTTGATAATTTGGGTTACTCCTTGAAAGGCTATCATCAATCATGTCCAGAACAAGGCTCCAGTTATTCCATCGTTGTAATAAAAACAGCATCCTTATAAAAACTTCCCTCTACCCATGGAGAAATTAAAGCACTGCCAAAAAAATTCCAAAGTCCCAACAATGTAAACAGCAAAGAGAATATACTGCTTTCTTGTCTCTGTGACCTCTCTCATCTCTTTATCTCTGAGTTTTTACCTTGTTTCTGAAAAATAAAAGGCATCAAACTATTAAAATGAATAAAAACATACAGTTGAATAAACACACGATCAGCATGTGTGAATGATCTTCCTATAAATGTGAAATGATTAGAGGGCACAACTGTGTTGTTGAAACAGAGAAGATGCAAAGCACTGCCAGGCTCCAACATGAAGGAATTCACACAAGAAGAACAGGAGGGACTTAAAACGCATTTTTTTTCCTACCTAAAAAGAGAGTCTGTAAATAGATGGTTTACTGCAGAGAGGACACAGATCTAAGGAATCTGGCAACGAGAAAGGGGGAAAACGGGGAGGGAAAAACATATACCGATTAGAAGAGAGTGCAGAAAGCTGAAGAGTCAGAACTCAACTTACAAATAGGGGTATTTGTAAATAATATGCAAATGATGTTAAGGCTTGAGAAGCATTGTTAGGGAATGTCTAACCACTAAGGATCATTGGGGTTTTTAATATAAAATATGCACTTGAATATGCCTAATTGGAAAATGAAATAGGATAGAACTGGGAAAATTATGTTGGACATAAACATAAAGCCTTTATAATATGTCAGATATAGTTACATTCGGCTTACAGCATTCATTTCATTTGATCTTCAAACAAACATTTTAGGCCAAATTATTGTCTCCATTAGCAGAAACTAAAATATAAATGACTTTATCAAAATCACCATTTGATAGAACACACCCCCCTAAACCCGAAGCAGGGCTCTTCCATCACTGAAGAACAAAAGTCACACTCCACTGAACTACACTGGCTACAACATCGTACAACCAGACCCAACAAGAGAAAGGCATATCGCTGGGCGGTGGTGGCGCACACCTTAATTGCAGCACTCAGGAGGCAGAGGCAGGCAGAACTCTGAATTTGAGGCCAGTCTGGTCTACAAGGTCTAGCTCCAGGACAGGCTCCAAAGCTACAGAGAAACCCTGTCTCAAAAAAACAACAACAACAAAAAAAAAAAAAAACAGAGAGAGAGAGAGAGATAACTATCAAGAGAAAGAGAACAGCCACCATTTTGTCCATTGTTCTGTAAGGTGTCTCAGCTCAAACACAGTAAGAAAAAAGATGTTAGCCTAGAATTATCCTACATACTGTTTAGTGCATTGGTGGAGAATCTGAATGTCATGTTCAAGGCCCTGGTTGGATGCTCACTATTGCAAAAGGAAAAATAAATGAAAGAATATATAAATAAAACAGTGCACTTCATAATATTCTGAAGAGAAAGGGAGGTAATGAGTGTCTTTTCTATGATAATTCTCGGTTGTTCATATAATTCCTGCCGTCATTATATTGGATATTGTGCAAGGTAAATAATGCATGTTCAGTGGTCCCTGTATCCATTCCTCAGCAATCTCTCTGTTAACCAGAAGTTGTAAAGTTTGAATTTTCCTATACTGTATGCTTTCTTTTCTTCGAAACTCTGCTACAAAGGTGAGACAGCTTTGATATAAGAATATGACTAACCGGATTTACAGAAGATATTTTTAACTTATCCCTCTTACAGAACAATTTTCTGAATTGTATCAAATTGATAACTCCTTAAGAATGGTCTGTGTGTATCAATGGCAAACTTCACCAATCATTATAAACCCTTTCTAGAAATAGCAATCAATTTTTTTTTCAATTTCCCACATGGGATAGTTCTGCAAATGTAACCAAACTCTGTTTTCTCTCAGCTGTGGTGAATGTAAATAATCTATGGTGTCATAGCGGTGATCACCATCACTCCACAGCTGAAAATGGAAGACCCTTTGATACGCTTTATTCTTGTTCCAAGCTAAACGCAGGAAAATATTGACCACGGAAATAATAGTAACAGACAGCAGAATTATGATCTTCCTTCTCTTCTCTTCAAAGCGTTATGAAATGCACTCAGCTTTATTGAAGATTTGTTATTTATTTTGAGTTTTGCTATAGTGGGCATCCAATCAGTCCCTTGCACATAATATACAAGCACTCTACCAGTGAACGGTATCCCTAGCTCTTGGCTTTTTGAGATAGTGCATTATAATATGTGTAAGGCTGGACACAAATGTAATTTTCCTACCTTCACCCTGGAGTACTGGGATTCATGAATGTGCCACTGCGCACAATTGTATTACATATTTTTATATCTAAACAATGTCATTGCTTACAGTGGGCATCTTATAATGTTCAAATATGTATTTATATTGTCATGTTCTCTGTTCTGATACTTGCATTTCACCATTCTTCCCCCCATGAAGTTTATGTTATAGAATGTTGAGGAAATATTTTCAAGTATACACAGCTATCTACCTATACCTTTGACTCAAAATTTTTACAGTAATAATAGATCAATGAGAGAATGAGCATATAAGATATATAGAATAAGAAGAATACACCAGTTACATAAATGTGATTATGTCTCTGACAAATTATGATTAATAGACAGTATTTTCTTATGTTGAATTCTAATTTCTTCTTACTAGATACATGCTTTAACTTATTTTATGTGGGCATCGGTAATTATTTAGTCTTCATCTTATTCTGTTAATATTCACTCGTCTAGTGGTGTATTTCTGTTGTAACAGGATTATGAAACATGTTTTTTTTTGTTTAATAATAGAATAGTGCTGGCTTTGGTATTAGGCGAGTTCTTGTGTTGCCATTTGCTAAGTCTCTACAACCTCATAGAAACAAGAGATAGTCCCAACTTTTAGTCTCACTTCTGTGAGTTGAATTGGCTTCCTTTCTTGATGTGGGATTCCCCTCTGCATGCTATGAATATATTTCATTACCATTGGATATTAGAGAAGCGGTTTCACCCAATTGCTTAGAGTAAAGCCAAGTGGAAAATCCAGAGATATAGAGAGAAAGTAGGTGGATTCAGGGAGTCACCGGTAGGCCACAGCCTCATGGCTATACACAGATTAAAAGAAATGGGTTAATTTAAGTTGTAAGAGTTAGCTACAAATATGCCTAAGCTCTTGGCCAAACAGTGTTGTAATTAATAAATATAGTTTCTGTGTTATTATTCATGGCTGGGTGGCCCAGAAACAAACAAGCAGTCTCTGCCTACATTTTATTCTGAAATAAAACAGAATGGTCTTCTAAGTATTACATTTTGTATTTGACTTTACATTCTGTATGTTTCGTCACTGAGGGAAAAATGGTATAACACAAAAACCTGTTCCCCTGGCATGACAAATGGCGATTCCTCTCATTAGTTCACAAGTTTGGAAGATTGACCTAGCCTTCTAATATTGAGGAGCATTTGTTGGTCACTTATCATATATCAAGCATGTTCTTTTTAGCTCACATTTAAGACAACTAATAAGTTGTAGGAACCATTATTAATCCAGTTTTACAGCTAAGGAAATGAGACTCGGGGAGATAGAAATCACTTCCTGTGACGTCTTGTCCAAGATGACAGAGGGAATGAATGTGACTGGAATCAGGATGGTTGGTCACTGGGAGCCTGATTCCCCTCTGGCTCTGTCAGTATCTTTTCCGCTCATCTTTAGGTCACAGTTTATTCAGGGACCTCACCACAGCTTTAGAAAGCAATTATCAACTCCACTTCCTGAACCTGCTGAAAAGTGCAAGGACAGTTTTCTTATCACTTCTCTACCAAACAACCAAGCTTATTTAGCACACAACGCACTTCCGTTAGTAACGATGTTTCAATGGCATGTGTACTCATATATCAAATGTCACACAATGTTCGTTTCTAACACCGGATTCCTGGTTTCCCAAATATCAATTTAGTTATTGAACTTTCCAAATTAGACATGCCAAAGCTAAACTCATCACAGCCTTCCAACCCTCTCATGGATTTCTGTCATTTTGCCAAGAACCATGTGACTTCTTCAGGGGGGAAAAATGCCTGAGAATAACACTAACAAACTCTCCTTGTGGCAGGCCCTGGAAAACCTGACCCATTTTGGCAAAGTCTATAGACTGTTTGCTGCATAATTCTGCGCACGACTCCAGGAGCATATGTACTACCTGCGCTCCTTGCTTTCAGCACGCTAGCCATAATGCTGGCAACCTCTAGTCTCACTTTCTCACAGTTATGGACAAGGTAGCTGTTACAAAATGAAAACTTCACCCAAATGACTCTCCTCCAGGTAAGCCAGAGGCGATGTTGTTAAAAATCTACACTGGTCCTGATGCAGCCCCTAAAATCTTTGATGTTTCAGGTGTGACCATAAATTCATGCTTCTTTCCAATGCACCTTGTGACTAGCCTGAAGGAGTCACAGCAGCTATGATAATATTACAAATCTGCAGAACTGTTCTTGAGAGAATGATTTTAACCACAATATCCCAGGAGAAATCCAAATAAATAGATGATATCAGGAGGTAATGGGAAGAGTCTAGGAACAGCGAATGGTGGAGAATCACAGAAGCGCGAAATGCCCTCATCTTTATAGCTGCGTCAGGACTGTAGGAAGTCGAGAGGAAGAGGACATGAAAACAAGGGATCAGCAGTGTCTGTTGTTAAGAGTGAACTTTTAAGTAATGTTTCATACAGGATGATACGAGAAACCTGGTATATCACCCGGAGGACATAGACAAGTACAGAATGTAGATGAAATTAATCCCTCTTCAGCTGATGAGTTGTTGTGAGAAACCAGACCATGCCAGATGTAAATATAAACCGCTAGAGACAAAACTATCTCTCGGTTTGTATGACGCTGTAACCACAAATGCGGCCACCTGGGCACACTGTTCCACCTGAAGGTGTGCCTAGTTAGAAAACTTCCTTTGTTGTTATAACATTGTTTATGCTTCTAACATTGGAGCTACGAAACAAGTAGGTAACGGTTACTGGTAGGGAAGCTGAGGGATGGAAGGAGAATGAGGTAAAGGGGGACACTGGCAATGATTGTAACCCTTATTAGAAACTTAAAGAAAGAAACTAGAAACTGTTCATATAAATCACTGAAACTGTGTAAGTAAAAACAGCCCAGCTATTGTGGCCACTTGTTTGAAACAGATGAACAGAGTTTCTTCACCGAGCCAACTTCACACATCCGTCCCAGGCCACCAGGCTCCCAGGAACACTTGATATTCTGCAATGAATTAATGGCACCCAGTCAACAAACCAAGGAATCATTTTGCACTCTGCTCTCTACTTTATGGGTTTATACATCGTTTCTGCAACTTTTGTGGCCAAGCTCGATTCATAGTAACTTCTCAATATCTCTTTGCCTACTGTCATTCCATGAATTATGATCTTTTTGTTTCAATTTCCCATTACTCTCAAACAACTAACTATAATCTTGTTTTCATTCTCCATCCTAATGCACATTAAATTTCAATATCATTGACCTCAAATTCAATGTGAGCTATTTAATGCACTCTCCCTCATGGCTAAGACATAAATGTTGGTTCCTAATACAAATTGAGGACGTCTACATCTCATCATTCTTGCTTATTCAATAATCCTTTTCTGATAGGATTATTCCTTGACCTTGCATCTGGTACATGAATCCCACTGTATGCCTAGGTGTTATCTGGGACCCACACATCAATCTCCCAGTTCACACTACTGCATATGTCTGGATCCCTGACTATACTGTTCTTCACCCAATAAATTCGTTTTCTTTAACTTTCCATAACTGTATGTGGGCATTCTGTGCTATTGTTCTGGCCTGTGTGTTCATGATACATATTTTCCTGAGATTTCTAAACCTGTATTATTAGGAAGTGTTTGCTGTGGTTACCAGAAAAGAGAGTTCCTCCAGATCATGAACACTGTTTCATCTTCATTTAAGTGAGGCCTATAAATGTTATAATAGGTGCACAAAAAAATATTTATTTAGTAAATAAAAAAACAAATAGATGGATGAGAATTGTCATATATCATCGTTAATTTTCTATCATAAATAATTGCTTAAAGGAACATACTTATTGTTACCCAGATGAGTTTTTTTTTTAGATGTTAGTATTCAGTCCTTAAATTCTTTGAGGTAAAATATAATTTGGAATTTCAATTTAAAAATCTGTACATATATTTAAATTATGATTTAATAAGAGAATCTACAAACTTAACTATAATGCACAAGATTTCTCAAAATACATGCTTAGTGATGTCATAGCAGTTTCCTAAAACCGATGTTAGAAGCTTCATTTTATTATCATATTGCTTGATTTTAGGCATACTTCTTTAGAAATAAAATGTGAACACCCACTTTACTTTAAACATGCTATAAAGAAACTAACCTGAAGAATTTTTTTAAAATAGGATTGGTCTTTATGTTGGCACCTCTTAAGTTATTCAGATAAAACCCATCAAGTACCAAAGAAAAGTAACTAAGAGCCTCGTGTCTAATGCATTGGCTATTGAAGAAACTGGAAATAAAGAATCTAGGTCATTAAAATAGATTTATTATTCTACCATCAAATAACAGTTTCAAGTCTAATTAGATAAATCATATTGTGTGTGTGTGTGTGTGTGTTATTTCAAGAGATCAACCACCTCTTACTAAAATGACAATATAGTAGGTATTGTTTGTTACCTAATGCATGCTAAGTAAAATATTATCAACGCCTTTTAAGATGAGGCAAGATTTGTATTGATGGAACACAAAAGTAGAGTAAATAAATATTCAGTAGCCTTACAAAAATGATTGGTTTTCCAATTGCATTTAAAATGGCAATTGGAATCAATAGTCTGCCATTTTAGAGGACATGCTCTATTTCATAAATACAGAGCATAATAATTAAAAATGCTGTTGTCAATAGGCTAGAGGTTAATTACAAATACAGCCAGAAGGCCAGTGCTGTCTGGGTAGTATTTTAAATGAACAGCGTGAGAACAGGGGGACATTTGTGCATCTGTGAGATGCTGCAGAATCAATCCTGCTTTGAACTGCAAGCTAGAGGAACCACACTCCGCAAAAGCTGAGGGAAAATTCTAAAATAATATTTAGAAGCTATCAGCATTCAATCATTTAAATGCTCAAAATTTTCACCAAATTATTTCTTTTTTACTTCAGTTATGTGAATGTTTAGTATCTCCCAGTACTGTCTATTGCTGGATGACTTGAGGCAGATTCCTTGACATTCTTAAAAACTCATACTTTCATCTAAATACACATATAAATTGGCTAAACTGCATATCAACTAGAGTGAATTTAGGTATACATATTTTTAAAAACTTGAAAAGGAAAACAAAATAAAAATGGAATTTTCATTAATTATGAGATTGAACTTACTGAATTTTATCTCTATAAAAAAGTTCTTAATTAATTAAACTTACTGACATTTGAAAAGCAAAGTAAAAAATTTATTTTAAATAATGCAATAATACAGAGAGGAGTAAATAGTGAATTCCATTTTTTGTTTTCCTACTCTGTGTTCTATTAATTGTAACTAGCATTAAAATTTGATATCTGTCCAGCATATTACTACTCAAGCATGTGAAGATTTGAGAATACATGCACATATTTAATTCCTTAGCTTTTTGAGAGTCTAGCTTCATGGTACTGGTGGGAGCCACACCTATTGCCACAGCATTGTGGAGTTTCTAGGTCCATGCCACCACCAAGAAGCCTGAGGCTGGCTGTTCATAAAAAAGCATTTAAGTGTTTGGTGCCAGAGCCTCTTAATAGAGCTTCCATGCAGGTTTTTGATGCTGATGCGGAGTCAGGAAGCCTTTCTTAAAGGAACCATCGCTCTGCTTGCTGCCAGGAAACAGAACCTACCAGAGTAATGGCAGTTACCAAGAAATTGTGCTTAACTCTGTTCTTGTCTATCTAGATGTCTTATTATTTAAGCTTTCTCAGGCTTTATGTGAAAAATTTTGCTTAACTATGTAGTTTTGTATCTTTTCTCAGTAAGGCATTCTCATTTTGTTTCTTCTGCATCTTGCTGGTGACTGACTCTGCCTTTTCTCTTAGTCTGATTATCCTGCCTACACTTGCTGCCTGGATACGGACCAATCAGTATTTTATTAAAATAATAAAAGTAACAAATGTTTATAATGTACACGAGCATTATCCCTCAGTGCTGAGTATGGTTAACTCAGTATATTGAGTGACATTCCTACTAATATGGTCACTGAAAAGAAAAAAGGCTATAGTCAATTATGTGACATTGTTTTACACACACACACACGAACACATACATACACAAGGAGGGGCATGGGGGAGATGCTGCTGTTAGTGTAATAACCACTGGTAGAAACATATTACCAACCCAAACATAATGATGGATTTTGGAAATATTCATACACAAAAGAAATTACATATATAATTTTTAAATAAATTATTAGAATATGTTTATATAAATCTATAGTTAACCAGAATTGGAAGACATTTTTTCTAAGATTATATCTTGAAATATATATTTAAGATAACATTTTCATTAAACTGTTATCTTTTCATAAACAAAATAGCAGAACCAAAATCCAAAGGAAAACAACCTGACCTAAAATTAAAGTTCTGAATGAAATAACTTTGCATAAACATTAAAGCAGAAAACTACAGATAATTAAAAGTATGCAACGCTTGACAGCCAAAATGCAAATGTTTGATATGCATAGAAAGATTTTTGCAGCATTAAAAGTAATGCATTTCAAAAAGAAGAAAATTTAGAACACAGGAAAGTTTCTTTACTGGTGATTAGGTAAATGTCATTCAAAATGGGGTTTAAAATTATTTTCATCCATAATATTGGCAAAGAATTGTTAGGATCAATATCATCTCATCATAAATAACTGACTCATAGTCCCTGTATCATAGCAAAATGGAAATTGTGAATATGCAGGGAAGTTCCCTCAACAATGGCAGTCCTGAGCCCTGAATTCCATAGGTTCATGAGCTTTCCTCCAAGGTCTCTGCCTCAGTTCCTCTCTCCAGTATCCTGCCCTGTGTTCTTGTCTTAGTTTCCCTTGATGATAGACTGTAAGCTATAAGCCAAATAAACCTTTTCCTCCCCCTGCTTTTGATCATGGTGCTTATTGAAGCTACAAAACCCAAACTAGGACATAGAGTTAGTTCTGCTGCTGGCAGTGGTTTGGTTTTTCAGTACTTCCTAGTTCCTTTTCATCTTAGCTTCTGCTAGTTCTAGGATACTGGACACATCAGATGATTCTCAGTGATACCATAGCCACTGATTGCTGATCTGTGTGACTCTCCTAGCCCGCTCCATCTCTTTACAATCAAGGTCTAAGTAGACAATAAGAGGCTAGGCAAAGAAGTTTTACTAGGACCTAATTTTGCAGTACTAGAGATAATACAGAAGAAAGAAGACTTGATTAGTAACACAGAAAAGTTGCTTATATTCAGAGGAGGGGTATATCGTACTTATGCACAGCTTCTTCTTTTTAACCAATCACAGTTTTTTTTTTTGTACATGGGTTTTAATTCATCCACCCTGTATCTCACACATACCTCAATCACAAGTTTTGAACACAGTCCAGACTCTCATCTTCAAAGAAAAGCATTTTGTGGGGTCACGAGAAAAGTGTTTCATCATCAGTCTGAGTGTGGCTAGCTGTAAGATGGCTGATACCACATAAATCAACCATAGAGAGTCACGCAGAGTACACTAAGGCTTGTCAAGGCCAGAGTTCCTCTTATCCAGTGCGAGTTATGTTGAATGATCAGAACTGGGTCAAGGTCTCCTTCCCCAGTAGTCCAGGTCCCACTGGCCTTTGAGGTCAGAATGGCTCAGTTTCCTAGAAATATCTGGGAACTGTTTAAAGAAGCTGGTCTCGGGTGACCACAGCCCATCCAGTCACTAAAGAAGGGGACACTTGATTGACAGTTTCCCATGCAGGGCAGCTGACCACAAGGGAGAGATTCTAACACCTGTCAAAAAGGGAACAAATGGCTATCTCTCAATAGCTTGGCATATTTGAGAAGGAACAATACAGTTAATTACAATAAAGACTTGTAATAGCATTAGCATTCTGAGTAATACCTAATAGTGCTTAACCCCAAATCAGCTAGGCAGAGAAAGGTTGAGTTCCTATGATCTGTATCAGTGTTAGCAAATAGGATATCCACTATATCCACCTAGAAAATTAAGATTACAAATGACATTTGAAAGAATGTAAACATGGGAGCAAAAGCAATAAGAACCGGAGCTTGAGTTCTTAGAAATTAAAATCTCTGATGTGTCAGACACGACAGCCAAGAATACAGGCAGCTACAGAGAACGCAGAAAAATCAAAAAGCAGCAGATCAAGAGGAGGTCAAACTTGACCTCAATAGGAGCTGTTAAGAAATAATGAAACCTGGGGAACTAGCATGCAGGAGAAAATTGCTTCAACTTCCCCAGCAGGGCATTAAAACAGCCGGCTAGAGTGTGAGGGATCTCATGGTATCCCAGGGCCTGTCATTTGCTCTTCCCACAGGGAAACCTCCATGAAACATTTTCTTCTTATTACTAAAGGTAAAGAATCCTGGAATCTGTCCTCTGTGGTGGCTAGGCAGACTACATCGCAAACCCTGCTTGCTATGTGAGTTGGAAGCCTCAGTTTCATCTTCTAGAGAACTGGAATATTGTTTGTAAAGGGAAGGCTGAATGAGAGAGCAGCAAATGTGAACAGCACAGCGCCAGAGACGATGGAAGCACACAGCAGATGCTAACCCAGATTCCCTCCCAGTGCCTGGGAAAATTAGATGAAGCATCAGCCACGGTGTCATGAAGCTCCTGGCAGAGAGTTCAGCAAGCCAAATAGGAAGCTGAACTTCACACCGACTAACTAGAATGATGTGATAAATTATCAGGAAAGAAATAGTTTCTTAAATCGAATAGACTCTCTCAATCTAATCAAAGGGAAAAAAAGAAAACAGTAACAAAAACCACTGCCTTTTCAGCAGTTATATACAATCTTGCTGCAGTTAAAGGAGTCTCTGGAGATTTGGTTTCTTTGTTTCTCCTGAAAATGCTGAGGCAGAAACACAAGAGTTAAAGTTTGCAAAGCTTTACTCCTTCCAACCAATAGCAGGACAAAACAGTTCGCATCCCTCACTCCTCCCCACTTTAATGAGAAAGGAGTAGAAAAGCAGAGATGCTGCCCTCTGGAATCACATGACTCAAAGCAACAACTATTGTAAAAAGACCATCTGTGGGGCAGAGAAGATGGCCGAGTAAGTGCTTGCTGTGCAAACGTCAAGACTTTAGTTCCAAACTGCAGCATCTGCACAAAAAGCTAGGCGTGGTAGCATGTTTGTCATTGAAGCACTAGGGAGGCAGAGGCAAGAGGATTCCTGGGTTTTGCTGCCTAGTCAGTCTACCCAATGAGTGAGCTCCAGGTTCAGTGAGACTCCGCCTCAAAATATAAAGTAGCCTTGGTGACCAGTAAGATGTCCCCGAGCTGGTAAGGGTGCGCGTACTGAAAGTCTCGTGACCTGAATTTCATCATCTGGATCCACATAATAGAAGGAGAGGCAGACTTGAATGTTGTCCTCTGATCTCCACACAAGAGCCATGGCATGTGAATAATGTGTGTGAGTGTACACACTAATTAATTAATTATTACAATTTTAAGTGGACAAGCAGTTGAGAAAGTCCCATGACATCAATCTTTGGCCTTCGGAGGTGCACACGTTACTACACATTTGCACACCCATGAGCATATGTACTGTACACTAAAATAAATACAATAAAATTCTTGAAACCCTTCTCTGAAGGAAATACAAAGTTTCTTGTGGATTTCCCAACAGAAACAAGGATTTTAGAGCATGTATCTTTTGAGTGGCATAAATGATAAGCAGAGAACAGCAGGAAGGGAAGAACTGGAAGATGGAAATGTAAGCTAAAGTAGGTCAAAGTTAGCCACAAATTCTTTTAACCCCCTAAGATTGAAAGAGAGACTCGATTTTTTCACTTTCTTAAGTAAGTAAAAGGAGAAATGGGTTGTGAAGTTTCTTTGACTAACAGAATATGGCAGAGGGATATTATATCAATTTTCTGCTGTATCCTAAAATCTCTGGCAAATTCTATTTCCAGCCTCTTAAAAAAAAAAAAAAAACCCTAGCCTGATGGTGCCAAACTGCCTTGTTCAAAGTTAAACCCTTGCTGCAGAGATAAAATGAAGAGATCATGGCATAAATAATTCATGTAGGGAGATAGAACCCCTGAGATGTGTTTTCTGGGCGTACCCATATGGCTTTAGGAACGCGAACAAGACCAGCAGAATTAATTCAGATCCTGTTCACCAGCACAGTCAATGATCACCACAGAGCATCTCTGGCTGATGGCAAATACATCCACTGAAATTCACAGCTGGGTTCCAAATGGCGTTGTGACTTTAAAAGTTGTGGTATGTAAGAAAATTATTGCTGTTTGAACGCACTCATTTTTACAGAAATTCTTTAGACAGTAACCGGTACTCCAAACATATCCTTAAACCAGCAAAATGATGCAACTGTCATTGAGAGAATGATATTTGATTTCATGGGAAAATTCTGGAAAATGGTGTTAGGCACATCATATAATAATCCTATGTGAAGGATGAAAGAGTCTGTGGGTTGAGGGCTGACAGACGAATTTCCATTCTCCAGCTCATGCTGACCCAGTGAATGGTGAGAGACAGAAAGACACGTGACAGCATCTTCCACCCTCTTGTACAAATAGTTCTTCCTTTGTCTAATTCTAGTATATATGAAATTTTAATTACATCCAGGCCTGGTCATGCGCAGTGAGCTTGAGGTCAGCGTAGGCCACATAGTGCGACCTTTCTCAAAAATGTACATCCCATAATCTTTTCACAATAACTTTTTACGATTTTTTAAATTAAAAGGTCATCACATTTTGAATTTTTATAGTTTGATTCTCATATTTTTTCTTTTTAAATTGGGTTTAGTAAATTATTAACCAAAATACAGCATTATCAAAACTGGAAGAGCTATAAGCTATGCAGTTCAACTTTTTGGCCTCATTCTTACTACTTTGAATTTGGGAAGAATTAAAAATCAGTGACTGTGTTTACAAGTAGTTCATTGTTGCTTTCTGTGCTGCTTCACGCTGTCCGAGAAGACTCGTTGAGGAGTGCAGATGACAGAGCATTCCTAAAGTAAAATCTCTGCTCAGACACTCTCTGGTCCTGAGAGGTTTGCAAGCCTTGTCTTTACCACTTCAGCACTACAAAGCCTTCCATTCTCCTACAAAGAAGGAAAATAGCATTTTTCTTATGGGTTTTGAAAGGATACGAACACTATTGAATTGTTAAGTGTAAAGCACTTGCAATAGCCTCTGATATATATGTAGGTTCTCAATAATGGATAAAACATTATTATTTTATCTGTCATAACATAAAAAATACAGATGACACAAAGGTCTAAATTTGCCAAAAGACTATGAAGAGGTCTCAATACGTTAAAATTCCTGGCTGAGTATTCATACCAGCATAAAGCTGTTTATGGAACTGTAACTCCCTCATTGCAGAACATTCTCTGAACTTTATTATGCTACAATTGGAACAGAGCTGTCATAAGCGAGAAGTATTGAACTGAGCCTGAAATGCACAGATTCAGAAACATGGATGATAAAGAGCCTTCCACATCAGCTTTTATTGCTCAGCAATAAATGTCGATGCCATCTGCAGACTCCATCTAGGGCCAAGCACCCAGATTTCAATAAGTAATCTCCCTCATTTATTGACAGCTCAAGATCTTTGTTGGAGACCCTCAGATTGAAAACCGGCACAGATGCAAGCACACAGGCAGTTTTACAGTTTAATGAGTTTAAAAAGAATCTCTTCAGAGCTCACATTCTCTAATACAATTCCAAATTGCAATTCAAGCTTGAACAGAAAATAAAAAGAAAGAAAGAAAAAGAAAACCTAGAGAAACTTAGAGAAATAAAATGTATGAAAATAACACCCAACTTTCACTGTGAAATTCCTACCTTTAATAATTAATTAATCCTGGCTTTCTCTGGGTTCGTGTTGGAATTTCTATCTACTCATTTCTATATCTCAAACTTTCACAATCGTGCACATTAAAAAGGAGACAAAATAATAACATAAGTGAAAAATAGTAATATGAATTAGGTCATTTAGAAAGTTTTTCTAGTATAATTAAAAAATTAAATATATTGTTAATTTTATATTTTAATGGAAGTTTTACTAAAATCAAGTTCTGTTATTTGGGAGCAAGTTTTAAATATTAAAATTTAAGACTAATTTATTTTAGGATCTTAAAGGAAAATATTGTAAAAAGGCCATTTGTTTGTTCCAGCCAACCAGAACTGAAATAATCGCACAGAAGCCATATTATTTAAAACACTGCTTGGCCCATTAGCTCTACTTTATTATTGGCTAACTCTTGCATCTCAATTTAAACCACATTTATTAATCTATATATCGCCACGAGGCTGTGGCTTACCAGGAAAAGTTCTGGCGTCTATCTCCGGCTGGGCTAAACGACTTCTCTCTGACTCTGCCTTTATTTCTCCCAGCATTCAGTTTATTTTTCCCCACCTAGCTCTGTTCTCCGATAGCTCTGCTATAGACCCAAAGCTGTTCATTTATTAATGATACTCAAAGCATACAGAGAGGAATCCCACATCAGGAAAATGTATAATGTCTTCTTCAATGTGTATATCTATTACCAAGAGTAAAACTTGAGTTCAGTCTGCCATGACTAACTATTCCTTGGGTGTAAGATCTGGTCTATAATTCTGGAACATGGTGAATGGCAGCAGGACCCAAACTCTGTAATGAGTTAACAGAGCTTTATAAAAATGAGTCCAATTTCAGATGGAGGAAAAGGCAGGATGCTTTCCTCTAAGCAGGACACAGACACTGAAACTTTGAGCTCATGGCAGCTATGCTGGCATGCATGGGGCTTGTTCAAGACTGACCCCATCTACATTCAGTCACAAAGAAGGTAGAGGCACACAGAGCCCTATGCTTTACAATTTAAACTATTGTTGTCAGTTGTGAGGTCACTGCTGAACCCACCAGGATCCAATGGACAACTCCAAAGGTATAATTGTACACACAATTAAATTAGGTGACTCACAATAAATAAACAAACAAACAAACAGAGAAAAAATGAAGAGGACGAGTAGACAGGAGTGCACGGGAGTTGAAGGAAGGTGGGGGTGAGAGTAATATGCATGCATTATTCACATGAAAGATATTATCAAAGGACATCTTTAATTTATAAGAATAAATGTAAACCCATCTCTTTTGACCCACCCACTCACCTTACCACTCTCCCTGATCACCATTCTACTCTCTTCCCTTTTAAGAATTACTTTCTTTAGATTTTCCCACAAACATGCCAAGACAGAATTTGGTTTGGCTATAGCACAGCTCTTCAATATTCTCCAAACTACTAGTGTTGGAAGTTTGGTTACTGACTTGGAGCACTACTGGACGGTGAAGGAATCTTCATGAGGATGGCTTGGTGGAAGAAAGGCATGTCATTGAGGCTGTAACCTTGAAAGACGTGTTGGAACCCAACCTCCTGCTATCATTCTCTACTTTCTGGTCACCTTGAAGGGAACAGGCTGCCATTCAAGTATTTTTATCATGACAAACAGTGCTTTCACAGCTGGAAAGCACCAAGCCCAAGGTGAACACGAAGTGAAACTTCTGAAGCCATGAGATGAAGTTAATCTTTTCACCCATTATGTTAAATATATCAAGTAATTTGTCACATTATGAGAAACTGAATACCACAATTTTTCTATGCATGAATTATTTCATTTAACATGATGGCTTTCCAGCCTTTTAGATATAAATGATCAGAGAGAAGTTCGGTAAGAGGTTAAAAATACAATTACAGGGTTCAGGGAGATGACTCTTTGGACAAGCATAAATGATATATACTAATGATTTCAAATTTCCTGCACTCAAGTAAAAAGCCAGGTATGGTTACACAAGCATTTATAACACTAACATTGTGGAGGAAAACAGGAGGAACTCTGGGGCTTGTTGACCACCAGACTGGCTACATACTCAGGGAAAAACCCTGCGTCAAGGGAACGCAGCAGAGAGTGAGAGTTCAGAACACCTGACATCTCCCTCTATTCTTTGTGCACACACATGCATGTGCATCTACCCACACATAATACACACTTCACATATACTTATGTAGAAAAAATTATTTCTGATATTCTATACCATTGAACAATAACAATCTTCAACAGTCTAAACAACTAGAGGATTCCAAAAATTACCAGTGCAGGAATGCCTGGTTTTGAGACAATGGAAATACTGTTTATACCTGATAATGATAATAAAGACTCCCAACACAGGAATGCCTGGTTCTAAGACAATGCAAATGCTGTTTATACCTGATTATATGATGGTTGTTACAAAACTTATATATGTGAATATCATTGGTTAATAAAGAAACTGTCTTGAGCCTGTGCAGGGCAGAATAGAGGTAGGTGGGGGGGAACTAAACTGAATGCTGGGAGAAAGAAGGTGGAGTCAGGGAAAAGCCATGTAGCCCTGCCAGACAGAGATGCTAGACAGAAACTTGCCAGTAAGCCACAGCCAGAAGTGGATTAAATTAAGATGCAAGAGCTAGCCAATAAGAAGTTAGAGCTGATAGGCCAAGCAGTGATTTAATTACTACAGTTTCTGTGTGGTTATTTCAGGGCTGAGCAGCTGGAAACATACAACATGTGTGTGTGTGTATGTGTGTGTGTGTATACATGTATTGCACCTATAATTAAAATATAATAATTAAAATGTGCTTAAACTCAATAACAAACTTGAGGTTATTATCTTTTTGTTTTCCTTTCTTTTCTTCTTCATGATTTTACTTAAAGTAACTTAGAAAACCAAAGCAGCTTTATGAATGAGAGATACATTTTACAGAAAAATTATATGCTTTAATTAATCTATAATGTACAATAAAAATTATCCTTGATAATTGATTGACATTTTATTATAATTTTAGTGAAGATTTCCACCTTGCTTAATAATACCATTAAATATGCAAAGTAAATATTATTTTTATTTTATCTCATAAAGGAAGAGAGAGAATGGAGAAGACAGAAAAATTGTAGGAAAAAAACATTTATAGTTAATAAAATTCTGGGATTAACTACACTCTTGCTCTTCTCTGTGTCAGTTATTTGGTCTTCAGAAGTAATGATGCTCTAATTGATCAATGAATCAGTTTTTCTCTCTCCTATCTGTCTCCTTTTCCTCTCCTTCCTTTTCCCCCACTTTTTGTTAGTTATTGCTGTCTCTGAAGAAAGATAGAGTGAACATAAAAATATGTCTGAAGCTGCATAAGTTATGCTGTGATAGACCTGTACCACATTAAGTTTGATCTTAATTATTTAGGAAAATTTTTAAACAATTTCCAATACTCTATATGTGTGATTTCCTTTCTTCCTCATTCTTCACAAAACAAAATCGGTTCTTGACTTGAATGAACCAGATCTGTGACAAAATCAGCCTCAGTTTATCAAAGACAAGGAATACTCTTATATTTGGGAAATTTACATTTTTTTGTTTTCATTGATGAAGATAAATACTATTACAGAATATTTGAGAAATAAATGCAGTGCTTACACATGTCAGAGTCACAATTTATTTTGCATATAAGAACAAGGAAGGATCTTAGACAAACCACAATATCCAAATAAGTGGTAGAGCTACATCCATGCTAGAACCTGGATCTAGCAGACAACCAAAGACCTCAGACCCACTGCTATGAGTATAGCCATTCCAGCAGAAATAAAGCTTTCTTTCCCAGCTCAGGAAAACATATTCGGTATTGGATTCAATCTGAAGCTTCTACAGTTATCATTTGTCCATAGGGAATGAGGTCTGCTAACTTTTCAGATCTAGAGCACACAATTATACCATCTTCAGAGTCCTGTATCTCTCATTAAAAGAAAGTGGAAAATAAAAACATGTAATGGTCAAATACAATCGCCGTCTAGTGTTCCACAGATACAGATTCATTAGGATCTGATGCAATATTGTGTGAAATCCTCTTCTTATAATTTTCTATAATGTTCCATAAACACAAATCAGCCCAGAGATTTGCATCCTCAAAAGATCTGTATGTTTAAATTCTACATTTCTAAGTGGTAATGTGATATGCTAGATATCTTTAGGTACTGTGTTTGTTTGAAGAATGGACCCCACAGGCTTATACATTTGAATGTTTAGTAATTTGGGAGTGACACTACTTAAGAAGGATTAGGAAGTGCCCTTTTGTCAGAGTAGGTTTGGACTTGTTGGAAGAAGAGTATCATTAGGAGTTGATTTTAAGTTTTCAAAAGTCAAAGCCAGGGCCAGTACCTCTCTATTCCTGGTGCCTATCGATGTGGATGTAGAACTTCCAGCTACTTCTCTAGCACCAAATCTGCATATATGCTGCCATGATGATAGTGGGCTAAATCTCTGAAACCATAAGCAAGCCCCAATTAAATGCTTTTATTCTTAAGATTTGCTGTGGTCATGATGTGTCTGTCTTAACAGAATAGATCTTTGACTAAGACAGGTATACTAAATGAAATGGAAAAATATGGATCCTTTTATTGATAACTTTGATAGGTGAAGTCATGCTTTGGGGCTCATAGCAATTGCAAAATGAGAAGGTGTTGACAATAAAGCTTATGAAAGCAGTTTGGGTCAAAGATTAATTCAATATTATTTTTCTTTCTCATATTTCTTGTTCAATTAAGGAAACTATGCCCAAAACTTGGGCTTTGGCAAAAATGTGTTAATCAATAAAGACAAACTTAAAAGTTTTGCATACATGCATGCATGCACACAAACACACTCACACAAATAAGAAATTAAAAATAAAAATATCAATAGTCTTCTTCTCCCAAACCAGAAATCACAAAACTAAAGTGCCTCTCATTTTGTCAATAGCTATTAAAATCAATTTGAAAAGTCATACAGAATTGTTACCATACAATTAAATAAATAGCTAAAATCCTAAATAATCAATAACAACTTCTTTACTAGAGTTATAGATATGTTTTAGGTAACTTTTGGGAGATTAAAATAACTAGATACACTAAGATAATTTTAGCTGATTATACATAATCTGAAAAGTATAATCAATCTTTGAATTCTTAAAATAAAGTTGTTTGATGAAAATTCATGTTATATATACTCATGTAAGGCAAAATACCAGCACATAAAATATTCAACTTCCTGAATTTAACATTACTTGTTTACTCTATTTATTTTATTTAACTTTCAGTTCCCCCATACAAATGTCAGAGTTTCATCTTTTTCTGTCAAAACAAAAAATACCACAAAAAATCTAGACCACTGGGGTCTATGGATATATTTATCACAGTCGTATCAGCGAGTAAGTGGTTGATAGCTTCATTAAAAAGCAAGATCTACTGCTTTCATTTGGTCTTATAAATAATAGCAAATGCTTAGACAGGATCTGTACCAGTCGTTTTAAAAGAAAATTAAGGTATAAGTTCTTTGTAATAGATCATTTGTCTTAGAAATTAAAATATTCTCCCAATAAAATAACCCAAGGCCTAGAAATGGCCTATAATCAATAGTTAAAATTGAATCGCTTGACTTTTAATGCCTTGCATGACTTACTTGACTAAATTATTTTATAAGTACAGACTTATACTAGTTAAGACGTTTCCTTTTTCAAGTACTTATTCCATTTTCCTCTGAGAGGATACCTATGCATACAGTAGACCCCTCCCTCCGAAGTCAGATATGTGCTTCGTCACATGCATGGTCTGTGAACACACATCCGGTCTGGGCACAAGCTCACTACCTGCTCTTCCATGTGCATCAGGAATAAAACTTTCTGCACAACCCAATAGTTTGCTCCACTCACCTGGTCCCCAGAGTAGAGAACCATGTGCAGCGATAAAGTGGCATACACATCAGTGGTTTTGGTGCAAGCCATTAAAACTAGGGTTGTGTTACTCCTAGTAGTCAAGGATTACAAGAAGTACTATGAACATCAAACAGAATATTTATTGCTACCTTAAATAGTGTGAAATAAATATGGTCAATGTAGAATTTTGTTTCCCATTAGGAAAACAAACGTCAAATTTAGAGAACTTTTGTCTTCAACAATAACTGCATGTTGGGACCATAAAATCTGAAGCCATCATTAAAAACACATAACTAAGAGTGGAAGGATTGTGGGCCCCATACTCCTATAACAGACAGAAATTAAAATCTAGATAGTTTCTATTGTGAAGACAAAAACAAAATACACTAACACAAGTCACTAGTGATAGATTTCTAACACTCATGATCAAAGGCAATCTTAACTACCACAAGGAATCATTGCAACTGTCTAAATTCTTTTATATATTTATTATATTTGAATTAAAATGTGAAACTTTTTATGAAAGGAATCATGGACAGAGAAAAAGAAAGGAGAAAAATTAAGAAGTGAGTAGAATCAAATAGGAAAAAGACAGAAAAAAAAGAAGTCATGAAAGGCATATCAAGAAATATAACTTCTAGATCATAGGCAAATAATTTGTTTTGTTTAGGTAAAAAATGTGTAAAACTGCTTTTTAAAGTAGATGTATCAATTTGCATCCCACCAGAAATGATTAACAATTCCTGTGTCTATGCATCCTAGCCGGCATTCAAATGTCTATGTCCTGAATTTTAGCCATCCTAGCAAAATGTGCAATAGTACCCATTACTGTTTGAATTTGAATTTTCCAAATGACATATCAAGTAGAGCATCATTTTGTGACTATTTACCTCCTTATTGCTAAGCCTTTGACACCTTTGGCAAATGTACTGCTCTGTACCTTATTGTTGAATTCTAGGAGGCATCTTTATGTTTTGTTAGCAGATTTTTATTAAATATAGCCTTTTGAAGATATTTTCTCTCCTAGAAAAGTTTTTAATGTCTTTATCTTTCTCAAATCTTTTACAGAAGCATACATCTTAATGTTAAGTAAAATTAATGTTGATATGTTAGTCTTCTTTTTTCATTTACTTAAATGCTTATATCCTTTTGGACTTTTTTGCTTGTTTTGGTTTTTACAGTTTCTTAACAATCTAACAATGCAATCATTTAAACACCTAAGGTTGGAAGTCTCCAGAATGCTGGTTTTGTTCTCTGTACTGTGCAGCTTCTCCTGTGAGGTCATATCAGAGCTGTGTGGTGTGCTGTGCAGCTTCTCCTGTGAGGTCATATCAGAGCTGTATGGTGTGCTGTGCAGCTTCTCCTGTGAGGTCATATCAGAGCTGTGTGGTGTGGTTATGCAGCTTCTCCTGTGAGGTCATATCAGAACTGTGTGGTGTGTCTGTGCAGCTTCTCCTGTGAGGTCATATCAGAACTGTGTGGTGTGCTGTGCAGCTTCTCCTGTGAGGTCATATCAGAACTGTGTGTTGTGTCTGTGCAGCTTCTCCTGTGAGGTCATATCAGAACTGTGTGGGGTGCTGTGCAGCTTCTCCTGTGAGGTCATATCAGAGCTGTGTGGTGTGCTGTGCAGCTTCTCCTGTGAGGTCATATCAGAACTGTGCAGTGTGTCTGTGCAGTTTCTCCTGTGAGGTCATATCAGAACTGTGTGTTGTGTGTCTGTGCAGCTTCTCCTGTGAGGTCATATCAGAACTGTGTGGTGTGTGTCTGTGCAGCTTCTCCTGTGAGGTCATATCAGAACTGTGTGGTGTGTGTCTGTGCAGCTTCTCCTGTGAGGTCATATCAGAACTGTGTGGTGTGTGTCTGTGCAGCTTCTCCTGTGAGGTCATATCAGAACTGTGTGGGGTGCTGTGCAGCTTCTCCTGTGAGGTCATATCAGAGCTGTGTGGTGTGTCGGTGTAGCTTCTTTTACAAGGTCACAGAAGAGTGTACATTCCGCCTTGGTCTCATGGCTTACACACATTAGGGAAGGCAGCTTCCAACTCACCAGAACAGACACACAGCCCCACATTAGGGCACTACAGAGAGGAACTGACCTTGTGAGACAAGGTCATGACCAATCTGTTAGCCACATGAGTAAACTACCTCAAACCGCCATGGAGACTTCAGATCTGGTTGACATTTAAGAAAGCACCTCCTGAGGGACACTGCCAGCCTGCCACCACCTCTCTCAAATACCTCACTAACAGAACTCATAGATGGTTATTAGAAAATAGGCAATGTAAACATCCATTTAAAAGAGACAATTTTCGAGTAATTCTGTAAGGGTGACACTGCATCACCAGTCTGAGCCTACAATTCTCTCTCTTCCTCTAAGACGAGCTTTTTCTATGACCTACATGCTTTCATAGGAACAATCATGACATTTTCTAAAGAATGTCTATTTTTCCTTTGCTATACACATTACCTAAAACTATTTTTAGTTTGTTCTTTATCCAAAAGTCTCTCGAACACCGTCTTATTAGTTCCCTTCAACAGTTCTATTTCTCTTTACCTGGTGAACAGATTTTTTTTCTTTTCAATAGTTCCACAGTGGCAGTCACTTTCTTTCACTGTTTATAAACATAATTCCTCTGGCTTCTATCCGCTGTTGTGAGAGCAATGTTCAATAGTGCTGTTGTTCCCCCACAATCTAGACTGGCTTTTCCTCTGTTCAACTCTCTAGAAATCTAAAAGTTTTCTTTTCCTGCTCATTAAGCATGAATTTTAATATACATACTAAAGAACCAGCCTGTCTCCATGTTAGTCTGAAAAGACATCTTACAGTAAAGGTAAACTAGTTTAATTCATGTCTACGATCAAACCACTGTTTATCAAAGATTGGGCTATGTCCCACTAACAGCCTTAACCGTAAATGGTTCTCTACTGCCTGTTCCGGGAATAGCAATCATGACCTTGTTTCAAAAAGTTGTTTATAACCATATTGCAATCCTATCTCTGTTTCAAAAGGTTATATGACCACCTATGACTACATTTTTATCCTCATTTCTCAACCCTGTCTTTATTTCAGAAGCCTATGTAGGACTAACTTGTTATGTTTATGGTCTGCTCCTGTAACCCTACCTAGTTTGCTTGCTAAATTCCTCATTTGAAACCTTCTGCCCGTAAACCTTATCTTTTTCACATACAAAATTGACCTCTCAAAACCTGACATCGGGGGAGGCAGCCCATGTAAATGAATAAAAATCTCGCTTTAATTAATTACTTGCTTTAATTTACTTGGCCATGATGGTCTGGGTCAGCGATCGTTCTCCCCCCACCTTTGGGATTAACGGTGCTTGGAAAGGTTCTACACTATTTTTCTCATACAGGAATCGTAAAACTCGAGTGAACCTCTAAAATATGCAAAGCCAGGCCTTCCTGCAGCTAAAGAAAACAGTCTACTGTTAGTTTCTTCTGTCCTTCCACATCCCTTTCTCCTTCGTGAGCTTGCATTATTCATGTAGTCCCTTAGATAAGTCCTGTGGTACAAGTCTTCCAGTTTTTAGTCATGCTCCTTGTCAGTATTGTGAGACATTTTTGAATGTGATCTTCCAAGGTATTAATTCAATGTTTGAAGTGGATTATTCCCTTCTTTCTTTCATAAACTTACGTCTTAAGAACCTAGCTAGTGTTTTCTGCCGTCCATCAGGACTTTATAGTGCTGTGGTTAGAACCTTTACATGTTTAAGTTGTTTCTGATTTTGTTTTATTTGAAGAAGACATCACCTTCTGCATATATCCCATCTTATTAAGAGCAGGTTTTTATTATTCACCCGACCTTCTGTGTATAGGAAGGGCTTATTTGTATACATTTATTAATATATGCTCTCATTTCCTGGCTTTTGGAAGCCTCCTATCTAAACAGTAAATGACAGAGGTGAGAGTGGTCAGGGATCAGCTACACTGTGGTTTTTGTGACTGTAGGGCCAAGTGTCAATCCATATTGAGGCCCTTGCGGAACTCTTTTTTAATAAAGGATTTTCTAATGAGCTCCTTGTTTCTATACAAGGAACACTTAACTGACTTCTCTTGTTCCTTGGCACTTTGAGAAGACCAAGTTCTTCTTTTAGTACTTTTTCAGCACTTTGACATTCTCACAAAATACAAAGCACTTCTAGATCCTGGCAATTTCCTCCCCCAGAAGCCATTGTAAGGAACCTCCTCCTTTCATGGGTGCCTTTGAGATTTCAGGCTATATTCCAGGTAATTTGGGGATCACCATAATCCTTAAAGACTCAGCCCTTCTGAATAGTCTGCCAGTCTCTAGGCTCAGTGGGTACAGGAGAAATAATGACCAAATATTTGAAGAATTTGCTATTTTGTGTTAAAATAGCATAGATGTGATTTAAGAGATACATAATACTTTTCTGTTACTCTCAGGATTGTTTCCACAGTTAAAAAGTATGATTTGTGAGCAAATGGGTGAGTGGCAGAAAGAGATTTGGGCAAGTCTGTACTTCTCATGGGATCTCTGGTGAGCCACCTCCACCTCAGCACATTTAGGATGTCTGCTGTGTCTATTTCACGGTGGCAAGACTTGTTTTACTTCCTTTTTTCCCACTCTTTTTTAGAATTAACTTTTTTATATAACACATTTTTATTCCTTCAATCATTCCTTCTAAATTCTCCCATGACTGCCCAGGTATAGATTCTTTCTCAAAAAAATAACAAATAATTGATATAGATAGATAGATAGATAGATAGATAGATAGATAGATAGATAGATAGATAGATATTAGACATATAGAAGATAGATAGATAGATAGATAGATAGATAGATAGATAGATAGATAGATAGATAGATGATAGATAGATGATAGATAAAGAAAGAGAGAGAGAGAGAGAGAGAGAGAGAGAGAGAGAGAGAGAGAAAGAAAGAAAGAAAGAAAGAAGGAAAGAAAGAACCTGGAGTCCATTTTGTTTGTTTTAAGTAAATTACTCCTGAGCATATGTAATGTGGGTAATATACTTGGTGCCATCACATTGAAGAAAAATGATGTCTCCTTTGCTAAAAAGCTTTCAATTGCAAACAGCTACATTTCTCCTCCTGCAGTGCACAGAAAATCCTCCATCACTATAAATGCTAGTCACTTTGGGGTAAAACTTCTAGTTAATTAAGCATCAGCTTGATTTTTCTATGTTTTATGATGTAAGTATGTGGTGTTGTCACCAATGGGATCTTACTGTCAGGTTGTAGAGGACAAGTAACATTATAAATAGCCTATAACTGAAGAGAGGTCTCTATGAAATCCACTTAGTCAATGACTCAAAAAGTAACCCATTCCTGAAACCGGGAGTTTTGTTTTGTAGACTATGATGTCTAATTGAGTCACTCTCTTCTCTATTTTATGCTCATTTTACTTGTATATGAAAATATCCTCACTCTACCATGTCATGTAAAATACGGGTCAATTCTAAAATTTATGACATAAACACCTTTGAAGAACCATGCTGCCCAGCTTAATATATTTAAACACAGTTGAAATAAAAACTTTGTTAAAGACTAATAATTATTTCTTAAGATTCTTTATCAATATTATATACATTAAATATAAAAGACAATAATTACTTAGTCTCTAAGACTATAGGAATTAATGATATAAATCAGGGGATAGAATTGACATTAGAAAGGGAAGAAGAGAAGAAGAACTTCTATAGTAGACATAAAGAGGAAATAAGAAATAGAGACTACATGACTCAAATAAATTAGAGATAAGAGAAGTTGAAGAAGAGTAGATAATGGAAGTAAATACATTAATGAGTAATGCAAATTATATAATATAAATATACAAGTTTATAATATAATGTCCATCACTTCATTAACCAAATTTATGCCATAAAAGGGTTTTTAGGGGATTTCTACATAGCATGTTTCCAAGACAGGGGGTTCACTAGGAAACAGATCACAGTGAATCAAGAAGTAATGAGAAAGGATCTCTTAATATATGTAATACATTTCCAATATTTTGTATTAAAAAATAAGAACTATTTTGTCAATCCAGGATGAAAGTACATGAATGAAGAAGTTAAGAGTCATGAGCATGTTGGCATGTTTGCAACTGAAGTGATAAAGAAGGATAAGTCTCCCAAACTAATGACCAATTTCTACTATTTGTAGATGGGGGTATCAAGGCCACACTTGCAGAGAGAGAGAAGGCTCCTGTGAGAAGAGGCTAAATTTATCATCCTTGATGCTATAAAGACCACTTGTTCCTTTCAAATACTCATGCCTCCTTTCATTCTTCCATTGTTGTAATTCTGTGCTGATGAAAAAATGATGGAATTTCATTTTAACTTCAAAAATACACAAAGAGAAAAAAGTAAATAGGGACCTGAATTTAACTCATAGAACACCTACGGTGAAAGGAAAGAATAAACTCATCAAAGCTGCCCTCTGATTTGTGCATGTTGTGGACTGTATCAGTACACACATGCACACACAAACACACCAACCATAAGTTCAAATAAAGAAAAAGTTAGTTGAAACACGATATTATTATCTAGCCTCTATGGTAGCTAATAGTGGTCAAGTTACAAGTTAATGTAATTCTACTGGGTTTCCTACAGAGGTCTTTGAATAAGACTATGTAACTGACAATTAATCTTCTTTGTTCTTCCTGCCTTTCTCATTCTTGCAGTTTCTCAGATCATAAAGCAACCTCAAATATGGACAAATTCAACACGGAGAGAAAATTAGTCAGAGAGAAAATATCAAATATTTTAAAGTTCATAACCATGAAAAATTAGTAAAAAGAAAAAGACGGTCTTCTATAAATAAAATAGAATATGATAGATTGGTAATTAAGAAAACAGTTCCACCCACAGGCACATGAATTTCATTATCCCTGGTCTTGGTTAAAATAAGCACCACACTCTAGGAGATCCACATTCATGAGCATCTTTCTACAAATAATGCATCATATGGTGGTAAAACTATGACTAACTCATTATCAAAGCTTGACTATGTCAGTGAAGAATACATCCGCTGTGAATAATCCTTTTGTACACTATGAAGATATGTCTTTGCCAAGGTGCCTTCTAACTGTTTTAATGAAGAGCTGAAGGGCCAGTAGCTAGGCTGGGAAAGGTTAGGCAGGACTCCCGGATAAAGAGAGAAGAAAGTGAGATGATTCTAGGTACAAGAGAGATGCCAGAGGACATGGAGAGGAAACAACAGGTACAAGACTGAAAAGAGGGGAAAAAAAAAACATGAGTCAAAACCACAGAAGGATATAGTATAACCTAAGTAAACAGGAAGTACATTGTAAACAACTTCCAAAAATCTAAAATTGACAGAAGCATCTCACTACCTAGACTGTCACCCAAAGTTCTTTTGTACCATTGGGGCATCCAATCTTCAGCCCACAGGCCCATATTATCCATCAGACTTTTCCATGAAACAGGAAATTTCAAAGACAGTTTCACCTATATTGGCACTTGGTCAGTCACTTTCTTCTGTGTCCTACAGAATGTCCAGCAAACTCTTTCATGCAACAGGAACCCACAAGGACATCTCACCTTTAGTCAAGTTCAACAGTCATTTCTCTATGGGTCCTGCATATCCAGTTCATACAGCATAGCAACAAGCAGTCCAGGCAAGAGGAGTTTCTTGCACAAATGGCTAACCAACTCCATAAGGAGCCTCTTAGATCTCCATCTTCCTCTTGAATTAGCTTAGTGTTACCAGGAGCATATGTTGTCTCAGTGTCATGAAAAATCCTAAGTTATTAAAACATTTAAAATTCCATGTTCTGAAGGTCTCTGAAAGATTTGAAGAATGCCTATCAAACTGAAATATATCTCTATAAATCTAGAAAACCTAACTAACATGAAAAGTTTGACTATTATAGATGATTATCTATTAATCTATATTTCTTAATTATACATTAATGTAAAATATTATACATTATTTTTTCTATAAGCTGCACAAACACAATACCTTAATCAAGAGCAGAAATATACATAAAACAAAATTGACTTTAAATTTGTATACATAAAGCAAGTTCCACACCAATGCAAATCTCTATAGCACATCCCCCTTTAAATGTAAACAAACATTTATAAACAATATTTGGAAATTTGGGCATAGTTCTCTCTAAACTGTTTCCTGCTTTTTGTTGGGCATAGTAATTTTTTGAGAAGTGTTCAAGGCAAGTGTTCAGGGAGTCTCGTTTCATTAAACCACATTAGTCTGGAAGGATTCCACAGATTATCATACTCTGTGAAAATGAAAGAACCTCTTTTCCAAAGCAACATATCCTTAAACCCAAATTTTGAAGACGAGATACTTTAAAGTATATTTGTTGGTTACTTAGCTTCTTCACAGTCAAAAAGTTCAAAGAAAACACAATAATATACATAATACAGACTCTCTGTGTATTTTCCATCTTTATATGACTTATTATTTTTTACTCTATTATTTTTTAATATTTATTATCTTTACTCCTTTAATCTATGACTATCTGTCCTCTGTCTGTTTAAAGACTTTGTTTGATATTTTTTCTAAACCATTTACTTTTTTTATGACTCTCTATATTCTTTATCTTCTCTCCCCCAAGCCTACTTACATTTTTTAAACACACCGTGACACATTTAGAGGTCTTTTATGTCTGAATCTGACCAGAATTGCTTCTTAAAATGCTAAGGACTTCCTTTTTTTTTGTACAGGCAAACTATCCTTTTATTGTGATAACTTGTTTTCATTCAAATGATAACTAATTTGAGGGTTTTTTTGTTTTGTTTTGTTTTTTTTAACATGGGCTGTAGTTTCACTAGAGTCTGATTAGAGTTGTATTTACAAAACTGTCGGCAGAGTTTTCCTGTGCCATGGACACTTCCAAATAATTACTCAGGAACTTAATATTAATTGTAAATGCTTGGCTCATAGCTCAGACTTGTTACTGACTAACTCTTATAACTTAAATTAATAGATTAATTATTAATCTATGTGCTCCCATGAGACTTGTGGCTTTATCTGTCCTCCAGTATATCTGCTGATGTCTCTCCTCTGATCCCACCCTTCTTCACTTCTTAAAAACCTTAGCAGCTGCATTGCTAGGGCAAACAAGGCCCTGCCTACTTGCTCTGCCTAGTCCTACATGGCATGGTGGAGGTCTGTTTAGTGTGAGCCATGCTCACAGCCCCATTTTCTAGTACACAGTGGGTCTATGTTGTCATTAAGCAAGTTTTAGGATGCTATTCACAAACCCCATTTAAATGCTTGACCTACTGAAAGAGTCAGAGTTCACACTAGCAGCACAGCCTGGAAGCCACTGTATCAAAATCATGTAGCTGTTTTTCTGGTACCACTGAAAAGAGCCTCAGCATGCCACCAGCAAGCAAAGCTCTTTCGGGGCAACAAAAATAAAAAATGTAGGTAAACTTTGTTTTTTAGTGTCTAGAATTCCTTTCCAAGCCCTCTCAGGTTTTATGTGGATTTTAGTTGGCCATGTTGGCTATTGATCAAGCTTTCATAATTAATTGTAAGTCTCTGTGTCATTTTTTTGTAAGCTGGTGGCTCAAAGAATATGCTAATATTTATAGGCTAAAAGGTCTTCTAGAAACGTTACTTTGTAACTTAGGCATAGTGATAAAAGGAAACAATTGAATTGAAAAGATGGCTCAGGGGTAAAGATTAATTTAGTAGAAAATCCATGTTTGGTTCCCAGAACCCATGTCAGAGAGGCCATATCTACCTGTATCATAATTCCAACTCCAGGAAATCAGAGACATTTTCTGGCTTTCTGCTTAAGGAGAACGTTGAACACAGAATCACATAAACAGGGCTCACAGGGGACCACAGAGACGTCTGAATGGATCTGTATTAGGTCTTCTGCAGATATGTTATCCTTGCTATCTTGGTGTTTTGTTGGACTTCTAACAGTGGAAATGGGGGCATCTCTTAACTCTTTTGCCTGCTCTTGGAACCCTTTTTCTCCTACCGTGTTGATTCACTCAGCCCTGATATGAGGGTTTGGGTTTGTGCCTGCTCTTATTCTAAATTGTTATGCTATGTTCAGTTGATGTCCCTGTGAGTCCTGCTCTTCTCTGGAGTGAAACAGAGGATCAGAGGATCTGGGGGAAGAGGGCAGGTTCTAGTAGGAGTAAATGGAAGAAGGAAAGGCCAAGGTCAGGATGTATTGTATAGGAGAAGATTTTTTTAAAAAAGGAAATGTTGCATGATATTTTATTTGTGTTCTAGCAAATAAAGTTTACCTGGAGATCAGAGGACAGACCTAGCCAGCCACTAGTTAACCATAGAAGCTAGGCGTGGTGGTTCATGCCTTTAATTCTAGCACTTGGGAGGTGGAGAGAGGAAGTGATAAGGTGAGGTATAGACAATATCACACCACCTTTTTGTGCTGAGGAACAAGAGAGAAAGGAAGGAATTCGTGGCTGCTTCTGGTTTCTTGATTTTCCAGGTTTGTACCCTGTTTGTACCAGACTCCTGGTTTTTATCAATTAAGACTATTTAGACTCACACTTCAAAGAAAATAAAAAATAAAATATACACTTTAAAGATCTTTAAAAGAGGAAATATTTAACAGTAAAGATAAAGATTCATTAAAATTTCTAAAGTATATGTATAATGACAAATGAAAGTTTGATAAGTATTGTGGTTTGAAAGAAAATGGCCCCCAAAGGGAGTGGAACTATTAAGAGGTGTGATCTTGTTGGAGAAAGTGTATCACTGTGGGGGTGGGCCTTGAAGTCTTTTTTTTTTTTGCCTTGAAGTCTTTTTCTCAAACTTCACTCAGTGTGAGAGACAACTTCCTGCTGCCTTCTTGTCGAGATGTAACCAGCACCATGTGTACCTGCACGCTGCCACGCTCCTCATTATGATGATAATAAACCGAACCTCTGAAACTGTATGTGAGCTACCCAATTAAATGTTTTCTTTATTAGAGTTGCCATGGTCATGGTGTCTCTTTACAACAGTAGTAATCCTATCTCAGACAAAAAGGAAGACAAGATAATCACTTAATGTGAAAAGTACTATAAATTCTTTTTAGGAATTAAAAACTAATCTTTTAGAGATGTTTCTAACAGCCTAGTTATTTAGAATACAATATGGATAAGAATATTAATGATTAATTAATATTGGTTCCAATTCTTAATTTTAATTTGATATGTTTGTAACTTTTAAATTAGCAATAGATGGTTGACAGAAAAAGAGAATTCAATTCACATATGAGGATTAATATGAACTTAGACCTTAGAAATAATAAATATAAAAGGATACACTTACTCTTAAGACCTGTCCTTGTAGACATATTTTCTACTCACATCTGGTATAAAAGATGACTCTGTTTTCCTCTTCAACTCTCAGTAAAGGCAATAATCTATGTGGATATGATATGAAAACCATTCACTATTTTAATTGTCATATCTGTATGTCCACATGCAGTCCCTATACAGAGGTACACAGGTGAGAGAATGGCATTGGATTGCATCCTCAAACTTACTGTATAATGACTTAATAGTTTAGAAGTGTTTAGAAAATTATTCTCTTCTGCAATATTTTCTTTAAGTCTGTTTAGGTAGATGCATAGGATTTATATTAAAAATGAGCATATAATCTTTTTATAATCCTTAAAGGATTAAGATGAGTTTGAAGTATTGATCAGGAAAACAATCTATTGGTAAGCTTAAGGGAAGGTCATCAGAATGGAAAATAAGACATTGAAGACATTGTTTATTTGGAAAAAGAGAACCAATATACAGAATGTAGAATTGTCAGAACTAGGTTGGGAACAAATAGAGCTCTTCGGAGATGCTTAAATGTTTTTGTCTTACCTTTGCAAAAACCACATTACTTTTAGCATACAGCTAATTGAGAAACATTCTTGAGAGGACTCTGATCAGCTCCACCTTGTAGGATAGAGAGGACTGGTACACAGTATCAGCCCCTTGCATTTCAGAATACTCTTTCAAGTGGTAAAGTACATCATCACAGTGGACTTCTCTCAAGAGGCTGTTGGAACTGAAAATCGCAATCCTCATCTTGACCTGAAGTAGGAGCTACAGTTCAATAAAATCCCAAACTGAGTTATATGTACAGCAAAATCTGAGAAACACTGTTCTGAAGGGTATCAAAAATTACAGACTAATCACTTCTTCTAAGAACACTGGTCAGTTCATCATATGCCAACATTTGTGTTGTTAAAACCATTTTTTCTTTTCCATTGTCAATGATGCCTGTGAGCCAACTTAGACTATAGAGATAAAATCTCCCTGAATTGGTGTCCTGTATACTGGCAGGACCATAACACTCTCAGCACCTAGCACAAACAGGGGATTCTCTCTGCTCTTCGTTCACCGTGAGGGAGGTAATAACACTGACCTGAACAAAGCACACTTCTTAATTTGAATGTGCTAAGGCTTTTAAGTGGCAGCATTACTTTTATAAACATTTCCTAAAGAAATACCACAAGCTGACACAAACGAGAATATTTCTCTTTTTTTTTTGTAGAAAATAATAGCTAATACAGCATTTTTCTCTAGAGACTGGAAAAATACTACTAATATATTGTATGAATCACATGAATAAATATGCTGCTCTATTAATTAGATACTCTTTCTTCGTTCTAAATAGAAATATTATCCTATTAATGTTTAATGCTCTATGAAAGAAATAACTCACAACTAAACTGCTTAATTTCTCATTCTTTGTCTGAAAGTCTTAAGTAGGTTTCTGCACATTATCACAAGAGATCATGTCAGAACTTCGTATTTTCTATGGAGTTAGCAAAAGATAATAAATATATTTATAAAAAATTGAAACTCTGTAATTGTCTTTAATAAACTGTGTTTCTACTCCCTCTTAGTCTATGAGGCACACTCATTAAAGAAAGGCTTCCATTTTGAGAACTCAGGAATCAACCTTTCTACATTCTCCTAAATCAATAGTACCCAGTGGGCTGTGCTTCATGTAGCGAAGAGCCACACACTGTATGGTAATGACTTTGGGGTCCATTATTAAACAACCTTACTCCTTTAAAGAGAGATTGGTTAGAAACTTTAGAGTAGAGACAGGTTTCTAGAATACATTTTTGTTGAAATTTTATGCTTTATGCAAAGCTAGAAATGAAAAAACATAAATCATTTTCTACTTACTTATAAAAATGTAATAAGAATGGAGGCTGTATCAAACTTTGAAAGCTAGAGCAGGCATGAAAATGTTTTATGTTAACTGCAAAATGAGAATTATAAAAAATAAAAGATACAGCCTCTATTCACTGGTCAGAAAACAAGTTTAAGAGTCTAAAGGAAAATTGTTATTGGGTGATTCTGAAATTGAAATCACATTTTAAATTTATTTTTAAAAACATGTTATTTTTCTTGTACTTACCAAGAAAAAAATCATTGGTGCTAAAATTGTCCTTGTTGTATTAAGACTTATAAATTAAATTGACAAATCAGTGAATATGTGAATATATCCAAGGAAATTTCAGGAAAAATGTAATTTTTGAAGACTGTTTAAATTAGTACAATGGTGATGAACAATTAATGTAGACATATTTGAATAAAATGTATTATTAATAATAAAACAGCTTGTTATTTTTAGGCTCTATTTCTAATAACTATAACAAAAAAGTTTAAAGAATGGAAGTAATGATAAAAATTGGCTATTTCAAAGTTAGTCAGATCTTATGATGGCAGTTTTCTAAGTCTGTTGTCACATCTCTTGGTATAAACCCTCACAAACAACTAACAAAAGAATACTTTCCAATTCTGCTTCATAAAGTTTTGAATACACAGTATAGTTATTGAGTATCAAAATTCCAGACCTTAAATAACTTATGAAAAAAAATATTAGCCCAGGCAAGACTCTTGTGAAGTAACACTGACATATAAAAACTAACCAGCACTCTATGGCATTCAGAAGAACTGAGTAGGTACCAAGGCACTGTTACTGACCAAACACTAGACACTAGAACACAAGCATGACTGGAAATGATCCAGATAGTTCTGTGTGATTACATACAAAGTAGGATTGAGTCTGTCTGTTTTGAAACTACCCAGTTTTACTGTCACTGTGATAGTCTGCAACAGACATGGAAGAGAGTGATAAGGTTGCAGCCACCTTACTCAGAGGTGGCCATGTGTTTCTGCGTCATCCCTAAGCTCCAACGGATTTTCAACTCATTATAGTTCACATCTAGAACTGCAGCTGAAAACTCTAGGTACCATCAACTGAAAGAGGAAATAATTTAAGAATTCCATCACAAAATTCCAGGGCATGTGTTGGAGGTGTTCCTTCTACTGACATTACTAACCAAATTCCTTTGAGAGTGGAGCTTCTAGATTATTCTCAAATTTGTGCATTTTTTAAAGAAAGGAGTAACGGCACACACCTTTATTCCCAGCACTCGGGAAGCAGAGGCAGGTGCATCTCTTTGAGTTCAAGGCAAGCCTAGTCTACAGAGAGAGTTCTAGGACAACGAGGGCTGTTACACAGAGAAATCTGATATGGTATTTCCCTCTGTATGCTGTGATTACCAAAATGAATAAAGAAACTGCCTTGGCCTGTTGATAGGGAAGAACTTTGGTAGTCAGGGAAGATGGAACTTGATGGAGGAAGGTAATTGGTTAAATAAAAAAAAACTGCTTGGCCCTCATTGGTTAGAAGATAGGTGGGAGGAGTAAACAGAACAGAACGTTGGGAGGAAGAGGAAGTGAGCTCAAACTCCACAGCTCTCCTCTCGGGAGCAGATGCCTGAGAGAGACATCATGCTCCCAGCTCCCAGGCAGACGCACGCGATGAAGCTCCGACCCAGGATGGACATAGGCTAGTATCTTCCTGGTAAGCGCACCTAGGGGCGCTACACAGATGATTAGAAATGGGCTAAATTAATATGTGAGAATTAGCCTAGAAGAGGCTAGATAGAAATGGTCCAAGCAGTGATTAAATGAATACAGTTTGTGTGTTGTTATTTCGGGCATAAGCTAGCCAAGCATCCGGGATGCTGGGGACGCATCACCGCCGCTCTTATTACTACAGGAACTGAATGCTGGGAGAAAGAAGGGCAGAGTCAGAGTAGGAAGCCATGGAGCTGCCTGAGTCAAACATGCTGAATCTCTGCTGGTAAACCACTGCCACGTGACCATATACAGATTAATAGAAATGGGTTAAATTTATATAAAAGTTATCCAATAAGAAGCTACAGCTAATGGGCCAAGCAGTGTTTTAATTAATAGAGTTTCTGTGTGGTTATTTTGGTTCTGGTAGGCTGGGACAAACAAGCTCTTCCTACAACAGAAATCCTGTCTTGAAAAACAAGAAACAACAAACAAACAAAAAGAATGTGTTCTGATTTGGTTCCTTGTGCTTATAATACTGATTTTCTACATTGAAATTAGCGTACACAGACTGCAGGAAAAGAACCTGACCCTATCTTAATGCAACCTGGTAACTGTTCAGGGAACAGACTCAGATTTCCATACTGCATCAGCGGCAAAGACTCTGCAGCCTGATGTTTCCCTGAAACTCCTACCTGCCTCTTAGCACTAAACTTCCTATCTCTGTGATCCCTTTGGCTTTCAATCTGCTGGTATGATTACCGAGACTTCCACGTCTTTTGAATATCACACCAAACTGGATTACCTAAGAAGACATTTATTGTGCCTTGTCTTTCCATGATTACATCCTCAGACCAGAAAGCCTTACCACATTTTGAATTCTATTTTGTAATAATGGGGGAAAATGGACTGACATTTAAGAAATAGCAGGGATGTCCTCACAGATTAAAGAGATCCTTTCAATTATTCAGCAAACCAAAAGTGGCATGCAATCATATTAAGTACTTAGACTACTTCCTCACTTGGGTCCACAAGACAAGGGGAAAAAAAGATGAGGTCTTACTATTCTGGTCATTGCTTACAATCTGTTCCCTTTATGTCAGCTTCATGGCTGACACTGCACATAAGCATGTGCATCACTCTAGAAGCCCCTGTCTGAAAACTGGTGATACCTAATCTAACTCATACAAGTGTATTTCACTTTCTGCTTTTAAAATACCCCACTTCAGACCCCTATAGAGACTTTCAAATGTCTCTCATCGTTGTCTAAGCTAATAGACATCATGATGCCAGTAACAGAGATGCCTCACAGACAAGTCATCCTGTGATGAGATTATACCCAAAAATCATGCCCTGGTTCTACCCCTGCCACAATTCTTCTGTTTCAACCTAATGTCATGTCAGTACCACAGAGATGAGCTAAGATGTCTAATCTCCATCGGCTCAAAATGTTTATTTTATTTTCTGTCCTTTCCTGGTGTTCTTAGCACCCCATCCACTTTCTTTCAGACATGTGTCCTGACCTGAGAGGCTGGAACCCCAACACCAGCCTCCAGCCTAGGGCCAACAAAGAGCTGGTCAGTAAAGTCTTACTCTAGGGGGCATTTCTTACCACTACATGTTGCATCTTACCCTAACTCTGGGCCAACTGACACCTTCCACACAGGCTCAAAGCAGGACTTAGGTTAGTAGGTAGGAGCAGAGCATTCTTATGGACATCCTGACATAAGTGCTCTCCATAATACTGGCCAAACCTCTCTTAGAGTGGCCTGATATCAACAGTGTCTAAACTGTAGTGTCCATGTTTTCTCTACGCTAATTTCTCTCAGAAATCTTCTCCAGAAAATCCCTCACAGACTTCTTCTCATTTTGCATACTTACTCAAGTCTCACATTCTCCCCCTCCTTCTACTCCCCACACCTTCACCCATCTCCACCCTCCCATCCACTCCTCAGAGAGGGTAATGTATCTCATGGTGAGTAAACAAAGTCTGACACATCACTTTTAGGCAAGACCAAAGCCCCCACCCCTCTATATTTAGGCTGAGCAATGTATTGCTCCAAAAAGAATGGGCTCCAAAAAGCCAGTTCAAACACTGGGGATAAATCCTAATCTCAGTGCTAGTGGCTGCAAAGATTGCCCCAACCACACATCTTTTTCCCACACTCATTCTAAGGAGTAAAACCTATGACCATTATGGTGAGAAGTATGACCTCAGGAAGGAAGCCATGAGGTTGGAAGAGTAGCAGAGAACTCACATCTTAGGACATTATGGTGAGAAGTATGACCTCAGGAAGGAAGCCATGATGTTGGAGGAATAGCAGAGAACTCACATCTTAGGACATTATGGTGAGAATTATGACAGCAGGAAGGAAGCCATGATGTTGGAGGAGTAGCTGAGAACTCACACCTTAGGTCACACACATAAGGCTGAACAAGAAAGAATGGGAATGGTGTAGGCTTTGGAAATGTCAAAGCCAAGTCCCCAGTGACATACTTTGCCCAACAAGGTCACTCCTACTGATCCTTTCCAAACAGTTGTCCCACCTTGGGACGAAATATTCAATATATGATACAATGCATGCAATTCTCATTCAAACCACCATAAGCAAGCACTCTTAATCACTGATCCAACTCTTTCAGTTCATTAGCTTTTAAACTCATAAAACAGACAATACATTTAAAATCCACCTAGTGTAATTAATAGGCTTCTACTATATATCACTTCCATAAATATATGTCCTTAAGTTACAGGATATATAATTTGAAATTCCAAAAATTTAAAGCTAAATTTTGAACTACTTTTCTTTTTGCCTTGATAAAATAGCCTGACAAAAGTAATTTAAATTTAAAAAAAAAGAGTTTATTTTGGCTCTCGATTTGAGTTATAGTTCATCCTGGAAAGAGGTTATAAAGTCAGGACTTTGAAGCATCTGGTCATAGTGTTCCTCCTTCCCCCACCACCCGAGTCAAGAAGAAGGCAGAAATGAAAGATTGTATTCTGATACATTTTTCTTTTTGAGAAATCCAGAATCCATACATAGGAAATGATGCAACCTTGCTTTATTATTCTTTTTCTGTCATCAAGATAATTCCTCACACATATTCCCAGAGATTTCCCTACTATAAATAATTTCTCATACTTGTACCTGGAGACTAGTCTGCTAGATGAGTTAGGATCCTCCCAGGTTGACAGGTGGTACTACACATTACATTTTTAAAGACTCTTAGAACACACATGAAATATCTTTTAAAGTGCTAGTTAATAATAATTAATTGCAATTTTTCCTATAAATCATAACTCAACATCCCAATTATAGAATAACACCAGTTAACATTCACAGAGCTGAAATTCAACATGTAACTGTACTCATCAGTATAAAAATTAAAGAAAGGAAAATGCTAAAATTTCTTGGAACTACGGAATTAATTTTTAAAATCTATTGTGCTTGAAAATGCTCCCTAACAATGTATTAAGTACATTCCAAATTAAGGAGGGATTTCCTTTGAAATTAAACATTTGAATTAGCTGCAAAATTATTTGTAGATGTTCTAAATGTGTCAGAAAAAAATAAAAACCAGTAACATACCACTTTACCTCTTGACAAGATCTTAGAATGCTTGTCTAATAAGCCAAAGAGCAGAAAATGCTGTATATCTCTGCACTGTATTAATGTTTAGGTTATTATTTCTACTTTTATGATCAAAGAAATAAGAGAGTTACAGGTTTAGTTTGGAGTAAAGGTAGCAAAGTATAGTCATAAAGTTTAATCTATAAATTTCTAAGCAATAGAGAATATTGAAATTAAAACTCAACTGAAAGCAATTTTTTCAAACTAAGATCTTTTGTAAAACCAACTCAAGGTAGACATGACAAAGGTTCCAAAGTCTCCCCTTAGGAAACATGTGTGTATTGAAGTACTCACAGGAATCAGAAAAACTATATATTCATGGATGAAATTTTTATAGACTGATTCAAAAGAAACAAAATATAAACAGGGTGAAGTTCAAGAAAATCCAGGCACAAGCTCTTCACCCAGTACAACAGCATGAATAAACAATTTTCCAAGCGCTCTGTATGGCAGCAGATGGTGTATCATCAATCAAGGAAGAGCTCACAAGCCTTGTTATGTCAGTTTCATTTGAGTTTTCTCTCAGAGGCATGAAATACCTGCTATCAATGACCCTTGTTGCTCAGAACCTAAGCAGGAGCTGGCCATTAACCCCATGTTAGCATAAACAATCTGATCAAATTGGCCACAGGCATAGAAAAATGGGTGTTCTCTATAAACTACATTGTGACCATCAATTGTTTAATTAAATTGAAATTCTGTGGTCCAAAAGTTTGGACGTAAGCATACTTCTATTAAATAGAATGTTTCAAAGACACTAAAGAGTAGATTTCTCGGCCATGCTTGGTAATGCATACGGTTTGAATCATGGGACCCTGATAAGTTAATCTTAGTATGACATGAAGTGAAAAGTAATCAGATATGGACCAATGAGAGGAGTCAACCCCCCACAAAAAAAAGAAACCTAAAAATTCATAAAAAAAACTTCCTAAACATTTGAGGAACAATTTTTTATGAATAATTCAATCACAATATAGTTCACACAAAACCTACAATTTTCTCATCACTAAGGTCTCCGTGGAAGATCGTTTCCAAAACCCTTTTTTGATAAGCTATTCACCAACATAGTATAAAAGACACAGATCTAATTTATGTCATCTATTGTAATACCATCTCTTCACACAGCAGCTTAGTTTTCATTATAAATAACAGAATATCTAAACATAGATGCACCAATATATGTTTCTATCACAGATGAAAAATGGATAAGCTTAGCTGGAAGATAGTGAAGACATGTAAGTAGAGAGGACTGATTTATGAATGGGAAGATTATTACAGTAATGACACAAATTTCTATATATTTTCCATTAACACATTGTAACTGCAAACAAAATGCTACAAGGAGTTGAACAACTTCAGTAATATATAATTGATATTTTACAGGTATATGAAGTACTCCACTTATATTTCACAAGTTTGCACACACCCATTAAGTTGCATCTATAATAACAACAACCATGTCCATCCCACTCAGAAACTGTTCCACGTCCCTTAGTATCACCTATCTCAATCCTTCTCTACTCAAGAAGCTTGAAATGCAACAACGCATACCACGCATTTTTATAATATGAATATAATTATAACATATAAATGTTGTATTTATGTCTTTGTATTTATAAGCATTCCAAGATCCATATTACTTTGCATATGCAAACATTTAATTACTAAGTAGTGTTTCTGTTCATGAGGATAGTATATATTGTTCATCTGTCTTGGACATTTTTGTTTGATTCCAGGTTTTGAGTATTATACACAAAGCTGTTGTAACATTTGGGTGAAAGTCATTCTGTAGAAATATGTTTGTTTTCTTTTGGCTTACTCTAGGCCTGTAGTGGGAATATGCACTTTTTAAAGAAAAAACACCAACAGTCCCAGATTCATTGGATAATTTTGTGTTCAGAGCTCCAGTATGACAGCTATAGTGGCTTGTCAACCAAACCAATGTTTGAGTTGTTGGTCTCTAAGTCAGTTTCCCCATTGAGTGTGCAGTCATATAAAATACAATAGTTGTAGAAATTTCTCTAAAATTTAAGATACTAAGTACCCTTACATGTTTGCCACCATCCATAATCTAAATGTCTACCATTTTCTCACTTTTAATTTCAGTTGTGTGCATATTTAGTTTTTTTGTAGTAAGACTGTTTATTCCAAATATTATCAATCAAATATATATATATAGATCACAAATAATGGAATCTAAATTCATTTCTTACTTTTATATTCTTGGCAATGCCTTTTGAACAGAAAATACTGGTGACTTTAATAAAGTACAGTTAATTTTTTTCTGACTTTAGGTGGGTTGCTTCTGAAAAAGAAAATCTGCCAAACAAAAAAATAAAATGAAAATTTTCAATGATTTTATTAATTAGAGAATTAAAGGTTGTTGATTTTTGTTCATGAAGACTTTATTTCTTCCAGAATCATTTGTTCAGAGAATTCATCTTCATCAAAATTAGTTTTCATATTCACCACCTCCACTACTCCATACCCAGACTTCCTACACTCACTGGTCTGTTGAGTACCCTTGACCTCCTCATCCAGGCATTTTTCACAATCTCCCTGATTTGGCCTGGATCCCATCACCACTGCACCAGCCAAGGATGGCCTCCCCTGCCTTCATAGAGAAGAGTTCTAGGCTTAAGCCAGTATTTGCCTTGTCTAACCATAATATCACAGGGTTCTTCCACTCCATACCCAACTGCTCTCTTTATACCTGTTTCCCCTTGTACTTCCAGCCCCTCCTGTGCATCTACTCAGTCGCCTCTGCCCAATAGACTGCAGTCTAGCCAAACTACTTCTAACCTAAGACTCAACCCACCCATATCTTTTCTCCTCCCCCAACCAGGTCCACTTCTTAATAAATTCTTAACAAAGGAACTCCACATGCCCAGAACTCATTGCAGGAATACCAGCAATATGTAAGATCAAGTCTTTATTTTCTTTCCATAATCAATCAATCATATACAAATGTTTGCCAAAGAGAGTTACCTATATGAACTCCAGGATCCAAAATTACAAGAACATAAACCTTATAAACCTCCTCAACGAATTCAAGAAGTTTAAAGAAGACACAAAGAATATTTTAGTTATTTCTTAGCCACTTTTTTCCTTCTGTTGTGAATTTTATGTTTCGACCCCCTAGCCAATTATTTGGGTCATTATTTCCTTTGTTTTGGGGGTTCTTTGCATTCTGGATATTAATCCTCTGTCAAAAGTATATCCAGCAAAGACTCGTTCCCAATATGTAGGTTACTTTTCACTTGACTGATTGTTTTCTATAGCTAGTCAACGACTAGGGGCTGGTGAAGTCATAGATCATAGAAGAGAATCTACTACTGTTAACTTGCTGGACCAGCACAATTCATTAACTACAATCTAAATCTTATCCTTATACCCATGAATAAGTGTATCTCTCACTCTTCATACAAGAAGAAACTTCTCTATATACAAATAAAACCCACTGTAGAAAAATCAGAATGTTAAAAAAAAAAAAAGACGCAGAGATCAATGGATTGTTGGGAGCCCAGTCCCAGTGGATATGTCCAGAATCTGTGGCTAGGAAATATCACAGAAGAGGGGGGAAAGATTGTAAGAGACAGAGTACAGAAAATCTGCAGTAAGACTTTCTCTCTTAGAAATAGCTGCATAAACAAAACTTGAATAGCAACAATACCATTATATACACTAATAAAGAAAGGATAAAGTCGCAGGGGACCCACCCCTAGACAAAGAACCAGAAGCAGCTAATGACCCCTAATAGAGTAAGAATTCACTTTTTTAACAGATGAGAACCATGATTGGTTATTCAATATAATGTGGTTAGCCGGGCAGTGGTGGCGCACGCCTTTAATCCCAGCACTCGGCAGGCAGAGGCAGGCGGATCTCTGTGAGTTCAAAGCCAGCCTGGTATACAAGAGTTAGTTCCAAGACAGGCTCCAAAGCTACAGAAAACCCTGTCTCAAAAAACAAACAAACAAAAAAAGACCAATAATGGGGTCATCCCAGAAATCATGTATACCCCAACAACAAAATAAGTAACAATAATAAGAGAAGATAAAGACGCTATCAATTTGAGAGTAGGGGGGAGTTGGGAGAGATTTGAAGGAGGGGATATGGGAGAGGATGGAGTATAAAAAGTAAGGAAAGGGAAGAAATGATCATTTTTAAGAAAAGCTGCATTTTGAAACTTAAAGAATAGAAAGGGGAAACTACATCACTGAATTAATAGTAAATATTCATAAGATTTCAAAGATGATAGCTGAAAATATTATTGGCAGTAGTCCTTATTCTTGCTTTAAGACATTTTCTAAAAATACCAATAAAAAATAAAGAAAATCATTCCAGAAAGGATTGAATGATTCATGAATTAATAATAACAGTTTTGAGGCCAGTCTTAGTGACTCATATGACATTCAGTTTGATAAACAGCATGGTTTGTCCTCCATACTTGTACACAAAAATGCTATCCAAAGTAAAATTAAAAGTAGTGCTTGTTAAATGTTGTTTATATTACATTACAGCTAAATTTAATTTTCTGAGACTTGAGCATGAAAAACTTTTATACAAAGTAAAATATTTTTTTGGTAAGTTCTGAACCACCCACAATCAGAAGGACACCTTCAACAATATTTCTTTAGTTCACTTCTAGTCTGTATTCACTACTCAGAAAAGGCCAATTCTGTAAGAATAATAGTGATATTTGGACATAAAAGATTCAAGATACTTTAATTCAATCAAAACATGATCCAGAAGGATATCTAAAACTGCCTTTTACATATAGCATTTTTGAGGTTTGACTCAATTTGAAGTTAGCAATCTTCTGAAATCTGTTTATTGAACAATGTTTGGAGACCGTGGGAAGCAGAGGCTGTTTTCTCTATCATTTTCTCCCACCTGCAGCTTTTGTATGCGGGGAGATTTTGGCTGTCATACTAACCAACAATTACTGTGAGCAGTCTCCCTCAACAAGTGAGCTGGAGTTTGAGTAGCATCCACATGAATTTTGCACACTTTTTTCCATTGCATAGATTATGGCTGAAGCAATGAAAATTTAGTAGCTTATCCAAATCTAGTAATAATAATAAGCAAAAAGCCAGGTTGAACCATAATCAGCCTTTTTTTTTCTTCTCACTGCAGTTTTATTCCAGGACTTTTTACACTTCTCTCTTCCCCCCTCTCTCTTTTTTCCTCTCTCCCCCTTCTTCTCCGTTGACCTCTCTCCTCTCTCTTTTTCCCTCTCTCTTTGACCTCTCTCTTTGTTGACCTCTCTCCCTTTTCCTCTCTCCCCGGCAAACCTCTCCCAGCCCTTAAGTAGGCATGGGCTGCCAACCCCGAACTGCCAGGTGGGCACTGCCCATAGGTTCACACATATGCAGGCAGCTGATAATCATTGCGTGACCATAGCATAGGTCAGGCCTTAGCCATCTCAGGAGTTGACTATACATCTCCATCAGGTGTGATTCCATGCAGCTCGCTACAGTTCCCCCTTTTGTTTTGTAAAGCCACAGGTAAGAGTCTGATATCTGTTAAAAATGAAACATGTACTAGTGTTTGTCCAGGTGTCATCCACTCAGAGAACACTAGACCTGTCCAGTGCCTTTTTACAGAGGTGGGAGTTAGACACCAACCCACATGCAATCAGACTTGCTCTTCTTGAGGCTGATGTATGCTTACCTCAAGTGCAGTGTGCAAGCCTTGCATCCTGTGCTCGCTTACATCTCTAGTCAAACTTGGGGAGACTGTCCTGCTTCAATGACCGTGAAGGCCTGAATGATCATAACTGCATTGCAATTCAGCCTGACTTTTTTACACTGATTGCAGCAGTAACTGTGGGGCTGCTTTCCTACATCACTCTTCTTTGCAATCAACAGTGCCCACGCGTGGCATGGCCTCATGCCCACAAAGATACACAAGTATTGAACAGTTACACTACTGTTTACAAAATGATGACCAGCATTATTTACATTATTTATGGAGGTGATACATGCTAAAATTCAACAAGACAAAACTAATTGTAAGCTCGCCTGTCAATTTAACATTCATTCATAAAAACAAGAGAATATAGTCTATAGCTAGAGGGAAAACTAGTCAACAGATATTGATTCAGAAAGAGTATGTATCAGAGAAATTGTGATTATAAGCAAATATACTATGTCAAAAAGGTGAAGGTAAAGATGGATGAATATATAAAAATCTCAAACCTAAAATTATACTAGGGATGAAAAACATATGGATAATAACAGCCCACTGGGATTAGTAGCATGTTATAGAATAGCAGATATCTGCTTAGCAACTTAGAGGTAGAAAATGGAAAGCAAGAAATAATGGAAATCAAATGTGGGCTAAAATATGACTACCAAGCATCTAAAGGAAATGTTACAGTGGGTATCTTAGAAAACAAGAGCATCAGCGGAGGCTGACAATGTGGCTCAGCTGATGGGTGCTTGACTCTAATTCAATCAGAGAGCAAATAAAATGTGACATGGCGAAGTGTGTTTATAAAATAGAATTTATAATACAGAGGCAGGAAGGTCAGGAATTGAAGGTCATCCTGATACATAGTTCAGCCTGATCTAAATGAGAACAATTCTCAATAGTAAAAATCAGTAACTTGTAAGGTAAATACAAAGCACTGTGTATAGACAACACCAATATATCTAGAAACGAACATAAGGGATTGCAAATATTAGAAAAAATCATGGACATCTTTTCTGTGATAGACGCCGGTCTCAATGGATATATCTACAAAACATTACCGCATCTAAGACTCGAGGAACATTGCAAAGGAGGCTGCAGAAAAGTTGTAAGAGTCAAAGGAACAGAGAGTTTACTGTGAGGTTATGTGTGCTAGTCACATGAGAAATCACACACATAAGCTCTCACCAACATGGTTGCCTAAACACAAGCTGAACAAAGATGGCTGCAGTAGACATGCTAACATGATCAGGGGACAGCCCACAGGACCTCAGCCCTACACCACACACACACACACACACACACACACACACACACACAAAGAAAAAGAAAAAAAGGACTGCAGGCAACTGAAGAATGCACCAATTGAAACATACACACAAAATAACATTATACAGACTGAGCAGATTATATTTAGCAATGGACATCTACATAAATATGCATATGTGTTTACAATAATAATTAATGGAAAAGATAAAAGAGGACATGATTTTATAAGAGAGCAAGGAAGGGTATACACAAAGCTTGAAGGGAGGAAAAGAATAGGAGAAATTTTGTAATTATATTATGAACTCAAAAATTAAACAAAATAAATACTTGTCATTAAGCCTGATAACCTGAGTGCCAGATAGGTTGTCTCCTTATCACCATACATATTTACATACACATAAAATATAATACATACATGTACAGTCAATTTAGAAGGATGGATATACTCATTTAAAGAAATAATGAATGCCTCATACAAAACTTGAACACTTCAGGTAAGTCTTAGTAATTCTTTGGTAATGCTTTACTCTTAGACACAGAAACCTGAAACTCTAAATTTAGTATGTCATGGCATATTTAAATTCACATTCTTTACCAAACAATGAGCTAATTGCCCTCATCAACCATACTAGTTAAAAAAAAGTGGGGGGGGGGAGGATAAAAGAGATGGAGTTCAGATTTTCTTTGTGGAGAAACATAATTCCGTGGAAATGTTTTACTTCTTAGTTTGCTTTGTGAACCACTGCTTCTTCACTCCTTTTCCTGTGTTCTTAGGACTAGGCTCTCCTCGATGTAAGTTGATATAAAAAGGACACACATAATATGCAGCAGAGACTTTAAAGCCTGTTCTCTTAGCATGTGTTTAATCTAGCTAAGCCTCTGGTTTCAAGTCCTAATGTATGAGCTAGTAATTACTTATTAACTTGTGGTTTTGCCAGTATTGCAATTTGCAGATGCATCCAGTTCAGAGTCTTGATGACTCCTCCTAGTTGCTAGAGTGGCAGACAACTGAAATGAAAGCAGCAGGAGGAATTAGTTCTCCTCCAACTACAGACAATCTTCTGCCAATACACTTTGTAGAATGCTGCAGTTCTGAATGCCAGGTTTGTGTCGTGGAGACTGAGCTTATCTATCGTTAAGGTGATCAGAGAATGACAAAACAGTCCTGACAGCTGATAAGTGGTTGCTATCCTGGAAAATAACAATAGGGCATGGTTCTCGCTATTGAATCGAAATGATTTAACAGATCATCAATATCTCATGGCATTGCTCCATGACCATGACACAGAAAAGTCAAACAGGAAAACATCACAAGATCTTAGCATTTCCTAATGCCCTTTCTCTCATGGTCACTGGCTGACCACTGTCTCTTCACCTGTGTAGAAGGATCAGTGGGCTGTGTTCCTGCTACCTGGCTCCCGGCCGCCTGGCTAGCTTATACCCCGAAATAATAACACAGAAACTGTATTCTTTTAAACACTGCCTGGCCCAATAGTTTTAGCCTCTTAATGGCTAGTTCTCACATCTTGATTAACCCATTTTTAATAATCTGTGTAGCACCACAAAGTGGTGTCTTACTGGGAAAGATTCAGCATGTCTGACCTGGCGGCTGGCTCCATTGCGTCTGACCCAAAGAGGAGAGGCATGGCGATTGCCTAGCTTCCCTCTTCCTCCCAGAATTCTGTTCTGTCTACTCCACCCACCTAAGGGCTGGCCTATCAAATGGCAAAGGCAGTTTCTTTATTAACCAATGAAATCAACACAAAACAGAAGACCCTCCCACATCACACCTGTGACAATTCCAGCTTTGCTTTGCATCTGGCGTCCTATATCTGAAATTATGAGGATAATCAACTGTATCTGTCATCACTTCATTCAACTCAGAATGTGTCGCAGAGCGTCTGTCTGCTCTTAATCTGTCTCAAAAATTACCCACCATGCTTTGACATACTACCACAGCCCACACCGCCCACACTGAGACAATGTGTGATCCAGTTTCATGCAAATTTTCACAAGGTTCTTCTTTGACTATAGCATATCTGATGACCTTCAAAGTTTAGGTTTTAGTGTCCTCATAGCAGATAGGTTTAATTATGTACTCACAATTCTAGGTACTGTTTAGATTTCAGAGTAGATGATACTTCAATGCCTTGTTGGCTTAAGTTTACTTTGTACAACACAATGAAAACCCTTTAATATTATCTCCTTAGATAAGCATAAACACATACTACACCCCAACAGTTGCACACTGTGTGTGCACCTAAGAATAAGAGAATGCATATCTACTGAGATATAACTTGGAATATCCACAGATGTGTTATTCATATTGCACCAACTGTGAGCAGCTAAACTGATTAAAAGCAGATAGGTTGTACAGACTACTAGAGAGCACCAAGAATGAATTAATTCGATTGCACATTACAGTATGAGTTAATCTCAGAAACATAACATGGGTCTTTGGTGATTTATACTTCTTTGTTTTTGTTTTTTTTTTTAAGTGGAACTTAAGACCCAGGATTTTAATGCATGTTAAGTAGGTTCTCTATACCTGAGTATTAATATATCCCCCAACATGCAGAAGCATAGAACTAATAGCATATGTACCTTAATGTGTGTTCACTGAATGGGTGCTACTACCTAGAGCTCAAAAAGAAGGAAGCCCATTCATGTGTTAGATGACAGGACCCTGGGTTCACTTAAGAAACAAGAACATCAAAGACATTAGATTCTGGAAAATAAAAATGTAGTACTTCATGATCTGGATGCTGATATGGATTCTGGGGACATGAGGGTTTAGGAAGAGCCACAGAGTTATACACAAATGATGTGTGAGCTACTCTGTTTATATGCTGTTCTGAATTTACATATGTCCATCGAAAAAGGGCAATGCTTACCTCAGAAGGGATAAGATATACTGCATTCTGATGCCATACAAGTGACCATGGCGGTTCAGGAACACATATTTAGGTTGCCCCAAATTCCATGTTCTAAGGTAGTAAGACAGGTGAAGTTCTGAAAGACACAGAATGAAGAAAGTCATAAATCAAGGAATTTTTCAAACACGTCAGGGAGGCAGATACAGCAAAGCAGAAAAAGTTGCTCTAAGGGGATTTGGATGCTGCCTTTCACCACTCTTAGTCCTTCACTTGGCAGGAACCAGAAGCATGTTCACACATTCCACAGGATTTACCTTAGGGTCACCAAGACATTAGATCTCATATAGAGGAGGGTATTATACGGCTACAAAGGGGATCAAAGTTGCCCCTTGATAATTTGTCTTTGGATTTGCACCATTCCAGCCTCTCCTAATAGTCGAAGTTCTAATCAATCAGTTAACCTTTAAAGACAGTTTCTTTTTGGAGGCTCTCATTCATACATTAGGAAGTTGGGGCAAAAAGAGTTGTCTCTCCTACAAAGTCAGGTTTCTATTTGATGCTAGCACAGTAAGTAACTCTACTATGACAGCCCCTGTCTCACCTTGACATAAATAGCACACTCAAGGATTAGTGGAAAGGAGTTTCAGGAAGAAACTACTTACAGGTAATCTAGACAGAGCCAAATGAACCAAGTTTCACAAGATGACCCACGCCGGAGCTGTCACAAGAGAAAATGTTCTTCCCATCCACGCTGCTACAACCCACTGGGGAAAGGAAGTCAACCAACACTGCAAAAGGATGCAGCTCTAGAGACGAAAAGCCCAAGGGGCGGATACTGTGAACAACACTGTAGCAAGGAAACAAAAGAAGAAACAAAAAGTCTTCCCAGAATCCCTTTCCCAGTCCAACGCAGGCACAGCCAAGGTATCTCAGATGCATTTCCCCAGAGTGTGTACTGCAGAGCACAGAATCAGAGCAACACAGTGCAGAGAAATAGTCTGCAGTGGGAAACCCCGAAGAGCTGGCACAGCTACAGAGATATACAGCCAGGGTTTGCAAGGACCATTTTCTATAAACTTAGTATGTGTCTCCTTTGGAAAGAAAACATGTTCTTTCCAGCTCACCACAATCTTATTCCCTATCATCAGCCTCTCTTCTCCAAAACTGTCATCTGAATTCATTATCCGTTCCTGGGGCTACATTTTTTAAGAGATAAAAATCTCTTTATGTTGAGATTAGGCTGCAGTCTGCTCTAAGCTACTGCACATTGTGTTAAACAGTGGTGTTTATCAGACTGTTACATTCCTGGAGACTTAATTTTACACATGGTGTTTGGCTCTCCTTTGAGGCTGGAGGATGGCTGTGGGGGTGGGACGGAGGTGGTATCTGAGCAATAACACTTGTACAGACAACTCAAGTATCACACTAATAAAAGAATCATTTGGGGGATTCATGAGTGTCACCTAATATATTTGTCAGAATGAGTTGAGAATACAGGCATACATTGGCCTGTTAATATGGCACCAGGGAAGTCAGGCCCAACAATTTATGGGATTCACAGAAAGAAAGGGTAATCTACTTCAATTCCACATAGAGGTGGACACTTAGCTCTGTTAATGGCCATAGCCCCACGAGCCTATTTGCTTATCAGTGAGCATCAGAGACAGACAGACAGAAAGATCTCAACTTTTCCTGCAGCTTCAGATCAGCCGGGTCTCTGCTGTTGACAAGACCTATTCAAATACCTCTTGTCCACTCTTCTGTCAGTTTGCTCTGAGGACAGTCCTGTTTTTCTCACCTCTACCATTGAACCCAGCTGTGCATGGCCTTTTTCAGAGCTCTAATAGCCACAGCTGCTTCACCAGATCCTTCCACCTGATTGTTTCTGAAGCCTTTGTTCAACCCTTACAATCATTTTGTAACCTACATATTTATGCCTGTGGAGGTAGATAAAGATATATCATATCTTTTGAGTGCTGTGTGGTCTGAGTACTCATGCTAGCAATTAAGATTCGAATAAAACCCCAGCTTGGCTGGGGCTACCAATCTGGCAAATTGCTATCAATGAAACCATCATACTTGGAAAACTGATTGCTATTCAATAAACTCTGACATCATCAAAAAACAGAACACGTACATGTTTCTGAAATAGTGTTCTCATGGAACTCTGACATTTCTCCAAATAAAATAAAGTCTTGAAACTAAAATGCTCTCCAACAGACAAAAAGTATATGCTTATTACACTGATGGTTATGTTTCCCTATGGCCTTATGTTTAATAAAATATATCTATGTAAGCACTTTGATTTCTAACTCATAATCTAGACAAGTCTGATAAGTACCTAATCAAAGTAATCATGGGTCCAAGTTACATTAAACTCACTACATAGTAGAGGAACTGCTCTTAACAATTTTTCATTGGTTGTCAACTCCCTTACATAAAAATCTCTCTCTGTGCTTTCATACCATTGAGAATATGTTGTTATGTGACATATTTTCCTTTAAGCATAGCACGATGTTACCTCAGAGTGGAGAATATCTTATTCAGGTGGCCAAGACCACTAATCAGCAAAACAATAGAGGTATCCAGGTCTAAATGGAGTTGGATGTATTTGGCAAGTCCTTGTAGACAGAAATGGATGTGTACCAGTTATTATGCCTATTTATCCCTGTATTCAAGCTGCAAGGTATCTTGGGAGATATTGCAGTATATGGAAGACTGACTGAGAGGTGATCTTTTGATGCAGCTTTCATGTGAATATTATCCATTATGGGATGGGACTTTGAAGTGATACATCTGTTAATAAAGCCTCCCAAGCTCCTATAAGTAAAACCCTGCTTGTGCCTCCTAAACAAGCCCAAGAAACTCAGGGATTCATCAAGTTGGACTTCAGTGAAATTTTGTTTTGGACTCCAGTTGTTTTTAAAGGAAATTGACATTTATACTCTTCTCCCAAGCAAAAGTTAATGAAACAAGGCTTTACAAGGCACCCCCTCCTGTTAGGAAGACACTGAGTAATCCTAATCATGAATTTAATATTAGCTTTTCCATCAGCTATGCTGAGGAGGAGAAGGGGGAGGATGAGGATGTTGCTGTTGATGATGATGAACTGTTACAGACTGGGTGCCTCCTGAAGACCTTGTGTTAAAAGTGTGCTCTCCAGTCTAGGGCATTATTGTGAGTCCTGGAATTCTCAAGCAGTCTGACCAAATAGGGTATATCAGTGTAGAAGGGATTCATGGGCCTGCTTCTCTCTTCTTTGTTTCCTGGCTTCATGGAAGTAAGCCAATGATCATTATCTGGTCTTTGTCCATGGTATGCTGCCTCTTCACAGGCCCATGAACAAAGCAGACAACTAACTATGGGTGAAAGTTCTACAACCAAAAGTTAAAGGCAAAGCTTCCTGACTTCTCGGTAGTTCCCTTACCAATGGGAACCTAATTACCACATCAACTAACAGACCATTCTGTTTAGAGTAGTGAACTTTAAGAAGTGAGTATGTTTTAGATATCGACCTAACAACTTAAACTTGATATGGCCATAAGGTTCAAACCTCATTACCACCAGGGTAGATTTGAAAATATACTTTGTTGATCTTCTGCCGGTTTGTTTTCAGGGCAGCCCTGTTTTTTCATGTCTACTGTTGAACCCTGCTCTGCATGTGCCCTTTCAGGGAGGTAATTGTCAGAGCTGCTTCACCTGCTTCTTCCATCTGAAACCTTTGCTTTAACCCTTAAAATCACTTTATAACCTACATATTTTTATATGTGGAGGTAGATATAGATATATTTATTGTGTAATGTGTGATCTGAGTACTCTTGCTAGCAATTAGCTTGGGTTTGGCTGGGGTTACCAATCTGGCAAATTGCTACCAATAATATAACCATACTTTGCAAATGTATTGTTATTTACCCAACTGTGGAATCATGAAAAGACACAGTGTGTTCATATATGTTTGTAGATGTTTACACACTGTGACATTAGTGTGTGTATATGTTTATGTGGGAAATGCACATATCTGTGTACTTGTGTGTATGTGAAGGTAAAAGGTTAGTGTTGGGTTTCTTTCTCTATACTCTCTACCTTTTTTATTTTTATTTATTTGCTTATTTATTTATATATTTTTAAGAAAGGGTCTCTCACTGATCTGAACTCAACAGATCAACAAGAATGGTGGGCCAGTAGAACTCCAAGAATACTCAGGTCTCCACCTCCCCAGTGCTGCAATGCGAATCAAAATCTTTCTCCTGCTTGCAGAACAAGCATTTTACCAAATGAGTCATCTTTCTTTCTAGCCCAATGCCTTCTTTCATCTGCTTAAAAAAAAAAACTACGATCCTGGACATATGCATTTAAATACTGTAAGAATATATAAATGGTTACTATTGACAAAAATTAGTTTTAAAAGATTGCAAAATAATAAGAGATTTAAAATATAGTCATTACAATCTAAATTTTAATCAAATGTCTGTGAAGAAAATACAACATATTAAATTAAAACTACGTTTGGAATGTGGAAATCAAAGTTATACTTATTAGTACTAATTAGATTAAGCCTTTAATTAAATCTAAACCATTCATAATAGAAATTTTAATTATCATTAAATTATATGCTACAAGTAATTACTTAAAAACTTCTAGTTTTGACAATCTTGTAAATCCCATGCCAACAATACTCAACAATTTTACTTTACACAGTGTTTTGAAAAATGATAGAGTTGAAATAATTTTTACAATAAAATGTCCTTCTTTCAACATTAAAAATAATAAAGGATAATATTGTTATATCCAATTTCCTAATGAGGAAAGTCTTCATGGTCTGAAGAGTAAGTTGAGACCATCATTATTCTTCTCTACCAATCAGGCCTTATGTAGTAATAAGCTGAAAGTATAAAATCTCACACATTATGCAAGGAAATACAGCACTCACCCTCTTAATAAACAAAACATAAGTAAGATACATGGCTTATCCAGTTTTGGAGAAACTATCTCAGAATAGCAATTTAGGATGAATGTTGAAGAATCAAATGATACAATGCAATGGCAGCTTTGGGGGTGCGCTCCACGGCACCCCATATCAGTACTAGGGAGCAGCTACTTGAATTTAAAATATGTCCTTTCCTTCAGACAGCACTGACATTAATATGCAATGAAGAACTTGATCTTAATTTATTCGGTTTCTCTCTGAAGCAAAAGCATGCATCACTGTAGCCATCTATAATGGTAAGTTATTTTTATCTCAATATATTGATGAGTAAGAAACAACTTCACACTTTAAGCATTGGTTCCACTGCAGAATATATGAGCACGCTTGCTGAACTAAAGTATCTTACCAACTCAAATGCTCAGACCATAACTCTCAGTGGCAACATGTTGTTCCAGCAATTTCAAATTTATGAGCAAGGAAGAGGCATGGACAAAGCAAAAAAAAAATGAATGAATGATAATTTGGTGGCTCCCCAAATATCCTTTTAAAAAACATAAATCTGGAAAAAGAGATTTGATAGATACTACTCACTGAAGAATGGGATTATTTGATAGTTTCAATTAAAAATAAAAGACAAAATGACTTGATTATATGTAATGCCCATCCAAATTATACACTCCAAAGAAAAGATAGCCATCAAATAATCTCTATAGTCAAACTTTCCCATGTGTAACTTGGCATTTAACTTGAATATCATCCATAATGACGTTTATACTCTCCCATTCAGGTAATTACTAAATATCTTTTTACTGCTTCAGCAATATCAACATACTGGGAAAGTTGATTTTTCTTTTACTTTATTTGTGCACAAAAGAGACATTCCTGTGTATTACAGGATGGCAAGCAGCGTCCTGACCTCCACTTAATGGCTACGATTTTGTCATTGTGAGAAGCAGCAAGAGTCCTCAGAAAAATCTCAATGAATGACTTGAAACTGATAAGCATCTCTCCTTTGACAGTTATTTATTGAGCCCCTTTACCTAGAAATCCCGCAAAGATTTGCATATCAACCCAAGGCTGTATCATTAAAACTGTTGCAAAAGATCTATATGAGTTTCTAAATATGCTGGTCTTAGCTTCTGTGTCAGGTATAGGAGTCTCTACAGAGTGTTGGTCTTAGCTTCACTATCAGGTATTCTCAGTGCAGTGACAAAATGCGTGATGGAAATAACATAATTTTTGTTCATTGCTTCTCAGGGTTTCAGTTGATCATGATGGAAATGTGAGGGGACAGCAGCTGGATTTATCACGAACAAAGTGTGAATCCAAGGAAGCTCACATCACAGTAGGCCAGCAAATGGTGATGGAGACAGCAAGGACTGTTTACAACCTTCAAAGACTATCCCTAAGGACACTGCCTATAGAATCTTTTCAGTTTCCCAAAATAGTGGCGTATGCCAAGTTGTCTCTATGAAGTCTTTAGTCATATACCATACTTTTTGTTTATCAAAAGAAACGGCAAGTTAAGACGCATAATTTATCTTTTCTTGATAAGTATTTTTATCAACTGAAAAAAAAATCTCATCAAATATATCTAGGCACAATTTGCCCCAAGATTCACTTCTCTCATACCAAGTCACCTGCCTGCTTCCTTTCTTCAAGAGAAGCTGCTCACTCAAGCAGAGAGGAGTGGATCACAAGTAATGTTTTAACTCTTTTCAGACTTTTCAAAGTGTTCATTTTGAGGTGGCATAGGAAGACTGTAAAGAGAGAAGATGGTATGGTTTTTAATAGAGAAAACAGTAAAAGAATAGACAGCCCATTCCAAAATGGAAAGTACAGGAAACATAAAATAAATCTGAAACTCAGTAGGACAAGCAATGTTAAGTCTCAGAGTCTGAGAATATTTTCTTACTCCATGCCCTGCTTTGAAGACAATATGGTAGGTGTTGGGTGCACAAACTCTGGGAGGCCATCTCAGCCTGGTGACATTGCAGGCAGCTCTCCTGTGTTGCAACTGCCTGACTTCAGCTTTCCCAAGCTAGAATTGCTCATCCAGGACTCTGTATTTCTATGACCCCACACCCATGCCTTCTCTAGACATCGCCCCAGTGGACATTCCCACTTGTGTGGGTATTGCTACATACTTTGAAGTCTGGATGGAAGTCACCATGTCCAGCAACTCTTGTACTCTGTGTGTTTGCTGAATTAGTAGCATGTGGGACACACCAAGGCTCACTATTATGCCCTTCAAAAGAGCAACCTGAAACTCAGCTTAACCCGTTAGCATCACTGCTCAGGTGGCCGAGAGGCACTGTGTCAGAATATGGTACAGAGAATGAGGTATAGTCTCCTCCCCAGAAAATGTTCCGACTCCAGTTGTTTCCAAGTATACACTGAACAATTCCATCAAACATCTATGTCATTATTGTTTCCTATATTTAGAGATAAATTATAAGAAAATGTCTATGGATGAACTTATCATGTTTAATTTAATTTTATTTTCCTAGATTAAGTGACTCCACCGTATCTTATGAAGTACTGTGCGTCAGAAGACACTGAGCCAGGCCTTCTTGAAATTTAAATAAAATGACTGTGTCACACAATGTATTTCCAGAAGTAACCAGAAGAGATTATTGTGTGAGCTGGAGGGGTTAGATATGTTAATCAGCTGAGGGTCCAGATGAAAGAAAGAAATTCAAACAAAAAGAAATGGAAAGCAAATGAGGAGTAAATTTTGACTTCTCCCCTAAAGCTGGGAAACTCTTCTTTTATTGATCATGAACATCTAAACATCAGGTTCTAGGACTTGGATCAAAAGCTGCTCACTCACCGAGGCCTCAAGCCCTTCGAATATGTGGGTAGGGGGCATGGATAGGTAGGTATGTGTCTTTGCTATTTTGGTTCTGTTTTCCTGGAGATCAGTGCCCAAAGGAGGACGAGTCTGGAAATGTTGCTAAAGACAACCTGTTTTAAGGAAACTTTTACTACATTTGAATGTATATGAAAAGATTTGCAGAAGTTATAAATTATCAACTAAATGCATCGTTAAAGTGAGGAATAATCCACCATGACTAGGTTGGTTGTCATCTAAGATCCCGAGGGTATCTTAATTTTGCATAAAACACTATACCAGATGTGAAAGAATATGGGATTAAAATTCCAAAAGTAATTTTAATATTTTAGATGATTTATATATGGCATAATACATTAATAAATTATTAGAAACACTGGAGATAAAAATAGACACGAAACAAAAATAAATTAAGTATGATATTTTAATAATTGAAAAAAGAAACAAAGGAAGAGTAATGATGAAGAGAGTAATTTGATGGACGTCTTAAAGGACCTAAACTTATTGTCAAAGAAAAAGTAGTTGGTTATTAATAGAGTTATTAATGAGGACAAGAAGTATTTTTAATGGTTACAGAAACAGGCCACATTATACAAGCATCTACAAGCAGATTTGCTTTCACCGTGGTTATTTGTTTAATTTTCTTAAGACTGTAGAGTGCTTCAGCTTCACTGACAGGGCGAGTCAAGAAATTTAAGCTGCACTCAGCCGTGTGTAATGCATCTTGAGTGAGTATATTGTCTCATAACTTTTCTCTATATTATAAATGACCAATGCTACTTTTAAAAAGAACAGTCACATAAAATAATTTGTCAGAGAATTGAATTGCTTCCACATGGTTGTTTTTCAAACCTAGTAATGTTTTTATATGTACAAGCATCCACAAATAATAGTTGGCCACATACTTTTACTTAAATATTGTTTTTGAATTACTGGAGTTTTTTAAGCAACAGGGTCTCACCATGAAGCCCAGGCTGGCCTCAGTCTCCAAAATATGAAGATTAAACATGTGCTACCATGCTTAGCATGAACAAAAAATCATTTTAAAGAAAATCTGTGAGTCTGCCTCTTTTTATTTACTAACATGGCAAAAAAAAAACAAAAGAAAATCTTTGATTCTAAGATATTTGCTTTTGTTCACTCATAATATCACATATTTCTTTTTAATCTTTAATTTCATGTGTATAAGTGTTTTGCCTGTGTACAGGCATGTATGCCATGTGTGTAAAGTGCCTACAGAGGCCAGAAGAGGGCATCGGAATCAACGGGACTGGAGCTGCAGATGGTTGTGAACGCCAGTGAGCCCTGGGGACCAAACACAGGTCCTCTGCAAGACCTCTGAGAACCAGTGGGCCATCGCTCCAGTCCCCTGTATTACACATTGCTTAAAGAGGTACAGACTGATATCTAACAAAAGCAACTACATTGGTTTCATTATAAAGTGCAGGCAATGCTATTTATCGGCATATGCCATCAGCCTGCACAGAAATGTTCATGCTTTATTTAGGCTTCCAGCAACAGTCGTCCAGGGAGAATTCTGAAACTGATTCCAGTGCCGTCTTCGTTGCAGTACAGACGATCAAACCCAGGTGTGCCTGTAGGCTGGGCAAATGCTTTGCCACTGTCTGGTTACATTATTTTCTCTAAATTTGATCAACTATTCTCTCCTTTGTTTGAAAAAAAAACTATGTCTTTTTGTAACAAAATTAACTACATCGAGGCATCTGTTTAGAGATATAGCACTAAAAAAGCAAGATAATAAAATTAATGAAAGTATAGATATCAAAGTAACTTGGATTTTTTTTCCAATATCTGTTTGGAAATGAACTGGCCTCATGGAATTACTCCTGAAATACTTTTATTAAATGCATGATACTGTTGTCTATTTGAAGAATAGTTCAATTAATTGGTGATCCAAGCCTGCTATCTGGTTCATTCGTCCTTCTCCTTGAAGAAGCATCCATAGTGAAACTGCCTTACCTCGGGTTACATTGTCTATCAGCCGGGGTTAGAGTCTCCTAATAGCTACCATGCAGGTCTCCCCTGTTACCTTGGTTTCAGCTATGCCAGTACAATTGAACACATCATTAAGGTGTCCAAGCTACTAACTCAATCATCTGTGATACACATCCGAAATTTTACTTCAAAGTTCTACAAATTTAGATTTGAAATTTATATAAAAATCCACTTTGCCACAATTCATAGTATTTTATAACAGGTGAGCTAATTAAAAACAGCCTTCTATAATGAAGCTGACCTATTATGCAAAAGACTGCATAATGTCTCCATTGCGTAGCTGAGGTTTTTAGGAGAGACAAGCAGAAGCATTTACCTCATCATTTTGTCTCACTCATGCGTGATGCCCTCATACATTTGAATAGAATTTCAAAACCCGCTTGATTTTGACACACCAGTTTCTAGCAGCTCACATAAGTCACAGATGCCTCTGAGTTTCAAATCGTTCTCTGTAAGAGATTTGGAAGCAGGATACAGCAGCTGCCCCGAAAGACAATTTTAATAACTATTTATAGTTTTCCTTCTCTGAAACCCATGTAGAGCCTGGCTTTAGTGATGCAAAATCAACCAAGGAGAATACAGTGGTCACAAAGCTAATTGTTAATGGGAGAGAATAAGAATGAACAAATAAACTAAACATGATGTATTACAGCTAGTGGTGCAGAAATAAACTAGAGGGTGTCAATCTAGAGAAAGAAAGGGAGGATAAAGGTAGACCTCTGTCAGCAAGATGCCTAGAACAATCCAATTTTTCTTGTTGGGACTTCAGGGACAAAAACTGACACTTCACACACACTCCCGAATGCAAAGGTGGCGGAGGAGAATATTCTAGGCAAAAGCAACCGCATAAAGCAGCGTTTACACGGGAACAAAAGACTGTGCTTATGAAAGGAACTGGAAAAAAAATAAAAGTGCATTTGACATCTGCTTCTGGATAAGAAGGAGAAAGTTGCATTAACAGACCTTAAGGACCTCGCCTCACACAGACAAGAAGACTTCAGAGCGGAATGCACAATGTAGATATGTTCTGGTTACAATTCGTGGCTGCTGAAAGTTTGAAGCAGCGGCTCTTTGTCTAACTATCGTCAAGGAAGCCCGTTAATGGAAAAGTGGTTGAAAGAGGTTCTTTTAAGAACCAACAAGAAAGTAATGTTATTTCAGAGAGCTATTTTGACAATAAAAATAAATGCTGCTGAATTTAATATAAGGACGAAGTAATGGGAAGCATGAAAGATGGCTCAGTTGGACTCCAGCAGTTATTTAGAAGTTTCTTCAAAAAAAAAAATGGAAAGAGGAAAGAATAAAGAATAAAGGGATCAGACAAAAATTAAGAGTTTCATCTCAAAGTCCAAAAACCTTGCAGAGGAATCAGTCTCCATGATTGGACTAAAGCCTAAAATAGGTCTATAATGTATTAATTTTACTATCATTAGAGCAGAAAAATAAAAATGGAGCTGGCATAAATGGCTTAGCAGTTAAGTGGCTTGTTACCCTTCTAGAGGAATGGAGCTTGGCTCCCAGAATCCATGCTGAACAACTAACAACTGCCTCCAGCTACAGCTCTTGGGGATGTCTTACCTCCTCCAGGCTCTACAGGCACCTGCATTGCATGTGCTAATACACACACGAACGCACACACACACACACACACACACACCCTCCCACACAACTATAATAACACCTTTAGAAATTTCAAAAGAGAGAGATATTAAAGTCAGATGCAGTAATTAAAGCTTCCATGTTATACTCTAATTTATTGCCTATGCGTGTTTCTCTAGACCTTGTTGTTGGATGGTTTCTACTCTACTGGGTATTTCATGACTGTATCCCTCTGAGTGGGGGACTGAACCCAGCACTGTAGGACTGTGTGCTGCGGAGATGCTCTGCTACTGAGTCACATTCCCAACCCTTCAAGTGTAAATCTTCCTCTGCCTAAGCCTAGTCTAGGCTATTAGGGAAGCTTGAATATGATAGCACCTTTGCTAATTTTGATCATATAGAGCACTGCATGTCTAGAACTAATAACCAATACTCAAGTAGGCTAAATTCTTGTGTTCATGCTCATGCTTGCTAATGTTTTATAATCCTCTTTAGGAAGTGTTATGACTCATATCTCAGCTTTACATGTGAAAAATAACAGACAATTTACTCTTGTGTTCCATACAGGGTCAAAAATGACTGAATTAAATTTTCAAACAATTTCAAGTCAATAAATTTATGATTATATATGATGAGAAGATTTTCATGTTAACCATTTAATCTAGAAATTGTAAAAATTGCAGAAGCAAACTAGAAATGTTTATAAATATAAAATAGCAATCTAATAAAAAATTAAATTGGTGATTAATAACTTTTTCAGCAGGAAGAAATTAAATAAATTGAAAGTACTGTTAACAAACTTAAGTTTTTAACTTTCTCTTAATATGAGAAAGTAGTGTTTTATTAGCTTTAGTCATCCAAGTATGATTGATATTTTTTCTTTGTTACTTTGATAAAATGAATTCTGGGATTAACAAGTATTTTAGAAATACTGACATACAAGTAGTATCCATTAGTGTCAAAGTCATGAATACACCCATTTACAGTGTATTCGACCTAAACCACAGGTCTTCAAGGGAGCTGGCAGACATATGCTAACACCTCTGTTTATAGAATTTATGGATTAAGGAGATGATTGACACAAGGTTGCCACTGTTGCCTTCCATTTACCTTAAATTGGTGGCAATGCTCTGGTAAGCAATTTGTTTCTTTTTAAAGAACCTGGGGCTTTAAAGATGTTTTAGCAGTTAAGAGCACCTGTGGCTCTTTAGAGCTGGAGTTTAGATGTTAGCTCACATGTGGCAGGTCACAATTCCTTGGACCAGTTTCAGGGAATCTGAAGTCCTCTTTTGGAATCCACAGGCGCCCACATACACACGCTCATGCACACATAGAAAGAAGCACCAAAAATAAATCTTTACCAAAAAAAATCAAGAGCTCAATGACAATGAGTCTTTTCATGTTCCTCACCCCAAGTGGAAGCCATGTGAAAATTAAATATTCTAAATTATATTGTTAAAGGTAAAGTAGAACCTCTTTTGAGAATTGGGATGCCTCTCCCACTCCTTTTTCTACGGCCAAGAATCAATTTAGCTGGACATCATTTGCATGAAGAATGTGCATTCTGCATCATTCTAGATACAAGGGTCTGAAGCAACATCTCCTTCATCGATTTTGATGCCGCCAACTGAATATTTCCACCGATTTTCAAGGGTAATAATATCCCTTGCATTGTCTTATCAGGTGGTGCTGATCCATTTAATAATGTATAACATACACTGTAAATAAATGCATAAAGGGCTAAATCATACAACCTAATTTAGTGTTTTTTTAGAAACTCCAGAAAAACATAAAAAAAAAACTAAAACATTTTTGCTTGGTACTACATAGATTTATGTTTAATTATACATAAACATCAATAGATGATAGTCTAAAAACATACATCGCTATCGGGAAAATATATGTATAAAAATATGTATCTGTATTCACTTATGTTTCAAAATATCTTGACCTAATTCTTTACCACACTTATATTTTTCTTGGCAGAAAAAGCTGAACCATGGGTAACACAGTCCACAGTTGTCTCAAAGCTTACATATTATTTCAGAAAAGTGGGTTAAACTCAAATAATCCAAAATCTGTATAAAGGATGAAATTCTAAATGGAATTACTATCTGGAGAAAGTTAAAATTTTGAGAACAAAAACAAGTACAATTAGCTAATAATCATGACCACTGCCTGTTTTACTCAATCTTAGGAAATTCAACTGTCAAAAATGCATCTTAAGATGCAAGTATATAATAGAATTGCCTCTGTATAATTTTTCTTAATTTATCAAGAATGAGAGACATTGTATGGTTAAATAAGAGATTTTGCCCCCACCAGGAAATAATACTTGTAAGTAATCTTCAAAACTCCAAGCTGGAAGTGAAATAGTCTTATTATCAAATTTAGTGAAGTGCTGAGCAAGGCACAAGTGGCAATTTGCTGATCACATGGAGAGGGATGAATTTGGCAGGGTTAGAAGAAGTAAACACACTCAGAAGCGGAGGCTTCCAAGCGACTTCCACACTCCCAGTGACCGTAATAGGCACTCACTACCTACTAATCATATCTCCAGAAACCTTTGCTTTGTATTCCTCAGAGCAGCTAATGAATAGTTGTCCAGCTCTGCCACGAGCTGACGTGGTTTAGGACACTGTTAAATAAGGAGGAGACCGGGTCCTGCAATTGCAATTTTGGCTTCCATTCAAAAATGCAAGATTTTTAAATCTTTCTCTTTTCTTTCTTCCCACTTTAGACAGACTTGTAGGCTAATGTTCTGAAAATCTATGATCTGTTTTGTGAAAAGCAAGAGGGCTATTTTGTATTTTAACAGTTTATCACTCTTCTAAGTTTCTAGTACTTTCTATCTGGGTTATTATTCCATATTATGTTTTACATCCCTCAAACGCAAGCTCCACTAAGTTTCATCTGACTCTGAGTATCACAAACATAATGACATTTGCAAATAGGCACTTAAGATGCTCTGAAATATAGAATGATCGAAGAGCTAAAATTACTTAAAAGACAGTGATAGAAAGCATGTGTTTTGTAAGCATGGAGTTTTGATCTCTAAATGGTCATTGTTTTACTGAGAATGTGTGTGATTAACCTAGTTGAGAATGCATCAAAGTTATGAGCATGGCACTTTTTAACACTAAGAACGTTACGTCAAAGATGGATCTGGACGAACCCATGCTAAGAAAACGTGTAAGTCCCCTAGCCATCCCTCAGATGTTAGAGTGGGTTGTGGATATAATTCAGTATCAGAGAACACTTTGGACTCTCATGTTTTCATATTGGTTCATTTTCCCTCAGCAATGCACTCTCTAATTAGGATAGTGTCTAAAAAAATGTAAGATTGTAATCAATGCACATTTACAGCTGTTTCTTGACAGCTTACTGGCATTTATATGTTTCCCAGAAATCAAAATCTTTTGAAGTTAGAAGATGAGATAGGTCTGTATTATCATTTCTTGAGACTGGATCTTACAGGAAACATGAAGCTCATGAGTTAAGCCAGACTAGCTGACCTGAATGGCTTCAGGAAACCATTCCCCAACTCCTGGCATTTAGTTTATAGGAGCTGAGTCCCTAGGTTTTTGAAAAAATATAATTTGATGGATTATAATATATCATTTGTCCTTTCTTTTGCTCCCCTAAACGATAGAGCGCTGATGGCTGGAGATACAGGTGATTTTTGAATCACACAATGGAAGTGTGGGAACTGAACTCCGGTCCTCTAAAGACATCACATTCAATTTTGATATGATAGTTATGCTAACTTTATCAGAACGGAGAACACTATTTTTCTGTTTGATAAAAATAATTCTAAAGAGTAGAACTATTATACTAAAGTCTGTAAATGAATTGCTTTCTAAATATGTTGAAATGACATTTGGGATGGAGACACAGGGAATAGAGGTCAATTCTGACAACAGTAAGTGACCCCCTCTTATCATCAAATCTTTGTAGCTATTTAACCATGATGAATTTAACTTAGGAGATTTTCCTTTCCTAAGCACTGAATTTTTCCGAGGCCACTTTTCTAGAGCCTCGTGTTCACTCTGAGGTAAATCTTACAGTTTGGTGCAGTTTTGTTTTTACTGTTATTGTTTCCTCTCACTACATTTTACGTAGGTGCTGGACTTTTGGTTATGTTTATCCATGTTTTTGATTGGTTTGCATTTACTGATGTGCAAGAGTTTTCTGTTTAGGTAGCTGTGGTCAATGGCTGTACAGCCGGACTTTACATTCCTAAGTCTCATGCATCTTCTCCAAGTTCTTGGTGCTGAATCTGATGATCTGTGAAAACCTCAGCCCTTACACTAATTTTGTCTTCTCTTTTTGTCTTTGGCATGCTTTTATTTACTATTTTCTTTCAACCAGTTCTAGTGATATTTCAAAGATATTGTTTGGGAGATCTAGGATTTATTTGCCAAATCTTGTGACTCAATCAAAATTTAACTTTCTGTGGATGATCTTCACAAGTTGAGTATAATGAGGTGTGTGCTTCTTATACCTCAGTCTTTCTTAATCAGATTGCTTCAGATCAGAGATTAAGTTAAATGTGTGAATTCTGCTACCATTGCAACCAACTCTGAATTCTGACTCTAAGAATTGATCCCAAGACTTTGAAACAAGTAAAAAAAAGTCAATTATGTTTAATGTTGATACTTAAAAAATATGGCTCTGCTAATCTATGTACCTAGATTTGACTATTTTTCCAACAAAAAAAAGGATTTGGCTTTGATTTCCCAAAACTGCTTTTTGAATATAAGCAACGTCTTAGTGACTGAAACGCAAACATAACAGCCTAGAAAGAACAAAGAGGCAGATTAAAGACCATGCAAAAGGCGGGTCCTTTGGAGGGGATTTGAAGAACAGAGTTATGAATACTAAGGATGTGCTTACTATTTCTTGGCATGTGTTTGAATAATGCTTGTTAATAAGGATGAAAAGAGGGAGAAAAGCAAACAGATGGTGACTTGAGCAAGGGGAACAGTGGCTATGGAAAGGAACTGCGAGTCAATACAATCAGACACAAAGATTGCCCTCTGGGACAGCTAAGCCATCATCTGGAGTGACAGGAACGTCATTGGAGAGGATGTGTTCTGGCTTAATAAGATAAGGTAAAAAAATTCTTTCTCAAGTTAGTTAGTTGTCATTAGATTATTTCATCTCAATTAATAAATGGTTTCGACATAAGAACACATGCACAAATTCCTTGAAATATTGAAGCAGAATAGTTTGTCCTATTAAAAATAACTTTAATGCCGAGTAAGTAAAAATTTAGAAAATTTAAGAAATAGTGATTACAAAACAGAATAATAATTTAAATCAAAGATAAACTATATAAACTAATTTATCTTTCTATCTTCAGTCATATGCCACATAATCTTAATATTAGTGACAGGTAACATCCCTGAGAGTGATCCCAGAAGGTTACCATAGAACCGAAATTTTCTATTGCCTCGTGAAATCATAGTTACTACAACGTTATAGGACAATTGGAGGACATATGGCCGTTTTTAGGAGAACACAGACCAAACTTGGAGCTATAGAAGAGAATGAATACAGCAAGGTACATATTCTGAAAAGATTTTTGAGATACTAATATGATTTAAAATCACTAGTAATTGATTTTAAAGAACAAAAGAAAGTACTTTTCACTCAAATTCTGGAGAGTGCAAACAGACTGTCAGAAATATAAGCAAGTTTTGGCAAGGAATGAAGGTGACTTTGCATGCATAAAGTCTGCATTATGAAGATGGATCCATTAGGCAAAACAACGTGAAAAGGAAATTTAGTAAAAAGCTGTGGTTCTTCACTGTATTAAAAATCTGACATGTGATATGTAAACAGCAATGGCTACAAAGTAGAAGCCAATGCTACGAGACGTGTCATTTCTTAGAGCAAACTATGAATTTGATATTGAATCATCGGTTCAGCAAAGCACAGTGAACATAAGGCCACAATTTAACTCTTGAGTAGCAGAGTGATTGGACTGAGACTTTTGCTTGAGGACTGGCATCAGAACAGAGTAACCATATATATACATACATATAGTCAATCAATGGTTGAGCCAAGATTTATCTAAAAAAACAAAATGCTGTTCCTTCCTTGTATGAATATTGGTATGATATGAATACATTAAATTGTCAGTTATATGTAAGGCTATGTCGTTTACAGAAGATGCTCTTTACTCACTAGATTTTAGAATGTTCTTACCTTTTTTAGTGAATTTTTTTGTTGTTTATTTTATTTTATTTTTTAGTTGTTGCAAAAAAAAATTTCCCATTTCCCAACCCCCTCCCCCTCTCCCCCTTCCCTCCACTCCATTCCCCCTCCCTCTCGAGAATGAAGAGCAGTCCATATTCCCTGCCCTGCGGGAAGTCCAAGGTCCTCCCACTTCTATCCAGGACCAGGAAGGTGAGCATCCAAACAGGCTAGGCTCCCACAAAGCCAGTTCATGTATTAGAATGGAAACCTAGTGCCATTGTCCTTGGCTTCTCATCAGCCTTCATTGTCTGCCACGTTCAGAAAGTCCGGTTTCATCGCATGCTTATTCAGTCCCAGTCCCGCTGGCCTTGGTGAGCTCCCAATAGATCACTTCCACTGTCACAGTGGGTGGGTGTACCCCTCATGGTCCTGACTTCCTTGCTCATGTTCTCCCTCCTTCTGCTCCTCATTTGAATTTTAAGAGCTAAAGGACATTGAGCATATAATTTGTGATCCTAGAAAAGCTAAATAAGAAGGTGAACCCAAAGAAAAACATCTAGTCTTCCGCCTGGATATGGGAAGTAGACAAGATTGCAGGGCAAAACCTGGGAACTTGGGGATGAGGTGGCATGGGGCTAAGAGGAAATGGGGTGAGAAACGTGAGAAGGGGAGAATGGGGGAGCTTGGGGGAATGGGATGGTTGGGATAAAGGAAGGGTGGACACGGGAGCAGAGAAATATATATCCTAATTAAGGGAGCCACCTTAGGGTTGGCAAGAGACTTGACTCTAGAGGGGCTCGCAGGTGTCCAGGGAGATGTCCCCAGCTAGTACATTGAGCAACTGAGGAGAGGGAACCTGAAATGACCCGATCCTATAGCCATACTGATGAATATCTTGCATATCACCTTAGAACCTTCACCTGGCGATGGATCGAGATAGAGACAGAGACCCAAATTGGAGCACCGGACTGAGCTCTTAAGATCCTTTTTTAGTGAATTCTATGTGCACTTTCCATCAAAATAACAGAGAAACATTTGAGAAATGTATTAGGCAATTACAATTTGGTCATTGCATGAATGTCATCGAAATCCACACTGTAGAGGTCTATCGCTCCACGTAGCTTCCTACTAGAATGCAAACATTGTGAGCAGGAGAGGCAGGAGGCTGCCGCCAACGGGCACGCTATCCTGCCGCCAACGTGGCACGCTATCCTGCCGCCAACGTGGCACGCTATCCTGCCGCCAACGTGGCACGCTATCCTGCTTTACTACACATATAAAGTTAGCATGGGACTGACATTGAGGATGCAAAAGTGAATTATGAGAGGAATGTATTCCAGAAAAAGTTCTGAAGTTTCAGAAAAGAGGAAAAGGTTTTATTGTGAAATATAAGAGAATGGTATTTAGTCTTCAGGGCTCACTGCAAAGGACATGTGATTTTAAACTCTTTAAAATCTTTTGAATCATCAGTCCAAACCATGATTGTTTATTGAATGTAATTCTCTTCCTTTAGAAAAGAAAATTACATACCATAATTTATCTGTTATCTCATAGTTCCTAAAGAATAAACTGTCTTCTCACTGAATGGGTAGGTGATTTTGATTATTAACTTCGGGCTTTGTTTTTTTTTGTTGTTGTTGTTGTTTTTAAAAACACCTTAAAGAAGAAATTAAGAAAAGGACTCAAAATTTCAAGTAAAATTATGATTATATGCACTGTTATTTTCTTGAACAACAAAAGAAAATATGAAAATGAAGCAGATATAAACCCCAGGCGATGGAGACCCTGTTGAATTACTATTAGTATTGTAATTTGAATATGAAATTCCCTCCACAGGCTTCTGTGTTTAACGTGTGATCCCCAGCCTAGCTACAGTTCAGAATAAGGACTGTCTAAGACATTTAGTATAATAACCATTGTACTTCTGAAGAGAATTAAGAGCAGGCATTAAGAGGAAGAAACTGACAAAACACATAAGAACATATACATGCTCTCACAAGTACACAGCCACTGAGATAAACACAACGGAGGGAAGTCTACAAAGTAACTGTTGGCCTGGAAAGTAGCTCATCAGTATAACACTGTTTCTGAGGATCAACACACTGTCACTGGGAGCGCAGATGGATAAAAGAGGAAACCCAGAAAGATGAACTACACCGTTCCATAAACTTTCTGCCCGGCATCATGCTGCAACTTGGCATCCAATGCCACACTTTCCTTGTCAAGATGGACAGAAACTTTGACATGAAAACGGACATCTCCTATTGCTGATATTCTTGGACCAGGCATTTGTCAGAGCAATGAAACTCTACTATAAGGAAGGAAGTGGCAGTTGCAACAAAGTAAAATTATGAATACAAAGAAGAGTGAACTCTGTCTTGCTGCAAACAGTGTTTGTGGTCATCATGTAACACTGTATAAGGATTTCACTAATCTGCAGACACAAGAGTAATTATGACTATCAACATAAAGCATTATATGAATGACATCAGTTCAGGAGGTGGTAGAAGGACAACTCAATAGGAACTTTGGAGAAGTACAATTAAAATCTCTTATCCTCAAATTATCTCCATAAAGTTATAGAAAGAAGCTACTTTTATTATTGAAAAAAAAAAGCATTTAACCAGAATGTGACGCGCATCACAGGCAATCTGCTGAGGGAACTTTGTGAAGACAGAAAGAAATCGCACCCTTTTATATAGCCAAGAAGCTGCACCCCATTACACACATGTTTTCAAGATAAATAATATCTAGTCTTCAAGTAGGAGGAAGTGACAATGCCATTTGTCACAGACAGCTTATCTTGTCCATGTCTTCATGGTGGAAGGTTGTTTTGCAACTTGGAACAAGAGGCCCCTAAAGTGCCCACCCACCCACAGATACTGGGAGAGAGGGCCACTGCTGTCCTTTATGACTGAACATCCAAAAGATGGTACCTAAGTCCCTGTGAAAGATATTCTAGGTACTCAAACTGAGAAAAAGCCTACCCACTATTGCAATGAGAGGAGACAATCACGTCTAGCAAAGTAAACCTGAGCTTTTGAGAGAAAGAAAGGATGAGGTGAAGGAGGCCTGCTATTTTTAGTATCTATCTAAGCTTTGAGATGATGATTGTGTTAGCAGCTTCTTCCTGTAAAATGGACTGCAAGAAACAAAGCCCTGAGAGAGCAAAACATGGAATGAAGGAGCAAAATGGTCCTTTGGAGATCAAGAGATAAACGGAGAATCCAAAGCAATGATAAAAATATACCAGGAATAGGTATACGTTATATGTTTATATTATGTAAACAAACTGAATTCTCATATTGTGCAATTAACAGCTAAGTAAAAGCACTCGAGTTGCAACGTAGACACACACTGGAGCTATGTAAGGGACCATTTAGTCCAGGGGATCAGTGTGGATGGCACTGGAAAGACAGATACGAGCAAAGACTTCACATTGTATCTGAAAAATATTTTGAAGAAAGGAAACGTGGTGGAGTTTTTAGTGACTCCTCTGGGTTGTGAAATGCAGAGACAGAAAATTGAAGAGAAAATAGTTCAATGATACCATGTAATTTTTAAAACATACACTTTGAACTCTTTCTCTATGCATCTCTCTATAGATATATTTATCTCTATATCCAGGAGATAAAATATTACATGTGCATGTATATGTTTAGATGCATGGGAATATGTATATATGCATGTATGTCCATGTATGTGAGGTGTACACCTGTGTCCACCCATTAGCACATTTATATACAAAGGATTAGATTAACAAACTTTAAAAAGAATGGCAAAACAGTCCAAGGACTACTGCCTGTAACATAACATCCTTAAGTCCTTCTGTGACAGTAACCACAGTGTACAAAGTCTCCCATCAGACCATCTTCACAGGCTCTGGTTTGAGCCTTTTCTTTAATTATTTATTTATTTTATGTACCAACCATACTTGCTTCTCCTGTCTTCCTATTCCCTCCCCAAATCTCTTTTCTACCTGCCCCCATTCCACTCCTCAGAAAAGGTGAGGCCTCCCAAGGGAGTCAACAAAGGCTAGCATATCAAATTGAGGCAGGACTAAGCTCCTCCCTGCTGCATCAAGGCTGAGCAAGGCATCCCAAAAGAAGAAATACATTCCAAAAGGTCGACTCATGTCCAGAGACACATCCTGGTCCCATTGCTAGGAACACCACAAGCAGACACAACTGTCATCCTCATGCAAAGGGCCTAGGTCTGTCTCATGAAGGTTTCCTAACTGTCGGTCTAGAGTCCGTGATCCCATGAGCTCTGGTCGGCTATCTCTGTGGGTTTCCCCGTCATGATCTTCACTCCCCTTGCTCATATAATCGCTCTTCCCTCTCTTCTCTCTTTGACTGGACTTCCGGAGCTTGGCTGTGGATCTCTGTGTTGGCTTCCATCAGATATTGAATGACGAGTCTATGATGACAATTAGGGTACTCACCACTCTGATGACACGACAAGGCTAGTTCAGGTATCCTCTTCATTCTTGCTAGGAGTCTTAGTTGGAGTCATCGTTGTGGATTTCTGAGAGTTTCCACAGCAACAAGTCTCTCCCTAACCCCATAATAGCCCCCTCTATCAACATAATTTCTTTCATTGCTCTTCCCCCCCAATTCGACCATCCTGATCCCTTATGTACCCATCCTGTCCTCCCTGCCCCCCACCTCCAGTTTACCCAGGAGATCTCATCTATTTCCCCTTCCCAGGGTGATCCAAGCATCCCTCACGGACTTGGTCCATGCTACTGAGCCAATGACTAGGCAGGATATGAAACTAGAAGAAATCTACTAAAATCATGGTAACCAAGAGATAGAGGAGAGAATGGTCAGAGGAGGCCATGTTCAAGGTCTAAACTTCCAGAGAAAGTCTCCAACGGCTGACTTCCTTGACCTAGTCCTATCACTTGAAGCATCCATAAATTCAAATAATGCCACCACCTGGAGACCATAGCCATATTGCAAGGGCTCTGGAGTATTTCGGGGCTAACCGATAACAATTATCTCATTATTATTTCTTTGAAGTTACTGTCTAGATTCTCATTCTGCTAACAGCATTATTTTTCCTTGAAGCTTGAAGAAATTTTAGCATTTAATTTTTATAATTAAAAATGCAGAAGGCTAATAGAGTTGAAGAAGTATGCAGGCTCAATTTCAGCATAAGAAGACTAACAGGTTTGACAAGGTAAATAAAATGTGAGAAGTCACTTAAATGGTGAGGGCATTCGTGCCATATAAATTCAGTGTTAAAAATAAATCCCGAGTTTCTTTTCCTTCCCACTTAAAAAAAACTATTGGATTCTATTATATCTCCTAATTATTTCAAATTCATGATGCAAGGAAGCAATATATAAATATTTTATTAATTATGCCTGTCTATTTCGGGGTTTTAAGAACATATCCTGACAACAAATATTTCAACTCAGCTATGTCAATACAAAGTCACAGTTTAAAATGTTTTGGTTAAAAATAATTCCATTACCCATATACACAAAAATTAAAATATTTTCAAGACCAAAAAAAAGACTTCTGTGGGTGAACTTGTCTGTAATCAGATAGGTAGGCTGCCAAGGATAAAATGAATCATTAAATATTAATAACTATCAATTTCCTGTAGAGCTGCTGTCCTGAAAACACTTACCATAGCTCATGAGCTCTTCGCCATTGCAAATGAGTCATGTATAGCTTCTGGCTTGGGACCGGATCCCTTAATTGAGAACACAGCACTTTACCTGAGCAAAGGCTTATCCTGGGCTTTAAATTTGATGCTCAGATAAGGTCTGTGAGATATTGGCTTCTCAATGGTACTATTCGTTCATCTTCCTCGCCCACCCTGTACCCAGACTTTGGCAACCCTTCTAAATAAAATGTCGAGATGCATCATGAAGCACCGTTATTAATAGCATACTGTATTACTGTTTTGAAGTGACTCTAAAACATGACTACGCACTTGCTGCCTTAAAACAACAAAAATTTATTCTCGCACAGCCTTGGAAGTTAGATATAGAAAATCAGCTCTGCACAACCAAAATCTGGTAACAGTGGGACTGTGCTCTCTGTGGAGGCTTTAGAAGAAATATGTTCTTTGTCTCTCTCTTGTTCTGATGGCCATTTTCATCCCTTGGTTTCTTAGCATCTTTCTTAGTTTTCTTACATTCATTTATTTGGAATAAAGCCGGGGTTGCCAGGGCATGTGCTTGGAGGTCAAAGAACAACTTGTGTGAGTCAATTAGTACTTTCAGACATGTGGGCTCCAAGGACTAGACTCAAATCACCAAGCCTAGTGACACTGATTATACCCAGTGAACCTTCCCACTTGTCTCTGGATGTCTGGATGTCATCATCCTCTCTCCTTCTCCTCTGCATATTTCAAAATCCTATTCTATGTGTTGAGAACCCACATGATAGGATGTAGATCATCCCCAAGATACAGAATCGGAGCCTCCTCTCAGGGTCCTTAATTTAATATAGCAGAAACTCTCAAAGCATTTACACAAATAAGAGTGCAATTGTTTTTGCAAACTATCACTACATTTGTATCCATCATGAAATTTAACAGATAAACACCAACTTGTCCTTAGTATAATTATAAAGGGGTTAAATCAGCTCCCTTTAGAGGGCGGGGTTTGCCTCAGGCAAATCCCTGCCAATAAAGAGTGCGCTGAGAGGCGGCTCGGCCCTTTTGTTCCTCGCTACCTGTGCTACGCTGGAACTTTGGTTCAGTAAGTTTAACAATAAACTGGTAAATATTCTTTGATATCTGCATTGCCTTTATTCTGTGCCGGTACATCTGGCGCCTCCCCCGTGGGGCTTTGCCGAGAACCGGCCCCGAATTGGAGTCTCTTGCACCCCGAGCCGCTGCAGCGGTCTCTCTGGGCGCACGCTGAAACGGCTGAGATTCTGAGCGGCCAGATTTCCCGTGCGCTGCCTGTGTCTGCTCCCCCTCCCACCCCCACCACCGCCAGCGCTCAGGTCACGTGACAGCGGCCTGAGAGCCCCGGCAAAAAATACTTATCAGCTTGGTGTCTGTTTCAATTTTGTTTTTGAGTCCTTTTATTTCAGATTTAGGACACGTGGATTCAACTGGGCTCTTTCGCCACCACTGGCAGGAACCAGTTATTACAGGTAAGAGAACTTTTTCTTTTCTAAATAATGTCTGACAACGTGACCTCAGCCTATTTCAATAGTTCTTTTGAATGCACCATTTGGGAGATCTTACAAGAGGTGTCTACCACACCACATATATGGATATTCCTGGGATTCTTAATTTTCCTTAGCACTATTTGGTTTGATAATAGGAAAATGATCAAATCTCTTAAGGCAGAGGTTGAACGTTTAAAAACTATTGAGAATGACAACAATCTTCTCAAGAATCAGTTTGAAGTTCTCCAGGAAGAAAACAAATCTTTGTTTAACATGACTCGGTTAACTGAGCAAAATCTAAAAAAAGTACAGGTTGATGTTAAGGAGAAATTCATTACTATGGAAGAAGGAACAGCTGAATTGGATCGTAAGTTTCAGCAGTCCCTTTCTGATGTTAAGGAGAAATTCATTACTATGGAAGAAGGAACAGCTGAATTAGATCGTAAGTTTCAGCAGTCCCTTTCTGTAGGAACTGAAACGTTAACTGAGAGAATCAAAACTGCTGAATGTGACAATCGAATTTTGTCTAAAGCGTATGACAGATTGGCGGAAAGATTGTCAATACAAGAAGGCACGGTTTATGCCATAAAAATTATGTCCAAAGATGACAAGTTATCTCTACTGGACAAATTTCATACTCTAGAATCCTCAATGAAGGCTTTAGAACATAATTCTGGGCAGGAGATTCAGACATTACAAAAAGCAATGGTGAATAGAATTGAAAAGATTGAGGAATTTCTAAATTCTGAAGAAGAAGAGCAAAGGGTAGAAAGGCAAATTTTAACTACATCTGTGGATAAATCCCTCCGGGACAATTTTCACAAAGCTCTACCTACAGCTCTACATGCCTTTCCTGTAATAACAACAGAAAAGGTGGTTGGTTCCAGAAACCCTAGGGTCATCAAGGAAGATACATGGGAGCCTGTCCGTATGAATGATCTCAAAGAAATTAAACAGGCCATCATGTCTTTTGGGATGCACTCCCCTTTTGTTAAAGAGATGCTAAAATCTTGGGCCACAACAAGCAAAGCAACCCCCTTGGACTGGCTCCAGCTGAGCTCCGCGGTCCTTGAGAGTGGACCGCACTTAAAATGGAAATGCTTATTCAGGCAAGAGGCTAGACTTTTAGAACAGCAGGAAAAGGCGAAGGGAATTGACGTTTCCCTAGATAAAATTCTAGGTGAAGGGCTCTTTTCAGACCCTCAGGAACAAGCTAATTTGGATGAAAACATACTTTCTATGTGTACTACAGCAGCCTTAAGGGCTTGGGACAGAGTACAAGACCCAGGACAGAGAATGGAATCATTTGTCACAGTTAAACAGGGTCAGAGAGAACCCTTCAGTGACTTTTTACAAAGATTAACTAAAGCTGTACAAATGGGGATACCTGACCCAGAAGCAAGACGTATAATAATTGAGTCTTTGGCCTATGAAAATGCTAATGTGGAATGCAAAAGGATCTTGAGGCCTTTAATGTTCAGATCAGCGTCCTTGGAAGAATGGGTCTTGCATACACTAGATGTTGACACATTTGACTATGGCACTGAAGCATGGGTAGAAGAAGCAATTTCCAATGGTAAAAGGAGACACCAGAATACCAAATGTTTTAATTGTGGCAAAATGGGTCATATGAAAAGGAATTGTAAACAACGGGTTTTCAGAAATAATAATAATGCGTCTTCTAGAAATAACAGGAATAGAAGGAATCAGCCTTCAGGTTTATGTAGAAGATGTGGGAAGGGCAGACATTGGACGAATGAATGCAGGTCTACAAGAGATAGACAAGGCAACCTGATACAGACGGGAAACGTGAGAGGGGGGGCCTCTCAGGCCCCCATGGCAAACATGGTTCAGACATTCCCAGTTTCTGCAGAGAACATGCCTCGTCAGGACAATTAGAAAGCCACATGCCTACTGTTACAAGCAATAGTAATCAGAAAGATGAGTTACGTGTGTTTTGGCAAACTTCTATAAATGATCAAAGACCTAAGCTGAGAGTGTGTGTAAATGGCATTTTTATTACTGGCCTACTGGACACAGGTGCTGATGTAAGTATCATTACCCCAGAATCTTGGCATCCATATTGGCCTCTTCAGAATGTAAATGTTCAGCTCCTGGGAATTGGAACCCTATCTCGAGTAAGGCAGAGCACGAGATGGGTTAAATGTATAGGGCCTGAGGGACAAATAGGAAAATTAAGGCCTTATGTAGCCAATATTGCAATGAATTTATGGGGTCGTGACCTATTACAACAATGGAATACTCAAATTAACATTCCTGCTACTTCTAGAGCCCATATTTCTGAAAGGAATATTAAAAGTTATTACAAAAGGACAAAACCGGCCATTAGGGCTGTGCAGGAACAAGCAATTGATGTCCCTTCAGAAATACCAACAGCCTTGCCTCTAAAATGGTTGACTGAGAAACCAATATGGACAAAGCAATGGCCTTTAGCTGAGGAAAAGCTACAGGCTTTAGAACAGCTGGTACAAGAGCAACTAGATGCTGGACATATAGAAGAATCTACCAGCCCTTGGAATTCTCCTGTATTTGTGGTTAAGAAAAAATCAGGTAAATGGAGAATGGTGACAGATCTCAGGGCCATCAACAAGGTTATTCAACCTATGGGCCCTCTGCAATCTGGAATTCCGTTGCCCTCTTTATTACCAAAAGGATGGCCTCTCATAGTTATTGATTTGAAGGATTGTTTTTTCACTATACCTTTGCAAAAAGAAGATAGAGAAAAATTTGCCTTCACAGTGCCTACTTATAACAATTCTCAACCTTCGAGGAGGTACCACTGGACCGTCCTCCCCCAGGGTATGTTAAATAGCCCCTCCCTGTGCCAATATTTTGTGAACCAACCATTGCAAATAATACGCAAGAAATTTCCCAAATCTATTGTATACCATTACATGGACGACATATTGTTATCTGATTCAAACATAGATACCTTGAACAGGCTGTTTGAAGAAATACAGATACTGTTACCTAAATGGGGATTGCAAATTGCTCCTGAAAAGATTCAGAAGGGAGATTCTGTTAATTATTTAGGTTATAGAATAGGTTTGCAAAAAATTAAGACACAGAAGGCACAAATTCGGAGGGATCGCTTACGGACTCTTAATGACTTTCAAAGACTGTTAGGAGACATTTCCAGTTTACGACCAACTATTGGGATAACACCTGATCTAATAATTCATTTGAACAAGACCTTGGATGGTGATAAAGATTTAAACAGTCCCAGAGAATTAACAGCTGAAGCAGAAAAGGAACTGACAATGATTGAGGAGAAATTACAACAGGCACATGTGGACAGAGTGAATCCAGAGCTCGATTGTATTCTCGTCATATTACCATCAAAAATTTCTCCTACAGGAATTTTAATGCAGAGAGATGATATTATCTTGGAATGGATCTTTTTACCACATAAACCAAGTAAGAAACTGAAAACTTATGTGGAAAAAGTCTCTGAGTTAATTATAAAAGGCAAGCTGAGACTTCGTCAACTAGCAGGCATAGACCCAGCAGAAATTATAGTGCCTTTCACTGCTGATGAACTAAAGAAATTATGGGAAGATAATGAACCATGGCAAAGAGCTTGTGCTAATTTTTTGGGAGACATTAATAACAACTATCCAAAAAGCAAGCGGCTCAACTTCATAAAGAGAACTTCTTGGATCCTTCCTCGAATAGTCCGTGATGCTCCAATAACTGGAGCCCGTACATTCTATACTGATGCCAATAAATCAGGGAAGGCAGGTTACAAATCAGAAGACTTGGGTAAGGTGGAACAAAGTCCTTATGATTCTGTCCAGAAGGCAGAATTATATGCCATTCTTATGGTACTAAGAGATTTTAAAGAACCTATTAATATAGTTACTGATTCACAATATGCAGAAAGAGTTATTTTACATATTGAAACTGCTGAATTTATACCTGATGATACAGAACTAACCTCATTGTTTATCCAGGTTCAAGATTTGATCAGGAACAGGCTTTGCCCTATGTACATAACACACATCCGATCCCATACGGGTCTGCCAGGTCCTCTAGCACAAGGTAATGCAGAAATTGATCAATTATTGATTGGTAGTGTGCTTCAAGCCTCTGAATTTCATAAAAAACATCATGTTAATAGCAAAGGTTTGAAGAAAGAGTTTTCTATTACATGGCAACAGGCTAAGGAGATTGTGAAGAAATGCCCTACCTGCTCTTTCTATAACCAAACGCCACTGCCAGCAGGAGTTAATCCAAAGGGCACTCATAGAAATGAAATCTGGCAGATGGATGTGTTCCACTTTCCAGAATTTGGCAAATTGAAGTATGTTCATCACACCATCGACACTTATTCAGGCTTTCAGTGGGCAACTGCTTTAAGTTCAGAAAAAGCTGATTCAGTAATCACTCATTTATTAGAAGTCATGGCTATCATGGGTATACCTACACAAATAAAGACAGATAATGGTCCTGCTTATGTCTCTAGGAAGATGAAACGGTTTTTTGATCATTACAATATCAAGCATGTTACAGGTATACCATACAATCCTACAGGTCAAGCAGTCATAGAAAGATCAAATCGAACTATAAAGGATATGTTGAACAAACAGAAAGGGGTGGAAAACACCCCTAGAAATAGGTTACATAATGCTTTGTTAACCTTGAATTTTCTCAACGCTAACGAGAAGGGAACGACGGCTGCAGAAAGACATTGGATAATGGAAAAGTCTGCTGAACTAAATCAACCAGTTTATTTCAAGGATGTACTAACCTCACAATGGAAGCCAGGAGATGTGCTGCGTTGGGGAAGGGGTTTTGCTCTTATCTCCACAGGTGAGGAAAAATTATGGATACCGTCAAAATTAATAAAGGTTCGGTTTGAGGAAGAGAAGTCACTTGGAAAAGATAAATAACAATTCATTCACAAGGATGACCGACATACAGATGGTAAGGATTACTAATAGGATGGGGGCAGGGTTCTTTTCTTATCTCCACAGGAAAATATTCATCTCCAAAGAATTTGAGGGACCCTGAATATTTAATTACTGATGGATGGAAAATAGATACGACCCATTAAACATCAACAATAAAATTCTATACGTATAGTAAGTATTGGTTTTATATATATTTATGTATATTTATATGTTTTATTGAACACTTCTTTATAAATGTGTAGAGCTGGTTTTGGAGTTGGACTATGGCTCAGTCCTTCTTCAATTCCAAGCCTGTTGATAAGAGATATTTCAAAGTTTCTGTCTCAGGTCAGGAGCCATGAAATGGGACAGAATAAGAATAATTTTATACTTGATAAACTTTCTTTGCCTTCCCTCACATCTGTGTCTTTCTTTATATGTCAGTATAAGTCCTTGTTGTTAATGTTTAAATTTCCCATAACAAGCAACATATTTTCCTACAGTAATTTTTGAAGTTTCCAGGATGAAGATGGGGCCCCACAACATCAACTCAATCTGTTTTTTATGACGTCATGAATTTTTTTTTTAAGCACTAATTTTGGATCTGTTTTTTGGTACCAATTGCAAGAGACAATTTCATATGATGCACATTTTTGACAACACTCTGGCCGGACCTTCTCGAAACACACAGAGACTAGTTATAGTCTTCTTAAGTCAAAGGTTAATTTGGGAATTTTACCATCGTTTGCTTTCACAGGGGCCCCTAAGAAGAACGTCGCCCCCATGTCAGCTAGAAGCAATCTAAGAGGACGACGTCCCCTCTCCCAACAGAGTTTGCCCACAGGGTTAGGGACATCTTTTAGTGGTTGGTTTAGGGGTGAGGGGATGGGGAGATATTGTATGGAATTAGGGATATATATAAAAAAAAAAAAAAGAGGGGGATTAACTGGGTTGATGGGATGATTGGTATTTGTGACTTACTGTTTTTAGAAAATTATGTTGGTACTGTTTCTTGTATATTGATATATTGAATATTGAATGTGAGTGTTCCTACCTCTATTTTGGTATAAGAGTATGCTTATATTGTATGGATACATCTATCATATCACAATGTACATTTCTACCTCTGGTCCTATTTATGTAATAACATTGTTTACATTTGATAAGTAATGACATTGTTTACAAGTGAAGATCATTGTCTTCATACATTGCACAATTGTTTATTCCCTTAGTTTTCAAATTAGATAGGTATTGAGAATTACATGTTTGTCATATTATTTTTAGGTTAATCAGGTTTTTTAGATACATAGAGATTATTTTCAGTATAGATAGTATAATCTTCAGCCTCTTTGAAGAGCTGTAGAAAATGGCCTTTAATCTAACCTAAAATTATGTGCCATTGAGACACAATTTACTCCTGGAAACACCACTCTACTCCCGAGAGAACGTTGAGCACCAAAGACACTCCACTGGGAGCTTGTCTTCCTGGCAGAACTGGCCTTTGGGTTAAGAAAAACCCATACCTCAACTACTGACTAAGATATAAACAGGATTGTCTTATCTTGCCAAGACAGGGTAGGATAATCCTAAGAATGGTATGTCAGTTATGTTAGGCCTTAGCCAAAGTTGGTTGACTCAACATTGCAAACGAGATTTTGGGTGATTGCCCAGGCAGTCAGTTGTCTCTGTCATTTGTTGCACATTTTGGATATCTCTTTTTTGTTAAGTAATATTTACTCCCTTCTCAGATCTTTGATGGAGTTGAAGATTATTTAATTGTAGTTACTCTTTAGCAAAACTTTTGCTCTCAATATTGTTTGTTATATTTATCATTTGTTATTATTGTTATAGTTATATTTGGTTTAGTTGTGTCTTATTTAGACAAAAGGGGGAGATAAAGGGGTTAAATCAGCTCCCTTTAGAGGGCGGGGTTTGCCTCAGGCAAATCCCTGCCAATAAAGAGTGCGCTGAGAGGCGGCTCGGCCCTTTTGTTCCTCGCTACCTGTGCTACGCTGGAACTTTGGTTCAGTAAGTTTAACAATAAACTGGTAAATATTCTTTGATATCTGCATTGCCTTTATTCTGTGCCGGTACATAATTATGCATAATTTTATATCCTTAAATATGACAAAGTTGTTGTCAGAATGGAAAAAGCTATTCTTCTTTTTTTTTTGCTTTTTTAATTTTCACATTTAAAAGGATTTTACATGTGCTTTAAAAGGGAGCACACAAATAATAAGATCCGGTAGGAAGACACAATTGGACAAAATTTCTTAGGAAAATTTATACCTAAATTAAGGTAATTGGCATATTTGCTCAGCTGAAAATGAATTGAGGGGAAAACAGATAATAATTTCTAGTTTAAAACTGGCTAGCATAATCTAAACTTAAAGGCTCAACATACTTCCTTGAATGAAAAATATGAGTTATACTAGTATCATAAACCCACAAGAGAACATTTTTTTTCACAAGGAAGTCTGAACAGAAAGCCATTTTCTCAGATTTTAAGAAGTAAGCTTGTCCCAACGTAAATAAAATATCATATTTTGCTTCAGGGGAACTTTACAGTTCAAGAAAATGGCATTAGTGTACTTTCATGAAGGTAGCTCATAATAGTGTTTTCTCGGATCTAATAAAAACAAGCTCCTGATAAATCAATGTGGATATAAAAATTAAATATTGGTAAAATAGCCCACACCTCCTTATTACCAGACTCAACAGTATGCTTTATAATTTTATTACATCTTAGTGCTCTCTGCGTTCTGTGTTCCTTCCTGTCATTAAAGTGGGTTGAGAGCTGGTACACCTTGCCTCTGCAGTCTGAGGAAGCATCCGGGCCTACCCATGTGGGCAACACTTCTACTCCGATGTATGATGAACGCTGAACAATGCAGTCAACAATGCAGTCAAATTGTGTGCATGTAGAAGTGTACATACTCTAATAAGACTGTGGAGGATACATGCGTGGACAAACTGTGTTGAAAACACATTTCTCACGTGACAGCATGATTCTTTAAAAATATTTTGTTTTTCTTTTAAATTGTGTAGTACTGAGGATTTAACCTATAGACTCGTGTCTGCACAGAGGTGATGTACAGAGGTACTTCACAGCCCTGCCAGGAACTCTTAACATGGGCACTGTCTTTTGACTATATTTTCATTTCTTCTCTTACAACATAACAAAGAAAAGTTCATTTTCCCTAGTGTCTATCACAAGAAGCTATCCTGGACTATGTCACCTGATGTGGGATTCCCCTCTGTATGCTGTGTATATATTTTATTCCCATTGGTTAATGAAGAAGCTACTTTGGCCTACGGCAGGGCAGAATAGAGAAAGGTGGGAAAGTTAAGCAGAGTTAAGGAGAAAAGAAGGTGGAGTCGGAGAGATGTCAAGTAGCTGCCCAAGAAACGAAAGATTACAAACCACAAGCCTTGTGATAAGATATAGAATAATAGAACTGGGTTGATTTAAGATGTAAGAGGTAGATAGAAATATGCCTGAGCCATCAGTCAAACAGTGTTGTAATTATTATAGTATCTGTGTGATTATTTGGGTCTGGGTGGGTAGCCGATGAACAAAAGTACAGTCTCTGTTTATAATCACCAAGAGCTGGAATTATGTTATTTTGAGGAGACAAGGAGCATATGTTTGTTTTCCAAAACATTTATTTAAGATACAAAGGCAGGAATGGTTAGAATGAAAATGGAATGAGATGCATATTACCAAAAGGGAAGAACCCTAGGCTAGCAGTGGAATAGGATTTATATACTATGCCCAGAAAGATCCCTATTAATATCACGTAGTATGGCATGGCCACTGTACATATGTAAAACAGACAACCAAATGTAACACATAGATATTTAGTAAAGTATATCATGGTTAAGTCTCTGGTCACCTATATTGGAAGGTTCTACAAAAAGGGCCAAAGAGGGTGTTTTGTTTTGTTTTGTTTTGTTTTTGTTTTTGTTTTACAAAGAAAAGCAGTCAGTAGCTGAGGAATGATGTCAGTTCACCCCTGTCCACTAAATTATTTAATGGACATATCTACACACCAAGCATTTTGTACAAAGAGTGAATTGATGGGCAGTACTGTGTTTCCAAGACAATGGAGAACCTGAAGCTCACATACGTGAAGTTCATATGTACAACAACTGTAAATCTCCAATAATGAAGAATAGTTATTGGCCAAAGATTTTGGCTAGTGATGATCAGGATACTGAAAGAAAACAAAATGACACATTTCTTCCCATTACAACATGAGTCCCTTTTAACCAGCTTTATTCACTAGCACAGAACTGGCATGCCATTGACTAAAACTCTTCCAAGTCCCTGTTTCCTCAATTGCACAGCTGGATCATCTCCTCTGCTAGGCTTAAGTGAGGGTCAGCTTATCGGCAAAGGCACCCGGCTTGAAGTATCCTGAAAAGTATTAAAATTTTAGGATCTTTATTATAAAATAAGGGCAGAATTTCTCCATCTCAACAGTCTTGATGAATTAGGAGCTCTTTGCTATTGGTTTTGTTGGTGTTGTGAGCATTCTGGAACTTCTATAAGGTGTTCTTAGCGTCTACTGATGAGACATGAGTAATACCATTCCTCTGTTATGACACAAAAATTCTCCAAAACAAGCCAAATGTCCACTAGGGGGCAAAATCACCCCAGCAGGAAGCCAGTAGCAGAGACTTACTACGTGGTTTAACACAACACGACTCCAAGTTGGATAGTGTACAGAGTGAGCATTTCCAAAGTGCCATGTGAGCTATAGAAGTCGTACATTTGTTCACAAAACCAGCTTCATTAAACAGCTACCAGTGACTAGAAAACACACTCTAGGGGGTAAAGAGGAATTACAAATTATTCCCCCTAAGAGGGAAAGTTGGCTGTATACAGAAATATGGTTTTCAATATGCTTCAGAGCACTGGCATTTCAGAGTCAGAGAATTAAGAGTAACATTGTAGGAAAAATTGGGAAAAGAAAAATCAGAGTTTCATAAATTGTTTTAAAGCAAAGTAGGGCAGTTAAGAAAACTGTGCCATAGACTCAGCTAGGAAAAGCTATTACTCTTACTAATATGGTTTAAACTTTCATTATTAGAATCATAAAATTTTAGAGTTTGACAGGACCTTGGAGATCACCTAATACCATCCCCAACTCCTGTTTCACAGAAGAAGAAATTGATTCTCTCTTCACCCCTCTGTATTGCAAACAGATGTAAGAGAAACAAGCAAGAAAAATATAAGTCAATGTGAACAGCAGCAGGGGGCTCCCAATTTATATATTAATTTTAAGGGGAATAGCATGAAGTCTGACCTTCTCCTAAATTCAGTACGAAATTCTAATAATACAGGCTAGCAGACTTTACCGCAGATGAAAACCATGTTGCCCTGGGGGAAGTATGGGAATCTCGGGTGGGAAATTCAGTCTGGGGGACGACTTCTCCTTGTTTGAAGTCTTTAGATATTCCCTGAAATATATTTGGGATTGGGGGAAGGAAAGGAAAACTACCTACAGTTATTTCCCCATCACAGGCCGCACTCCACACAGTTCTTTAAACACAATGGTGTACACCATATTCATCAGAGTGTGTTTTCCAAGGTCAGAGCATCGCCAGAGCAACCTTTATTCTGCTACTCACAGCATATAAGGCTCACATAAGGCTGTCAGCAAGGAAGAGGGTAGAACCATAATTACTCTGCTGTTTGTCTGCCTAACCCTTAAGTGCAGGTGTGTGTTGTGGGATTCCCCTCTGTATACTGGGAGGATGTTTTATTTCCATTGGTTAATAAAAAAGCTGCTTGGCTTATGGCAGGGCAGAATACAGCGAGGCAGGAAAACTAAACTGAATGCAGGGAGAAAGAAGGCAGAATGAGGCGGATGTCATGTAGCCATCCAAGAAGCGATATGTGAGGGAACAAACCACGGACCTTGTGGTAAAATATAAAACAATAGATATGGGTTAATTTGAGATGTAAAAGCTAAGTAGGAATAGGCCTGAGCCATTGGCCAAACAGTGGTGAAAGCACAGTCTCCTTTGACAGTTGTGCTTCTTACAAAGCTCAGGAAGTCAAATAGAGAGGCCATGGTAATTGTGTTTCCTGCTTGTTAAGGTACCACTTCATTAAAGCATTTAAATATGCAGACATTAAGATGCACACAGCAGTATGAGAGTTGAGGAACTTTGAGAATTGAGATAGAACAGTATATATTTGAACTTATCCATGTGTGTGACTGTGGTGTGTGTGTGTGTGTGTGTGTGTGTGTGTGTGTGTGCGTGTGCACATATGCATGCATGCATGTGTGCCTGTGTTGTGTATGGAAGATAGCAATATCACGTGAATTCCTCAGTTATTCCCACCTTATTTTATGAGACAGAACTTCTCAGTGACTCTAGAACTCACCTTGTCTGGACTGGCTGGGCCTAAAGCTCAAGGGAAGCTGCTTGCCTCACCAGCCCCTCAGAGGTAGGCACACAAACATGCTCTGCCTTGGTGTTTACCTCGGTCTGGGATGTCCATTCCCAGGTCCTCAGGCTTGGGCAGACACAACGCTGACTGTGATATCATCTTCCCTGTCCATAATTTATTCTTATAATAAAAGATATCAAAATGTTTGTACTTGACAAATAGCATATTTGCTATTAGTGACCTCCTAAGAGATACCTTCTAATGTTTAAACCCCAAAATATTTGCATCTGGACAATATTTTAAGTTAATAATAAGTTATTAAATAGCGGTTTGTATTTGGGACATTTCCTCTTATTTTCTAGCTATTTTCTGTTCAAAGGACTAGACAATTTCTACTAATTACCTTGAATAAAGATGAACAAGGAGAGAGAGAAAGACAGACAGACAGACAGAGACTGAACCCCAATTACTGGGTTAGAATATCAGTGCTCCAGAGCTATGGGTGACTGTTCTAATTGTATCATAAGATGATACACACTGAACATTCATGGGATTAGAGGCAGGTGAGATGGATCTGTTCCCCAAAAACAGAATAAAATCTTAGCCAAAAGTCTACCACATATACCTCTACTAATAACAACCTGGAAATAGATATACAGGTAATATCACAAAACTTCAGTACTTCATTCTGCTTCTGATTTTATGTGTATTCCAAAGGCATTATATATTGAGTATTCGGCAAGGCAGATGTGACTATGACCTGCCTATCATTATTCAATCAATTCTCAAGGATAAAACTCCCAACTCAAACAGTCAAAACATTTAATGCTGTCACCATAGTGAATAATTTCGAATTAGAACCAGGGCCCAAAATTTTTCTACTCTGAGGTAACAACCCAATCCAGAGAAGCCCACTCAAGAACAAACCTGTATGAGAAAGAAGGAATGGCAATCTCTGCATCTTCTATGCCTCACAGGTTGAGGTGACCATTCTGATTAGATGGTAATTTGTTATGTTCTTACACTGGCGCAGCTGAAGAAAGGCAGGATAGAGGGTCGGGGGAGGTTCCTCACAGTATACAATTCACCCTTCACAGTGAGTGGCATTTGGAAGGGTGAGAGCTGGTGTTATTAATGCCAACAGTGGAACAAAAGCATGGGTAAAGATTGTATATATGGTCCTCCTTGTCACATAGATCTCTTTTATTCTGTGTCATATACTGTTTAAATGAAAACAAACAAAGTTCTACTCAAAACAGAATCATATTTTTACAAAAAAAAAAGGAAGCCTTCATTCCCTTACCAAGATACTATAGCAAAGTCTTTATATAAAATATCTTTTCTTTTGAGCTAAATAAGAAAAATCTCTCCAAATCTGTCTTTCACTAAAGAATCTAAGAGTAGAATATATTCCATCTCTTCACATAAATGGAAATTGCAATAGACCTATTTTGACTTGCATAAAGCCTTTGAATTATCTGCAGTTTCCAAATTAAAATACGTCAATTTAAATGGTAAGAGCTGAACAGTCATTTCCCTACCACAAGTTTTTGAGGTTATTGATTACATTTCATAGGCTATGAAACGATCCTGAAAGCTTTATATATTTCTTTAGGGATTTCTTTTCACAGATATTTCTCAGGACAACTTTATTAACAAAGGGTAGAAATAAAGGATTGGTAGTTGGTCTGCACAGTCTCCACGACGAACAAGGGAGAAAGATTAATATTGTTGTGGTATTATCACCATGCAATTTTATTAAAACTAGTTCTGTGGTACCAAAAGGAAGAGCAACGTTTCTGCAGCTATTGTGAGAAAGGAAACAACAGTGTCGTTTTTTCTCTAGGAGACATTTGTCTTTGCCAGAAAACGAGGACAAATTTTTAGGGAACATTACTAGAATACCATTAGTTGTCAGTAAGATCAAAATATGAAAAAAATATGTCCCCAAAGCATGAAACTTTCAATATGAAGTATGCTGAGGGAGAATTTCAGAAATTGGGATATAATGCAAGGCATTCCTCTGAATCTAACACCCTGGGGTGGAAATAGACATGGTGTTGTATCTATGAACTTGTACTCAGAAGAAATGGTAGAAATTCAGGGCCGGCAGCATGGTAACTTGAGGACGGCTGTTAGGGCCCATGTGATGAGCTCTAATCATGCAGGAATGGTACCCTGTCATGTGTGATAACACCAATTATTTCATCAGTGGAAAATTATGTCTATCATCTCTTTGCATAGATTTTGCTGTGTATTTGAAGTATTTATGTAATTTGGTTCATTTTTATGAAATCCTGGTGATATTTTAAATGCAAACTAACTTTGTCTGGGAATATATATAAGACAATATGAATCCGGAGGTCTTTTCAATTTATAAACATAAAGGTCATAAACAATTAATTCCGATGGTTGTCTCTGTTCTAAGACAATATCAATAAAGTAACTCCACTCCAGCCCATTTTCTCCTATGATATAAAATAGTGAAGTCAATTATGATGCCAAGTTTTCATGCTGTACCATGTAGAAAATAACACATAGACACTATTTTCTTCATGGCCTCTGGTAATATTAGGGGGGTATAAGACAAAGATGACTGTCGGGTGATAAGAACATGAAAGGGATTGCTCTGGGCTTTTGAAAACCCCTGGGAAACTGAACTGTGGACCACAGGCTCATGCCAGGAAGGTCTTGGTGTGACTCTACTGCTTTTTATAGTCAAACTTTGGGTTATGATTGTCTGTTGTCCCCTTGCCTTAATTGAGAGTGTTTCCTTTGATCAGAGGCCAAAGCAATAAAAAAAGCCCTTTTTACTAAATGAATATATTATTTCATAATTTCTAAATGAATTTATTTTTTATTTGGTTAACATTAAATCATGCTATTTTGGGGTGACATTCACTATGTACCCATCTCTCTGGCCTCCTAGGCATCCCACAGCTTTGGAGCTTGTTTCCTTTGCTCTGACCTCTCATGCAGGGAGGGCTCTCCACTTCAGGACTTCCATGTAACAATCTCCTACTTTGAGAAAGCCAAGCAGCCCTTATGTTCCCACCAACACTTTGCAACTGTTCCTCTGTGTCACCAAAACACTACCAAAATTACCACTCTTCCATGCAACCAAAACACCCCCACCATCCTGCGAACATCAGCCTGGGAACAAGATGCACACCTGATAGTCTTTGTTTCCCCTCAGTCCCATTGTCATTGTGATGAAGGAGCCCTTCTTAGCTGCCATTAAACAGAAATCCGCTCTGTGGGTAGCTTAGGTTTTATGCTAAGGTCTTCGCACCTTTGCTGAGTGTTTTGGAATCGCTCCAATCGCCTGTTGGCAGGATCTTTGATGTTTCATTGTTGAAGACACATTACTGATTATCTAAATGTCACTTGTAAACCTCAAGCTTCTGAGCCTCTAATGACAGGGCTTTAAGCTCTGTAATGTGTAGGCTCTCTAAAACCCAGTCTCCCATCTAAATTCATCAGACAGCTTAATGGATGTGTCATTTAAACTTGATTTAGCAAAAGTAGAACTGAGAAGAAATTTAAGGTATTTTGGATATAATACTACCACATGTATTAGAGTCACTATGTTTTACTTTATAAAATGTCAACATTACTATATTTAAGTTTGATTTATGAAAGGAACACAAAATTCTGCAAGGCTCAAAACTCTTCTGCCTTCCAATGCTATGGAAGACCATGAAAAAGCTGGAAAATTTGAGAAAACTTAGACTTTCAAGCAAATTTGCTGTTAATATGTATCCTATGTGAAGAGCTATTCTGATACTTTGGATGCTTAACGAGTTTAGTCAAAAAGTAGACTAGTTTCATAAGTGTCAAAGCGTGTGTCAGAAAGTACGGAGGAACTGGGAGTCTGCTGTGGAATAATCCTTTTGTAAAAATTTGTCACTCAAATCATTTTAATAAAAACTGACTGGCTGCCTGGTAGCCAGGCAAAAATTATGGGCAGACTAAGGATGCTGGGATGAAGAAGGGCAGAGTCAGAGGAGATACCAGCAGATGCAGAGAAAGCAGGATATGTAGAAAAAAAGGCACTAGCCATGAGCCACATGGAAGAGGGTAGATAAGAAACAAGGGTTAATTTAAATACAAGGGTTAGCTAGCCTGAGCTATTGGCCAAGTGTTTACAATTAATATTAAGCTTCTGAGTGGTTATTTGGGAGCAGCTGCTGGCACAAGAGGACTCTTGTCTATAGGAGTCTTCCCCTCCCTCCACGTCACTGGAACAGTAGTGACTCTCACTAGGTGGTAACCCAGAGCCCTACCCAGCACTCCTGAAAAATGAAAGAGCCTGCCACATTTAGACAACAAAAAAATACTTCTGGTCATTTGGTAAGATGCCCTGGTTTTCAGAAGGCCTGCGAATAGCAAGGAAAGAAAGACTGTTCTCAACTCTCTTAAAAAAAAAAAAAAAAAGTCCTAATTTTTGAAATGCAACTTATTTTTCTTCATCTAAGACATACATATATACAGAATTTGTTGACATATAATAAAGCACAGTTAAAAATCATGAGCTTGAAAATACCATTTTGACAACAAAAGAAAATTAAGTCCCAGAAAAGAAATGCCTGTGGGAATGACTTCTAGAAATGGAACAATTAGACCATCTCCAGAAGTGACATTTCCACACATGAACAATGGGCTAGAGAGGAGGAGATGAAGCAGAAGTCCATGCAGAGGCTGATTACAAAATTGAGGGAATTTGTCATCTATAATTGGTGTGTGGATGAGAAAGTATGCCTTATATGCTCAACTCATATCGAGGGCTCTAAAAGCTAATATAATGCCTGTGTTCATAAAACTGTGTATAACTGTAAACATCACAAAATAAAAGTAATACTCTTGCATCGTGCAAAAACAAAAAAGAGAGAGAGAGAATCCTAAGAAAGACTGCCACAAAGAGGTACCAGCCAGATTGTTCATCTCTCAAAGTCACACTCGCGCAACAATCACCTTTCTGTGCTAAATTTCATTCCTCACTAAAGCACAAATGTGCTGACAGTTACACATATTCGAATTGACATTATTTCTAGATATTTTAAGCACTTCATATGTCAAAGTTGTGTAGTAAATGTAGCATTAGCTATCTTTAATTAGATTTATTTGAGTCAGTGTTGTGCTTGAGTTTAATGGTCAGATTATCATCCTGCAGTTGTTAGTGTTTCGATCTCTGGCTAAAGTAGGAGAGGGGCACAGAAGGCCAAAATACTGTGCCCGGCATTTATGGTGAAATAACATTGCTTTCCCATAAGCCCTTGAGCATTTCCTGTGTGTACTAAGAGTGTGAATAAACTCGTAAACACCAGCTTATTTATTTTCCACAATCCCCTCCTTCACATCAACTTTTATTTACCTTGCTGGATTCGGGGTTGAGCCAGAACTCTCTGTCTGATGGAGGAAGGTCATTGGTTAAATAAAAAGAAACTGCTTGGCCCTCATTGGTTAGAAGAAAGGTGGGAGGAGTAAACAGAACAGAACACTGGGAGGAAGAGGAAGTGAGCTCAGATTCCACACCTCTCCTCACGGGAGCAGACGCCTCAGAGAGACGCCATGCTCCCCGCTCCAGGGAAGATGCACGTGATGAAGCTCCGACCCAGGATAGACTTAGGCTAGAATCTTCCCTGTAAGCACACCTAGCTGTGCTACATAGAATATTAGAAATGGGCTAGTCCAGGTGTGAGAGTTAGCTGAGAAGAGGCTAGATGGAAATGGGCCAAGCAGTGATTAAAAGAATACAGTGTCCATGTAATTATTTCGGGGCATAAGCTAGCCGAGCAGGTGGCCGGGGTGCTGGGAACGCAGCCCCGCCGCTCATATTACTACATCGGCCCACCATATGGAGTATCACCTTCTCTCCCTGTGAAATCTGCCTTGCTGTTTCTTAACAAGGGAAAAGGATCATGTTCACACGCGTATCTAATTTTAAAATTCATAGTAAAGGCCATATTCTGAAGATTCCAGCATCACAGTCTCCTCGAATGTGCTAGAGCGAGCAAACGAAAGCATTCTTTCACACTGCTCGGTGGTTTGCTTTCATTGAAAGTAGATTCCTTTCTCAAACAATTGATTGCAATCTCAGATCCCCCTCCCTTCATTCCTCTCTCTTCCACCTCCTTCATCTCTCTTCAGACAAGCCCAGGCCTCCAAGAGACAACAACCAAACAAGGCAAAACAAAATACAATAAGACATGGCAAAAAAGTAAAAGCAAACAAACAAAAAAATTCCTCACATCAAAGCTGGACAAAAGACACTAACTGTATTCTTGCCACAACTACATTGGTGCAGGTTTTTTAGACTACCATACATAGTTAGCAAACTAACTTCTTATTTTAAATAACTAGTCTAAGTTAAAATTAAAAGATAACATCCTAAAATCTTTTTTAAAAGTTGTACATTACTGTATATACTGGACTTAGTAAGAGTAGATGATTTCAATATCCTACTATCTCTGATGGAAAAGTCTCTGAAAAAGATAAACAGAGAAAAATTCAAATGAAATGGCACTATAAGGTTAAACTAAGAAGGAATAAAAAGTTAAAAAGACCCATAACAAATAAACAGATTAAAACAGTAATATAAAATCTCATAAAAAAATGTCCAGGTCAGATAGATTAAGAAGTATTCTACCAAACTTTCAAAGAACTATAACCATTACTAGTTAAATTATTCCAAAAAATACAATGGATTCCCCCATTTTCCTTTTTTGAGATATTAGATTAGTCAAACAATATGTTCACTCAATGCCTCCAATGAGGTACACCCAAAGTATACGTATGTTAAACTCCAGGAATTATGCGGCACCATTAATTGGCTCAAGCAGTTTCTTCCTATTCTCAATGAAGAAATGAGAAGCTTGTTTTCTTTAATGGAAGGCCACTCCTCCCCTTCCCATGTTATGACTTTGATAGAGAAGGCAAACCGTGTGTTGACAAAGGTTAGCCAGCTTGCTGATTCTGTCTCCCTACAACAGTAGGGTCCAAATGCTGCTTTATGGCACTTGTCATATAAACAGAAAATGGAGTCCTGGGTGTGCTCTAGCAATCTGGACCCCCGATGTGGATACACTTATCTCACTCAGAATCAGGATACCTTACTTCCAATTTTGACACAGCCTTCGTTATTTGCCACAAGGCTTGAATGACTTTGAGGAAAATACTGGGATGGGAGTCAGACAAAATCATATTCCTCTTCTCTATACAAGATACTCAGTCCTTATGGACAGACTCTCTCAATTATCAACATGTGATGACAGATTTTCCTGGCATGCTAGGTAATAATTTCCTTCAGCACAGATGACTTTCTGCCCTCCCGATTTTAGAATTAAAGATAAAAAATTATGCCATACTATCAAAAAAGTGTCATCACCCAAGTCATATACAGATGCTAATAAAATTAATTTGGGGTTAATAATAATGGGAGTTAATCATAAGGAAAGGGCTTATACCCAACCAAATCCTGGATCAGTACAACTAGGGGAGTTATTGGTGGTCCTTACGGTATTACAAATGACTCAATCAGAACCCGTAAATATTTTTACAGACAACCATTATGTTACTCAAGCATGCAAAATATTATCCTTTGCAAAATTAAAATCCCAAAGAGACCCCATTTCCAAAACCATGCAAGCCATTCAAGATTAATTACAATTTAGATAATGCCCTTGGTACATTTCTCATATCAGGTCTCGTACAGGGGGCTGCTGGGAATATTAGCAATAGGCAAACACAGAGTAGACCACCTAATGATGACCATGACAGTGCCATTGCCTTTGCTGAACAGCAATTTCATTTGTCCTCTCAAAATATGCCAAGCTTTTACCTGACTTACCCTTACCCAGCTGCAAACATTTAACCAAAACCTGCACCACATGTGCCCTATTGACCCCAGTGAGACCCCTAAATAGAGCAGGAGTAAGTCCTAGAGGTTTGGTTTCTAATGCACTTTGGCAGATGGATGGCACTCATTATACCCCTCTGAAAAGCTTAAATACATGCATGTGGTTATTGACACCCATTCCTCTTTTGTTTATGCCTTCGCTCAAGTGGGAGAAGAAGCCATACAAACTATGAAGGCATTAAAAGTGGTCATGTTGGTCATGGGCATGCCCTGGGCAATAGAAACCAGTAAGTAACAGTCCAGCGTATGCCTTTCAAACCTTTAAGGACTTCTTACAAAATTAGGGAATCAAACACACAATGGGAATCCCCTACAGTCCCAAAGGCCAGGTTACTGTGGAAAGAGTAAACTGCTCCTTGAAGGAAGAACTAGCCAGAGTTTTGTCAGAAAATGAAAAGGATTCTCATCAAGCTTGAGTAACGCCATGCTGAAAGAGATACATAGAGAGAGTAGGTGGAGTCGGGGAGAAGCCATGTAGCTGCCCAGGATAGAAACCTGCGCTGAAGCCCTTCAAATCTTTGCCAGTAGGCCATGACCTCGTGGTGATACACCGAGTAATAGAAATGGGTTAATTTAAGATATAAGAGTAAGCCAGAAATATGTTTAAGCTACTGGCCAAACAGTATTGCAAATAATACAGTTTCTGTGTGTTTATTGTGGGACCAGGTGGGAGAGAAACCTCCGCCAGCATTTCCTACTCTGAGCCAACTTGGTATCTCCGTGTTCTGTGACCAAAGCATGTGGTTTCTTCCTCATTAGGATTTTACCATCAAGTTCGATTAGGCAACCAGGAGCAATGGTAATAGCTTATACTTTTTTTTTGCAAATATCCAGATCACATCTGACCAAAAACTTATTGGCTTGAACGACAAGCTTAATCTTGAGGAGATGTCACAAATTTGGTATTGGGCTTTTAATTCGGTAAACTGTGGCTTATGAGATACATTCAAGTCCCAATGTATGGTAATTCCTATTAAACTTATTCATAAACTATTTGAATCTTATAAATAGGAAGTTTCTATGTTATATTTTTGAGCATCCTTCATGTTAGTTGCACTTAATTCTGTCCTCGGTCCTTCCCTCCCATCCGTTTCCCACCTACACACCCTTCCCATTACCACCCTCTTCGGCTTCGTGTCATGAGAGGGGATCCTCTAGTCCCTAAGATCCTTTTTATGCCTTCACAAATATTCTTTTAAATAATACTGTGTTGCAGAAGGAAAATCTATATTCATCCACCAAAACTAAGAGAAGGAAGGAAATTACAGATTCCTAAAGTAAAGCTTCCATAAGAAACGCTACAGATTAAAGCAAAACCCAGCTCCTCCTTTACTGGTCTTCATTGCCAGGGGAGAGTCTGATTCTAAGCAGAGACATGCACGGTTTTTGAAAGGAGGACTGAGCTTTGGAAAATTAGAGAAGGGTTGGAAATCAGGCCTCCACTGACATTTAAGATTAAAACTTTCTGGACATTCAATTTTCTCAAAATACTTGAAGCATTTCGTTAATCAATACAGCCTCCTGGCTGGAAAGCAAAGCATTGATATGTGATTTCATTTGGGAAAACCAACCTAGGTCAGAACTCAGAATTCCTATTTCTGCAAAACACAGAAAATCAAACACTGCTTCTGTTTTCTCGTGTCTTGTTGGCAAGAATAAATGCTTGGTATTCTTGGCATTGATAAGCAATCTCAATAAGGAAATTCCACTGTTAAGCGTATGCCAGAGGCTACTGGAAGCTAATAAAAGCCAACTTGCTCCTAATATGTGTGATGTGTGACCTGTTTCATAGTGCGTTTGCACGCACACAATTTCAGAGCATGAAACTTAGGAAAACAACCCTTTGTTTTACCAGATAGCACAAGGCAAAGGCACGTGAAGCGCACATAGATTTTGTGTGAGTCATCTAAGTAGTACTCTTCATACCCTACAAGCTTCATGAGCTCATTTGATAATATTAATAACAAAATTCAGCATGAATGCTAAGGAAAAGAAAGCATTGTCACGAACAGGAAGTAAACATTAATTTCATTGCCTTAGCCTTTCCACAGTGTCCAAGTTCTTGGTGGTAGCACCAGTGCTCACTGTTCTGAGTGCAGTCACTTCCTGGAACCTTGAAGAGAAAGGACAGCTGCTGGGGAGTCACTGTAACTGCTTTCCCTCTTAAACCTACTTTCTCTTCCACTTACTCTATCTACCTTTGGTGTAAATCAAACTCTATTTTCTAAAGTGGCATTTCCACCAATAATGCATTGACTCCAATTTCATTTTCCCTTTTCTTATTCTGAAAACTGTCAAGGCATTAGAAACTAGATCAGGATGTTTATCTACAAAAACAGAAAGAATGGGCTCTAAAGTAAACAATTAGGAATTTGATCGTATGTGTAACGTTGAGATATATGAACATAGGTCATGGAGTCATGGAAGATGCCAGTGAGGACAGATATTTTCTGAGAGTAGGCATGTGGCATTTCCAGACAGTGTTTCTGGCTACAACTCAAATATCAACAATATTTCTCAGACTAATTATCTGTATAAGTGGTGATTGTTCTCCAATTAGAGAAACTTGGTTATCATCATCAAAATTACTCCAAAGGGGCTTTTAAAAATGTGAGATCTCAAATAAACTTATGCTTTGTGCGATTTCAATTTCCTTCCTCCTTACTGATGAGAGTCTAGGGAGCAATAAGACTTCAAATTGTGTATTTACTACAATTACCACCAACAATACCAACCTGATTGGTTTCTGAGAATCATTCATTTCATCTTGTCTGTGCCTCCTGTCCTGGCTCATTTTGATAATGAACAAAAATTCCTTAAATCCAAATAATGTGTTTTGATAATCACAGACTAGTGCCTATAGCACCCTTTAAATGCTGAATTTTACCATAAAAATTTTCTTATTTATGCAACCAATTTTTATCGTTTTTCTTAGACATAGCATAAAAGTATAGTAAATGAGTGTCTGCCCTTTAAATCCAGAGTTCGGCAATAGGACAAAGACACTGTTAAGAGGAGGACCCATATGTCTTTAAAAGAGTCATCATTTCTTAAAATTGTTCCTCGGATCCTACATGGAAAACCACTGTCATTAATTTTGACTCAACCACTCTCTCATTTATATCAATAAACCCCTGACAAGCTGAAAAACTTTTTCTACCTTTATTGTCTGACAAAGACAACCCACTGTGAGAAATAATGATGCTCATAAATGGGAGACAAGGAAGCAATAACAGCTTCACTTACAGATCATTAAACAAGAAACCTGCTCAGAGACAAGCTCTGCTTAAGGCTCTGGATGAGGCAAGTAGATTCCAAATGGGTAAATTAAGAGAAGTACCTCACCATGCCACGAGGAAATCTAAAGGAAAGCCTCAGCAGCAAAAATGATCTACTATCTTCACCAGCTGTCAAGTTGCTATGTGACTGAACTCTGCCCTTGGAAATATCTGAATGTTTTCATTAAATAATAAGATACTTCCTCAAGTTACTATTCCATAAGTGGAACATTGTTTTTAATAAATCAGTTTTTGATGGGCAAAGATAGTCACATACATGTTTTACACCCACACACCTTCTTCCTTCAAAAAAAGTAGCTAAAGTAAGAAAAAGTAAGACTTCTCAACATCTATTACTACCATTTCTGGTCCCATCAAATTTAAACAAATGTATTTCCTAAAGTAACTCAGAAATATTGCCAAATTAATCTCTCAGTTCTTCCTTCATCTCCTCCCTGGCTCTGGCTCAGGATATCCTCTTAGGCAGATGTCGCATCCTTAGGTACTTTCTCAACTTTGTGCCAAATCCTGTTCTTCCCATAGCCTTTCCTATCTCAGTAAATAACCAATTCATTTTACTTAGGTTCAGTGTAGATAAATTCTGCCTCGTCCACACATTCAAAGGGTATCAGACACCACACCAGATATCCAGTTATATTATTATCTGGAAGTACTGACTCAAACATATTTGAGGATTTATTCATATTATTATCAAAATTTTGTTTCCTTTAATTTCTGTGTCATTTCTCACAATATGGCATCTCTGTTTTGGGATCATTAAAAATTAAGCTTATAGAAACATTATAAGTCATCTTTTAGAGACTCGTGCTATTCTTTGATAAATACTTATGCACGTATGACAGGGCTGCTGTGTCAGTTATCAGTTTAATTCTGCTCAGTATCAAATACATCATTCCCAGGTCTGCAAAAAGATCACTGGCCCTGTGCTTTTGCTCTTTGCTAGCTATCAGGATGCAATGCAAACCTTATCATTAGAAGTATGCCGGAAGGAAAGTACATTCATAGCAGGGATGTGACCTCTCCTAAAGCTCTCAATGACCCCTTCACACCAGCAGTTCCCAGCCTATAAATCCCCACCTCTTTCACAGGGGTTGCATATCAGATGTCTTGCATATCAGATAACATATAACAATTTGTAACAATAGCAAAATAATAGTTATGAAATTGCAATCAAAATAATTTTATTGTTGGGGGTCACCACAAGAGAAATTCATTAAAGGGTCTCAGCCTTATGAAGATTGAAAACCACGGCTACAGACAGACCCCCCCCCCACCCCCACACACAAACAACCAAGTATTCTGGGTGTCCTTGGAGCAATGTGTTAGAGCAGAATGAATGCCTCCCTTGACATTCCAAGGTGCACACTGCCAACAAGTTCTTTAGCCCGCCTTCTCATCTGGCTTCACAGCATCCTATGTTGATGCTCTACTCCAGATCAAATTTAGATCTCAGTCTAGGGTGAGACAGGCATAGGCATTTGTGGCTTTGTCTTGACCTCAAGGAGCAATGCTTGGGGCCTGAGACATGGCTTCAACCAGACATTTTCTCTCTGACTTTCACATGTGCAGGATGGCATGTTCCAACTCTCTCTCCACACATCATACATAATAATAATAAATAGAATAAACAATTAATGGTATTCTGAGGATTCATATTTATCAATGTCAGTTTCAGCCAACTACTTGTCTGTCCTTTTGATAACACAAGCAAGCTATTTTTCTTCTCTCATAGTATATATTTCTCAAAACTGTTTTGGTTATTCATGGTCCTTTTCATTTCCATATACTTTATTTTCATCTTGGCAATTTGCTCAGAAAGCTTTCTGGACATATGAGCGGAGTTGCTTTGGTTCTATGCATTATTTGAAACTGTGACAACTGAATAATATTGATTCTTCCAATTTATTAAAATGATGTATTCCTCCAGTTATGCAAGTCACATTAAGTTCCTCCCATCAGTGATTTTAAGTTTGCAATGTACAACTTATTCAAATAGCGCATGCATTAAATTCACAACATTTTTACCACTTTTATGAATATAAATAGCATTTTCTTTGATCTTCAAAGGGTAATAATAAACATAGAGAAATTGGACTGATTTCATGGTGATTTTGTAGTCTGGAACCTTATCAAAATATTAGTCCTGATAATTATGTCTGTTTCTTAAAATTTCTGCAGCATACAATGAAGTACACAGTCAGTTCTGCCTTTCCATCATTATCTGTGTTCCTGCACCTTATTTCTTCCTCTCTTTCCCTGATGATGGCTTCATTGGAGTGAGGCATAAGTGAGGAGGAGCCAGAGGGACTTTTATAAATGGTCTTTATAGGGTTGAGAAACTCTCCATATTCTTACTTATCTGATTTTGTTCTGTTTTGCTTACACAGTCGGTCGAATCTGACAAATATCTTTGAATTTTCTTCTCAGGGCTGGAAAGATAGCTCAGCAATTAAGAGGGTGTACTGGTCTTGCAGAGGATCCCAGTTCAGTTCCTAGCACTTGCATCAAGTCATTCACAGGCAACTGTTGCTCCAGCAGCGGGAGATACAATACTGTCTGGACTGTGAGAGCGTCTGCTTTCACAGGCATGCATGGGTGAGCACATGCTGGACTGCGCATGCACATGCACACACACACACACACACACACACTAAAAATCAATTAACTAATTTTGTTCTTTAATTTGTTAATATGTAAAGTGTAACACTTGATTGGTAAGTGGGAAGCTAAAACAGCTTTATTTCTCTGGAATAAACTTCCTGGAACCTAAATTGGACATTCTTTGTGAATGGCACTCAATTCAACTGACTGATGCAGGAAATATGTTTGCCCCTGTGAACATGGACTATTTATTAGTTTCTGGTTTTTATTAACTTGTTTTCCTATAATGTTTAAGTTTGGTTTGGGTATCAGAAGAGTGTCTCATAAAATGAATTGAGACATGGCCTTTCTTTCTTTGTTTCTTGAGTTTTTGTGATATTGCTCTCAGGTCTTTTAAAATATTTAATATGAATAGGCAGCAAATCCATCAGGACCAGTGTTTCTCTTTGTCAGAAGAGTTCTTTTCTTACATATCCCTTTGTGTTGATAATTACGTTGGATTGTTTGTTGTCAGATTATACGATTGTATATTCCCAAATAAGGCTGGAAATACACATCGCAAGTCTCTTCGTGTTAGGAAACTGGAAAACACAGGAAATGCATGAGCTACAGAAGTGTGGCTAAAGGGATCATTTTCACCAAAAGGACATGCTAGCCAATGCAGACGAGAACCCTCCTTGAGAGGCACAGTCTGTCTTGACTCCTTTCTCTAATCATCACTTCAAATGCCCATCAACCACTCCTCAGGACCAGCCAGAAAACCACCAGGAAGGGACTCAGCAGAAGGTAAAGTCACTGGTCCAGGGCTGACTGTTTTGAAACAGGCAAGGGCTTCCATACAAGAAGCAGATGCCATTCTTCTCCCAAGTCACCCCTGGCTGTCTCACACTGCTGGACTTCCTAAACTCTGCCTCTCCCTATCCTAATGCCAGATTTAGATTTGGTTCTGATCAGTATTCAAGTTGGAGGATTTTTAATTGTGCAGAAAGTACTAGATGTTTCATTATGTAATTCTTTGAAGAAGCTATACTATGACCATGGAATGTAAGTGAGTACTGAATAGACATTTGTATTTACTAGCATTGGATCAACAGTTACAGTCACTGTTAGTAAGTAGTTAGCAGAACCAGACTGAATAAACAGCATAAACATCAAGTCAACACAGACGTGATCCCTGGAAGGCAAGAGAAATGATTTTATTTCTGTTACTATATGCATCAATAAAAATGATCTCAACTTTTCCAATTAATTAGCCACTTAGAGCAGTAAAACTCAACTTGTGTTTTTAATACCAGGTAAAAATCATCCCTTCCTTCCTGTCCACACACAGAATATTTTGCACTGGATTGTCCTCTTCTTATTTAAAGCTTCACATTAACGGAGCATTGAGGGGGACTTTAAGAGTAATAGTTGCACTCTAGGCACAGATTTAAACGCCTTAGTAAAAACATCGGTTTTCCCAAACCAAGAACTAAATAGCAGTCATACATGCATAATGTAATGTCTGTGTCACCAATAATAAAACATAATACCTTGGGCTTTACATTCGCCAGTGAAATAGGAAAAGTTATTCTTTCCATACCACAGATTTTATAAATATAAAAATATACACATTAGAAATCCAGCTTTACAATTATAAATTATCACACAAATATAAACTCTTGTTGAACTGAATTCTCAGTCATCTGTTCTCACTGATGCTATTTCCAAGATACTTTATGATGATATTAGTGGATAAAACTATTTTTTTCTTGGCATAGTTGAAGTTCAATATGATATTATAATATCCATTTCTTTTTACATGCAACTTCACTATATTTTTAAATTTAAATTGCATTTTCATTTATTTTACATACCACTGTTTCCCATTCCTCCATAATATTTATTAAGTATTCAGTAAAAGAGCCATTGGAAGAAAGTAATGGAGAAGACATGAGGATAATCAATTAGAATACACATGACTGGCCACTTAAACAATGTGTGTTTGTGAAAGAACAACAGAGAGTAATCATACATTGAAATCTAACGTCAAAATCCTAATTACATAACAGAAACACACCCTTAATGTCCAAGGTGATCCTGAGGAATATATGAACAAATCAGTAAACAGCTAAATAAATGAATGAATATATAACAGAGACAAAGCCAGAGGCTTAACAATACAGTTTTTCAAAAATATGCTATAGAGTTCTAGTAGCCAAAGCAACATGGTAATAACATAAAAACAGACAACTCAATGGGACAGTAAGCAGAAGCCAGAAGTTAATCCTCAACTCTTACAGCTGATTGATATTTGGCCCAAACCACACTAAATAAAAAAGAAAAATATCTTAAAACTGGGAAAGGAGAGCTCTTCCTTTCTCTGTCCAAAAATAACCTCATTTTTTAAAGACCTAATGTAAAATGGGAAACTATAACATTACTACACAGCAACATATGACAACTACTTCAAAACACTGGGGTCCATAATGGCGTCGATTCTTAGACAGGTCACCAAAGCCACAGGCAACAACTGTATATCATAAAGAATAATGTTCAAAAATCATAATGAACTGAAGATTCTTGTGGTGGCTTGAATAAAAATGACCCTCATAGGCTCATATGTTCATGAACTATCTAAAACTGTATGCAACTCCTCAGTTAAATGCTTTCTTTTACAAAAGTTGCCAAGGCTATGAAGTCTTTTCCCATCAATAAAACGTGACTAAGACACTGCTAACCAGCAAAGAAGCAAATAACCCAATTTAAAACAGGCTCAAGAATTAGGTGGACATTTCTGAAAGGGAAACACACAAATGGCCAACAGGAACATTAAAACTACATCCTCATTAATCATCAGGGCAATGAATGTTGAAACCAAAATGAAATATCATTTCACCCCGGGATATATCATTCATTTAAAAGGCAACAACAATAAATGTAGGCTGGAGTGTGGAGAGGAGGCAGCTCTTAGGAACTGGGTAGGAAGATAAGCCTCCACATACATGAGAGAAAACAATAAGAAAAATCCTCAACAGAGAATGAGCAATGATCTAGCAATTCCATGACAAAAAAATAACTATCCTAAAAAGAAACTTCTACTAACTATTATTGCAGTACTACTTATAAGCGCCCACCTATGGATAAAAAAAATATAAAACTCTACATATGTATTTATAATTATTACTGGCAAAAAAATTGAAAGAATTTCTGATATTTGCAAGAACAAAAATAGGATGGGAGGTCATTAAACTAAGTGGAATCAAACAGACAAAGAATGACAAATCTCATGTGCTTTTTCTTATTTGTGGAGACCCACACATTTTCAATTTTTAAGTTACTCACTTGGTTGAACACTAGCACCCGCTTTGTGCACCACTGCCTTAGAATGTCTTCCCAGCAGCACATCATTGTAGACAAAGACCTTCTGGCTGCCTCGGTGTTGACATTGCTCTTTTGAGAGTGTACCGAATCCCTGCATCAAAGACACAAGAACACAGGGGTGAAACCTCTATGTAGGCACCAGGTCAACATCTCCATCTTCAACAAGCTCTGTAAGTGTTATCTTCAGCAATGGGCCTTGCCGTCACTCTGTGGAGAGTAACCTATAGTCTTGGCAACAGCCTGGGTTGTTTGGGGATTCCCATGTTGTCCCCTTGCCAACAAATCAGTTAAGATAAAGCACAGTCCCTGGACTAGAAGCTTTGTTTAGTGACAAGAGATGGCTAATTGGGACTCTGTCTCCCCCAGTCTTTGGTGATTTCATTTTGATTCTTTTATATAGGTATATACTTTAGGAAGTTTCTACTATATTAGGATTCCATACTACACCTCAAATGCTGCTTAATTTTCACTCTCTTCCCCATAGTCCCTCCTACAGTCATATCTCCTTTCCCTCTCCCTACTTGATCCTCCCATTCCGGCTCCCCCATCTGCACACAATTATGTATTCTATTTCCCTTTTCTAATGGGATCTATCTGTTCCCTCTAGACCCTCCCAACCAATAATTGATTTGACTTAAGATCCACTCCAGGAGATGGAAACCATACTTGATACTGCTGGGATAATCAATAACATGAGACTAGATAGCCCAAGTATAACCAAAAAATACTGGTCTAAAAAAATCAAACCAGATAAAAATGTAGCAATAAACTGATTCCTAATGACATTCTGCTATACTCACACATTAGTGCTGGATTAAGCCATCAGAGAAGCCTCCTTCTGTATCCAATGAGAACAAATAAAGAAACCCACAACCAGACTTCACATCAAGAGTGAGAAACCTTGAAACACTCTACACTAATTGGCATATCTTCATCAAATCCCTCCCCTCAGAGCTTAGAAAACCCCACAGAAGAGGGGACAGAAAGTGAGTAAGAAGCAGAGGAGATGGAGAACACCAAGAAAACAAGGCCCTCGAAATCAACATGAGCAAAGCTCACATGAACTCCCAGAGACCGAAGCATCATGCATAGTGCCTGCACAGGTCTGCACAAGGATCTCGGTGCTTATTTAATGACTTCCAGGTGAGTGTTTATATAGACTCCCGACTATGCAAATGAGTAGGTCTCTGACTCTTGTGTCTTTTTTTTTGGGTTTTTTTCCTTCTGTTGATTTGTCTTGCCAAACTTCAATGTTATAGATTTTGTTTCATCTTATTATATTTTATTTTATTATATATTTTTAAATGAATGAGTGAATGAAAGACAACCTAGCCACTAGGGTAAAGGTTAACAACTGAATTGCCATTTATACCTGCTGGGAGAAGAAAAGTCAGTTTTCTCCAATGGAGTGATACCGGGTATATCAACCAGGCCAATACAGGCCTCACGTTCATGAATAGCTGACCAACATATAATGTACTCCACAGGACTTGTTATGTGTGATTTTTATTTGGTTACAGATTGATATTATTGCTTTTCTTTTTGGGGTGGGTTTTTTTTGGTTTGGGATTTTATTGTTATTATATGTTTATTTTATTTTTGAGAAAGAACTTGAAGTTGGGTGGGTGGGGGAAGAGAACCTGAAAGTCTGATAGTAGAGTGGAATACAACCATAAAGTCTTGGAACTGGTGAGGGAGGGTAGAAAGAAGTACAACAAGGAATTCCAAATTCCAGGAAAAAAGGAATTGGCTCTAGTTTTTCTAAGGCACAGTTGAATGGATGTAGGATCAAACAATCTCTGATATATTTCAAAATGTCTAGAAAGTGAAATGATTAAAATTTAGACATAAAATGTTTACTACTTCTATTTATTATACATTTTATGCTTATGTTTAATTACTATAGCATACTACATAAAGATGTACAAATATTATGCCTTCATAAAAAGTTCCATGTGGAAATTACAAGCAACATTTCTTTAGTTGGTAGTTTGAGTTATTATTGAATAACAACATACATCAGCAAAGCATTCCTATACTTGAAGTTCAGAGAACATTTCAGAAGATGGGACAGAAAGATTATAAGAGCCAGAAGAAGTTTGATGTGAGATTGTGTCTCTTAGTATGTTCAGAAGTTATGCCCATTAAGTCCCATGAACATGACTGTCTAAACATGAACTGAACAAGAACAACACCCACAGACTTGCCGAAATGGAAGGGGGAAAGCCCATGACTCCTCAACCCTACACAAAAAAACTACAGGCCATTAAAGAATGTTGAAAGTGGAGAAATCGTCTTCCCTAGGGAAAAATCACACTGATTGATTCTCTAATACTGAACAGTCAGCCTGAAAGGATACATACAAGATCATTACATGACCTGAGAAGGTTATTCTTAGGAATATATTGGTATATACATGTACATACATGCAATCAGTAACAATTAATGAAAAAAGAAGTCACGATCTTTTTGGAAGAGAGCAAGGAGTGGTGAATGGAGAGTGGTTGGGGGATTACAGGGAAGGGAAATATAATTATTATCTCAAAAATAAAAAGGCAAAATCAACAAAATTTCCTTAAAGAACAAATCAATATATTCAAATATAATCTTATCCTTCTATTTCAATGTGTCAATGTTTTCTAAAATGAGTTATAAACAATGTCAGATGTTCACTGTTCAACAATTAATGAGAAGGAAGTAAGTTTCCCGAAGAAGCTGTGTTCTTCTCTTTTCTCCTTCTGAGATTCTACAGCTCGTTGTCTCCACAGCTCTGTTTTATGAAACGTGCACTACTAGTGAATAGACCCCCTAAAATATCCCCCAACCTTGAATCTCCAATCTTACTTTTCATTTTTCCTTAGTATCTACCATCCATCCAAATTTACCGTGCTATAGGAAGATGAGGATTAAAGTGACTCAATTAATGTCTCTCATCGTAACAAATGACAGGTGTTTAAGCCTTCCCATGAGTTTTGCATTTTTAACACGAAGCCAAGAATTCCCCGATTATTTTGCGGCAAACACTGTTTGATATTGTGACATAGAAGAAAGCGTTCCTAATTAAGATTAAGAATTTGGGGTGGGGTGGCCAACGTCCATCACCTTCCCTTTAAATTATGAGCAGTCAATGTGCTAGCATGTCTATTTTTCTTATAATGGCTATGTGCACCCTCCCTGAGTTTGGCTTGAGATTTATGAAGTAAGTAAACGTTTAGAGGATTTTTTTTAACTTCAAATAACAGAGACAGGTAAATAGCTAACGGTTTCGATCTAGCCCCATGCATATCTCCCTGCAGTCCTCAAAGATGTTTTCTAATCAGTATCCACTGCGCTAAGGAGTGACTGCAGTCTGGAACATTTACATCACTGGGGAGCAGTCAGTTCGTCGGGGCAAACAGTACTGCATACCTTAATGGTTCTTAAGGGCATTTTTCTAATACAGTGGAGTACACTAACCGGGGTTCATTATGATAGGTCTGAGTCATTCAGAGTGGGTAAATTATGCTCTCCACGCTCTGTTTCTTGAGGAATGCTCTTCTAAAAAGATGCGGGGGTGAGGGGAGGGTACCTTGTGTGATGTAGAGAGAATCTATCTGTTAAAAAAAAGGCAGAGTGGCCTCTTTCTTTTTCCTTTTCAATTTTTATATTTAAATAAAGAAGACGAGCAATTATTTTTCTTTTTACTTACCAATCTCCCTTTTTCCCATTCCTTTCCTCCTCCCCTCTGCCTCAGGCCTCCCATCCACTCCAGAGAGGGTAAGGCACATTGCTTTGAGGAAAGATCAAGGCTCTCCCTGATATATCTAGGCTGAGCAAGGTATCCATCCAAAGAGAATGTGTTTCAAAAAGCTAGTACAAAAAGTAGCAATAAATCCTGGTGCCACTACCATGGTCCCTCAGTCTGCCCCAGCCAAGCAACTGTCACCCCCATTCAGAGGGTCTAGTTTGGATCGTTCCATCCCTGTCCGGCTCGAGTTGGTGAGCTCCCATTAGCTAGCTCAGGTAAGCTGTTTCAGTGGGAGTCGCCATCATAGTCTTGACCTCTTTGTTCATATTCTTCTTTGCCATTTTTATTATGTTGATCCTACCTGTCCAAGAGCATGGGAGATCTTTCCATTTTCTGGTACTATTTTTAATTTCTTTCTTCAAAGTCTTGACGTTCTTGTCAAACAGGTCTTTCACTTCTCTGGTTAGTGTTACTCCAAGATATTTTGTTATTTGTGGCTATTGTGATGGATGATGTTTCTCTGCTTTCTTTCTCAGCCTCTTTATCATTTGTATATAGAAGGGCTACTGGTTTTTTTTTAGTTGATCTTGTATCCTGCCACATTACTGAAGGTATTTATCAGCAGTAGGAGTTTATTGGTAGAGTTTTTGCGGTCACTTATATATACTATAATATCATCTGCAAATAGTAAAAGTTTGGCTTCTTCCTTTCTGATTTATATCCCCTTGATCTCTTTTTGCTGTCTTAATGCTCTCACCAGAACTTTAAGAAATAAGTTGGAAGTTATAGACAGAGTGGACAGCCTTGTCTTGTTCCTAATTTTAGTGGAATCATTTTGAGTTTCTCTCCATTTAATTTGATGTTAGTTGTTGGTTTGCTACATATTGTTTTTATTATGTTTAGATATGTTCCTTGTATTTCTGATCTCTCCAAGACCTTTATCATTAAGAGGTGTTGGGTTTTGTCAAATGCTTTTTAAGCATCTAATGAGAGGATCATATGTTTTTTTTCTTTCAATTTATTTATATGGTGGATTACATTGATAGATTTTCATATGTTGAATGATTCCTGTATCTCTGGGATAAAGCCGACTTGGTCACGGTGAATACTTTTTTTTTTGATGTTTTCTTGGATTCAGTTTTTCAGTACTTTATTGATTATTTTTGCATCAACGTTCATGAGTGTGACTGGTCCAAAAGTCTCTTTCTTGGTGCGGTTTTGATATTAGAGTAACTGTAACTTCATAAAAAGAGTTTGACAATGTTTCTTCTGTTTCTATTATATGGAACACTTTGAGGAGTATAGGTATTAGCTCTTCTTGGAAGTTCTAGAATTCTGTACTAAAACGATGTAGCCCGGGGTATTTTTTTAAGGCCTTTGATGACTGCTTCTATTTCCTTGCAGTTTATATCTCTATTTAAATTTGGTATGTGGTACCTATCCAGAAAATTGTCAGTTGTTTTTTACATTTTCCAATTTTGTGGTGTACAGGTTTTTGTGGTATGACCTAATGATTCTCTATATTTCTTCAGTGTCTGTTCTTATATCCCCCTTTCCATTCCTGATTTTATTAGTTTGAATGTTCTCTCTCTCTCTCTGCCTTTGGAATAATTTGGATAAGGGCTTGTCTCTCTTGTTGATTTTCTCAAAGAATCAGCACTTTGTTTCATTGTTTCTTTGTATTGTTTTCTTTGTTTCTATTTTATTGATTTCTGCCCTCAAGTTGATTATTTCCTGTCATTTACTCCTCCTGGGTGAGTCTGTTTCTCTTTGTTCTAGAACTTTCAGGTGTGCTGTCAAGTCACTAGGATGAGATTTCCCCACTTTCTTTCTGTAGGCACTTAGGGCTATGAGCTTTCCTCTTAGCACTATTTCCATAGTATCCCATAGGTTTGAGTATGTTGTGCTTTTATTTTCATTGAATTCTAGGAAGTCTTTATCTTCTTTCTTTATTTCTTCGTTGACCTAGGGGTGGTTCAATTGAGCCCTGCTGAATTTCGATGTATTTGTAGACTTTTTGCAAATAGTTTTATTGTTAAATTCTAGCTTTAAACCACGGTGATCTAATAAGATACAATGTGGCATTCCAATTTTTTTATATCTGTTATGCTTACTTTGTTCACGAGTATATGATCAATTTTAGAGGAGGTTCCATGAGGTCCTGAGAAAAAGGTATATTCTTTTGTGTTTGGGTGAATGTTCTATAGATTTCTGTTAAGCCCATTTGAGTCATGACATCTGTTAGTTCTCTTATTTCACTGTTATGTTTCTGTCTGGTTGACCTGTGCATTGGGGGGAAAGTGTGATGTTGAAGTCTCTTACTACTAATTTGTGGAGTTTGATATATGATGTAAGGTTTAATAATGTTTCTTTTACATATGTGGGTACTCTTATGTTTGGGGCATAGATGTTCAGGATTGAGACTTCATCTTGATGGATTATTTCTGTGATGAGTATAAAGTGTCCTCCATTTCTTCTGATTGATTTAGTTTGAAGTCTATTTTGTTAGATATTAAGATAATTACAACCACTTTTTTCTCAGGTCCATTTGATTGGAAAATCTTTTCCCATCCCTTTACTCTGAGGTAATGTCTGTCTTTGAGACTGAGGTGTGTTTCTTGTATACAACAGAAGGATGGATCCAGCTTTTGTATCCATTCTCTTATCCTGTGTCTTTTTATAGGGGAATTGAGTCTATTAAGAGATATGAATGACCAGTGATTGTTAATTCCTGTTATTTTTTTTTTTTTTTTGGTGATTGGGGATCAAGGTAAAAATGCATGAAATCCCAATCCTTCCCTTCCGCCAGTCTGTTTTCAGCAGGTGTGTGTGAGCTGAAAGGTTCAGTGCATATTAACATGTGTGTAAAGGTGCTCATACTTTTTCCTGTGCTTTTTGAGTCATGATACACATGACAATGGTTAAGTCTTTTTAATATTTAATCTTTTTCAATAATAATTAGCTTCTTTAAAAATGGATTACAAACAGAAGTCTTCAGATATGCACAGGAATTATCTTTGGAAAACCTTGTTTTTTGTTTTTTGGTTTTTTTTTTTCTGAGAAAGAGTCATCTCTTCGCTGTCTGAAAATCTGAGCTGAATTTTGACTTTTTTCCCAGCTGTCTAATCAAAAGTATAGTACATATAGGTTTCAACATCAAATTCATTTCTAGAAAATATAAATAAGCAGGTAAGGACGCCAAAAAGGTTAGTAAGAAAGAAAACAGTTGTGCTTTGAAAACTCTTTAAAGAATCTTCTGCATCCTATAAAAATTAAACATTGTACAACTTGAACATAATAAATTTTCTGTTTTTACTAGGGCACCATCTCACTGCGAATTCACAGATACTCTGCATTTCACAGTCTTTCTGCCCTACAACCATCTCTGAGCCGTAGCCGTGGGAGCATGCCATTGTCGCATCCACTGGAACTAGGTTCCAAACTTTCCGTTTGATTGCTTGCATTTTTCAATAATTGTATCTGTTGCAGAGAGCTTTTTCAATAATGAAAAAGTGTAGTAAAGACTACACTGATCAGTGAGTATAAGGTTTTAATCTTAGGGAAAGTTACCAGGCCCAGATGGCACTCACCTTTAATTTGAGCACTCAGGATTCAGAGGCAAGAGGAACTTAATGAATTCTAGGAAATACTGGTATACACAAAAGGAACAAAGTTATCTAGGTCTGTCTGCATAATAAGACGTAACCACAAAAAATAAAAAAAAATCAGGACAAGATTTTCAATTTAAAAGATATTTAAAAAATAATAATCCCTCCCTTCAGATATCAAGAACCACACACACACAAAAAGGGATAAGGAGTGTAAGAGGCAGAGGAGGGGGAGACACCAAGGGAACAAGGCCTTCTAAATCATCTGAGCAAGGCTCCTATGAACTCACAGAGAGAAGCAACAAGCGTAGGACATACATTGCTCTGCAAAGGTTCTGTGCTCTGTATTACAGATTTCAGTTTAATATGGGTCTCTGATTTTATGTTATATCTTGGGGTTTTTTTTTCCTGTTGGTTTTTCCTATTCAACTTCAATGTGATGGATTTGTTTTATATTATTATATTTTATTTTGTTGTTTTATTATCAAAAGAGAAAAAGAAATTGTGCATCAATAAATGTATCTGGGTGACCAAGCCATGTGGAGCAAGCCAATCCTTAATGGTCTCTGCTTCAGTTTCTGCCTCCAGGTTCCTGCCCTGAATTCCTATCCTGATTTTTCTTCATGATGGATTTGTCATGAAAAAATTAATTAGTTAATATTATGAAAGACCATGACATAAATTTTATTACTCTAAAACTCTTTCATGAGAAATTGGATGTTTCCTAAAACTTAGTCTAAATGAAGATGATATTCTAAGAAGTTTTTCTCCTGTTTTATAGACTTTCATAGTTCACTCTAAAAGTCCTTCCCTGTCACATTACTCTGGTCCCTCAGCAAGGTGTGCAGGGTTCACCCTGTGCTGTAATAGACACTATCTATGCTATGACATATATGCATATCTTAAAATCAGTTTGGTGGATGAGCTGCAAGCTTTGATTTCAGGCCCTGTGATTTTCTTTTATAAACATATATTCACTATTTTTATTTTGCTTAGATACTTTGTTATGAGCCCACGTTTTGATCAGAGTGGAGAATTCCTATGAGGTAGGGTATTAGATGCCCTGTCACTATGGATATTACATGGTCCCAAAGAAGCTCATCCTCCCACAACCACTCCAGGTTCTTCTTTGTCTGTCCATATCTAGCGACCAGAGCTGACTCTGTGCACAGTAAGGAGGAGCAGAACAAATGGCCCTATATGAAACTTACTCTCAAAAATGTTTAGAAGACAAGCAAAATGCATTCATTTTCCAATTCTCTTTAAAAGGACATTCCTCTCCACAAATCTTCTATTTTGAAATGATCAAATGGCAAGTTTCTCATATCTTTTAATGTCATCTCTTGTTTTTTTAACAAAAGTATTCTGGGAACTACAACATGCAAAAATAAAAAGCCTAACATTTCTATGGATCTTAGACGTTTCCTCGAAATTGCCTTAACTGAGCCAGTTTCTACTGAAGTCTTGAATTGAGATGGAAACGATGGAGAAAACAATAACTCCCAAAGTTATCCTAAATTCATTGAGGTATTCCTAGCCTGCTTATCCAGGAAATAGAACAGTGGCTGGTACAAAGAGAGTGTGCAGTAAATACAAGTTGCCTAAGTAATGACCTTTGTTCAGTCATTAAAACAATGATAGGGGAAAAAAAAGGAATGGTAGGAAATCCATCATGTCCATGTATGATGATGCATTCTTATAATTCTGCTAAATTGTAAACCATGTTTGGATAGGTTTGAGATAAATTGCTTTTGGAAAAGCAATTAGACAAGTTAGATCTTTGCATGTAGCAGAGGGGGAAACTGGAGCATCCAACCAGTCATAGTTAGAAACCTTGTGTAGGATTTTATCGTGTCTCTGTTGTCTCCACTCTCAGTAAACAATTTATTAATGCTTTCCAACTTTCCACAGTATGTTTCAACATATTACAATGATACAATATCCTACATGGTGATTTACTAGTGATTAAATGGACTTTGTAGACATCTGATAAAAATCAAGTCTCTGTAGTTGGAATTGTAGGTAGAAGAACACATGCAAGGAACATAGTCAGGATGCAAAGCAAAGAAGAGTAAGACACAAATGGAGAACTCTTACCAATCTGGACATCTATCTCAGGTGTCTGTGAGCTGATTTACTTTTTTCTCACATATCTCTTGCACCTGGAACTGCTTACTTCTTACTTGAGGTGATGATGACATGTGGGCTATAAAGCAAATATCCAAGTCCAACCTATCTTCCTCTACTGCTTTCTATTTCATCTCCCGTGTTAAAATTAGTTAGGCTCACCATATTTCTTTCTTCTCTTCTACAAAGCATGTCTGATAATTGCAGCAATCAGAGAGTATCTGGAGAATCAGCACAGCTGCAACAGCAGTCGGTGCTAACATAGACTCATTCCTGATATGCTGTGAACTTGGCAGCCACTATTCTCTTGTACCTAATAGAAAAATAAAATACATTTTCTTCTGTAAGCCCCATGCCTTTTGTTTTTAATATGTCCTTTTCCATTTTGTTCTACAGACAGCTAAAAATATGTGCAGTGTTACTTTCTTGTTTTATAACGTCTGAATACGATTTTGCATGTCATTCAGGAAGAAACAAAACATATATTCACAAAGCAAGATGAAATCCTGCTAAATTATAGACAAAGTTTGGGTATGTTTGAGATAAATTGCTTTCAGAAATTATATTGCCATAAACAAGTATGGTTAAGAAGAAAGTTAAAGGGGGCTAGAGAGGTGACTCAGTGAGGAGGAGCCATGCTGCTCCTGAAGAGGACTGGAATTTGAGAACAGGTACCTACATCTGACCCTCAAATCACTAAAAATTCCAGCTACACAAAACCCAACATCCTCTTCTGGAATCTGTGAATATGCACACACACACACACATACAGAAATCCACAAATTTTACAAATTAAGCAAATTAAGTTGCAATTAATTATTTAAATTACAATGTCACGTGACATATGAGGTGAGAGAAGGTATCCTGTAGTAGTAGGAGCGGTGGGCTGCGTCCCCGGCACCCGGCCGCCCGCACGGCTAGCTTTACCCGAAATGATTACACGGAAACTGTATTCTTTTAAACACTGCTTGGCCCATTTCTATCTAGCCTCTTCTAGGCTAACTCTCGCACCTGGACTAGCCCATTTCTAATAATCTGCTGTAGTCCACGAGCTGGCTTACCAGGAATGATCTTAACCTGCATCTGCCTGGAGTGGGAGAATCATGGCAACTCCCTGACTCAGTTTCTTTCTCCCAGCATTCTGTTCTGTTTACTCCACCTACCTATGTTTTAACCTATGAGGGCCAGCCAAGCAGTTTCTTTATTACTTAACCAATGAAATCAACAGATTGATATATGACATTCCCCCATCAGTATCCTATCAGTGTGGAGAGAGTACTCAATAATGCATAAAAGTAATATGATAAATTCATAAGAAAATAGTGTATGATGTGTACTATCATACCAAAATGCGTGCAACCATTTTTGCAGTTAATCTTCATCGAAATATGCTTGGTCTTCTATCAATTCTTGACAATCTGACTCTCTGCATCAAAGGCAAAGAAAATTTGTAAATATAACAAGGCATATAACTTTAATTGTAGGATTTTGCTAATCATGAAAACTTACATACAGGAAATCAAACAAAAAACTGATTTAAAAATGGATTAAGAAGGAAGTAAAAGGGATATCTAAAAATCAAGATGATCTCTACGAAATATGGGCATATTTTTAACAGAAGTATAAAATAATAGTCTTAACACAAATGTGAACACACAAAGGGTGAGATGTTTTTGACAAAAGGGCAATACTCTTGAAAAAATGCACTCCTTCCAAAAAGAAGTTAGCCTGAAGAAAGGTGATTTATGCATTATCTGAGCTCCTACTATATTCTTATTATGATTATTGTATTTTACATGACAATCATAGCTGAAATTTTACCCAATAAGACCTATAAACTAAAATTAAAACTCTTATCCACATCTCACTAGACACAAGCATTATCTTAAAATGTTATTAAAACTTTCAGTGGTGTCTTCACAGGGTGGAATGACTGGAGTGAGTCTCTGGGGTTATTGTTAATAACTCCACCATTCTCATTTGCTGTGGATGTAGCCTCATGACCTCATCTCTCTCCAGAAATTCACTTCACAATACCATTACTTTGATAGTTAGGATTTTGACATGTGAATTTTGGAAGACAAACAGCCCATTGACCAATGAGTTACATTGATTATTCTTCCATAAACTTCTAAATCTACGATTTTAAACATTTTAATTCTGATTGTTAACATTCATTGTGCTCTTGAATGTGGTCTGGATATTAGTTCTTTGAAATTTCGTCTTATCTTGGAAAGGGAATGTGAAAATAAGTTATTTACTTTTTCACTTCAAATCCTTTCACAGCAATTTGTGCTTTCAGAGAATTCTATCTGGTTCATTCTTCCCTATGTAGGGATGGAAGCTTGACTGTAGTCACAAAGACAACCAGAAACCAAAATGGAAACTCCATTCATAACTTTTAAAAATATTTACAGAAATGGAAATTTTCATTTACTAAAAGGATTATATACATATAAAAGATACAAACCACTAAGATTAAGACTTCTAGGTTAAGATGAACTGTTGAGAGCTTTCTAGGGCACTAATGCTTAGGTAAATACACACTAATATAATAAGGACCCGCCTGGAGTTGAGGTGGCTCAAACTTGTTTCAAAGTTGGGCAAGAGATCCTCTGAGAGTTTAGCTGGATTCCGACTCAAGGAAACTTTGGTCAAGACCTCGAGGATCTATTCCGCATTAATTGGCAGCTATGCCTAAGCATAAAGACCATGGCTATTTCTTTGATTATGATATTTACACACTAGGATGCTAAGGCTGACTGCACTCATTTAGGTACGTGGGACAGCTACTGTGCCACTGCCCACTCAAGTCTGAAGAACAAAGTGAGAAAGGACAAATCTTCAGGTGAGCAGGGAAGGCACACTTCAGATCCAGAGGGTGCAGTGTGAGCAGCGTGAGAGAGGCCTCAGCACTATCCGGAAGCTTCAGTGTGAGCAGCGTGAGAGAGGCCTCAGCACTATCCGGAAGTTTCTGTGTCAAGCTTTTCACTCTCAAGCATTTACTAAAGCATCTGACTCCAAGTCCACAGATACTAAATGTGACTGAAATTTCATAATTTATCAGCTTTCTGGGGCTTCAGTGTTGTCCACAGGAAGAAATACTTTCCTGTTATTTTATAATCCTTAATAAATTTATATAGTCAATAAAATTTTTAGAGGGGTAATATTACAGTAGGATATTATTTAACTGATCTGTCAAGAAATTATGTTGTATATTGTGTGGTACGTGAGAGTCTTTATTGGTATAAGACAGGGGATGTATTTTTTCACACATTCTTTCTGGGTTCTGAGAAAAAAAAGAAGGAACTGTAATTTCAAATTTTTATTTCATTTACAAATGATTTTACTCATAAAATCTAAACATTGTGATCTTTAATGATTTGCTTAGTCTCACTACTATTGATGATTTTGACCTCATTTCTCTTGTTCATATATGTGCACATTTGTGTGTGTCTTGTGGGTATGCAGGTAATGAGTATATGTGAGCATGTGCACATGCAAGTCAGAGGTGGATATTAAGAGGGAGTATTCCAAAATTTCTTTTTTTTTTATTTTCTGGGACAAACTATTTTACTGAATCTGCAACAGACCAAGTCAGGGTACCCCTGCCTCAACCTCCTCAGCAATAGGATTATGAGCATGACCACCTTTTATTTATTTTTATTTTTTATTTTGTTCACCTTTTATTTTTATCATGAGTGTTGAAGATCAAATATAGGTCCTTATATTTCAGTGGCAAACCCTTTGCCAATGGAGCCATGCCTCTGGCCCATGATTTCATTTTTGAAGAGTAATTATAAAAGAATGCGGTTACCCATTCTGTATTTTACCATCCGAAGGTAAAAGTACCATGCTATTGTTTATATGCACCTTGGACTATTATAAACTTCAGTGAAAGCTATAAAGTTCATGTGAGAAATTAATTACAAAGATATGGAAGGGGGTTTGTTTAAAATTATCCAACTCCAAATGCCAGATTTATTATCTCATTATTTATAATACATGACAATCAACTTCTAATGAGAAAACAAATAAGCAAAATTTAGGTCAGTCTCCAAGAACAGAAAGAATTATATGAATACACACCAGGGCATTTTGAAAAGTGCTCACAGAGTGTATTAAGAGTCAAAAGGTAAGGATAATGAAAATCAAAGTCGTTCATTCTATTGAAAGGTGATTAGTCTACCATGGTTTACACTTCAAGTCCATAGAAATCTTAGGGTAGAATGATGAAAATTAATTTATAGTATAAATTTTAATATCAGGTGATGAGCTTTAATGTTTGCTGAGTTTCATCCTTTGAAAAGTACAGAACTTTGTAGTCTCTAGCTCTGAGCCACCACTGTAATGCACAGTAGTGTTACCCAAGTGGCAACTGAAAACAGAGAGCCTTTTGCTGTATCTTATTATAAGAGTTCTCCTTTCAATGCGACTGTACCAGTTTGCACTTCCACCAGCAATGCAGAAGTGTTCCCTTTACCCCACACCCTCCCCAGCATAAGCTACCATTGGTGTTTTTGGTCTTGGCCATTCTGACAGATGTAAGATGGAATCTCAGAGTTGTTTTGATTTGCATTTCTCTGATGACTAAGGATGTTGAGCATTTCCTTAAGTGTCTTTCAGTCATTTTACCTGTTGAGAGTTCTCTGTTTATATCTGTAACCCATTTTTATTAGATTATTTGTTCTTTTGATGACCAGTTTCTTGAGATCTTTGTATATTTTGGAGATCAGTCCTTTGTCCAATGTGAGGTTGGTGAAGATTTTTTCCCATTCTGTAGGTTGCCATTTTGTTTTGTTGTCCATGTCCTTTTCTTTACAGAAGCTTCTCAGTTTCAGAAAGTCCCACTTATTAATTGTTACTCTCAGCCATTTTGGAAATCAGTATGGCAATTTCTCAGAAAATTAGGAAACAACCTACCTCAAGACCCAGCAATACCATTTTTGGGTATATACCCAAAGGATGCTTCATTGAACCACAAGGATATTACTCAACTATGTTCATAGCAGCATTGTCTGTCATAGCCAGATCCTGGAAACAACTTAAATGCCCCTTGACTGAAGAATGGATTTAAAAAAATGTGGTACATTTGCACAATGGAGTACTACACCGTGGAAAAATAGTGAAATAATAAAAAAATAATGACATCTTGAAATTTGCAGGCAAATAGATGGATCTAGAAAACATCATATTGAATGAGGTAACTCATACCCAGAAAGACAAATATAAGTGGCATTTAGATACAAAGCAAAGAAAAAACAGTTTACAGTTCACACCCCCAGAGAACCTAGACAACAAAGAGGACCCTAAGAGAGATATATGTGGATCTAATCTACAAGGGACTTGAGAAAAGACAAGATCTTCTGAGTAAATTGGGATCATGGGGACCATGGAAAAGGGTAAAGGGGGGAAAGAGGGGGAAGGAAGGGGAGCAGAGAAAAATACATAGCAAAATAAAAGCAATAAAAGCAATAAACAAATAAAAAGAGTTTTCATCCATGGTAGATGAATTCTAAACTAAGGCATCCTCCATTTTTGCTGGGGCTGGGCCCCTCCTTTCTGCTAATGGGAATGCTCCTTCAGCGGCTTCTTGAAGATGCATCACACCAATATGATTAAAAATGTGTCGAGACCCTCCATAGAGGAAACCTCAAGATTTATGAAGTCTTTGCTGCCATCCTGGTTCTTCACTGTCACTACCTGATGTATTTACCTATACGTTTCCAGCTTATGGGTGCTCCTCTTCTTCAAGCAAAAAATACATATCAAGATCTGATGATATGTCCCTAAAATAAACCAGCTTAAAATTGATGTTTGAGGTATTTTATTAATCAATAATCTATTGCCAATCAAACATAGTTTTTCTCTATTTGAGTAATATGTAATTGTTGATTTTATTTTCTCTTTGGGGGCCCACCACCCAGCTTCCAAAATAATACATGGTAATTTATTCTTTCTTATGAGTGCCTGGCCTTAACTCGGCTTATTTCTAGCCAGCTATTCTTAAATGATCCCATCTACCTCTTGCCTCTGGGCTTTTAACTTTCTCTATTCTATGTTCCTTTCTTTCCTTTTCACTTCATGACTGGTTGTGTGACTGGGTGGCTGGCCGCTGGTATCCTCCTCCACTCTCCTCTTCTCATTCCCCCTTTCTCTGTCTCTCGTCTCTCTGTGTCTACCTATTCCCTCTACCTGGCAGCTCTGCCTAACTCTTTCCTACCCAGCTCTTAAACATTCAGCTCTTTACTAGAGCAATCATGTATTTTAGGAGAGCAAACTAACACAGCTTCACAGAATTAAAAAAAAAAAAACCATAAAAGAATGCAACACATCTTTGCATCGTTAAACAATTATTCCACAGCATAAACAAATGTAACAATCTTCAACAAATATTCCTCAACAGTACTACTTCAGAATAACCTGTTTAAAATTTCTGTTTAAAACGATGCGTCCTTAACATCTCTGAGATGTTTTCATGGTGATATTAAGGCAATCTACTTTTAAAAGGCATTTTAACCAATGAGGTGGTGTCACAAGTCACAGCTTGGAGGCAGAGGCACAGAGATGCACAATTTGAGCCCAGATTGTACTGCATAGAGACACACCCCTCTCAGAAACAAAAGAAGGGAATACATACACAATAAATATGAAAGTCTTCCCGGCTGAACTTTCTTCCACTCTGGTTAAGAATTTAATCCAAATTCTATCTGCATCTAATTTATTAGGTCAGAGAAAATCCTGTCTGTGGAATATGCTCCTAATATATTTTCCAGTTATGAGAAATAGACTTTGGGCTCACATTAGTTGATATTCTCGAGAAGAAGACGAAGTTCTGGGGATAAATTTGGTTCATAGCCCTGCTCTGCAAATTCCTAGTTGTGAAAACCCCAAGCTATTCTATCATCTTGCTGACTTGGTCTTCCCATGCAGGAAACTTGTTTGGTGTCATCGATCTCATAATGTGATTGAGAAGTAATAAATTCAAAGCCTCCAGAGTAGCAAGAGCTCATTGCCAGCTCCTCTTTCTAACATTAATCATTTGCTTACTTGATAAGTAATTAGTAAGAGCCTGTGTATGCTCTGTTCTCTCCAATAAGTGAACCTTGACTCTCTCAAAGATGGTGCACAAAGCCAGAGCGGTGGAGCACAGCTGTGATCCCAGGACTCGAGATGATCTGGACATGAGAGCCACCCTGAATTATATAGCAAGCTTCGGACTAGCAGGGGCTACGAGATGCTATTCCAAAAAGAAGTAAATTTTAAAAATCATTAAGTATCCATTATTTTTACATTTAATAGCCTATTTAATCTCCAACTAATTTTAATTTAATCTCTGCACTGTGTCATCAGAAAAAATCACTAATGATATCACTGTCATACACATTATCAAATCAAACCAATGAGAATGGTCCTCATCTTTCTCATCCACAAGTCAGTTTCTCTAACCAGCTTTGCTTCTTCATCTAAGCATTTGCTTGTTTTTTTTTAGGATTTTACCTTGATTTTACTACCCTAGTCAACTTTTCTTACATATATTTATCCCATCCTCAAATATTGTGTAAACACCAACCTGCCTCACTCCAAATTCTTCGGATATTATAAAGAAGTCTCAGACTCCACGGATGTAAAACTAGGCTCATTCTCCTTCTTAGGCCAGTTTGCCATTTACTCGTGCCCCAAACTAGGGAAATCTCCATTGGTCTATCACTCTCTGTCATCTTATGCTCCAATAACTTTTCAGTTGTGTCAGCTTAATTCCTAAATGTTTTCCCAGCACATGAACATCCCTTTCCCCTCCAATGTCCTCCTCCTTCCCTCCCTCTTTATCCCATTCATCAAAGACCAGAGGGTCATCAACTGCTAATTTCATTAGGTTTCCATATGAAAATGCTTGCTGGCATTTTAAGATAAGCAACGAAAGCTGTGTCATGGCCAAGTATTAGTTACTTCCATGCCCAACAAAAGCAAGTTGGGAATGGGATGGATGATTGGGGGTCATAGAGGAAAGGTACAGCCCTCTATGCCAGGAAAGCTGTGCAGTGAGAGCCGAGGTCATGCTGGATCCTTAGAAGAAAAGCAAAGAGAAACAGAACTTGTATTCGCTTCACATTTTCAGTTTTATTTAATCCAGGACTCCAGCACATAAACCTGGGCTGTCTACAGTTAAAATAGATGCTCTCACCTCAATTAACCTAATCTAGATAACTCCTCACAGATATGCCCAGAGGCTTGTCTTCTAGGAAATTCTAGATCCTGTCAAGTTGGTGTCAATATTAACATCTGCTTCCTATTAGAGACCCCAATTGGGGGGGGGGGGTAGAGGGGTGGACAATTTTCTTCCTGTCGTATTCTTCAGCCTTACCACACATCATTCTTTTCTCACACTCTTATTTCTGTTCCTTTAATTAGATGATTTCCCATCTACCTCTAGGTCTGAAATAATGAGTTGCTTTAAAAGTATATACTCTGTCTTCCCTCATTCTTTTGCCTGCTTGTACTGTAATTGTCTTTCAGATGTCAGTTCCAATATAACCTTTTCTGATAAGACCAGCCTGTCTCCCCCTATTTTCTGACCCAGCGTACTCTGCGCTACATTCTTTCTCATCACTACATTTTTGCCAATGTGCACTTATCCATTTCATTGTTTTAATATTTTTTTCCTTGGCAAATTTTACTAAGGGTCTATCTGATAAATTAATAACACAAAGAATGACTCCTAAAAGGAAGTAAGTACAGTTTATGCTAGAAATGACTGGAAATACAGAACAATAATCTCTAGGAAATATAGACATAGAAATAGATAGATGATAGATAGATAGATAGATAGATAGATAGATAGATAGATAGATAGATAGATAGATAGATAGATGGATGGATGGATGGATGGATGGATGGATGGATGGATGGATGGATGGATAGATAGATAGATAGATAGATAGATAGATAGATAGATAGATAGATAGATTTTATTTCTAGGGGTTATAATATTTAGCATGCTGTAATCTGCCAAATGACCTAGACAAAAGAAATCAAATTGATGAGCTACCAAGACACACACAGAAAAAGAAACAGAGAATTTCTGCACTTTCAGCCTCACCTGTACAGAAATTTTCCATTTGCAGTAAGTTACTGTGCCATCAGCATTTGTCCCGATAACTTCGTGCTCGATGAAACTGACATGAGATGCTTTGCTTTGCTTACACTGGTCTATTTTGGTTTTGAGTCAGGGGCTCGCCTATTGAGGCTGGCTTTAAGCTCATCATGCAGCCGAGGTCGGCCCTGAGTCCTCATCATCCTACCCCATCATTTCCCAAGGACCACGTGCAGCTTTATTTTGTCAACCTTCATCTGCAAGATTGCAGTCACAGGCATGTAAGAAGAAAGGAGCTTGGCTGCTATTGAAATAATTTCCTTAAAAAATCTGCCAGGCTGGGCCTTTGCAAACCAGCGTATCCATCCACTGTAGAAGTGCTTTTTGTAGTACAGCCCCAACACAGTGGTATGAGAGGAGTGATGCTTCGTTCTTTATCTACGGTGGGAGGTGGGAGCACAGCATTTCCCTTTTATGTTTGGAACAAAACAGGTGTATTGCTATTGGACTGCCTTTGACGGAAGAGGGTGTGCATGGATAGCACAAATGACAAACACACAAATATATTTCATTTGAAATAAACAAAATGCTTATACATTTTTCATGTGCTTGCAAACTCCCAACTAACCTAATTACTGAACAAAAACAAATTGGAAAAGGCCATCCCTCTGTTTCGGCTTTTATTGGGGGACAGGAAGAAACTACTAGAGTTATTTTTTTTCTTTTCAAACTAAACTTGCCCTAATGTCTGGCCATAGATGTGTAAACAATGTAAATAAATCCATTGTTACATGTTGTCATTGGTCATGTCAGCAATTTTTAATGTTGTAAACTGTTCATTTCTTTGTGTTGTTAATAAGCAATATTTTCCTCTACCCCTGATATATTGGATTTCTTTGTCTAGTTTCTAAAATTGATCTCCAGTTTTAGAGCTCTCTTTAAAAAAAAAAACTATTAACATGTCTGACTATTTTAGCGATGGAGCAAAAAGAAAGTTAGGTGAACGGGTCGAGCTATTCATTCTGCATCAAAAGTGGATTAAGGACGGAGAAAAGTCAGGAAAATCAGCATTTATTAGCCCTGAGGACTTAGAAAGTAGATAACTAGGCACCAGAGGTCGACAGGGAGGAATATTAACTCATGATCATAGTTTTGGTGATGGCAAGTTCTTACTAGAAAGTTCAGCTCTAAATCCACACTAGGCACCCTATACATACATGGAATCTTTTAATGTAGGAAATATTCTCATCAATCATATGACTTCACTAATGAAATGACTATGACCAAGGAGAAAGCAACTTAGTAACAATATGGGCAATGTACATATGTCAGAAAGCCACTGACATATTTCAAAGAAGTACTCCACAAGTCTAAAAACAGCACAAGGTAGCAGTTAGCATCAGCAATATTTTGCTTGTGTATTTTCTAGTTCTAGGTCAGTTGTGTATGTATTATAGCTATGAATTATAATGTAAGGCATCGATGCTAATAAATGAATCACACATATTAATGAGTCACATTCTGTTAAAAGCTATACATTGAAAAATAACACTGTTACGAAGGGAAAAATAAGAGAAGAATTTTTGCCAATCTTTTACTGAAGTTTCCACTGATATTTATTTAGTCTTAGCTTCAAACTTTGCTTCAAGGTCTACCTAGAATTAAACACTTTTCCAGGATCAACAAATTCAACCACAGTGAAATGTCCAGAGATCTTGGACAGGTATTCAAAACATAAGTATTAATACAAATATTGACTTTATATTTTGTTGAACATCTAGATTTATTATCTCTCAGGGCAAATATTGACTGTATCTTCCAGGTCGATAAATCTCTATGTTCACTGGAACAAAAGTCAATACCTGTATCATATCCATTTTCCCAGATGATAACTGCTTCTATTCATGTTACACTGTTTAGTGTTTCAAAACTTACGTTTCTTACAGAGTAAGAAAACATTAATAAAAATGTTAATTGGTAAAATAAAAGCTCAAAATTTATCAAAAGTGCTTGTAAATAATTCTAAATTAATGGAAAATTCCTGAGCCTTCATAGCAAGAATTTGTACTCATAATTACTTTTTTCCCAGGAAAACAAAATCTGTTAATGATTACTAAACAGTGTGGGAAATGGAAAATTAATTCTCTAGTCTTGTTTTCCACAAATTGGTTATTAATTTTGTTTGACCTCAAACAACAAATCCCTGGGATTATTTTTCCAGCTGTTAATATTAGAAATAAACTTTTGTTGAACATGGAGAGTGTATATTTTCATATATCCAAAATAATATAGACTGTTTTGATGACTTTACACAATTTTACTTTGAGTTTTTCTGAGATTTGATACTTTTGAATATGAAAGTTTGTAATAAATAATCTGGGAGGAAATCAGAGATCCTATTTATTGTATACAGAGATTCATTGAAATGAATGGAGACCCAAGTGATTGTATTCTGTTTAGAGAAAGGAAATCAGAATGGCCATGGTGGCCAACAGTCATTTCTTACATAGGAGATTGCTAGCACTTCTCAGGGAATGCCTGCTGCTGAAGCTGGAACTGTTCCCTGATTTCTCACATCTACCATTGTGGACACAGGTTGAAGCTTCATATCCGAGGTGCTTGCTGTGGGCAGTGACTTACCAGGTAACACAAGCAAAAAAGTCACTTTAATCATTTGGTTGAGTTCATTTGTTTAATGCTTCCAGCAATTTTTACTTTGTACACCATGCTAGCTTGGAATTAATTCCAAGGAATCCCAGATTGGCCTGGAACCCTGTTGTAATACGAAGTGGCGGGCTGTGTCCTGCCACCCGGCTAGCTTTACCCGAAATAATTACACAGAAACTGTATTCTTTTAAACACTGCCTGACCCATTAGTTTCAGTTTCTTATTGGCTAGCTTTTACATATTGATCTAACCCATTTCTATTAATCTGTGTAGCCCACGAGCTGGCTTACCAGAAATGATCTTAACCTGCATCTGTCTGGAGTGGGAGAACCATGGCGACTCCCTGACTCAGCTTCTTTCTCCCAGCATTCCGTTCTGTTTACTCCGCCTACCTAAGGGTTGGCCTATTAAATGGGTCTAGGCAGTTCCTTTATTAATAAGAAATCACTCCTACATCATTTCCCCTTTTTCTGTTTAAACAAAAAAGAAAGGCTTTAACTTTAACATAGTAAAATTACATATAGCAAAACAGTTATCAAGCAAGAATTACAGTTACAATATTTATATCTATTTTATCTTTTATCATAACTAAGGAAAACTATAACTATCTATTCATTCTTCAACTCCATCAAAGACTCCAGAAGAATATAATACTACCTAAGTAAACAAGAAGTAAGAAAATTCTAGAAATGACAGAGACATCTCGCTGCCTGGACAGTCACCCAAAGTTCTTTTGTACGGTTGGGGCATCTGTCTTCAGCCTTCAGGACCATAGTATCCAGCAGACATTTCCATGAAGCAGGAAATTTCAAAGACAGTTCAGTCACTATCTGCTGTGTCCTGCAGAATGTCTCGCAGACTCTTTCATGAGTCATGAACCTCAAAAGACTGTCTCACCTTTAGGCAAGTTCAGCAGTCCTCTCTCTGCGGGTTCTCTGTATCCATTTTATGCAACAGTCCAGGCAAGAGCAATTTCTTGCACAAATGGCTATCCAACTCCATAAGGATCCTCTTCGATGCCCATCTTCCTCTTGAAGTAGATTGGTGCTGCCAGGAGCAGATATGTCTCATTGTCATGAAAAGTCCTAAGTTATTAAAACATTAAATGCCATATTCTGCAGTCTTTGAAAGATATGAAGAATGTCTATCTAACTTAAATGTATCTCTATATATCTAGAAAATCTAACTAACATGACTACAAGCTTGACTATTATTGATGATTATCCATTAACCTATATTTCTTAATTATACATTACATTTTTAAATGAACTACACAATCACAATACCTTAATCAAGATCAGAAATACATATACATATAACAAAATTGACCTTAAAATCCACACCAATGCAAATTACTCATACCTATATCATTTCCCCCTTTAAATGTAAAAGAACATTTATAAACAATATTTTGGGAACATGGGCGCAGGCCAGTAATAAAAATGCCATTTACACACACTCTCAGCTTAGGTCTTTGATCATTTATAGAAGTTTGCCAAAACTCACGTAACTCATCTTTCTGATCACTATTGCTTGTAACAGTAGGCATGTGGCTTCCTAATTGTCCTGACAAGGCATGTTCTCTGCAGAAACTGGAAATGACTGAACCATGTTTGCCATGGGGGCCTGTGAGGCCCCCCCTCTCACGTTTCCTGTCTGCATCAGATTGCCTTGTCTATCTCTTGTAGACCTGCATTCATTCGCCCAGTGTCTGCCTTTTCCAGATCTTCTACATAAACCTGAAGGCTGAGTCCTTCTATTTCTGTTATTTCTAGAAGATGCATTATTATTATTTCTGAAAATCCGTTGTTTACAATTCCTTTTCATATGACCCATTTTGCCACAATTAAAACATTTGGTATTCTGGTGTCTCCTTTTACCATTGGAAATTGCTTCTTCTACCCATGCTTCAGTGCCATAGTCAAATGTGTCAGCATTTAGTGTATGCAAGACCCATTCTTCCAAGGACGCTGATCTGAACTTTAAAGGCCCCAAGATCTTTTTGCATTCCACATTTGCATTTTCTTAAGCCAAAGACTCAATTATTATACATCTTGCTTCTGGGTCAGATATCCCTATTTGTACAGCCTTAGTTAATCTTTGTAAAAAGTCACTAAAGGGTTCTCTCTGACCCTGTTTAACTGTGACAAATGATTCCACTCTCTGTCCTGGGTCTTGTACCCTGTCCCAAGCCCTTAAGGCTGCTGTAGTACACATGGAGAGTGTGTTTTCATCCAAATTAGCTTGTTCCTGAGGGTCGGAAAAGAGCCCTTCACCTAGAATTTTATCTAGGGAAATGTCAATTCCCTTCACCTTTTCCTGCTGTTCTAAAAGTCTAGCCTCTTGCCTGAATAAGCATTTCCATTTCAATTGCGGTCCACTCTCAAGGACCGTGGAGCTCAGCTGGAGCCAGTCCGAGGGGGTTGCTCTGCTTGTTGTGGCCCAAGATCTTAGCATCTCTTTAACAAAAGAGGCATGCATCCCAAAAGTCATGACAGCCTGTTTAATTTCTTTGAGATCATTCATACGGACAGGCTCCCACGTATCTTCCTTGATGACTCTAGGGTTTCTGGAACCAATCACCTTTTCTGTTGTCATTACTGGAAAGGCATGTAGAGCTTTGTGGAAATTGTCCCAGAGGGATTTATCCACAGATGTAGTTAAAATTTGCCTTTCTACCCTTTGCTCTTCTTCATCAGAATTTAGAAATTCCTCAATCTTTTCAATTCTATTCACCATTGCTTTTTGCAATCTGAATCTCCTGTCCAGAATTATGTTCCAAAGCCTTCATTGAGGATTCTAAAGTATGAAATTTGTCCATTAGAGATAACTTGTCATCTTTGGACATAATTTTTATGGCATAAACCGTGCCTTCTTGTATTGATAATCTTTCCACCAATCTGTCATAAGCTTTAGACAAAATCCGATTGTCACATTCAGCAGTTTTGATTCTCTCAGTTAATGTTTCATTTCCTACAGAAAGGGACTGCTGGAATTTATGATCTAATTCAGCTGTTCCTTTTTCCATAGTAATGAATTTCTCCTTAACATCAGCCTGTACCTTTTCTAGATTTTGCTCAGTTAACCGAGTCATGTTAAACAAAGATCTGTTTTCTTCCTGGAGAACTTCAAACTGATTCTTGAGAAGATTGTTGTCATTCTCAATAGTTTTTAAACGTTCAACCTCTGCCTTAAGAGATTTGATCATTTTCCTATTATCAAACCAAATAGTGCTAAGGAAAATTAAGAATCCCAGAAATATTCATAGATGTGGCGTGATAAACACCTCTTGTAAAATCTCCCACATGGTGCATTCAAAAAAGCTCTTCAAATTCGAAATAGTCACATTCTCAGACATTTTATTTATAAAAGAAAAAAATTCTTTTACCTGCAATGACCGGTTCCTGCCAGTGGTGGCGAAAGAGTCCACTTGAGTCCACGTGGCCTAAGTCTGAAATAAATGACTCAAAAACAAAATTGAAACAGACACCAGACTGATAAATAGCAATTGGGCCAGAAAGGGAACAGAGAGAAAAGCCACCAAAGTGAACAAATCAGAGGGATGCCAGCGTGTTTGAGCCGGCTCTCAGGGCTGCAGTCATGTGACCCGAGCGCCAGCGGAGGTGGGAGGGGAACAGAGACTGATCACGCTGTTACACAGGTGCTGCTGATTCCAAACCGCCGGGGAATGCTAGCTCTCCCGTCCAGCTTGATTCTCTAGCAAGCACCAGGAAAGATCGAGTCGCTCAGAATCTCAGCTGCTTCTGCAGACAGTTTGCGCGTCCAAGGAGACCTCCGAGGGTAGGTGCCACTGGGAACGATAGACCCAAGAGACTCCGATTTGGGCCGGGTCTCCGGAAAGCCCCACGGGGCGGGCGCCAAATGTATCAGCGTAAATAAATGCAATGCAGATATTAAAGAACATTTACCACTTTAATGATAAACTTACAGAACCGAAATTCCAGCATAGTACAGGAGGTAGGAAGGAAAAGGCAGAGCCGCCTCCCGGGCGCCCATTTATCAGTATGCATTCACCCGAAGCAAACCCCGCCCCCTAAAGGGGCTGTCTTAACCCTACAGAACCCACCATTCCTCTGTCTCAAGTCACATTGTGTATAAAATGGTAGAACCAAAAGGTGCAATCACAGACTTTCACTATGAAAGGAAGAGAACTTGTTTAGAGGGTCACCCAAAACCACAACACAGTTGCTCTGCTGAGAAAAACAAATGCTACATCAAGCAATTGATGTAATGACAGGATAGTGCTTACTTCTGCAGGGTATCTGGAGCTATCTTCACAATCACAAGATCTGGTGAAATGATCAAAAAGCCTCACTCCAGACTTCTTCCTAGATCACACTGAAAGACCCCCAGTGTAGGGAGACTCTCACTCAAGTCTCGGGATAACATGAGCCTTCCCCAGTAACTCACGAGAGACCGTCCTTGCTGCAATCACACGAGGTTTATTGACAGGACAGGAACCAGTGCACTGGGGCCGAGACTCATAACCCACACAGGGCAGGAGTTCCACCCCAAGTAGCTGGGAGAAGGGGTATTTAAGGGAAGAAACCACAACCCAGTAATCCAAGTCATTGAAAAATCCGAAAATACCAGTGATAATCACAAGGGAGTAACTCCCTGTTTCTCAAGATTATTCTCAAGATTACAATCTAACTTTATCTTCAGCTAGTTCCTGAAACAGAGTCACTGAACCAGCTAATCCTAGATTTTTGGCTCTTCTCTTCCTGCTAGAGGGGTCTGGATTTATCCGGGTCTTTCAACTTCACACTCAGAGAGTCAACCAAACCATCAGGAAACATTTGATGTCATCGACTCAAAGTAAGATAGAGACCTGGAGAAACAAGTGCATGGCCTCATCTCCTCCCTTTCAATTTACTTTACTGGGTTACTAGATTCTTCATTCATCTTTAAAAATTACTCTTCAAGTTGGCCTTTACTTGACTTGGCCAAAAGCTAAAAGCTTCCAACTGTGATACTCATTAAAATCCCAAAGATGAGGATATCTACTGCTACCTAATTAAACTAGCTGCTTTAAAAATGTATATTCAGGAATTATGCATCTCCTCTTTGCATACTCTGCTGACTAAAATCACTTACTACTTTTCTAGAATAGAGTGGACTATAATTTCTCTAGCCAGTTTTTACAAGAATTATGGCTTGGCAGAAACCCAGTCTTGAAGGGATTACCCTGCGCCATCATTTGCAGCTCTCCATGGCAATATATAATCCTTTGGTTGAATGACAATACCCAGGGATCCCAGTCCTCAGCTATGTAACTTAGAGGCAACAGAATTGGAAATGGCAGTGCATTCACCTTTCCGGGTGACAGCACTGAGGAGCTGCTTCTCTTCCTGTGTACTCTAGAGACCGACTGACTCCAGGGCGGCAAGATGAAAACCCGGAAGGGAGTTATCATGGAACAAAGAAAGGAAGATTCCTACTGTGATGTCTTTCCTTTCCTTGTAAAATATCGTCTATCTTTGCTCTCCTTGCAATAAGAGTTTTACATTTTAGGACACTAAATCGGAGGGGGAAACTTCAGATTTTATTATCTACTTGTTCTTGCCATTTTAACTTTAAAACTGTAATGCTGAAGCCTTTCGACCTTTAATAATTTTCGTTACTTTTCCACATTCGTAATTATTCTCTCAGTTTCTTTGGTTTTTTAAAAAAAATATTTCTCATTAAAAAAAATAGCACTGAACTAATGAACTCATTCCTCATAATGCATAATTTCCCTTAAGCAAAATAAATTGAGCTGAAACCTTTAACAAAATAAGTTGCTTAACTTCACATGAAGTTAATGCTTCTTTGAACACACACGTGCGTGTGTGTCCCTGCTTATATATACACGCATAAACATAATCACTTAAATACCCAACAGAAGTTGGGACCTAGTGGTCTATTTTTAGGCAAATGAGATAAGACTGTTGTTATTATTCTTTGTCTCATTTTCATCCCTGTAAATACACTGCAAATGTGAGTTCTGTCCATACACAATTACCCACTGAGAAAGGAAGTGGATCATTTCAAAGGAAGCAAAATATTCCCAGGAGGTGAAACCTTCAACTTCACCAAAGAGCGTTAGATGTTCATAGAACTCTCAAGCTTTCAAAGTACACAAGGAGTGATACTAGCTACCAGCTTTAGTCCCTATTGATGGCTCCCGCTCCTCTTCTGGTGTTTTTAGCACAGATGGTCTGTTGTCAAAGTCCATGAGAACTTGTCCTCACCCGAACTCTGTGCTTTTCCATTCCGTTCACTACCAGAGACTCTAATCCTCACACAGTTTGACCCTAGGCTTCATAATTGCTATGTCCCTAAAGGAGAAAATTTAGTTTGGTAAAATATGCATCAAGCCAACCACTATCACTGATGTTTTACGGACTCACACATTGTGAGAATACACATAAGTTGCAGTCTTTCAATTCCTAGCCAAGTGTCCAAGACGCGCTATCGTAAATCATTGCCCATTTCCTACTTCTTCCAAAACTAAGACCATAACTTCTTGTGGACAAACTTGTAAAACTTGTAAAAAAGACATTTAAGTTTTAGGGAACTGGGGAGACAGTTCATCTGTAAAGTGCTAGCCATGAAAGCATAAGGACCCATGGTTGGCTTTCAACACCCATAGAAAATGTTAGGTATGGTGGTATATATATATTATAACCCAGATCTAAGAAGATGGAAACAGGAGGATTCCTGCGGCTTACTTGCCAGTCAACCTAGCTCATCACTGAGCTCCAGGTTTAATTTCAGACCCAGATTCTAATAATAATAATAATACAGAGAATGAGAGAGGCTTCCACACACACCTGCACATGTGTATACACACACTCATTCTCGCATACATACACTTGTACACACCTATACATTTGCATACACACAGCAATGATAGCACTTTAAGCAAAGTAATCTGATAGAATCCTATATATAATTTTAATGCCGTATTGATTCAGTTTTGGTGAATATCATTTATATGTTTCTAATCTAACTGCATATCCAAAGTGGTCACATTATGGATAGTCATTCTGATTTTTCTATGTTTCTCTATGCCAATCACACCATAAAACATGTTTAAGATATGGGCTTATCACTGAAGGAATTTTTCAATAAGTGACCATACCCAAGAAACTTGCACTACATCCAAAAATCTCAACACCCTCCTGCATTCAACTACTTTCCAAGCAAAGGTCACATGCCATCTTAACTCAAAATGGTTCACAGCCCTTTGAACTCTATAAGGGAATGTTCTGTGTCTAAAGTCTAATCATCAATGTTATATTAGTAAGAGACCTGAAAAGGAAATTAATGAAGAAAATGAGTATACTCTTGTGATCCAATTACTCAATACTCATAGCATTATTTCATGTTGAACATAAAAACAGATTCTAGAATGACATTCAGCAAAAGGTCTTGCCTTCTGTCTTAGTCAGTATCCTATTGTTATCAAGAGACACCATGATGAAGGCAACTCTTATAAAACAAAATGTTTAATTAGGGTTTGCTTAAAATTTCAGAGGTTCAGTCCATTCCCATCATGGCAGGGGGCATGATAGCACAACAGGCAGATATGATGGAGAATTAGCTAAAAGTTCAACATCTAAATCCATAGGCATCCAAAAGAGAAATACACTGGTCCTGCGTTGGACTTTTGAAACCGCAAAGTCCACCCCTCATGACACATTTCCTCCAAGGCCAACGCTTCTCCAAGATCACACTGCCTAGTTCTTCTCATGTAGTGCCACTCCCTGATGACTACGCATTCAAATATATGAGACCATTCTTATTTGAGCAGCCTTACCTCCTAATGGCATCTTTATAGCATTGACTATCCAGTCTGCTCTGAGATCTCTAACTACTTAGAAAAGCAAGGTTGAGTGCAGTTACTGGAAATATTTCTTGAAAGAGGCTAAATACAGATAAGATCAGAAAAGTAAATTAAAACATATACTTGCTGTCATAGATAATGCCAATGCTATTATGATCCTTACTTCTAGATGTCTTCAAACTTTCAATCTCGCCAGCAACCCCACTGACATTAGGTTCTCTTTAGCTTCTCTCCACTTTCCATGGAGAAATACCCAAGATGCATACAATGAACAAAGAAAACTAATGTATCTACCCCGAATCTCACAACCATTTTCCCAAACTAAGTGGCTATAGACCATCAAACAGCCTTCTTTCAATCATATGCGTATTTGTACAAACATTTAGGTTCACGTGTGTATGTTTAGAGTAAGATGAAAATAGTGAGGGTGGTGAGATGATTCAGGTACTTATTTATATATATTATATATGTATATAAATTAACATACATATTCTAGACTCTTGCTTTTATTTTATCGCTAGTATGGTATTTAAGATAATTTTTTATTTTATCCCCTAAGAGAGACATACATGAATCTACATAGGAAGGAGAAAAAAAACAAGATCTCCTGAGTAAATTGTGAGTGTCAGAGTCACAGGAGAGGGTAGAAGGTGAGAGGGGAGGAAGGAAGGGGAGCAGAGAAAAATGTCTAGAGCAATAAAAACAAAATAAATTTTTAAAAGATATTTTTAATTTTAAAAGTTAAAGCATTCATATTACTCTGGTTGCCATTTTACTCTCTGTTCCCTGCATGATCACTCTAGGCTGTTTTCTCTGCTTGTTTCTACACTGTCACTCCCTTCACCCACGCCACAGTCATCCCAGCTGGGAGTCTGTCTCCTCACTGCACAGGGTAGCACGTCTGTTCGAGGCAGTCACGCTGTTCAAACTGAAGGGATGATTTGGTCTCGTCTTACTATTTTTTACCTACTAAATATTGATACAGAATCCTAGCCACTGTTTAAAAATTATAGGACCAGTCAACCATCATTTATCTCTGTCTGTAAAATAACATTTTTCATTAAGCAAAATTATATTCTCAAACATTTCCCTTGTGTGAAATAGGGTAGGTTAAGGGAGACATATTTTCCTAAAACAATCTAAGGCATATGAGAAAATCATCTGCTAGTGTTTATATGTCATTGAAAGTGCTTGGGCCTTTAGTTAGATGAGAAGGAGCCTGGTTAGACAGAGATGACCCAGTGATTGACTGATTGCCTGCTGTGTGGGAGCTCTGGGTTAGATCCTCAACACTAAACAAATAAAATGTGGATACTCAAAGACTATTCTGAACACAGGATAAGACTATGTGACTTTTCTTATCTTACCACAAAACACATAATGGACCATAAGGAACCAAAGGTGGATGCCATGAGGACAGATGGAAGACTCCATAACTCAGCAAAAACCACTGTGAGTTTAGATTGGGATGGAAACAGTCCAGGTCACGGCATGGTAGTTTTATTTCTTAAGATAAAACTAAAGGGTTTTCAGGGTGATAGGATGCATGTGGGATATGAAAATAAGGAATAAAGACGGAAACAATTCACTGTGACCTAGAAAAGGGTGAGGGATATTTCAGAATGAGCAGGTTTGGAGATGGAAACCATGAAGACAGGAGTTCATATGAGGAGACATTAACGTTCCGCTAAGAAAGTAAAAGGAGATGGCAATGAGGCACAATTAAAAATCTGGGTCCCAAGTCAGAAGAAAATCACTGACAAGATTTTTTAAATTTCAGAGTCATCAGCACAGAGGTGATTTTTAATTCATGAACACGGATGATAACGCTAAAGGAGTGAACTGAAAGCAGGGACAGGGCAAAGCTAAATTGGAGAACATTTCACCAAACAGAGCTGGGAAATGAAAAGAGTGCAGAAAAGATTTAGAAAGGAAAAAGTAAAGAAAGAAAAAAAGAAAGGAAGGAAGGAAGGAAGGAAGGAAGGAAGGAAGGAAGGAAGGAAGGAGAAAGAGAGAGACGGAGGGAGAGAGGGAGGGAGAGAGACAGAGAGGGAGAGAGAGAGAGAGAGAGAGAGAGAGAGAGAGAGAGAGAGAGAGAAAGAAAGAAAGAAAGAAACCCCCAGTGAGGAAGCAAGGATTGTCCAGAGATGGTGCTGAGGGATGCAGCATTTCAACAGAAAATTTAAAAACTGCTAGCTCTTATTATTAGAAAATGTTGGTAGGAAATAAAAATATAGATGAATATTCTCCCATTTCAAAAATGTATATACCACTTCTTAATTTTTCTACTTATCAATTTTCATTTAAATTGAAGGCACAATCCACTCCATATATTATGTTACCATTACAAATTAGCTATATTGCCAACCCTCTAGGTGTTGGCAAACAAAACATATCAGACCATTAGACATAGAAAACACCTTTGCAAAACCAAATTCATGATCAAAAATGATTGTTCTGGGTGGTGGGATCATTGTCAGAGAAGCACAGCCCGTGGGGTTGATCCACAGTGGTTAGTGCCCAGCAGGCTGGCGGAGAGAGCCCCTCACTTCAGAGTACTGGTTTATACCTCAGAGAGCCTGCGGAGACAGCTGTGCACCATCAGTCAGGAATAAAGAGATTACAGCAGGTCGAAGCCTAGGGATGCAGGCAGAACCACAACAGGACGCCTTTACGGGCCCGGTTCCATCCACTTCCCCGGTCAGGGATATTGTTTAATATCTCCCAAGTGCTGCAGTCAGCTGCATATATCTTCTTCACTTAAAGTTACCTGATTAGGACCTTCATTGCATCTCTGAAATGCTTCCTCAGCAACAGCGAGATCAGGGTTTGGCTGAAGAACCTGGACTGCAGTCCAGCCGAGCTGACCCAACAAAAAAGCCCCCAGCAAGTAAATCCTCCAGAATCTGTTTGCTTTACTCTAGCTAGGGCTGGGAGCTATAGCCTTTATCTTAAGTTTAAAAAAAAATTTCTATTACACTGTTTGGAAATATTTTACCATTGTAAAGGTTTGCTTATAATAAATACTTTTCCCCCTAATTGTGCTCTCTGTTTAAACCCCAAATACAGAATTAGGATTCCTTATACAAACTCATGATTAATGATCACTCGGCAGCAATTAACCTCTCTTCTCTCAGAGGTCATCTTCTTTTACCCCTCCTCCTTCCGATGTTCTTAGAAAATCATCTTTGTTCTAAAAAATACAACACTATGATTTAAAAACTACTTTGTCCCAGAAAAGTGGCAAACTGCATAGCTTTAATTATTGCCCACATAAGGACAATAAAAGCACTGGACACTAAATAAAAATTCTGCTTTCTGAAATGCAGTGCCTATTTCCACGGAAACAGAGAAACTATGAGTGCAAAAAAAAAAAATCTCAAAATTCATGATGGCGTCCTGGAAGACATTCAAATGACAACACTAATATTCTCCCTCATTCCTTTGCCAGAATCCAGACACTCCGGGAACAAATCTCCAGCCTACACCTTTAGTCAGGGCAACCATTCGAGATGATCTCATATACAAAACTAGAAAACCTAGAAAATTCCATGTACAACAAGACTAAAGAGAATGAGAGTATAGCCCACTCACAAAAATTAGACAACACAGGAATTTACAGGTTCTGACTTTACACCGGGTAGCACAAATTTTTCTCCAAAGAATTCTCAACCAAAGATAGGCACGCAGAGAATGACTTTTCATCCGAAAACAGCAATTGTTTGGACTAGAGAAAGAAATCAACCTTCAAACAGAGAGCTCAGAGTGGTTCTAGGTTAGTGGTGCCCTCGGGTGACTGTCAACACACATAAAAATCTTTTACATCTTAATTTAAATTGTGGCTATAAGTCAAAATGTCGTAGAGGAAAATAAAACACATATGGACTCAAGATGCCATATGAAAGAGTTAAGATAATATGAGATTTAAAACAAGAACTGAAATCATTTACATATAGAAATATTAGACAATTAAAGCAGCTCTTTAGAAAGCATTGAAAACTATTATGCCAATGTGGGTACTTTTAAGGACGTTAATTTCAAAGAACTCTTCATGTAATTGTAGCAAATGCAACTTCTGAATGCAGGTAAGTCTGTGAAGGAGATAAAAATTAACCATAAGAATACAGCAGAGAGAGGTAGTCCCAGCCTGCTAGAGGATTCTGGCAACAGCTTCTCTCTGCGTCACGAGGTTGAAGTGGGCAGGACTCAACCAAACACAGCCCAGCTCTGGTTTTCTAGCCCCAGGCCCATGAGAGCGCTCCAGGAACACCTTCTCACCAAACAGAAGCCCTCCTGGCACCGGAGGCACCTAACATTAAGCACTATTTTAATCTCTTTCTAATGATCAATCATGGTTATGCCCAGCGTCTTGATGAGCTGAGTGGGACAAGGAGACCCACACGCAGGCCTGAGTCACCTCAGGCTCCAAGGAGAAAACTCAGCCCCACCAGGCACCTGTGGAGCCAGGCAGACAGGCACTTAGATGGTGAGCAAACGTCTGGTGTGGCATGAGAGAGACAGAACGGTTCATGTCCTGTGGACCGAGGTATATATGAAGAAGTGAAAGGGATGAGGAGTGGGCTGACCTGAACCATGGTGCTGCCAGGGCCCATGTCTGGGATCACAGTTCTGATGCAGCCAATGACTCTCTTGATTTCGCTGGCTCTTGATACCGCAAATGCCAAGAGGAAGGCTCTACAGAGCTGGCCTTGCCCCTCACTGCTGTAACACTAGGGAGAACAGGTTCTGCCCCTCACTCGCTGAAGCACTCAGGAGAGAGGGTCCTACACCTCACCTGGGCAGCACCATAGAACTGACCTTGATCGCAGAGGCATGGGAGAACTGACTCTGACGTCATGAGAAGCAGGCCGCGTGCCCCTCTCGAATGCCATGTGAGGAAAAGATGCCCTCCTCCTGTCACTCCTTACCACCTGCAGCAGATAGGGCACGTGATGCAATCCCTTGCCAGCTGCAGCACTAGGGAGAACAGGTCCCTTGCCTGGACAATACAGTAGAGTTGACTCTGTAGACAGGGGTACATGTGAGCCAGCTGTAAGCGCATGAGCGGCATAGCTGGTACCGCTTCCCTTCCCTCATCTGTGGTGTGGGGATGGGAGTAAGGAAAAGATGTCTCCTTTCTACCACCTCCAGCTGGCTAGGAAGCTGCCCCTCTCCTCTACCAGCTGTAGCACTTAGGAAAATGGGCCCTGCACTTCACCTAGGCAGCATAGCAGAGCTGATTCTACTGACAGGAATGCCGGTGAATCAGTCCAGAGAATGTGAGGATAGGCGATTTGGCCCCACCCCTCATCTGTCACATGGTCGTGTGGGCAGGGGAGAGATGCCCCCCCCACACACACACTTGCACGGCCTATACGCAGTGAGAGAGCTGGACCTGAGATCATTAAGAGAGCGAGAGCTGCTCCTGCCCCCACCAGCTGCAGCACTCAGGAGAGTGGCCCCTGAACATCACCTGGGTATCAACACTGTAGTGATAGCCTGGCTCTCCTGTGGGAACGCAGACCCTGAGGGCTGAAAGCAGGAGAACGGGTCGGTCCTGCCCCTTCTGCACTCATTGCTGCAAGGTTTGAACTAGTCTGGGCCATACTGGAGAGCTCACTCTGGTGGTGAGGAGAGGGATAGCTGGTGGGCTGACCAGCCCTGAAGCTGCCCAGGCCCAGAACCATGGTTATGAGTTAGTTGGCCCGCCCCATCTATGACCCCATCTATGACCTGCTGGAGCATGTGAAGGGTCAGGTCCTGCAGACCCAAAGCTGCAGGATCTCCACAACACAGGGCAACAACAGGATATACAAGAGAAGTCCCAGTGAGGCCCAGGATCCACAGTCTAGCAGAAGCCAGAGGCCTCAAATCAGATCAATGACTACAATTTGGACAACACTTGGAAGTAAAGATATATGGACCAGACATATGCTTGATATATATAGTCAAGATATATATTGCTGCATGACCCACTGTATCAGACTACAGCTGGCCCTGACAAGATTTCTCCTTTCTTTTTTTCCTTTTTTCCCTGAAAGTTTCTTTTATTGGGGGTGGGTGGGTTGCGAGGGCAGAGGGCAGATGTGAAGGGATGGGGAAATGGATGAGATCAAGATTCATGATGTGAAAACACAAAGGATTATAAAAAGAAAGTTAAAAAATCCAGCAGAGAAGCAGAAAAATTCAGCGGAGAAATAATCTTTCAAAACTATTGCATCATCTTTGTCTCTGTAATGCCCAGTGAATTCCTAAATAAGGAAAAACTCCATACACAGGAATAGTACAGTGAAATGTTGGAAAACTGAATAAAAACCTTCCCTTAAAATCTACCAGAGACCAAGCCAATGGCTGGCAGTCAGGTAGACTGGGGACTTAGAAAGAGCAAACCTACTGGGCAAAATTTAAAACCTAAAACAACTTTGCAAGAACAAAGGTAAAATTAAAATCTGTAATGAGAAAAATAAAAAATTCATAACCACGACTATTAGAAAATTCTAAAATTGCATTTTAGGAAGATGTCAAGATGTGATTGCAAGCTGGCAAGCAGGCAAAGCGCTAAGTGTATAGATGCATCTGAATAGAGGTTGGGTGTGCAAACAATGACTCGTAAGTAATGTTTGAGATTTAAAGCGGACAGACAAAGCAGAAGTTCTCAAACTGTGCCTTATCCCTTTGGTTCTCATGTAGTCTGTGAGAGCAAAACAAATTGGTGACAATACATGGTCGGTGTTTCTCACTCATACTCCACTGGGTGGCTCAGTGCAGAGGCGTGGGGTTGACTTGGCCGACCTCTCTCAAGAGGCATGCGTGTATCCATGGCTCTTGGGCACAATGAGACTTCCAGTTCCTGAGAAACCAGTGCACGCCCCCACCCCCCCGGTCAGTGAACATTCAGGCTGCTTTGTGTTTCTCTCAGTGTTCCCTTAGAAGAAATGGAAGCGTGGAAACTTGACAGGGCACTTGGTGGAAATTTCTAATAAACAACTAAAACAAAAAATATTAATAATATTAACAAAATAACAGAGAGATTTTTCATTGTGAATTCCACATAGGAAATAAGATTTAAAAATTTGTCTTAATAAATAATCTGATTGGAATTTATGAAATTTGGGAAAAGTATAAAAACTAACGCTGATAAAACCTTAAAGACCAGTGCTGAAATAAGTCCATAGAGTGTATGTATTCTACTAAGACAGCGTGGGCAGCAGCCAGAATCTTGTTAAAGGGAAAAAGCAATTTTCATAAACAGTACACTCAAGCGTGTGGCATAAAAACAATGAACGAACGGAAGATCAAAAGCAGGCAAATTATAAAAATATTTTGGAGCAAAAATTGTGATTACCATTTATAGTGCAGAAATTTCATTAGTAAGATTAATGATGATTTGCTGAAATCATTAAACCATTACAGTTTTTGAGTAAAAGCTTTCCCCTACTGTATAGCAACTTCCCTGAGAGGAATATTTTAGGTCACTGGCTGAACTGGAAAACATGAAATATGTAACAAGGCGATGTCATTTCCAGCTCTTATAAAAGCATTTTAATTTATTTTCCTTTGCTGCATGTTAATTTAGTAGTTACAATCTAATTAATATTAGCAAGCAGCAGTGGACAGGTAGAGAAAAAAACCTGAAGCAAAGGTCTCTATAATTCAAAGGCAGGTTTAAAAGCATTAGGTAATTAGTCAAACTTACTCATAGAATTGTGAAAAGTAGCTTAATGCCTGCCAGACTAAGGGAAGACATTTATTTTGCTACACACAATTAACATTGCATCTTTTAAAAGAAACTTTCCTCAGCAGAACAAGCAGGTATTACTCTATTATTCTAACGAGAGTATATGTAAGGAGAAGACAAAAATATCTTTATTTCTCTGCATCACATGATTTTGCTGTGAGCTCTAACTTGAAAGTGTTTCTACCTGTTAAAAGCCAAATGCATCAACAGCCAAGCAATAAAACAGCACCGACAGAAGCACGCAAATAGCATTAACTCTGAGTTTCTGCCTTTTTATGGCCACAACCTGAACTGCTCTGACTTAACACCAGCCCCCGCCCCCCCCCCCCCCACACACACACAACCAAGCCCTGGGCTGAGCTCAGGGAATCCTGTTGACGAGAGGGAGAAAGAATCCTATGAATAAGGGGGATCAAGGTCATCATAAGGGAGCCCACAGAAACAAGTAACATAGTTCCATAGGAGCTCACGGACTCCAGACCCACAGCTAGGTAGCCTGAGTGGGACCGACCAACCTAGGCCCTCTAGATTCGTGTTACAGATGTGCAGTTTGATCTACTTCTGAGACCCTAGTGGTGAAGGCAGGGCCTGTCCCTAATGCTTTGGCTGGCTTCCTAGAACCTACTCCTTACACTGGGTTGCTTCGCCTAGCCTTAACACAATGGGGAGGGGGAGCTTAGTCCTATCTCAGCTTGATATGTCATGGTTTGCTGATATCCTGGGGAGGCTTGCTCCTCTCTGAACAGAAGCAGAGAAGGGGTGAATGAGGGTGGGAAAGGTGAGGGGGGAGGGGAAACTACAACTATAAAATAAATGAATAAATTTAATTAATAATAAAAAAGACAGTGGAAATCAACAGGTCACTGAATGAGCTATGAAATTTATAGATGGAAAATATCATTATTTTACATAAATTTGAATTTAATTAATAATAAATTTAATTATCAATAAAAAGACAATGGAAATCAACAGGTCGCTAAATGAGCTGTGAAACTTATAGATGGAAAATACCATTTTTTAAATAAATTTAATTTAATCAATAATAAATTTAATTAATTATAAAAAGAGATGGTGGAAATCAATAGGTCACTGAGCTGTGAAACTTACAGAAGAAAAATATCATTAACCTATTAAGTACAGAATTGTATTGCATATTAATTCTAGTATTGGTATATAATGGGAGAGCCTTTTTCTTCAAACTATGCAAAGTGCTATGGAAAGAATGCTATAAATGATAAGTATTCAATGTTAGATAGTTATCATTCATTAAAAAAATATCAACCAATGGAAATTCTACAGTTGAAAAGAGAGTAAAATGGAAACTGGCACATTTAGGAATATTAAAATCTCTGACTTGTACTTACAGAACGGTATCATTCAATGACCTTCCTTAACTTCTCCTAGTTGATTTCTGTGACCCCATGTTTACTTCCTGATGTTGACAACTTCGCCCACCACTCAACGCCATCATCTGTCACATGCCCAACCCTTGGCCAGGTTAGGGAATCAGTCTTTATTCATCTATTTATTAAAGTAATACTTGATACATGGAAATATTACATTACCTTTAATTTCCTGACATTAACCATAACTAGAAAGCTGGCATAGGGAAAATGAAAATGATGGATATAATCACAGTACTAGCAGAATAAAGTTTCTACAAATGATACACGTATGAGCCAGCAAAAATTCACATGCTGGACGTATTTCCACAGAACCTAATCATTTCAGAATTAATCTACAATCGTTACAGTGCCTTGTCTGGTTTCACTAACACTACTTACAGTCCCCTGAGGTTGTCAATGTCTGACTGGTTACTGAAACACAACAAAAGCCTGGCATCTTTATCTCCACATTTCTATCTACTATTTTTATTGCCTTAAACTTCAGGAAAATGCCTACTCTGCTGCACCCAAGTGTTTTCATCAGTTATAGACTGCCTGTCCAACAACTGGCATTATAATGCTTATTAGCCCTGAGTTTTCCTAACCTTTTCATCCCTCCTCAAAGCTAAAAATAACAGGATAAGAATTACTAGGATTTTTCAAGATTCAAGACCAGTGAGTCTTACAGTCAGGTTGGCTTACAGAAAGGGCAACCACCTCATGACAAGAACCCAGGAACCCTTGGTCTCCCTCAAACAATGATTGTCCAGATGCAACAGGACCCCACAAATCTTGACCTGACAAAAAACAGCCAGATCAGGAAAGTTTAACTGTATATCCTTGACCACCCTACTTTTGTTCTTTCCATATATAATTCTGGGGATATTGTAGGTGTCCTGGAAACAGTGTTTCAGACATGCATGAGCCCCTATTCCTCCTTGTATGTCCACACCAAAATAAAGTCCTTTCTTGCCTCCCTATCAGTCATCTTTTTGATCAGATTCTTGAGGTGGCAGGTTACCAAATCTTGTCTGGTGGGATTCCCAGAAGCAGGCCTCGAGCCAAGAACTTCAGTAAAGGGTATAATGATTTGTGGGAGGCTTCAGCTTATTTTACATACTACACACACAAAGTAAACATCATCTGAGATGATTGGCTTATAAAATTGTACGCACCAAAATATTCAGTGCTCTGGAGTGCCGTAATGATTGTCTGCACCTCAGTCGGTAATGAAGATAAATAACCCTTTTGTTGTAATTCCACAGAGCCAGGCATTTTGCATCAGGTATCCTTGGTGACAGTGTGACAATGAGGCACACATTAAGGATTGTATTTTAGTGTTTGAAAGTAAGAAACAGCATAGATGAAGTGATTAGAGCATTTGAATGCTCTGGCCAGCATAACTTGACATTCATTTGAAAGGTAGAAAATTACAGTTTCTGTGGAGCCTATTGGCCGTGTTAATATCTCCCTGGAAAATGTTTCTCTTGTGTAATATTTTTAAAGCTTTGGATTTCTCATTTTGAACAAAAGGTAACAAAGGAGTGTTTGGGTATCAGAACTGGCCATTGTTTGAAGGAATTTGAACAGCTCAACAATTCTCAAAATTACCAAAGTGATATAGCATCCCCTCCACCACAGGGAAAACAGTGCTTTGAACCAGAATTGCAACAGCCCTGAGGGAAGGATGTGAACATCAGAGAATTGCTCCTAAGGTTCACTGAAGTTTGTGTTAATCTGTCTCGTATGGAGGAAAGAGAAAATAATAACCACTGCTTTCACGGGAAGCATTTCCACCAGACTTTGATAAGCAGAGAAATAAACTGTGAATATACAAAAGATTTAAGGGAAAGACAAAACCGCTTTGTCATTTTATGATTTCTTCCTGAAGCTTATTTTTCTGAGAAAACTTACTCATGCATTTGATTATGTAAAAGTATCTGTATCCTGACTTCTGAACATTATAGAAGCTGCCAGTATCCTTAGGGAGCCAAGGGACTGAGCCTGGGCCCTGGTGGTTACAGTGAGCCAGGTTCAGCTACACATCCTTATCAGGCCAAGCAAACCACAGTATTAATAAAGGCGATGAAAGATTTCTTTTAAGGTAAGAGATTTTAACTTATGGGGCTGGATAGATGGCTCAGTAGTTCAGAGCACTGGCTGCTTTTCTAGAGGACCCGGGTTCAATTCCCAGCACCCACATTTAGTAGAGCAAAAAATGATCCAGTGATAACCACCAAGTTCATCTTCACAGTTCTGATTAGGTTTACTTGAACTGGAAGGTCCAAGTTCTGTTGTGCAGCTCAGTAGTCCCGTAGGGGTCTTACTCATCACTGGTCTACCGTTGTCTCAGATCTAGCTTCACCAACAAGGTGATCTGACAAGGTGGAAATCCTTTTCTGGAAGACAAGATCCCCCTCCAACCTGGTTCAGGGTTTAGACATTTTCTTTTCTTGGCATCCAATTCTGGACAGAATTCCAATTTCTCGGGCTCCACTGTTTTAACAGAATGATAGCCAAAGAGAGCGTCACAGGTCTCTTATAGAACAACCTCATTCCTGCACAGGCATCTTGGTGCAGTGTGAATAAATATGACTGTTTTGTTCAAGATGTACATGATTAAGAAGGGGGCTGTGTGCTCTGTGGGGCAGCAGCACTGAGGCGTAGCCTCACCGAAGACTGTAGGACGGCTCTCTCATCCCTCCTTGCTACACAATTGCATTCCTTTCAGCTGTAGAGATATTTCACCTTAATTAATGAACACACACCACTATTGTTGCCCTTTAAGTTTTTCAGGCTTTCTCTATATTTCATTTTGCATGTGATTTGGCCTTTGCAAACAGATTTACATTTAAAGTCTAAGGAAGTTTTGACAAATCCACTCATTCCCATTCTCTCCCTAACACCACAAAATCTCACTGACTCAAAGTGATCTAGACCCTTTCTCAAACCTGGGTCCACAGTAGACATTCCTGGACTCTTCCCTCCTTTGTCTTCACAGATACCTTCCCATCTGTCTACTCGTTTGTTTTCAGACACCACTCATGGAGTATTGGTTTTATTTCAGTCTCTACTGCTAGAATCTTCCCATAAGCATTCACATACGTTAAAATCTCTTTTTTTAATTTGTGTTATATGTACATTGGTGTTTGCCTGTGTACATCGTATGATAGTGTCAGATCCTCTGGGACTAGAGTTACAGACAGTTGTGTGCTGTCATGTGGGTGCTGGGAATTGAACCCGGGTCCTCTAGAAAAGCAGCCAGTGCTCTGAACTACTGAGCCATCTATCCAGCCCCATAAGTTAAAATCTCTTACCTTAAAAGAAAAAGATCTCTAATTCTTGAACTATAAATCAGTCATTTTCACAAATAACCTCTTTTTTAAGGTTATGTTAGAGTAGCATGAATATCCCAATCTACAGAATATGATTAATTCTGTCTAGTGCAGAGATTTTAAATTTTTTTCTTTCGTAAAAATTTAAAAACCAAGTAGAGATTTTCAAGGAAAACAGGTGGGTTGGGGGTTAAAGTGTGTGGGGTACCATATGAGAACCATAGGGACATAAGAGGACATGCTAGCAGGAGACTTGCTCTATCCCTCTGATATGAAGAAAGGGTATGTGTATGTATAGGCATATGAAGAGATGTGTGTCTTTGTGTGAGCATGAAGTGACTATAATATTAGAATATTTTGTGCTCACATTTTAAGTAACTTTTAAATGTTAGACATTGGTTGGCATAATTAACATATAAAATGGTGGAGAATAAATGGTCATATTTATATTTCAGAAAAAATAATCTCTTACTTGTTTGTCTCAGGAATAATGAAAGAAGATTGTTGAAGCTCAATTTTCTAACTAGTGATTTAATATCTCTGTACTGTAGTTTTTATATACCTTCAAGAGAATCAGCAGCAGAACTATTCAGTTCTGCTTTAATCATGGATGCTTTAATCCCTTAGCCTCATCTATAGGAAGAATCAATAAATGCTAGTTATCTGTTATTAGTATGCTTCTTGATATTTATCTAGACAAACAATATGGAAAGAGAATTTTACATATCATTCTCTGGTGCACACACCAAATCACAGAAGCTCCATTTACTATTTCAAAAAAGTAAGGAATTGGGGAAACAATAGAAAATTATTTAAAATGTTTAGATGTATATTTTACAAAAATACAATGCATTGGTTGCTGAATTTTAAACTTGGATTTCGAAGGTGTAACAATATTTTGTTCATAGAGGATGCATAAAACCCACTTTGAGAAATTAGTCAAGATATGTAGCCAGCCACATTGGGATATGCCCTCTCAAGGTAACATCCGAACACCTTGAACAAACAGGCTATCATCCCTGAGAATGGCTGAGGCTGAAGAAGGCTAAGAGGTGCCCGTGGTTGCTTATGACAAGAGTGTTCTCTCAATAAATGTTCTCTCAATAAATGTTCTCTCAATAAATGTTCTCTCAATGGGTTTTCTGTCATGCAAGTCAGGACAAGCTTTCCAAAATATCTTCAAGTGAGGTTAAACACATTAAATAAAATGTATTTATTCTATGTGTTTTCACATCCTATATCTTGATCCCATTCATTCCAGGTCCCTTTGCATATCTGCCCTCTGCCACTGCACTCCCAACCCCGAGGAAAACAAAATTCAAGAGAAAAAAAATAAAATAAGAAAAATTTTAAAAAGGGAAGGAACTAAAAATCTAGTCATAAAAACTGTGGTGCAACCCACCTATTTATCCATACATCTCTGTTTGCAAGTGTTCATTGCAGAGTCATTGCTCTGGTTCAAGGCCCCTAGCCTCCACTAGACGTTTGATATTGGGTCTCTACTAGGACTCTTCCTGGACATCCCACTGGCACTCTTTCTCATAGGGTGGATTTTGGGGCAGGCCAAGTCATGACCCTGGGTCTGTGCCTGCACAGCTGTAGGGCTTTTCTCCCAGATGGGAAGTGGGGACAGCTCACCCTTGGTCACAGTTCTAGGGTCGGGTCACTCACACCTGTTCTAACAGGGTTGGCTTTATTGTGCCCCTCTGTCAAGGTTCAGGGCCTGTTCTCCTGAATATTGCAGCTGGTGGGGGTCAGGGACAGCTGTTCTGCTCTTATGAGAACAGGGCCAGCTCTCCCACCTGCCCCAGGCGTTGGTGGGCAGGGGAAAGGGTTTCTTTCTCCCACCATGTCACCACAAGACAGATGAGAAATGAAAATGGCAAGTATCCCGTGCTCACAACTCTGGAGCTGACTCACACACTTCTCCCAGGCTCCAGTCCTCAGAGTTGGTTCACCTGTGCTACAGGGTCATCTCTGCTGTGCTGCCCAGACAAAGTGCAGGGCTCGTTTTCCCAAGGGGTCAGCTCTCTCACTGTCTCAGCCTGCTCCCTTCATCTCTTGTCTCTTCAGATATGTCTCTGTTCACAGGACCTAATCATATTCTCTCTCTCTCTCTCTCTCTCTCTCTCTCTCTCTCTCTCTCTCTCTCTCTCTCTCTCTCTGTCTTTCTCTCTCCTCTCCTCACCTCTCCTCTTCTCTCTTCTCTCCCCCATAAGACACCATACCTTACCTCTGCTCACTCTAATAGTGGCCTTCTGGCTGGTGTTGCAAGGTACCAGGTGGACCTGTGTTTTCTCTCTGGAGCCCAGGGTGAGAAGTTCCAGGCCTGCTTGCGGGTCTCCCCATCTCACTCAGGTAGCCAAGGGCTGGGCCATGAGTCCTCATCACAAGGAGATCACTATAGTGCCCAACTGCCCAGCAGTCAGTTTCCTGGTTGGTGCATTTGTCTGCTTTCTGTCCTGCCCCTGTCATGGGGTAGAGGCTTGGCTGGAGTTACACCACAGGCTAGGGTTAAAATCCTATGCCCAGGGTTTGATTCCCAACACCCACATGGTAGTTCAAAACCTTCTGTAATTTCATTTCTAGGGGGTCCAAAGTCCTTTCCCGGTGCATAGACATGCAGGCAAATACTCATACACATGAAAAAATAAAATAAATTTTAAAAAATCTAGAAGTAGACTAGTACTTAGAATTTCCATTTTAGTCTATTAAAAATTACAAAAATAATATATATCATGGACCAAATTGATTTAGTATTTGTTTACACATTTACTGAAAAAAGGTCTAACAGATTCAACAGAAAAGTGAATAGTAAGTGGCATATCCAGTAGAAAAGAAGAATATACTAGAACCTGCATTATAAAATGCTCTAACTCATGGAGGGATTAAAAAAGCCGTTCATGATAAAGTAGAAAATAATTACACTGTATAATTGTTACAACAATTATTTTTTGATTATTAAAACTCCAACATTAATATTTTTACCTATTAAACAACATTCTACCATGGTTGAATTCCTCTGTGTAATTCATGGTGGCATATCTCTCTCTCTCATAAAGCAAATTGAGTTCATTCATATAATAAAGTGTGGCTTAGGCAATTATAACAAAACACGTGTAACCATTTTGTTGAGGAAGTTAGCCCTGGCAGCAAGGAGCAAGTGGATGAAACATCATCCCACCCCTCCCCAACACAGTGTCCTTCATTGTGTTAGAGCAACTTACGCACAAGCCTGAAAAACACCACAATGCCACGCCCATTATTCTTAAATATTAGCAGCAATTTTTCACTCAAGTGAAATATCAAGCTTCCATTTCACCACGTGTGCTTTCTCTGCCGAGGTGGAGTGCATTGTGATAGGCTTGAGCAAATGCCCAGACGGCTAGTTCCACACATCAGCATAGACTTGGGCTCCTTCCACAGTTCGGCCATACTTCTAGCTTCTAATCTCAACTTTACCTTATTAGCATAATTGGGAACACTTACTTCATCATGTCTGTATTCTCCATAGCAGTAGGAAAGAGATGATTCTGCCTCACGATGTAAGCTCATTGTTCAGAACTCACAAGTGACACAGCTGCTTGAACGGGGCCAAAGCTTGATCATCTGCCTTCTATTCCAGGGAAGGAGAATAAGGAGTATCTGGGGGCAGCCATATACTGTGAAAAGATAATGGATGCTATCTCTCTCTCTCTCTCTCTCTCTCTCTCTCTCTCTCTCTCTCTCTCTCTCTCTCTCTCTCTGTAGTGCTTTTGTAGATTCTATTAACATCAGGAATGTGACCCAGTAGATGAAACCCTCTTATTTTAGCTTGATTAAGGGACTGTTAGCCATACAGGTCCTTACAGTCTTACTTTTTCCTTTATCCTAAACTTTAGGAAAACACCCTACAGCACAATGCATCTTTGGGTATTGTATCCCCCTAAAGATTTGTGGAACCAGGGTTCTCTCAGAACAATGTATGGTCAGCTTTTTTCTGTAAGGCCCAGTCTGGAAACAGAGTAAAATCATCCTTGCTCTTTCTGGAAAGTGCCGTTCTCACAATGTTGCCTCCGTTCCTCCCTGCTCTGATGATACAAGGGTCATGTGGTACTCTTTGCCTGTCTGGTCTGCCTTCAAAATCTGTAAGTCATGTCTGCAGGATTCTTATTTCTAAAATCCCCTAATTCGAGCACTGGTTTAACATGACTATGATGCCGTGGCCCAGATGACCAAATCAGCTACCACCAGACACACGTCCAGGGCTGTGGGTGGGCACTCCCCAACCTCTACCCCATCTATGACCTGCTGGAGCATGTGAAGGGACCGGTCCTGTAGAGCCACAGCTGCAGGATCTCCAAGACTCAGGGCAATGGCAGGATATCCAGGAGGAGATTTGGTGAGGGTCCAGTATTGATAGTGTACCAGAAGCCAGAGGGCTTGAACATGATCAACAACTCATTACACAATGGACGTTTGCAAGTGAAGCTGTGTGGACCAGAGTCTACAGCAGAGTACACAGCAGCTCCCAGTGCCACTAAGAAAAATGAGGAGGTAATGGAGAGATTTGGTGAGGGTCCAGTATTGATGGTGTACCAGAAGCCAGAGGGCTTGAACATGATCAACAACTCATTACACAATGGACGTTTGCAAGTGAAGCTGTGTGGACCAGAGTCTACAGCAGAGTACACAGCAGCTCCCAGTGCCACTAAGACAAATGAGGAGGTAATGGAGAGATGGGAAGAATGGAAGAGAGAAGCAGGGTTTTGTTTGCTTTTTGGGTTGTTTTTGTTTGTTTTCCTTTTTCTTTTTTGTTTGTTTTTAAGTAATATTCTTGTTTGTATTGTTTCATTTCTTACTTTAATTATTTCTTTTTAAGTTTCCCATTGGTCCAGGTGAAGGGCAGATCTGGGAAATGGAGGCATTCAGATGCATGATGTGAAATTCCCAAAGAATCAATAAAATTATGCTTAAAAATGACTATGATGCATTCTCCTGGTATGCAGAATGGGAAACAAGAGCGTAGAAGCAAAACTCCCTAACAGCACTCGCTTTAAAGGAATCCTGACTCATTGGCCTTTTTTGTTCAAAAATTAAGCCTTAGTTCAGACTGTCCTAATGGCAAATGGGAAGAAACCAGCCAGCAAAGTTGAGATCTCCACCGAAGTAGCTCAGTCCACACATGATCTGACACCTGTCTTGAGATGGCACATAAGTCAACCTGTTTTGATTTTAATTCTTAGAAGGTCATCAAAACTAACAGGAGAAACTCCAGCTTTCAATTTTTTTGAAAGCTATTTTGCAGTATAAAAAACTTCATGAAATGAATATGTGTGATTAAATCTTGACACGTGTACACCATGGAACCATCATCATACGCATTCACAAACACATCTGTGGACATGCCAGAAATCCCATGGGCTCCAGTGTCATCCTGATTCTCCTGCCCGCATTCACGAACACATCTGTGACACGCTAGAAATCCCATGGGCCCAATCAACCCAACTCCTGTCCCCAGATGAGTACGGCTGCCTTCTCTCTCTAATTTCATTTTCATTTTCTAATATTTAATATGAATGTAATATGACAAGATCTACTATTTTTTATTCTGGCTTCTAGCACTTATAATAATGTTCTTCTGGATCACTTGTGTGTTAATTTATGTGTTAGTTATGTGTTCAATCAGTGCATTTACTTTTCATTCTTGCATTAAATAATGTTCTTTAAGTAAGTATAGCATATTCTATTTTATGCATTCTTCAATGAATGAATAATGCCAACATTTCTAGTTTAAGCCTGTCGTGACTGTTTCTTGTGAGCAATGTCATACGAGCTTCGTGCAAATGTGCTTTCATTGCTAAATAAATACCCAGGTATTGAACGATAATTTTCATGGTGGATTATTAAATCATTAGTAACTTGAAGTTTTGATAATGGCTATACACTTTTGTACATCCTTTAGCACCACATATCATATCAACTTCAGCTCCTCCACCAAAATTTGTACGTTTGTCAAAATTTTATGATTTTTAATTTTAACTATGGTAAAAATTTAAGCTAATAGAGTCTTACTTGGTGCTTGCCTTGCATTTGCTTGGTGAATGCTGATGCTAAGTAAAATTCATGGGGTTATATCCCACCTGTGTTAGTTTGCTTCTGCCGCTGTAACAGATCACTGTGAAGTCAATGGTTTCAGCAGCAGGCAATTATCATGGCCGAACCCCAAAGCTTGAAATGCAATGACTCAACTGAACTAGAACCAGCTGAGACCTCAACAATTGAGCTTTCCTTTCTTCTTTCTAGATTTCATTAACTTTTAATTGACAGTTTCATGAATGTGTGTGTTCTGATTGCTTCCTTTCCCATATTCCTCTCTTATATCACTCTTTTCCTTATTGGCAGGCCTTCATCCCTACCAGCCTCTTCTCAGAATCATGACTCTGGGGCTTTGTTTTGTGATAATTTAGTTTGACCAAGGTCAGCAGTGTGGTGGTTGGATTTGAACTGTCCATTAGCACCTGGTTCAGCTGACAACCAACCACAGTTATAACTTAGGAACTTGTACTTTGCCCTATCAGGTGGCATGTACACAGGAAGTGGAGAGCAGGTTAAAAACATCTTTGAGAGATCATTACTCTCTTGCTGCCCTCATTATGAGCTATGTTTACTAACGTGACCGTTCAACATTTTCCCCAGGATTTTTATTAGATTGTGTGTTTTATTGGATGTGGTTCAAGGATCCATGTATTTTGAGCTTGGTCTTCAGTGTAGCCAAACTGGGAGATGGGAATGTTAGCAGATCTGGCTTTGCAGCAGATTATTTGGGAGTGCAGCCCTTGGAGAGGAGTACTAGTCTCTTCACTTGAGGTCACCTAAGAGTGAGCTGTTATCAAAATATTTCCTAACTTCCTGTCAAAATCTTATTCCCTGTTCCTGCTGTTCACCATTGGGCCATCATCAGTGCCTATATTGTATAATATAAACTATCAGCCTGTTAAAGTCTGAGCCAAATGCTTTTATTCTTCATAAGTAGCTCTCTCTCTCATATACACAAGTATTTCATTATAGCAACGAAGTTAATTCATTGAGTTGTAAGATATGCTCTTTTTGGGTTTTAGTTCATTAAACAGTATCTGATATGCAGTCTGTCTGTTCTGTATCTTTTCATGCATTTTTAAGTACTTTCAAAGAGCAAAAATTTCACATTTTAGTAAAACCCCATTTATCCAATTGCCCTTTGATATCTCATGGTTGGGTACCAAATAGAAGAAATATTTGCTTAAACAAGATTACAAAGATGTTTGCCTTAGGTTTTGAAATGAAAGTTTGATAGATTTAGTACTTTACATCCTACTGCATGAATCACTGGAGCTCATGTTTGTGCATGGCGTGAGATATCAATGGTGTTTATATACAGATGTTTGACTCTCTTCACAGTTATTATTGAAAGCCAAGCTTTTTCTCGTTGACAGAATTTGCTCTTTCATGAGTATTCAATGTATGGTTCAAATTCCATGCAGCTATTGTTTTTATTGGGGGAGAATTGAAAATTTAATATTAGGCATTTTGATATAGATATGTGTCTCAGTTATTTATATATTCTTTATTTGCTTGGTGCTGAAAATATGTTTGAGTGAATAAGAACATTTGTGGCTTTACCAGAGGAAGGACTCAGGTTGACTTCTTGGCACCCAATCATCTGTAATTCCAGTTCCAGGGGATTCGATGCCCTCTTCTGGATATCAAGGGCACTAGGTCCATACATGGTCCATAAATAAATAAACACTTTTTAAAAGTCCCTGTTTTCTCTGAACAATGCTTTGAACTCTTCAGCATATAGCTTTTATATACATTTTAGGATCATCTTTATTATTGTGTATTTGTATTGTGAAATGTTAGTTTTAAGTTCTCTCCACTTCTCTTCTACACATGGAGGTACAAGGTACAGCAGAATGCTATCCTGGGCTAACTGCTGCATAGTTAATTAACACACGGAGATACAGCAGATCACTATTCTGAGCTAACTGCTGCATATTTAATTAACACATGGAGATACAGCAGATCACTATCCTGGGCTAATGGCTGCATAGTTAATTAACACATGGAAATAGAGCAGATCACTATCCTGGGCTAACTGCTGCATAGTTAATTAACACATGGAGATACAGCAGATCACTATCCTGGGCTAACTGCTGCATAGTTAATTAACACATGGAAATAGAGCAGATCACTATCCTGGGCTAACTGCTGCATAGTTAATTAACACATAGAGATACAGCAGATCACTATCCTGGGCTAATGGCTGCATAGTTAATTAACACATGGAAATAGAGCAGATCACTATTCTGAGCTAACTGCTGCATATTTAATTAACACATGGAGATACAGCAGATCACTATCCTGGGCTAATTGCTGCATATTTTCCAGTCTTATTAAAAAGATTTCATTTGTAAGTTTTTCTATTCTAAAGTCTGTAAGTTCATGATCTTCATCAGTTCTTCTGTTATTCTATTCGATGTACCTTCCATTTTACACATTATAATTTTCTTTTTAGGAATAAAATTCTAATTTTTATAATAAAACTCTAAACCCATAGCTGTCGAGGGTCTGGACACTACAGATGGATGCTGCCAGAAAAAGTACCTTAAAAGACAGGTCTTACCCTCTAGTCAGAACCACACACCCCAGCTCCCTCCCCACCCCTAGCCTAGTTGGATACTATTAGAGAATCAAGCCCTCCAATGCCTATACTGTAGAGTTACACAATTGAGATCCAACAGATTTATGTTGTAGTAAGTCACTAAGCTTTTGGTAATTTCTATGCAACTAGAAAACTAGCATAAGGTATGTTATAACATTCCTAGTGTTTAATCTCTCTCAAAAGTAGAACAAATCATTAAAATCAAAAATTTTAATATCTCAGCAAATCTTAATGTAAAGATTTCTGGCCTTATTAATCAGTCTTTGTCGAGTTGGGAAAAACAGCTTATAGAAGTAAATACCTTAGGTTTCTGCAACAAATGGCCACAAAGCTTGTGCTTAAAACAGTATAAATGTATTTCTTTGTAACTAGAGAGACAGATATCTAAAATCTAGGTGTCTATAGCACTGTACTATTGTGGGAGATTTTAGGGTAGAATTCTTCCTTGCTTCTTGTAGATCTGTTCTCAGCAGTTTTGTTTGGGGCTGTATTATTTCCATCTCTGCCTCTAGTCTCACATTACGTTCTCCTGTGTGTGTCTGTTTTCTTTTTCATTCTTTCTAACTTTCGGTCTGTCCTCATAAGGATGTTTGTCATTAGTTTTGTTATCCATTTGAAGAACGCAGGCTGTCTCTAAATACCACAAACATCAATTACATCTCAAAGGACTCTTTTTCCAAATAAGGTAACATTTATATGTACTGGAAAATAGAACATGTCTATGTCTTTTTAGGGGGACACCATGAAGCTTATTTTGTGATATTGTCATATTAGAATATCATTATGGTCAACATTCATTATTAGTTATTAATGTCAACACTGCCTTTTTAAAATATTCAATGGAATCTTGCACATTCTGTATAGACACACATTGGTCAGTGTTAATAACTTTACTATCATGCATTGAACTCTCCTGTGCAATGGAACTCACAAAGACTAAAGGTGAAGTAGAGTCTTGAGTGTTTTCATTCAAAAGAAACGGTATTTGAGGTGAGGGATATGACTGCTACTGTGGTTTGATTATTAAATAATGCACATATTATTACAGCATCATACTACTTCATAACCATAATAAAAAAATTGTTTTTCTATCACTTATAAATAGGATAAACTATTTTTTATTCCATTTTAAAGGATGCAGGAGAGATTTTCAAAAGAAGCATTAGGACAGGAGTATCTCAAAGATACCTAAACATGTCATCCAATTTAGAAAACTCTAAGATTTCTAGGCTGAGGAATTTAATCCACTGTGCATTTCTGCAATTAGGAAAAGACTCCTTAGATGCAGAGATTACCAGAGGAAGTCGGGAGGCCAGCTCTGCTGCTGTGAGGAGCTTCTGATTGTCCACACACAGACTGCTATGTGATGACTCCCTAAGACAAAGGAGCAGGAATGCGAGCTACAATCTAGAGTTCATGTCTGGGGGCAAAAAAGGGAGGCATTGGCATTGGGAGACTGCAGTATCCTCCACAGGGAAACTGTCCATGCCTAGAAATTACACGTTCTATCAAAGGACAATAATTAGGTAGATGATGAGGTATTTATTTTGGTAGATAGTCTCACAAAAATGGGCCTCTTTTTCAGAGGTAGCAAGATAATGGTTCTTAATTTTATCAAACACGTTAGAAATAAACCCATAAATATAAAGCAATTGGTGAAATCTATAATTCTTTTTATCCAGATATTGAATACCTAGCATTTATACTGTGCCTCTACCTTAGAAAATATATTCCTGAATGACTGCATATTGTTGTTTATAAACATCCCTGAGACATAAAAAAATTATCTGGGAGAAAATCATATTAAGACAGGGACTGTTGTAAAGAGAGCTGAAATTACATCCTGCAAGAAAGCTCATTAAAACATAGATGTAAGCAACTCAATAGCTTCAAGTTCCTGAAATTTAGTAGCTCTAGTAAGCCGTTCCTACCTTAGGCTGTGTAAACTCAAAGAACTGCTGAGAGACAATTTCAGATAAGACCAGCTACCTGTAAGAGGCTCAGACCAACACATAAATGCCTGGAAAAGATACTCTCCTACCTGCTGAACTTCCTCCAAGAAGTTCTATGAGCTGTGGGTTTACAGCTTTTGTTACACATGGTGAATTGTGCCTTGGTGATGCAACTGCCTTTGGGTTCTTTCTGTTCCTGTAAGTAATACCATCAAAACTCATTAATTTCCCCAAGATGGGCTTTGGTGGTACCCTCAGTTTAGTGTGTTGGTTTCCTATCTGCAGTACATACCTGTTTGTTCCTATCTCCCAAGGAATAGTGTCACAGAATATACACATGCATAAAAAAGTTTCTACAGACAATAACAGAATTTTAATGTTTTTTGTACTATGCCTTTTTCAAATTTGCTATTTTCAAGTAGATGTTTTCATCTAAAACTTAATGTCATTTTTCTAAGCAAAACATTCTAAGAGCTTCATGAAAGAAAGCTGATGGGGGGGGAGATACGAGATGAAAATGACTGGTGGAGAAGACTTCACTATCATTCGACACAGAATAAACATTAGCAGGCAAATGGGTGGACAGGATTGGAGTTGTGGAATGTTGTTTTAATTAGCAAATAAATCTTATATTTGTTTATCCTGAGCAATATTACTTAAACTATGTGAGAATGTGTTGCCTTTGTTGATAATGTGGATATGCTAAGGCACCTGATTGGTCTAATAAAAAGCTGAACATCCAATAGCTAGGCAGAAGAGGGTTGGCAGCGCTGGCCAGGCAGAAAGAATAAATCTGAAGAGAAATCTAGAGAGAGAAGAAAAGAGAAGAGGAAGAAGAGAATATGGGAGGAAAAGAGGACAAGCCCAGGGACAGAAGTCAGGTTGCTGCCCGATAGACAGACAGTGAAAATAGGGCATACAGAAAGAAAGAAAAAAAGCCCCAAGGCAAAATGTAGGTAAAGAGAAACAGATTAAAATAAGAGCAAAGATGAGGCCAAGCACTCATAACTACTAACAAGTCTCCATGACATGATTTGGGAGCTGGTTGGTGGTCTGAAAGAAAGCCTGCTGCAGATTGAATTCAAGACGTAAGAATAAAATGTGGTGACCAACTGTGATTGACAGGTGGCACAGGAAATGAAAATACATGTGAAGTTGAATCCTGGGTGTGGATATAAGCACAGGTTAAAATGAAAAAAAAAGTGAATAATTAGTTTAAGGTGCTATAGGATTCTCTTATATTTGGGTATTTCTACTTCATTTTGACTGGCTTACATTATTAAAATTCGGTGATTAAATCTTTATACACCTTTTCTTTTCAACTCTATTTTAAACTCCCTTTAAGCATCTTCTCGTACATACAGAATCTTGGGCTATAGGTATAATTCAACCTCAGATTGCTTGCCTAGTCAACATGAGGCCCTTTATGAAGAATTCAGATTTGAAGGGAACATAGACAGAGGCAAGACTCTTTAGCTGTGTGGAGCTCATATGGATCCTGAAGCAGAGGCAGGATAATGGGAGTCTGATAAAGGAGGCAGCACAGGTTTCTCACCCATTATTCAAATATTTTTAGGGGAAGGAGATGTTGAGCTCATAAAACAATAATACCTGCTTATTATAAGACAGATGGGGAAAGATATCAGTGGGTAAAGTAGTCATGGGAAAGGCCTGAATGGGTAACCCAGCAGGACTGCCATTAGAGAAAGAACTCCGGATTCCAAAACCACAGCAGCTCTGCTTTAATCCCCCTTTACACCCCATCTAAAGCTCCAGGTTGTAGCTGTTCTTCTATACTCATTATTATCTGAAGCCCTTCTAATCCTGAAAAGTTCCCCGTACAGCCATACAGACTTCCTAACCACAAGCACCCCAAAAGAATACCCGAGTAATTGTGTTAGACTGAATTCTAAGCTGTTGTTACCAAGAAACTGAAAAACATATTATTTGAAGAATATAGGAATTAATTTTTCTTTCTCACATAACAATCCAGGGCAGGCAGATAGCAACTCAAAACAGCCATCGAAGGAACTAGACAAGCCATATAGTTTTCTGTTCTCAGATTATTCAAAGTCAAAGGTGTTTCCAGTTGTTGCTACTACAGATATTGATTTCCATGATAAGAATACAAATTAATTGAGCCACAAATTAGACACTCGCATGTTATAATTAAGAATATAGTCACGGGAACACAATGACAATAAAGGAAAAGAGATTAGGGGTTCAGCAAGCAGACAATACATGGGTTAATTTCATTAGTTCAGTTTCCCTTCTCCATCTACATTGTAGCAGAGGAACTATAAAATTTCCACTATAAACAGCAGTTCCATCAGAAAAGGTTTTCACTAGGTGTCAATGGCCCACCAGCCCCAAAGCATGTAATTATCATTAACGATGAGATGGAAAGTCACAGCCTATTGTGTTACACTGTGTCGCTAGGTTGTAAACAGGATTCAAATTTACTCTAGTGTGCCCTCCCTCGGTATTCAATGTGCTAATCTGAACAGTTGAAAAATTAATAAATCCATAACCATTGTGACCTTCCTTCTTCTTAACAATGTAAATGTATAAACTTTAACACAGACTTACAGACTTCGGATAAGTCTGAACAATAATAAACTTCAAGATTTATTGCTTTTAAAAAAAAAAGAGGAAAAGCCACAATAAATTCTCCAAAACCAACAATGAAAAGGTCACATTTGACGTTTTTAAAAATATTGCCCAAACAAGAAATCCCTGGTATTAAAATTGATTCTAGATATGAACAAAATCGATTGCAACTCATCTAGCTATGAAATTAAATTATCATAAAGATAAATCAAGTAACGGCTTATTGTAATTGCATATAAAATAACAGTTATAGCAAAGGGTTACATGCATATATCATTATATATTAAAATCAGGTAGGAAATAATGCTACTTATTATATCTAGATCAATGTCTTAAATATTTAAAATTAAAAGAAAATATATCATTGGCCACATAAGGTACAGGCAGACCCTAAGTGTTGTATGGGTTGTAGAGTCTTGAATATTGCCAGTTTGCTCTGTAAACTTGCCACAAATGGCATCTTTTTCCTCCTCCTGCTAGGTCTCCTAGTCTGTTTCATCCTCCTACTTAGGAACGTGGAATAAAGCTTACATTTGGTAATTATCAAAAACAGCGAGCAGGGGTCTTGTAGTTGAACTGTAGTTTGAATGGAAGAGCTTTTATGCTTCTCAATGGTAGTTAATACCATCTATTCCAATAAAAATAAAAATTAATCATTTTTGAGAGTAGGGATCAAACATAAAACATACTTCTTTACCAACAAGTGCTTTATCCCTGAGATATACTCCTCATTAAAAAATAAAAACAAAAAAACAAAAAACCTTTAAAAAGTATTTCAATCCTTTGATGTTCACTAAGAAAATTCCAAACTAAATTTCTAAATCTTCATGACAAAAACAGCTATAGGAAGTGCCTGATATGATCAACAATGAAGGAAAGATTTGATAGAAGCAGAAGGTTGTGTGTGTGTGTGTCTGTGTGTGTGTGTGTGTGTGTAAGATACTGTCTTTCTAAGTAGCCCAGGCTGATCTCAAATTCTCCTTTTCACCTCTTGAGTGCTGGAATTACAGATGCATGCCACCATCACTGACTAAGGTGAGCCTTTTCCCTTTCTAAAGTGGAGCTGAAACTGTGGTACAATTGTCTGTGTCATTCCTTGAGTGCTGAATGACACTAAAATATAGACTGGAATTTTACACGCAGGCCTACTGATGAGACTCACCAACATAGACCATTATTCCCCACATTGGAGAGTGAATTTCACTCCACTCAGTGACTTGGCATGCCTGCCCCTGATTTCCACTCTTTTTCTTCCATCCCAGGGCAATATACCCTGCACACATCCACATCTGTAAAGCACAATATACCCTGCACACATCCACATCTGTAAAGCACAAAACAAACAGGCTTCTGCTAAGTATATGAAAAGTTTAAATGGATAATTGTGTCTTATGTTGAAATGCAAAAACAAATAAAAGAGTTATTGATCATACATATTTTCCACAAAAACTTCTCTGATAATTCTTTTTGGTAGGGGGACACTGGGATATAATATTCTTATAGAAAAATGGCAGTAAAACACACACATACACACACACACACGACGTTGTGTTGAAATTATCAGATAGAACTCATTTATATGATGTTTCCACTAGATAAAAATGAATATTTCCTGTGTTTTGTCATATCCTCTTCTATGATTGTTCCACCTATCCTGAATTAATATTGTGTGCTAGGTCCATATGGTTCATAAGGTTCTTATTGGTCTGAAGGTATTTGAAATCTTCATCAGTCTTCTTTGTGTGTGTGTGTGTGTGTGCGCGCGCACGTGTGTGTTACTATAGTTTTAATGCAAGATCATCAGTGGCAGATTAAATACCCACTAAAGAAATTATTTCCTTAGACATAAAGCAAAGAAAACCAAACTACAAATCACAATCCCAGAGAACCGAGACAACAGTGAGGACCCTAAGAAAGACATACATGGATCTAATCTACATGGGAAGTAGAAAAAGACAAGATCTCCTGAGTAAATTGGTAGCATGGGGACCATGGAAGAGGGTAGAAGGGGAGGGGAAAAGAAGGGAGGGGAGCAGAAAAAAATATATAGCTCAATAAAATCAATAAAAATATATATAGGCATTCATAGATATACACTTTCCACTGCTAACAGATCCCTAAGGTTCTGGTAAGTTGTACTTTTATTTTCATTTGCTTTTAGGACTTTTAAATTTCCTTTATGAGTTTCTCAGAGACTCATTCACTATTTAAGTATGTTATAACTCAATGATCATTTAAGAGTATTAATATCCTTGTATTGTATAGTTCTTTTGTTGTTGATTTCTAATTTTAAAATGTGAGCAACTGTTTTTATTCTTTTACATTTCTTAGGATTTGCTTTATGGACTGTAATGTGATTTACTTTAGAGAAGGTTCAATTGGCTGCTAAGGAAAATATGTATTCTACGGCTATTTCACGAAACTGCCATTTTATTTCACTATCAGTGAATTGTTTATCTATTTTTATGGGGTGGGTCTGGATAATCTATCAATAATATTAGTGTTTTGAAGCCATTCACTGCTGTTGAATCTAGACCAATCTGTCATTGTGTTTGTTTTTATGACACTGGGTACTTAGTTTAAATGTGTTTATTATTGTTGCAGTTTTAAATTAAAACTTTAACATTAAAAAAAGAGAGACTATTGTCAACATAAGTGTATAACTTTGCTTTCAAACTGGGCTTGTTTTAAACAGATTCATACCGGCATGTTGGTTAGAGATGAAATGAATAATATTTACAATAGTACGTAGTTAGCGACTCCTCACTCTGGTATCAAGATGTCAGGGATGTGTTGAAAGTTTTCAAGTCAGAGAATGGTGTGGAAATACAAACATGAAGGGGATACATATCATTATGTTTATATGTATAAATACACACTTTATATGTTGCAGAAGCAATGCAGGACTACCCCTTATTATCTACCCCTTATTATCCTGTTTTTCCTCAGCTTGAAGAAAAGAAAAAATGTTTTTCAATAGGGACAATTTCCTGAAAACTATCAAATATTGAAACAACAATCTATTTTTTAAAATATCATTATTAACATTAGATGCCATTCCTATGATAGAAATTAATCAGAGATAATTAAAATAAAATTTATGCTAACAGAGAAATGAAATATTTTGGAATGTTTAGGTTATCACAGGTTGTCAAAATATAATTACAACAATAGAAATCTAAAATTAATTCAACATTATGATGCAATCAGAAGTGGTACATAATAAGTGATCAAATAATAATGGTGATTATAATAACCTCTATAAAGTGGATATTGAGGACACAATAATTGGAAATTAATCCAGATAGTACAGTATACAGAAGGTGGATTTAAAGACCGGAGAACAAATGAACTGGGAACATAGAAACACAGTCATCCTGGCTTCCATTAAGTATAGAAGACAATATACATTCCGATAAAGTGTTCCTAAAAGTAAAATGGCCAAAAATAGATCAGCAGTTCCAGGACAAGATCCTTTTCAATGTCAAAATTACTATTTGCAAGAATTAATAAGCCACCATCATCTTAGAACATAACTGTAGTCAAATGCATTCTAATATTTACTAATAAGTGAGTGACGGACATATAAGTTTTAGAAATATGGTTACCCCATTTTAAAAGAATACTTCATCCTTAAAAGTATGGTTAAATATATACTTTCTTGTAATATTTTGTATTTCACAGAAGAAAGGTAGATATAATGGCAAATTTTACGTGTCAACCTGACTGGATCAAGGGATACCCAGAAGAAAGGGAACACGAATCAAATAATTCCACACAAGCTCTGAATAGTGAATGCTAAGATGTTTTTACTAAAAAGGAGCTCACGAATCACGAGTAAACAGGAAGGAATCCAACATCCAGGTGTGGCCAGTCAAAAAAGACCAAGTGTGCGGTAGGGCAGTCTTTTGGATTGCAAAGCCACGCCCCACCTCGTCCAACCTCTGAATGACCATTGACATCACCCAGAAATATAGTAAGACATTATTTTCAGCTGTATCTACGAGAGTACTTCTAAAAGGTACTGATGTTTCAGTAAGCACGTTTAGCAAAGATATCCATAATCCATGCTGAACAGATTTATTCCATCTATTGAGAGTGTACCAGCCTATTTTACTAGAACAAAAGAGATAGAGGCAGAGAGAGAGAGAGAGAGAGAGAGAGAAGAGAGAGAGAGAGAGAGAGAGAGAGAGAGAGAGAGAGAGAGAGAGAGAGAGAGAGAGAGAGAGAAGATTATATCTGTTTGAGCTGAACATCTATATTGTCCTCCCCTAGGACATCCAACTTATGGTTTGGGGTCATCAAGCACTACAGGGCTTCATAGCAATTCCTTCCCTCCCTCTTTCTGGCTCTACAATACAAGGGCACATTACAACTCCTTATTCCTACGTGACTGTAACTTCACGCCTATTAATCAACTTTCTCATTCCTTACCTGCCCTACACCTCTGGTAGCTATCATTCTACTCTCACTTTCTATAAGATTCCATTTCTATATTTCCCATTAGTGAGATTGCTAGTATTCATCTTTCTCTGTCAAGAGTGTTTCACTTAACACGATGATCTCCAGGTCACCTATGCTACCACTGCCCATAGTATGTATTCCCTTATGTATAAGGATCCAAGAACAATTAAATTATTTTCCTTTCTTGACAATTACAAAGAGCATTCTAAAGAAAATGAAAGGCTAGGTGTCTCTTCAACACACTGTTTTTATTACTTGGGCATACATGTACCTAGGTATAAGAATGGCTGGACCGCATGATAGTCTTTAACTTTTTGAGAGGGGGCATCTATAGTATTTTCTGTGAAGGTCGTCCTACTTTTGAAACGATGTGTAAGCATTCCTCCTCTCTGCATATCATTGAAAGGACTTGCTATTTTCCAACTCTTTGACAGTACTCACCCTACTAAGGCAAGTCACTGGGGTTTTGCATTAGCCTGATAATTAATGTCATTGATAGTCCTGTACCCCCATTGGGCGATTTTATGTCTTCTTTTTAAGGGATGTCTTTCTAGGAGGCTGATTAGGAAGTTTATTTGCCAAAATGTTTGTCGTAGACATATGAGTAGTTAAGTTCAGACCTCCAGAGCCCAGGTAAAAAGTTGAGTTTCTGGCATGCACTTGTAATCCCAGTGCTAGGGAGGCAGGGACTGCAGGGTTCCTGGGTATTGCTACACTACCTGTCCGCCGAATAGCTGGATTATAGGTTCCAGGAGATATCCTGTCTCAGAAATAAACTGTGATCAAGGAAGAAAATGGACATTAATTTCTGACCTCCAAATGCATATATACAACTGTACATACACAAGAACATATATACACACATACACAAACATTTACCTAAAAAATTAGATCTGTTGGCCTATTTTGGGGGGTTTTGGAGGGGATGCTGTTGCTCTGTTTTTCAAGAAAGTGTTCTTTGTGTAGCCTTTCTGTTGGTCCATTTTTAAAAAGATATTTTGCTTTGTTATTGACCTTTTAAACTTTCTTGCACATGCTGGATATGAGCCATGGTATCAAGATTACATATTGCAAACAATTTTACTGATTCTATAAGTCATCTGTGCACTATGCTGAGTGTGTCTTATGCTGTGCTGAAACATTTCATGGTTTGTTTGTTTGTTTGTTTCTATATTTTGGTTTATTTTTGTTCATTGGTTGGTTAGCTTTTCGAGATAGGAGTTCTCTGTGTAGCTCTGGCTGTCCTGAAACTTACTCTGTGGACCAGGCTGGGTTTAAACTTACAAAGATCCTCCTGCCTCTGCCTCCCAAGATGGATTAAAGATGTGCACCATCACTGATTTCACTTTTCTGTAATACTATTTGTCTTCTTTATTTTTTTACGAGATGTCTCCTCCACCCTCCCCACCCCCCCATACCTATTCCAATATATTGAAGTAGTTTCCCTGTTTCTTCATAATTAAAGGTTATACCTACAGATGTAAATTCATTTCATGTTGATTTTATAACTGGTGAAAGACAGGGGTCCAGTTTCATTTATCTGCATGTAGGTAGCCGATTCTTCCAACAGTGATTATTGTCCTTCTGCAAGAATTTCCTACCATCTTTGTTGATCCCTTTACTTCTAAACTTTCTTTTGGCTTGCAGTTCTGTTGGTCTGCTTGTCTGTTGTTATGCTAATCCCCTGTTATTTTACAGCAGCTCTGCTCTGTTTTTTAAAGACTTGGAGCATAAAGCTCCCTGATTCCTTGCTTTTGTTCAAAATTGCTTTTAGCTATTTGCAGGTTTTTATATTGTTCCATACCCTGCTCCCTAAACTAAAACTAAAAGATTGTTGCTTGCCCGATGACATGTTGATACAGTGTTTTTAGCAAAGGGTTTGGGGAAAATGTGTTTACTCTATCTTTTTTTTGAAGTACTTTAATTAAAAAACCTATTCACTCATGACGTTTTAGAAGGGAAAATTGACTCAGTGCCCTTAAACTGACTTAAACATAGAAGTATTTCTTTATTATGAAAAATAAGTTCTTCTCTGTGGATTTCCAATTAAAGGCAAAGAGTGAAAAAATTATTTTTTTCTGAAATTCTAAGACTCTTTAATAAGTAAATTTCTGAACAAGAAAAAGGTACATATGAAAATTCCATAATGAGATATATTGCTTAATGAGATAAATTCCATGAGATATGTTAATTTAAGACAAAGACTACCTCCTTATGAATGGACTGTCCTAATTATTTTCATAATCTATAACCCTGTTCCTGAAATCGTGCTGTTCTTGAAACAAGGAAGCAGCCTTCATATAGCACAGGAAAGACACCATTTTCACTGGGATAACAGCAAACTCTACAAAAGAGCATCCAACCTCACCCCTGCTGTTCCGCAGTGTGAGTTATATGACCACAGTTCAATGATAATGACCTAAATGCATTTTGATTAATAACAATGTCAAAGAATCCACTTTGAGTATGGAACACTAAATCAGATATTCAAAAATATATCAGAATTCTATATTCTCACCTAACTTTCCTTTAATTAACAATTTATAGTAACGGAGTTTCATGATATAATTTCAATGATTGTTAAAGTTCAATGCATATTAATTACATTTAGTTTCAATAATAATTATAGTAATAAATCCAGGTCCATTAGAATAATGATTACTTAAAGTCAACTTTACGGAGGTGGTAAAGAATAGTTGAGAATAATTCATTATCATGTCAATTCATGTTTGCTTGTGGATCAGTGACTGTTCACTAAACATGTTATCTGTACCCTGAACCATAAGTAGGTCTCATTTGGCCTGGATACCACACATGAGATGAAGTAAATCTCAAATGTGGAGTAATAACTGCACTGATAAGTGACAGGTATTTTTGAAAGAGAATTATCAGACCCGTAATAGAAAGGATACGATTGATAGAAATGGAGTCATGACAACGGGCAGGGCTACTCTTCAACAGCAGATCTCCATAAAGATCTAAGAGAGGGTGATGCTATTAGAAAGACCAGTGAAAGGACAGGGCAGAGTTATAGCCTGCTCTTGAGACAGCCCCAGTGGTGTTTTGTTAGGAAATGTACTGGAGAATTAAGAAGAAAAGGGAGTCAAGGTTGTTAGGTAGTTTTTAGATCAAGCAGCTCTCTGACCTAAAACTCATCCTTTTCTCTGTCAGTCTGCATCAAAGATCACTAGATTTGGAACCATCAAAAACCTGAATAAACTTTCTAACTTCACTTGCTTTTAGCTCCTTGCTTTCATCACTAATATTAGAGGTCACCTATCTAAGTCATATGTTCCCATTATGTCTGCACCCCTGGCCTATGGATCACAGTAATAACTCTGGCTCTGTCTGCTTTTTAGAGATTTGGCAGTGGTTTGAACCAAATGAAAACATTAACTCTTCACTTGGGTCTGCGTGAGTGTCAAAAGTTGACTTTAGTTCTCATTTTTAACTTCAATTACAACCTAGTTTACAACGTCTCCCTTTCCTTGCTTCGCTCCAACCCCTCCCTCCTAGGACATTTGATGAGGTCCTAGTTCTACCATTTTGGGCATGACAGAGTACATGTTCAACATAATGGAACATAAAGCTTTATAACCTCTAATATTAACAATGAAAGCAAGTTGACCATACCTGTCCAGGTGATTAGTTCAGGTTCTTTATCTCCATGTCTCAAATCTCTCTGCCTCTGTATCCCTGGACACCACCAAACTATTATCATCAGGAACTGAGATGAGAGTCACCCCTCTGTCCACATATTTGACCACATTGGAGAAATCGAAGCATCTGGGTAAGAATCACCTCTACTCTGGACTCTCCAGAAGCCAGGATAAAGGACACTTTATCCTCCTTTTGTTAAAATTCTCCTAATTCTGTCACATGCATTCATAACCTTATCTAAGTGACTACATGTATTGATTTTCCCACGAACAACCATGGCCTCTCAATAAACTTATGTACCTGTAATGAAGAAGACCAGTTCTTGTTTTACACAATTATTCTAAAATCTGTGGGTGAGGGAGGAATGAAAACTAGCAAGATTTTTTTGTCAGCTACCAATGTGCTCAGAAGGACCCCAAATTATTTTCCTTGAACACATTTCATGCCCTAGGACCTGAGAGCATTGTCACTTTTTGATGACATTTCATGTTTGTAGTCACTTAGTAACTAGCACCTAGGCAACTTCCTTCTGCTTAACCGAAATGTGCACCTTAGGAACTGTATTATTTAACTAGCCGGTGAACAGATTTTTGTCATGTTGTATTTGAACTTTTTAGTCAAAATTGTAAAGGCCTATAATAATTTGAGCTTTAGACTATAATGTACAAGTTGAGAAATCACTGAGTAAAACTTCACTGAAAAAGAAAATTTTATAAAATGAATTCATTTGCCTCAAGTTGAGGTTAGTATTTATTATTCCTGTATATTAGAAAGCTTGAAAGGCTATAGTCTTTAAAAATTATTTCTTTTATAGTTCTCCCTCCAAGCTCTCCCCTATATCTCACCTTGCTCTCCTTCAAATTAATGGCCTCTTTTTTCATTAATTGTTGCTACATTATATATAGATATAGATATATATGATATATTTCTAAATATGTTAATATAACCCCAGTCTATACAATGGTGTGTGTGTGTGTGTGTGTGTGTGTGTGTGTGTGTGTGTATTAGACCTGATCATTTTGTATTGGGTAGTCAATTAGTATGTTCTTTACAAGAAGATTTCTCCAGATCTCATCATTCCTTAGTTGCCTGTAGTTCTTCATGTAGGGTTGAGGCCTCCTGGGATTTTCCCAGTCCATATTAGCATGTCTATTGTTGTTGCCTGTATTTGCAGTCATGTTGGTGAGACTTACGGGTGTGGAATTTGACATTCCTGGAAGAAACAGTTTACACCAGACTCCCTGATCCTCGGGCTCTTGCGCTCTCTCCTGGTCCCTCTTTCTGAGTGTTCCCTGAGCCGTAGGTGTGGAAGCTGTTTTGTAGCTGGTGTGTCCACTGGGACTGAGCTCCACAATTCTGCATTTGATTGTAGTCTTCTGTAATGATCTCTGTTGCAAAGAGAAGTTTTCTCGGTGAGGAGTAAGGGATACATTACCTGTTGGTCTAATGGCAAATATTTATAATGCCGCTAGTGATTATTCTGGCTTCATAAAATGGTGGTTGTCGCTTCTTCAAAATTCACGACATCACTAGCCCTGGGGAGTTGGTTCGGTTTACACTACCAGGCACGCTTTCCCTCCTGTTGAGCAAGCCTTACGTCCTTGTTGTTTGTCCCCAGACTTTTCCAGCATTGGTTCTCAGTTGTTGTGTTGCTCTTTGGGAAAGTTGCAGTTATATACAAGTAAATATGTGCAGCAAATGAAATAAGGAATATGGTAACGTGCTGCTTCTTGGTTAATTTGCTGCTGCATAAAATTTCTTGAACCAGTACTCGCCCAAAAACAAAATTCAGAACAGAGTGCACTTCCTGGAGGCCAATTATAATATAATTAAACAAATGTTCTCTAAAGGTGATTCTTAGCCTTGCCTAACTTCTGCATAATTTCTTTTTATTTCATATTTCCAACAATGGCTGAGATACATCTATTCCTCAAAGAAATCTAGGAGAGAAAAAAAAAGATGACATTTACAGCATCTCATAACCCTCTAAAGCACAGAGGTAATTAAGAAGTGATTGAAAATTTTACTTTGAAACTACTGAGTGTTTTTAAAGTTTGGTGGTTTGCAGTTCTGAGAGAATTCAGCCTATCCCAGAGTTCCTAGTTGGGAAAAGTGAAGATTCCAGGAAATGCTAGCTCCCACTCACAAAAATTCCTGCTCAAAGCTGAACTTAGAGATTTCTCTCTAGTTTTTTCAAAGGCTTGGATTCTTACACTAAACACCTTTTGCTCAACCTACCTATATATAGCTTCTGTATTTTCAACTGCAAGCTGACTCGATCTTGAATTTGATGAATTACAAACACAAGAAGAACAAATAAAAAGCCTTAAGGTGTAAAATACAAGTAACTTACAAGCAAGATACTTTAATTGAGTGATTTATTCTTCAAGTTTCATTTTCACTAACTTAGTTGAAAATATTCTACATTGAGCACATTATATTATTTTTAAGAAGCACAATTATACTATATTTTTTAACGCACAAGTCATTGCAGAGTTGAAGAATATCTTTGAGTATGTTGACTCTTCAGCGATACCGAAATCGTTATTTGTATTATCCAATAAAGTTGTGTCTTAAAGACTTAAAATTGGCTTTTTACAAGAAGAAAATCCCAGAGAAAGCCTGTTATTTTCTCTTATAAGCTAGGGGAGTTATTGTAAGTGATAATATTAGCAAGTCATAAATCTAGCCACATTATTAAATATCCTCACCAGAAATCTGAGCAACAAAGAACATTAAATTGGCTTAGCATAATCAGGAACATTTATAAGTGGTCCTTTCCCAAGAATGCCTCAACAATCCTTAGAGCCCTGTCACACTAATCAACAGTCCCCGTTTAAGGTTGGGAAGCTGCTTTGTGACTTTTTTTAAAGCATTTGAAGATTGAAAGGTGAGGCACCACGAGCTCTATAACGGAGTAAACCTTTTCCTTTGTGCCGACTACAAGCACCCTGTACAACTGCTCTGTTTTCTATGTTGCAGAACACCAAATAGATGTCTGCTGTTCAAATATCTAGAAGATGCAAAGGCCAGTCTTTCCCCATAGTGTTCTTTCCATCCCAAGACAAACGTACGCAACAGGCCGTGTGCCTATATCAAACCATTATTCCTGCCTGAGGCTCAAGCCCTGTGGGGCTGAGATCTTCTTCTGAGGATGTGTGCCAAGAATTTAAAAATAGAAACATCTGTGCTTGATCAAACTGCTTTCTGTCTTTAAAGAACTACTCACTGTAGAGACTTTTAGACAGTAATTTGTAATGTTGTGGTCAGGCCCTGATTTTATATCAATTATTCATGAAGTATTTCTTTTAAAGGAGTTTTGCCTTTGAATATTTAAACATCATGTATTTTCATACGCTGTTCAAATACTTAACAGAGAGCATCCAGCAGGTTCAAGTGGAGCTCATGTCAGAACAAACGCTGTCTTAAAGAATGTCTCAGCTATATTCTTTCAGAATTCTAGACCAAGGAAGATGTAAAATTAGAAGCATTGGTGTTCTAAATCAGAAGGTACTCAGATGACAACGTTCTGATTGAATGACACATAATGTTTCTGCATTTACTACTTAGGCCTGGACTACGGTGCAAAACAATCATTTCAAAAGAATTTAAGCGTATCTTTGAGACAATGGGTTTTATAGCAAGAACTTTCCTTGCTGTGAGGTGCAAATCCTACCATGAAGTTTTGAACTGTCAATGAACAGTGCAGAACCACACAACAAAGGTGCATGTATCAATAAGTTGAGCTTCTCTAGTAGAATTACAGATATGAAGGATGACTTTGTGAACAATAATTCGCTTATTATTTTAGATAGGAAAATTTCATGGTGAATTTTGGTGAAATAAAAGAAATTTTCTTAATTTTTGTTAATTGTTAAAACTTTGAAAGAACTTTTGAAAGAAAGGAACAAATCCAGAAATACAGCTGTGGTAGACAGAAGAACTTTCCATAGGGAAAGGCCTGAATGTACCGAGTGGTTATACAGGGAGTGAGAGGGCAAAGAAGAGCCCTCAAAGATGAAGCAGTTGCCCATCAAAACCAGTGTCTATTCTTGGGATGGGCAACGCTACTCTGGGATACTGCATGATTTTCTTTTGACCGTAAGGAACTTGAAAAGATTTTGATCTAGGAACAAAAGGTCCCGTGTATGGAAGGAGTCTGAAAGCAGTTCAAGGAAGAAGATTACAGCACTTGAAGATGTTAAATGGGAGTCATCACACGTGCATCTATCTCTAGCATTATCCTGAAAGAACTTTGGCAACCATGACTCTCAGTTTCCTACAAACATTCAGAGAAAGGAGGCATCATCAAAAGCCATTGTCCTAAGACCCAGGAGTGACCCTGAGTAAGTCTACTGACACCTCGGAAATGTCATTGCTTTGGGGATGGGAATAAAACCAAATAGCCAAGGTGTCTTACAATCTGTAAATCCACCTACTCCACAGGGTTTTTTTCTATTTGCCATGCCTTTTAGGGTTTTTTTTTGGCATGTTTATTACTAAATATTGTCAATTTAGAGTTTCCTCTATTTTAGATTAGTTTGAACTAATAAATAATTTATGTCTCAAGAGAGAACAGTTATCCCACTTGGTAATTTTCTTCTACACAATTGAAATTATTAACATCTGACCCCTCCAAGGTGCCATGTTTAAGGCTAGTGGAAGTGTACAGAGGAGGAGAACATCATATATCTCATCAAGAATATTAAGACAGGAAACAGAAATTAGCAAAAGATATATGAATAAAACTAATTTATAACACCAGAGAAATTACCTTATCATCCTTTGGTCTGATTATAATCTAAAACAATGAAACTAATAACCCATATAACAACCAAATTGTTTATATTTATTAAATCTGACCCTAGAAAGCATATAACAAGTATATAAAATTATAGAAATATTATACACAGAGTAGTTGGTGGATAGACAGATAAAGATATATACATTTAAGTGAACTTTCATCAAACCACAGTTTAACACACTAAATACACATCAGAGGTCACTTAGATTAACACAGATTTTCCACAAAAGCATTCAGAATAAAAATTTCATTAATAAGTTAATAAGTTCTTTAATGCAGTCTAGTAACTTCTCAAAATAAATTAGTTGATTATATTTAAGATTAAACATTTATTTAGTAAAATTGACCATAATATTACTAATAATGTTTATTTTCTATTAATAAAACTATGAATTGAATTTATGTAAATAGCTTTTTTATAAAGTGTGAAAGGAGATACTGATACTATTTATGAGAAAAATCTCACAATATGTTTCTTTAATAATCATCTCATACTTTCTTTGTAATGTTAGGGATAAGGGTGGAATAATTGTTCACTAGAAAATATAAAATTTGGGGGCTGGAGAGATGGCTCAGTGGTTAATAGCACTGGCTGCTCTTCCAGAGGTCCTGAGTTCAATTCCCAGCAACTACATGGTAGCTCACAACCATCTATAATGAGATCTGGTGCCCTCTTCTGGCCTGCATGTATACATGCAGGCAGAATTTTTTTTTAAAAAAATTAATTCTAAAGTTCAAGGTTTTGCATAGTTTATCATTCTAGAAAAGAGATTCTAAGACAAATTTCTGAACATCACTATTAAAAAATGTGAGCCTTTAAGTTAACAGTATATGGTGTACCTAGAGATAATTCCCCAAAATGATCAATGCCAATTCTGTGTGATCAGCATCCAACTTCAGGAGCAGAACCAGGGGGGAATGCTATTCCTTTGGATAATGGGCCACCTCCATAAGTGTACTAGAAGCTGGTTTTTAAAGAAATAGCTAATCTCAGTGGCATAGCATAATAATTTCTTCTTCTTCTTTTTTCCCTTACTTTACTCGAGACAGACAAACCTTAAAGTAAAAGCTTCTGGTATGCGGTTCCGTCTAGTCAATAGCTCTGCTAGGAGACATTTTACTACTACCTGGGTTCAGTAAATTAAATTGATTATTTTGGGAGATATTTTTGCTTCTGTATTCTGCTTCTCCATTCCTTATTAAGACATACACAACACACACACACACACACACACGAGAGAGGGGGCAGTGGGAAGAGACAGAGAGACAGCAAGGAACAGGCAGCAAGGGATGTTGACGTACTGTGACCCCACAAATGCCTGAAGCAGGCAACAAACTGCTGCCATCCCTGGGGAGAGTCAGTCATGAATCCTTCAGTAGAAGCACATCGACAATAATTTTGTTTTAAGATCTTAACCTCCAGAACAATTGGAAAGTAAATCCCTGTCATTTTGTCTGCTCCACTGTGGCACTTTGTCAAGGCAGCCATAGTAACCTAACACCCATCAACAACTATTCGATTCCCTTCTGAGAAGTTACTTTTGCCTCCTGTTTTTACTAACTTAAGTTAGTAAGAAGTGTCACTAATTTAAGCTCATTCCCAAAGGTAGAGAATTAAAATTCACTTCACGGGGAGAATTTCATGATATTTGATGGATTTATATTATAATATTCACCACAGTCAATATATTTACCTTGGGCATCTTCATGTGGGCTGTGAAAATATTATGTTTGATTTTCATCTCTTGATAGACCTGCACCGGTTGTTTTAATGCCATGGCATTCTAGTGGAGACTTTCTGATTTCTTCACGGAGTCTTCTCATCAAGGCTGGCTCCTCCTCTCATGTCTATTTGTGTATCTGTCCATTAATCACATTAGATCTCCTTTGTATTGTAATTCAACATCATTATTTTGTTGCTTAAATTATTCTAGTTTTGCTCACTGCGTCCTTTTAACATGCTCTCCTCTAAACTTTTCTTGAAACATTCTTATCCCCAGGTACCAGAGAATGCTCCAAACTCAACATCCATCTTCTTTGGTTCAAACCTAGAGTCAACATCTCTCCAGGAAACCTCTTCATGATTAGAAAATGATCCTAAGGAATCAGGGTGCCAGAATAACTAAAGCTAAAGCCATCTCAAAAAAATTATATGGAAACCTTCTACTGTAGAAACTTTCTAAAAATAATGCATAGCCATATATAAAAAATTTAAACGAAATTTCCTTATAATGGGTCAACAACAGTCCTACTAAATACTGCAGGCATATAAATAAAAAGCCCAATGCCAGGAACAAGTTATCTCCTTTGGAGTTGTTGACAAATGATGTACCATAGATCTTCAAACATTATAGGTCATTGTCAATGCTATTAGTAAAACTTGAGAGTAACACCCTGTTGCTGGATACACTATACATTTGAATCATAGGGCAAGGACGTGCCAAGCTGGTACGTGAAACCAAGTATGTTTCATCCCTACTAGCTAGCTTTCACAGTCCTGAAGACTGCTAGTCACACTCCCAGAGGACAAAGGACACACCACTCTTACCCAGATGTGAATGCTATGAGCCTCAATTATTGTTACTACTGGTTTGCCAAGGCATTCCCATTGGTGCAATAGTTGCACAAATACCTTAGGAATAATCAACAACTTTCTGACTGGGTTAAAGTACCAGTCCACAAGTTGAAACCCATATTTGGCACCATTATTGTGGCGGAGTACTTGTCCCTAGATAGATCATAGGTCCTAGTGAAGAACCTACTACTGTTACTCTAGTAAATGGATATAATAAATTAACTACTCCTAGCTCATCATAATATCCATAGATTAGTACAGTGATTAACCTTCATCATAGAAGCTTCATTTTGCAATAGATGGTGGTTAACAGAAAGACTCCCAAGAAGTCAAAGGGTAGAGAACAAGAGACTGGAATGCCGGTCCTTCCCTCTTACCAAGGCTCATGGATACTGTGCTAGGAGAGGAGGCAGAAAGATTATAAGAGCAAGAGGCAACTGATGACTATAAAGAAGCAGTGTTGTCTGGATATAGCAGGGCAATTGCACATATGAATTCACAGCAGTTGAAGCACCAAGTACAAAATCCAAACAAGCTCAGGACATACTAAATTTCAGGATAGAGAGGATGTAGGGACAACATCCCAAGGCTAGATTAAAAAAGAAAAAACATTGAGTTTTGATAGCTGCTGGCAGGGGTGCAAACAGCATAAAGCAAATGCCCCATGTTGACCTCACCTCCTGGAACTCGGTCCCACCTTTTGAAGATTTCATTACACCTCTGGCTGGCAAACTCATGCTTTTCATGATTGTAAAAATATTTGATGTAAACAAAATTGTAAGGATAGCTGCTGGGCAAGGGAATGTCAGTTTTCTTTAAGAGACCAGTCCCTGATCATTAGACCACTTTACAGTGAATGGCACTTGTTGAAATGAGCCTAACTGAGCTGCACAAATAGTACTCGGTGGGAAATGTTTTAAAAAATAAAACAAAATACAATGTTGAGTGGGTAAGGGAGGGAGAACTTATCTGGTAGGAATTGGGGGAATGAGAGTGAATATGGTCAAAATGTATTGAATGAAATTCTCAGAGAACTAATAAAAATTTTTAAAAAGAATCATGGCATCAGTGCTATTTGGGTTTATAGCTGTTAGTGTTTCACTTCTGTTTTTCTCAGTCCAGAGATAAGGGTGTTTGTGTGTGTGTGTGTGTGTGTGTGTGTGTGGTCTCAAGTATATGCTTACATTGTTTATGCATATTATTTACCTATAAAGTGAATGTGACTTTATACTTGTGTTCCAGGCACAAATACATTCCTTCAGATAGTAAATGAATTTTCTATCTTCTTCCTTTAAATAACTAGAATATACCTGTGTTTGTACTGCCACTTCTTCTATGCATAGAAACATTATAAAAGATTGTGGCTTCCATCTTACTAACATACCTCGTTGCTTGTTTTGATGAAGTATATTGTTTTTGATAATCGCCATGTGACGAGGAGCTAGGAGTAACATCATTATGTTATGCCAGCAGCCTGTTAGAAACAGTGTCACAAACAACCATTGAATGGCTACAGAAGTTGAGTTTTCTTACCTTAAAGAACCCTCAGATCAATCAGGGCCAATGCCTGACTTCAGAAAAGTCAAGAAGCAGAGAATATAAGGATGTCATGGCCAAATATGACTTATAGAATCACAAGAAAAATAAATACATATTGACTTAAGCTAAATTATGGGTTAAGTTTTTATATACTATACATATATATATATACATATATAAATAATATCACTTGAATCTGGACTAATACTGGAATTGAATTTTCAAATGTTTTGTTTCCTCTAAAGTTTCTTCAATAAGTTTGACTTTCACAATTTTTAAACCAATGAAAAAAATTTCTATTTTAGAACAGCTATTTACTCTTAGGACTACTCTGGACACTTTTATCATACCATGGTCTCATAAGCAGTCAATGGACACAGAGAGACTTGCAATTCCTGGATCGTGCTTCCTATAAATGCTGTGTGCGCTCGTAGCCGACCCTGTCCATTTCCAAGTGAACCTGTGTTTATATTTTTACTCTTAACTCTTTTATCTAGCCCTCAGAACAGAATGTCTGTGGACACGTCGGATTCCTTAGTTTAGAAATAGATTCAGTACTTTGTACCAAATGTCATATCTGAAATGCATCATTGGGGAACTCTACTATAGAAACTTCGTACTTGGCAAATGCAACCCAGAGCAAAACAAAAGCAATTGTTCTAACCCATCTTCTCTAATGATATTTATTATCATTTTGTCAATCCAACCAGAACTCATTAAAATTATAGATGTCCCTACTTTGACTTGCAAATGTTCCAGATAGCATTTTCAGTGCTTCAAAACCTTAGTCAATAGATTTCATCATTTTGGTTTCCTTTGTGGAAAATAACTAAATGATATAAGTGATAAATACATATGAATATTTTTCTTCTTTCCAGATGAACATTACTCCATATACCTGTTTGCCTAATATATTGAGTTATGGCAACTGTAATTTATGAGCATAGAAAATAAATGTGTGCAAAAGAATTTTTCCTAGGAAATAATCCATATTTATAACTAGTTGTAACTTTGAGTTGTATCAACTTCTGGACTGGAGGCTTTTCTTCTGAGTGTAGCTAACAATGGTTCTGAGTCAGAACAGGCTACAGAGGCAAATATCCAAGACGCATGGCGGGCAGGAGTAAGACAGGCAGCAGTGATTTTTCTTAGAGCCCAGGGCAGAACTGTAGGCTGTAGGCTGTTGCAACCTACAGATCTCACCAACCTACTCACTGACTTTTTTCAGTTTTGCTTCAGCCAGTGGCCACTCCAGCTCCCCTCAAACTCCCATCCCATAATCCTCTTCCAGGTACAATCAAATCTCCGGAAACAAGGATGTCCATCTGTTCTACAGATTACTGACATGGTGGGAGTTGTAGGCAGAGGAGAGAAATGGGTTTTAAGATACTGCAAAGTGCTTTCCTTCAGCCTGACGGATTCTAGTTTATGTTTGTCCTCCTCCACTTCCGCTGCTCTGCCTTCTCCTGCCTGACTGCAGTCTCATCCACAAACACAGCAGAAATAGGCTCACAAGGAGTGGCTTAACCAGCTCCCCCACCATGGAAGATGAAAACTTCCATGTGAAGAAAATTCCTTCTTTCCCCTCATAAGGATTTTGCCCCTTTGTTTAAACTCAGCAATTTTTATTCCATGCATAGGATGAAGGATAAAGTATAATAATGCTTTGGACCTTTAAGGCCAGAACTTCCACATAGTTTTCTTATAAGCCAGCACTTACTGTGACACTAGGCATAATAAAACCACCTTGCAATGTCATGAGAATTAGAGGTAGTGTATATAAACCCCTACATGTAGTAAACCCTAAACAAATGAAAGCTAATATTACTAGTATAATTATTTTATATGATGCTTAAAGTCAGTACCCAAAATAGCAGGTCATGAGATATAGAAAGTAGTATATATCATAGAGATGAATAACTGGTGAAAGTAGGATGTTTATTAAAATATGTATCATGCCAATGAAGAGTGAAAATGAAAAAATATTAAAGTGTTCAGTTTAGGTTCAATAATTGCTTCATGGTGGCAAAAGAATCAGTTAAGAGTAAGTTATTTAAGATAAAGTTCTTAGGGAAACTGAAGACTAGAATCCTATAGAGTGTCATGAACACTTTTGTATTCAATGAAAAAAATTAAACAAAAAGCAACTTATTAACTACTGGTTGCATAAAGGTCCTGTTAGGCGTTTTAAAAGAGCAATAACATATAACTCCCACTTGACTTATTTCACAATTCTGTTCTGGACACCTAGGATTGGTATAACCCACTCACCCTATCAGGAATTCAACGAAACACTTGCCCCACTTCATCTCAGATCTGTTTAACAGACAGCTGTGCTCTATCTAAATGCTGAACTGCTTCTGTCTCCATGAAAGAGGTGGCAATTCCACCCACTGTAAATACTGTATCCATCAACACAATGCTTCCCCAACTCCAAGTCCTGCTCTAGGATGCAATATGAACCCGGCTGGAAGGTAACAGCTTGATTTTCCTCATTCTTTTCATCCATCTCAAGGCTCCATGACGCATGCTTCATACCTCTAGGATTTCAGTGCTACGTTAACTTCCGGATCTGCTGTTATTTCTTCTCATTTTCTCCCAGAGAACTAATTGGAACTCTGTATAATTAAACACCTATGGGTCAGGACCAAAGTCTATTTGTTTCTCACAAGTTTTTCTTTATACTTGAACTCCAGTTTCTTCACACTACTTGTAAAAGCAGCTGAAAATAAGTGTACTACCCCTGTAATACAGAATGAGAAGTGTCCTACAGAGTGGCCGATTACACTGCCCGTTCTTCGCAATTTTGCTTAGGTTTCAGGCACCTTGATATCCTTTATATGTAGGAGACTTCTCCTGAGATATGAAATAAAAGGACTGAGCAAAAGCTAAGTACTTGTTTTGGAGCATGTTAATTTTTTTACTATTATTTTACATGGACATACTGATTATTCTGGTCATAATATTCCTCATTAGGGTAAGAAAGAACTTTATAATATGAAGTGTGCTGTACATTGTAAGACAATTGTTAACTACAGTCCCAAAGCATCCAACACAATAGCAATCCCTCTTTCCACACTGCAATGAGCAAAATGCATGTCCTCATTCTTCACCTCACTCTCAATGAACTGATGGATCAGATAACCAAACCACACGAACGAAGTTATCAATATTGCCTTGACAACACATAGTAATGACAAAGAAATCTAGTCATCTAGTTTTGTTGCATGCTAGCCCTTCCATGTGACTAAAACACACACATTTAAATCTAGTCACTCTGATAAAGTCTATGCATTGTGTTGTTGCCAGAGCTCCTGTACTGGGGAACGTTCCATTGGTTCCTACAGCCCAGAGTTCTTGATAATGGTTTGAGGTCTTCTCAGTTCTATTTGGTACCATCACTTTGTCTTCATCCTGAACTTGTCTTTGGGGTTTTAGATTCAGCCGATCATTTTTTCAGTGCTGGTTACTTAGATTTAGGAAGCATAAACAGACTTCTTAGCAATGTCCCCTTTGAAATCTTTTCTAAAAATGGTACCTTTTCTTATCAGAATATTTTTAATTAAATAAAGGTTTTCAACATGGATATTGTGGCTGTATACTATTTGCTGAAGACATCCGTTCTCTCTCCTATATAGTTCATTACATCAACAGAGATGGTGTAAAACTACCATCTAGACTAAACATTAAAAGGATGCAAATGGTGTCACTATGCATCCCAGGCTGGACTCCAACTTGCAATCACCCCTGCCTCAGTCTCCCACATACTAGGATTGCAGGAATACACTATAGTACCCAGCTACAGCATTCTATTAAAGTGCCTCTGGTAATATTATGTGAGAGGGATATATGATTATTATCTACATGGTCTTTCACAAAGGATGGAATGTCCATTGTAATTTAGGTGAATTTTAAAAGGGCTTTAATCAATTGTCTTAAGAATTGTACTCAATTATTTATAGAAGTCAACTTCTGGATGATAAAAACTGAACCTGAATTCTAAACTATTTCATGCTAAACTATTTTGGTTAGGAGTAACTTAAGAGTCTTGTCACTTAGTCCTATTATTTATAATGCCATGGAGATTGACATTCAAAAGCCTGACTCACGATATTCCCAGTGCCACTGTCATTCAAGAGTGGTATTTATAACGCTGCTGCGATCACTACTGTGGAGCTGTGCACTTGCAAGCCTGCTGACTATTTACTTAACCTCGAGCTCTCACAATACCTTCAAAGCCAATGCTGTTTAGCTTACAAAATTAATAACAACTTGACAGCACTATTATTTCACTACTTGCCAGTCAACATTTCTAGACCGTATGCCAAAATTTGATTGGCTTTACTGAGACTTAATAATTTTTCATTCAAACCTCATGGACCTCGTCAAACAAAAATTGCCAGTGTATGACTAAAAGAAGAAAAATAATTGTACTATTTTTTCTAAAAAACTTTTAGAAAGAGTTTTGATGTTCAAAACACGACATTCAATCTTTGCGTTAATTCATTTGTTACACAAAGATCTAGCAATCAACCTGCTTTACTGTTCTAACTGGTGAGGTAGGTATATAATTAAAGGTTGATAGAGGCGGAGAGAGCTTTATGTTGTGTTTTGAATCTAGTAATGGTAATCTCTTAAAATTATTTGACTAGTTATAAAGGCTACATTTTTACAGTTAATTAGCAACTTGGAAGTGTTTGAATAGAACAATTCTATTAAATTAAAATTCTAAAGTATTTCTCAAATAACTATAATTAAAAGTGCATGAAATTTATTTTTTTCTCAAATGATCTAGCAATCAAAATTTGAAGAGCATTTCTTAAGCCAATCCTGCTTTCTTGCCTAAATTAGAAAAATCACTCTGTAATGGTGAATGACTGGCTTCAAGATGCCTCAAAGCAGTATTTGTTTAATTGATCTTGGTGTTTTTACACGTAATTTTTATTCTGGAAATGCATCGGTATACGGATGAGTCAATACATAAACAATTGATTTGATAATGTGCTGTGAAGAGTCAGGAAAGAAACACAGATGAAATTTCCCGTACTCTGCAAACATGGAGAGTTAATTATCTTCATATCTGTAGAGATAAAATAACTACTCTTAAGAAAATCTGAAAGTTTATCATTTTTTGACCCTTAGATCTCAGAAGTATCAATTTCTGGTTAATCAACTAACAAGCCCAAAACCTTAAGAAACAGGAGCTCTCAAAAATAGAGAAGATGGGAGTAAAATCTAAGCCCAGGCCTCTGAATGCCGATAAGACTAACTCAGAAATTCTTTTCTTGACAATTCCTAACCTTTGAATGTGAAATGCTAAGAGGATCTGAAATCCCTGAGGGCTGGAGAGACAACAAACACACCCACTTGACCTCACCAGGTGCTAACACGTGAAGGGACCTGTGTGTGTGCTGATGCAGGCTTGGGGGAATAAAAACATCTACCATGTGGAAGAGATACACAAACATTTCCTATCTGCTACTGTTGACTGCTTGAGAGGGGGGAAATCCCTTAGAATAGCATGTTCTTACTTGGAGAAGAGCATAGAAAAACGGAAGATGTTCTGAGGGTGGTACTGGACAGGTAGAACCATTCTCTTCCAATACTCAAGGAAACACTGCCTGCTTGTGATAGAGGCTTAGCAAAGTCAAGCTGAAATTATCTCGATACGGACCATGCCGTATTTGGAGGCTACTGATGACAGTGAGTGACAACTGCTTGGAAACTGAACTTCTCTAAACTGCAGCACCAAACGAGAACATTCGTGACATAAACCTGCGGCCTGAGGGAGAAACAGAATGACTTTACAGGCAAGCAACTCTTTATTTTGTGCGAGTCTCTGTGTTAACCGTGAATTTCAAGTCTCATCGGATACATTCCTGTGCAGTTATTAAAGAGGACTGATGACAATGTTGAGTAACAATTTAAAGTTTGCAGAGACTATAATGATTCTAACATCTAAAGTACCAAAGGAAAAAATTTACATTTCTGAACTCTAATCTAAAGGGTTACTTTTCTGGAACTACTACTATAAATATAATTTCTGAACTGTTCTTATAGAACAAACTAGCACCCTTTTATGGAGGCTGTACTTCAGGAAAAAGTGGGGGGTGGGAGAAGTGGATTATCAATGGAAGAGTGATTTACCCAACATGCATATCTTAAGGAAACAAAAAAAAAAAACATGCTTTGGAATTAGTTTCTCTGAGCTTCATGAATTCTCAATCAAAATTCAGGTTACAGCGGGCTCTTCTTTCTTATCCGTGGTTCATGGCCAGCCATTGTGCAGTAGGAAACAGGGTGGTGATTCTTCACCCCTCCGGAGGAAGATAAAACTCAACTTGCAGTTGCTTTTTTTTGTTTGTCCTCATCTTGGTAAGCCTTTCTGTGCTTACCATGGATTCGGAACTATGTTCAGGCGCAAAATCAGGAAAGTCACAACCCTCGTCCTCAGGTTGGCTGTTAAAATCTGCATGCCAAGTTCTCTGATACAAAGCTCCCACAAAAGTCCACGGGCATACAGAGAAGAGAAATTGAAAGGCAGAAAGAAGGTTTCAAAAGGTTTCCCAGCATGGCCAATGCTTGCACTGAGCTAGTTAAGCAGAGACAACCAAGGCCTAAGACTGAATGCTTGCATAACTTCTGAGTCTCCCCATGAGTGCCTCCAGGTTGCTGGAGGAGAAAAGATACTCTATAAAAGACTAGGTGTCGATTCAGAGGCTGCATCTCACCCTGAATTCTGTGTATAGGCATTTCGAATTTTATGATTTAGTGTGACAACTCCTTAAACCTATTGTGAGGGATTCACAGGGATTCAGGTCAGAATCAAACCCAATATTCAACCAGCAAAGGGAACTCACTGGTGGATTTATAAATAAAGGACAAAAGACTGTAAAAGGCTTCAAGGCCCTAAGTTCTCTTGTTTGGCAGCTCTCTGGCTGTTGAGGAAGTATGCCATGGATGCCTTCCAGGTTTGTGAACGGAGTAGCAAATACAAGTGGCTTACTTCCCAAGGTAGGGAGTAAAACAGAGAAAAAGGTTAGTGGGGAAAGGAATCCATTCACTTCAGAGTCACTAAATTTGAACTGCCTTGTAGGGCAAGGGAGCAGACAGGTTTCGGAAGTACTTAGAAATACCTGTCTTCATGACTAGCGGGGAAAAGCAGCAGCGATATGAACACTCATGCTGGAAATAGCAGGAGGCATCCTACTCTGTTCCCGGTCCCATCTGTGTGACATTCTGTGTGATGAAGGTAGGATCCTCATTCTAGGGAGAAAAGGAGAATTAAAGAAATTCATCTGCCGATGTCACTAGATGGCCGTTGCAAGAAAGCAGGATGTGAACTCACGTGATGGATTGCCAGAGCCTGTTAATGATGCTGTTTAAGTTGCAGTTAACACGAGCACATTAAATCCATAATGGTTTGGTGTTTACCATGGTACCAGTAGTCCGACCAATAACTGTGTTTCCCTAATTCCATCTGCAGCACTGCACTCCCGTGTTTTATTGCATAAGAACCAGGCTTCCTGCCATGACTGTATCGAAAACATCTGCGGCTATCCCTTAGTGTCCTCCCTTCCCATCCTAAAAGAAAGAAGCCAAGTAACCCGAGTTTTTCTCACCAGCAAAATTATCCATCCTGGACAGAGCGAGGAGTTAAGTAAACATGAAAAGCAGGCTCATTTTTAGAGCACAAGCAGATTAAATTTCACAAAACATATTTGATACCTTAGTTAATTGGGATTAATGCAGCATACAAGAATAACAGGCCATGCATTTTCAAGCCTTGATTCTTCTAGTTAATTATCAGCAAGTACAGGGTAAAGATCCTGTAGATGATGGTTCTGGTAATAATAGTGGCAATAAGAGCACATGCATATTCTGGGCCTGTAATATATCTTGCTGTGCTTTAAGGGTTTTACACACATCATTACAACAGTGGCCATGGCTTTGGAGGTTGTCCTTTGAGAGCTAATGTTCTTTCCTCCTTTTCCTTCTAAACTCCAAAGAAAAACTACTCCAAAACGCTTAAAATGTTAACTATTAAATAATCTTTTTTTTCCTAAATTTATAGAGCTGAGACCATCTAGTGACCTTTCAAATGATGATATCAGGATATAGAAATTGATGTTTAACTTGCAGGAAAGTGATATATTTATCTAAAGAATTGTAAAAAAAAAAAAAAACTAATGCCAGAAGGTCAAGGTCAATGGCAATGTTCTAGCCTAAGGGAAAAAGTCAAAGGGTTTTGAAAAGCCAAAGGGATAATGATCCAGTTTAGCACGAAGTGTTCTTGCCCATGACTGTTGTATTTCCCATGGCTCCCTATAAAAGCCCTCTTTGAGGTATCAAAGATCCTCATGCTATTATTTTCAGAGTGTGATAGTTTGCTTCCAATCTTTTCAAAGTACCAGCCCTTAAATAAATCCACTATTTATTTACATTTTTATTATGCCTATCCCTGTTTCTGCATCTCTAAGTCTCTGTCTCTCTGTTTGTCTATCTATCTGTATCTCTCTCTCTCTCTTTTGTGTGTGTGTGTGTGTGTGTGTGTGTGTGTGTGTGTGTGTGTGTGTGCGCGCGTGCGCGCACACGCGCACGCATCCATGCTTGGGGTACTCATGTCATAACAAGCATAAGAAAAGCAGAACACTACTTTTCCTCCTTCCACCTTTTCATGTGTTTTCTGGTGACTGAACTCAGGCTGGGAGGCTTGTGCATCAAGTACCTTTACCTGCTGATCCATCTTGCCAGCCCTTTCCTCCCGGGTCACGACTCATCTCGGGTATGGGCTTTGGAGCGGTGACTACATGGGCTTGGATGCAAAGATAACACCTCCCTAAATCCTCGCAACTGCCAATCAATATAAACTCAGAAATTGCAAAAATAAAAAATAAAAAAAAAACTTCCTTTGTAGAGTCTTAGGAATTCCAGTTCAGGAGACATAGGTTCAGGCATCTCAAAAAAGCAGAGAGACCATCAAGGGAAGAGTGAAGAAACAGAATTAAAATGCCCAGTTACAAAGCCCAATAACCTTGTGATGGTTGGTATTCCTGCGTGTTGTGATTGTTCATGATGTGTTCAGATTAGCAGATGCCTGTGGGGAAAGAGTGAGACGATGGTCAGGTGTTCTGACCAAAGTCCACATTTCAGGTGGGATTTCACAGCCTGTCTCCTGAGGCCTCTAGACCAAATCTTTAACTTGATTAATTTCATACATGTCACAGGCGAGGCAACTGAGAAAGAGATTAAATAAATTGAAAAAAATCACTCTGCAAATTAATGACACCTAGGCTTAGATGCCGGCAACTTAAAAATCAAATCCATGAATAATTATGGCTTACTATTAATAGACATTCGTGGTAACTGGCTTCTTAAAAACTATTTCTCTTATTTTTTGAGATTATAATACAATTTCCCCTTTTCCTTCCTTCCTAATCCTGATATTGTTCCTCTTTTTCATTAATTGCTGCAACATATGTATGTATACATTCTTAAAGACATAAACACAACTGTCTCGGTCTCTATAATGTTACATAAATGTATATTTTCATGGTTGACCATTTAGTTTTGAATGTGCTCTTCCCTGGAAAGAGCTATTCTCCCACCCACACAGCATTGCTTGACTGTCCATAGTTCTTTTCATAGAGTTGAGGTCATGTGTCATTCTTCAGCTATGATACTACAGGAATGACCAGAATGACCAGAAAACCCTAAGGAAGCAATAGGGCCACATATACCTTGGCAGTAACCACAGGCTAGGCTCACAAATCAGTGGAAAAGAGGGAATAGAAAGATTTGATGAACCAGAGGATCATGGAGTTAGCCTATGAGATTGTCTCCTAGGCTAACAGGCTTTTTGAATGAGGAACTTGTGTAGCTACTAGATTGTAAATACTTTCTAATCTTTCCTTTATTACCTTAATTAACAAGTTCCACTAAAGTGTATTAATTTGTAAATTTTTAATCCAAAACTCATTAATCCATACATGCAACTGTAACTCCATTGGATTAAAATAGAACTGAAACTCTCCTGTGGCCAGTGACATCCTATCCATTGTAACAACATGTCAAAGAAGGGTTCTCTAGATTTGTGGTTGTGTAGTACCTCCAGTACCACCAGTCACATAAAAGTGTAGAACACCCAGGCACAGGTACTACGGAATCCTAGGTAGTAAACAAGGACCTAACTGGCTTCTATATTTATTATATGCATCACTTTACAACGTTCCCCTTTGTTATAACTAAGCTACCACAACATGACTGCCTAGGCATGAGCTGAACAAAGACAATAGACATGCCAAACTGGATGGGGGAAGGACAAGAAGGTCTCAACCCTTCATAAAGAATTATTGGCAACTAAAGAATGCTGAGCTTGTGAAAAATAGTCCCCCAGGGTTAAACACACCAGTTGGTTATCCAATATCAAAGGGTCATCCCTGAAAACATATATATAAGAAACACAGAGACTAATCAGGTGATATTTAAGAATAATTACATATATTCATGCATTAACAATAAATGGAAAAGAGGCAAGACCTTGAAAGAGAACAAGGAGGGACATATGGGAGAATTTGGAGAGAAGAAAGGGAAAGGAGGAATGAAGTGATTATATTATAACCTAAAAAAATAGTAATAACTTTTATTTTAAAAAAAGTTTACTGAAAAAGAGCATGGTATGACCTGCCAGCTGCAGCCTAATATGTCTCATGCCCCCACTCTTAAGCATCACAAGACTTTTCCATGACTAAAAGCCCATGGCTCCTGGTATAAACAAACTGAAAGTTTCAATTACTTTCACAAACAATAAATGCACTTACTTAAAGTAAGCACTTTAAAATAGTTCTGCCTTACACTGTCATTTTGCATCTGCAGTTAGCCTTGCTGAGGGCTGCTGTGCACAGACCAAATCACCCTCATGGAAAAATGGGGCACAATCGGTAACAGAAAAAGAAACGTGAGTTTTATATGTTGATTTTCTACAATTAATTCTGCCTCATTTACAAATATGATAAATATAGCTAAAACCCTAGATATATTTTCCTTCTGTTCACACAGTGAAAATAGTTTTCTATATAAATAGCATATCTTGCTGAAAATTATTCAAACAGTATATGTGAACGTAAGAAGAAATCAGAAGTTATTTGGTCTTCCAAAAACTTAGCAAACCCCACCCGTGTTCATGGTCATGTTTATTCTCATCTGTATGGGGACCTACACCTAAAGATGGAGAAAGAACCATCCATTCTATTTCTGTTGTAACTGCCTCTCCCTCCTTCTTCACCTCCTTCTAAGAGAGCATTCATTTTATGTGTTTGCTTACCCTATGCCTTCCTCAAGCCATAGGAAGTCACTAACCAACTCTTTCTTCCTTATTGTTCTTCATACTCCTACATAGACGACAAATGACTGAGTGGCTCTTGGGGTTCAAACGATCTCTTTTATGAAGGGCTGGACAACAATGGCTCTGACACCGTGTCTTACTTACTTTACCCCCCTGTGCTGCTGAATCTGGGCAGCGGACAGTGAGCAAAAGTGATTAACTCATTATTCTGGAAACCCTGCCCCAATACCTGACAAAAGCTTGAGGAATATCCCATAATATCACGGCAATGGAATTTAAATTTCAGCTGAGCCTGAGATGAGGCAAGCCCTGTTTTCGTTTGTGTACAATTCTTGTGACTAGCACGGTGCTGGAGTGACATTCTTCTGCACCCCTTCCTTAACAATGTGATATGTTATTTCTCCATGTTGTCAGTTTCTAATGGTTGAACTACTGGTCTGATGGATAATGCATTATATATTTCCACACTGTCTCCTATATGTCGATGAGTCTTGTATTTCCATCACACATATAAACTAGGATATATCTACATGTTTTCAGATTCCTTCATTGAGAGACAGTCTGAAGTTATTCAAGATAATAGATACAATGAAATAGCTCAGTTACTTTATGATGTTACAAACTAAAAAACTTTTGAGACAATTGATATTTTTGTTAGATATTTGGACTTGTTCTTCTTTATATTGTTTTTTAGATTATTTATATTTATGATCTTTGTTGCATTTCTATGGGCTTTGTCTATTTTTCTGTCAATTAGCGAGCACTTTCTAACCATTAAATACCTACCCTCTACTGGTCATGAGTATCATAAACAATTTGAGTTTTTTGTTTCACCTCGACTCTCCTTTCGATATAAGATATGCCAAGGATGTTTGCCTTTAAATTATTACACTTGTCAATTTTTAATAGCATCTTGGTTCTTAGTCTTACTCCAATATTTTCCTAGGAATTTTGCAAGTTATATTTACCTTTGTTTTAATTCCTTAACTTTAATCTTGATTGTACTGTAGTGGTTTGAGTGCATTGTAAAATGAAGGCCATTTCCATTTCCTTCTAGATTATAGTTCACCAAGTTAAGATTACTGATTAAATACTCCATCCTTTTCTCATTGCATTAAGTAGTATTTTACAAGCAGGATGTTTATTTTAATTTTAATTTTACATATCCTACATCACGTGTTCTTGTGTGGTTGTATATTTTATTTTTGGGTTTTGTATTACTAAGCAGCTTAGGCAGGCTGGAAACTTACAGGCTTTCTCCTGAAACCTCCTAGGCACTGGGCTTACATACCCAGCTTCTCGTGTACTTTGAAAAACAGATGGTCATAGTATTTTGCTAAGAGTTGCTTGACTTTTACATTGATTTGTTGCTGGGCATTCAAACACAATAGTCCAGATTTTACCAGACTATAGATGTAACTGAAATTTCTCTAACAATTAGATCTCAGTGTTTGCAATCAAAAAGAAAAATGTTTACAATAAAAATCAAACTTTTCAAGTTAGAGAAATAAAATTATCAGGGACCTAAGTCTAATGCTCTAAGGCCCCATGCTCAAGTGGGAAGTATAAAATTTTTATGAAACCTCCTTTCCAAGTATTCATGAAAGCACCCAGGGGAGTTGCATACAATTGTCTGTAACAAGTACTTCTTGATGCTGGTAATGTGGCTTCTGAGCATGTAATTCACCTTCCTTGCAACTTCACTGCTTTTTAAGTCAGAACTCTGCTTCCAGAAGCAAAGCGACCAACACTCCCTTAAAATAGGACTTTCCGAAAAGCCGTTGAGCATGTTGATGACTGCAGAACATAAAGCACTGGGAATTTTCTTTCATATGTTTATGAAAAATGTGAGTGGTGAGGAGAATATGGAAACTCTGGCCCTGAAAGCAGAGCAGAATTTATAGAGACAGCTCTTCAAATTCAGATGTTTCCTTCTTTACTTTGCAAGAACACATACACAAACTGGCAGAGTTTCTAGATAAGGACAACTCTCGACATTACCTGCTATGCTAAATGCTGCAGCAGTTTGAACAAGAATGACACCCATAGGCTCGTATATTTGAATGCTTAGTCATCAGGGAGTGGCCCTACTTGGGAAGGATTAGGAGGCACAGCCTTGTTGGAGTGGGTGTGGTCACCACACAGGAGGAAGTGTGTCTCTAGCGGTACACTAGTGACCCTGAGTCAGACCTAGAGTCTCTGTCTTCTTGTTGTCTACGGTTCAGGATATAGAATTCTCAGCTACTTCACTGGGACCAAGTCTATCTGCATGCTACCATGCTCCCCACTCTGATGCTAGTGAACTAGACCTCTGAAACCGTAAGCAAGTCCCAATGAAATGTTGTCTTTTATAAGAGTTCAGTGGGTGTGGTGTCTCTTCACAGCAATAGAACTATAACTAAGACAGAAGCTGGAGTTCTGTCTGATCAGGGAGCAGGATGGTGCCGTGACAGGCCTCACTCTGCTGCTGGTTTATGGAATGTAAACTTTGGGACCTGGGATTAGGAAAGCAGTTGACTGCTTTAAGTGGGGCTGAATGAGCCACACCAGTAGTGGCCTGGAAGGGAGTGGTGCTGCAAGCAATATAGAGTATGACAGCCTAGTTCGGGAGGTTTCAGAGTAGAAGAACATCAAGTGGCTTAGAAACCATTCTTGTGATATTTTGGTAAGGAATGTGACTGCTTTCTCCCTTTGTCTAAAATAATCTCCCTGAGACAAAACTGTGAGTTTTGAATCTCAAGAGAGAAGTTTTACAAGGCAGAGTAGACTTCAGATTAGCACTGACTCTGTCACTCTTAAGCAGATCTATAATGAAAAAGAGCAAGCTGGGTGAGGAAAAGCAGAAAGGGTACAGTTTGAGGAGGAAAGAATCACCAGGAAGTGTAATACAGTTAAGTCCATGCTCAAGGAGATAAAGAGATTTTTAAAAAGCCTGATGCTAAATGAAATAAAAGGAGTGGTGATGTCAGGGTAAGAAGCCAGACAGCTAAACTTTCCAGTTATCAAAAATAATTAGAGAGATGTTTAAACAGTGATGGAAGTCATCAACGAAGCTACGGCAGACGTAGGTGAAGGAGGGGTCAGGTTCCAGCCCTGTCAAGCAGCAGAACTTGGCTTTGGCTTTAGAGTTAAGGATGCGAAAGAGGCGTTAATCTCCCTCTGAGACTAAGGAAATCTGCTGAGGCCAGGCATGCGTCAAGTGTGCTCTGCAGAGAGACCAGAGAGGCCATTGTGGGAACCTGTAAAAGTGAGGTCTGTACTGTGTCTGACCACAAAATGTCAGAGATGCCAAAGTTATGGTATACCTGCAAGAAAAGCTGAGGACCGCACGTGGAATCAACCAAGACAGAGAAGTGTGCTGCAGACCACAAAGCTGGAAGCACTGGGATTCTGAAGGGCACGGTGGTATCAGTTGTGGAAATGCAGAGTTTAGAATTTGCCCTGCTGACTTTCACTCTTGCTTTGATCTGCATTTTCTCTCTATGTTCCCTTTCCTCCCTTAGTGTATATTCTGGACTATAGAATGTTGGAAGTATGTGATCTGATTTTTTATTTTGTTATTCCTAGAGGTTCAGAGATTCCTTGGGTCTCATAAGAGACTTTGAACTTTTAAGCAGTGTTTAGACTATAACAGAATGTGGAGTTTTGAAGTTAGACTGAATGCATATCTTGCATTATGATATGACTATAGACCTATAAGAATCAGGGAGTAGAATGTGATGATTTGAATAAGAAGGGCACTCATTGGATCATGTATTTGAATCCTGAGTCATGAGGGGATGGCACTACTTGAGAAGAATTAGGAGGCATGGCCTTGTTGGAGGGATTCTAGAATTGTGAGAGGCCGTCGTGTCACTTGGGGCTTTGAAGCTTTAAAAACCAAAGCTAGGACCAGTGTCTCTCTCTCTTCCTGCTGCTTGTGGATCCAGATGTAGAATTCTTAGCCACTTCTCCAGCAAAACATCTGCATGTGTGCTGCCATGCTCCCCTCTGTGATAATAGTGGACTGGAAGCAGGCTCGCATTAAACACGTCTTTTTAAAATGAGAGTTATCCTGTCTATGGAGTCTCTTCATAACAACTGGACTAACTAAGAGAAGTACAAAACAACCAGTCATTTAAATGTACAACCCAGGAACCCATAGGAATCTTTTTGATTCCTATGATAGATGTTTAATATCTCAGTGACCTGATTTCTGTCAACTTTGTGATCAATCCGACAAATCCAGTAGCAACTTACATACATGCCGCCATTGTATACATGTAGGTGTTGGGAGAGGTTTTTTTCCTTATTTTTCCTATCTAGCTCATTTCAAACAGCATATAAAGAAGAGGCACACGGTGAAAAAAGAAGATCCTCCAGGGGAATGACTGTATCTTGACCTCATTTGCATACTCCTCAACGTTTGGAAGAGTTCTTGCTACAAAATGAATATGTAACTTGGCCTGATTGACTGGCATTAGAAATTCATATTTGAACTGACAGCAAAAGTCATACACCAACAGATTGGTGTTGGACAAATAGTTGATGAAGAGTTTGTCAATTTATTCTGTTGGTCAAAATTGTAGAAGAAGCCTAACTTCCCAAAGGCCTTTTAAATTTCTTTATTAGTTAAGTCAATTCATGCCATATGGACTCTGGTTTGTGAGAGATTCCCTTTGAGTCCGGTGTTTTCTTAAATTGTTCAGTGTTTCATTACAATTAAAAATAACATGAGAGTAGAAAACACATCAGAGAAAGAAATAGACATGTAAGTTATATTAATACAACCCACCTCTAGGATATTCAGCAATGGTTGGAAATATTTTTTATGACAGAAGAGTTAATTTGCAAAACTTAAAGCAGTTGGGCTTTTGCTTCTCAGAACTGAAGATTCGTAATTCAAGATCAGACCCGTACTCATGCTACTTCTTCAGAATGTTCCACCCGTAGTTCAAAATGATTAGAATGGAAGAGGAAATTAAGTAGTGTTATAGAATATGACTTCAAATCATTTCATCATCTTAAGAAATAGATTTTCCTCAGAAACAGAGTACATTTGAACAGCGTGTTAGGCCTCTTTTGATGTATTTTGACTGATTCATTTTTTTAATTAACCTCATAAGACTTTACTTTTGAAAGTCAGCATAGTAATCACAAAAAAAAAAAAAACTTCAGAGCAAGACTGGGATGCACCAGTCTGACAAAACCAAAGCAAGAAAGGAAATGATGGTATCAGCGCCTGGTGTCTGAAATAGCCTAGTTATTCCCGCTCCCTCGTCTTGGCTTTATTTTCATCAGCATCCACAAGCTGTTTGCAATTGCTGCAAAACACCATCGAGAAACAGTGTGAAAAGAACTCTCTTCAATAGGAAGAGAAGTTGCTACAGCTGAGTGTCAAGCTACTTCACTTCTGGGCAGGCCGCATTCCCTTTTCGCTTTTAAAAAGTCCTTTTCCACCATTCAGAAAATGTTACAGGTATTTAATTTAATGGTTGTCATGTTGTCCTCCGGTAACCTCACACCTTCATTTTTGTAGCTAACCTTACCAATAAAACCGCCTGAGCACCTTGCTACAGGTCCATTTAGCACATCACAAACCCAGCGGACCTTGACTACCTACTCAGCAGGGCAAATAAATATGTTAAAGGACCATCCTAATGTTCTCATCTTGAAAGTCAAGAAGCATTTAGTTTAACAGCTATCTAATTTATCACACTGGAAGGGCATATGCCCTACAGAATTCACAGATGACTTGGTCTTGCCTGTCCTCTGGGAAGAAGGAATGGAGCCCTGTACCAGATCAGCTCAGTTGTCAGGTGTTAGCTCCATGTGACGTGTACTCTAAGTAAGTGTCAGGATTGAGCATGCAGTGCCTGAATTTTCCTGCAATTTGACTCTATGCATAACTTTTACCCTGGAAGACAAAATTGGGGACTTTGAACCTCAGTTATAGGACTGGCTTACTTCTACGAGAGAGTCTATTAAATTAGTGACACTGGGTACATGTCAACAATGAAATTTTGTCATTTGGGATCTAGTGATATGATAAAATTACTTCAGCAATTTCAATAAATAACCGTATTTTAAAAAGTGTCAATTTGGCAAAAGAGCCTTTGATCTATCATTCCACCTAAGTAGATCGTAGAGAGAAACCTAGCTGGTGGCCTTAAAGAAGAAGCAGTCACTTGCAGGCAGTCCATGGAAGCATTGCAAAGAAAGAACTGCTGGTGGCCTCCAGACACTGCTGTGTAAAATAACTGGGGCCTGAGTCATATAAACACAAGAAATAGATTCTTCCAAAAGTCTAAATGAGCTTGTAAAACAGTCCTCCCTTAAGCAAGTTTCCAGCTTAGAACACGGCCCTGAGGAACCCTGATTGAAGCCTCCTATTATCCAAAAGAGAAGATCCAAGCAGACAATGCCGAATTTCCATGACCTGGGAAACTGAGTGATGAGAATGTGTTGGGTTGCCAGATTTTCAGTGCTGTGCTATGTAGTAGCAGACCACTAATATCCACCTCAACCTAAGAGGAATCAGCAAAAACTTAAGAACAAGATGCCCATCAAGGTTGAGTCTCCTCCACCTTCCACGAAGAAGATGGACTACTGCTCTGATCAGGAAAGAACTCAAAAAATCACGGACACAATGCCAGTCACTGTCACTGTTAGGATAAGCTTCATACTATTACACTTGCAACAACATTGCAAAACAAACAATTAAATAAAGTAAAAACACATAAATGATGGCAACAATCTCTTTACCTCTCACTTATTGTTCTCATCATTTCCTTGTAGTCTCCCTTTTTGGCAAAGGGTTAACTCAGTCATGTGCACACAATAAATAAAGACTAAGGCTCCAAATTAATTACTGAAAATGATAGACACAAGGGAATAGGTTTTCAGCTTAGAGTCAATAAAATAACAATAGACACAGAGTGCACAGCTAACTCCTAGAATCATCTCTGGCAGACTTGTATAACCTTGCAGAAACCACAGTAGAAAGAAGAGGGGTGTAATTACATGTTCTGAGTCCATGGACAAGGTCAGCAAATGAAGAACAGAACTTTCATCTGTTAATGCAAGCGCAGGAAAGAGATGATGGGGCTCAGGATTCTTCTCTCCTTGCTTGTAACTGTGCTTGACAAAACAATATTCCAAAATTCCAGGAGTATCAATCACATGATGCCAGGAGCATCTGTACAGAGAGCGTCTTATGACAGGGTTTGATTAGATTCCTGCATTTCATTATTTTATTCCACTGCTTAACTTTTTAAGTTACATCAGCCTCTGAAACACACAAGCTTTCACTCTAAGTCAGCTTTTAAATGGTATCAGCATTATTAGCATTCTATTTCTCTCATGCACCACACTTTTCCTGCAATTATAACATCATTTCAACTACTCATTAAAATATAACCAAAGCCTCTGACCTTAAAATTAACCATCAAAAGAAACGTTAGAAAATTCACAGCACCGCGCAAATATTCTGTCTTGTTTAGCTACCATTATCTTGTCAAAAAAAATCTATAGCACTTTCAAAACTTTTTCTCCCTTGGGGTTCAAGTCGGAAAAGACTTACAGAGCCTGAAACGCTGCAAGCAATTAAGCGATAACTTAAAGAGTGCCCATGAGACGATTTAGAATACAGTTTAGAAAGATTAACCTCCCTGTTCTAACTATACTTCTCAGAGATATCCAGCCTTTCCTAGGCTCCCAAGTACAAAAAAAGGTATGTTCACACATGACTACACTCAAACTTACTCCCTGCCATTTGTTATGGTCCAAAATTAACTGATCAACTATAAAACTCCAAATGCGCTTTGTTAGAGAAGACAGAAACTGCAGCAACAGTAACTTTTAAAACTTGCATATATTAACTCTCACATGGAGTAACAAAGTTTCTGATGCTATTAGCTCTGGTGATGAGGTCACATTGTTCCTTCTCCACCTCTCTGCTCTGCCATTGGCTGAATGCTATCTTCATTCTCACGTTGAAAGGCCTTCTCCATGTAGAGATAATAAGTTAACAGAAAAGACTTGAAGACTGAGGTGTGTTTTCAAAACAATGTTGATTACATCCTGTAACTTCAGTACAGTCTCTTATCCTACACCAAAGTTGATTAAATGACTATATAATATATGCACGAATAAAAATGTGCTGCCGCATCAATTTGTACAATTTTATAATTTTATAATTACAATCATTTTTTTAAAGAAAATACCAAAGCATGTCTGTTTTTAGTCCAGTTTAGTCAAAATGTCCAACCTTGAGCAAATTCCTGATTCTGGAGCAAGGAGATATCAAGATAAGCCAACTCTGACATATTTTTGTGTTCCCAGGTAAAGAAGTTGCATATTTAATTGACTTCTCCAATCTAAATTAGTGAAGAGGAGAAGGGGTAATGTATTTTAGCAGGAAGTGAGAAGAGATTCTAGTTTAGTGAAAAGAGTCAATATTCCCAATAGCCCTTCCTTGGCATAGCAGTGATAAAAGGCAGCTTAGTCCGCCCTGGTGGAATAGTCTTCAGCTCGTCTTGACAAACAGAATCAAAACATTCAAAGCTCGGCCCTGCAGCACTGTGGTGTGAATGCTCATCTCACCATGCCTAAAAGATATAACTATGTCCAAGAGTCAGGGACCAGGGTCTCAGAACACTCAACTAGAAAACACCGGCAGGTGAAGACAGGTGACTCCTTCCACTTCATTTACTACACCAGTTATCCCATAATTTCTCCATGGTAAGAACGCATCTTTACTAATCACAGTTCTGTCCATAGCAGGCTCAAGCCAATTAGGTCATATCAAAATGCCTTTCTCCATGTAATTGAACATCTACGGGCATATGCACATCCTGCCAATCAAATGCTTCTCTAACTTCCCTCCCTCCCTCTCTCCCTTCCTCCCTCTCCCTCTCTCTTTTTCTCCCCCTCCCTCTCTCTCATGTTTCCCCTTTTCCTTTTCTCAGTTTCACATTCAGCAAGCTCACTGTATGGGGAGGAAATTGGCCACTAGACGTTTAAGATTCCCCAGGCTTCAGAAAGTGTGATTCTGAAAGGAAACGGCATGTTTTTAGAAAGTAGAGTGTCATGGATACCAGCTTAGATTACAACAATCCATACAGACCAAACACAGTTCAGCTATTTTAAGCTCTAGCTGTTAGAGTGTCCATCAAATGGGTTAGTGATAGGGAAAAATAAGGTAGTTGAAACATAAATGTTGAAGGAGGCCGCTTGTTCGTCCTGACCACCCAGAACTGAAATAATCATACAGAAACTATATTAGTTAAATCACTGCTTGGCCCGTTAGCTCTGGCTTCTTATTGGCTAACTCTTACATTTTAATTTAACCCATATCTAGTAATCTGTGTATCACCATATGATAGTGGCTTACCGGCTAAAGTTCCATATGGCTCCAGAAGTGCTACATGGCTTCTCACTGACCCTGCCCTTCTTTCTCCCAGCATTCTCTTTAGTGCCCCCACACACACACCTAGCTCTTTCTGCCCTGCTCTGCTATAGGCTCAAAGCAGTCCTTTATTAACCAATGGTATTCACAGCATACAGAGGAGACTCCCACATCACATAAATATTTGTTAGGCCACGTTAGTCAGGACACTGGCATGGAAAGGAGACATAGGATCATCATATTGTTGGATACAAAGAAGAATATTTTTCCAAGACTTATTTATGTATCTATTTATTTAGTCATTTATTTCATTTTTGCCATGGTACATATTGGACTTCAAGTTACCTTTGAGTTCTTAAGATTAATTTAAAATAGATCATTTTATGTAGTTATTCTGATACAGGTTCCGTTTTGGGAAAAATAAACCTCAAAATGAAGGTGATAATGCTGATTCATACAGAATTTGGAAATAATTTTAAGAAAACTTTTTTTGTTCTTAGGACATGTTCAGATGTCTTGTATGTATTTAGTTATATATGTATAAATGGAAACATCAGAAAAATTCACACAAACAGAATGTGGTACTTAAATATTAGAGAAATAATGCCCATTTAGGACATTTTCTTGAAAAGTTGTATCCTAGCACCCATCCTTCCAAATGTTAAAAGCGAGGTGACAAATCCAATGTCATTACCACAGCACTATGTCTGAATGGTTGCTTGATAATTATTGATTAATATTAAAATTGATAAGGGGATTCTCCTAATGCCTTCATCTTATGCTATATCATCAAAGTCAATTTTCAGTATCTTCAGACCTCTGGCTTATACACAGGCACAATATCATTGCTCCTCTGCTTAGAAAAAATACAGTGTGCTGCAACATCATTTGTAGATATAGTATGTTTTAACAGAGTCCTAGCGATATGACTAGTGGAAAATATGATTATAGTATGAAAAGAGGGGACTTTATTAAAGACATATGTGTCAAAAAGATTTATTTGAATTTTAGGAGCACAGGACTTGAAAATTAGCAATTTAAATAGAAAAGAAATTTATTTGTATACCAAGTAGTAATCATGGAGAAGACAGCACAGGATTTGTAGAGAGGTAGCATGGGGGTGAGGATCACCCAGGCTCTTAGTTTACTGCTTGACTGCATAATCCTCTCTCTCTCTTCCTCTCTCTCTCTCTCTCTCTCTCTCTCTCTCTCACACACACACACACACACACACACACACACACACACACACATGCTTGCACTCATTTGTCAATGACTTGGAGAGACTCCTTATAAGACACACATGCACACATAGGTGCTCACACTTATTTTCCAACTATATGTTTCATCAGCTAGTCACAAGACCAGCCAACATGGAGATTTTGGCTGAAGAAGAATGGATATTTAAAACCAACAAGCCTCTTTGATAATCTTCTTACCATTAATCCCAAGGTTATGGCAGTCAAGCATTAAGCATATTTCTAAGTTTGTATACTACAATTATGAAAATGAGAACCTATAAAAGAAGACATTATTGCAGTTTTTCTATAATTGAAACTTGTTAATTCACATTTTCTGTTGTATTTTAACGCCAGATGTCGGGGTTAACAAACTCATTAGAAAAGATTAAACAACTGAATATCCTATGAAAATGCAAGGTTACCTTTTCCAGGACAATTTCCATTTTATTGGAATGAACATAATTTCACAGTAGCTCTTTATTCACATAGTTTGCAACACGAACTCATGAAACATTTGAAAACACCTCAATTAAACATGCTAAGTTCTTCAGATGTATAAGAACAAAAATCATTAAACTGTTTGGAAAAAAACTCATAAGCTTTATTTATGGCTGTGACCTTTCCAAATGCAGTTGTCCTTGTTAGAAATTCTGTTATCCACGTCCATTGGAAAAACACAGAAATTATACCAGAATATCATTTCCCTAAGAAACTTAACGGGCATTTTCAAGTCAAGGAAGAATCACTGGAACTGACTTTTCTTAAATGGGGAATATATATAATCTCTTTCTTCAACAGCCTTTCACTAAATTTGAAAAATAAATGCGTATTTTAATTACAACAAAATATAAATAAACATCTTTTCCATGAAATCTATGCTAAAATAAAACATATTTTCCAAATGGCCAACTGGTGGTTAGAAATCAGAACTTGAGGGAGAAAACTAATCCCCCCAAAAAAATGAATAATGAAATGACCTAAGACATGTTCTATTCCCATTATATAAATTACAACGTCAATAACAAGATTAACTATTAAAATGACAACAATACCTGGGGCTAGAGAGATGGATAGCTCAGTGGTTACGTTTGCTGCCCTTGCAGAGTAACTAAGTTCCATTCCCAGAAGCCATGTTTGGCAGTTCACAAGCAACTGTGACTTCAGGTCCTAGGGATGTGAAGCCTCTAGCCTCTGATGACGTCTATACATACAGACAGAGATGCAGGTGTATGTGTGTGCACACACATAGACCAGGTTCAAATTTTCAAATGCATGTGTTTCATAGGAATACCTACCTATGGAGGCCAGGAAATTAGTAACAGACTGTGGGGCTGGGGCTTTAAAGAAAGGAAAGACCCAGGAGCATAAAGGTGTAAAGGGGATTATTGAAACAGGGTTAAATTGGAGTGGGATGGAAGGGCAGGGTAGAGAAAGGAATACTTGGAGGGGTAAATAATGCTAAGGACATTTCAAAAAAAATCACATGGAAACCTATACCACTGTAGGAACTTGTGTGTGTGTATGTGTGTGTGTGTGTGTGTGTGTGTGTATACATACATGCTAAATACATACATAGTTTTTTTTTTCTTTTACTTTTTCTTGTTTTGTTATCTGAGACAGGTTTTCTCTGTAATTTTGAAGCCTGTCCTGGAACTAACTTTTGTAAACCTGGCTGGCCATATGCAGTTTTTAAAAAAATGGAGTTACCCAATAATGGGACAACTATAATGTCCATACTAGACACCGCAGGCTAACAAGTGCCGTGTCATAAACAGACTACCTCTTTTATAATTATTGGTCACTGAGCTTCCATAGGCACACGTATATCACAGGCTATTGCCAATGCTGTGGGTTAACTTCCAGAATTTGATGATAAAAAAGCTTATTACAAAAGATACCATTTTCTTAAGTAACAGAATATGGAATGTCAAACCAATACTGACTCAGAATCTTTATCCCCACTGCCCAGCTTGCACAGTCCTGGAAAGTGCTATGAACACCACCAGAGGAGAAAAGTAATTACTCTTACCCCACTCTGAACCCCATGAGCTACAGTGACTGCCCTGACTACGCATGCCAATTGCTGCAATAATGACACAAACATCATTGGGACTAACCAAACACATTCCGATTGGACTTAAGTGCCACGCCATAAGATTAAACCCATGCCGGGCATTAACAAGCTAATAGCCTGTGCCTACACAGGCAATAGACCTGAGAAGAGAATCAGCTGCCATGATTCTGCCAAATTAACAAAATATTAGACTGACTCTTAATGACTTGTTATTGTTTCTCTGGAGGAAGGCATCTCCTACACTCAGCAGGGAGGCGTCTAGTGCAGATGGTGATTATCACAGGTCCCACGGTACAGGGTGAAGACACACCGGAGGATGCTCAGGTCTGAAGGAAACATGTGTCACATTCCCTCCTATGGTTCAGGGGCCATTGTGAAAAAAAATAAAGCAAAGAGACTGTAAGTGTCAGAGGCAGCTAGATGAACATAAGCAAGTATTGTTCTCCAGACACAACAGGAAACGTGAACTCACAACAGTTCTGGCAGCGTGGACAAGACCAGCACAATCTCAAGCAAATTCCCAGTATGGAGATAGGAGTCCCACCCGCTACTGAGGAGGTATTAGCAAATGATAGCTTCTGGAAGAGAGAGAGTCAACGTTCTCTTAGAGTATAACCAATGGTAAGCCAACTGTCCTCCAATTGGAAGTCATACATCCAAGAATATATGGGGAGCACAAATTGGATTTTTTATCTTTATTGGTGAAAAACTATAAGAATAAATAAAATAACTGTTATTTAAGATGGTAATACTATAAACTATAAAAATAAACAGCAATTCATGGATACTAACTACCAAAAAGTTGTATTTTCACAAATGTGAATGGTTTTATAAAATAATTGCAATGCATTCAATTATCATCATTATTCTGATTATGGGATAAACACATAGGATGTCTGGAAGGTAAAAACAGAAGAAAAGAAAGATCTATATTCTGTCACTCAGAAGTTTCTATACTAGAGTAATCAATAAACCACGTGCTAGAACCTTGTCTCTCCCCAACACTGAATTTGAGAAAGTGGAAGACAGGGCTCCTACAGAAGCCATACGCTTTTATGAAATCACGTCCTTAGCTTGGATCTTAAACTTTAAAGTTTTATGCCGAATTTGGCACTATTGGGAGGCTATGAGACCTTTAAGAAGGGAGATCCAGAAGTGTGATGTGAATGGGAACAATTGACATCAACCAGTTCCTAATCCTTTCTCCTGTTCCCTAGACAAAAGGAAAATGAATTTGCTTAGCTACATCCCTTAATCATAATGTACATCCCCTCACACACACCCAAACAAGAATCAACTAACTATGATGTAGAAATGTCACTAAACCTTTTCTCTTTAAATGTTGATTGTCTCAAGTCTTTGTTATAATAACAGCTCACAGTCTTTTATTGATACATTGCAAGTAACTTCTACTCTGAAAGTCAGACAAAGAGTCAACATGCCTATACAGAGAAGTAGAGGGTGGATTTCCCACATCTTTATATTTAATTTTATTTGTATGTATTAATGATTATAGTAATACACTGTGTGTTGCTATAATATATTAGCACATATTCATACTAATGTCCCCTTAGAGTATTATGGGCTGAGAGCAGAAGTTTTAACAATTTTGTGGTAAACTCTTAGAAAAATAAAACAACTAATGCCTCATTACATTTTAGTCTCATTTTTCATCACTTTTATAGAATGCTGTGATGAGCTCATACATAAATATCTGTGTGTGCATCATTAGGCTTTCAGATGAATAATTAATGAACAAACAAATCTGTATATTTTAAGACTCTTGACAAAATTTGTTTTCCAAAAAACTTTAAGCAAATTTTATTCCCAAGAGAAAGTAAATTGTCATTTAACACTGAATGATAGATAAAGTATCTTTATACATTATGAGTAAGAAATAGGATGAGAAGCAAGATGCTAAATTGTTAATGCAGATGTACCTAAATAGTAGAATTGTAGGCCCAAACCATAAAGCAGCTGCTGGATTTTCCCAGTTCTCTAAATGTATAATCTGTTAGTTTATAACAAGACAAAACCATTAATTGAAAGATATAATAAACTGGGGGAAGCAGAGGTAGCTCGGCAGCTAAGAACACTTGCTCTTGCACAGGACCTGGGTTTGTTCCCAGCACGCACGTGGTGGCTCACAAACACGTGTAACTCTAGCTCTTAGGGTTCCAGCGCCCCCTTCTGGCCTTGGCAAGGATCAGATGTGCATGTGGCACTCATACACATGAGCATACAAAACACTCATGCACCTAAAAATGGACATAGTAAATAAATAGGAAATATGTTTCTTTAAACGTAATTTAATATTAGATATACTACCTCATTGACAACTTCTATTACATTTTCAACCTAAAGTTAGTCAATAGTGTCCTCCTATTTACATAATATCAATACAGAAGGCTCTAGGAAACTGATTAGTGATTTCTGTTTCTACAGTGCTGAGTTGGCAGATGGTATCTTAGAAGGGAGTCATTTCCTGAGTACATTTATTAACCAGAAACGCAGTAATAAATTTTTGCAAACTTTTCACAAATAATTTATAGACCAAAAGCATCATTTTATGGTGCCTTCTCTTCCTATGTTCTTCCTAGCTCCTTGTGATTATTTTGGTAACTACAATTACCATCAAAGTAGTGAGGTCCCTGACGTGGATGAGAATTACAAAAGCAAAATCTATGAGTTCAGCCTAGGGAAGGGCAATTAGGAAGAGGTTTGAAAGAGTGGAATTGCTTTTGCATTTATCACAAGTGACATTGTCGTTGTCATCATTAATCTCTCTTGGTTATCACAAGTACCTTCTTATGTTTAATGATCCGTTTCTCATTCATCTCCACTCTGCCTCTGTGCCATCCTTTGTTAGGCAAGTACTAAGAGAACTCTCTCTCTCTGAAACTGAATTCTCTATCCTAAAGAGCTGCATTTTCTCATGAATTTTCCTAACCCTATGTACCTATAGGACTACATTCTATTCACTATCAAATTAGTTACAAAGGATTAATATATCTTTAATTAAATACTTTTTGTTTAAATAGTAAGTTTCAACTCATTTCTTCTGTACTCACTTTTTGTATGTGTGTATGCATGCGTGCACACTTATTCATTACTGTGAACACAGATAACATTTTCCTAAGGGACTCTCCCCGCCCCTTCTATGAATCCAACACAGAGGCTCAGGCTTACTAGTTAAACACTCTTCAACCCAGCTATATCCTCTTCTCCATGAAAAATTCTTAATCCTTTTTTATATCAATAATGTCTTAAATCTGCTTTGATGACTATGAAAGGTTGTAGGTGGATGGCTAGAAATATATCATTTATTTTTAAAGTGTTACATTATGCTAAATGATTCTGAGAAATAATTAACAGAGACTGGGTTTTCCTGCCAGCTACTATAGTTGTGATACATATTGGTATACAATAAAGAATACATTTTAAACTGTATTATATAAAGTTTTAGCACAAAAATAAATTTGAAGGCATTACTACAAAAAATAATGAGTATATGAATATGTGCCTCACACTAATGCTTCTCCTGTCCCCTCCTGCCCTTTTGTCCTATTCCGTCATTGAGATGAGTTTTTTCATGGTTTATTATATAGTGTATATGTCATGTATTTGCGTTTAGTCCATTTTCTTTTGGCATAATTACTTTGAAATATACTAGTATTGCAGCATATTAAGAGTTATTTGTTCTTCCTGAAGAATAAAATGTCTTATTACACAGACAGGTGTGTGGATTATGTGTCGTTTGATATGGCAACGAGGAAAGTGCTGTTGACATCCACAGATAAGCCTCCAGCGAGCAGAGACTCACTTGGACTGAAGTGTTGGGTTGGATGTGTGGCAGATGCATGGTTAACGTAGACAGCAAAAGCATTAAATATAAAATAAAAACTAAAAGCTCATGAATAAATCTTCACTGAAAAGTAACTTCTGATCTTCAAAAGAAAACGCAGAGAAACCACAAATGACAAGAAAATATTTAAAATAATGTATCTGATAGGTCTCATTTCAGAACTACAAAATGTTCTCTCAAGATCCAACTCTTAAGTGTCTAATAAAAATAAATGCACTGAAGTTTCAATCTTGTAATTCCCCCCCAAAATACCTACAGACTGCAAAGGAGAACATGAAAATACGCTCAATCTGGTTGGTTATTGGAGAAATATATGATAAGACACCAGTGAGAGGGGTCATAGAATCTTTCGAATGGTTAAAATTACGAGAACAAAGCGTCACCCAGTGTGGATGAGGATGTAGAACAGACGGTTCGGCTGCTGGTAGAAATGTATATCTACCCAAAGGTTCCCCGCAAAATGGTGCAGCAATTTATCGAGAAGGCACAGCTTTCTGATCTATATTTGAGCCTTCAAACTCTTTTCAAAGACCACTCTGGTTCCTATAAACAAGAAGTTTGAATAGAATCATAATGTGAGTTGGCTCCATCCTCAGGTTCCTATGAACAAGAAATTTGAATAGAATCATAATGTGAGTTGGCTAAGGGTCTGACTTGCACTTTCAGACTCTACGTAAGTGAAGCAGGATTTTTTTTTCCACTCACAATTCCTATCCCTGTCATACACCATGTTTAGTGTGTATGACACTTTCTGTTTTTCTCAGTCACATGATAAGACTAAAAGTAGGAGAGGCAGGCAGTTGGATTGAAGGGCTCTGGGCTGTTAAGAGGGGAAGAGCCTTGTCTCTATTCATACTATAACCTAAAAGCCAGTATTCATGATAAACAAATAAAATGCTTATATAAACAAAACAAGCATTTGCATACAACAAAACATCTTTAATCTGGTTTCTACTCCTAAGAATTAAGATATCAATTTAGTCCGAATTTAAAAATCTTTGCCCATTCCCCAATGCAACAAATCATTTTATTTTAATAAGCTACAAAATTGCAATTCTGATTCTAGTGTCAACTCAAACTAAATCCCTTGAAAATCTTCAAGTCTTTTTAAGTATCACTTCTGTGATGGTCTTCGGATACATAGATGAACACGATAGTGCATCTGCCCTTGAGGCGCTCAGAGTCAGCGGGTTTATGATGTTGTCTTGGCTGGTGATGATTTACCAAGGAGATCCTTTCATTAGTGAGCTTTATGACTCCTAAAGCTTGATTGTGGCAGCTGAACTGCCAAGAGCCTGTCGCCAATTATCTATCACCTACTACCAGGGAGCTGCGAGGGGTGTACAAAAACTCTTCCCCTCTGCACAGCCCACAGCCCTTCAATCCAACTGCCTGCCGCTCCTTCTTCTAGTCTTCTCATGTGACTGAGAAAAACAGAAAGTGTATGACACTCACCCCGAACTGTGGAAAGCCCTCTCTTTTCCCCACAAGTCTTGCTAAGTTCACCAATAACCTTCTCATAGGCCAGTCCCTTGACATCAGCCTTGTTGACTATTCTAGGGCCCTTTCCAACCTCACCTCCCTTTTCTTTCCTCAAGACACAGCCTTTTTGTTCTTCTTCTAAGTCCCTGAGCATCTCTTCCCAGGTTTCATTCTATCCTCGCCTCCCATCCTCCCGGAAGTGCCAAGATTTCTCAGATTTACATGTTTGCATTTCTCTTTCGCTCATGCAAAAAAGAGTAATGCAATCCATATTCATGTCTGTAGCTACGCTATAAGTTCATGGTTTCAGAGTCTAAATCCTATAGCTGCTATTTATGGAATGCCTACTATGTGCCTGCTATGCTGGTGACTTTGCATAAATTATCTAATGCAATTCTCAACATTCTGGCTTATTTTTCAATCTATCCCATATGTCCAGGATATAAGCCCAAGCCAATCCCTCTCAGTACACAGTAAAAACCTTTTACATTTGCAGTAGGATTTTAAGAAAATTTTCCAATTCCTAGTCCAAAAGCCACTTTGAGAATTACTATTTTTAAAGACAGAATGTGGACAAATAAAAATCACTTAAGAGCACTCAAATAAAGCAGTCCTACTATGCAATACATGCAAACATTTCCTTACAGAGAAACTAGGGAACCAAAGTTTCTTCTTTATAAACAAATCTAGTGGGAGGAACATAAAACTAGGAAGTGTAGCAACTAAACCCAGAACACCATGACAGTCATGAGGGATTTGACTTTTTATGCTTTGTGTTTTCCAGAAACTTTCATTTTCCTGGTAGCTCGGTAAAGCTGCAGCTGCAGATACTGGAAGATAATGCTTCCCAAAGCTTAAAACATGCCAGCTGACACCTGTTTCACTATATACTGCCTCACTCCTGAAATCACAAGACCTCGTATGCCCAGTGTGCTGTTTGTCTGTAGCCCATTGGCGCTTCGAGGCTCCAGTTTCTCATCAGCTCCAATAAATGACTGTTACATTAGACTGTTTCTAATGTCTCCCTCATGCCAACCTCTTCCTCGCCTCACCAAAGAAGTCTTTCTAACATCCATTTCTGGTCATTTAGAAGCCAAATGACATGCAGCCTCCCCCTGCCATTGCTACAGAAGTCCTCCTCTGCCATTGCCTGGGTTTAGAGTAGATTAACATCTTCTGTCTTCTCCTGATAAGTGGATATTTTAGAAACTCATATACAATAATATTTATGATCCTAATTTTACATTTGAAAACCACATAAGAGAATATGAAGAATGTACATTAAATTGTGCACATGCAGCCCTGATGATCTGTCACCAAGAGCACACCACTATGGGAAATTCTGAGAGAAACACAGCTCACCACCATTTCTCCTGAAGTCAATGTTCTCAGGAGTGGAAAGAAGACTGACCTCTGGAATAAACTCATACTAACCTTACAGAGACAAAAACACAAAACCAACCCAGGTATTTATTAATAGAGAAAACGTTGCTAGCCAAATCACTGTACTGTGTAATAAGTAAAAATTAAACCTTTTAAAATAATCACTTACACAGGACATATAAAGATAATTCACCAAGAAAAAAGCATAGGCAAATAAATGTTGAAGATTATTTATAAAATTAATGTATATGGTAAACAGTTTCCAACTCAATAAGCCAACAACGTTATTATTAGTCTCCAAAACAATGATTTGATAAAAAATATCACCTCATTGTGTGGGACATACATCAACAATTCAAGTTCAGCAAATATTAGAAAATTAACGTAATTCATTATACTTAACAGAAAAAAATCACAGGACCACCTCAATAACTGCAAAAAATGCATTTAATCATTAATTTTCCCATGGGGAGAGGAACTATGGATGCAAGATTATTACCTGGATCTGATAAAAGACAGTTATACAGAAAAGTGAATCAATCCTGCTGCTGACACGATATTTCCCGAGCAGAAGCATTTGCTTCTAAAAAAAGAAACAAGGAAGATAATTGCTATCAAAAAATCTAAGCATTTGAACATGGGATTTAGCCAAGGAGTTAAGACCAAGAGGAAAAAAATGACAAGTATAATAGATTTGAAAGTGTAAGATATTTCTGTTTGTGGTCATGACTGGTTTTGTTTTGTTTCTGATTTAGCAAAAGCCCAAAGGATTCTTAAAATTCTAATAAATGCTGCTGTAGCTGCTCTGACCATATCAAGACCCATGCTACAAAACCGATCCCGAAGATGAGGATATTTCTATGTACAAGCTACAGATAATTGAAAAGCGGGTTTTTTTTATTGAAACATTTTTCAATAACACAAAATAAGGCAGAAAGTAAACACAAAAGGTTTCTGTGCTGAATCTATAAAACGTTGAAGAGAGAAACAACCAAATTCTAATAACGATGGGATTTATCATGCTAAAAGACAAAGACGTAGTGCTGTTCCAAACAAACTACTGGTGCAGTCACCATGGAAACCAGCACGGAAAATTCTCAAAATGCTAAAAATAAATCTACCATATGACCCAGCTGTACCACTCACTGGCAAACGCCTAAAGGACTCACCATCCTATGCCACCGATAACTGCTCAGCCAAGTTCACAGCCTCTTTTTTCGCGATAGCTGTGAATGGAAACAACCTAAATTCCCTTCAGCTGATGAATGGATAATGAAAACGTGGTACGTAAACACAAAGATATACTATTCTGCTGTAAACACACGTGAAATCATGAATTTTGCAGGTAAATGGACGGACTAGAAATTATCCAAGAGAGGGGACCCAGACACAAAAGACAAAGGCCACGTGTATAATCTCTAATACTCTGTAAAAGCAATACAAAATGGGCTACTTAAAGCCAAAATATATTGACATTGTAATAAGTTAAGTTCAATGTAGTTATGCAATTAAGTCTTTTTGGGGAGTAAAAGTACATATATGCAAGAACATGAGCTTTTATCAAAACAAGGACTCAGTTCATAGACATTGTAAGAATTCACTGATATGAAGGCAGTGAACTTGGTGAATTAATACATAGAAATTAATACATATCTATTGTTTATCCCCAACTAGTATTTTCAGTTACTGCAGTGATACCCTCACATCCAAAGACTCGAAGCTAGGATGCAGACTGAGTAAAGGTATGAGAAACCTTGTAATTACTAGGAAAGCAAAAAGGGACCATGGGGAAGGGGAATCTCCAGAGAGGGGAGAGTAGCACATGTAAACAATGAGGAGTTAGATAAGAAGAAAGGGAGGGAGGAATGACATACCTGTGAATGTGAGGGAGAGGTAGGATAAATAACACTAAGGATGTTTGACAAAGCCAGAGGGAATCATTATTTTATATTTGCTTAAATCTGCACATACATATACATGATAATAAATAAAGTTATGTCACTTTCAGTGACAATGTTCCCCCTAGGGCTATAGGCTATCTAACAAAAACTACATTTTTAAATAGAGGAAATTTCCTTTGTTATAGTTGGTCATGCAGTCAATAATAATAATAAATAATAATAATAATAATAAATATAATATAGGGCTACTACTGTTCCCTTGATTGCAACCTAGAAATTGAAGGTAAGACCCAATTTCTGAAGACATCACACTCTTCCAACAGAGGATTTGGAGGAACCTAACTATAAATGAGCTGGAAGCCTCTTCCTTGGGGACTAGCTCTCATAGTACTGGAGGAGCTATGCAAGCTGCCAAAGGAGAAAAGCACTCACGAGTCTCCTCCAGCTGTTGTGTCAATGAACAACCGTGAGCAGAATGGCAGAATATGTTGAAAGAAGCAATTGTAGCACATATATTATGGCAATAAATGGCAGCTGTCAAAATGGACCTGGTACCCACTTAATAGGAATAATGGGAAGGAAGTGGTGTCTGTTATCGTGAGTCGTCTGCTGCAGACGACCGAGGGGGCCATGGGCCTTAGAATGGATTCTACGACTGATCCTGCACTAATCCAGTATAATTTCTAACTGCATTCTAGATGCTGATCCTTTTACCCACAGAGGAGTGTGGATCTCACTCATCATCAGGGAAGCTTCTTGGAGATGGAGCACATTATATAAAGCCACAACTGATCAAATGTGAAAAATCGACTGTGGAATGCCCATCCTCAAAACAGTACATCCACAAGACAACCTCTACACCTAAGGCTCAGGAAACATTGCTCAAGAGGGGTTGGGACGACTGGAGGAGTCTTTTTCGTTATTATAAATTACTCAATCTATAATACTCTGTAAAAGCAATACAAAATGAGCTATTTAAAGCCAAAATATATTGACATTGTAATAAGTTAAGTTCAATGTAGTTAGTTATGCAATTAAGTCTTTTTGGGGAGTAAAAGTACATATATGCAACAACATGAGTTTTGATCAAAATAAGGACTCAGTACATAGACATTGTAAGAATTCACTGATATGAAGGCAATGAACTTGTGAAATTAATACATAATGACAGATATCTATTGGTTATCCCTAACAACTAGAATGTGATTGAGTAATGGTGTGAGAAACCTTGTAAGCTTTCCCAGCATATATATATATATATATATATATATATATATATATATATATATATATATATATGCTGATAGGCATGTGGATTTCAAATAGGTGTACACTTGCCAAGGCTCACAAAGAGACACAGTGACATCCATATATCTCATTGAAGATAAATGCATCTCTACTTATTAAAACTGCAATGAAACACAACTTTTTACCCATCAGCTTTTCAAAACTTCCACATTCTACACCAGTGTAGCTATGGAGAAAGAAGCACATTCACACAGTTTGAAGAGAATGTAAAATTATATAAGCCCTAAGGGGATATGGAAATTTTGGAACCATCTGGCAAAATCACACTGCATTTGCTCTTTGATCCAGACATTTCTCTTCTGGGATTCTACACCAAAAATACATAAAGCAAATAAAGGGAAATATTTATACTCAAAGCTACCCACTGCAGCATTGTTGATAGTAGCAAAAGAATAAAAATACTAAAACATCCATCAACACGGGACTGGTTGACAACCCCATAGTTCAGCCAAGCATCAGAACTCTGTGTTTGCAAAATGCAAATAAGATGGGGTTGAGGAGCTGGCTAAGTGGGTAAAGGGCTCTGCCCAAGTACCACAACCTGAATTTTGATCCCCTTAATGTGCATAGAAAGTCAGGCTTGGAAGCATGTACCTATAACTTTAGCCTTGTGGAGATGCTTCGGCAGACACTAGAAGATCCTTGAGGATTAACTGGCCATCATGGGGGAGCAGAATCAGTGAGTTTCTCACTTGGTAAGATTCTATCGTCATAGTAAATGTAGAGAGCAATCAGGGAAGACGTCTGACATCTTCTGTTGGGCCCTCCACGTGTGTAAAGCACAGGAGTCATTTAACCAAGCACACTAGCAAGATGCAGTCCTGGGAGAAAAAAAACAGAGAATTCACACAAGTAGTGTCTAAGAAATTTCACTTTTGCTGTTATGAAACATCTGTTTTATGAAATAAAGCGAGTGAGTAGTTACACGAAGAGGACATGGACTAAAGCGGTGCCAATGGTAAGACGGCGATAAAGTGAAAACCCTATACCAAAAACTTTAATCACCTCCTCAAAAATAAACCCCGAAAATCTTAATTTTATCCACTGAAAAGGTTGAACAATATATCACCTTTGAAATAATACGTTTCAGAAAGAACCCTGACCCCTGACAAAATGCCCAATGCCAAGTCTAGACCTAGAAATGTATCAAATGATGCTGGAGAGTCTTATCACAACAGCAAAGAGCTTCCTTGAGTTTTGCCAGCCTGAAGCAGCTCCCGCGGCCAAGAAGAGACATGACATGTTTATATCTATGAATTAATAATAATAAATATTCTTTGCTAGTTACCAGAGAATACTAGTGAAGCCAGAATGACAGAAAATAAAGGCCACTGCATTGTTTTTTAATGGCAATAATAGCAAAGAAGAATAAATTCAACCATCTTTTCTATACAAGCTAATCTAAAAGTTCATGAATTAAATAGCGTAACGGAATGTTTCTTTTTTGTATTCCAGCTGAAAATAAAACAATGTATAACAGAATTGGAGAATCACCATTTTACACTTCTTAATTTTATAATGTGTATGAATGGGCAAATACCATATGTATCAACTCACATCACTAAAAACCATCATAATAAAATTAAATCACAAAATAAGTAAATATTAAATTCTGCCTAGTAGAACAACCAACCACTAGTACAATGGTCTTTCTCTGGGGCCCATAATGTGAGCCTGTTTCCCTGTTATCCAAAGGTCAGAGAGTAGAAACTTTCCTCTAGTTTTTTCAAGGTCAATGTGGGTTTGTCTGCACATGTGTAGCCCTGGAACCTGGAAGTCTCAGCCATGTTGTGGCTGAATCATAATGCAAGTACCATACATAGATTTTACTTGCATCTTGTGGCCAAAAATAAAACCACTTTAGAAAGTGTGAGAAAAATCAGAGTAATTTAGAATATTCATATTGGTAATAGTTAATAAATGTAAAATATGCATACCAAATTTTCATCTTCTATTCATCTATTTATGGGCAAGAATGTTGATTCCAATTCCTTGCTATACTGAATAAAGCAGCTACTCCACCTTAAAGAAAAACATGATCACAAAATTTTGAGGAAAATGGAAGGAAATAGAATGCATCATATTGAGTGAGTTCCTACATTCTCAGAAAGAAGAAAGTCGTATTGTCTCTGTCATGTGTGGGACTATGCACAATTTACATATGTACATGTAGTAGTGTATGTGAATACAGTATAATATGTATAAGAGCAGACAGGATAGTAAATACTAGCTGATGCGGAAGGGCTGAGTACAAGCAATGGACGTGAGTCATGGGAGGAGCTAGCAAACTGTTTCTTTTCTAGTTCTACCTCAGTAGTGAAGTTTTCATTTTGGGAGGAAGATGAGTGCATAAAAATAAATCCAACGGTGAGAACATAAAATCCATTGTGACTCTCCCACAGTCTCGTAATGTCTCTTCTAAATTATAGACGTTCAACGAGAGATATAGACTCTGGGTCTGGCTCATCTTGGTGTGTGATGCTTGTTTATTTACAAGACTTTGATTATAAAGTTTACTTTAAAAGCAATGATACTAGAATTATGTTTTTAAAAGTTCATATAGCTTTAGAACTATGCAACAGAGGATTTAAACTATTCACGAGGTTTTCTTCTTCCAAGTGCTGCGAGTAAACTAGTGGAGAGATAAAAGGAAAGCAGAGGTTGATGCAAGTTGATAACAGTGAAGTAAGGTGACAGGCTAGTGAAGACACATCTGTCATGTTCTTCCCTTGAACACACCCACTCACACAAACACTTGCACACGCACACACATACACACCATCTGTTAATATTATGTACTCATTAAGTCTGAAAAGCCAAACTACTGAATTGTCCAAATTTTTGGGAAAAAAAGATATGCATGCCCCAAATTGGGAGTACCAGATTCAAAGACTGCAGAAGTGAATAAGAATTGTATGAAGGTCTAGTTCACATCTGGCCCAGCTGTAGGGACAAGACAAGAGAGGCAGAACAGAGAAGAGCTTGAATGTAGACCAGGCTTGTATCCTGATGAGTCACTGAACTTAATATATACCAGGCTATATACTGGTAAGCCACCACAATAAAGAGAGTATTTTACCCTGTAGATAAACCTAATAAATAAAACACCGGTCACCAGTAATATGTATATTTGTTTATGTACATATGTATGTATACATGTGTGTAAATATGTATATATAATTTAAATGTTCTAGAATCTGTATTAAATAGTGAAATTGATGTATTTGTGTAATTCAATAAATCCAAAATATATTACATCAAATGAGTACTTAAAATGAAACTTCGAGTTAATTTGTTATTTTTTGTTCTAAACTTTCACAATCCAATGCATGTTTTATCTTTATAGTATATTTCAATACATACCCCTTAAAATGCTCAAGAGTTATCATGGTTTGTGACTGTCTTATTAGGAGTACCACGTCTACCTGTTATTCTTCCTCTTGGTCTCCAAATCTATTTCCCCCACGACTTTACCTGTGCATGACTCCCCAAATCATGTGCCCTCTCAACCCCAATGTTCTTTTATCAACTGTCTCGTAGTAGTCTTGGTGTCTAATATTTCCTGAAAATTCAGTGTTCCAAACAAAGTTCATTTTCTGCCTCCTTTACCTCTGCATCTCACTTGAAATATTTTGTGCCCTCTCCCTCTGTTTATTTTCAGTCAGGAAGTCCCCCAAACCTTAACAAACTTCCTCTGCAGCCCAAGTGTAACGTAAGTCATGATCAACTTTACCGAGATGATTCCTCCCTCACCTCGGCAGCACTGGGATACCATCCTAGCTCAGCTTCCATTACCTCATAGGCGCGTGCTTATTACTGTTGAGAGATTAGTAAAGGGTGATGTGCATCTGCACCAGAAAAACTGAAATGTTAAAGAATCTTCTTGTAGCTCGCTGAGTAAAACTCAAGGACAAATATCTCACTAAGTTCTTAAGCATCATGTTGTCCCTTTATGTGTGAATTTTACCTTATGATTTATAGAAAAATAGCTATATTTTCTAGAACATCAACTACAGCATAAGTCTACTAGAAAAATGGTGAATTAATATCACTACTGTTAAAAGGACTTGTATCTACCCAGACACTGGAGTGGGTCCCGCCAGTGAATGGAATCTTTAGGTAAACAGACCTAAATAGGCAGCTCTCCATGAATTATTGGTGTTTGGGGGAGGAAGGGGAGGATTTATACCTTGCCTGCACAGCTGGAAGTCGAGTAGGCACAAGGACTCTAATATATAACGGAAACCAGCTGCCTTATTCTGTTTCATTGAGACTGCCAACTGAGATACATTATTTGACACCGCTATGCAGAGCCAAATCATTCATCAAGCTGTTTAAAGCTCGGCACACCACCTGTCCGTGGACCAGAGTCACATTAAAAAAGAAAAAAAAAGAAAGAAAGAAAGAAACTTTTCTCAGCCCCATTAGAAACATGAAGGTACTTCCATTAGAGAGAATAAAAGTTATGAGTCTTTTCCTGACAACGTTTGCTGGAGTACCGGAAAGAGTAAATGGCAAAGCAAAAGGGACTGAGAAAGTAAAGTGTGTCGCACAGCTTGTCTGAACGGTGGCAAACGATACAAGTGAAACGGGGTCATGGAACGTGTCACCGAGTGGGAATAAAGTGTATTTCCTAGCAGCTTCGATTTTTTAAACGCATTTGAGACCTGCGATGGCAGGCTAGCACTTCCCGGAGCCTTTGTTATTCATCTCAGGTTCTTATTTTAAACAGGTATGAGACACAATAGAAATGAGCAAAGGACTCACACATCTCCAATTTAGCTCACATCCATCTAAAACTCTCGGCTGCTGCAACAGCAGCAATGATATCTTTAAATATTCTAATTCTTTTGAACTTCCAAAACCATCAGGGAAGTCTGGGGATCGAGCTATTTTTAGTTCTCGCGACAGACTATTCCATCCAGCTGAACTCAGGGGAAACAAATTAAACGTGTGTGTGTGTGTGTGTGTGTGTGTGTGTGTGTGTGTGTGTGTGTGTGTGTGTGTGAAAGTCTGTCAAACATGATCCAAAGGGGGAGAAAAAGGAAATCTGGGGTACTTTGGTTCGCTCAACCACCACTTATTCTTGGAACGTATCAACAAATTTCTTTATACAGAAGTTACTCAGTTCCGCGAGTTCTTGCAATCATGGGTGATGGGCTCAGGGAGAACATCCCAGGAATCCTCAGATGAACTTTGGGAGAGAGGTGGAATGAGATGCACTCGCTGAATATTCCCACGGGAAATTGAAAGCAATCATAGAGTGAAGACATTCTGCCTATGTTTTTACGAGTTCACACAACCACTGCTCTGTTAAATTAATAACTGCATCTAAATGTATCAACCTGGGTAAATGTCAAAACTAAAACAGGGAGTGAATAAAAAACAAGGTACTGAGTGATATATAAAAATGGGATTATGCCTATGCCAATGTTAAAGACACAGTGCACACAGCGGAGTGTCAACACCGTGTAAGTGGGACGGAAACACTCAGGGGAGATGCAGAACGGTCGTGCAGAAGTCCCAGAAGAGGCTCGGTAGGTTCTGCAAAGGCCAAATGTAGTCAACACTCCCAAGAGCATATGAAGGGAGAAAGGGGAGATGATAAAGAAAGATGGGAGATAGTGAGAGTGAGTGCCCAGATAGGAACTGGCTATGTCGATGCTCCAAGACTGCAAATCTGCCTAGAGTGAACATTGAGGCAAGTTTAATAGTTTGGATTGCCACCACCAAAAAGAAAATCACCCCACCATGAAAACCAGCTACCTCCAAACAGTTAAGACTGTCCTTGTGGCTGGAGAGTGGTGTGGGAGTCCTTTTGTCTATGTGTTGCTTTTATTGGTGAATGAATAAAGAAACTGGCTTGGCCTGATAGGGTAGAACAGAGTTAGGCGGGGAGAACTGAACTGAATGCAGGGTGGAGGAAGGCAGAATCAGAGAGAAGCCATGGAGCCCAGCAAAGACAGACCAGCTGGTAAGCCACAACCATGTGGTGATACACAGATTCATAGAAATGGGTTAAATTAAGATGTAAGAGTTAGCCAATAAGAAGGTAGAGCTAATGGGCTAAGCAGTGTTTTAAATAATATAGTTTCTGTGTGATTATTTTGGTTCTGGAAGCCAGGACACACATGCAGCCTCCCCCCAACATCTCAGCATGAGGAGCCCATGCTGCTCTTGTACAGACCTCAAGTGAGTTCTTGGCACCCACATCAGACATTTCACGATCCCTGTAACTCCAGCTCTGGGGGTTTAAACTCTCTCCTACCTTTCTTCTGAACCCCCTATACACACATGCTACACGCACACACACACACGTGTGGGTTGATTATCCTGTACTTTACTGGTAATATCCACTTATGAGTGAGTACATATTCATTTGTCTTTCTGGGTCTGGGTTACCTTACTCAGAGAATTATTTTCTAGTTCCGTCCATTTAGGACCTTATATATTCTTATAGATGAAATGACCAGTTCCCCAGATTAAGTGAAGTAACCATAAAAATAAGATGGAGAAGTGATTGAGAAAGGCAGATCAACCTTAGCCTCTGACCTATTTTATAACTACGTGGGCAAGGATGCCTATCTACACACTCATAACACACACACACACACATGCATGTATGTGCACACACTCATAAACCATACATACAAGATAAGCCAATACCTGCGTGCTGTTTTCTTGTATCTTTGATGTAGTTGCTACCTAAACAGGAGGAATTAAGCACTAAAGACAACTCTATATTATTTAAGATGATGTTAGTCAAACAAGCTAGTGAAGAGAAATCTTTCTTGCAAGCAGGCGTGTCAGAAAATGTGGGACAATAATCTGCAACTTTCATCAGTTCGAGGAAGCAAATTTAAAACAAAAAAGATAAGTAAGAAATTGAACCGCATCATGAGATGTAAAATAACCACACTTTCGGGAAACCCCTGATTAGAATAGCCTTTTATTCCTTCCATGTAATGTGGCCTGGAAAAAAATCATTTTACACAATTCAGAAGGAGCTGCAGATGAATGATTAGAGACAAGAAGGTAGTGCAGTAAGGAAGGAACCACACCATTTAAAACGGAACACAAGAATTCAAACAGAAGCACACCTAAAAGATGGCGTACATATACCTGCCAAGCACTGTTTACTAAGTGTATTTCTACAGCTTAGAAAAGATGTTCTCATCTTCTGGCCTACTGCTCACAATTTAATTTTATTTTTAGTAAACCTCTAAAGAGATCCAAAGAGCTTTGCCTTTATATGTATCTGAAGTTTTACTTTACCTTTACTTGATTTCATTATTTAAAACACATCTGTGAAGAGACTGGCAATTATAGATGGCCAAAATAATTGGCAATGATTTTCTAGAGAACACATTTGGCACCTGCACATTGTGCTAAGGTGGTAAGAAACTCATAGGGAGAGGGTAGATTTGAGTTGCGTGTAAATCCTGGCAAACAGACTCTCCTAATCTGAGAAAATCTCAGCTGTGTTGGTAAATTTCTCTCCCAAATATTATAGACTGAAAATTTATGCCCCCCCCCACTAAAACACATGTACCCAGATAGCCCTTCTGTCAGTACTAAGCTTCAGCTTCCTTCATAACTGTGGGATGTAAACTTCTTCCTCTCACTTGCCACCCAGACAGTAGTAGTTCCTGTTGCAGCCTGAACAGACTAGGACATCACGCATGCAAGAAAATATCAAATGTCCCCAGTGTTTATGATTGTCTTCCTGGGAAGAGGCACTAGACTACAGAATGGATGCTGATAAATAGATGTTCTCAGAAAAATAAAGCAATACATTTGCTGCTACGGTGGGGAAAGCATCAGCTTCCACTCCAGTGGTCAGAGAAAGTGTCTTCAATTCTTTTAACATTTGTTAATGTACGGGACAGACAAGTGAGATAATACAAGCCCACTTGAGCGTGGTGTTGCTGTCATCAACACACTAAATGATTACCAAGAGACACTCCTGTCTGCAAGATGCTGTCTGATTCTTCAGAAACTACTTTTGAACACTTAATACTGATAGTGAAAACCAGAGCCAACAAAACACAAAGTTCTTTTCCTCCACCAGCATGACGACTCATTTAAAAGTTGAGAAGAGAATTATGATTGAATAACCTGTCTCCAGTTTTCTAAGAACAAGAATGAATTCGTAGTAAAAGTTTCAATGTTGGCACTCTTCTTATGTTATTCTTCGATACTCATAATGGATTTCTAGACTCAGTCATCACATTAAAAAAAGAAGAAGAAACAAGCCTTTAGATACCTCTCAAAGTAATATAGACTCAGCCTCAATAAATAACAATTGAGATAAAAGCCATAAATGTTGGTGTTTGTAGGTACAGTGAGTGAGGGTAATGCATTTCGTAGAAGCTTCTTGAAAGTAGCTCAAAACACTTAAGCTGACACACTGTAGTGATTTGTTAAACAAACAATAGAATATAGCATTATTTCCCTCTATCTGCCTGCTGATACTGCTAATAAAATTATCTAAATACCAGCAGACTGCCAAATGTGATATGCAAATGTGAGGTTGATTGCCTCATTATTTATTTCGTGGTTGATCTGACATAATTATCCGTGGTATCTAGAATCATTTTAGAAATCATGTGAACTAAAGCAACAGAGTTGAAGGCGAAGTCACTGTTCAGACTAAACACTACCGTGGGAATTACTGATGCATATGATGTTTCCATGTCAAAAGGATTTTGATAAGTTCATTAACAAGTAAATTACAGCTGTCAAATTCTCAGGGATATGTCATAAATAAGTGAGTTGATTATGATGAAGTTTTACCTTATAATGTTCTTCCTTTAAAAAAAAAAGAAAAAATTACAACTGGAATAGTTAGTTGTCAAACTTTAAAATGTTGACTTTTATCATTATATTTTTAAAATTATTGAAGTGATTTTGCATCTTAAGCAGTCATTATATCAACATCCATATATATATATATATATATATATATATATGATTCTTTTTAGATCGATAGTGGTCAGGCAAAAACACACTTCATCTATGAAAACGTATGGTGTTCCGATAAGAAAATTAGGCATTGGGATAACATTTCGTTAGAATTTTAATATTTAGTTACTTTATTTTGTGTTCTGTGGAGCTCAAGAGTATATATGTGTACAACGTGTGTGCAGGATTCTCAAGAAGTAGAAGATTGAATTCCAAGACTGGAGTTACAGGTGGTTGTTAGCTACCATGTGGGTGCCAGGAATTGAACCCAGGTCCTCTGCAAGAGCAGTGAGTACCCTTACCACTGAGCCATCTCTCAAGTCCCTTACTAGAATCTTAAAGTAAATATATTTGGATCATTCTCTGAAAAAAATTTTCCTCACTAACATTGAAAAATATCTGCCCATTTCCCAAAATACCTTTCAGTATCCATACAAACAAAAGTACATAATTTAACATATCACTTAGTAGTTTATACGGAAACCCTAACTTAGTCTTTTTCACAATTTAATGAACATTACGCCATTCACCATAAGACATCTTAAGACAAAATGCAATAAATGACACTGAAAATGTTCAAGCAACTAGAGGAAGAAGTAGCACATCGACAATAATAACATCCCCGTGTAGAATGGGAGCATAGAAAAGGAATTCACCCGAGGAACTGGGAAGGATAATAAGAGGTTAGGAAACAGATCATCAGAATGCAGCAATGATCTCTTTTCAAAACAGTGTTCCATGTGCAAAGAAACGGTGAAGAGAGAACACCAGAACACCTTCAGACAATGTAGGTATCGCCACGGGACTAAGGCGAAGGACACAAGCAGAATCCCTGAACCAAACCTGGCAGAAAACCTCTTGCTTTCCAGAATTCAGAACTTGGACATGTTGCTGTAGAGAGTAGGAATTTAGCCGCAGGACATAATTTGGATATTTGATATTGGTACAGAGTCCAAGAGGAGCGCATCCTTGAAACGGGACTATGCCTGGTGATGCAGGGAAAGCCACCTTGATGCAGGGAACAGACTGAGCTGCAGATAAAATACATATTTAAGAACCACGTAGGTGCTGTGCGCTTTATCATTCTTAGGATTTCTGTTTTCAAAGAAATTCAAAAGAATGCATATCTATTAAAGATAAATAAAAATATGCTGAATTGCCGGGCGGTGGTGGCGCACGCCTTTAATCCCAGCACTTGGGAGGCAGAGGCAGGCGGATCTCTGTGAGTTCGAGACCAGCCTGGGTCTAGAAGAGCTAGTTCCAGGACAGGCTCCAAAACCACAGAGAAACCCTGTCTCGAAAAACAAAAAAAAAACAAAAAAAAAATATGCTGAATTTTAAAAAAATGTTTAGGAAAGATACTGATTTCAGCTGAAGAAGTGAACAGATTAGAATGCAGTGTTTTTGCAGAGTTACATTTCGGGCCATATGCTAGCTCTTCGGACACTTATCTCCTATAAAACCCACTCTCCCAAATTAACTTACACAAAAATGCTTTATTGAATTTGGTTTGGGGGAGAAAAGTGAGTTTTATAATTTACAGCAAACATCTGGCTTAAATTTTCAAAACTCCTCTTAATTATAGCACATTATAAGATACTTTGCCCCCCAAATTAATAAATTTTTCTGTGTGTTTGAAAATTTACTGAATTCCTCCCAAAATAGATTTTGTTCCACAGTCCTTATTGCTCAATTATTCTCGACTCTGCGGATAACTCTGCACATATGCCGTCTATTCGGCGCTCATTCCGTGGAATGAAAATGCTGATCTTGCCATTTGGTATGACAGGAACTTAGGAACAGTGATTTGTTTTTAAATTACTGCTAATCGTTTTCTCCTCATGATACTGGTAAACTTTTGTGTCCTCACAGCTGAGCCACCAATCGGCATTTCTTGGTTGTTCGCAATAGTCTACTTTTCTCCCTCTTTACCTATACAGAGTTGAGGCAACCGGCCTCGTTAGTGTTTAGAAAGTATATTTTCAAATAAGTTTGTTATAAATGAAAATATATATATATATACTTCTTAATTCTCAGCCCCCTAAGTCAAACCTAGTCCTGTGCAGTGGAAACTGAAGAAAGCAAAAGAGCGTGAAAAGGAAGAGAGAGTCAACACAAAAACAGAGAATGCGAAGGGTGCAGGAGTTAGCAACCACTTCCGGCGAAAAAGCCGTTTGCGCGAGCTGGAAATCTCCCCAGAAGATCTCTGTGCACCTACTTCAATGGCCACATTCTCTATATAACTTCTAATTTGTTTCTTTTGTTTTGTTCTTTACAAGGAGAGCGACAACGACAGTGTGCATTTGTATATTTCTTCTGTCTTGTCCATTTTGTGGGGTTACAAAGTTCTGGGTCTTTAACCCTGAGCCTTCTGCTTGCTCAGCAGGTGCTAAGGCGCTGAGCTACACCCCAGCTGCTGGAGTCCTTTCAGTCATGATTTAAATACACCTGACGCTGTGTTAGTACCTGCATATGAATTTAGAACCGAAATATTCCAGAGAACTGAGTCCCTTGCCACAGTGCCGTTCTTGAGTCTTATTTTCTGCCCTGAAGAAGCCCCTAGTGCTGCCCGGTTCTAGCTCTTGACCCTGCATGTTCTTGTTTCTGTGGTAGTTTAAGATTCCTTCGAGATATTTAAAATTTTTTCTTTGGTTATAGTGACTTCTTAACAGAAACAAATTAGTCTATGGTTTCTAGAAAAGAAATGTGTCAAATTTACCCACTTCTTGCCCCATAAATATAAAACAGAAACTACTTTAAAAAATCCAACTTCAGTTTTTTGAGGAGAAAAAAAATAAAAATTGAATAGATTTTAGACTGCTTAGACTTATACAACAAATAAACAATATATTTCAAAATACAGTTTTTAAAAACCTCTTAGCATCACAATTCAAGAATTTCCTACAAAATCTATACTTCAGTGTGACTTGGCTCTAAATACTTAAAAACTATTAGCGATAGAGAAATTAATTGCATTTTCTGTTCTGTGGCACGTTTTTAATTTTCTATCTCCTAAAGGGGAAAACCATAAGTATAAAGAATTCTAATGTCCTAATCAATGCTTTCTGATTCACTACACTTTCTTGGGGAAACGAGAAGCAAGTGGCTTTAATTAATGTTATATCATTGGCTATTTGTAAGATCATTATTTCATGATGCATCTGAGAATACAAGGGCATAACTACTTTAACACATGTATTACAGTGTCTGACAGAGGAAAGAAATGGACTGAGATAAACAGTTGAGACCACAATTTTCAGCAACCCCTTGTTGCTATAGTTTTTGTTAAATTGCTTGTATGAATACAGAAGGTCGGAGAAGTAAAGTGTTAAGTATCTGAGCTATTTAATCTCTATGACTTCCAAATGCTTCACAGGTGTGCTCAACTCTGGGGACTGAGCCACTGTGAGCTGCATATTCCTTCAGTTTCTTAGACCACCATCCGGTAACAGAAAAGTGGAATAGTTTGAACATGAACTGTCCCCAACAAACTCATGTGTTTGAACACAGGGTCCTTCGCTATTCACACTGTTTTCTTTTAATTTTGGTGGGGAGGGAGTAACAGATGCTTTAAGAGGGAGGCATGGCTGGGTGGAGAAACCTCTCCCATTGGAAGAAAACAGCAGGCTGAACATCATCCCACAGACCTGCCTCCAAGTGAGCCTTCTGCTTCGTGGCTACTGTTACAATGCCATCAAACACTTGACAGTCCTTCTACGACCATGCCTTCCCTGCCAGGCTGGCATTATATTCCCTGAATCCTAAAACACTAAAGGATACGTCCTTGCTCCCTTAAGATGTTTCCATGAGGTACTCTGCCACAGTAACAAGAAAACTCATCTAAAAATTGTTAGTGAGAATAGGGTATCGCGATAACAAATCTAATCATGCTATTTGTAGATCCTCAGAACTGATTTGTGGAAGGAATTTGGAAAACTCTGGAGATGTGAACTTAAGTAGACCCCAGAGTTTTGTAAAAAGAGCTCAATACAACACTCTCTGGGAAATAAGACCAGATGATGTCAGCAATATGGACAATGAAGGCCTGACTCAAGAAGTTCCAATGCTCTACCCAGAATTGGGCTAGAGAGAATTCATATTACATTCTAGCAAAGGATGTGGCGGCATTTACTCTTCTCCTGAAATTTTAAATAAAAGTGAACTCCAAAGTAATGAACTGATTTGTCTGGCAAAGAAAATTTGAAGGCAATCGGAGCATTCAAGTTATTCTATGGTTATCACTCATTGCCTTCAGTCAGGTACATTAGGGCACAGTTATCAGTAGGAAAGGCTTGATTTAGAAGATTTATTATAAAATTCAAATATAGAAATTTTATCTCCTCTGTGTTTATTAAATTATTTTGTAATAATAAAGTTCAAAATATAAAAATATAGTAATGTATAATAGTTATCCACATAACTGATGATATATTTGTGAGCATATCGGCACAGAGATGAACAGCAACAGAAACACTGTTTTCCACTTAGAGCCTAATAAAACATAAACACGTCTTCCTCAAGTTCCAGCATCGTGAAAAATATGTGACTGCTCTTCATTTCCCTGGTATCAGTGAAAAACAAAGATTTACAGTTAAAAATCAAAATTAAGAAAACCTTAAAGTATGGCACACAAGTGTGAGGTAGCCTTGACATTGGTAGTAAATCAGAAGCCACTGCAAAAGACTCACAGTCTCTAATAACATGTCAATCCAGGTAGGGCTGAAATTGTTCTGGATGAATGAAAATTATAAACATAATTTCCCCAAATGACAAAGAAATGGAATGATAGAAAACAAAACTATAGATTTCAAGTATATGATTTAGTTAGGAAGACTGACCTACCTAACACAGTTCTGAGACCAAAGCCTTGAGAGTGCTGAATACCTTAATATTCACACTCAGGGCTGCTTTTCTGTGTCACAAGGAAAGAGAGCAGTAACCAAGGAAAGGTCTCAAGAAATAGGAGAAGACTCCATGATAAAACACACACACACACACACACACACACACACACACACACACACGAGCTCCATCACCACCCCTCACTCACACATTTAACTTCCAAATGGTAACATAAGAGGAGATGGGCCTTGGGTCATGCAGAGGAAGTCAAGCCACTAATATTCTGTAAAGTTATGTTTCTCCACTTAGTAAAGCTGAATCCATCTCCCCACCTCACCTTCTCTATTAACATAAGTTAACTCTCCCATTCTATGGCACATTTTCTTAAATACCCAAAGTCCCCATTGTATCCATGTACCAGGAGATTCCCTGGGAAGAGGAGAGGCTCTACAATTTCACTTATGGATATCAACTCACATTGTACACCTTGGCTGTAGAACAACCTATGCCAAGCACCATTCCTTTTCAAATAACTGCTCTGTTGTACTTTCCTGAGACTGTGTAGGAAAGTTAGTTTAAAAAAAAAATGTATGGTGTTCTTCACAAAGGAAATGGATAGGTCCATAGTTAGATGAGAATATTCGAACCTCTACTCTAAGGAATAAATCTATTACGATGAAATTTTCAGATACAGAGACATGTTATTCAGGAGACAAGACTGGGACTTTCGTTATCCCATGGGTACCCATGATTGGGATCAACACAGAAGCTGGTGGGACTCATAGACCTGCATCCTCCTCACTTTCTTATGTCTTAAAAATGATGCTTCTGTGTGAATTACCTTGCTGAATTCCTTAAGAGTTGGTGATAAACCTTCTCTGCTTTCTGCGAGATGCTATTTCCATCTCTAATTACTCAGCCGAGAAAGAAACATCTGTTGTTGCTCATTACCATTTTCTTCTCACTTCCTCTCTGTATTTTGAAAGTATCTTAGATTATGTTGTTACATTTTCTAATATTTTTCATACAAGTGAATAAGGCTTTTCTAATCTAGAGATGAGCTGTGAGATCACCCTGCTAACTTCATTTCTTTTTACTCCTTTGCTCTTTTATTATTTTGCCTATCGTTATTTGGAATTTTGCTTCATTCAGTAAAATAATTTCAGATAAAATAAGCATTAAACTGAGAACTAAAAATGAACTATACCCTTTCACCTAGAGCACTGGCAAATGTACAACTTTGTTTTTATCTAAATTCTGTAATTTCGTTCCAGAAGGAAGTCAATGCTGTACACAAATACCATACCCATATTGTCCAATTTTAATATTCTACACTATTGGAAAAAATATATACTGAAAGACACTTAAAAACATACATTTTTACTCTTTGACTAGGTGCAATAGAGGCCAGCTCCTTTAGGCAGCATTGGGATCAGCTGGCATCAGTCATTGGCCGTCCATCTTAGTCACATTCCTATAAGACTCTTCCACGTCCTAAGAGATTAAAATCCCCAGTGCATAATCCTGATATACATTCACTTCCATAAGAAAGCTTCCCAGCCTTCCAACACCAGATATGTAAGTCCCTCCATGTCACACGCTCAACTTATGTATTGCTATATCTTTTAACATTTCTCTATACAAATTTTTCTCAAATCAGTGAATTTTTAATCTACTGAATATCCTCCAAATGTACCATCTAACTGTTTCATTTATTTGTATGTCACTCATTTGGTTGAAATGTATCTATAATGAAATGCACAGATAACACACGTAACGTAATTTAAAATATATGTATACCTGTCACAGTTTGCTATCTGTTGCTGTGATGAAACACTGACCAACACCAACTTAAGGCAAGAAAGAGCTTGTTTCTTTGGCTTATGCATCCACATCACAGTCCATTGTTGAGGGCTGTCAGGACAGGAACTCAGATAGGAACCTGGAGTCAGGAACTGAAGCTAAGACAACACAGGGAAGCTATGTGCTGGCTTGTTACCTCTGGCTTATTCAGCTACCTTCCTTATACAACCCAGGACCAGGGATGTCACCGCCCACAGTGGACTGAGCCTGCCTAAATCAATTAGCATTTAATGACGCCCCCACAGAGATACCCACAGGCCAATTTCAAGGACCCATCTCCTCAGTTGAGGGTCTGTCTTCTGAGGCATGTCAAGCTGAAAACGGAGGCTAACTGTTGTAGTAAGGAGTCAATTGTTTGTCCCATCCACCCAGAACCAAAATAACCACACATAAATTGTATTAATTAAAGCACTGCTTGACCCATTAGCTCTGCCTTCTTATTGGCTAACTCTTATATCTTGATTTAACCCATCTCCGTTAATCTGTGTATCACCATGTGGCAGTGCCTTACCAGCAAAGTTTCGGCATGTCTGGCTCTGGTGGCCCCGTGGCATCTCTCTAACTCTGCCCTTCTTCCTCCCAGCTTTCAGATTAGTTTTCCCCGCCTAGTTCTGTTCTTCCCTGCCATAGGCTCAAAGCAGTTCCTTTTTCATTACCAATAAAAGCAACACATAGACAGAAGGACCTCCCACACCAAACAGTGACAAGACCCAGAAATTCTTCATGCTATTCATGTCACCCACCCTAGAACACTTTTGCATGTCCCCTGAATTGACTTCCCACATTTGAGAGGCAATTATTGTTCTGATTTCTATTAAAACGCATTAGACCATTTATTCTTAAACATCCTATAAATAGAATTATGTTGTTCATACTCATTAGTGCCTGGTGTTTCTACTTAGCAATATTTTTTAGGATATATCTGTGCCATTTCAAGTACTGTAACGCTGACAACATCTGCTAAATGGATAAAGGTTATAAATGTGGACTTGGAAATGCAGGGGGCTATGGTCTCAAGCTTAGCTGTGTGACAGAATTCACACAGCCCTTTTATGTCATGAAGAAATAAAAAAGAAATTAAGACTAAGCAATAATTACCAGGAAACAAAAATTCCCCACCATCTTGCAGTGTTACAAAGTCACGGATGGCAAGGATTGTCTATTGACAAAACAAGAGGCAGAGAGTAGTAAATTGTCACACGTTTGAGAAATGTGGTCTCTAAGGTGAAGGCCTCTGAAACAGTGCAAAATTTCTCAGCTCCTTAATACTGGGAGTGGATATCCCCTTCAACCTCCCCTGGGAAAGCCCAAGAGATTCATTTCACTTGGCATGTGTGAAAACCAGTGAAAGGCAGAGCTTAGAGACCTGCAGCTAGACCCACACCTTCCTGCTGTCTGAAAGTGTTCAGCCCCATTCTATCAGTACAGCAGAGGGAAGCCTTCTTTGTAGTAGAAAGACTGTATGCACAGCCTAAATGGACTGTTATTCTTAAAGCCTAGCATTCAATCAAAACACACTATCTACCACAAGATACAAAATCCTCTGATGAGCAACTGGAGAAATCAAAGACGAAACTCAGCAGATGTCCGTACATTTTAGTTATCAACAATTAATTTCTCAAATAGCTGTTATGTGTTAAATTATGAGGAGCGTGGTATTGCCTCAGCATCCACCTTTGATGCAAGTTGGAGCTCATAGCAGAAGCTGGGCTCAAGTACTCTGAAGACATTTCCAGGTTGTTGCCTTCTCCTGTTTAGTAAGGTCAGTCCCAGTCTGCCCCAAGGAAAAGCTCAATCCAGTCTACATGAGCATAGTCCTTTCAACCCTTGTGGGCTAGGAGGACATTACACCGTGATGGAGGGAAAATCAGTGGAAAAATCCATTGCTTCTAGCCTGCTTGCCTTATAGACTAAAATTAAAAGGTCCCGAAACAACTCACACAATATAAATTCCATGTCATTATGAGTAGTGTGATGTAATCTGGTGCCATCATACCCTGCCCCTCCCAGTACATGCGTTATCCCTCTGCCACAGTCTTCATGGTGCATTTTTCTACTTTCTCGTTATTGGCTTAGTATCTTATTTATCAGATCAACTGCTATGGTCCTGCAGAGCTTGCGTTTTGGTGACAACTGAGGGTGTGCTATACTGCAATGCTGTGATAGAAAAGCATAATTTCAGGAAGCTTGACAGTCCTGTGCACAGGAAAAAACCCAGACTCAGATAAACCAACGCAAAGCTTCTGAAACCAAGTATGAAGTATTATAAAGCATTCGGGAAGAAAACAAAGAAGTAACAATTAAAGTGACTTAGACCTTTCTGTAAGAAACTGTGGATGCCAGAACACAATGAGACATCATCTTTTAAAGCTGCAAAAATAAACTAGAGTTAGTCAAAAAAGACTTCAACACTAAGAGCACAATGCACTCATCCTGAGACAAAACCAAAGAAAACAAAGAATTCATTATTACAGAACATGCATTAAAATGCAGTTAAGGGATGTCTTCAGGTTAGAGATAAAGAACCCCAGAAAAAAACATTAAGATTTGAAAGAACAAGTGACCCTAATGATTAATACAAAGGGAAACATAAATTATATTGCATATTCAAAACAAAAATAAAGGCTGAGAGAGTCAAAATAATTTAGAATTTTCATAAAAAGTGGGAAGAGAGTTAGTGGGCTAGAGCTGATTTTTGAAACCTTTTCCAATTATGTTTTAACATATATACATAAATCTTAGGCATGCTGGCCAGTGAATATCAGTATGTGTACATATGCTATAATTACCACCCTATTCAGTATATGGAGATTTCCAGCAAACTTTCTTAAAAGTAAGGCTTCTTGTACATACAGTAGATTAGTTTGCCTGTTCTAAAATTTCACATAAATGAGATCAAACAGTGGCTGTTGTTTTATTTCTAACTTAACTTTATTCATATTGACATCCTTTATAATAGTAAGAAGCATTTCATTGTATGAATATTTCTTATTTATTCTATTGATGACCATATAGTTGCTTTCATTTGGGAATCATAATAAATAAAACTACTATAAGCAATTTTGGGTTCAGATAAACCTATGCCATGATTTCTATGATGCATACATCACAATAAAATTCTTGTGATAATTATTGTGATAACTTAAGCAGTTATGAATATAGTTTTAGTTTGAATATATACAATATAGTTTTAGAAATCCTCTGTAACTAAATCAACTTGTTCTATATCCACAATGTAGCTTTCTTGCTTCATTTCTTTACCAAAATACGGTGTTTTAATTCTCTAATTTTATATGTTTTTTTTGAATATGTAGAGATACCCTTACCATGGTTCCAACTGTGTTCTCTTCCATGCCAACACTTGCATTTTTCCTTCTGTTTATTAGCAACTTGAATAATTTGTTTTTAAGTACCTCTTTAAAATGTGTCTGGTCTTTAGAGATGGTAGCTGCCATTCCTTCATTGTTGTGTAGAATGTATGAGTTTTGCCTGAGTCTTGTTTAGAACATGCATATGCAATTATCTTTGCCCAGACTAAACTTTGTCAAATTTTTCCTCTGAGAATTTGTTCACCATAACAAATGGCCTAAGTTTCTTATTCTGTGAGGGTTTGACTATAGAACTAGAATTGTAGGGGAAGAAATATGTGGTTCTTTGCTTACTCTGCTGTATTGTTAAGTAAATGAGTACTTAGACATCTACTCACAATGCAACAGGGTTTCCAGAGGCTGATGGACATCGGGTAAGCAAGGCAAATAAAAAGAATGGCTTCAATAGAAAATAGGATAACTACTGAGAAGCGACCTCACATGTAGAGATCCAACCACGTGATGAGGATTAGTGATCAAAGAACACAGGGTCTATCTAGACAGAGACACAGAGTTACGCCAGTTGTTACCAAAGTATGCTTAGTTTCTTAAATCTATATTTGCAATTAATTTAAAAGCTCAAAGTATCTTCAGGTCGCACCAAAAAAAAAACAAAAAAACAAAAAACAAAGAATAACATCAGTTATCTGTGAGTCCTTGTGTCCTGTGAGTTCATAGCCCTTGATTTAATTATATGTTGAGGAACACTAAAAACCTAGAATGATGTGCAAAATAGTGTACCTGCAGCAGGAGCCACTGAACTTGTGAGGACGTCATGCTGCATGGCAAAGGGAATTAAGGTTGTTACCCAACTGACCTTAAGAAAAGATTTTCAGCCGGGCGATGGTGGCGCACGCCTTTAATCCCAGCACTCGGGAGGCAGAGGTAGGCGGATCTCTGTGAGTTCGAGACCAGCCTGGTCTACAGAGCTAGTTCCAGGACAGGCTCCAAAGCCACAGAGAAACCCTGTCTCGAAAAACCAAAAAAAAAAAAGAAGAAGAAGAAGAAAAGATTTTCATCGACTGTACAAGTGGGTCCAGGGTAACCGCAATGGTTTCCTCAAAGACAGAAGTTGCTACACATTAAGTCATACAGTAGCCTCTCTGAGAAGACCGAAAATCTTCTCTTCTGCATCTTCCAGAAATGCACCGGAGCTGCCACGGCACTCAGCTCAGTGACTCCCGGGTTCCTTCTGGACTGCAGAACCCTCAAATAAGAGGTTTGCGCTGTTGTCCGCCACAGCGCTATGATTATCTGTCACAGCAACACCATCGGAGCCCTTCCCAAGGAGAGAAAGTCAGCTCAAGATACCCTGGAAGTTATCCTTCTACAAAATAATTTAAAAACGATCTAATAGCTTTCGATAATGATAAGATTTCTCATCTGACTTATTGAGAGAATACAGCTATCCCACTTTGAAGTTTCATAGTAGGTTTGTAAATATTAATAAACTCTTCGTTCCCTTGAAACTGTGCTGTGGAACTGATGAGAGTCACACCAGATGATAAAATATATCTTCAACTTATTTTACAAAATTTGCTAATCTCAATTTTACAAAGAAATGAACACATGACTATCGATGGATTCCATTCGAGTCACCATGCTTTCTTTACCTGATGGTCAAAATGATAGCAAAAGTAAGACTTCATCACTGCCCTCTACCCTAAGGCAGTGCCCAAAAACCAGCAATTTTTGAGAGAAATATCAAAATTTCCATAAGAAATGAAAAACTTTGTATTTTCTCTTTTTATAGCCATTTCTTAGACTTTTTATAGTCTTTAGAACATGATTTAGTCCTAACTGAATGATAATTTTTCTTTCCTATTTCTGTTGCTGTCTTTGTTTGTTTGTTTGTTTGTTTTGATTTCTTTTGTTTTGTTTTTCAAAACAGGGCTTCTCTGTGTACCTCTGGGCGTCCTGGAACTTGTAGAGCACCCTGGCCTTGAACTCAGAAATCCACTGTTTCTGCCTCCTGAGTACTGGGATCAATGGCGTGTGCCACCACTGCCCAGCTAATTTCATTTTTTATTTTACAAGTAATGGCATTTTTGTTCTGGGAAATCACAGTCCAAAATGCTGAAAACATGGTGTCTGATGAAGGCCTGATTGCAGTTCATGGACCACTATCTTATATACATATTTTTCTTTAACTTGAGAATTCTGTACATATGATGATTTGATCAAATCTACTCCCCATTCCCTTCTCTCCAATTTTAATGTCTTCCCTATTCTTCTTCCACTTTTCCTTCCTAATTCCAAGTGGTCTTTTCTTTTTAACCCCACTGAGCCTGCTAAGTGATGCCTGTATGTGCATACATGTAGGGCCATCTACTGAAGCCTCTCCGGAGCTTCGTGTCTGAGAGACACTGGTTCTACTTCCCCAACAGCCACCAATTGCCAGGATCTTCCCCGCTAGTGGTTCAACTTCACGAGCCCCTCTTCCATCCATGCTGAAATTTGCCGAGCTTGAGCCCCTGCCAGTCTTATGCATACAGTCACAGCTGCCATGAGCGATCAAATGCAATGATGCTGGTTTTTCTGGCAGATACTGCAGCAGTTTTACAGAATCAGCCACTCCGGTTGGCTCTTGACAATCCTTAGGCTCCCTCTTCCTGAAGACCCTTGAGCTTTGAGGGGTGAAAAGCGACATCCTGCTCAGAACGGAGCACCCCACCCCACTGTCTCTTATTCTCTGCATGTTCTTCTCTAGATTAATAACCATCTACTACAGAAAGAAGCTCCTCTGTGGGGGTGGAGAGATGCTCTGATCTGGGGGCTGAAAGGAGGTGACAATTTATTGTTTAATCAAAGAAATATAACTATGTGAAGTTTTATACAATATGATTATTTTGCTGGGACCTAGAGAACACAGGTCGCTGGTTTAACAGCCGTCACCGGAACTTATTTCTTGGATCAAACAACGCTCCTTTAAAATCCTAAGCAAATTGCCTGATCACGTTATCTCATATTACCTCCCATTTTTAAAAACTGGGAAGGGTTTTGCCATTAAGAACGATTCCATCCCGACAAATGAGTAAATTAATATTTAATTCTTTGATCATTAGAAACCCCATAATGTCCACTGTAAAAATAATTTAAATATTTAATATATTTATGATCTGATACCTTTGTTTAACTAAATATAACTGCAATTAGATAAATTACTGTGTTTATCCAAATGAAATTTGAAAGCTTATTTCTCGTCCTTTAAACAATAAGCACTATAATAACCTCTAATTTTAATAAATTATATAGCCATCTGAATTATATAATTCAATATCAGAGTGCTGAATACTGGATTTAGAAAAATGCCTGGCAAGTCATGTTATGGAGAAACACAGAGTTTATAAATACCATTTTTTCAACATTAACTTTCTGCGAATTCACAAATCATACCAACCTGGTGAAAAATAAGATGTGCATATCACTGCAATGAGAAAGACTCTAAAACCTCAAGATGCATGTTCCCTTAGGATACAGAAGTACTGGTGAGGGGTCTCAGTTTTAAACAGATAAAGCATGGGTATTTTATCTCTCCTAACTTGTTGAGAAGCCTTGTGTCTACAATGAACACCAAGTCTGCAGTCCTCCTTCTGACCAGGAACGATGAGCTCACTTTCGGCACACCAGTGGAGGATGCCTGTCACACTAGAACTCCCCAGAAGTCATATGGGGTCCCCTGCCCTAGAATTTAGGACCTAGAAGTTGTTAAGCAGACCCTAAAAGACCAAGCCATCAATAAGATATGTTTGACTTGTGATGCTTTAAAATCCCGTATACTCACATTAAATTTTAAAATACTTCCAGACATAAAAGTAAAATTCCTTGTTCTTGGGAATAATAATAGAATTTGTTGACAATGGGCTATAAAAATTTCTTGCTGCAGCAATGCTTTAACTGTCTATTGTCTCCAATGTGTCTAGAATTTTATCTTCATCTAAGTTGACTAAGATTTTATGTTCCCTTTGGCCTAGCCCTTAAAGCCCCAGCTACTTCTTCCTGCCTTTTTACATACCTAGACTCTTCTGCTCTATCTAAATCCTCCTGTGCTGTGTGACTGGAAAGTCAGAGGTTAAGTAGTTCATATAGAACCATGGTTTATTTCTCCTAGTTGTAGAAGATAAAAAAAAAATCCAAGGTCCAGAAGCTGCCGGGTGTAGTGGTCCAGTGAAGTTCTGCTCTCAGCTTCAAGATGGTACCCTGAATGTGTGGTCCTGCAGAGGGAAGCAACAGACTGCCTTCTAATGAGAAAAGGTGACAAGTAGGTGAAATTGGCTCTCCTACAAGACTTTTTAAAATAGGAACCAAAGGCATTCATGAAGGTGGAAGCCTTATCATCAATTTCCTCTCGAAGACCATCTCATAACACTTTATTCTGGCAGTGAATTTTCAACATGAGGTTTGGTGGAGACAACAGATTTAGACAATACTACTCTCCTGTCCTCTCACCATCTGAGGTAGCCCTCTTCTCCCCATGTGCTGGCACACTAGAGTCATGGTTATATAAAGTCAGTGGGAATGTAAATGAGGGAAGAAAATGAAGCAAATTTCCCACCTAGACTCCACACTCCCTCGTTATTAACTTTCTTCCTGCAGTCAACACATAATAACTAGAACAGATTCATACAACGGCGCTGTGATTGTTGCAGAAAAACCACTAAGAAGAATCCTTCTAGAACAGTCCTAGAAGCAGGACAACATCAAGTATGAAGTGATATTTGTTTTTCTGCCCACTTAGTTGCAAAATTCCTGGAACAGGGAAATATCATTTATTTGATAATTACAGATAAATGTTTTTGCTTAAGTGGCAATGTGATATTGAGTTTTATTTCAAGTAGAGATGAATTATAAATGAGGATACAGTTTCTATTTCAGTTTTAATCTAAATAACACAACAGTTCATACAAGGAACACTACATGAGGTAAAATGCAAAAAGGAAGAACAGAAATTTCTGTTTCTCTCGGTTACTTTTCTTTAAGCTAGAAATGACTGCTGCTATTCTTATTGTTCTTCTTTTTTTTTTTTTTTGGGTTTTCGAGACAGGGTTTCTCTGTGGTTTTGGAGCCTGTCCTGGAACTAGCTCTTGTAGACCAGGCTGGCCTCGAATTCACAGAGAACCGCCTGCCTCTGCCTCCCAAGTGCTGGGATTAAAGGCGTGCGCCACCACCGCCCGGCTTTTTTTTCTTTTTTCTTTTTTTTTCTTTTTTTTCTTTTTTTCTTATTGCTCTTAATGTTTAATAATGAGCATTGGTGTTATAAAAACATTTACATGAATAACAATTACAATAAAATAGATTGTCAACATTGAGGTATTTGATTTTTTCTAGGCAATTTATACACACAGAGAGAAAAACACACTTTACACAGAGAGAGAGAGAGAGAGAAAGAGAGAAAGGAGGAGGAGGAGGAGGGGGAGGAGGAGGAGGAGGAGGAGGAGGAGGAGGGGGAGGTGGAGAAGAAGAAGAAGAAGAAGAAGAAGAAGAAGAAGAAGAAGAAGAAGAAGAAGAAGAAGAAGAAGAAGAAGACGACGACGACAACAAATGTCCAGAGCAGTCTTTAAGGATAAGTAATATTGTGATCTCTATTTCATAGATGAGAGTCTAACTTTAGGGAGTATACATATAACTAATAAATATTGAAACTAATATTGTATGCAAGTTTTGAGTCTGAACTTCATAATTGATTTTTTTCATACAGTATCATAGTATGTTGCTTAACCCATCCTCAAACTCAGTAATATATCTCTGGTTGATCTTGAACTCGCCATTCACCTGCCTCAGATTCCCATGAACTAGGACTATCAACCTGTATCAGCACAATTGGTCAAGTCCATGTTTTTGACCAGCAAAGGGTTATTATAGCATTACACCTTGTCCTAAATCACAGTGGCTGCAAGTTTAATTCAGTGGTTTCTGTATGCATTCAAGGCCTGTTCTGTTCTGTAAGGGAATGGAGGAGGAGTGGATTGGTGGGAGAGTGGGGGAGAGGGAAGATGGGAAGAAGGACTGGGAGGGGAGGAAGGAGTGGAGAAACCATGGTGAGGATGTAACATATGAGAGAAGAATACATGAGAAAGGAAAAGATATACCCTCAGTGTTCCTCATATTAATTGCCTATATAACAATGAGCTCTTTGCTCCTTTATGTGTTCTTACCTGAAGTTCAGGTCCATGTTGAGAAGGGGCAGAGAAGGAAGAAGTGGTGCACTAATATACATGCAAGATGTCTAGCTGAGACTCTGCAATGCACCCGTTCAGGTGCCTTACAAATACAATTCTCTTAATGTTCAAATTTGCACCCTGGGTTTTGTTCAAGGAAGATATCCAATAGCTTTCAGATAAAAAACTTACTTCTAATTTAACACTGAACCCCCCCGTAGATTATTAAGCTTTTCTTACAGCAAGAAGGGATCTCTTTTCAGGATCACAAGTAAAAGGTTGATACCAGTCAATCTTTAACTAATTAAAAAAAAAAGACAGGGTCTATCTATGCAGTTTTGGCTGGCCAGGAACTCACTGCATACACCATATACACCATGACCAGGCTGATGTGGTGATCGCCCTGTTTCTCTCTCCCAAGTACTAGGACCACAAGCATGTGCCACCACACCTGACCTTGAAAGAAGTATTAGAAAAGCGAAACAAGGAGACCAATGGCTTGTGTACCGAGTACATGTTCTCATTCCACAATTTATTGCTACACAGGTGGAGGCTTTATCTTTGCACAAAAGATTGTGTATCTTTGGGATAAAATATACTCCTGTTGTTCACACAGACTAAAGTAACTGGAAAAGTCAAAGGCAGTGAGAATTTATAGTGATGCATTCATATAATGCCTAGTGATGCATTATAACATTTCAAAATAAAAGTATATGATTTTCTTCACTTCATCTCGGAGCCAAGAATAGTTACAGTGACAGAAAATGTAATATCATTGATTCTTTAACCCACTAGGAGAAATGTAGGCTAAAAACAACAGAAGTTGTGGGTAAATGCTTGTACAAAATTGATCTCTAGCCTTTCCTCTCTCTTCACTTCTTCACTTTTCACGCCAATTTAAATGGGACCCAAGCAATGGATTATGCTAATACTAGCTTGATTATCAGTACAGAAAGCAGGGAAGGCAACATCATTTACCAAGCATCCAATCAGCTGGAGCACCCGTCCTAAATCTAGTTTGCAGAACTAGTTTGGGAAGTCAGGTCTCTTCCTCTTTGGTTTCTGTTTTCCTTTTGCATCTTGAAATCACCAAGGAGATAGCAGCATTGCTCCAGTGCCTGCCAATGACACTCAGCATTCCCTATTGTTTGCTTCTGCCCTATTGCTTGTTTCTGTCTGTTTCTTGCCTTTGCCTTGGGTAGATACAAATGTAGTCCTAAAAATTCTACCAACAGAGGTAATAAATTCTAAATAAGGGACACGTGGGATCCAATGGACTGGCGCTTTGTTACCATTGCAAGTGTAAGAATATACTCTACAACTCAAGTGCCTAACACCAGCTCAGAAGGTGAGTTATCATTGTATTAGCTGAGCAAACACAACAACACAACCCTCATGCCACCATCCCACCCTGCCATGTTTGAGCCACACCACAGTACTTAAACAGTATGCACAAACATGAAGCCTTTATTCAAACCACAGCTTCTCTTTACACATTACCAAAAACTTTATATTAATTACAAGACCTCTGATACGTTTTTCACAACCTACTTTAACATTACTTACATACAGGCATCTATGATGACTGTGGCCCCTGGTGGCAACATGTGACTGTTTTCCACTTCTGGATTTCCACAGTATCTAACATAGCACTGTGCATGGAATAAACAAATAAGGCGATTTTATATGTTGGGTAATAAAATCATAAAATTCAGTAAGACCATGTCACAATAAAACACCCTAAAAGAAGAAATCACAAGCGCAGGGAATTATATAAGTCTACTACCTTCCTACTAATGTCAGAAACTACCCAAGGCAGGGTAGTTACTGACAGGACTTTATATATAATTTTCATTTACTGTAATTTATTCTGAGATTACTGTCTTTACATAATTCTATAACTACCTATGTCTTTGTTTGAAACATTCAGTGATTTCACAAAAGCCTGGTGTAACTCAAGATGCTACTTGCTAGAGGAACTTTCAAATAACACTTGATGCTTCATTATATCACTAACATCGCTGGGTAAAATGTAAACATAGTCCTTCATAACACTATGTATCCCACAATCTGTTTGCACAATGGGTTTTTGTTGGCTAAAGTTTTTAATTAGTCTCTAGCTTTATATACTCTGTAATTTATATCCAACCAAATGCCTACAAGATAAATCTTCAGTATAAAAGTTACTCAAAATCTAATGTAGCACAATCATATGATGGAGAAATTAACTGCAGCTTATTGTGTGGCCAAAAAAAATCATTATCAACATTTAAGGTTACTTCCTCTTCCACTGGTAAAAACAATAGACTTTTGATCATAATATCTAATCAATAATTGGCAAAGTTTGGCCAATTATCCTTTATGAATATTTACGCTTGAGGCAGAAATCCACAGACTGACAGGCTGGGCTGTAAGGGGAAGGCTTTAGTCAGACATAAGAAATATCACTGGGTCTCTCAGAAATGGAAAAGGAAGCTGGAAAGTATTATTTCTTCTGTGACAGAATTTTTTCTCATCTTTTTTAGGCCAAGATAGCAAGTGGGGACTTCACAGAATCTGAGTATCAGGCAAAGGAGAGGCAGCAAAGGCCCTTCATGGGGACAGTATGGGTGTGAAGGGAGGCTGACAACCACACAACCAACTGGTCTCAGGCCAGGAACACTCCTGTGACTTCTCAAATCGGTGAACAGATGCAGTGAGAAGTTCTATCTCAAAATCAAAGATGGAAAGAGATAGAGGAAGACACTTACTGATGGGGAACCTCCTTCAGCCAATGGCCCTTGAGAGGCTGGACCAGTCTGAGGCGTGGCTTTGGCTACCAAAGCCTGCTCGCCCCTCTTCTGACAGGCAACACCTGGATATTGGACCCCATTCCTATTTCCTTGCTGTGATCCGTGAGTTCTTTTTTAATAAAGGAAAACCATAATATACTCTATTCAGAGTTAGTATGGAATTTCTTTACTTGCATCGTCTGACTGTTGACTTCCAGCTTCCAACTTCCACACACACTCTGCACAGGTAAGTATACAACCAAGTTCATAGTGTACGCACACAGACACACACACACGAATAAATACTGAAACAAGGGGAAGAATATTGGGGGAAATTTTAAATATATGTAAATTAAACAATATGCATCTTAACAACCAATGGATTAATAAACTAAAGGAGAAATCCAAAGGAAAATGCCTTCGGGAATTTTGGGTAATGTAGTTTGAATAGATTCATTTCCCTCTGGCTCTTCCCACACCTTCTTTTGCAAGGATATCTGAGCCTGGGGGAGGAAGGAGTGTGATATCGATCTTCCACAGAAAGCTGAGCATCCAACAACCTCTTATTCTCTGCATGTTGACGGGATGTTGGTCTCCGTGTTCCTCACTATCTACTACAAAAAAAAAGCTTCTCTGAGGCGAGTTGAAAGATGAAATAATCTAGGCATATGATGATAAGTCATCACGAGCTTGTGTAACAATCTCTCCATTTAGCAGAATAACGGTAGCATGTTCTCCCATAGGACATATGAACTGTCTAGTTAGAGGTTCTGGAAATTTGAGGAAATTAAATCATTTTTACAGCTCCCAAGGTCACGATGGATTGGAAGACAAGAAAGGGAATTCAAAGTAATTGGTTCTATTAGCCAAGCTCCACACAGACTTTGATATTTGACTCACTCAAATGATCATCCGTGCTGTGGACCCACTCGGTACCCATGCACAGTAACGTCTTCTCCTCTGGTGGCAAGTTTAGCTTTAGGTGCCCCTTGAGTAAGCAGACAGACTCCTTTCTCTGCAGCTAGGACCCCAAGGCTGGTTTAGGCTTAATTCACGGCTGGGCAAATTGTTTATGAAGATGTCCACCTTTATTTTGGACATCTATCTCCCTATCTCATGACTATATCTCATTTTTTCTTGTCTGGAATTTTTCTTTTCTTTCTTTCTTCCTGTTATTTTTTCTTTTCTTTTTTTAACATTGTTGAGGAGATTATTTAGGGTTTTTGCTTGCTTTGGTTTTTGTTGTAATGGCGGGTTTTTTTTTCTGTTTATAGGGCTATGACCCGAAGGCCTCGCACATGTACATAAAATACTCTACCACTGCACTAAATCCTTAGCTCTAGGGAATTTACTAGGGGAATAAAGTTAATTTAAAATTTGTATCTAGAATTCCTTGAGTTCTTATTTCCTAGGATTTGTTTTTGCTTGTTTACTTGCTTGCTTGTTGTTTCCATCAGAGCAGTAAATCCAGTCCACTGAATGTAAGACCTCAGATGCCAACCAACCTGCCATCTCTGCCACCATTTCCTTAAGCAACTAGTTAAAAACAAACATACAACAGACAGTCTATGAGTTCTGAATCCATCTCACTATGACATTGTCTATGTCTCACTGTGCTCAAAAATATGTGCAGTCTCTATGTATACTGGAAAAAATGTTGACTTTTCAAAGCATAAAAGGTATAGCTGATTTTTCAACGTGTATAGATACATACTGCAAACGGCAATAACACCTATTCTATATCCCTTCCCACACTCCATGTCTCCAGACATTCACCTTCCTCTACTCCTCCTTGGAGAAGCCATTTCTTGTATTTAACAAAATAAGTGAAATCAGAGGGGCTTCCCTAGAAAACAGTGTCCATAAAATGGTTTGTTGCTGAGTTTGTTTTTAATACTAGCCCTGTCTCATCTAAAACCCATTTCACACTTGACATCCTTTGTGAAAATATACTTAGACATAATATTTATTTCATGAAAGATCTAAATTTTTAAGAAAACTGCTAAATAACCATACATCACTGTGATGGGACCAAGCATGTTTAATCTGCGATGAGTGCTTGGTTTATTCCAAGAAATCACTTTACCCTCGTCAGTGTTCTGACACTGAGGCAGCCTGATGAAAAAGTTCTGTGTATCAATGTTTCTCACCATGTTTCATTTTCTGCTATAATAAAGAAATGAGAACATGTTCTATAACCTCTGGGAAAAGGTATTCAGAGCTTATTGCTCCATTTGAATGGAGGAAAAGCAGTCCATATGGTCACTGTATAATTTACAAGGAGTTACACTAACACTGAGAATTATTATTCAAGAAAATAACATAATACTTGCTCAACCATCAATAGGAAGTTGGAAATTAGACGCAATAGTTTCATAAATTGACTGCCCATAATTTATTTAATGTCTAATTCCTCTTCTACATTTTGGTCCAATATTCATAATAAGAGTAATAAATGTGAATGTATCATTATCTAAAAATATAAAAAACAATATATAAATCCTATTTAAAATACAGAACACATTTTACAACCAAGTTTTTTAATAAGGCAGATCACAAAAAAAGAGTTATGGCCAATATGAAATCAGATATAAGGGCATAAGGAAAAAGTATTGAAGTACCAAGTGTTAATAATTATAGCTTTGCTACAACATAGCAGAGGGAATTCTTGCCTTATTTATTTATTTCCTATACTATCTTGCCACTGTTAATTACTTTATTGTCATAAAATGATTCATAAAAGCAAGGCCGTTCTCCATAAATTTACTTTAGCTAATAATATATTGATTGATAGAAGTTCTGTCAATATCTTGACTTCCAAAAAATTATGCTATTAACTTGGCTAAATAAACCTCACGTTTCCCACATTTGATTGGGGTAATTGAACCAATGTTCACAATGGTGTAATATGAGAAATTAGCATTCTTCACTCACATTATTTGAACTGTGTTCACAACTTTGTGACTTATACCATTCAAGTGTGACTCAATTTTACCCACATAACGGACACATTAAGTGACCTTGAGTCCATCCCACTACAGTGTTCTTAGTCAATTAAGCATGGGATCTGGGTAAAACAGAAAACACAAACGTTAGACAGGCAGTGACTGCTGTACCATGAAAGCATGCTGTTCTCTCCAGGGTGACTATTGTCTCATTAACATCTCAACTGGTTTGGATAAAATTTACTCGAAATTTAGGCTTAATTAGACATTATTTAGGTCACCGTAACACGAGGAGCCAGTCTTATTTAAATTTCATCATATAAAACTCAAGGAAGTAAGTAGAGGACTGCTCATTTTATAAGTATCTGACCCTGTTACAGCAATAATTAAGATGAATAAGGATAAACTCCCGAAGTTCCTTGTCACTCACTGCCAGCCATTGCCTAGCTGGCACGTGGCCAAATTACCTGAAAATGTGACCTTGGCTGCCAACCACAGCAGAGGAGACAGCAGTCATGATGATGTTCAGATCCCAGTCTGACTTAGGGCTTATGGCTGTCCTAGATTCAGGCTCAGTGGGTTGAAAACTGGTTCAAAATTTAGAGGGTGTAGTTCTCAAAGGTGTCAGGAACCTATTCTCAATAGCTATCAGCAAGAAAAGTCACCAGCAAAGGTTTAGACAACGAGGTGTGGTTTTATAAGCATTTAAAATTTTTATATTAAGTAAATGTTTAAAATTTTTATGCTTCAATAAGAAGCTAATGTGAGTTCAAGGTAAGTTCATCAAAATAAAATGTTGGTGGTAACTTAAAAGTCAAAGCCCCATGGACCATAACCTACAGCAAGGAAGAAATAAATGTGCTTCAACATACTGTGTGTGTGTGTGTATGTTGTGATGTGTGTGTGTGTTGTGATATATATGCATGTAACACATTAATAAAGGCAGAAGCTGGAATCACGTAATTTTTGGTACCTCCTCCAGTTTGATTTGATCTCTAAACAGCAATGAACTGAGAACCGCATTCATACAACAGAAGGGAATAATTTAGCAGTAGGAAATTTTAAGCTCCTTGTATGACTATTCACTTTTAGCAATGTTCTCCATGATTCTCTTTTTCTAGACCCACAGATGTCTTTAGCTTCTTCTTTGAACTTTCTAATATTGCTTTCTTTCCTTTAGATGTAAGAAGAAAAAAATAACTTTTTTATTAAAGTGAAGAAAACTGCTGATAAGACTTAGTAGCACCTGTGGGCTATTGAAGGCTTAGAATGAAAACTTCTACAAGAAATTTCTGTTTTAAACCAGTTTGAGGATCCAAGGCACTAGTGAGCATGGTGGCTGTGTTTTATAATCACTTGAGGAGCTGAAAGGAAATCACCATGCTTCAGTCACGCTTGTTGGGGTTGTAATCCAATTGGTCTAGTGTATGTCCTAAACATTCATCATTTTTTTCCCCAAAAGTTTCTCTATAAGTGACTTTGTCATTCTGATAACACAGAATCACAGAAAGGCTACAGTTCGAGGAAAGGTGTGTCTGGGGTCTTAGTTCTGGAGGTCAGAGGTCAAGACGTGTATATCTGGTCTTCTCAATGACATGACCCTGAGGTGACTCAAGGGTGCACGACCTTTGTGTGCATCTGCATCCTATAGTCTTTCTCTTCTCTTCATAGTGACACCTTCCTTCAATCACATGACTCCACCATAATGACCTTACCTAACACTAATCATCTCCCAAAGTCCCCGCCTCTGAACACCATAGCTAGACTCCTATCCTATCCTAATGTGTCACAATGTAGATTAACCTCTGAAACTGACATAAAAGAGAATAAGTCAAATTCAACCACCATGCTCTCCCGGTGAAGATAATCTGTGGCCTTGCAAGTAAATGGCACATCTTTGAAAGAGCTACAAATTATTATTGTCTGAAATATGACGCTTTCGGATATAGAGCTGGAATAAGTTTCTGGTGATAAAGATAAAGAAAATTTGGCATGTTGGGGCTCTGCAATCTCCACAGACCAAAAGGAAGGATAGAAAATTTTGATTATATGTTAAGAACTGAAAATTGGTAGTTTCGTCTTTGAGAAATGAAAGTATGTCAGAAACACTAGTTTCCCCATTGGGAGGGAATCATCTATGATTAAAGGAATCATAAAAATGTAAATGACTCTCATCTCTAGGAAAATCGGTTGTTCAGAATTTCAACTATTATTTCCTTTTCGGTGCTCAAGAGACTGAATATACACAGTAGTCTCAAAGCAAAGGATGAAGGAAGGAAAAAAGAAGGAACAAGGAGGAAGGGAGGAAGGGAGCTGTAAGAAGGAACCAAACTGAAGCCATTTTGAGTAAAACTTCCATTTTGATTAGGGTTCAAATAAAGTTTAAGTTCCCAAGATCTCCCAAGTTGAGACATAAATGTGGGGTAAGCCACCTAGCTATGGTTGAAGAAATCAACCAATGAGAATAGGGTAAGTGTATCCCCAAGAACTGTACCTAGGAAATCCCCTATCCCTGAATTCTGATTGGTGGAGAATGTAACCGGAACACGGCACAGATGTTTATGGCTTTTGGTGTGTTTTCTGCTTCAAAGCTCTATAGTATTCAGGTTCAGGGTCACAGTTCAGCTTCCAGAGTCTGGTCTGCATCCCTGATGAATCAGTAGTGGCTTGATTATAATAAACTTTTCTTTTATGCATTGGCTCAGTGTTTGTGTTGTGTTGGATCCAAGGAGACACCATAACAAAGTAAAGGAGGAAGGGTGGGAGAAAGGAAGGGAGGGAGAAGGATGGGAGGGAAGGAGGGAGAAGGAAGGAAGGAAGGAAGGAAGGAAGGAAGGAAGGAAGGAAGGAAGGAAGGAAGGAAGGAAGGAAGGAAACAAGCATGGATGGAAGGAAGGAAGAAAGAAATCAAAGAAAGAAGAAGCATTCAAGATCAAGAGCAGGAAAAGTGGGGAAAGGAATAAGAAGGCTTTCAGAACTCAGCTGAGGCAGAAGTGCAGAGAAGGACAGTACTCTCCTTCTAATTTCCCAAGTCAGGTTTTGCAACAACTCTCACTGTCAAACTTGTATGAGAACTCATCTCTATCCAACTAAAACCAAATTTTAATATCAGTACCCATATTCAACTTTGTAAAATATATTTTATGTAGTTGAAAGTAATCATACTGTTTAAAGTACAGAATAATACAATTTATAGATTTAGCTCATAGTTCATCATGTTAGTTGTGCACAAAGTGAACCCAGTATAGTGGCATGCACCTGCAATTCCAGCACTTGGAAGCTAAGGTAGGAAGATAGTTAAATTCATCCTGAATGACATTATAAGATGTATCTAAAGGAAAAAAATCATTGCTGTGAAAGTGTATTTACTTTTCATATAATCTTTTCTAGCATTTAACCAGTCTTTGTTATCTCTCTCCCATTATGATTACAAAATGACTCTCAATCATTTATTTAAAAAAAACCTAAAACTTAAGCATTATTTTCTTGATTCTTAGCACTGATTATATACCAATAACAGCATTATCTTATTTTTATTCCTTTACTATATTAGTGAGCACTTAGCAAACCAGGAATCAGAGACCACAGCAGGGATGCAAGCACACGGAGGGTCCTGCACACTGAGTAGATGAGCAAATGGGAGTTGAATATCATATGGTCAATGCTAGAATCAAATGAAGCCAGCAGGGCCTGAAGGAAGAAAAAACACACCACCGATCAGGAGAGACTCAGACATTTCCCAAATATATTTCCAATTGGAATATCAACCTTGAGAGAAAGTCGGATTTAAATAATTGGGTCAATAAATAAAGGAAAAAAGTCTATGAGGGGTATGGAAAAGCAGACTGGAAATGATGCTGACATAACTGGATGTCAATCTGCAGAAGATTGCAAATAGATTCGTATATACCGCCATGAACAAAACTCAAGTCCAGATGGATCAAAGACCTCAACCAACATAAATGCAGTTACATTGAACCCAATAGAGGAGGAAATGGGAAGTAGCCTTAAATGTATTGGCACAGGAGACCACTTCCTTAATATAGCACCAGTAGCACAGACACTGAGAGTAACAATCAATAAATGGGACCACCTAAAACTGAAAAACTTCTGTAAGGCAAAGGACACAGTAAATAAGACAAAACAACAGTCTACTGAATGGAAAAAGATCTTTACCAACCCCTTATCTGACAGAGGGATGACTTCCAAAATTTATAAAGAACTCAAGAAACTAGACTATAAAATACAAAGTAACCCAATTAAAATATGGGGTACAGAGCTTAAAAGAGAATTCTCAGTAGAAGAATCTCAAATGGCCAAAAGACATTTCAGGAATTGCTAAATATCCTTAATCATCATGCAAATGCAAATCAAAACATCTCTGAGATACCATCTTATACCTGTCAGAATGGCTAAGATTGGGAATCAATCTACCTCAAGACCCAGCTTTAACGTTCTTCGGCATATGCATAAAGGATGCTCAATCATACCACAGGGACACTTGCTCAACAATGTTCACAGCACTTTATTCATAATAACCAGAACCTGGAAACAACGTAGATGTGCCTCAACTGAAGAATGGATAAAGAAAATGTGGTACATTTTCACAGTGGATTATTACTCAGCCGTAAAAAAAAAAACAAAAACAAAAACAATGACATATGAAATTTGCAGGCAAATGGATGGGACTAGAAAAAAACATCCTGAGTCAGAAAAACAAACATGGTACCACTCTTACGTAGATAGTAGATGTAAAGCAAACGATAACCAGGCTAAAGTCCACACTCCAGAGAAGCTAGGAAACAAGGAAGACAGATTGTCCAGGGAAAGGGAATTAGATGAGATCTCCTAGCTAAACTGGGGGCCACAGGGTTCTGTAAAGGGGAGGGGATAATAGATGAGAACATGAGGGAACTAGATAGATGGTCGAGGGGTGAGAGGGATGGAGTGGGAGAGCAATGAAAGAGAGATTTTGATAGAGGAAGTCACAACGGGGTTATGGAGAAACCTGGTGCTAGGGAAATGCTCAAGAATCCACAACGACTCCCGCTAAGAGCCCTAGCAATAGTGGAGAGCAAGCCCGGACTGGCCTTCTCCTGTGATCAGATTGGTGAGTACCCCCGCTATCATCATAGAGCCTTCATCCAGCAACTGATGGAACCAGACGCAGAGATCCACAACCAAGAACCAAGCTGAGCTCTGGGAATCTAAACAAAGAAAGGGAGGAGGGAATATATGAGCAAAGGAAGTCAAGGTCATGATGGAGAAATCTACAAAGACCGCTAAATCAAACCTATGGAAACTCAGGAACTCTAGAACAATAGCTGTGAAGCCTCCATGAGACCAAACTAGCCCTCTATATATGGGAGACAGTGGTGAAGCTTAGACTATCTGTGAGGTACCTGTCAATAGGACCAGGATCTATCCCTGGTACATGAGCGAGCATATTAGGGCCCATTTCCTATGGTGGGATTGCCATGTTCAACCTTTGTTGTATGAATCCCTACTGCCAGTAGCCTTTAAGTTACCCACCCACTTGGGCATGGCCTCTTATACTATATATGACGATATTAAGCACGCATCCGGCCTCTCTTCTGGCAGCAGGATTCGGTTGTTGTTTACCGTTCTAGCAGAGGACTGTGATTTGTGAGTCTAGCCCTAAAATAAATAACCCTCTATTATATTCAGTTCTGAGCTAGTGTGGGATTTAAGCTTCCATCTTCAAACCTTAAAGTGGAGGAGGGGCTTGGTCCAGCCCAACTTCATGTGCCAGACTTTGCGGATTTCCCATGGGAGCCCTTACAAGATAGGAGGAGTGGATGGGGTGGGGGGTGGGGGGGGGAAACTGTGGATGGAATGTAAAATAAAATTTAAAAAATAAATTAAGATTTTAAAAAAGGGAAGCTCATTGTGCTTACAGGAGAAAGTTGTTAATAAGATTGGATGTCTAATTGACTAATAAGAGAGAGGCAGATAAAGACGGTGAAGGATCTCACCTATCCAAAGAACCTGGGCTTCTTTCAGTGCAACAAGGACACACCTGAGGATGTTAAGTAAGATGTGCATGATTAGAAGTTAGGCCACCAAGGTTACACTGGCTTCTCGGCAGTGAATGGACTGGATAGTGACGTGACTGATTTGTGTATACCGATTAAAAAGCTGCAGTTTTCATACTAATAATTGCCACTAAAGTAGGAGAAATTTGGCCTCTCAGTCATACACTCTGATAGAGATTACCTTCCTTTAAAAGATAGAGAGTGAGGTTCAAATACTTTAGCAACCGATTCTCAGGGTTGGGAGTGGATCCCAGAGTAGCCTGTTAGTGAGATTTAATCTCTGGTGCACATAAGAGATTGATAAGAAAAAAAAGAGATTGATAAGAGATGCGTGTACAGAGGAGTATGTTTCTCTATCGTCATAATTCACTCATTCCTACCCAATCCAAAGACTTCATCGCGTTTAGTAAACACCATTTACAGATCTTCAGGGGAAAAACCGTAAAGACATGAAAACAAACGAGCGCATTCCCCACAAGTGTTCAGTAAATAATCCCACAGTCTTCGCAACTGCGATTGCCTTGCAGTTGCCTGTGTGTTCCTTTTAGGGGGTAGCAGATGCTTCCTGTGGAACAGGAAACAAAGGGTTTGCTTAGAAGTCCCACACAGTGTGTTTATTATAGCAGCCTTCTCCACAGACTTTATGCCAGGTGTTCCACATGACTGAAGAGGCACCCGCCATATGCTCTCTGAGGTGATCACAGATCGAGCAGATCTGGAAATGATACAGTTAAATGGTCTGTAGGGAAAAACTTTACCAATCCTTTGTAAAAGAAAAAAAATAAAATTTAAAGGAGTTGCCTTTTGAAATAGTAAAAATATATCAGTAATATAGCATATGGATATAAAGTAAATCTATATATATATATGCAATATATATTATATATAACTATAATATATAAATATATATATTATATATTATATAATATATAAATATATATTATATATAACTATAAATATAAAACTACAATGTAGTAAGAGTATCACAAAATTACTTTGGGTTTTCAAAGTATGTAGATTTATGGGAAAATAGATTTCTTCATTACCATTTTTGTAATTTCCCAATTACTTTAGCCCCAGTATATACTGTCCTTTCTATTTTTGGATAAGCACCCTCTAACGTGAACACTAGCCAAAACTTTTTGTCTTGTCTTCCATTTGATCTTTTACTTTCTTTTACTTGTTTTCCTGAGCATCAAACTATTCATAGAAAACTGACCTAAAGCAATCCAAACGACAGTGATGCCTGACTGAAAAGAGGAATTTCATGGGTTGAATTCAATTCTCCCAAAATTTACATACTGACATTCAGGACCTTACAATGTGACTAATTTGAAAATGAGGTAATCATGGATGTAATCATTTGAATTAAGGTAAGGTGATCGCACTAGGTCCTCATGTGGACAGTCTTAGAAAATGAGAGAATTCATTCACAAACACAGAGGCAGGTGGAGAATTACATGTGGAAAGAGAATCAAAGATGGGCGGTATACACCAAAAAGAGAAGAAACGGCAACAGCTGCATAGGAGGAGCTGGGACAGACTGATGTCCCTGGTTCACAGTGCTGGGCCCCAGAACTGCAGAACTCATGGCTAGAACAAAGTAGAAGTCACTTAACGCGTGGCCCTTGGCTCCCAAACGCCTCGTGAACTAGGACAGTAGTGAACTATGAATAATACATAAACCTTCTGTTTGTGTTTTATTGTAATCTGATTACTGTGCTAGCCTAAACTCTCACATGCTTTTAACTGCTTGACTTAATGATGGTGACAGAATCCAGAAGAAAACCAAAACTAAAATAAAAGCCGGTGCTCATCAAACGCTATTCCCCACAGAATATTAATTTTTAGGAGGTAATAGAAAAAAATACTTCCTACAACAGTTCATTTAGGAAAGCACTGAATTAAAGCAAAGTAGATGTACTAAGACTCTGGATTAGACAAAAGTTAGAGAAGTTCTTAGGAACAGCTCACAAGGATAAAATGACACCCTAATTCTGCCACATTGTCACAGCTGTTTTGACTCAGTCATTTTAAGTGATGTCTAAATGACACTGTCAAAATGAGAAATGGTTATAATGTGTCCAGCAGACATCTCCCATAATCACTCTGCTACTAAATGCACTTCAATTATGAAGAAGGGCAAAAAAAATACAGAAAATATACGTTGATGCCTTCTGGAATTATGTCTACTCTGTGCCTCAAAACCTTCAATACGTCCATGTCAAAGAGTTTAACACTGTGAAATACATAGTCACGCTGAGTGTGGTGATTTTATCATAAAACCTCTCAGTACATGAAAATGAAATAAATTCCCTTGATGTAATAAAAACATATCTACCAAATCTTCTGCTGCGTCTTGCCTGGAGAAATAGTGAACATTTTGCTCGGAAATTGAGTTGAGGCAAGATACCCGCCCCCTAGGTTCACGTTTCTCTCTCCATTTACTTTCAACATTATAAACAAAACTGCACCTACCATAGTAAGGCAAGAAAAATTAAAATATTCTTTATTTGCCACATGCATGACCGTCTAGGCAGAAAAAGTTAAGGAATCATCCAAAAATAAACATCATAACTAATGATGAAATTATGAGGTATTCAAGGGCAATATTTAAAACCATGTAGTTCTATATGCTAAACATAAGTGGTAATAATGTAAATTTTTAAGAAAAACTAGGAATAAATTTAGCAAAAACACAACTAACAAATATTTGAAAGTATTACTGAAATACAAATATAAATTGAGGCATATCATGTTCAAGAATTAGAAAATTGTTATGATAAAATCCTGATTTATTGAGCCGGGCGGTGGTGGCGCACGCCTTTAATCCCAGCACTCGGGAGGCAAAGGCAGGCGGATCTCTGTGAGTTCGAGGCCAGCCTGGTCTACAAGAGCTAGTTCCAGGACAGGCTCCAAAGCCACAGAGAAACCCTGTCTTGAAAGACCAAAAAAAGAAAATCCTGATTTATTGATTGAATGATTTGGTATCATGTCAATAAGAATTCCAATAGATTTTTATTGAAGAAATGGACTTTGGCATCAAAATTCATATGGCAATGCAATGGACTTAAAGTGGATTTTGCCTAAAAATAGCAATGAGGTTGGAACACTCACATAAAGTTCAGGCCTTCTGCGAGCTGCCATAGTGAATAAGGTCTGATTTGTGCATAAAGACAGACAGGTCATCAGAAGCTGACAACTATTCTGACGACCATACTCGTCGGTTGCTCTCTGATAAAGGTGCTAGGTAAAGAATGGTATTATAAACACATGGTTTGCAGCAATTGCATACAAATTAAAAAGTACTCTACTTTGCTCAGTATAGACACATTAATTCAACATAGATCATAAAACAAAAAATGCAAGTCAAAGTGTCACTCACACACAATAAAATATGGCAGAATAACTTCACAATTTGGAACGAACTAAAGAAAGCATGATAAAGAAAGGACTTAGTTAAATAAAATACTCTGCTTTTTAAAACAACTTGTCATGAATTACCTATCCGGGGTCTCCTAAGGAGGAAGGCAACAAACTGAAACTAAATGAAATATTTAAAAGGGAAAATTGAGGAATATCCCACAGGTCATTTGAAACACTTAGATATATTCCTGGAAATCTGGTGGTACTGTAGAATCAGAAAGTAAGGGCTAAGCAAAACTGAGTGCTTCTGTGATGAGTGTCAAAAATACATTTAAGGGACTGGAGAGATGGCTCAGTGGTTAAGAGCATTGCCTGCTCTTCCAAAGGTCCTGAGTTCAATTCCCGGCAACCACATGGTGGTTCACAACCACCTGTAATGAGGTCTGGTGCCCTCTTCTGGCCTGCAGACATACACACAGACAGAGTATTGTACACATAATAAGTAAATAAATAAATATTTTTTTAAAAGGGACTGGAGGGATGACTCAGTGGTTAAGAGCCTGTACTACTCTCCCAGAGGACCCGGGACTGAGTCCCAGAACCCTCCACATCAGAGAACTTACAGGGAGCTACCTAGAAATGCTGCTTCAGCTGGCACTTACATTCACTCACACACACACACACACACACACACACACACACACACACACACACACACACTCATGCAGAGACACTTGTATGTATATGACTTAGAGCTGCACATTTGATATTGGATCATTTAGGGGTCTCATACCTGGGCAAGACTATTTCTCATGTCCTCAGCTTTTCTTAATTGCCTTAATTTTCTTAATTGCTATAGTTCTTTGCCTAGGGGTGAGACCACATGAAATTTACTGAGCAAGTTGTATTATATATTTAGACATTTAAATATATAAATATGTATGGGGAGGTAGTATCTTATACCATGTGAGTTATATCTCAATCCCAATTTTAAAACACTATCCTTTTTGGAGAGGAGATCATAAGAGAAAGTTAAAGCAGAAGGGGGAGGAAGAGAGGGGAGTGGAGAAAAATATATAGCTCAATAAAAACAATAAAACACTACCCTTATAAATCAATAGTCTAAAATGAAAGCAAAATGATATTTCATGTAAACAAAATACAGCAAAAATAACTTCACAATTCCTCAGGAAGCAATAACTGAGAGATTCCCCACAAGCAGACTTGACCTTTAAGACACACTAAAGAGAGTTCTTCAGATGAAAAGCGTAGGCTAACCAGGAGGAGCAAGAGCCCCTGCCCAGAGCGAAGAACGCTGGCATAGTGGTGCTCTGCAAACTCACGGCACACCAGATACCTTCAACTGTATTGTCACCGAGCTGTTATTGCCCAAGACAGACGAGTAGAAAGCGAACCTGTTCTTCCTGGCTAATACCTTTGCTAGGCCTCTGGCTAGGTGTTGTATACCTGCAGCAGACACTCCCACCTCTGCCATAAGATCTGCCTTTGGAATTCCTGTCTGAGGGTGGAGGTACCCACCTTCCATGCTTCACAGTGCTGCACAGACTACAACCTCTGCACTGTTGCATCTTTAGATGCGTTGCTGCAATCTGTGCAGTGATCTGTGCACTGTCTCCCCACTCTATTTCCTTGGCTCTAGGATAGTTCTGCGTCACATATCCAAATCCTATTTGTCTGTTGTCCTTTCTAGATTTTCTTTATCCTCAGCTAGAGGAGTGAAGAAAAGAGATTTTACCTCCACGAGCTGTGTATCTCTTTTCCTGGGAATACTATATCTTAGTTTTTCATTCACATTGTTCTCTTCAGGCCTGTGAGCTTGTGTGTGTGTGTGTGTGTGTGTGTGTGTGTGTGTGTGTGTGTGTGTGTGTGTAACTTATCGACTCCTTGTGATAATTGTGTCCAACAATAGTGCAACGCTAACCTGTTCTGTCCTCTGCTCTTTGGGGGACCTTACCTTTCCTCTTCACTAGGCAGTCCATTCTCTGGTAGCTTTTTAGACTGTCACTCTTAGAGAAAGTCACTAGTGATCTTCTAAGTGAGGCTAGCGCCAGTTTCAAAGCAGAAGTGCCAGGAGACTCATTACAATGAACGATCTCAAGTAAAGATGTTTTGGCAAAAGGGTATGCTTTGTAACGGGCCGCAACTTCCAATGACACTATGACCAAAGGAATGTGTGATGGAGAAGTGGGAAAGACATAGGAGCAGAAGAGAACGGACACAGAAGGCTGCAGAGGAGTTAGCAAGATTTTGGTTGGTTGGTTGCTTAGTTGGGGGCATTGTTTATTTTCTTTCTCTTCTTTTCTAATTCTTATTTCTCTTTTTATTTCTTTTGGGGGTGGTTTACAAGTGTGGCGAGCAGACATGGAAGGACCAAGAGCAGGACTGGACTGCATGGGGTGAAACTCTCAAAGATTCAATAGAAAATTATGTTAAAAAAGAGACTGCAGCTTGGTCTTTATTGAATGATAATTTGTCTTCTATAACAAAGTAATAGAATTTTTGGAAAGCTTAACACACTTAATATTCTCCATAAAGTGCCACAAAAAATAAATTAAGCAAAAACGATCACCCATTAACTGACAGGGTATAGTCATTTATATTAATTATATTTTTAAGATCTACCTAGTGTTCTAACCCTTTAAATGACATGCATGAAAAGAATGAGTCATAATTTGCTCCTAGAGGTTTGGAATTATCAGATTCACCATTGAGAACTGCATCTGTGCTCTTCGTTTTAGGGTCATAATAATATAGTCTTATTCATAAAATTAGATTCTATTACCCTAAAATAACATCTTTTTGCACAGTTTTTAGTGATTTAACATTATGAAAATATAAATCAGTTCGTCTGAACAGATCTCTTGCCTAACATCGCCAAACATCACTTTTGCGAAATTTTTCAGTAGAGTGACTATTTAGAGCCTATTCTTCAATGTTTGTCTAATTATACCTGGACAAACAATAAAAAGGAAAATCTAAGCTGGCAATTTAAAACTCCTTCAGAAAAGCTCAACAGACTTTCTTCCAGCTCGATTGTCTTCAGTGTAGGTTATTTCTGCTGAAACCATAACAGTAGTTGCAAGGGGAGTTTCTTTCATTAGCATGACTGAACAGACTTTCACCTTTGGCATATAAGCCATGGCATTTCCCTTCCACGGGTATGAAAATTTTTGACTTGAGAACTTTTATGGAAGAGCAAAAGAACAGAAATTCTTGAAACTATTGTGAGAGGGAAAAGAGCTGAGGTGAAATATCCTCCACCATCTATAAAAGTGTTTCATATCCTATATCAATTAATATTTAAACTGAGGAGCTATGGAACAGAGCACAAAGTCCAGATATAGCTCTAGATATATCTGGAGACTGACAGATAGTGGTTAGAATTTCTTACTGGTACAGTCACTTCATTCTTGTGACCCACATATAAAATCCTTTCCTTTCATTCAAAAGATCTTTGCAAAATAAAAGATACAGTAGGGTCAGCAAATAGTTACTGAGCTTTGCAGCAGAACTTTCGCAATTATGTACTAAGTGGCTTACAAGCATGGTTTCATTGAGTCATCACAATACACCAGGTAGATGTCATTATCTGATGTATTTTACACATGCAGAACCGAGGCATAGAAGAAAATACTGAAGTTTCAATGGTACAGATTTTAATCTATTCATATGTTCTATAAAATGATCAATGAGTAGCTATGATTTTAACTAAAGAAGACACATTTCACACATACACACACACACACATATATATCTTATTTCAAAATACATAAATATATCCTACAAGGCAATTTTTAAAAAGGTAAAGAAATAGAAATTCAAGCAAAATATATTAGCACTTAGTACATGGCAGAGAAAAGTCAAATATCTTTCTTGTCATAAGACAATTCAACTTAAATATAGTGGATTCCAGTTCAGTATGTTCATGAGTGCAACGGTCCTTTTGTATCCAGAAGACACTTCACTCTAGTCCCACCCAACCTCTGGCTTGTAGAATACATCTAGCCCATCCTCCTCAAGATCCCTCGACCAATCAGAGGAGGTGGGGTGAGATGGATGTCTTACTTATGGATGAGTACTTTGCAGACACCTATTCCCAGCACTCTGACTAGTAATCTCTATTAAAGGCCACCTTCTGCACAAAGAAGCTTCTCTGGTAAGGACTGAGAAATGTATCTATTAGTACAGACACACATATTTAAAAGGCAGTTTGGTAGTTCATCCATTTAGCAAAGTGATAGCAGGAGTTGGCTGCTAGGGGAAGAAGAGTCAGCTTTCTTTAGGGGTGTGACTTGGTAAATTGACTATGCTACAATGAATGTTCCATACACACACACATGAATATACTATATATATATATATATATATATTCACTCATATGTATATATACTATATATATATATGATACAAGAAAAGTTGCTTAAATTTTCTATTTTTACTCCATTTTTAAAAGAAAAAATGTCTGCATTCTCTCTCTCCCTTCTATCTTTCTTCCTTTCTTTCCATCTATCTATCTCTGATTTTTCAGGATAAATGTAATTCAAACAATTTTAATAATTATTTTTACTCATGCTGTCAAAAGTTTGCCATTGGGAACCTCTTTGAACAGGTACCTGTGAGCCTTTATTTTTTTTAACATGACTCCATTAATCTTTCAAGCCTCCTGGATTTCTAGCATAATCGATGTCTCCAGACTACCTTGCACTTTCCTTGACCCACATTTCTAGTCAGTCATTTCTCCGAGGGTGGACAAGGTGTTAGAAGACACAACCCTGTGCCATGGATAATCATTGTTAGTAGGGTGAAATTGTTTCTAAGCAATTTTTGTGGACAGAGCTATATATTTAAAATTCATAACTTTGTCTTCAGATTTGCCATGGAATTGAACATCGTAACATTTTATCCTTTTGGTTCTGCAAGTATATTTTATATTAGGTTGTTTCTTTGTCATACATTGTATTAGCAATTATTTATTATTTTATCTAATAACATACATTAGTGCTAACAATAAGACGACAACATATTACATCGTAAATGTTATACTGATTGGCAAAGGTTTTATTCAGATATAACTAAGCCAATGCTCAATTGTATTACAGAAGCTTACAGATCCTACATTGGTTCTAACGATTTTGAAAAAGGAGAGAATAACATAGAAAGAATCACTTTACCCAAAGTTAAACTTACTATATAGCCACAGTAATTGAGACATCATGGTACTGGCAGATGAAGAGAATCTTAGATCAATGAGACAGAACAAAGAACCCAGAAATAGAACCACACAAATACACCCAACTGATGTTTGACAGAGGTACAGAAGTAATTCAATGGAGGAAGGACCATTTTCTCAATAATGGTACAGTCACAATTGGACATTCATAGATCCAGCCAGACAAACAACGTAACACTCAGACTTCATTTTATAATTTCACTTGAAGTCTCACATTTAAGTGTGAAATGTAAACCTGGAAAACTTTTATAGAAAAATAGATAAATCTTAATTCCCTAGGGTAAGATTAATAATTACTAAACTTATCACCAAAAGTAACATCCACCAAAGAAGCTGATGTGTTAGACAAAAGTGAAAACTTTCACCTTCAAAAAGTTCTTATAAAAGAGTAAAACGTTGAGGTATGAACTGAGCAAAAATTGCTTATAAGTTCCTGTCAAAGCACTGGTGATTGTGATGGACAAATATCCTTTAAATGATGATAAAGAAAGAAAAGGGAGAAAAACAGAAATTTAGAAATTTCTGGAGTCACCTCACTGAAAAGGACTTAGAGATGACAAATGACCACGCAAGATGTCCAACATCTTTAGCCACTAGTGGACTGCAGATAAAGGCACAATTCGATGTTACAGCAGATCTATCATAATGACTACATACGGGAAAGCAGTGATGAGTAGCCAGGGCTGAAAAGACCTGGGAAATGAGGACCATAATGAGTCCAGCCACTCTGTAACTCACTATGACTTGACCTCAAAAATTCAAGGTAAATCTTTCATATGATCCAGCTGTATGGCCAAACAGTCAATAGCAGAACACAGTAGGGAGATCTGCGTGTCATGCTTCTTGTGATACTATTGGCAATAGCTAAGCCACACAGTCAGCCTGTATGCATCTCTATGGGACAGGGTAAATAATGCGGCATATATATATATATGTGTGTGTGTGTATGTATATATATATATATATATATATATATATATATACACAATGGAGCACCACTCCTCCATTAAGAAAAAGTGATTATTTTCAAACTTCTGCATTTTCTAAAGAGTTCCCTTTACTTATTCAGGTCCAAGATGCCATCTTTAACCAATAGCAAATTTGCATGTATATATTTCCACAAATCAATTATCCATAATTTAATTTAACTTTAAGGATGGGCATTCCTTGTTCTGTTTTACAGTAAAGCTCAACCTCTTTATGGTATTTCAATTATTGTATTTTTTGCAGCCATTATCTCTAGTTTAGAAGCCTTTAAAATCATCATACTTGTCACAGGACAGAGGAGGGGAGTTGACATTTTCCTCTTAAATCTCATCAAATTTATAATAAGCTTAGAGAAAAATTGACATATTTGAGATGACTTTGTATCCAAAAGCAAGACACATTTCTCTATTTATAATATATTCTTGTCTGTATTCAAAAGCAAACAAAAATGTATAAAACCTGAGAGCTTTTATTATTTCTGTTGATACTAATAATTGTCAACTCCTGCTGCATCCCCAGAGTGCAGCGCACCATGGATGTTTGGTGGGTATTTAATACATATTAACACTTGTTACAGGCATAAATAAGACTGTTTTATCTATTTAAGAGATGTATATAAGCACATCAAAATTATAAGTGAATATCAAAATGTCAAATTTATAATAGTGGACCCTCTGATGTGGTTAAGAATGTGAAGTACAATCAAGAAGAGGCTATGATTGCATTCTAAACCTATATATCTAACAAATATGCATGTTCATCATTCAGTATGTTGTTGATTTTACATGCCATGAAACATTTCATGATGGAGAAAAGGAATCACCAAAGACCCATCTGCACCATAATTTTCTTGCAAAATATGTAAGAATAAGTACATACTTAGAAACTGGACCTGGGTGCTTTTAAAATGAACTCAGCTGCACGCATTTTACCAGCCTTCTAAGTACATTAGCAGACTTAGAGCTGTAATTTACATGACCTATAAAAGGGTCTTTAAAAGCAAGTAGGAAATCCATGCATAGCTGATCTTTTTCTTCTATTAGTCGGGCCATTTCATGGGCACTATAACCCCGTGCTTGGGTAATGCTTTGCAATTACTGTATTGAAAGTGTTATTTTGAGCAAGGGACCCCATAAAATATATAGCCATTTCCAAAATGTAAACACACACACTGAGAAAAAAATTCCAGTTACATCAGTTTTGGTTTCAAGACTAAGGCGCTCGTAGATGTCACCTCCAGGTTGGCCTCCATTTTCAATACTATCAAGAAGTTGCAAAGGACATGCTCCTCTTGTTTTTTTCCTGAATGTTCTTCCAGTCATATATTTATAAACTAGTGATGTATTAAAGTGCTTATGTATGGTGTAGGAAGGTCTTCTGTCTATGTGTTACTTTCATTGGTTAAATAGAGACTGCCTTGGCCATTTGATAGGGCAGAAAATTAGGTGGGTGGAATAGACAGAACAGGATGCTGGGAGGAAGAAGGCAGACAGAGAGAGCCGCCATGGAGTTAGCTGCCAGGTCAGACATGCTGAATCTTTCCCAGTAAGCCACAGTCACATGGTGATTTACAGATTTAATAGAGATGGGTTAATCAAGATGTAAAAGTTAGCCAATAAGAGGCTAGAGCTAATGGGCCAGGTAGCAATTTAATTAATACAGATCTCTGTGTGGTTATTTTGGGCATAAGCTAGCCAGGTGGGATGGAACAAGGGGCCCATGCTCCTTTTTTACTACAATGTAAATCAGTGTTTTAGTAATTCATTAATTTAGCAAAATAAAAAGAAACTATTCTCCTTGATAGCAGGGAGTTCTGCATTGACATCATCATCTGCCATTTACTGATTGTGTAATAGAAACCCAAAGGTTTAGCATCCTAACACTTGATTTTTATTAATACGTATTTAATTTCTTGTTATTTTGCTTTATTAATGGCTTTAATAAAATGCATGGTCTACAAAATTTCTTGTTCTAACACAGATAGATTATTCTGATAGGAGAAGTGTTTCTTCTGCAAAAAATTATGTAAAATGTTCTAAGCCCTCTCTGCATTTTCCCTGGGAATTTTCGGATGAGGAAAAGGGTATGTGATTTCATTAAGAATCAGAACTGCATTGAACATACAATTTCAACCTCAATATTAAAATAAAAATAGACTGAATATTTAAAAGTTAATAAAAAAGTTAAAGTGTAGACAAAACTATTGTATACATAAAAAATATGTAGCAACATAGTGAGATGGTATGAGTCCCCTCTGTATGCTGTGAATACCATTGGTTAATAAAGAAACTGCCTTGGCCTGTTGATAGGACAGAGTATAACTAAGTTAGCAATGCTAAACTGAATGCTGGGAGAAAGAAGGTGGAGTCATTGAGAAGTCATGTAGCCCCACCAAAGACAGATGCTAGAACTTTATGTGGTAAGCCACAGCCTTGTGGCAATACACAGATTAATGGAGATAGTCTAGTTTAAGATGTAAGACCTAGCCGATAAGAAGCTAGAGCTAATAGGCCAAGCAGTGATTTAATTAATACAGTTTCCATGTGATTATTTCAGATCTGAGTCGCCAGACATCCAGGAAACAAACAAGCAGTCTCCAACAACAATGGTGGTTACCCCTCTGTATCTGGAAGCTCTGGAATTGGTGTTAGGTACAAAGAAAAGGGAGTTATATTCTAATTATTTGAAGGACATAAAGGAAATGTTATAACTTTGAGTAGAATAAGCATTGTTTCAGAATCCTTCTGCATTACACTCCATTAAGCCAGAGTCTTTGGACAGCCTCAACTTAAATTGTCAGAAAACAGAAGCCGGAGAAGATTTTTGAAGGCACCCTTAGGGAAGTTCTTTATTGCTCAACAATAGGAAATGTTCATTGAGTGCCAACAGACACAGTGACAGCTCAGAATAAATCGAAGGCTAGAAGTAGTTTCAAACTAATCACAAGAGTGAGATGATCATCTTGAGGGTGAAGAGGTAAAGGGTGAAAGAAGATTCTTAAGGACAGTTAAGAAGATGCTGAACAACCTCTGAGTAATGCTGTAATGATCCTTTCAAAGAGCGATAGAAACAGTCTAACCCTTGTTAAAGCTCTACTGAAGGAAGTCCACTTCACACATGAATGACTCCACCAAGTAGCACTCAGCTGATGCACAGCAGATAAGTGGGCAATCATGTCGTGGGATATTGGTTAAAGATGTGTTACATTCCTTTATGCTACCGGATTGTTTGCTTAATGATGTAAAGATGGGTTGCATTCTTTTATGTTTCATTTGTTTAGCTCTGTAAAGTTGTGTTACTTTGCCTGTATAAAACACCTGATTAGTTTAATAAAGAGCTTCACAAGCTATTTCTTAAGCCCTGAAGATAGAGTAACTTTGATGTGGGATCCTGCTTTGGTTGAAACAAATGGCAGAACACATGTGCAGCATACAGACATTAAGACTAGATATATGACGTGCTATTTTGCGTCTTAATTTTCAGGAGTAATAAAAGATACATCATTTTAGTAAGAACAAGCCAGCAGTTGAACATGCATCTGAAGTATTTCCAATGAATTCTGTCTTGTGTGTCAGCCCTTCAAGACAGGTATTGCTAACCCACTCTGATCAATGATGAAATCAGGGCTTAGGGTGGTAAGACACTGACTAGTCAGTCATGCTCTGGTAAATGATGCAGAACCAGAATCCAAGCCCAGGTGTGCGCATATGGACCCAAATTCCATGTCCCTTCCATCACACCAGGACACCAAACCAAATGTGTCTGTACCTTTATGAAAAATGATAGCAAAGAGAAGTCTTTGATTCCTACCACCGTAGGAATGGCCCTGTTGTCCTTCTGAATACTGTTCTTTTCAATGCAATCCTCTGGTTAAAACAAATCTCTAACACGCTTTTTTCCTGCCTACAACAGAGAATTGTAACAGATACACGACAGAAAATAGCTTCTCTTTTCAAATATGTGCTACTTTCATCCTTATATACCCTGCACCCTGAAGATGTACCAAACTGTGCAATAACAAACAAGTTCTTGGAGATGTCTGGCTCAATGACCTGTTACCTTTATGATGTTTATTTTTGAAATTAAAGAAAAAAGAAAAATCTTAAAAAAAAAAAACAAGAACAAGGCTAATTATTTTGTTTAATTTTACTCATGTTCTAAAATACAAACGCAACTGATATACCAAATACAGTTAGCACACGCACTTATGTCACAGTGGGATATAAGATCACATGTGAAAACTCTTTCACAAACACATTACCAAAAAAAAAATGTTTTTCGCAGAATTCTTGTCTTGGTGTAAATAAATGTCAACATGAGCAACCAATTGACTGAATGGAATTCAAACCACAATTGAGAGACATGACTGTTTGTATACCCTCTACAGTTGTTCTTTTATTTTAAAAATGTCTAAATTCTGGACCAGATAGGCTGCTATATTCTCCACTGTCCCAGACCCAATCCTCAGGCTTGTCCCTAGAACTCTAACATAACAACTACAGTCTTCCTTACCCCCTGCCCATGCCTCCTCCGGAAGATCCCACAGACAGTCCCCTTCCTCCTGGCCTCCCCTTCCCCACCTCCAACACCAGCAAGCATTCCCTGATAACACACCAGCCAAGCAGGCTAGAAAAGCAAGCAACACACTCTCTGAAAATCCAGAGGGGAAACAGAAACCAAAGAACAAAACACTCACTCAACAAAGACAAACACAGACAACAGCACTTATACCTGTAACCACCGCAAACTCAGAAGTCTAGACACCAGCATAAGAATACAATCAATAACAGCCAGGGCAATATGTCACCACTAGAGCCCAGCTATCCACAAGAGCAGGTACTGAATATTCCAACATAGCTGAAGCACAAGAAAAAGACCTTTCAAACAGCTATATGAAGATAATAGAGGTCCTTAAAAAGGAAATGAATAAATCATTTAAAGAATCCCAGAAACCACAAACAAACAACTGAAGAAAATTAATAAATCCCTCAAAGAAAGCCAAGAAAATCCAAACATACTTTTGGGGTAAATTAACAATGCTCTTAAAGAAAGACAAGGGAAAAAAAACAAACAAATAGTTGAAAGAAATGAATAAAACTATCTAAGGCCTTAAAGTAGAACTAGAAGCAATAAAGAAAACACAAGTGGAGGGAATTTTGGAAATGAAAATTTGGGAACGTGAATTGTGGTTATATATTGTTATAAAAAATAAAGCTTGCCTGAATATCATCCAAAATTACTATACCAAGAAAAGCTTTCAATCACCAGAAAAGGAGATAATAAGATAGTCTATAATAAAGTCAGCTGTAGAATGGATAAGGAAAATGTGGTACATTTACACAATGGAGCACTGCACAATGGAAAAAAATGACAGCTTGAAATTTGTTGGCAAATGAATGGAGCTAGAGAACATCATATTGAGTGAGGCAACCCAGACCCAGAAAGACAATTATCATATGTACTCACTCATAAGTGGTTTTAGAGACAAAGGAAAGAAAAACAGCCTACAGTTCACAATCCCAGGAACCTAAGTAAGAATGAGGACCCTAAGAGAGACATACATGGACTTAAACTACATAGAAAGTAGAAAAAGACAAGATCTCCTGAGTAAATTGGGAGCATGGGAACCATGGGAAAGAGTAGGATGGGAGGGGAGAGGAAAGGAGAGAAGCCGGAAAAAAAATGTATAGCTCAATTTAATCAATTTAAAAATTTTAAAAAACAGACATTATAAACTAAATGGAGCAAACAGATAGCTGCAGAACATTTCACCCAAACACAAAAGAAAATATATACCTTCTTCTCGGCACCTCACAGAACTTTCTCTGAAATTGATCACATACTGGGACACAAAGCAAGTCTCAATAGATACAAGAAAATTGAAGTAATTCCATGAATCCTGTCAGACCACCACAGATTAAAGCTGAATATCAACAACAACAGGAAGCTTAAAAACTCATAGAAGCTGAATAAGTCTCTACTGAATGAAAAAAAAAATGGCTCAAAAAAAGTAAAAATAAAAATTAAGGACCTTTTTCCAATTCAATACAAATGAATACAAAGCACACCTAAACACAGCACACAATGAAAGTGGTGCTAAAAGAAAATTTTATAAAACTAAATGCCCACATAAAAATAATTGGAGAGATATAGTACTAGCAACTTAACAGCACACCTGAAAGTTCTAAAACAAAGAGAGGTCATCACACCCAAGATGAGCAGATGGTAAGAAATAATCAAATTGATGATTGAAATCAATAAATAGAAACATAGAGAACAATATAAATAATCAATGAAACAAAAGTGTTGGTATTTTGAAAAAAATAAAATAGACAAACTCTTATCAAAACTAACTAATAGACAGAGAAAGAATTTCCAAATTAACAAAATCAGAAACTAAAAGGGAAAAATAGCAAGAGACATTAAAAACAATCCAGAAAATAGTAAGGATATATTTTTGAAACCTATACTCAACCAAGTTGTAAAGTCTAAAAAGTAATGGATAATTTTCTCAGTAGGTTCTACTTACCTAAGTTATATCAAGATCAGATAAACAATTTAAATAGATTTATAACTCTTATTAAAAAATAAGCATTCATTAAAAGTTTTCCCAAAAGTAAAACAAACTAACAAAATAAAAAAAAAAAACAAACAAGCAGGGCCATACTGTTTCTACCAGACTTTTAAAGCAGAGTTAACTTCAATACTCTTCAAACCCTGATACTGAAACCACATAAAGATGCAACAAAGAAAGAAAATTACAGACAAATTTCCTTTATGAACATAAAAGAAAAAATTCAATAAAATACTTGAAAACCAAATCTAAGAACACATCAAAAAGATCATCCACCATGATCAAGTTTGCCTCATCCATAAGATGCAAGGAGAGTCCAACATACAAAAATCAGTAAATGTATTTCAACATATAAATAAACTGAAAAAAATGACCATCTCATTAGATACCAAAAATATCTTTGACAAAATTCAACACCCCTTCATTATGAAAATCATGGAGAGATATAAGATACAAGGGGCATAACTAAACATAATAAAAGAAATTTACAACACACCTGTAGCCAACACCAAATTAATTCCACTAAAATCAGGAACAAGACAAAGTTGTCCAATCTCTCCATATTTATTCAATATAGTACTTGAAGATCTAACTAGAACAATAAGACAACTGAAGGATATCAACAGAATAAAAACTGAAAAGGAAAAAGTTGAAGTATCATTATTTGCAAATGATACAATAATATACACAAATGACCCTAAGGTGGTGGACCAATGAAAGAAAGCAGAAGCAAAGAACATAGAAGAACAAAATAGGCCTAGAGATATTAATATTTCCCAAGATCATTCTCTAGGTGAAACTCAATATGCTGAGTCACAAAGACAGCTTGAATTTAATGATCACACCATGGCGCTATGTTGTTTAGAAGCTTTAACTGCTTGGGGCAATGTTGAATAATGAGGAAAGAGGTCTGAGTCATTTACTAAAATTATACAAGGCCCAAAAGAAGCCTTTACTGATTTTTTGCAAAGACTGACTTCAGCTGTAAATAGAATAGTTCAGATTCAAAAGTCAGACAAATATTAAATGAATCTTTGGCTTTTGAAAATACTAATTCAAAGTACAAAGAATGATGAGCCTTCACATGTAAAATCCCCACCAATGGATGGGTTAGAAATGAGGCTGATATTGAATCCCACAGTTATGGTGTTACTCTGATAGGAGAAGTAAGTTCTAAAAGTTTAAAGAAAACTCAAAAAGGTGATCATAGAAACAATGTTTCATCTAGAGATAATCCAAATGGAAGATCCCAGCCTTCTGGAGTATGCAGAAGATGTGGCTATCACTGGAATGATGAATTCAGATAAACAAGGGACAGGCATTGGAAAACACCCTGAGGTGCCTCCTATAGGCCCAAATATCAAATTTTATTCAATCATTTCCTGTCAGTGTTGGAAAAACTCAACCACGGAGCAATTAAAAGATTTAATGTCTATTTTTTAAAAAAAAAACAACAGTAATTTTATGTATGTAATCAAGGACAGAACAGCTTCATTAAATAAAAAAAAGTTTGTGAGAGATCAAAAAGAGTGAATTAAGGCAAGCTGCTATAGAGACTAAAGCTAAAAATAGAAATAGATGTTACTGAAACTGAGAGTTTGATACACACAGTGGAAGATGCAGTAATAATTTCACTGAAATCTTGGTATCCAAACTGGCCTCTTCAGAAGGCAAATATTCAGCTTCTATGGATTGGAACTTTACCTATGATAAAACAAAGTGCAAGATGATGGGTTGAGCATATAGAGTCAGAAGAACATATAGGAAAAATATCATAATATGTACCTAAAATAGCAATGATTTTTTTAGGGACATGATTTGCTGCAAAAACAGAAAACACAGATAAACATGTGTCCAATATCAGAAACAAACCATAAAATAAAGAACACTTCTGAGAAAAATGTTGAAAGGTATTATCAAGAACAGTCACAGGATGTTCAGGTTGTATATAAACTGGGTACAATAGCTATTGGCCTTTCCAATGTACCAACAGCCCTACATTTAAAATGGTTAACTTCTTTTTAAAAAATCAAGTTGTAAACATTTATTACAAATTAAAAATGAAATTCTTAAAAAATCTTAACTTGACCAGATATGAAACAATTTAAAACCCATTAAAGGTGTATTGAGAAAAGTCAGACCTTTTTTAAAAAAAAATTGTCATTATCAAAAAGAGACGTCTTTAGGTAAAAATAATAAAAACCCCACGCTGCATACATAATGATTTCAATCTGTTGCAAAAAGAGGCTTCTGAGTCATCTATAACTAAAGGAACAAACATTTACAATGTGGTTAGGAAATGAGTGAGAAACGTGCCCATTGTAGGTTCTCCTCCAAGATCCATGACTTTACTAGCCCTAACGGCATACCTGCCTTGGCAGTAACCAGTTCTCCTTCATTGGGCTTTAGGCCTGCTCATCAAGAGGGAAGCCATGCCTGCTACTGGAAACCTAGTTGCGTGCCCAAGGCTGACTAGTAATTTTAAAAGGATGAAAAGGAAGGTGGATAGAAATCTGGAAGGCAGAAACAGTGGTGTTATGGTTGCAGGGTTAACAACTGTCGACACAAGGACTAGAACCAGACTACAATTATTGCAGCAATTGCAAATATCGCAAAGGTAAGTAAAGGGCCTGACTAGACAATCGTGCATTTCAGAAAGAAGTAGGATAAAGGGGCAAGTGATAGCTACTGTAGCAGTTCTCTAGTGTAGGGGAGGCTGGAAACATCCTGGAGGACACTGAGTCGTGTGCCCAAATGATCATCACTATGACATGACAGTCCTTTCCTGGAAGAAAGCAGACTACACTTTCTCCCCTAGAAAGGTGAAAAGATTCGGGATAAACATGAACTTCAGCTAAGGGACAATAAGCAAGTTACAGCTCTGCCACGCGAGCTTCCCACACAGAGATGAGGCCCACAGTGAACATTTGGAATCATGTGGACACTGAAATGCCAGATGCTGCCCAATTACAAATCTGTCCATCTTCACTGCGTTCCCAGTGGCTATTAGCTTGGGTCATTACATCTCTCCCGCCACTGCGTACTCGCTGCAGAGATCCAGACCTCTTCAGCTGTGTTCTTGCTTTTGCTCTCCTCCTTTCACTCTATGTTTATTTATTTATATAGTTCTGTCTTTTTTCTTTCTTCCTTTCTTTTCTTTATTTGTGAGCAAATCACAACCTAAGTGGATAGAAAAAGGCAAAAAAGAAAAGAAAAGAAAACACAGTACATTTCCCTGGAGAAATGTCCCTTTAGAGCTACTATATTTTTAATAATTGATAAAAATCACCTTGTCCCCTTCCCAGTGTCGCTCCCATACCAGTAAATGGCCCCATTCCTATGGTTGACTGGTGTATAATATCCTTGCTAATGACAGCAACAAACAGGAATCTCAGACCTTCTTAGTACATGACCTCCCAGAGTTCTCCCTGCACCATGTTTAAATAAAACCCTTCAAATACCACTTACTTAAAATGTTACTGTATCTGTACCAGATTAATATGTATAGATAGATGATGATGATGATGAAGATAGATGATAGATAGATAGATAGATAGATAGATAGATAGATGATAGATAGATGATAGATAGATAGATAGATAGATAGATAGATAGATAGATAGATAGATAGATAGATAGATGATAGATAGATAGATAGATAGATAGATAGATCCATGAAGTCACAAATAATGCTTTTTCACCCTCCTTCCTGTTACCCTCCTTGATTTACTAATCACCCTCTCCCTCTTTTGACTTTCCCTAAGTCAGCTTGTTTTCCTCCATAGGGTATAATTTAACAGCTTGTCTGGTCTTTTTTTCTTCCCCAGTCATATATCAATGCCTTCTTGTTCTGGTCAGCAAATCTTCTGCCAAGTTTGTTCTTCCCACTCTTCATTAGAGTATTCGCTCTTCTGCCAGGAGCAATAGTTTAGAATCACGCGTCGTGGTCCAGAAGACTAAATTTTGTTCCTTGACACCATCTACAGAGCCAGCTGTTCACTTTGCAATTCCTTCTGCATCTTCAAAAGTCATGACCTTCACTTAGGAGAAATTGAACCAACACCTGTGTTCCACAGGCCTCCAGTTTCTTCTGGAGGATTCTCTGCACATTGTTCAAGGTTATTTTTGTTAACACTTTCAAAAATCCTGAACTGAGAAAAAACTAAATATAATATCTTTTTGAAAACACTATAAATCTTAGGTAAATTCCTATGAATTAGTTAATGTCTGATTGTCATATATTCTCAGTTTTACTGGTAAGTTTTGATATATTAATTCCTTTATGTCTACTTTTAAAGAGAATAATTTAATATACTATCAAAAATGTTTGATACTCAATATTTGAATTGAACAATTTTTCTGAAAAATATTTTTATTTGTAGATGTTTCCCAACCATTCAGACCCAAGTAATTACTAGAAACTAATTAATAACAACCCTGCTTGGACAATAGCTTAGGCTTCTTATTGGCCAACTCTTGCTCTTATATATTAAAATAACCCGTTTCTACTATTCTGTGTATTGCCACAAGGCTGAGGCTTGCCAGATAAAGTTCCAGGAACAGTCTCCTTTGGCAACCACATGGCATCTTCCTGACTGTGCCTTCTCTCTCTCTCTCTCTCTCTCTCTCTCTCTCTCTCTCTCTGTGTGTGTGTGTGTGTGTGTGTGTGTGTGTGTGTGTGTGTGTGTGTGTGTGTTCTAATTTCTTGCCTGGCTTTACTGTGCTAAGCCATTGGCCAAAGTGCTTGATTCATCAACTAATAAAAGCAACACATATACAGGACATACCACATCACTTATTTAATTTTCCGAGTTAAAAGAGAACTAATTTTGCAGTGCTTCAAAGACTTTTTAGATCCAGAATTAAATATATATGCATAAATTGTGTGTGTGTGTGTGTGTGTGTGTGTGTGTGTGTGTGTGTGTGTGTGTGTCCAGGAGCATACCTACCACTGAATGCATGTGAAGAACAGAGAACATCTTACACAAGCTGGGTCTCTCCAACTAGATTTCAGACTTGGTGACAGACAAGTTAACCTGCTCTACCAACTAAAAGATCTGCAGAACCCAATGATGAATCTGCAACCTTTTATGAACTATTACAACTATTTAAAGCCGTGTTGCTTTTTTTTATGTTGCATTTGTTTAATGACGCAAAGATGTGTTACATTTGTTTATGCCGCATGTGGTTTTTATGTAAAAATGTGTTGCTGTTTTACCTTGCTTGCCTAAGGCACCTGATTGGTCTAATAAAAAGCTTAATAGCCAGTAATTAGGTAGTAGAGAAATAGGTGGTGCTGGCAAACAGAGAATAAGTAGGAGAGGAATCAAGGCTCGAAAGAGAATGAGGGAGAAAAAGGGGGAGATGCCAAGCAAGCCAACTAGATATGGAGTAAGAAATACAGAATGAAAGAAAGCTAAAAGCCCCATGGAAAATGTAGATGAAGAGAAACAAGTTAATTTAAGTTATAAGTGCTAGAAAGAATGAGCCTGAGCTAAGGTCGAGCATTAATAAATGTAGATCTCAATAAAAATCAATAAAAAATAAGCAATAAAGAAATATGAAAAAATAACTAATAATAAGTCTCCATGTCATAATTTGAGAGACGGTTGATGGCCCAAAGCTTCTCTCATCTACTCATACACTGTATTGCTCACTAACTGTATTCCTTTATTTAACCTATGAAATGAAGATCTTATAAAATAAAGAGGTCTCAAACTTAACTCAGTTATTATCGATTTGAGCTAAAAGTCAAAATTTTCAGATTAACCTCTTTAAAAAATACCATGGGATTTTGCTACAACTTAAAGAAACAGATTTTCAGCAAAAAAAAATATAAAAATATAACCATGAATTCAAACAATAAAATTTTAAATTTTAAATGGACTCCAAGATTATTTTAAACATTTTGTATATTAATTCTCACCTATGTTTCTTTCTAGTGGGGCATGGAATAAGCCAACTGACAAATGGGGTTTGAATTTAATTGTACTAAAAGGCATTAGAAAATGTTTACTGCTTACAGACAAATTCCTTCCCTCTCACTCACCCCTTACTATATAGCTAGTGGAGTCTAAAGTCTTAAAGGGAAGAAAATCAGTCTTAGATAACTAGGCTGCCCCTAAGGATTTATGGTGTTCTCTTGCACACATTGGATGCTTTATCCAGTTCAAACACAGCACCAAGATCACATTGTACTTTGACATTTAAATACACTCTGGCTCCCTGGGATTTCTTAATAAAATGCAGGGTCCTGATTGAGTTTCCATTTCAACCAAACAACAAATTATTTAATACAAATATGTTTAAATCTCATGGGATACATCCCTAATAAAAAAATGTCCGTGCTTTATCTAAAATTCAAATATCCCTTGGTATCTTGCATTTTTATTTGCCAAAGACAAATTTTCCAAAGATGAATTTCCATGGGATCAGTTCATCTGACCATGTAGAAATGGATGTAACCCAGAAGCCAGTTTGTAAGTCTACGTTCTTTCCTGCAGTCCCAGGCTCACGGAACCTGTGACTCTAGATGAGAGGCTGTGTCCTTGTACCTTGAGCATTTGAATGTTCTGTGAAATGTGTCTGGCCTTCCCAGAAAGGGCTGAGTCTATTTCTCTTTCTTTTGCCCCTCTCAGCATCCTGTACTCCGGGGCATTCGGACAGAGCCAGGTCAATGTTTTGGAATGCGTTTTTCACATGGGAAGTACCCGAGAAGCTTTGAGACCTCAAGGGGGAGGGTACAATCTTCAGCGGTTGTTAATTACACGTTTGTTAATAATGCAAATCCACACTGCAAGCAGAAACCTTTCATACCGATGTGAAAACCATCTGTAACTTCAGCTGCAGTGGCAGATTAAAATCCCCTACAGAATTCTGGAAAATTACCATAACCAGGCAACGTTCGTCAAAGTAGCTAGGAGTGAGACAAAAGTATCTTTTTTTTTTCCTATCTCAAACCCAGGTAAACCCTGGCACAGTACAGAACTACTGACCCAGAGACAGATAGCAATCTCAATGACCTCATAACATCTTCCTTTGGAGCATCAATCAACATGTTCCTTCTACTTCTGTATGTTATACAAGGATCTTATTTCATTTCATCTCCACCCCTCCATCCCCAAGTCAATAAAAGCAGTGATTTTAGTGATTTTAGACTGAGTATGTTGGGTTACTGTAGCTTTAGGGCAAAGGAAGAATTCCACATTCGAGGACAAAAACTTTCAATTTTGCCATGAGATGCCCTTGTTCTCCATCTGTCTATAGATATTCTGACCTCTCAGCTCCATTCTCACCTGATGTGTTTATCTAAATTATTCTATTACTAAAAATAGTAGGGAGTCAGATATTGGGACAAAATCCTGATAAATCTAAAGAGCAGGAAAGAAACGATAGGCTGACCCTACTCTCCATGGTTCCCAGATTGAAAGGCCTGCAAATCTCTAAATCCCTCTTTTCAACTTCCTGAACATTTCTCTGTCTAGCCCATTGGGTCCTCCACCATCTCTATGGCTAATTCTGACCAGCTGAACATTGATGCTACCCTCTGATCCAAGGTATAACTTTACTGTCAGTCTTGGAGCGTCAGTGAGAAAAAATCTCCCACAGCACACATCTTTAGGTAAGACCCTCCTCCACACTGGAAACATTACACAGGAAAGAAGCTAATTTTCTACTAATCTCTAAGCAAAAACCAATATCACAAAAAGCACAAAGGATGACATCAATATCCTTATCTCTAGTGCTAGATACACACCAAGCCTGAACGAGGCAAAGATGTCAAAATCAACTTGAACTTTAAGTGACATTTTTTCCCAAAAACAAGCACACAAACAACGGCTGCATAGATAGATAATTACAGGATGTGGTAATGAAATAATCCTCAACTGAATTCTCAAAGTAAATTCCAAGAAAAATCTTTTTAAAAAGTTTTCCAAACACTTTCTTCTAAAGAGGCAAAGGATATCCAAACTCTGATTTCCCAAGCAGTAGATTTCTGTAAAACCAACGTTTAGCAGGATTCCCCAATGTCAGCCTAATGTTTGGCTGTGGGTCTCTGCATCTGTTTCCTTCAGTTACTGGATGAAGCTTATCTAATGACAATTGGGCTAGGTGCCAATTTATTAGTATAGCAGAATATCATTAGGCATTATTACATTGATTTTTTTCTCCAGGTATGTTTATTTCTACTGGGTCATCCAGTGTAGTAATATGAGCGGCAGCGGGGCTGCGTCCCCAACACCCCAAGCCGCATGCCCGGCTAGTTTATGCCCCAAAATAATTACACAGACACTATATTCATTTAAACACTGCTTTGGCCCATTTCTATGTAGCTTCTTCTAGGCTAATTCTCACATATTAATTTAGCCCATTTCTAATCATCTGTGTAGCGCCCCTAGGTGCGCTTACCGGGAAGATTCTAGCCTAAGTCCATCCTGGGCCGGAGCTTCATAGCGTGCGTCTTCCCTGGAGCAGGTAGCATGGCGTCTCTCTGAAGGCGTCTGCTCCGGAGAGGAGAGCTGTGGAGTCTGCCCTCACTTCCTCTTCCTCCCGGCATTCTGTTCTGTTTACTCCACCCACCTAAGGGTGGGCCTATCCAATGGGCCTAGCAGTTTCTTTATTGCTTAGCCAATGAAATCAAGAGATTGATATATGACACTCCCACATCACTTCCCCTTTTTCTGTTTAAACAAAAAAAGGAAGGCTTTAACCTTAACATAGCAAAATTACATATAACAAAACAGTTATCAAGTAAAAATTACATCAGAAACATTCATACATATAACAAAATTAACCGTAAATCTCTATCAATAAAGCAAAATCTATACTAATGCAAATTATTCATGTCTATATCATATTCCCCTTTAAATGTAAAAGAACATTTATAAACTATATTTGGGAACATGGGCGCAGTTTTTTCTCTCCAAACTGCTTCCTGCTGAATGGGGGCGTCGTTAATTAGGTCTTTCATGGTATAACCTGTGTGCCAGGTTCATCTCAGTTGGCAGTTGAGCGAAGCAATTTTCTGAAGATGTTCACAGCAACCCTTCAGGAGGACGTGGTCCATCATACCAAATCGGAATAGAAGAAATGAACAGGGTCTCATCCTCTGTGAAAACAAAAGAAGAAACTCCTTTCCAAAGCATCATGTCCTTAGATCCAAATTTCGAAATCGTAATACCCTTATATCCATTCTGGTTTAGCTTGGCAGCCCATATAATGAAATATCTCTCTGTACTTAGCTCCTTCGCAGTCAAAAAATTTAAAGAAAACACAATAATACAAAGAATCCAGACTCTCTGTGAATTTTCCATCTTTACGCGGCTTATTTTTATTTATATCTGTAACTATCTGTACTCTGTCTCTTTAAAGACTTTACTTTTTTCTTTTTAAACCATTAACTTTATTCTCTATATTCTTTTTCTTCTCTCTCCCAAGCCTACGTACATTCATCCAACAGTGTGACTCATTTAGTGGTCTGAATCTGTCCTATTGTGAATCTGCAATTTTTTACTATCCAGGAGCACTTTTGATTTGCGCCTTTAAATCACTAGGCGCTTAAGAATTTAAACTGTGACATTCCTAGGTTAACTTTTTGCTTTTTGAGCATATATCTTTGACCTGGAATAACCCTGTAGACCAGGCTCTTTGAACTCTCAGAGATCCGCCTGTCTCTGCCTTCCAGGCATTGGGATTAAAGGCGTTTGCTACTACACCTTGAACTCACAGAGATCTGTTTGTCTCTGCCTTCTAAGCACTGGGATTAAAGGTGTGTACTAAGACACACAACAACTCTCTTCCTTTTTTTGTTTTTTGCTTTAAGAACTTTAACTTTCAGCTTGCATATATTTTTAACACACAGTAAACCATTTAGAAATTTTCTTTGTCTTTGAATCTCTCTTTACTGTATATCTCTCTTTTTCTGACCACATGAGTCTTTAATTTACCAAGCAATATCAGTAGGACTAAAGGCGTGGCTTTGACGGCTGGATCCAGCCCATTCCTTAGCTTTTCAGCCTCTTGGCTGAGGTACTGGCTGTAGCCATGTTTATAGCATTTCAAGGTCCCTGCCAGCCAGCAAGCAACAACAGACAACACTCAAGTCCTCTCTCTGTAGCCGGCCCTCCTGCCTCAAACAGTCAGAGTTTGCCCTGGCAGGATGGCCCAGAAAGCTGGCATTTTTAAACAGCGCAGCTTTTTTCCTGCTACGGCTGAAAACCGAAAAGCATGCGTTCAGCTTTTCGTCAACACCGTTTAAGTGTTTCGTGGCAGGACCTCTTAATGAGCTGCAGGGTTTTGCAGCTGAAGCTGAGTCAGGAAGCCTCTTGGGGCTGCCAGGTAGGAGCGGCACTCAGCACTTTAATTCTGAGACTGAGCGTGCAGCACAGAAATTCTTTTCATCCAAGTAACATCCAAATCTGACAGGCAGAGCACTGCGCAGTCTAAAAACACGTCTCTGTATGGCGGCAGGAATCCGCCATGCTCTTCCGCCTGCCTAAGCCTGATTCTGCCTTCTGCCCAGGAGCAGGCGGGGAGCTCTGAGTCATCGTCATGGTCTCAGAGCACTCTCCTTCCGATCCCAAGCGGGAACACAAACATAAAGCCAGAGTTTGCACTGGCGGCACAGCCCCAGTAAGCCACGCTTTGAAATGACACAGCGTTTTTTTTGCTGCTGTTGCCGAATCAGGAAATCTCTCTACAGCACGCCACCAACAAACAGCAAAAATCTGTGTTAAACTCTCTCTCCCTTATTTTTAAGCCTTCTCAGGTTTTTTTAAGTGGGTTTAGTCCATCACGTGGGCGCCATTTGTAGTAATATGAGCGGCAGCGGGGCTGCGTCCCCAACACCCCAAGCCGCATGCCCGGCTAGTTTATGCCCCAAAATAATTACACAGACACTATATTCATTTAAACACGGCTTTGGCCCATTTCTATGTAGCTTCTTCTAGGCTAATTCTCACATATTAATTTAGCCCATTTCTAATCATCTGTGTAGCGCCCCTAGGTGCGCTTACCGGGAAGATTCTAGCCTAAGTCCATCCTGGGCCGGAGCTTCATAGTGTGCTTCTTCCCTGGAGCAGGTAGCATGGCGTCTCTCTGAAGGCGTCTGCTCCGGAGAGGAGAGCTGTGGAGTCTGCCCTCACTTCCTCTTCCTCCCGGCATCCTGTTCTGTTTACTCCACCCACCTAAGGGTGGGCCTATCCAATGGGCCTAGCAGTTTCTTTATTGCTTAGCCAATGAAATCAAGAGATTGATATATGACACTCCCACATCAATCCAGCCTGTGGGTCCTGGAACTTCAGGCAGTATCAGGGGTGGGGTTATTCTCCTGGCATAGGTCTCAGGCTGGGCCAGTCAATGGTTGGCAAATCCCACAGTCTCTGTGTCACTCATACCCAGCACATCCCATAGGCAGGACAGACTATAAGTCGAAGGTTCCATGGCTGGGTTGGTATCCCAATCCTTTCACTGAAAGTCTCACCTGGTCACAGTATTTGGCCAGTTCAAGCTATGTGTCTTCTATTGCTAGGAATCTTAGCTGGGGTTATCCTTATAGATTCCTGGGAGTTTCCCTTACCCCAGTTTGTATCTGAACCCAAATATTCCCCTTTTCCAGCAGTCTCTTTCAGTATTCTCTCTCTCCATCCCCCAACCTGATTCCTCATGTTTACATCCCAAACCACCTCCAGTCAACCCACAAAAATCTCTTCCCAGAATGATCTGAGTGCCTACCTTCCATCCCTTGAGACATTCTTGTTACCTAGCCTCTCTGGGTCTGTGGATTTTAGCATGGTTTTCCTTTATTTTATAGCGAATATCACTATGAGTGAGTACGTACCATGTTTGTCTTTCTAGGTTGTTTCTGGGTTGTCTCACTCAGGATAATTTTTTTTCTAATTCATCTACTTGCCTGCAAATTTCATGGTGTCAATATTTTTAACAGCTCCATAGTGCAGATGCATCACGTTTTATTTATCCATTGTTGGTTGAGGGGCATCTAAGTTGTTTTCAGTTTCTGGCTATTTTGAATAAACCTGGAATGAACACAGTTGAGAAAGTGTCCTTGTGGTATGATTACGCATCCTTTGGGTATATGCCCAAGAGTGCCATAACTGGGTCTTGAGGTATATGGATTCCCAATAAACTACCCTAATGATTTCCAAAGTGGCTGTACAAGTTTGCATTTCCACCAGAAAAAAAGGAGTGTTCCCCTTGCTCCACATCCTCTCCAGCGTGATCTGTCACTTGGGTTTTTGATCTTAGCCATCTGACAGGCCTGCTGAAGAGATGGGAGAAGGATTGTCAGAGCCAGAGGGGTTACAGATGTCCCAAGAAAACCCACAGAATGAACTTACCTGAGCTCATGGGAAGTTCACAGAAACTGAACTGGAAACCAGGGGCCTATATACGACTGACCCTGGCCCTCTGCATCTATGCTACAGTTGTGTGCCCTGGTCTTCTCGTGGGACTTCTAACAGTGGGAGCAGGGGCTGGCTCTGACTCCTTTGCTGGCTTTTGGGAACTATTCCTTACACTGGGTTGTCTTGCCCAGGCTTAATGCAAGGGGAGGTGCTTAGCCTTCCTGCAGCCTGATGTGCCATGCTTTGTTGGTATCCATGGGAGGCCTTTCCTTTTCTGAACAGCAGAGGAGGAGTGACTTTGGAGGGCACATGAGAGGACTGGGAGAAGAGGAGGAAGGGGGATCTGAGGACGAGATGTAAAATAAGTAAATTTAAAATTAAAAAAGTATAAAAAGGGTCAATAAGAGAATTCAAATACCAATAGAAAATATCTCCTCAACTATTTCTACAAATTTCTTATTTTTAGACCGTTTCAACTTGAAATTATTGTTTTGCCATATTTTAAATATTTCATATTTGCCATATTACTATTCTTAATTATCTTTTGTGGTTTCAATATTTTTGCACCATTATTAGACCATCTCCAGCCTCATAAATTGCCCATCTTTTCATTTTGTTATATTTTCCAGCTATTCTCAATTACTTCTCAATTACTCACTGTTAAATAAACCATTTTAAAACTTAATGTATGTTCTAATAATACAAGTTTTGGATAGTAAGTCTGCTACAGGTTTTTGTGTTAAATTTGAAAGGTGGACATTGCTATTTGATGAAGTTATAGTATCCTAATATATGTCAATATTTATATACATATATAGATACACAGATATATATCACTAGATTTAAATTAATGAAAACATAATTGCACTCAACTATTACTCCATATTGCCAAGAAACTAAACAGAGCTTACTGACATAATAATACATATGAGTTTTACATGTATGTATTAACTGAGTTTGAAGTGCCATTTGTTGTGAGTGGATCTAGATGGCCAGGGGAGTCTAGTTTTGCTACACCATGGGCTATTCATGCTTGCTCTTTTTGAGAAGAAACGCAGAAATCCCATAGAACATGCCCAACTGGACAATGTGTCCCAAGTTTTGTTTTGTGTTTATCATATCTACTAAAATTTCATTGTCCAAAGCTAGTCCGAAATCAAGATGTAGTAGGGACTTCTAACAACAAGGTTATAGCAGATATTTAATATTTGTTGGGCATGATAATTTCACTTCCCACCAAACTTTGTAAATAATCACTCTGAAACATTGGTAGCTACGAAAGTTTCTGTTGTTGTCCCTAAGCTTAATGGGAATCTTGAGTCGTTCTGTCTTTGTATGCTTCTTTTCTATCTTCTTTTTTATTGTTCCTCCAAGGGGAAGTAATAGTTCAAACACCAGAAACAGTAAAATGTAAAATTAGGTAGTTTAGGATATGAGGACAAATATCCATTTTTAATCTTTAGCCAACTATTTCTTAAAGATTAGACAATGTAACTTCTCTGTGTCTTGGGCTCATCTTTTATAAAGTGGTGATAATAAAGCTAGCTACCTCATAAGGTTAAGAGGATTTGATGAAATGATGACGTTAAAATCAAAAGCAAATCGTAACAAGGCTGGCTACCTAATGGAGGGAAAGAAGTATAAATACACTTGGACCAGGTTAAATAATTTTATCTTCCTTCACTTTATGTCCATAGCTGCTTCTTTCTAATCGAACAGTCATCGTTTCTTTCTATATGACTTCACTGAGAAAACTGACCCCAGGCTGGTCCTCTATGGTGGTCCAAAAAAGAAATAAACTGAAAAGGATTCTTAAGCAGCAAAAATTATTTTACTGAAAGGTACCAAAGCAGTTCCTATCCTTTATGATCCGCTATTTTATATGGAAGAAGAATTAAGGCAAATGTTCCCTAAACAACCTCTCTATATAACAAATGCTGTGATAATTTGGGTAATGCCATTCAGACAAAAGTTCTAAGCATTGTGCATGTTTTATAACTCATTTCTCCCCAAGTTCCCATGAGCTGAATAATATTATTCATTTTTATGAATTAAGAAAATTGAAATTTGATTAATTTTCCCAATGTTTCAGAGCTAGCAAGTGGGTAAAGTTGCATTAAAGCATGTCTGTTTGACTCCAAAAATCTCTCAGAAACAATAATTTTAGAATTCTTCCAAATTAATCATGGCCCCTAATTATATTTCAGAGAAAAAGTACAAAATAGATACAGAATTGTCTTGTCTCAGAGAATCTGAGTGAGGAGAAGTATCTTTGGTGGGTTCAACAACTGAATATATCAACCAGATTTATTAAAAAGAAGCAGGGTCAAAATTTCCTCTCAAATACTACAATTTATATATAGGGAAGAGAATTGTAAAAATCAAATTATTTTTAAATGAAATCTGCTAAGCCTTAAAGTTTCCAGTGATGAGAATAAAAGGTTTACAAGCCCTAAACAAAGTTCTAATTCTACTTTTGTCAGAGGAGAATAGTAAGGCCAATAAATGCTAACTCAACCTTTATTTTCATAAGAGTGAATCTGGGACTAAAATTCACATCTGATAATTAAAGTCAATAATAATGAGGTGCTTAAGTTAAAAAACAAAAAATATAAGAAAAGAAAGTCATTTGCTAAATGATAAATTCAACGGCTGCTCAACTAAGTGTTGATTCTCAACTCTTGCTCATCCCCAGAAATATTTTGGGAAAGCCATTTTAAACTCTATCCTACTATGCACGACCATGTAATGGGTGTGCCACACAACTCCAGTAACCAGACTATAATTCCACTATCACCCCCTTTCACAACGTGATAATCGTATCTTATTCATCCACCCAATCACGGATTACAAAAGGGGTAGGGTGAGCTAATCTGCCCATCCATTTTATTCCAATGGGAGGAAAGGGAAAATGTTTCTCCTGGAGAATTTTTCAGACTGATTTTCTGAAAACAGTAAGCAACCATGTAAAATCTGAAACCACACTGCTAAAGTGAGGCTAGCTGTGTTTCTGCTGTGTTTCTGCTCTCTTTAATTGAAGAGTGGAAGCCATCTCTTAGAGTCTGTCACAAGCAATGACATCTTCATATTAACTTTCCTAAAGAACGCATGACTTCCATTTCAGTTTCAAAAGACTAAAATCTTATTATTCTGTAGCTTATGTTTCGTAACTTATCCATTGGTAGGGTCTTCCAGATACGTTCAACAATATTACAGTCGTATATGAAGCAGAAAACTCTCGCCTTAAAATAGCCACAATATTGTGGCTTATTAAAAGCTAAGTACATTTTCTTCTAAAGACTGAGACCTATAAAACTGACTATTATCAATAGGCAATTACTTCTGTTACCTGGGAATATATTGACATTAATTTATTTAAGGATAATGTAGCACATTTGTATTCATTGAGGTAAGCTGTGGATATGATTAAACAGGATGCCTGTCTTATATTAAGCAACCAGAGGAAAACATTGCAATCAGAGCTCTTGCATTGCTGAAAATTGCTCATATCAAATAGAGAAAATTGCATTATGGCTTATTTCCAACACAACTGTATATTATTATAAGGAAACAAAATCATAACTTGCACAACGAGACAGCAGAACATTCACTCTGTGCAATAATGGGAGTTAGCCTCACCTAACAGGGTAAGTGCTTCAGAAAGAGCATCACTGAGTAGTTAAGAGTGATTGCTCATTTATCTCCATTACAGCAAATGAATGCAGGAAGATGGCACAGCAATGGCTAAAGCATATAATTGAGGAGAATATAATTAGTCACAGTGCCCTAGAATAAACCGGTTTGCCATTAAATAAAGAAAGTATTTGAGAGATTAGAAAAACAGACAGAACCTAAAGATTCGTCTTTAAATAGAATTTTCTACTTTTAATGTCTTAGTTCTTTAAGGGATTTACCAAATTGTACAACCCAAAACAGACTACATAGATTCCTATCTGGACACCAAAAGAAGAGATGACAGACAGATGTCACAGGGCACAACTTATAAATACAAGCACCTAGAAGGTTGAGTCAGGAGATTTCAAGTTCAGGGATACCCTGAGCTACATAAAACATCTTAGATTTAAATGTTTTTTAAAATAACAAAAACATTAAGAACAACCCTGTCATTTTAATGTACTGTGACATGTTTATCCATTATAAAAATAAACTTTGTAGAGAGTGATAAGAGAAAACATCACCAATCAAAAACCAAGCTTAAAAGAATTTTCTAACAAGTGTTCTAATTAATGGCCCTCCTAGAATTTCAGAGAAAGTCTGTTTTATTCCCTGCCACTCACAATGTTGCTTTCTCCTAACATTATTAGTATTTATCTCAAAAACATTAAGGCGCCTCTGTTCTGAACCTAATTCCAGTTCGAGGCAGGGTTTTTAACATCAGAAGCAGCAACACTGGCAGATCAAACGAGTCATTTTCAGACAAACTATGAAGTTGCTGAAAGATGAAATATTACATTTTATCTATATTAAGTAGTATTTTAAAAGTTTCCAATATGAGAGACTTTCCACAACGACAATTTTACTTGAAGATATCAGGAAAAGAAACATTTATATTAGCGTGTGAGTCCTAACCTACTTTTCTGTTACCTACCTGAAAATATTTATTTTTATCTTTTTTAAAAAATATACAAGATACATAGATAGCTTAAATAAATATTTATATAGCAAAGCAAATAGTATATTCCAGAGAATTTAGGAGCATACTGAATTAGGATGACGAGCAGCCCACTAGGTAATGTCTAAGACATTTTTATGGAGGCTCTGTGATGACATCATCAAGTTTCTGTGCTTGGTCCCTTCCCACATTTACCGCACATGAATGCATGCACATTCCTGACGATGTTTTTCTTCCCATAAGTATTTAAGTAAGGGTAAACTAGATAAAACCACAGTGCTATTGATATGATGATTCAGAGTGCATATCTCTTCACTCGGGAGTGAGAGAGTGTGTACCTTTTCTCTTCTGCTTACCAGGGTATGCGTAAACACAAAATCGGTGGGTTGGCCACAGTTTACTGTACCTGCTCACATCTGCCTAGCTACCTACTGTGCCACATCTGACACTAGAAAACTAAAATTCACAACTTCATTTACTTATAAAGCATCACTTACATCTATAGAAATAAGTTAAATGTACATATAATTCCATCATCATTTTGTTCTTTTAACATTTTTTCTTAGGTATAGAGCATGGGGTAGTTAGTTTGGATAAAGGTTTGTCTATTTTAAATTTTCTCGACAAACCAACTCTTTGTCTCATTGATTCTTTGTATTGTTTTCTTTTTTCTCTTTTGTTGATTTCAGCTCTCAATTTGATTATTTCCTGCCATCTAGTTCTCTTAGGTGGGTTTGCTTCTTTTTGTTTTAAAATTGGCTGATATATTTGAATGCTTGGTCATTAGGAAATGGCACTACTTGAGAGGGATTAGGAGGTGTGGCCTTGGTTGAGTAGGTTTGGTCTTGTTGGAGGAAGTGTGTCACCAGGACTGGGTTTTTAGGTTTCGAAATCTTAAGCCAGGTCTAGTTTCTTTCCCTTTCTGTTACCAGTGGATTGGATGTAGAACTCTCAGCTACTTCCCCAATACCACATCTGCCTGTGTGCAGTCATGATGACAAGGGACTATGCCTCTGAAACTCTAAGCCCTAGTTAAAGTCTTTTCTTTCCTAAGAGTTGCATTGGTCATGGCTCAACAATAAACTACAACCTCCCCACTGTATTTCTTCACTGAGTCCTTATCAGTAACCTGGCCTGTTTTCCCAAGCAAAAAGTAACATCATTTCAAAGAGGGAGGACTTGTTGGTAGCAAGTCCACTCTTTCAACAGAAACCAGACAACTGTGAATAATATGATACATGCAAGAATATATATACAGGTTGACATATTTGTAAATTTACTGTAAATGTTTTATATACCACTTCTATATATGGATATATATGTGTGTGTGCGTGTGTATGCACATATGTACACATGTGTGCATACGTGCGTATAAATGTGTGCCTGTGTGTTATGTATGATTATAAATAAAGAGCTTTTCTGAATCTCCACAAGAAAAGGGGGAAGACAATACAAAATTGTCATAGTTAAAAAGAAACATTGTAAGCATTTCATAAAGCAAGCCTACCGCACTGCCTTACTACTTCAGCCTGTTGTAACTTGCCTGCCTGCCTAGAAGTCGTGAATTTTTGCCTCCATGCGAGCGCTGTCACTTCCAGAGTCATCCTTCTAAGAGGTGTTCACATTCTCACGTGGACAAGTGCCTTTCCCGGGTCTCAGGCCCATGCTGGAGTGCAGCCTTTACTCTCAGCCAAGATCTCTCACTACACCAGAAACAGACATCTCTGTTCATACGTCAACCCCTTCCCGCTGCTTCTGCTGCATCAGCACAGATATTCATCCTGGACACACGCCTACAGAGATAAGCATCAAAGCTTAAGTCAACTCTGTGAATTAGATTCTGTTACCTGAGGATCCACCTCCAAATCTGCTTTCCCTTTGGTTACACATCCCTATTACTAGCTGTAGAGTGACCGGCAATTGTTACCCCTCAATGTAGGAAGGGTTGGCTTTCTCTGGGATGAAGCCTCTGGTGATTAGACCATGTTTTGGTGGAATACCACACAGCCAAGAATATTTGGGGCAGGAAAAAAAATGTGTCTTGATGGATTGTTTGTTTCGTTATATTTTTAAAGGACACAAAGGCAAGAAAATAGGGAAGTGTGGTAGATATGGGAAAATTTGAGGAGAGTGAATCTGACCAAAACGTGGTATGCGCTACTCAAAGTACACACACATACAAACACACATACACACATACAAACACACATACATACACACACACACACACACACATCTGTCTCCTCAATAAAAAGGTGCTCTGTATCTTTCTATTGCTATTGCTGTTGCCGTTTCTCTGCCCCACTGAAAGTGACATTTTTCCTTTTTTCCCTACTTCATTCCAGTTGATTAATTAGCCATCCCATAAAAATGGAAATTGATGGTTCTTATTGCACTTATTGAATAGTTTTATTCTCTAAAAGTTGAAGAATGGAAAGTTTTATAATTTTCTAGGAACGTATCGATTTATTTTGTGTGCCTTAGCTAGCTTGTAATAAGAAACAATCTTCCCACTATTTCTCAGTCCTACTGCTTGTAGATGAAATGCTAGCTCCTATTGTGACCTGATAGCCACAGGGCTTTTTTTTAACAGATTTTTCTAGAATATAAAAATTCCATTTAGCGTTAGAAGCAAAATCTCTTAACTGAATTTTTCTTTATATATGTTGCATTGGGTATGTCAAGAGAGAAATGCTAAGTTATTCATGTACAAACTTACAAATCAATAACAAAGGAAATAAAATTCCACTCTCTAAATATGCTGTAAGGATAATTGTATAAATTCTAAAAGTTTTAAGGCAATGTTTCTGTTATTTAAATAGATGTTTTTCTTCATATGAAGAAAGATGTGCTCATGAATAAATTGTATCCACATTGTATTAACATGGCTTTGTGTGCAACCCAGTCAGTTTAATAAAACTTACACAATAGAAAACAAAACCTGAAAATATTTTGTAGGCAAGACAGTGTCTGCCCTCAGAAGTCTAGTCTTATCTCTCCCGAGGGCCCACCTGAGGCTCCAGCTCACCTTTTATTGCTCCATAATTGCTTTGATCCACTGAGTTTTCTGGGATGAAGCATTGTTAAACAGTTGTGTCCTATTCCTCTCAGCTTAATATCAGCCCATTGGTAACACAGTCTCTTCTTGGGTGACGCAGGGCCTGCTAAGGACCTTGCTCGGATTCGACCCAGGAAAGTTAATTGTCAAACAGGGCAGCTGTGCCTGACCCTTATCAGGGAATGAGCACTTCACAGCTGAAAGAGCCTGTACGTCTGATACCTCGTCAACTTTCTACTCGGAATGAAAGCCCTTGAGCAAGTGCTGTACTTGTCTGGTTCTGACTTTCCTTGCCTGGAAAACAAAGATCTTGGTTTACAGAATAAGGGATTAAATATCAGATCTGATCTACTGCCTGAAGTTCCACTCTCCATGAAGGTGAAAACCGGCCTTTGTTACAAGCATCCTGCAAAGAGGTAGACGTCAACACTCACAGAAGCATACCACCACACTGAATGCTGTAAGAGATAATAAGATACCCTTGTGGATCAACAAAGGTGACCACATACCAGGAGTCACTAGAGATTAAGTTTGGACAGTGAGAAGGGAGACAAGGTGTGGAGGACTGAGGAACAAGTGTGGAGGTTAAGAGGCATAGGAAACCACTTTAAGACAAGAGCAGCAAAATCATTTACATCCAAGAGTCTCCTCCCTTCAAGGAGGTAGAGAGTGAGGCTACTGGAATGGTCTTCTTAGGCTCACTCATGCTAAGATCACCTTGGCAGGAGAGGCTAGTCATCTACAGTGACTCAGCACTCCAGTTCACAGTAAGAAGTCATCTCTGACTTCATGATTGAATAGTTTCCAAATGTTTCCCCAGACCTCACTAGCGAGTGACTCTTAGACCATTGCTCTGCCCCCAAATGCTGTTGATTTAGTTTATGTGTGGCTTTTCCTCTATTATTACCATGAAGAAGGGTTCCTATCCAAAGAGTCTGGGCATGATATCAGCAAGTCACTCGCAAGTAAACCCCAAGAAAGCCTATAGCTTTTAGTCGTGGGACTTGCCTCACTTATGCAATAGAAACAGTATAAAAGTTCCAACACACCAGTTGTTCCTAGTTTTCTAAAAGTCGTCACGGAACCTGTTGAATTAATCAGTTTGGTTTCTGCTCACCACACATGAAACATTTTCTCTAAGAACTATATATATTTTATTGGTTGTGTTAGTGAATAAACCCAGGGTCTTGTACACACATAACATGCTCTCTACTCGTGAAATATCTGCCCATCCTGGGTACCATTTTAAGAGTAGTGTTCAGTGAGGACAAGTGCTCATTTAGGCTTATAGGGAACCAGACATATCTTTATGCCATGACAGAAATCTACGAACAGATTTGCATTCGACGAAATTTCTGTTTGTAGCTACAAAGGTTGTAAGTGGAAGTTGATAAATGAGTTCAGAGGGAAAGCAGGTGGCTGACTGGCCTTGCCTTCTTACACAAATAGGAAGGGTCTGTTGAGGCCGGAATGATGGCGTGAAAATGCCAAAGTGGAATTCTAACCTCTGCACACAAATAGATGTGGAAACCACTTAATCATGAACTAAACTGGAATTAGGAGCACTGAAGAGATGTAAAAAGGCCTGAGGATGGCCAGGTCCGCCCATGAGGCAATGAGAGAGAAATGACTAGAGAAGCCAGACCGGGGAGGCAGGGATTCAACACTCAATCTTACTTCCTGAAATCCGTGGTGTATTTCCTCCATACAAGGCCATGTCCTATACCTTAACAATGCCACTAAGACACACACTATCCCTTTCTTCTTGTATCTAGCAAGCTACCAACGTGTGACAAAGCCATCATAGCTGTTGGTCAGCAGAGGACAGAATGGTCCGCTGTTTAAATGTGGGAAAAGGAAGGTGAAAAGCAACATATTCAAATGAGAACTGTTCTCAGTGAATTTTATTCGAGGTACTCATGAGAAAATCCAAATATTCCTGAGGAATTTTCTGCCAGACTCTTCACATGCATTCTCTCTTCAAGTCACACCGCTGCATTATAAGAAAGGCATTGCCCTATTGCAGAAATCTAGAATGCATAAGTCAAATTCACTAAACTGACCCCGATGGCAAACTGCTAAGTAGCAAAGTGGAAATTTGCCTCCGAGACCTTGCTCTGAAAACATTTAAGTTAGGAAATGTCTTACTCTGAAGGAATCGACCTTGGTGCTTTGTGGTAAAATGTCCACTCTAAGTAGTTTCAATTCTTCATTGCGGCTGCTTTTAACATAGGCAATGGCACAGTATTTACCAACCCACCCTTAATTCTTATTTCACATAGGACATATATTTTCAAAACCTCATCCCAAGAAGAGTGACTTTCTCCACCTCCTGAGCATTGTTTACTCCTGTTGAGAGACTGTGGTGTCATTTATACTGAGCCACAGCCCGACTCCCTTCGCAATCCTTTGTGTAGATGTCACTCACTGCTCCACTCCATATAGGCCATCCACATTCTCATCAATCCCTGTCTTCAGCCTTTCTTACTGTTACACCCAAGTCCTCCAGCACGGGTTAGTGATGAGCACCTGTCACAGCCTTCCCTGCCTGTCCCCTGCAGCCCTCTGTCTCAGCTTTCTATCGCCATGTCTTGACCTTTTAAATTCCCCCACCAGCTTGCAGTTTCTCCATTTGCTAGTTTTCTTATTCGTTGACTTCCTCAAGATTCTGCTCGTTCTTGAGCTAAACAGTTCTTGTCCCAACACTAATCTACTTATTTCAGTTGGCTTATAGCCAGGCTCTAGTTATAATCTATAAGTTATGTGTGAGAAAAAAAACTCTGAGCTGGAAAACATCAGGTAAATTTGTATCAGAGGATGCACCTGTTATAAGACTTGGGACTCATAAACAGAAAACAGAGATCATGTTCTACATCCTACAAGACATAGAAACAATATATGACTATTAGGCATTATTCTGCTGTGCCCATGAGATCGTTGGTTTGAAACCAGAAAGCACATAAAATGAAACTCTTTGGAGAATTTGAGAAAATTTGTCAAATATTTCATGACAAGTATGTGTTTTATAATTTCTAAGCGTTGACTTCATAATCACTTTCAGCTTTCAAAGTCAGAGGCTTGGTTGGTCCCACTGTACATGAAATTCCATTAACGTTAATGGTAAAGCATAATGAGCCCCACAATGTGGGGGAGGGGCGAGGATGAGCCAAACAGAGATGATGCCTTAATTTTCTGCTGCCTCTAAATTAGCAGAATCTACCAGATGGTTATGGCGATCACAGCTTCCATACATTCTATTCAGTCCTCCAAGAGCCCTCTTCATACAGAAGCCGTTTTGAGGAACACTGACTGTGCACCTTAATAGTTATGGGAAGCCAGATCTTATCCTCGCGTTCTCTCACATTTCCTCAATTCTGAAAAGAGTTCTTATATTAAAAATCCAGAGGACATGAGGGCTATGCTATCATGATCGTGATTTTGAACTTAAGCCCAGCAACAAGAGAACGCATGGGCACATAAAAAGAATTGATGATTTCCTTAAGAGCACATTCCCTGCTAATAATCTCTGCACTGGCAGAGTTTTCTACTCAAATATTGCTTCATGTGCATCATATAATAAGATGGTCCTCGGACTCTCAACCCCGAGGAACCCCTCATTTGCCCCTATTTGGGGGATTCCATCTGGCCACATGAAAAGATGCTTCTTTGCTTTTCGGGTGTATCACAGGGTTCTTCAAACCTTTTTCTCCACATCATCAATTGTCCCCTCAAAAGAAGTCTGGCTCTCATCAAAGTGAGCAAATGGGCCCATGTGTACCTTCGACATCTTCTTTGCTCTCTAAACTGTGAAAACCATGTCTTCTCCCAGACCCATTCTTAGTCATTAGTACTCCTGAGTTGCACTTCAATAGTGCAATCCTGTATCAGCAGAGTGGGTCATGTCAGTGAACTTGCAAGTGTCAAGGGTCTAGCTTCATCCAGAGTATAAGGGATCTGATACCCTGGAGCTAGGGCCCAAAAAATTTAAGTCCTCCAGAGGATTCCTGTGCACACTAGTGTTTAAAGAGAAGTTCTTCAGAGGTAATGCTAACCGGAAGACAGAGAAGCTGGGACTGTTGGTCTACACTTTGTGATTCTGAGCTGGGGAGCATCGTTCTTTGCATCTGACAAAGTCACAGGCCTGATGTTTGAACCTCACGCATTTTCAGCTTTGACTAAGCTTAGGCATCAGTTGGAAAGCTTTCAATCACTAATGATTATACACACACACACACACATCTCACTAACCATTTCCATCCATGTTGTCATAATTAAAACTCTCATTCCTTGTTTATGGCTAAATAATTGTTTCATATATGCACAGCGTTCAGAGAAGGACACTGGTGGGCCTCCTCTATTCTCTTGCTACTGTGAAGAGTGTTTGCATAGAAAGAGGGCTCACTCCGCCATTGCCATTTCCTTCCCTTTGGATATATATCCAGGAATAGGATTAATGGATCAACTGCTAGGGACCGTCCATAATGGCAATGCTAATTAATACCATGACAGAAGTGTAAGACTATTCTATTTTCTCCATAGCCTCCCCAGCGCTCAGCACTTGTCAGGTTTGGACAGCCATTTTCACGAGAGTGGGGTGTTCACGAGAGTGGGGTGTTCTTTCACTGTGCTCTGGTTTATATTTCTCTCTGGTTCCCCCATTCTTAATCAGGTTAGTTGTTTTCTGCCTTTGATGTCTGGACTTCCTTATACATTTGGATGACCTTCTCCTTATCAGATGCATAGCTTGCAAATAAATTCTCCTATTCTGTGGGTCGTGTCTGCCCTCTACTAATTAATTCCTTCTCTGTGTAGAAGCTTTCTCTTGCTTGATAAACCCCCACTGTTTGTTTATTTACTTCTCTGTGCTTTAGGAGTCATTCCCAGAACACCCTTTCTTTTCCAATGTCCCGAGGAACGCCGTGCGTGTGTGTGTATGTGTGTGTGTGTGTGTGTGTGTGTGTGTGTGTGTGTGTGTGTGTGTGTCTGTGTGTGTCTGTGTGTGCGTGTGTTCTTAAACTTTCAGATACTGGAGTTGTATCTTTAGTTGTGTAACCGGTGAGAGATGAGTGATCTTCATTCTGCACATGAATGCCCACTCTCTCTAGTGGTTCTCCTAATGACTCTGTGTGTCAATATTCCTAAATCCTTAAATAAACTGCGTTCTGTTGATTGTTGCTTATATCTAAGCAAAATGCCAAACGTGGGAAGTATATAACTTAATATAAATCAAACAATAGTTATATTAAATATTCCAGTAAGAGGCTCCAGCACAACGCTTCTCTTTTGTTCATGTAACATATGCTACCATTGGTGAAAAGGTCTATGGACGCTCTTTTCCATAAGTCCTGAGGAAATGAGGTAATAAATGACACAGAAAATCTCTCATGCAGTCTATTGATTGACAACTTGCAGCAACAAGTCATGCGTACTTTGCATATGAGGATCATATTAAGCTATATCACTCAAGATCCACCATATATATGACAAAGCAAAAGGTAGAATAGCAAACTACATTAATATAATGAGTAGCTTGATTTTTTAAAAAATGTTTATTTATTTAGTATACAATACTCTGTCTGTGTGTATGCTTGCAGGCCAGAAGAGGGCACCAGACCCCATTACAGATGGTTGTGAGCCACCATGTGGTTGCTGGGAATTGAACTCAGGACCTTTGGAAGAGGAGGCAATGCTCTTAACCTCTGAGCCATCTCTCCAGCCCAGTAGCTTGATTTTTTAAAAGATTTTATTTATTATGTGTACAGTGTTCTGCCCACATATGTGCCTGAAGGCCAGAAGAGCACACCTTATCTCATTACAGGTGGTTGTAAGTCACTACGTGGTTGCTGAGAATTAAACTCAGGACCTCTGGAAGAGCAGCCAGTACTCTAAAGTGCTGAGCCATCTCTCCAGACCCCAATATGTTTTAATTTGATTTGTCTAAGTGTGTGTGTGTTTATGTAGGCATACATGTACCATTGTGTGTACATGGATGTCAAAGGACAGCCTTTGGGAATCAGCCCTTCCCTTCCACCATGTGGGGCTCAGGGATTGAACTCAAGTGTCAGACTTGTAGGCAAGCATGTTTACCCACTGAGTCATCTTGCCAATGACAGGAAACAACCGCTTTTTAAATCAATAGAGTCTTATTTTTGTTTTTAATTACCATGTGGTACAAGCTCTCTGGGGTTAAATATATTGTAAAACCAGAGTAAATTTTGTATGCTTGTTCAGATGCCTACTGAAGACATAGTTCATAAATGAAAACTGTAGCTGTATTGACATGCAGGGTATCTAGAGATATACAGTGATATGTTTGATGCAACGAGGAACAGAATAGCAACCTGAATGCATCCTTAGCTTTGTAACAGAATAATAATATTCCTAATACATACATCCCAGTTGAGATTGGGAATAAGTCACTAGTAACTTTCTTTATCAAGTACTACATTTCCCATAAAGCATTTATTCTCCAAAATTCATTTATTAAGTACAGCTTTTATTCACTTGTAAATTTCTTTTTTAAATATATGGAAGCTTTACAGTAAAAGGCTTAATCCTGAAGACATCAAAAGCAAAAACTTATTGGGATTCATGGAGAAGCTGGTGCTCACTCAGGTGTGTGTCTTCTTTGAAATAAGTTTTAGACAGTGAAATTCAAGGTTCTATGGGAAACACACAAAAATAGCTATGCATGGTTTATGTATTCACATGATGTCTAGTCTGATAGGAAAAATGTGAGTTAAAATAATTGCAATTTCAGTGACAAGTAAGTGCCACAAAAATAAATAAGTAGTTTTTTTCTAAGGAAGAAATGGATGCTAGAAAATGTCTTGGACTCTCAGTGATGGAGTCTTTGCCTAACAAGCAGGGGTAATGGGTTTGACTCTGAACACCTTCAAAAAAAACAGGGAGTTGTGGGTGAGGTGAGGGGTGAGAGATAGAAAGAGAGGGGGATGCTGGAGGGAGGCAGGGACAGAGGGAGAGAGGGAGAGGGAGGAAGGGAAGAAGAAAAGATGGGACTGGGAGAGGGAGAAAGAGAAAGAGAGGAAGGAGAGGGGAAAAGGAGAGAGAGAGAGAGAGAGAGAGAGAGAGAGAGAGAGAGAGAGAGAATGTTCCAGAAAAGTGCAAGTCAGCCATGCAAAACTATACAGAAAAAGCATTCTAGGTAGAGGGAGCAAGACAAGGAAAGGCTAAAAGGAACCAAACTTTGGAGAATATGCATAAAACATGAAGGCAAGACCTAGGCTCATCTCTCTGGAAGCACAGCAAAGGGAAAAGGGGCCATCAGACAGAAATGCAGCTTGGTATGTGAATGCATTCAATTCCTGGCTCCAGAGGCAGATGGAATTCGGGAGGCTGAGAACATGCCATCCAGGTGCAGACGTGATGAGCTCTGGAGGTTTTATTGGGGGTGGCCATACCATGTGCCCATTCAGCAGTGGCAGCCACATCACTATTTATCAGGACGTATCTCCAACATTAGTAGACTTAGTGAGGTGGACTAAGGAAATGGTCCTCAGTAAATAGATATGTTTCCATTTCAATCCTTCCGTCTTACATCCATTCTCTGTGACATTTAGAGCTTTGAAGAATGTCCGACATGCATGAGGCCTCCCGATGCACTAATTTGATAGGTGAGGAAGTTAAATGATTCCATGTGCTCAAAATAAAGACCTAACTGTCCTAAATACATACTTACATAAACATAAATTTGTATTTTTTTATTTCTTCGCCCAGCATGATGTTGTTAGAATGGCGTTGTTTTATACATCATTAAATAATGATATTTATCCCACAGAGTTAAGCCACATTAATTGCATTTCTCATTTTTCTCTAGAAACAATACAAAAATATTCATAATTATTTAAAGTTGCTGGGCATCATATCCAAATTCAGTTGGTGTCTCAGATCATATTAACCATCTAGTTTCACTGCTTGGATAATAAATCTTTAGGTTCCTGTCCATTTAATTCAGTTCTTTTGGGGGACACATCCGGTTGTCTGTAACGTGGAAGGGGTGTTTTTAATACCTTCTAAATTGTGTTAAAGTAAGCATGGTTGGGAGGCACTAAAGCCCAAGGAACTGTATTAGGGTCGCAGCACTGAGAATCACTGCAAGGATCAACATCCATGTCTGCCAATCTGCACGGATTGGCTGTGGTCAGGGTTAAATCCAAGTTAAAGTTCACGTGCAGCTGTGCAAGGGGGTGACTGTGCCCTCGTAATTAGCAGGGCACAGCTCAAACCTCATTAAAACACAGGTGGTCAGCATCATGGATTCCAAGCGCAAGCTGATCTGTGCTGACCATACATGAATTATAAGCCCACAGGCTAAGCGCAAGGCTTGTAGCAAAGTGTCATTTACGCCCCTTGAATTTAAAGACACTTGGGCCTGGGAGTCAGCAGAATTCAGCGTTGTCCCAATTTGGCCATCAAATATGCAAAATATCTTCCCTACTCGAGTTCTTCTGTGTGAAATGGTTTTGACATTAAGATAACTAGCTGTAACGCTCTAACATTGAAAATGCATGGAAGATGCATTTCTACGTACGTTGCCTCCAACGGTCTGATAGTACTCACTGTGAGTGTGTGATCAGCGACCGTGTAAATGCAAAAGCAAGAGTCTCACAGCAAATGTGTTCCTTCAAAATATGCCCAAGGAATGGAATTAATGTTTTCTAAGCAGCTTGGCATGGTTTAACTAACATTACCATGACCTAGGTTCTAACTTACAGGCTTCCCAACTCTTCTCTGTCAGGAAAGTTCACACTAGTGTTTTACAAATAATTTTAATGCCTTTGGCTGGAGAAGATAGTTTAGTCCATGATCTAAATGGAAATAGTTTTGAAAAAAAGAAAGGAAAGGCCTGCTATTGGCAATAATGAGCAGAGCAGCAGAAACGTGGCAGGACAAATCAAATCTGGTTATAAAATGAAAACATTCAAAAAGCCTGGTAAGGAGGCTTCGTTTGTTTGTGGATGCAATGTCGCTCTCATTAGCAAAGGTTATCTTGCAGCTCCAGTCTGTAGCTTCTTATTAACAGAATGCAAAGTGAATATACATACTAAATTAAACATTTCACCTCTTCAGGGCCGTGTCTGACAACTGTGTTTATCCATGCATTCACTCAATTCAACAGGCATTTATTAAGCGTTGCTGTGTAGAAGGCAGTTTCATTTGGGGTAGCATAGGAAAAGTCGATATTTTCAGAAGCAGATTTACATGTTTTATTGAATCATGGAAGTGTAGACTGCAAAGAAGATAAATAACAGCACTCATATTTTTGGCTGAGTCAGAATGTTCTTCCTTCAGAATACATGTGCACTGTGTGGGTCACTCTTTCCCAGTGCTGCAGTGTCTGCTACACGGGACTGGCGGAAGCTCCCTGAGTTTTTCTTTGGTTGCTGTTGCCCAAATGTGACAGGTTATGGACCCGAATAATGATACTTGGTTTCATTCTTGGGCTCAGTCCAGGTTTTAGGGTTCTGATTCTATCCAGTCTCAGATCTGAAGTTCTGTTTGAAGCTCTAGATTCAAAATCCAAGAAATCCCAGATGAAGGCAGTGGGTGGGGGAGGCATTTGGCTAGTAGGTGCGGCAGGGGGTCTGCCTCTGGAGTTGTCTTAAGATGGGCACAGGGTTTGGCTGCACGAAGGTAACAGAGGCAGAGCTAGGGTTATCCTGGCACTGCTCATGGATTACCGGAAGTCTGTGTGGGAGAGAAGCAGGCTGGAGGAAAGCCAAGACAGGTAACCAGTGGTTCTAAGAGTACCCGGGAGAGACCACAATGGAAGAAGGGAAGGAGGGCACAGCTAGCCTACCTGGGCTCCAGATAACTGTGGCATTTGGGGAGTCTGTTAGAAAATGGATCTGTGGGTCATTGGGAGCAAAGAGGAATGAAGATGGACTAGGAGAAATTGTTGAAGAAGAAAGCAAGGAAAAGCTAGGTGGATCCTGCATTCTTACTACAAGGCTGAGTCCCAAAGGAATGGAGGTGGGCTGACAGGAAGGAGTTTATGTACAACTAATTTATAATAGTCCCAAACTTGGAACAATGCCAATGTCCGTGAACCAGCAAGTGAATAAATGAATGGCATATTCCTGCAGTGAGTTCTTCCTCAACAGTTGAAGGGAAAATACTCGCGACGCTCGCCACAATGTGGACAGAGTGAAAGAAACCAGACAGTTAAGGCCACATATTGCATGATTCTACTACATGAGATTCCTGTACAAGGCAGACCTGCAGAGGCAGAAATGAGATTAGCTGTTACTGGAGCTGCAGATAAGAACAGAACTGGCTGGATCCTGGCAAGAGAGAGTTTCCTGGTTGATGGACGTGCCCCAATGATGATTGTATAACAGTGTCGGTTTACTGAAAATAAGAAATCATACATTTAAAGCAATAAGACACATGCCTCGTATACTGCTAGAATTCATAACAGTGCCTGTCTGTTTTGAGGTTCAGGATTTCTGAGTTCCTAGTCTGCTAAAATTGTGATCCTGCTCCCATGTGAAGGAAAGGTAAGAACTAGACTAACTGTAGATACATTTAGGGAAGATGGTGGGGTAGAAGGAGAAAGAAAAACTTTAGTTCTTGTCCTGGGAGAAAATGATGCAATACTTTTTAGAAATATATAAAATTATTTTAAAAAAAACATTTTTTAATTTTTAGCATGCTTTCACTGTGACTCAAAAATCCTTTCTCCAGTATTCCTACTGAATAATTGAACATTGCATCCTGAAAGTCTCCTACTACGATTCTTATTGTAATTTGTTGTTGACATTAAATACTAGAAAGATTATGCAACTATTAGAAAAAGCAAAACAAATGTTTCTTTACTGTCCTCCTCGGGTCATCCTAGAGAGGGAAAACTCCACTGTAGTTGACAAAAGAGTAGGCGGTCAATGTCGGTGAGAAGCTGCCGTGCTTCCTTCCTTCACGTGACCCCTACTGTCTTAAAAAACCTTCCCAGGAATAATTTAATGTCTGAAATAATAGTGACTTTCGATATTTCTGTGATGCATTCTAACAACAAAGCGTTTTCATATGCAACCTTTGTTTGTGCAGGAGAAGCATGAAACACTTTGCCTCCCATTGCCATAATGGAACTGAACCGACAAGCTGTAAAACAACTTTCCAAACTCAAAGAGATCCTAGGAAAGGGAGCAGGGCTGTGGACCCGATGCATCCTCTCCTCGTGTGGCTATTCCCTCACTGTGGTGTCAGGGGGCTTCCCACACTGTTGTGTGATCTGACCCACTGGAAGGATTAACTTTGCCTGGAGTTTAAAACTAGGGTCTAAACTCTCTGTTTTGAAGAAAAATCTTCTAAATATAAAAACGAGAAATGAAGAAAAGGCTTAATGCTAACCTCATAATTTGAAACTACTTATATATTCACACATAAGCATAATGTGATTTAAGATTAAGTTAGATTGTATAAAGAAGGAAAATTAAAATATCACCTTAGATATTATTACATGATAAGTTAGAAGACTAGAAGGGTTTTTTTCTGTAAGTACCTATTATTACAAGGAAGCTCATTCTGAAAGAGTATAGCAAGGGCTTTTTTAATCTTAATAATTAAATTTTAAAAGGACACTGAGAACAAAGTTCCTAAAAAATGCCATTGATGTAGAGAGCTTAGAATATTGTAGTAGAAGTGTCAACTCTTAGGCCATTCTTAGCCCCTTAATAGCCATTTATCGTCATCCCAGTACATAGCATCTATGCGAACATTGTGTCACTAATTCAGAATGTATAAGCAGACCTCTAACTCCCAACCAAAGAGCTAAGAATACCATCTGATAGCATCCGAGGAGTATTAAAAAGTTTTTCCCACTTTGCTAAAGTGCACATGCCTAATGTTCCCACTGATGAATTTGATTATCACCTTGATTTATGACTTCCTATGCCCAAATACTATAAAAATTTCATGTCTCACACTGAAACATGGAATTTGACCTAACCTAAATCTATGGTCCAGTCCCACAGTCATTCATAATTAGCTCCAGAAAAATCTTTGAGGGGAGACTTGTGTTTTGTATTAACAACACACGTGTACATAGATGATTTTTACACTGATACATATTTTATTTCATTGATTCATATACATTACATAAGTATCTAGTGTACAAAAATATCTTTAATTTTTCAAATGCTATCACAAATATTATACACATGCATATCTACTTATAAAGTCTTTGTATACGTTGTGTACGATATGCAGTTTGAAGTAGAGACCACCCATAGCTGGAACTCAGCTCTGGTTGACAAAGTGAGGTTAGTGAAATCATCCATAGTGGGGTCCCAACTCCTGGTCACCATCTGAGGTTTGGGAATCCACCCATCCTGGGTCACCTGACCAGGTAGGGAAACATCAAATAAGCTAAATGGTCCCACTTTCAGTCTTTACTCAGCTCTTGTTTGTTTCTGTAACCTTTGCTCATTTATATATTACCCAAGGTCAAAGCAGCCCACACCTGGACTGTTCACACCTCTATGTTCTTTTCCTTTCCCTCCATATCCTATCATTCTTCTTTGACCTCTCCTAGAGAACACAGGCTGCCTGAGTTTCTAGTCTCTGTTATTCAGACTCCCAAGAGGTGAGATTGGTCTACATTGTTTGAGTGCTCAGCTTTACCTTACTCCTTCCAATCTGCCTTTAACCAAAACTTCTACATCTCAACCCACTCACGGTCTTCACTGTTTCTACGTTATGCCTTCTATTACATCTCCTCTAGGTCTCGTCTAGCAGTCTTACACTAATCACTAATCCCACTGTGATTTCTTCTCTCTCTACTTTCTCCACTCACACCTGGAATCGCTCTCAGAGCATTATATACAAAGTACAGCTGGTGCCCCTTCATTCCCCCAAACAATTGATTCTTAAAAAATGACTGTTCTGTGAACGGATACTAATTTCACAGAGAGTTTGCTGCTGGACAGAGACTGGAGCAGTAGAGAGTCGTTATGTCTTATAGAGCTCTGTGGGCAGAAGAATATGATGCCTGAACAGCAGTCTTAAAGGTGAAAATATCACATTGTCCCCATATAACCTGGTCTTGCTTGTGCAATATATATATCCTAAAAGTAGAAAGGCTGCCTGAATTGAATAACAAAAACACAAACATACTAGCCAGTATTCTAAATCCAGATCCATACATCCCCCACAAAAGCAACAGGAGCATGAAAAACCAGGACAATTTGTCTCATCCAAAAAGACCAACCCCACAGTAACGCCTCCCAATGAGAATGGCCTAGATGAAAATCAAGACACATGATTTAAAACACACTTCAAACCAAATCTTGTCAGAAAAGATAAAAATCTCCAGCCCTCTGCTGATCAAAGAAAAAAACCATCCAGAGGAAATTACAGTTCTAAGTATAAACACAGCAAACACAGGTTTGCCCAAGTTCATAAAACAAACGATACTAGATAAATCACCAACACAGTAATAATCATGACTTCACCAACCAAACAAAAAGAAGAGAAAAACTGGAGTTAAATCACACTGTAGATTGAAAGGCCTAACAGACATTTCCAGAACATTCCACCCGAGAGCTACACAACGCGCATTCCTATCGATGGCCCACGAGAACTTTCTGTAAAATACATCACATGGTAGGACACAAATCAAGTCTTAACAAAGAATTTTTTAAAAAAGAAATACCCTGCATCCTATACAATCACAATAGAATTAGGCCAGAAGTAAATAACAAAATAAATTACAGAAAACACAAAATGTGTGCAGATCAAAAATATGCTATTAAGATGTAGGGATAAGTCCCGCCCCTTAGGGGGCGTGTTCGCCTCGGGCTAATGTCTGCCTATAAATTTGGCGAGCGTGCTCCGAGCTGTCTCTTCTACTTTCCTGGTCTCCGCGGGAACGGTGGTTCTGTAAGTCTATTTCTACATTAAAACTATATATATCTTTACAAACTGTCTGCATTCGTTTACGCCGCTACATTTTGGCGTCCAACGTCGGGCTATTTTGCCCTCGACTCAAGCGGGTAGCCCGCTAGCTAACACAGCACCCTCCTGGGTGCTGTTTTTCAGTTCGTGACTCCGGCCCCAGTGCCGAGTCCGAGACATACTCGGCCACACAGGCCCATTCTGCCTGCCTTGGCTAAGTTTTACAGCGGAACCCCACTGCCTGAATTAGCGGAAGCTTAAGTACCTGCGGTTTTGCAACAAAAGCTGCCTGCCACAGCGGCAGATTTGGTCTGACACAAAGTGACTTGGCAGGGCAGTGGTGGAGCACGCTTTTGATACCAGCACTTGGGAGGCAAGGGCAGGCGGATCTCTGTGAGTTTGAGGCCGGCCAGGCAGTGGTAGCACACGCCTTTAATCCCAGCACTTGGGAAGCAGAGGCAGACGGATCTCTGTGAGTTTGAGGCCTGCCAGTCAGTGGTAGCACACGCCTTTAATCCCAGCACTTGGGAAGCGGAGGCAGACGGATCTCTGTGAGTTTGAGGCCTGCCAGGCCGTGGTAGTGCACGCCTTTAATCCCAGCACTTGGAAGGCAGAGACAGGCGGATCTCTGTGATTTCAAGGCCAGCCTGGTCTACAAGAGCTAGTTCTAGGACAGGCTCCAAAAACACAGAGACCAACAACTAGCAGGAACCGATCATTGCAGGTAAAAAATTTTTTCTTTTATAAATAAAATGTCTGAACACATTACTGTTCAAGAATTTAACAGTTTTTTTAATTGTACCATGTGGGAGATTTTACAAGAGGTGTCTATCACGCCACCTCTATGGATCCTTCTGGGATTCGTAGTTTTCATTGGCACCAAATGGTTTGATAATAGAAATATGATAAAGTCTTTACGAGACGAATCCAGGATTCTTAAGGCAGAGATAGAACGCTTAAAAACAATTGAGAATGATAACAATCTTCTCAAGAATCAGTTTGAAGTTCTCCAGACTGATAACAATCTTCTCAAGAATCAGTTTGAAGTTCTCCAGACTGATAACAATCTTCTCAAGAATCGGTTTGGAGTTCTCCAGACTGATAACAATCTTCTCGAGAATCGGTTTGAAGTTCTCCAGGCTGATAACAATCTTCTCAAGAATCAGTTTGAGGCTCTCCAGGCTGATGTTAAGGAGAAATTCATTACTATGGAAGAGGGAACAGCTGATCTGGATCGTAAGGTTCAGTCCCTCTCTGTAGGAACTGAAACATTAGTGGCTGATATTAAGGAGAAATTCATTACTATGGAAGAGGGAACAGCTGATTTGGACAATAAGATTCAGTCCCTTTCTGTAGGAAATGAAACATTAACTGAGAGAATCAAAACTGCTGAATGTGACAATTGGATTTTGTCTAAAGCTTATGACAAATTGATGGAAAGAGTGTCAATACAAGAAGGCACAGTTTATGCCATAAAAATTATGTCCAAAGATAAGATCTTATCTCTAACGGACAAACTTCATACTTTAGAATCCTCAATGAAGGCTTTGGAACATAATTCTGGACAGGAGATTCAGACATTGCAGAAGGCAATAGTGAATAGAATTGAAAAGATTGAGGAATTTCTAAATTCTGATGAAGAAGAGCAAAGGGTAGAAGGGCAAATTTTAACTACATCTGTGGGTAAATCTCTCCGGGACAATTTCCACAAAGCTCTACCGACAGCTCTACCTGCCTTTCCAGTAATAACAACAGAGAAGGTGGTTGGTTCCAGAAACCCTAGGGTCATCAAGGAGGATACATGGGAGCCTGTCCGTATGAATGACCTCAAGGAAATTAAACAGGCTGTCATGACTTTTGGGATGCAAGCCTCTTTTGTTAAAGAGATGCTAAGATCTTGGGCCACGACAAACAAAGCAACCCCCTTGGACTGGCTCCAGCTGAGCTCTGCAGTACTTGAGAGTGGACCACAATTGAAATGGCAATGCTTATTCAGGCAAGAGGCTAAACTCTTAGAACAGCAGGAAAAAGCAAAGGGAATTGACATTTCCCTAGATAAAATTATAGGTGAAGGGCTCTTTTCCGACCCTCAGGAACAAGCTAATTTGGATGAAAACACACTCTCCATGTGTACTACAGCAGCCTTAAGGGCTTGGGACAGGGTACAAGACCCAGGACAGAGAATAGAATCATTTGTCAGAGTTAAACAGGGTCAGAGAGAACCCTTTAGTGACTTTTTACAAAGATTAACTAAGGCTGTACAAATAGGGATATCTGACCCAGAAGCAAGACGTATAATGATTGAGTCTTTGGCTTATGAAAATGCAAATGTGGAATGCAAAAGGATTTTGGGGCCTTTAAAGCTCAGATCAGCGCCTTTGGAAGAATGGGTCTTGCATACACTCAATGTTGATACATTTGATTATGGCACTGAAGCATGGGTAGAAGAAGCAATTTCCAATGGTAAAAGGAGACACCAGAATACCAAATGTTTTAATTGTGGCAAAATGGGTCATATGAAAAGGAATTGTAGACAACGGATTTTCAGAAATAATAATAATAATAATGCATCTTTCAGAAATAATAATAATAATGCATCTTCTAGAAATAACAGAAATAGGAGGACTCAGCCTTCAGGTTTATGTAGAAGATGTGGAAAAGGCAGACATTGGACGAATGAATGCAGGTCTACAAGAGATAGACAAGGCAACCTGATACAGTCGGGAAACGTGAGAGGGGGGGCCTCACAGGCCCCCATGGCAAACATGGTTCAGTCATATCCAGTTTCTGCAGAGAACGTGCCTCATCAGGACAATTAGGAAGCCCCATGCCTACTGTTACAAGCAATAATGATCAGAAAGATAAGTTACGTGTGTTTTGGCAAACTTCTATAAATGATCAAAGACCTAAACTGAGAGTGTGTGTAAATGGCATTTTTATTACTGGCCTGCTGGACACAGGTGCTGATGTAAGTATCATTACCCCAGAATCTTGGCATCCGTATTGGCCTCTTCAGAATGTAAATGTTCAGCTCCTGGGAATTGGAACCCTATCTCGAGTAAGGCAGAGCACGAGATGGGTTGAATGTATAGGGCCAGAGGGACAAATAGGAAAATTAAAGCCATATGTAGCCAATATCGCAATGAATTTATGGGGTCGTGACCTATTACAACAATGGAATACCGAAATTAACATTCCTGCTACTTCTAGAGCCTATAGTTCTGAGAATAATATTAAAAGATATTACAAATGGAGAAAACCGGCCATTCGGGCTGTACAAGAACAAGCAATTGATGTCCCTTCAGAGATACCAACAGCCTTGCCTCTAAAATGGTTGACTGAGAAACCAATATGGACAAAGCAATGGCCTTTAGCTGAGGAAAAGTTACAGGCTTTTGAACAGCTGGTACAAGAACAATTAGATGCTGGACATATAGAAGAATCTACCAGCCCTTGGAATTCTCCTGTATTTGTGGTTAAGAAAAAATCAGGTAAATGGAGAATGGTGACAGATCTCAGGGCCATCAACAAGGTTATTCAACCTATGGGCCCTCTGCAATCTGGAATTCCTTTGCCCTCTTTATTACCAAAAGGATGGCCTCTCATAGTTATTGATTTAAAGGATTGTTTTTTCACTATACCTTTGCAAAAAGAAGATAGAGAAAAATTTGCCTTCACAGTGCCTACTTATAACAATTCTCAACCTTCGAGGAGGTACCACTGGACCGTTCTCCCCCAGGGTATGTTAAATAGCCCCTCCCTGTGCCAATATTTTGTGAACCAACCATTGCAAATAATACGCAAGAAATTTCCCAAATCTATAGTATACCATTACATGGACGACATCTTGTTATCCGATTCAAACATGGATACCTTGAACAGACTGTTTGAAGAAATAAAGATACTTTTACCTAAATGGGGATTGCAAATCGCTCCTGAAAAGATTCAGAAGGGAGATTCTGTTAATTATTTAGGTTATAAAATAGGTTTGCAAAAAATTAAGACACAAAAAGCACAAATTAGGAGAGATCGCCTACGGACTCTTAATGACTTTCAAAGACTGTTAGGAGACATTTCCAGTCTACGACCAGCTATTGGAATAACACCTGATCTAATAATTCATTTGAACAAAACCTTGGATGGTGATAAAGATTTAAACAGTCCCAGAGAATTAACAGCTGAAGCAGAAAAGGAACTGACAATGATTGAGGAAAAATTACAACAGGCACATGTGGACAGGGTGAATCCAGAGCTCGATTGTATTCTTGTCATACTACCATCAAAAATTTCTCCTACAGGAATTTTAATGCAGAGAGATGATATTATTTTGGAATGGATCTTTTTACCACATAAACCAAGTAAGAAACTGAAAACTTATGTGGAAAAAGTCTCTGAGTTAATTATAAAAGGCAAGCTGAGACTTCGTCAACTAGCAGGCATAGACCCAGCAGAAATTATAGTGCCTTTCACTGCTGATGAACTAAAGAAATTATGGGAAGATAATGAACCATGGCAAAGAGCTTGTGCTAATTTTTTGGGAGACATTAATAACAACTATCCAAAAAGCAAGCGGCTTAACTTCATAAAGAGAACTTCTTGGATTCTTCCTCGAATCGTCCGTGATGCTCCAATAACTGGAGCCCGTACATTCTATACTGATGCCAATAAATCAGGGAAGGCAGGTTACAAATCAGAAGACTTGGATAAGGTGGAACAAAGTCCGTATAATTCTGTCCAGAAGGCAGAATTATATGCCATTCTTATGGTGCTAAGGGATTTTAAAGAACCTATTAATATAGTTACAGATTCACAATACGCAGAAAGAGTTATTTTACATATTGAAACTGCTGAATTTATACCTGATGATACTGAACTAACCTCATTGTTTCTCCAGGTTCAAGATTTGATCAGGAACAGGCTTTGCCCTATGTACATAACACACATCCGATCCCATACGGGTCTGCCAGGTCCTCTAGCACAAGGTAATGCAGAAATTGATCAATTACTGATTGGTAGTGTGCTACAAGCCTCTGAATTTCATAAAAAACATCATGTTAATAGCAAAGGTTTGAAGAAAGAGTTTTCAATTACATGGCAACAAGCTAAGGAGATTGTAAAGAAATGCCCTACTTGCTCTTTCTATAACCAAATGCCACTGCCTGCAGGGGCTAATCCAAAGGGCACCCAAAGGAATGAAATCTGGCAGATGGATGTGTTCCACTTTGCAGAATTTGGCAAATTAAAATATGTTCATCACACCATTGACACTTATTCAGGCTTTCAGTGGGCAACTGCTTTAAGTTCAGAAAAAGCTGATTCAGTAATCACTCATTTATTAGAAGTCATGGCTATCATGGGTATACCTACACAAATAAAAACGGACAATGGTCCTGCTTATGTTTCTAGGAAAATGAAACGGTTTTTTGATTATTACAATATCAAGCATGTTACAGGTATACCATACAATCCTACAGGTCAAGCAGTCATAGAAAGATCAAATCGAACTATAAAAGATATGTTGAACAAACAGAAAGGGGTGGAAAACACCCCCAGAAATAGGCTACATAATGCTTTGTTAACCTTGAATTTTCTCAACGCTAATGAGAAGGGAACAACGGCTGCAGAAAGACATTGGATAATGGAAAAGTCTACTGAACTAAATCAACCAGTTTATTTCAAGGATGTGCTAACCTCACAATGGAAGCCAGGATATGTGCTACGTTGGGGAAGGGGTTTTGCTCTTATCTCCACAGGTGAGGAAAAATTGTGGATACCATCAAAATTAATAAAGGTTCGGTTTGAAGAAGAGAAGCCACTTGGAAAAGATAAATAACAATTCTTTCATAAGGATGGCGAACATACTGATGGTAAGAAATACAGATAGGTTTGGAGGCAGGGTTCTTTTCTTATCTCCACAGGAAAATACTCATCTTCAAAGAAATTGAGGGACCCTGAATATTTAAGTACTGATGGATGGACACATTTTGTAAGTATTAATTTTTATTTATATATCTTATTAAACATTTCTTTATAAATATATAGAGCTGGTTTTGAAGTTGGACTCTGGCTCAGTCCCTCTCCAATTCCAAGCCTGTTAGTAAGAGAAAAACCCAGAGTTTCTGGAGTTTCTGTCTCATGTCAAGAGCCATGATATGGGACAGAAAGAAATATGAGTTTAGAAAACATCCTTGCTTTTCTTCATATCTATCATACTTTTCATTGAATATATGTATCATGCCTTTTATTGAATATATATATGTATGTATATATATGTCTATATGATTAATGTTTAAGTTTTTCACAATGAACAATGAGTTTTTCCCGAAGTGACATTTGAAGTTTCCAGGAAGAAGATGGGGCCCCACAACAACAACTCTACCTGGTTGATATGACGTCATGATACTGATAGCACTACTACAAGACCTGTTTTGGATACCAGCTGCACAAGACGATCCCAACTTGGTTAGCTGAAATGGTGCACATCTTGTACAACATTCTGGCCAGACCTCCACAAAATACTCAGAGACTATTTGCAATTTTAAAAGACATTGATCTTGAAATTTAACCATCATTTTACTTTCACAGGATCCCCCAGAAAGAACGTCGCCCCCATGACAGCTGGAAGTAATTCTAGAGGACGACGTCCCCTCTCCCAGTAAAGTTTACCCCTGGGTTTAGGGACATCATTTAGGGGTTGGGAGGTTGGGGGAGGAATTTTATAAGCTCAGGGATCATTTTGAAAAAAAAAAAAAAAAGAGGGAATGATGGGATAATAGATTTATAATTGTGAGTTACTGCTTTTAGACAAATATATTGGTATCAATTCTTGTATATTGAAACAAAGTTAAATTATATTGACTATTGTATGCATGCATGTTTCTATGTCTGTTTAAAACATTTTTATGTATTGACATATATTGTATTGATATATATAGTGTATACATTTACCATATTGCAATGTACATTTCTACCTCTGATTAAGATACTTATATAATGTTTGTGCATTGATATATATTTACCATATTGCAATGTATATTTGTACAGTGTTTATATTTGGAGGTCATTATCCTCATTTGTTACACAGTTGTTTATTGTCTTAGTCTTTAAGTTAGATAGATATTGAGAATTATATAGATAAATAGTCATCTAAGTTTGTCATTTATAATCAGACTAATCAGGTTCTTTAGATATAGAGAGATTATACTCAGTATAGATAGATAATCTTCAACCTCTTCAAAGAGCTGTAGAAAATGGTCTTTAATCTAACTCAGAGTTTCGTGATAGTGAGACACAATTGCTCCTGGCAATACCACTCCATTCCCGAGAGAATGTTGAGCACCAAAGACACTCCACCTGGAGCCTTTCTATTTGGCAGAACTGGCCTTTGGGCAAAGAAATGCCCATACCTCAACCACTGACACAGATACAGAACATGCATCAATGGACAAAACAGGACTGTCATATCCTGCCAAGACAGGGTAAGATAGTTTTGAAAAGTTCCTTGCCTTTAATAATGGTATGTCAGTTATGTTAGGCCTTAGCCAAAATTGGTTGACTCAACATTGCAAACGAGACTTTGGGTGATTGCCCAGGTAATCAGTTGTCTCTGTCAATTGTTGCACATTTTGGATATATCTCGTTTGTTAAGTAATATTTATTCCCTTCTCAGATCTTTGACTGAGTTGAAGATTATATAATTGTAGTTACTCTTTACATTATTTGGACTCCTTGAGATAGAATGTTTAGCAAAGCTTTTGTTCTCAATATTGTTTGTTATATGTAGTTGTATTTGGTTTAGTTCTGTCTTATTTAGACAAAAAGGGGAGATGTAGGGATAAGTCCCGCCCCTTAGGGGGCGTGTTCGCCTCGGGCTAATGTCTGCCTATAAATTTGGCGAGCGTGCTCCGAGCTGTCTCTTCTACTTTCCTGGTCTCCGCGGGAACGGTGGTTCTGTAAGTCTATTTCTACATTAAAACTATATATATCTTTACAAACTGTCTGCATTCGTTTACGCCGCTACATTAAATGATGAATGATTCTCTGAAGAGAACAAGAGGAAATTTAAAAATTCCTAAAATCTGGGGCTGAGAGATGGTTCAGGGGTTAAACTGTTTACCGTGAGAACTGGGAGTCAGATCACCAGAAGCCACATAAATCTAAAATGGGCAGGATGGCCCACCTATAATCCAGTCCTCAAAATGTAGAAACAGGGGGTCCCTAGAGCAGATTAGTCAGCAAAATTAGTTATACTGGTGAAGTCTATTAGCCAGAGAGACCCCACTCCAGTGGATAAGGTATAAGAGCAATCGACAATGATTCATGACATCATCCTAAGTTCTCCCCATGTATACATGCAAAACTTGCATAAACGGACATGCATATAGCACACATACAAAAACACATGGAAATTGAAATTTCTAGGCAAGATGAAAATAAAGACACAACATACCAAAACGTACGGGTACAATGAAAGCAGTCCTAAGATAGAAGTATAAGGTTCTAAGTAACTAATTTAAAATCAAAATGATTCCAGACAGATGAAATGGTTCAGGATTTAGGAGAACATATTGTTCTTCCAAAAGAATGAGCCATATCGAATGACTCACTACCGCCTGCAACTCCAGCTCCGGAGAAATCCCATGACATTGACACTCACGTGCACATACTCCTACAGACACATACATACACGCTGGGCCTCTCAACATTCTTCATGTAAAAGGTATGGCTCATGAAGCCCATTCCTCCCTGAGGGACTGTGGGCAGCTAAGGGTTGCTGGGAAACAAAGCTACATTTCCTGATGTGTTATAGCCACTGATAAGTTACCCTTTTTCTTTCCAGCAAATACCCTCTCATATATGATCAAGCCTGAAACTAATTATAGTCTTCTGTCCTCTCTCTCTCTCTCTCTCTCTCTCTCTCTCTCTCTCTCTCTCTCTCTCTCTCGACTTGAGAAAGTTGAGATTAGGGGCTGCAGTGGGAAAGAAGAAAAGTGAGACAGAGTAAGAACTGGAAAATGACTAAAATTCATTATATAAATATATGAAACTATCAGGAAGTAAGTAAGGATGGATGGAAGGATAGAATCAGGGTAGGAAGGGCGGGAGGGAAAGGAAAGAAGAGCAAAGGAAACCTTATGTCAGGCTCCAGTGAAATTGTATAGGATGACTCATCCAACTACTTAGCTCTGAAGAAACGATATTAAGTTAAATTGAGTCTCTTTCCTTATATCATTTGTATCTTGAAGACCCAGTAGCAAAATCTGAACCAGGATAAGTTTATTCTGATTCCTTCTACCCACTTTCAGAATTCTTTTCTGCTCTACAGCATTTTATTTTCCCTAGGTATATACAGTGAAAATATTTAGACAGATCACTACAGTCTTACATCTGGTTTGAACAGTTGAGACTCTCCTGGTGAGGGGTCCATTGGCCCACCTTTGAGAAAGGCTAATGGTGGTGATTTTAAAAGAAGATGCTCAGGCAAGGCATATAGTTCTGCATCTTCTCTGATGAAAAACTGATGTCATTACTCTGCCATTTTAATTAATACGTGCTTATTGATCACAATTATAATGAAGGAAACAAGCTTAAAAAGACCATGTTGAAAAATGAAAATGTTACTAAATCTCTATTCCTTGAGATTTGAAAATAAATACACACGGGGTCTGGCAAGACATTACTTCCTCTAATAGAAACTACTCAAGAGAAATCCCACACCATCTCCTTTATGCTTAGTCCATTACAGCAGAGTTTCAGGCCAAAAAGACAAAAGAGGTTCACAGTTACCTACTTAGAGGGTAAAATGGTTAACCACGGTAAGGATAAGTTCATGGTAAATTTCTGAGATTTTTGTCTATTGGATGAATATATACATAATTTATTCAATACAATCCAAGGTAGATGGAATCACTTCGTCACACTGGCCAGAACACCAAATATAGACTGACATAAACAATGTTATTTTTTTCAAATTATTTTACCCAAACAATTGGGAATCCAAAAGCTCTGATCATACGGAATCCTTCAGAAATTCTGATTTGTAATCAGCCTCAGACATTCTGTGTTGTGAAGCCACTGTACTGAGATAGAGCAGAATCTTCCTATTAATTCCCTCTTCTCTGTGAATGCAAGTTCTCCATATGCTCCCTAGCCCCCACAGAAGAATGTTGCCACATTTCAAGATTGCCCATTAGTGAGTATCTTCTTTTTAAAAACATTCACAAAGAAAACAGTGACTCTCGGAGCCATTTGTGGAAGCTGAACCTATGTGCTAAATCAGGAATAGGAACCTGCTGGAAATATCAGCTCAATTGTGCTCTTTAGCAAAACCCCAACAGCATATGTTGTGTTTACACTGACTTCTGAACTCATTTAAAGTGTTAGTTCCTGTGCTAGACTGGATTTGGAAACGTAGTACAAGAAAAGAAGCTTTAGAAAAGCAGAATTCATTCCATGGGGAATCTCTATCTATTATAACAAAGACACCCACATGAAGAAAACTGCTAGAAATGAGTACCTTTCTACAAATCTAACATAAACAAGATGCTCAATGCCATACAACCACCTCACACTCTCTGGACTACGTTACCCAACAAGTTGGAGACCACTACATGTTAATTAAGATGAGACAAAATTAAATATACAGGGTTTCAGTCCTGATGGCCATGTCTCAGGTGCTCCAAAGCCACTGGGTTTGTGGTAATGAAAAGCACAGGAAAAAATAATCTTTCAAAATTGGAGACATTTCTACAGGACAACACAGCTCTGAAGTTCTGTAATGAGGATGAAAGTGAGAAAGAGTGGGGGTAAGGAGAAGAGAAGAAAAGAGGGAGAGGTGGAGGAAAAACAGGAAAGGACAGGAGACCCAGGGAGACCCTGAGAGAGAGCCAAGTGCATTTAATAGAATCATGGACCGCAGCACATCATTCATAAGTTTATTCTATGAGATAAAGCAATGAACACCAGGGACTCCCAATCAGCATTATCAAACCAAGGAAGGAGCTTACGATGAAGATGGTGGTCAATGGTTAGGACCATTGCACTGATGTGGGATTCCCCTCTGTGTGCTGTGAATACCATTGGTTAATAAAGAGACTGTCTTGGGCCTGCACAGGGAATAGAGGTAGACTGGGAAAACTAACCTGAACGCTGGGAGAAGGAGGGCAGAGTCGAGAGAAGTTAGGTACCCCTGCCGGACACAGACACTGTAACTATACCCAGTAAGCCACAGCCTCGTGCCAATAAACAGATTACTAGAAATGGGTAAAATTAAGATGTAAAAGTTGGCCAATCAGAATCTAGAGCTAATGGGCCAAGCAGTGATTTAAATAGTATAGCTTCTGTGTGATTATTTTGGGTCTGAGCTGCCAGGCAGCCAGAATAAACAGACGGCCTTCCTCACCACATTGCACAGAGAAGAAATGGACTACTAATTGTCAACCAGGAGCTGCATGTCATTCCACGGGATTTGGCTCTCTAGATCAAATAACATTATTTCCTGTGTATAGACACATGCATGCCACAGAGGAATGGCAATGGGCTTGTGAAGTAGATATAAAATCATACTAATTTTCTGATTTCATCCTTTGCATATTTAAAAATTGTATAAAATTCTAATCCTATTTTCAGTATTGAAAATATCAAATGATTACATGAAAACTTTATAACTGATTCCAGTGTATTTTGGAGTTTTGAATTTTCTAGTGCAAATTATTATTTGGCTAAAAGTTTCCTTTAATAAGCCTAAGTATAAATATTTACAGACATAATTTCATAAACACCCTTTGCTCAATTGCTCTGAAACTCTGCACATGACATCCCAAGAAAAGATTCTTCTAGCTGAGCACAATAGGATGGGAACCAAAGACAAACAGTCAAGACCTAAAAAACAAATGAAAGAAATGCACTGTGCAGAAACAAGAATCTGCCTCTGTTCCCAGAAAGACCCTTAAGAGAGTGAGGTACCCTTAAAGCTAAGGATTTTCTGGGCTAACTAAGAATCTTCCCATCCAGAACTGGTAGCTCGTATTAGCGGGAATATTGGCTGCATGCGGCTCTAAGCAAGGTTGATGGTTACATTCTTCAGCGGGGCAAAGTTCCGGCTTATCTTCCTAGTTAGCTTGGAAGTGACATCATTAAGGCTGCTTTATCTCCCTCGGGGATCTTCAGCCTCTGCCTCAGTCGGCACACTTCAGTTTTTACGGCATCATTTGTTTCCCCGGCATCTCAATTTTCCTCTCCATGGACTCATGAGATTTAATCACACGTGTAACAAAAGCCTTATGTTCTATTTCCTCTTTTTCTAGGGCTCCAATTTCACATCTGTGCTGCCTGCCCAGATTTAATTCACTTGTCTAACTCATCGAGATGTGAGACGTGTTTCATTCCTTCTTCCTTGATGATCTTACTTCCTGCTCTCTTTTCAGACTACAGACCTCCAGCCCCGTGGCAGTCACCAAGGCCTCCATCCTGGGCAATTTTCTCTTCAACGCTTTTTGTTTACTTGTCTACATATTTCAAATTATTTCAGTCTAATGTATTTATATATAGCCTGAGTTACTGATATTGCAGAAAGTCTTGCAGTCAACCATCAAGTAAAGTGAGCCTCCCTCCCCCGTTGAAATGTCCACAGTCTAACTTACAAGTGACTCCAAATAGACTTTTGTCCATCTGTGAATCTTCTGTCTTCACTGAGTCTAACTGGAGTCATTCAGCAGGGGTTGGTATATGGTCACATAACATAAGGACAACAGTCAGGCCTGAAGTTTTTAGAGGCAAAACCACTATTCTTTTTTTTCACATAACCTTCCTAGGGAAAGTTCACTAAAGAATGTCCTCATAACCAACAGAAAAACAGGAGAATGGATCAACATTTCCAGTTTCCCAGAATTGAAGCAATGGGCTAAATTACTCATGTTGCAAACCCACCATTCTTTTTTTTTTTTTTAATTTTTTTATTGATAAAAGGAGGATAAAGAAAAGAAAAAAAAACAAATTTCCACCTCCTCCCACCAGCCTCCCATTTCCCTCCCCCTCCTCCCACTCTTCTCCCCCTCCTCCCACCCCTCTCCCCTTCCCCCCACTCCTCTCCCCCTCCCTTTCCAGTCCAAAGAGCTGTCAGGGTTCCCTGCCCTGTGGTACGTCCTAGGTCCTCCCCCCTCCATCCATATCTAGGAAGGTGAACATCCAGACTGGCTAGGCTCCCACCAAGCCAGCACATTGCATAGGATCAAAACCGCGTGCCATTGTCCTTGGCGTCTCATCAGCCCTCATTGTTCGCCATGTTCCGAGGAATATATACACACTAGAGTACTACGTTGCGGTAAAAAACAATGACTTCTCGAATTTTGCATGCAAATGGATGGAAATAGAAAACACTATCCTGAGTGAGGTATCCCAGGCCCAAAAAGACGAACATGGGATGTACTCACTCATAATTGGTTTCTAGCCATAAATAGGGTTCACGGAGTCTACAATAGGCGAATCTAAAGAAGCTAAGTAAGAAGGTGAACCCAAGGAAAAACATATAGTTATCCTCTTGGATAAGGGAAGTAGACAAAATTGCCGGGGGGAAAAGTGGGATCTTGGGGGTGGGGTGGGATGGGGGTTAGGGGAGATGGGGAGAGAAAAGGTAGAAGGGAAGGAGGGTGGACTTGGGGAAACAGGAGGATCGGGATAAAGGAAGGTTGGATAGGGGAGCACGGAACCACAATTCTTAGTTAAGGGACCCACTTTAGGGTGGGCAGGAGACTTGACCCTAGAGGGGCTCCCACGTGCCCAAGCCGAGGTCCCCAGTTAGTTCCCTGGGCAGCTGAGGATAGAGAACCTGAAATGACCCTACCCTAGAGCAATACTGACGAATATATTGCATACCATCCTAGAACTTGCATCTGGCGATGGATGGAGATAGAGACAGAGACCCACACTGGAGCACTGGACTGAGCTCCCAAGGTCCCAATGAGGAGCAGAAGGAGTGAGAACATGAGCAAAGATGTCGGGACCACGAGGAGTGCACCCACCCACTGAGACAGTGGAGATGATCTACTGCGAGCTCACCAAGGCCAGCTGGACTGTTACCAGAAAAAGCATGGGATAAAACCCACCATTCTTTACATCCTATAATCCCCCTCCTTTTACGGCAAACTGAGTCTTAGGCTTGGCCCATGGTGAGTTTCTCTTGGGCATTGAGGAAGCAGACAGAGAGCAACAGCAGACCATCCCCCCACTCCCTGCCTTTCAGACCTTCATAAGCAAGACTGTCTAGTAGCCATGAAGTACAATGGTAATCTTGTCCCTTATTGCCAGGACTACTAAAAAGGACAATCTTGAAAGAAAACCAGTAAAATACATGGGTAGGTATACCCAGGCTCTTGTTGTTGATTGTGCCCATTGATATGTTGGAAGATCATATGTGACAGAAATTTAGGCTTCAAGGTAGTTGTGGTGGATGTCTCTGAGTGTGCACGTAGTGAATAACACAGGAGAGAAAACACAGACAACTACCTGCCTGACACACACAGCTGTTTATTCACCTGGATTTGCAATAGCTGTGCTATAAAAATATAAAGCCAATGCTGTTGTAAAGTATGTTCTTGAATTTTTTTAATTTCATTTAACATTCCAACCACAGTTCTCTCTCCTACCCCACTCCACTCCCTGCCTCAAACCCCCAGCCCACCCCCTATCTATTTCTCCCTGAGGGTAAGGCCTCCTCTGAAGAGTCAACAAAGCCTGACTCATTAAGTTGAGGCAGGACCAAGCCCCTACCCCGCATTTAGGCTGAACAAGGCATCCCACCATAGGTAATGGACTCCAGAAAGGTAGCTCATGAACCAAGGATAGACCTTGGTCACAGGATGCTACTTTATACTGGCAAGATACTTTATATAACTTGTTCTAAATTCTCTGAGATTTAAAAAAGAAAACTTCCATGAGTCCTCCACAAAACCCAAATTGATTCATTATCTTTCCATCTAGTCAACCTTTCCCCAACAACTGAAATTCCCAGCAAGTTCTGAGAGCATATGAACGGAGTATTGATGCTCACAACCAACATCATGTCTGTAAACTGTGTGCGGTCTTGACTGGGAACAGCAGTCACACAAAATGATGGGTTTTTGTGAGGTAGTTCCGTGGTTATTTAAAAGTAACCATGTTTTCTCAGAGACCTGGCTAATTTCTTCAGGAAATATGACTTAACAAAAACTGAGTATTAATAAGGACTCAAGTTTTTTTTTCAGTGACCCAATTCAAGTCATTACAAGGCAAAGGAAACCAAACAAAGACCTTCATCTCCATGCTATTTAGAGTTGAAGGTTAAAGTCTCATCAGAAATATGCACATTTCAGGCTATGGACTGAACTGGAATTGAAGACTGTCAGGAAATATCTGTGCAGACTCATACTGTGTCCCCATGAGCCTGAGACTATGCTGCCAAGCACATTTGAATACTTGGCTCCCAGATAAAAAGGCATTTTAGGAGATGGCTAAGTTACAAAGTTTGGATTCACTTCATCATAACTTTTCAAATGTATACACTTTGGGGTTTTTCCTACTCATTCCTCTCTCCATGTAAAGAACTTTACATATAAAATTTACTTTTTAATGTAAATATTATTTTTATTTTGCCTATTTATCATACAAAGATATGCTATTTTATTACTTATTTCTATATAGCTAGTTTCCATAAAACTTACATATTAAATAGGCACTTGATAACAATTTCTGAGCTTGAAGATTTGGGCACAGCTGAAGTAGGAGGAACCTCTATTTTAGGGACTCTTGGGAAATTAGTCTGTGACAGCCCAGGGTCCCCCATGGGGCTACAATCAAGCTGTCAGCTGAAGCATTATTGGAATGTTCAACTGAGGCAAGACCCATTGTGCAGCTGATTTGGTTGCTTGTACAAACCAGTTTCTCACTGCACTGACACCTCAGCACAAGGTGGCTGTCATTAGGAGGCTGCTCACATTACCTTCCATATCACTGCAATCCCAGGATTGTATGGGCTACTTCTGTATATTAAGCAAATTGACTCTTTTTCTGCTGCATGTGTAGCAAACATAACTCTCCAACTGGCCATCTGCCTTTTTATTTTGCTGGTGATTTTCCCCACGGGGAGTGGAGTGGGGAAGCTGTATCTATCCAACCCAGCCATGAAACCTTTGACCTACAATTTATGCTGCTTACAAGATTTGCTGGGGTAAAGTTGTCACAAAAACTGTGGGAGTGGCCAAGCAATGACTGGTCCAGCTTGAGACTCATGCTACATGAGGATCCCACCCCTGACTTAGAGGGCCAAGAACCAGAGGCAGAACAGTCCAGAGACCTAGCATAGAACAAACACTACTGACAAAAAAAATCAACCCAATGATTCCTAATGATAGTCTGCTATACTTATAGATCGGAGAATAATCGTCATCCAGCAACTGGTGGAGACAGATGCAGAGACCCACAACCAAACATTAGGTTATCCTGCAGAAGAGTGCAGAAGATTTTAGGAGCCAAAAGGGTCAAGGACACCACAAGAAAACCCACAGAATCAATTAACCTGGACTCATAAGGGCTCACAGAGATGGAACAAATAATCAGGAAGTCTGTATGGGTCTGACGTAGACCCTCTACACATATTTTATGGTTGTGTAGCTTGGTATTCTTGTGGGACTCCCAAGAGTGAGAACAGGAGCTGTCTCCTACTCTTTAGCCTGCTTTTGGGACCCTTTCCCTCCTACTTGGTTACCTAGTCCAGCCTTAATATGAGGGGAGGTGCCTAGTTTTATTGCAACTTGATATGCATGTTTGGTTGCTATCCCTGGGAGGCCTGCCCTTTTCTGAAGAAAAACTGGAAGAGGAGTGATTGGGGGAGAGAAGATGCAAGAGGACTTGAGGTGGGGAGAAAAGGAAATCTGCAGTTGGGATATAATATATGAGAGAAGAATAAATTTAAAAAATTAAAGCTGTGACTAGTCAAATTTATCCAACTTTTCTTTCTTACTCTTGAATTTTGAGCCCTAAATAGAAAGCCCTCTCATACCAAAATTCCAGGTAAATATCCACAAGTTGTAATCTGGTTTCATTTTTTTACATTTTTATCACTGTCGGCATATCCCACTGTGTGACAGATAGACCTAATTTTATGGTTTATGTTTTCAATAGCCAGTGTTAACACCACTTTTTAAAGTCCATCTCTTCCCAAAGAATTTGAATGCTGTAATAATTAAAAACTAAATTTCAATGCATACTTGGATTTCTCCTGAAACTTCCATGTTGTTCCATTTGACCACATAATTATGCTAGCTCTGTGCTTATTTAATCATGGAGGCTTTGACACCTTAGAATTTCATAGTTATTTCCTGATTTTTTTTCATATCAGCTTTATCATCAGTTTGCCTAACTCCAGAAAGTCAAGAGAACTAATATCCACGTCACTGACCACATGTTGAATTGTCTTACTAAAACAGTGAGAATTGGTCACCTAGTAATGTCTTATCTAAGGAGAGAATGTCATTTAATTTCTTAAAATTTACAAAGCTTTTGTCGTGGAGTTCTTTCATAATTCTTAATATTATTCTCACTTATTATTTTGTTCTACCTTTGTGATACTCCATCCAATATTCTAAGAAAATAATCCACCCACTACTGATTTTTGCATCTTAGTTTCAAGCTTTATTATAATATGCAACCATATTCCAAACCACATAGGCATAACAGTTTGCCTGAGTATAGTCTATGCCAATGGGAATGTGAAAGATTTTAAGTCCATCCAATGCTTACAAATAATCTGAATTCTAAAGTCTCTACTTCTTTAGAAAGTCCCGGTTATCAGTTCATCGCCTTAGCTTTTAGGGTGAAGAGAATGTAATGAATAGCGAGTATTGTGAAGTCGCCCAACTGAATTATCAGTGATGAAACAGGGCTGTCATATACGTCTTAGATCAGCGCTCACCAAAACTGACTGATATTTGAAGTGACCGTTAGGTTCTAAACAAAACAACAGACGACTCTCCTTCAGAGAGTGTGACGCCAGGTTGACTACTGTATCACAAACCCTATGGAACTAAATAAGTACATGCACTGCGCAGTGCACAGACAAACAGATGGTTAATGCTGATGGGCACCCGGCCATTTATCCATCAGAGTAATGAATGCCACCTCGTACTCATTTGGTCAGGAAGAAAAATCTAAGTAGGCTCTGTCCACCAGCATTAATATTTCTTTCTGATAGATGAAATCAAATCATGAAAGCAAGCAACTTTTATTGATGTTTTCCCCTTTAACTGCTAAATCTACCTTCTGACAGGAAATGAAAAAATAACAACTAATATCAGAATCAAATTCTGTAATCGCCAACGATAATTCTCTGAAGCTTAGACGAACACGAAGACCCACATAGGCAATGTGCTTGAAGCGTTGCATAGTTAAAATGAAATCACCTCAAAGTTATTTTTAGTCCCAGTGCATAAGCCAAAGAACACTAAATACAAATCAATTACGTTGTCACAGGATCTCTCATCTCTGTCCCCATAATGTGAAAACTATGTAAAACTGCTGAGGGTAAAATTACAGCACTATTTCAGAATGTAATTTTTTAATGCAGGCTAAAAGAAAAAGTTTTAGTTGAAGTTAATGTCCTTGAGATCTTTATGTAAACAGGGTTGAAACGTGGTAATGAGAAAGAAGTCACTAAATTTACATAGAGTTATGTTCATTTCCTTCACACGGAGAAGCTGAAGCGTGAAGACTTTCCCCTTTGCCTAGTTCCATATGCGGCTGCCACTTGTATATTCAGCGGCCAACCCCACGGCATTTGATTCCACCCCGCTATAGAGAATTTAATCCCAGCGTTTCATTTATTTTCCTCTGTAGTAAATAGCTACAAGAAGGGAATAATTTTACCTCACCTTTTTCTCTCAAGGATACTTAGAGGGGATATCAATATTTAAAGCTTTAACACTTGTTGAACATGGGCAAAACTTTATTGAGCATCTCTTCAGCTCATATTTATTACAGGATAACTGGTTTGCCACAATTTAAAACTTACTCTTGCAACTTCTGACATTTTATATTTCTAGGGTGGTGTAGTATATAATTAGTTTGTTGGGTTTTTGTTTTGTTTTGTTGTTTTTGGAAACAGACTATCGCCTTAAAAGAGTTGTTGTTTAAAAGCAAAAGGGGATTTTATAAAATTAAAAGAAAATAAACCAAACTTTTAAAACTGAGAACATAGGGTGCTTAAACTATAAGGTAGAGGTTGGAACAGAGCATCAGGGATGGCTCAGAGGGTAGAGTACCTACTACCCTTAAAGGAGATTTGAGTTCAGTTATCAGCCCGGATGTCAGTGGTCCATAACCACCTGTAACTCCATCTCCATAGAGATGCAGTGCCTCTGATCCTGCACACAGGTACTCATGCTCACACACAGATACACATATGTGCATAATTAGAAATATACTAAATCTTTTTAAGATGAGGAAAATGTAGTAGCCCTGGTGCCGGAGAAAGCTTCGCATTTGTTCTCTTTTGCAGTCAGACCAGCTTACCCCAGCGTGAGAGACCTGTCATTCTGAAATTTTAAAGATTTCCTTCCCTTCATAATCAGAAGCCTGCACAACTGTCAGAAACATATCTGACAAGCAGGCCTCTTGTCTTTTATTGCCGTTTACTCTCGCGTGCATTTCACAGCCTCAATAGTCTTTGTTTTGCCAACTGTAGCACACAAAAACCTCACTTGTCAACCCACATAGACGATAACTCAGATTGTTTCTTACAATTTAAGATTATAGAGTCTGGCCATCCCTTCATCTAGGGGGCCTAAGTAATGCCAGTTTATCTCTGATTTCGACATCTTAAAGTATCCAGGCCAAATTATAGCATGGTAAATATCAATAAAAATTTCTAGAACACATGAAAAAATAAGAATCAAAAACTGGTTAGCATGAAGGTCATGCATAATGGTATAGAACAAACCAATTGCCCAGCGCATATGTTTCCGCTTACAGTGCAAGAATAACCAGGTTATTTCAAAGAGTGAGTTGAAATGAATCCATAAAAATGATAAGAATGTTTTCAAAACAGTTGAACAATTTCCAATATATCACCATATCTTTAAGGGAGGAACTTCAACATTTATATCCAAGCCCATCAAGTAAACACATCTGTCACTGACTCACAGTAATTAAGGTAATAAATAAATAAATAAGGAGCTGCTATCTCTAGACTCATTTTACCAGAGTCACTGCGGTTTCACTGAATTGACACTGCAGTCACTTGTCCATTCCCGTCCCAGCAGAAGAGTGGCATTTCCGGTCATTCCTCCTCATTTCGCTCATGTTATTCTTTCCCATAGTGCCAGGCCATCTTGTGGGCATGAAGTCAGGCGGTCTTACAAGCAAGCACCTAAGTGCTTATGGCATTCCCTCAGTAAGGCTGGCTGCATTCCAGTGACTCAGCATGAGCCTCTCCCAAGTGGAATAAAATGTTTTAACTTTGTGGAAACCCAAAAAATAGCTTCAAGCAAAGTCCAAACTCAAAAGTTAAAGCATAATTCTCTGCCCCCCGACAGCCTTCGAAGTTAGCTCCCTGTTGCAATCTAGAAACTTCCACCCCCAAATTTTCTTAGTTGCTTAAACAACAGCTGTATTTATTATTTCTCACAGCATTATGTGAAGGATGGGTTTATTGTGTCTTGTTGGCTTGTCTTATTCTGTCTTATTGCTCAGCACTTAAGTGCTGAGGGATAACTGAGCTGGGCTCTAATGTGAAATAATTCACTCGGGGCTAGAACTATGGTCAACTGGGAGCCTCGAGGTTTTGATTTTCTCTCCAGATGTCATCTCTCTCCATGTGGCAATCTATCTTCTCGGGTATCTCCACCCACATATTGCCCTAGACTTCATGGCAGGCAGGTTCTAAGAAAACAAATCAATACTGCAATGTGGCCTGCGTTATTAAAAAAGGAAGTCACAAGGTCAGCTCAAACTAAAGACAAGGGTTGCACAGAGGACTGGAAAAGTGGAAGGCACATTTGGACATGAGCAGAAGCGGTCAGCCATCTTTGGAAACAGTCTTCTACACACAAACACAAACGCAAGTTGATATAAATAAACAAACCTCTTTATATGGTAAACTAACAGATGTTTTTATTGGAAGTTGTGTATTGATATCAACCATGTTCCCAAAGCTTCCAGTATACTAAGACACAACAATGTATAAATGAGTGAAGGTCCATACAAGTATGAAACTTTCAAAGCAGCAGCTGGAGACATAACAATCATAAGTATGATTAGTGAGAGAATTATAGGGTACTCCCAAAGGTCATACATGATATTTAAAAGAAAAGATATGATAAAGTAAATATGGAGAGTGGGGTGGTTTGATGTGGAAAGGGGGTATTGTCATTTTAAACAGGACTGGCAAGAGACGTAAGTCTGATTGAGAGTCCATTGGTTGGAAAGATAGTTGGGAAATTAGTAAAGAGGATATATACAGAGGAATGTTGTAGATGGGGGTAAATGCTAGAATACACCGCCGTGCTGAGGAAAAGCAAGGTCCAGTGACATTAACGGAAAGAAGGCAAAGGACCTCTCAGGGTAACACAAATAGGAATAGATGAGGTCATGTGGGGCCCTTAAAGCCACTGAATCCCTTTGAATTTCTCCATATAGAAAAAAAGAAACTATTTTAGGGTTTTAAGCAAGGAACAACATGATCTGACCCACTTTTTTAGAAAGATAATTCTAGCTATTTGCTTAGACTGAACCCTCACAGTTCGTGATGGTTAGAGGGAAAATCAGATTGGTCACGATATGATTCTTGCTGTCCAGAGAGACCTGGTGATGAGTCAGATCAGAGCAGGAGAATGGAAGAAGTAAAATTGTTAGAATCAACATATATTTTAATATATCCACATGTGCTTAAGAATATTTCATGATGGAATCGAGATTAGTTAAATAAAAGAGAGAGGCAAAAAATGAGTCCTTCATTTTTAGTTGCTCAATCACAATCCCAGAAGTGCTATCAAATGGTTCAGGAACTCCTTGGAAGGAATAGATGTGGAAGGGAGTTTGGGACAACTCTAGCTGAAGATGAAGGAATGGAAATGATAGCAAGTCAAAGTCAACAGTTCATGCCCAAAGTTGAAGCCAGAATCCTGGGCTAGAAATAAAAATTTAGTGTTCGTTAGCATGTACTTCATATATAAGCATAAAATTGAGTACCATTACCAAGGGAGTCGGTGTGCTGAATTACAGTCAGAGGACAGGGTTGAAAGGGGGTATCCATCAATGAGACCGAAAAGAACTGGTCAGCTCAGTGGGTTGAACACCAAAGGAGCATGGTGTCCTAGAAGACATAGGTGGACAAGTGTCTGAGAGGTCAAGATGAAGAATGCAAACTGACCATTGAAAAGCAAATGAACAGAAAAATTGTGTTATTTCCCAAGCCCAGTGCCACACTGCCTTGTGAGACAGTGTCTAACCATGCAATAGCAAGCTTGTAAATTTAAGCTTTCTATTTTCATCTTTTCCCACTTAAGGTTAAGAACAATTAATTTAATTAACAATTAAGGAAACTGATTTTTCTTGTGACATGGAGTAAAATGTTATTTTTTTTTATTCTCAAAATCAACAAAGCATGACTGAAGAAACCCTATGCTTAGTTACCTCAATGAAGGTATTTCTACAAGGCAAGATGCACCTGATTGCTGAGGTCTGACCGCAGGCTCCAGCCCCATCTATTCACAGTCCTCTTTTCCATACCCCCATCTGCAGAAAATGATTTCAGTGTCGGAAAAGGGGAGGATGCTAGCTAAGTCAGTGAACATGATTTGCAAGAGCACTATCCCCTCAAAAGTTCTAATTTAAATATGTCTTTAGCTCCTACCTTTCCACATCTTTCCCCTGTGTCGCACAGCATGGTGTTTTGTGCAGAAGGAATGACGTACAACTCTGCACAGAGAACTTTACTCATGTAGATAGCACATAAGCCGTGTGCTGTTACAAATGGTATTCCACTTTGCGGACTCTATTAGGAAGGACTCACAATTCTGTAATAACTTATTTTTCATAGGATAATAAACGGAAAAGAGATAAAAACAAGGATTTGTGCCATATTTTCTCTGATGCCATGATTTTTCTGTAAACCCCTCACACTATTATCTTTTCATTCATCTTACAGATACAAGAATAAAAATACACTCATCACTTTATACATTAACTGTCTGTGTAAGAAGCCTGTTGTATGAACAGAAGGGTGTTTTCCTTGTTACTGGAACTATGATTCCAGAGTTCTGTTCTAACCGAAACAAAGTATTTTTTTAAAGTTACTTTTTTAAACAAATGGGACTGGTGATGTCTCGTCAGTAGAGTGCTGGTAAAGCATGCACACACCCATGCATTTGCTTCTCAGTGACACAAGTCAAGGAGATGGAAAAAAACACGTGCATCAGGCAGTGGAGCACTCTGAGCACCCACCTGGCTGCTGCTTACAGGTAGGAGTAGTTTCTGAGGGAAACGGGTAATAAAATGCTTGAGCTTAGAGTGTAGCAATAAAGAGCTCGACAAGACCATTGCCAGGTAATTAATACAGAGTGAGTATTGCAGAGTCTATAGGCTATATGGTTCTGTAGTTTCAACAGGAAGTATCCCCAAAGCCTTCTGAGCGGATGGGGCCCTGGAATGATGGTTGTCTTGTGAGAGCCTAGCCACGTCTGCTGGCTAACCAGTCCACTGATGCCATCAGAATTCCTTGACACTGTGTGGAGGTGGTGGGAACCAGGAGACGGGCCCACATGGAGAAATGAGGTCACTCGTGTCAGGAGCTGAAGGAGGTCCTGGCCTCATTTCACTTTACTCTCTTGCCACAGGCCGAAAAGCAGTAAAATCTCGCAAACTTAGACTCTGGAAGTGCAAACCAAAGTCCGTCTTTCTTCCTTCTAGTTTATATTTTCAATTATGTTTTATTTGCTTAGTTTGGCATGGCTTTTGGAGTCTTGTGCTAGGTCTGTTTGCATGTGGGCACAGCTGAATAACTGAACAGGCAATCGCCAGAAAATATGTAGTTTCCAAGCATGAGTTGCTCCTCTGAGGACTGACATAGTGATAAGGAGTTTAACTACAAAACAGGGACACGGGACAGCATGCATGAAGGCTTCTGGGGGCAAGCTGGGACTAAAAACAATTGAAGCAGAAAATTCAGACTGGAAAATCTTGAATAAAAAGATAAAGAAAGCAATTAGCTGCATGCAAATTACTGTACCAGCACCCTCTCCTTTCTCTCTAGTTCTGCCTCCTCTCTATAACACACACACACACACACAAAACAATCCAGGGTCTTACAAATCATAGAGACTACAATGCAAATTCAAAACCACAATGTCTACATGACTGTGATTGATGATCATTGTTAATAGTCAAGCTGCCAACACATGCAACCACCTAGGAGAAGGACCTTTAGTATTACTTGATTGTGCTCACTGAAGTAGGAAGGTGTGTCATTCCCGAGACAGGGATCCTGGACTATCAGAGAGTGGAGGAAGAAACTGAACACACACGTGCATGTATTCTCTGCTCTCTTCTGACTGAGGACATAAAGTAACCCGCTGATTCGAGCTCCTGCTGCCTTGACATCCCCGCCATGATGGGCTGTACCTTGATCTGTGGGTTAAAATAAGCCCACTCTCCCGTAAGCTGCTTTGTTATGGCATTTTATTTCAGCATCAGAAATGGAGCTAAGCCAGTCGCCTATTTGTGGAACTCTATGCACTTCAGCTTTTTTTTTAACCTATAAAAGGTAACAATTATGTTTCATGATAGTCATGTCAGCAGTGTATTAGAAACTGTGGTCGTGTGCATTGAACAACTGTGTCTCAATTGCCCCCCTCAGGGTGTGTATCACTGTTTCCTCCACACAAATGAGCAAACTAACAAGCAAATCATCTATCCCGAATCAGACAGAAAAAATGGATAAAGATAAGATATATCAAGAACCCAAAGGCTTCATGCTTAACCATTTAAATAAGCAAAAGATAGATATTGCAAGCCTTTAGTGAAATGTCTGTGCATGTTGTTGCCATTAGGTGAGAAAACTGAAATCCAAAAAAAAGTGTTATGTAATTGAACCCTTAAAATAGATTAAAACTGAATTAACAAGGTCCTTATATTTTAAGTTCTGAAACTGAAATTCCTAATGAGCTCTTACTGAAGTGTCCTAGTGTAAGAGAGTAGAATAACATAGTTATACATTTAGGAAAATCACCTGGTTCTTGAAGTTCTTACTAAATAGACCTCTAACTGAAGCATTAATCTAATTAATCTTTATCAATAAAAAATCAGGAGTCAAATAGCAGGATAAGAACCTGAAAGATCAGAGAAGCAGGGAGCAGTCACCAGCCCTTCCTACCTCTATGGCTCGTCCTTCCAAAAGGGGTGAGATCCTCTCTCAGTCCACCTTACCACTTCCTCCCTCCCATCTCCAGTCCTCCTCCAAGCATCTATGGTCAGCTAGTGGCTAGCTCCGCCCTCTGACTCCAAGCAAGCTTTATTTATCGAAACACAATCAAAATATCACACAACATCTAACAGAATCAGATGTTCTTTTTCTGGACCTATCCTGTAGCTCACAAAAGCCCTGAGCACAATTTTGCATATGTGGGACATGTTTCCTTTACTCTAGACATGAGTTACTCTGAAATTCTCATCTTCCATTTTTTTTATTTCTAGAATCTATTGCAAGTACACAAGGCTTAGTCTATATTCAAAAACATGAGATGAGCAAATGTGTGGATAAGATAAACAAGATAAATTCAAGCGGATGTGCTTTTTATTCCAGGGCCTCCTAAGCCCTACTGCAGTTCATATAAAATGTTTGTTTGCTTGCTTATTTATTTATTTATTTATTTATTTATTTATTTATTTATATGAGGATGGTCTAAATGCACTTTCAGAGATGTTCTGCAGTCTCAGTGGATTCTCAGATAGTGCTTAGACCCATGAATATTAAGGCAGCTTGAAGGTAGATCCACCAATTCAAAGCAGTTGCATCTGTACAGAAAACAACAATAAAGTACTAACCTAGTGCTGTAGCAATAGATACGGAAAAAATAGTATAGGAAGAAATGATAGTATACAAGTAAGACCACGAGACGTGACACCGTGAAAAATGGTTCGTTGTGTTTTCTCTGTTAAACATTTAAAACGGTATAGTATCACAGTGTAGCATTCTTTCTATTCGAGTATAGGGGAATCGTGAATGCTACCAGTACTTTACATCCTTCGTCTGTCAAGACACCCTGAGAAAGTGCTTAGAAACTTAAAATGTATGTACTACATTTTTTTTAAATTTTTTATTGAGAAAAAGAAAAAAAAAGTTTCCGCCACCTCCCAGCCTCCCATTTCCCTCCCCCTCCTCCTACCCTTCTCCCCCTCCCCCCACTCCTCTCCCCCTCCCTCTCCAGTCCAAAGAGCAGTCAGGGTTCCCTGCCCTGTGGAAAGTCCAAGGTCCTCCCCCCTCCGTTCATGTCTAGGAAGGTGAACATCCAAACTGGCTAGGCTCCCACAAAGCCAGAACATGAAGTAGGATCAAAACCCCGTGTTATTGTCCTTGGCTTCTCATCAGCCCTCATTGTCCACCATGTTCAGAGAGTCCGGTTTTATCCCATGCTTTTTCAGTCACAGTCCAGCTGGCCTTGGTGAGCTCCCAGTAGATCAGCCCCACTGTCTCAGTAGGTGGGTGCACCCCTCGTGGTCCTGACTTCCTTGCTCATGTTCTCCCTCCTTCTGCTCCTCATTGGGACCTTGGGAGCTCAGTCCGGTGCTCCAGTGTGGGTCTATATTTTTATAATCCTATAGATCAACCATTTTAAAAGTATCAGTCAACAAATTTTGATCAATTCTGATATGGATGAGAATTAGATCAATCCTGTTTGAATTTTTAGTCTTTATTCTTCTCCTAATGCTTTTACAAAATTATATCTATTTATAGAAAAGATTCTATGAAAATTAGAAAAGAGGGTTCCAAAAAGAGTCAGAGAAAGGGGAAAATAGTACCAACTGAATGGCCTAGCTGCTTCCTGCAAGCTACAATGAAGATCAGACTCATGGATCCTATGAGAACTTAACTATTTTTCTAGTGGAAAATAGGTTTTAATAAGATAATTTAAGAATTCAGAGAACAAATAAATACCATTCGCATTAAATGAATAAGAAAATGTTGCTTAAACCCAAAGGTAGAGATGCTCACAGAGATTTAATATCTTGCGATCAGGAAGTAATAAATATCATATATGCTGGTTGACTAATTGGCCAGCTCTGCTCACAGACCCTAGCTTGCTGTTGGGATATTGTTGAGAATAAGTGCATCTTAATGAGGTGGTACCACAAAGTCAGATCAAGGCTGAAAACAGAGATGGTGTATGAAAACCACACCTCTTACTCTTAAAGAGGATCTAGTAGTATAAAAAAAATATCCTGTAGAACTATAAAAGCAGTGGCACCAAATAGAGTTACCAGAGTCAAACCACCCACTCTCCAGGCACGGTGGCTGACCCCTTCAGTGTTCCTGTCCATGCCAGAATAAGATTTAGACAAGATGCCAGAGGTAGTGGTGTGGGGAAGGATTAACACAAAAAACTCCCTTGGTGAGAAAGACACTTTATCAAAAAAAAATCCCAGAAACAAATGGTCAATAGTATTTAATTCATGGAAGTAAAGATGTTAAAAAAAAATCTAGTGACTTCTCCAAGTATGACTTCTAATAAACAGTAAAATTGAACAGCTGATACTATTCACTAACTTAGATTTTAAGGCAAACCCCCAGGCACTCCTTATAAAACTACTGCACAGCCATTTCCTTTTTACTCAATTCTTGGCCAGTGGTTTGTTTGAGACCAATATTCTAACTGCAGTTTTCATTAAAACTCAACCTAATATTTTGGATATTGGTCCACAGCCTTGACCATCAAATTTGTTTCACATAATTTTATATCTAAATTCAAGTTATGTAGACTAAAATATGCATGAATTAAAACAGAGTTAAGAGAAGATGCAAGAAACTATGAGGATTTAAGAAGGTAAATGCAACTTCACAAATATTTTTGAAGAAATATAGGTAAACTGTCTAGGGAAAGCCCCCAAAATATTGTAGAGAGCTTTATGAGTTTATTATATATGTGCATATATTTCATATATATATATATATATATATATATATATATATATAAAGTACATATATTACAGAATAAAAGACAATGGAGAAAAATAAGATAATACAACATCTCAAACGAAAAGACAATATTTCTCTTTGGAGAGGGAAATGGAGAGCAGAAATATCATGGATTCTAACGAGAAAATTCTGCAAAAGGGAATCATTATGCCAAAAGGGTGGAGAGTTAGTTAGAATCCAAGATCAACAAACAAGAATGAGCAAAAGAATGGAAACAGAAAAAATGTGGGCAAAGGTAAAATTCCACCGTCTCTTCACTTGGTGTTCAGGACAGATTCTAGACGAAAAGCAGTGAACGAGAGAGGACTTGATATACAGCTCAAGCTACAGCATGTGAGCCTTGAGCACACTCTAGACATCTTGGTGTAATTTAGTAGGCAATGGTGGGCCAATAAATACTTTTTGAAGATAATGTGTCATATCAAAGATATACGCTTTGAAATTTTAACGGACAAAGTAAAATGAATTTGATGTTTTTACCCTGGTTGAAGGTTTTGCAGAATATGTAGAGAGATACGCTCAGTTTAAAATGAAAGATGAAACTCAGAAGAGCAGTTGAGGCTGGGAATGATTAACAGCGTGGGGGTGAATGGGAATAAGGATGAGTGTAAAACACATGAAGCTGCTGCTCAAATATCTGACCAGTAGACTTGGCATAATCAACAATGATAGGCATTTCATTAAGTCAGAAAGAAATAATATGGAGGAAAAAACTATATTTGCTTTTACATGGTATTCCTCAATGATACGCACTAGCTACAGTCAGGTAGTAGGAGAGTGAGCCTGGATAGTACGGACAATAAATATACCAGTCTTTCAATCTGCTCAGGATGCTGTAATAAAAACCGTAAACTAGAATGCGTATAAACGACAAACACTCCCCACAGACATGAAGAGTTCACATTCCACGATCAAGGTGCTGGCAGGTCAGTGTCCCTAAGGAACTGCTTTCTAGTTCACGGCTGCTATCTGGTCATGCTATCCTCCACGGTACAAGGGGCCAGTTGTCTCTCCACAGTCTCTTTCATCAAGACTCTATTTCTTTTATTTTTAACATAATTTGTATTGATTCCTGGGGAATTTCATATTATGTACCCCAGTTTCCCAGTACCTATTCATTTCCTAGTCCCTCCATATTCACCCTTCACTCTTGTAGTACCTCCCCAAGGAAAACTATAAAAGATAAAAATAAGCAAGATAAAAATAAAAACAAGCAAACAAAAACACTTCTATCCTCCCTCTTTCATGCCTCTCCATCACCTCTTCATTTGTCTTGGGGTCACTGGGAACTGCTGTGTATCATGCAGCATACCCTTTTATCCAAACAGTTCAACTTGCAAATATTCATTTTTTAATGTTTGTCAGGATCAAGGCCCCTAGCTTCTGATACATTAGCAACATTGGCCCCACACGAAAAATCCTCTCAGATTTCCTGCAGCTTCCTGGGTAAGTTATGGAGATTGGGTGACTATGGTTTTGCAGAACCAGTCCCTTCACACACTACTGCAGGTCATAGATGGGGTAGGTGTTGGGGTATGTCAACTGAAAGTCTTGGATGTGTGTCTGAGTGGTAGCATAGTTGGTCTGCCCAGGTCACTGGGACCATCCTCCTGGGGTGAAGGGTGGAGTCAGCTCTCCTGTACCCATAGTGATGGACAGGACCAGCTTTCCCACATGCAGGGGGTCACCACTCCTGCTAGGGGCGGGGCCAGCTCTCTGGTGCATGGACCATTGGGCTAGGTTTTCCTGAAACCAAGTGGTGGCAGGGTCAGCTTTCCAGTGGAGAGGGCAGGACTCTATTTCCAATCATGACGACTGCTCTTCTAAAGCTTCATGTCCTAATCCTATTATCTTGGGGGTTGACATTTCTATCTGAAACTGGGAGAACACAAACACTCAGATTTTACAACCAATCAGATGAGAGAAATGGGCAACATCCTGTCGGGGCAGATATAGAAAAAAAAATAAGAACAGTAGCTGACTTGAGAAGAAGTACTTAGGATGTGAGAATCCTGGGCATCCTTATGAGTTAGTGAGAGGAACCAAGGCTGTTAATGTCACTAATTCAAAGTATTCAAGACTGCCTACCTTATAGGCCCTACTGTTTGGGGTTTTTGACTTGTTTTTTTTTTTAATTTATTCTTCCACACTAACCTGGAATGCAGGAAGAGCAGAAGCTGTGTCTCGCTCATGACCTTTTTCCCCAGCACCTAAGCCAGTGCCTACCACACAGAAGACACTTAATGTCAATGTTTCAACAAGTGAGACATTTGCATAAAGGACAAGCACGGTATGTAGTCATTTATAAGTGAATATTAGCCCTAAAGTAAAGGGGAAGCCTGCTGCAGTCTACAGACCCAGAGAAGCTAAGTAACAAGGAAGGCTCGAGGGAGGCACATACATTGTTCTTATACTCTTTGGCTGTTTATTCTTTTGGGGACCCACCACTGAGCTCCCATATAAATATACCCAGAGGCTTATTATTACATATGAATGCTTGGCCTTAGCTTGGCTTGTTTCTTGCCAACTTTCCTTAACTTAAGTTATCCCATCTGCCATTTGCCTCTGGACTTTTTCCCTCTCTTACTTCCCTAATCTCACTTTCCCTCTTTCTCTGTGGTTGACTGTATGGCTGAGTGGCCGCCCACTTCTTTCCTCACTCCTTGATCTCTCTTGCATCTGAATTCCTCTAATGTTCTCCTCCTTCTATTTATTCTCCCTGCCTGCCAGACTTGCCTACCCTTTCTTCTGCCTCGCTATTGGCTGTTCAACTCTTTATTAAACCAATCAGGTGTTTTAGACAGGTAAAGTAACACAGCCTCATAGAGTTAAACGAATGCAACACATCTTTGCATCATTAAAAAATTTTCACAGCATAAATAAATGTAACACATCTTAAAATAATATTCTACAACACACATGAGTCTCACTGTGAGGAAGAAATAGAATACATATTACCAGTGAACTAGGTGGGGTCTGGATGGGGAGATGAGAATGAGAACGGAGGAATCAGGTAGGGAGGATGGAGGGAGAGAGTACTGGGAGAGACAACTGGAATGGTAGGCATCTCTGGAAAGAGCTAGAAACCTAGTACACTGAAAACTCTCAGGAACCTATGAGGCTGACTCCTAGCAATGGGAGATACTGAGTCTGAACTGATCACTCCTGTAACCAGGCAAGACTTCCAGTGGAGGGATTCGAACTCCAACCCAGCCACAAACCCTTTGGCCTAAAATTTGTCCTTCCTACAAGATGTGCTGGGGTAAGGTGTTGCGGAAATTGTGGGAGTGACCAACCAATGACTGGTACAGTTTGAGACCCATACCATGTGAGGGAGCCTACCCCTGACACTGCCTGGGGGGCCAGGAACCAAGGGCAGTGTAGTACAAAGACCATAGAACCAAGTACAACTAGCAAAACAAAAAAAAATCAATGAAATGATTCCTAATGATATTCTGCTATACTCATAGATCAATGCCTCGCCCAATCGTCATCACAGTGGCTTCACTCAGCAACTGATGAGGAAAATGCAGAGACCTAAAGCCAAACAGCAGGTGAGATGACGCTCATGGAATCCTGTGAAAGACGGGGAGGAAGGATTATAGGAGCCAGCGAGATCAAGGACACCACAAGAAAACCCACAAAAATCACCTAACCTGGGCTCGCAGGGGCTCACCGAGACTGAACTGATAATCAGGAAACCTGTGTGAGTCTACCTTAGGCCCTCTGCATATATGTAATAATTATGTAACTTGGTCTTCTTCTCAGACTCCTAATGGTGGGAGCAAGGACTGTCTCTGACTCTGTTACCTACTTTGAGATCCTTTCTTCCTACTGGATTGCTTCATCCAGGCTTAATAGAAAATAAGGAGCCTAGTCTCACAGCAACTTAACATGCGATGGCTGGTTGATATCTATGGGAGGCCCTCTCTTTCCTGAAGAAAAAGAAAGGAGGAGTGTATGGAGGAGGGGTGGAGAGGGACTGGAAAGAGAGGAATGAGGGGAAACTTTGGTCAGAATGTAAAAACTAAATAAATAATAAATAAACAAAAAACAAACATAAATAAATAAACAAAAAAGAAGCTTATACTTTCTTTGGATCATTAGGAACATAGTAAAAGGTTATTCTTGAAATGAAGGTAGTAGATTATGATCTAATTATCCCTGGTGGCTTGCTTGGTGGATTAAGAGAGTCGTAGTTACAGAAACGATCAATAGAACAGTACCTATAAGGAATATACAGAAATATGCTTTCCAAAGGAGAACCTTTGCATTCTGAGAACTGTATCAGTGGTCCAGAAATTCACAGTGCTCTGGGTTTTTTATTGCTTTGTTCTGCTTTGGTGGGGAAGAAAGGATACCCTTAGTTTATACTTCCAGGTCACAGTCCAGGGAAGTGAAGACAAGAAACCAAGCAGTAATTTGAAGCAGAAGCCATATAGGAATGTTGCTTGATGGGAACAGCATGTTGATGCTTAGTTAGCTTTCTTACATATATCTCTCCGGCTCGGGGAAATAGGACAGTGGGTGGGGCCCTCCTACATCATTAACAGTCAAGATAACTCCTACAGACAGGCCCATAGGCCAGTCTGGTTTAAGCAAATCCTCAATTGAGAGTCCCTTATCTGGGGATTCTAGGTTGTGTCAAAGTCAACAGTTGAAGCTAAGTGGGGCAATCTGCCTTGTCAACTTAATGCTTAAACATATTACTTTTATATCATAACCCAAGTCCTTAAACTCCAAGGTCTTGTGTGAATATTAAAATAGAAAACAGAGTCCAGCTTCTAAAAATTCTCAGCCTTTAAAATTTACAACGCTTAAAAGTCCAAAGCCTATTACCTATGGGCTCTTATAAAATTAAGACTAATTGAATTAAAATGAAAAGCTTCCTACTGTCTTACTCCAAAGGAAGGACCACGGCACAGAAACAATCACTAGTGCTCTGGTCTTAACCTAAAAGAAAAGACTCACCTTAAATAATATTTTAGTGCAAATAAAGAATAAAGGAACATTTAAAAGTTAGCAATGCTCAAAAAAGAAATAAAAAAGAAAAGCTTTGGTGCGTGCTTTTAATCTCAGCATTTAGGAAGAAGAAGCAGGTAGATCTCTATGAGTTCAAGGTCAACTGTGTCTATAGAGCAAGACTTCACTACGAAATCCTGTCTGAGGTGGGGGTTGCTTTGGAGAGCCGACAGATGAACAGGAAGGAGGGGGTACCAAGAGGACAGGAAGTTATCAACAATACCCAGGTTAAGAGTTACCCTTGCTATGCCATGTCTGCTGTTCCTGTGACGTTCCTCTTGCTAAGTATTTCTGATCAGGTGAGAATATGAAGGCAGGAAGGCACATAGGTACCTTTATCTCAATCCACTTGAGTTTCCAAGTATCAGAGAGGAGCTGCATCTCTACAGCACCAAAGAAACATTCTGTTTTTAGAACTTGGGAAGAAAACCAACATGTCAAGAAGTGAGCTGGACCCCTGGAAAGCCATATAGTGGAACCTGTCCTGAGAGCATATGCAGGTCACTCTCAGAACTCAAAGGCAGAGATAGTTGAATACAACAGTCATTTCTAGTCCTGCTTAGAGAGGTGAATATACTCTAGTCAATAACAACTGTCAAATGTCTCAGTTTTCAGTTGCTGTGATTTCAGTAGCAAAGGAGAGAGGAAGGAGTAGTAACAGTGAAGAGAAAAGACTGCCAGGTAGCCGGGGCGTTTCTCCTGATTTCCCAATTAAGATAGCAAATCCCGACCTGAAGAGCAAAATACGCCCATTAAGGATGTCATCACCTTCTGAACCAGTTCCGCTAGAGCAACTGAGTCTCACACACTTCAGACCACAGGAGGTGATCTGCCCTTGCAGAAACACACAGGGAGAGCTAATCACCATGCCGGGATCCGAATTTATCGTGTTGGCATATTCAGTCTTTTTCTGAGCCTTGAGCCATTAGGCCATATTATTTTATTATCCAATTTATTTAGGGAGGCTTTGATTGTACTTCCATTGTATTTCTCTTTAATGTTTCCTTTTCCATCCAAGCAGTCCCTCTTGTAGAGCTTCGGTGGCCCTCAGTTATCCCTGCTTCTCAGCGTGATGCCATCCTCTCCACCGCTCTCCCAGTGCGCCAGGTGAGTCATAACTCCACAGGGATGCACAGATTTGGAAGAAAAAGGTGATTGCTCATGGAAACGTAAACCCTTACATTGGTTTCATGCATCCCAGGAACACTAATCACCTTAGAATCCCGGTTTCAGAAAAAAACACATGGGCGTGTTTCTCCCAGTACTAGCATCAAAATTATTCCTTAGTAACTTTCCATGTTGCTAAATAAAAATCCCACAGTAATGGGAAAGGAGAAATAATCTGCAAATACAACCACATAATAAAGTTTCAACAACAAATATAAAATATGTTCTTCTTGTATTTTTTTTCATTTCAAGAAATATTCTGCAGAAACTAATAATTGTCCCTTTCCTCTGAAATAGATTTCTTTTTCATAGGTGAGAAAAATAATGAACCAGAGAGAATGTTTTGATGTGATTTCTTCAAGCTGGATCATTTGTACAACATACCAGTCTTTGAACATCAGAACCCAGGGCCATAAATAAAAGGGCCAGCTGAGACACTCGGAAGGAGTCTCTGACAGAAGGAGACTATTAAATTATCCTGAGTTGCTAAATAACATTTAGACTCGTTAAATAACATTTAGTGAAAAGGTAGGAACATTCTAATATTTAGCCATCCTGAAACTTAAGTAAATAAATTGTAAAAATCTCCCCTTTATTCTGAATCTCTTAAACTACAAGGGTACAAGAGAATTAGAACTTTGGTTTGGTTTTTCAAAGCATGGTGCTAATATTTTTTAATGGTCTTTAATGACTGTGATGATAAAAGTAATGTATATGACTCACAACTTATAGAGCCTTTCTACTTCTGAGTGTTTAATAGTCCCTCTTAAAGATAACAGATCATTGGTTAAGGTGATATAGCAAAGAGAACTAAGCCTCCCACACAACACACACTGCTGTCACATAAAATCTGATCACCGTTTTAAATTCTGTCTGATAGAAATATTTACATTTAGCAGCTGAAGCCACATCTGAATTGATTTAAGTAAAAAAATTGAACATGACTAAAGAGTAATTTTTTCTTCATTTCTAAAACTTGGATAAATTCCCCTCTTAAAGGGACTTTGCAGATAAGTTACGGTCGGTTTCAAAGAGTGTAATAATTTTACAGGGATGTGCTCAATAGGCTAAACTTTTAGGAGGCAATTTTTAAAATCCTTATTGAATGTTAAATGTCCTTGGGCTTGTATCACCTGGTATTTACAGTTTAAAGAATCCGAATTTGCATATTCCCAAATCAGCACTTTTTTTTGTAACTCACTGAGCCCTATCTTGTTGCTCCAATGGAAGTCGTGCAATTTTTACCAAATCCTTGTCCCTGTTTTTGTCGTCTTCACCAAGGTCCATGCAAACTGTAGAGAAGTCACAAACTGTCCACCGAGGTCATTGCCCCCCAGGTGATATTCATCCACAGACACAAATAATTTAAAAATAATAAAAATGAATCTAAGAGAAAAGCCAAATGTTCAAAGACTCTGGTTGGCTAAAAAAAAAAAAAAAAGGAAAAAAATGGGCATGAAGAGGACTAGGCTTGTTCCCCAGATGCATTGAGTGGAAAACCCAGGGCAGTCCCTGAGGTCACAAACCGTATGAACTAAGGCTGAAGTGGATTCTGCAGTGTCTGGCTCATGTGCGGTTTTCCTGGGTGCGCAGACTCCAAACAATAGTGTGGATAAACAACGTTCATGGGACCAGAAAGTTTAGACTGGCCAGTCACTTTTGTCTTCACCAACTCCTAACTGAAATTTATCATCTCCTGGAATTATGAACATAGGCCACAAACTACAATAAAAGTAATTTCTGTGGGGTTTTTTTTTACCAGTAGCAATCATAGAAATGTCCAGAGTGTATCATTATCATAATATTCCAAGCTGTATGTCGCATTTATGCTTGTCTCTGTTTTAAGGTATACTTATTATTTAAAATCATGGTGTATGTGGTTAGACTGACAATATCCCCCACAGGCTCCTGTGTTTGAATGCTTAGTCACCAGTTATGTGAACTGTTTGGGAAGGATTAGGAGGTGTGGCCTTGTTGGAGTTTGTCTAGCCCTTCTGAGGGAAGTATTATGGGCAGTATTCTTTGAGGGTTTCAAAAGCTCATACCAGAACTGGTTTCTCTCTCTCTCTCTCTCTCTCTCTCTCTCTCTCTCTCTCTCTCTCTCTCTCTCTGTCTCTCTCTCTCTCTGTCTCTCTCTCTCTCTGTCTCTCTCTCTGTCTCTGTCTCTCTCTGTCTCTCAGTCTCTGTCTCTCTCTCTCTGTCTCTCTCTCTCTCTCTCTCTCTCTCTCTCTCTCTCTCTCTCTCTCTCTCTCTCTCTCCCTGCTTACTGTCTACAGATTAGGATATAGAGGTCTCAGCTACTGCTCCAGTGCTATGCCTGTCTGCTTCCTGCCGTGTTGATCACAGACTCTCTAAAACAATAAGTGTGCCCCAAATAAATGCTTTCTTTTATAAGTTCTCTTAGTCATGGTGTCTCATCATAGATAAAGAACACTAAGACACATGACTACAGAGTCTAATTTAAAATATAACAGAATGTTTAAATATTTTGCTTTTCAACCACAGTTTATTTCTTTTGCAATCCTATGTATTTGATCTTATGCACTAATTGAAGAAACTGGCTTCTTGTATTACAGGATGAGAAGAGCCACTGACCTATACCTCAATAAAATTGGAGAAAGATATTGTTAAATGGACCTTATTCAGTTACTTGAGAGATGTCTCAGAGGTTGAGTGCAGAATGTTCTTGCAGAGGACCAAGTTCAGTTTCCAGTACCCACAATTGTCTGTGAATCAAGTTCCATTTCATCTAAAGTCCTCTTCTGACCTCCATAAACATCTGTACATATACCCACACACAGACACCCACAGATACACATAAATACACGTAAAGTCCTCTTCTGACCGCCACAAACTTCTGTACATATACCCACACACAGACACCCACAGATACACATAAATACACGTAAAGTCCTCTTCTGACCGCCACAAACTTCTGTACATATACCCACACACAGACACCCACAGATACACATAAATACACGTAAAGTCCTCTTCTGACCGCCACAAACATCTGTGCTCACATACATATACCCACACACAGACACCACAGATATACATAAATCTACATAAAGTTCTCTTCTGACCTCGACAAACATCTGTACTCACATGCACACACCCACACACAGATACCACAGATACACATCATTTAAAAATAATAAAAAATAATAATAATGAATAAATCTAAAAGAAAAACCAAATATTCAAATTCTTTGTTGGCTAGAAAATGAACACCAAGGAAAAAACAAATAAATTCTGCAATAAATGGAGGTGTCTGTGGCAATTCAGTCAAGACCTCTACCTCCCGTTTCTCTCGTGGAGCGATACAGTGACAACTTCGGTCCAGACACAACCTTATTCCAAGGTGGAGCAAGATGGTAGCACATCTCACCTAATTCCAGCTGCTCATTGCAAAGGATGACTGTTGGAGAGTGTCGTGAAGACATAAGGGCTCCTTTTTCTGTGCAAACACCATAATTAAAATGAAGCCTTGCTCCACATGTGGTACACTTAAAATACTGGAACCCCAAAGGCTCTCATCTCAACTCTGGAAGTAGTTATTTCATGCCAGAAAAACAATTCAGGAAAATCAAGGCCTTTGGACTGCTCCTCCCCCCCCCCAACTCAGCTTCAAGAGTTTGGGAGTCACTAAGAGAGAAATTGATCCTTGGCCCATCCAATAATCTAAGGATCACTGTGACTTCCTTGTATAATTAATTCCAGTATTGACAATGGCTCTAAAGACTATCAAAATTAGGCAAAAGTTATAAAATTAACCAAATTACTCTCAAAGTAAAAAGCAGAATACCAACTGTTAAAGTAAACAGTGACTGGACAAGCGCTGTGGTCTTATGAACGCAGCATTGGGAGCTGAGACCTGAGAATGGTGACTTCAAGGCCAGGCTGGGCTGCATAGCAAAATGCTACATCAAAAGAAAAAAATAAACACATGAGTAATGAATAAAATGTTTTTAAAAATCAACAAGGGCTCCACAAAAAAGGAAAGAATTGGCGCATTGGAAGACAAATCTCTGGAAATTCTGAAAGTGAAGCAGAGAGGAGAAATGGAGCTATATTGACAGGCTGTAGCACTAAACACATGAATAAATCTGGTCTTTGGGAGAACCAGGAAACAGCGAGTAGATGAAAATACATTCAAAGAAAGACTGGCCATACACTCCCTAAATTCAGTAAACAGTAACAACCTAATCATAGAGAGAGCTAACAGAACTCCGTGAAGCTTAAATCCAGACTCCCAAACATGTGGGAAGAATATTGAAAATCAAAAATAAGGAGGAACTGACATTTCATCAAGAGAAAAACTTATCAGTGAGAGAGTTCTGGCTTGAGACGGCTCTGGAGCCAGGACCAAGAAGCAGTTCCAGAACCTCTTTAGACACTCCTAGAATCTAAAATTTACCCCCAGGAGATAACGGCAGCAATGGGGATGGGAAGGGAGGCCCCATTTTCAATACACTTTTATTGAAATGCTGGCAGAGGGGGAAATGTAACTTATTTTGAGATGGGATCTCACTGTGCAGACTTGGCTAAATGGGAACCTGCTAACTGGATCAGGCTGGTCTCCAGCTCACAGGGATCTCCCTGCTTCTCCTTCCAGGGTGCTGGAATCAAAGGTGTGCCCCACCACCTGCAGCCTAAATCTAACATTGTCTACAAATACCGGGTGAGACAAAGGGAAATCGATTCTGTGACTCTAAGATTTATCGTAACTTTTACATTATTAATTGTAAATCTTCAGATATGGTAAAGTTGGCGTTCAGAAGAATAAGTAAAAATTTATTTGGGGAATCCATCTTCAGCTTTAAGTTTAGAACATTTTGAAAAACATTGACCTTCCATTAATAAAAGCAAAGAATATTGGTCCCTGCTGGAATCAATGACACCTTTGTTTCCTCTGTGCCTGTTCCGGGTACTGCTTCCCCTTGAAGGTATGCATGGTAGGCAGTTATTCATATTTCCAAGGACATCTTAGGTCAAAGACTACCGAAGGTTTCTGATAATGTTGATTTCCAAGACCACAAATTCAAGTCACCCTGAGGGTGGCTGGGCCTTAGCCTGTCGTTTTTGATTTTGCATTTACAGTCTGTTAAAAAATATTTAGGTCCTACATTAATAAGTGCAGAAAAGGACAACCACTGCTAACGGGCTTCTGAGCATGGAAAATTCCTTCCCATTGCTGTTTGCAGTCTTAGGTACTGGCTTATCATAACGGCCTATGAAAATATTGTATGCAGCTTCATAAAAAACATGTAGTCATCATCTGAGAGCTATACATACCATGAAATGCCAAGGCAGATTTATCAGCCGCTGCAGCCTGGAGCACAGCCAACTCGCAGTGCAGTTCTGCCCGCTGAGCTCACCATCAGAGGGTGGATACTGCAGGGGCATGGCCGAGAGCCAGATCTCCATAAGCTGTGGCTGGCTCAGCAGCTTCAACGAGGGTGACTTCAAGAAAGGAGCACTGAAGGAGCATCTGAAAAACACCCAGAGACATCTTTAAGAAGCATAATAATGCCATTGTCTCTCGAGAAAAAGCCAGGCCATGTTGAGTATGCCACTCAGAGGCAGTCGTTGCTGCTCTGTATGAAAAGGCTTACAGCCTCTAACAGAAGAAGCAGGTACTTTTAAAAGAATAGAATACTTCTGAGAAGCAAACAAGCAAATGGAGACGGATGCTCACTTTAGAAATGACCTGTGTCTAACCATGGATGCTGTGAGACATAAATTCTCTATAGAGAAAACTTGCTTCCTTTTGAGTCTATGTATTCATCCATCACTGGTCCTCTAAACGTTTTCAGCTGGGCAAGCCTGTATGTCTCTGCGTTAGCTTCTACCATTCCTGAGATCCTCAGGGTGATTTCTGTCTTGCTGAACAAGTAATTCCATTGCAGAGTTCTGGTCAAAGCACTTCGGACAATTAGCCAAACAATTGTGGAGGCAAGAACTGTACTATCCTGGGAAGCTATACAGAACAGAGTGAGCATCCAATGCTAGTTTGTTGGCATATTAGTGAAAGGATCAGATATATCCTTACTTTAGAGGCCATCTTGCAAGCAGCTCACTCTCTAGCTAGAGAAAGGGTGACAGAAACTCTAATGCATTTATAATAGAAAAGTAATTGACAAATGGGCACATCCCCATCAAAAAATGCAACCATCTAGGGAATTGCAGCAACTTTTCATGAGTTGCAAGTAAAAATCAGAAATTAACATTTTTAGAAGTTTCTGAAGTCTAAAAGGACATTTGCAAGTCCACAGGAAATGGACAACCAACGGACAATTAATCCCAAGAGCTACACAGAATAAAAATAGTGGGCTGGGGACATAGCTCAGCACATGAAACGTGAGGAACTGAGTTCCATCCCAAGGACCCTTGTGACCCCAGTGCTCCACACAGTTGTGTTTTTATGTCTGTGGGAAGCAAGAGTTCGTTTTCAAAGGACTCCGTCAAGTCTTACAATTAGAAAATGATAAAGGGGGAATCTGAACGAGTGAGGAGAAGTAGATACTGAGCAAGTATAATTTCTACTGAAAACAAAGGAGACTGCAAAGCTAACCACCCTACCATAGAAACACCTCCATGGCCCTCAGAAATACAGGTGGCGTCATGGATATGTGAAAGAAAACTGCACAACCTAGGCGAGGAACCACTTGGAAAGAGCGCTCTGCCCGCCCTTCGGCAGTCCCCCAAAGCACTCTGTAGTTAAAACACTACATGCTCCTTCGAGGAAAAGCCAAGATCTTTTAAACAAGGAAGAAAGAAAGAAAAAAAGAAAGGAAGGAAGAAGGAAGGAAGGAAGGAAGGAAGGAAGGAAGGAAGGAAGGAAGGAAGGAAGGAAGGGAAAGTTCTCAAAACATAGAATAATGTGATTTTTTGTAATCAGTCAAGTGAATTTTTGTTTTCTGATAGTTGTGAGGTTTTTTAAATGGATGCTAGATCTTAACCTCTCATTTTCTCCTCAAAGCCAGCACATGGAGCAAGGAAAATCAGACAAGATGAGTGAATGGCAACTTGAGTCTTCTCAGCTGGACTCCAAACCACTCACTTTAACAAGAAGAGATCCTGTAACTATCAAACCAAATACTTTTTTGAATAATGTATAAACATACAAAATTAGTTCCTAGAAATTTCACTTCATTCTTGTTGACATGCACACTCAGTTCAGAATTCTGTTCGTACCTGTCAGCTTCCTGATGCAGCCGTCATAAAAACGCCAGTTGCCACACTTGTGCAGGGATTTCTGGCCTTATGTTTTATGATTCAGTCATTGAGAAGAAACATTTAGATAGCTGACCCACGGTGAATTTAACAAGAACCCGACACGCATCGGCGGTATCACACACACGGCTGAGATTGCTGCGGACTGGGTGACAGCCGTTACTGGGGACAGCCGCAGCCTGAGGGCCTCTAACGTGGGTAAGAATGACAGCAGTTCTCAAAGCTCAGATGCAAATTCCTTGACAGGTTATGTAGTCGCACACAAAGGCTCCTGCTGCTGTCAGACATCATCACTTTTTAAACATGCCAAGCCTCCATTAGATTGTATAAATTTAAAAAACAAAAACTGGAGAAAAGTGTAGTTGTGATTACAAGTGAGATAACAAATCCAAAATCGTTTGAATCCTAAATCCATCAAGAAAAAGAAAGAAGAAAGAAATAGTGGTCCCTATTATTCCCTATGCCTTAACTGCTTAGGTTTTAAGAAATGATTGGATTCTTTTACTAGTAAATACATTATTTCGAACGTCTTTTTAAATTAGTTAACAGTTACTTACTGGGCAACACCACTGGATTTAAAGGGAGATGTGCGGTGCTGTCCATCTGGTGAGTCCATCCTTTCCCTGAGCTGAGTTCTCCTCGGCTCACACATCTACCTGCACCTCTGTGTAGGGCTCTTTAGCCACAATTCCTTAACACTCTGTTCTGTCTGCCAACCAGGTGGAACACTTGCCCACTACAGAAGAAGCTGGCATCTACTGAGCGTCTCTGGGGGCCAGCTGCCAAAGTGGAGACTTGTAGACACTAGCTCTAACCCTCGTCATCCCCATGAGCTAGGAATATAGCCCTAAGTACATTCACTTGACCTCTGCCGCTTCAACTTTCTCACTCATGAAACAGAATAATGATAGTGAGGAATTGTGGGCAACACACCAGGTCTGTGTTTTGAATAGGAAAAGCACAATGCCTTTAAAGGAAAACTCATCTGCTTAAGTATTTAGCAGCTGTTGGTTGAAGTATGTATGTTAGGGCATGTGATTTATGGAATATCATTCATCTCTTGTATAAGAACATATAGATACGTTGTAGGAAATAAGAGAGGTTGTTGGAGAAGGGCCACTTATTGGTTCCTGGCTGCCCGGCTAGCTTAGACCCAAAATAATCCCACAGAAACCATATTAATTAAAACACTACTTGGCCCATTAGCTCTAGCTTTTTATTGGCTAACTCTTACATCTTAATTTAACCCGTTTCTATTAATCTGTGTATCACCACATGGCAGTGCTCACCGGGTAATGTTCCCAGCCTCTGTCTGGTGGCTCCATGGCTTCTCTCCTTCTCCACCTTTTTTCTCCCAGCATAGCTTTCCCCACCTAGTTCTGTTCTTCCCTGCCATAGGCTCAACGCAGCTCTTTATTCATTAACCAATAAAAGCAACACACAGACAGAAGGACCTCCCACACTAAGAGGTCTTAGACACTTTATCGTGGGAAGAGTACTCAGATGTCGCTACTTTCTTTCCCTTTAAGGACAGAACAGTCTGTACATGCCTGGAATAGATTTAGCTCTACTGTGGGCTTGATTAATACTCAGAAGGCTCCAAAAGGCTTCTTCACTCTCATTCTCTGCCCTGTCTGGGACCTGCGAAGACCATATCCAGTTGCTGAAGAAAAGTGAACCAAAAAGCCATCCATGGTGTCCCAGCAGCCAACAGGTGTACCACCCACAAATGTCCCTCTGCAAACATTAGGGTTCATCATTATCTCAGCAGTGAGTACTCAGAGAGTCAAAATCTTCCACTTTTGGGCAGAGAACTGAAAACAAGCTTCTAGAGTTGCATTTAAATACAGCATAAAATGCCACATGGAACTGTTTGATGAGGTTTCGTCTGTTCGTTCCTATCGCTCTTCACTGCAAGGAAAGAATCAGAGTCTGAACCAATGTAGAAAGCAACCCAAAACTTTAGACAACCCTAAAGCATCACAGCAAACCAAAACAATATGGAAAATGGGGGAAGTGAGTCAGCTTTTAAACATAAGTCGGCTCTATTAAAAGTAGCCTAGGATGCAGCCATTTGGAGTTTTTGCTCACACAGAGGCTCTGGAGTAGAGTTCCTAGCCTAGACATGAGCTGCATTGTAGTGGATGACTAAGTCTTTAATCTGCTAAACTCCAGTCTGTAAGCTATATTCAGTGTCCCCTCTTTTCTTCCTCAGGATCCCTTGCCTTCCCGGTTTCCTGATTTCACGTGAACAGATATAATACATGTTAAAGTGTATAAAAGCCCTTATGTGTGCCTGTGTACCCAGACATGATGAGGATGGGATTGTATGGACATCTGTCTGCATGTATGACTGTGTGTATACATGTAGGCATATGCAGCGTTTAATCACACAATCTGTGTTAGACACATTGATGGATTAAAATTGTTCCAGCCATATCCACATTATTTCTCAACCACCTGTAGCTCCCATTTCAAGGGCCCCTCTTCTGGTCTCCATGGGCACCAGGCACACATGTGGTGCACAGACATGCATGCAAGCAAATCACCCACGCACATAAAATGAAAACAAACCTCTTTTTTAAAAATTGCTCCTGCATGCTGCAAACCATGTATAATATGAACGAGAGAGCTCTCATTTCTATTTTTACCTTACCCACCTGTCTGGGTTTCCTGTGACACAGAAACTTGGGGTCACTTCTGAAATTGGAAAAGTATTTTCCTTGGAACTTCCCTCCAGATCTTCAGGTTACAAGAAGCCTATACTGTGGTTTCTAAGAATCTCATCTCTGAACACAACACATTGATTTTTGTTTTCTCTTAGGTTTCTTTGGTTGGTGGGTGGGTGTGTTTTTTGTTTGTTTCTCTTTGGCAATAACCTACCTTAAGGGCACCTTAAGTCTGTGAGATATTTATAAAGTATTTGGCATGTGATAACTACCGTGATTTTCATGGTGCCACTAGATAATGGAACACAAACCCAGACTTTCATTTCACCTACCGCTTGAGCAAAGTAATCAAAAAAGTTTTTTTTCCTTCCTCGAGTATCTTTACTTAAAAAATAAGATAAAAATCGGTTTCGTGGGGCTGTTATGAAGATGAAACTAGTTAACAACATATGAGAAGCATCTAAACCAGTCCCTGAAATACACTTAAGAAATCACTGTCTCTGTTATCACTCTAGGCAGTACTTTAAATGCCCCTTTGATGCCTCCAAGCTTTCCCACCTATTGCTTAAAACAGCCTGGCCTTTTGCTTGTGACTGCTAACTGTGTTTCAGAAGAAAACTTCCCCACCAACACTGCCTGGTGTCACAGGAGAGAGCTTCCCCACCAGCACCGCCTGATGTCTGGGTTCTTGATTCATGTCCAGCTTCCTCTGAGCTGTAGCTTCTGACTGAGCTTTTAACAACCAAGACTCCTTTGCAGCATCCTGTTCCATAGTTACCAAGTGAAACACAGGAAACCTCCATTGTGTTTGTATTTGAGATTTTATTTACTGGAGTGTGTGCAAGTATATCTATCTGTGTACCATATGCATCCCTAGTGACCTCAGAGGCGAGACGAGGGCATCAGACACCTTACACAGCACTTGTGAGCTACCACATGGGTACTGGCAATAGGACCCAGATCATCTGCAAGAGCATCCAGGGCTCTCAACCACAGAGGCAGCTTCTTAATTAATATATCCTAAATTTTACATGCATATATTTAAACTATAAAGACATTTGGTTTTCTTTTCTAAACTTCAAATGTAACCAAGCACCATGTATTTTATCTACCAAATCTGGCAACTCTTCCTTTGTCTATATCAAGTTCAGATGTGCTAAACACTGCGAAACGAACTTTTTCTTCAAGACACCATTAGCAATCCTGTGGTGGTGGAGGTGAGGAGGACGAGGAAAAGAAGAACAAAGCTACAACATAAAATTATTTGCCTCTCCCCTTCCTTGTTTTACATAGCTAGGGTTATGTTGGATTTTCCTTCTATAAATGCCACAATAGGCAACACTGCAAAATTTCATGACTCCAGCACCATCACTTTATACTTTTTCCTGTCAATACTACTACTTTTTAAGGTCCATAGTTTCAAAAAGTCACTGGGAAATTCATAAGAGCCACATTATAATCTTAATTATTATCATCTCCTGAAGATTAAGAAAATGCATGAGAAGACAGAAGCAGTATATAAATATGTGTTTGGGGAACTAGAATCAAGCATGCCTTAAATATAGATTGAAATTCAAATGCCTACAAGCCCAGTCAGGTAGTTCAATGAGTGAGTTGGGAGAATTTGTCTACATCTCTACAGAAAGGAACAATATATACTGTGTTCTCATGGATTTCTGACTTTTCAGAAGATGGCAAACTCCTGATTTTTATAAAACATCCCATGGAGTTTTCATGTAGAAATCATTGAAGAGCCCCACACTCTGTACCTATAAGGGTCCACGATTCTCCCTTCAAGTTATACACCCAGCTGCCAAAAAACAGGTTCCTTGAACCTCCATCAGTCTGTTCCTGATGAATGCCATAATCGACTAAAGCATAGTTAAACTTTAATCACTGGCTAGTGAAAAAACTCATTCTGAGCTCCAGCCTGCCATCCTGGCCAAAGTATCCCATTCAGAATAAATAGTCATGTGACATTTTTGTCAAAGCCAGTCCTGTTTTTCTGAATCTCATTTCCTAGAAGCCAGGGGTCTAATTATTTTGGGGTATTTTGGTTTGTTTATTTACTTGGCATTTTTCCCCCCGTCAAGCCATGAAGTGGCCATAATGCTAATTCTGAGCTATTTTGAGAAAATACACTTTACACAGAGGGTGTCTTTTCTTAATGTAGTTGAATACTACACCCATTGCTTTATGGAAAATAATCTTTAAGCTCTATGTGTGGGGCCCAACAGTGTCATGGTAGGGATATAAGTTAAGCAATTGCATGCTTCCTGGTTAAGAATATCTTTACTTTAATCATTTTTCTTTATATTTCCTGAGCAGTCATTTGAAATGCCTTCTCCAGTATGGGGATATCATCGTTCATGTGACTGTTGCTTAGCTATGTGATTTGTGTGATTTTAGACTCCTTGGGTAAGAACTGGTGACTTAACATGGAAACCCCACATGGGAATTCTGGATGCTGCTTTCATTACTTAGGTTTCTGATTAATTGCTCACATAAATAGATAGATATGCAATTACTTTTTTTTAAAAAAAAATATTTATTTATTTGTTATGTATACAATATTCTGTCTGTGTGTATGCCTGCAGGCCAGAAGAGGGCACCAGACCCCATTACAGATGGTTGTAAGCCACCATGTGGTTGCTGGGAATTGAACTCAGGACCTTTGAAAGAGCAGGCAATGCTCTTAACCTCTGAGCCATTTCTCCAGCCCCGATATGCAATTACTTTATGCCAAGGCAACAGAATATTCTTTTTGAGCACCCGATTAGAAGCTGTGAATTATAGCCTCTGAAGCCTGCTGTTCTTGATGGCCAGTGCCTCCAAAAACCTTAGGAAGGTTTTTGTTTTGCTTTGCTTTAAGAAATGAGATGTCATTGGTAAGAATAAGGCTTTATTTTTTTTAATCAATTGGATAAAGAAAAAGAAGCTAAATGGAAGCTTTAAAGGAACTTCTAGCTAGTGCTGAGATGATTCATTTGTATTCCAATATTTCTATGCCAAGGCAGAACAATTATAGGCTTTGGAATAAATCAGATATGGGTTCCAATCTATCTTTTGACAATCCTTGAGCAACGTCCATTAATGACTGTAAGTTTCAATTTCATCATGCATAAATGTGAGCCAAAATATCTACCTCCCAGAATTCTTATAAAGACTAAATGAGCTGAAACACAAACTTAAAAGCAGTTTTATACCCCTATTTATGTATGAGGTAGGTGTCTCCCTGAAATAAATGGGACTAGAAAATGAGATTCTCTTAAGTAAGAAAAATGAAGTTCACATGGGTAAGTGAAGTTTACAAAGCTACTAAACTCACACTGTGAAACCACTGACTTATTTTCCATTCATACTACTTCTGTCATGTCTTCCATCCATAGTCATCTGCCATGTGTCCAACAGCATTGGATCATTCTAGACATTCACCATGTCAGCCTTGATAAAAGACAGGGGATGTAAGGAGACGGGAATGGTCAGCAAGTCTGGGTCCTAAAGACCTTAGGAGAGACCACTGCTTCTCACAAAACATTTCCAAGTGTTTTCAGTCATATGGAGTTTTCCCAGCAGGTAAGGAGCAGCCTTGGCATTTGGAGGTCAAGACAAGGATGCACAGATCCTTTGATCTTCAACCACCCAAAAGGAAGCTCTGCTGGTGTTATTTTCCTCACACAGGGAAAACCAAGCATGTAGCACATGGACAATTCAATTTCGTTCCTTTAATGGCTGGATCAAGCACCTATTAAGTACAAGGAGACTTTGTGTTTTGCACAGATGTACATTTAAGGAGATCTAGGTAATGGTTAAGTTTTGACAGTGCTACAATTCTCTGGAGATTAGCTGTCCAAGGGAAAGCAGGAAAAAAAAGCATGACATTCCCTGAATGGATAATGGCTGGCTGTCAGATCTGCCTTCACAGCACACTTTGAGCAGTATCATAGATGGAGCAATGATATTCCTGCTCAGGGAGGAAGGTACAAATGACAAGAAATTCATTTGTAGCTGGCCAAATCTTTCAACTGTAAAAAATTCAAGTTAACTCATGGGGAAAACATCACAGATAGAAAGATTATTAATATATATAAGCAGAAATTGAACATGGACCATAGTCAAACATAGTCAAACTCAGATCTGTCTTCTCTGCCATGCCTAAAAGTCATACGGTCTCTCCTGCCATCTCTAGGGAAATGTCCTGGATTATCATCCCTGTTCCCTATAAATCTTTATGACTCAAACCTTAAGATGTGGCTCCCTTCTTTATTATTATTTCTAGCTAATTCTCCTCTTCCTGGTGTTATGATTACTATATTTCCTAAAGCAAAACACTGCAAGAGGATCTTATGCTCCAACCTCATCTGCTCAGGTAGATCTGTAGATATTATATGAGGCTTACTAGCTGGCTCAGATGACCTGGGGTCAGAATGATCAGTAGTTGAATAAGAATGGGTATGGAGAGACAGATCAATAATCTACAGCAGACCAAAAGGAATAGCTGTTTGAGAAAGCTTTCTGACTGCTTCATCTAAAGACCCTGAGAATAAAACACAAGATAGAAGAGCCACCCGCACTTCCTGACTCACAAAGTCCAACTGCTATCATGACCAACAGCTGTCAAGAGGTGAATATATTTGATTAATGAGTTTGGAAACATTCCCTAAATTCCACCCAAACTCTGGACTCACATTTAAATGAGTATAAATAATATCTGATATAAAAACAAAAATGAAACAAGCAAACAAAAACCTGAATGTGCTTTTCTTTTTAATTAAAAATACATTAATTTGGTAAATGTGTGCTCTGGGACAATGGTCATTTATCCTGTCACTTGTATTATTTTTAATAAAATGCTGACTGGCCAGTAGCCAGGCAGGAAGTATAGGTGGGACGACCAGGCAGGAAACAGAGGCAGGGTGACAAGAACAGAATTCTGGGAAGAGGAAAGTTCAGTCTGCAGTCGTCACCCAGCTGCAGAGGAAGATGAGAATTCCTCGCTGACAAAGGTACCAAGCCACATGGCTAACACAGGCAAGAATAATGTGTTAATTTAAGATGTAAGGACATTGGCACGCGGTTTTGATCCTACGCAATGTGCTGGCTTGGTGGGAGCCTAGCCAGTCTGGATGTTCACCTTCCTAGATATGGATGGAGGGGGGAGGACCTAGGACTTACCACAGGGCAGGGAACCCTGACAGCTCTTTGGACTGGAAAGGGAGGGGGAGAGGAGTGGGGGGAAGGGGAGAGGGGTGGGAGGAGGGGGAGAAGAGTGGGAGGAGGGGGAGAAGAGTGGGAGGAGGGGGAGGGAAATGGGAGGCTGGTGGGAGGAGGTGGAAATTTGTTTTTTTTCTTTTCTTTTCTTTATCCTCCTTTTATCAATAAAAAAAATACTAAAAAAAAAGAATTAGTTAATAAGAAAAGCCTGAGCTATTGGCCAACTAGTTTATAATTAATGTAGGTCTCTGTGTGTTTCTTTGGGACTAAATGACTGCGGGACCGGATGGAACAGAAACCTCAGTCAACAAATGTGAGCTTCAATGTATTATATAAAATGGAGTTTGTAATCCCTATTAAAACTTCCTCCTTCTCTAATAAGAGGCTTTACGAGTCACGTAATTGACATAATTGCAGTTTCAGAAGGTGCCAGTCATACACAACTTACAGGCCTCCAAAGAACACCACATGTCTACTGACATGTTACTAAAACGACTAAGAAAAGTGATTTTCGTAGGAATTACGATGCACGTTCCGTCCTGAAGGATGATAAACAATGAGGTGGCTGTGTTTTCTTCCTACAAGAAACTAGAAGGAAAGCAACCTGACATTTTGTTGCTCTAACCTTTAGAAATAGTGTGAGTCTTATGTCAGAGTTTAAAATAGGTTGTTCTAGAGGCAGGGAAAGGATCACAGAGAAATTGAGGTCAAATCAGAATAAGAAATGAGGTCATCATGGCATGGACTGAAGAGGAACACTGCTGGGATCTCTACAAGTGGAAGAATGGTCACGGAGTTTAACCTCCATTCCCTAAGGTCAGGGGACATAGGCAGTGACCTAGAACTTCTTTTGAATAGCTTTAAATGATGATTATTTTTGATAGAAGATTTCAAGATGAGAAGGAAGAGTGTGTCTGCTTTGTTATTGTATCATTTCTGGGTCATCATTTAGGAATATTCATGTTCTGCTGGAGACCCAGCCAAAGAGTGGGATGCACACAAGTTTGTGCGCATTTACCTTATGGTGCCGTATTTACTCCATCCCATGTGACATTGACCTCCTCATACAAATATTTAGCATTTCTCTCTAGACTTTACATTATCATGTCACATTGGCATTTTTAAGATTAATAATGTGGTCCTAGTGACACTCAAGACTTTAAACTAGCAGATTGTGGCTAATAATATCAAGTCTTCTCCATAGCACATACATTATGCAACCCATATATCTTCCATGTTGTACCACTTGCTGTTCCAAATTGCTTTTTGTCTCCTGAAGTGTTACCTTCATTGCCCACAACTACTTAGAGCATTGGGTCACTTCAAGGTCTTAAGCTCCAGTTCTTTTTCGTGCTTTGAAATACACACACACACACACACACACACACACACACACACACGAAAATGGGAGTTATAAAATAATTCCACACTAGCTCATAATTGAGTATAATAAAAGGTTATTGATTTAGGGGTAGACTCACAGATCATAGTCCTCTGCAAGAACAGGGAATAGGAACCAAATCCAGAAGCCGGGAGAGAGAGCAAACACGCTTTACATAGGCATTTATAGTACAAGAGGCCACACCCAATGGGCTGTTATCTCAAAGGCTACTGACTGAAGGAGTTTCTATAGCACCTCCCCCTTTTGTTTAAATAAAAGAGTTCTAAGCCTAATACAAAAACTGTATACAATAAGAACAAATATCAAGTATAAAAATTAGAATTACAACCAGCATAAACAATATTAAGCAAGGAACATATGCTAAATGTTTCAATAACCATTCTATTCTAAGGATTCTAAGTCTTTTATTAGAAATGGCTTGGCTAACTCATAAGAGGAAAGTAACTATGACTATCTAATCTTCAACCCCATCGAAGAACTGAGAAGAGAGATAATATTACTTGGGTAGGCAGGAAATGCAATCAAATAGCTTCCAAAATGTGCAGTAGATGACAGAGACTACCTGGGCAATCACCCAAAGTCTCATTTGTAATGTTGAAGCAACCAACTTTGACTAAGGCCTAAAGTAACTGACAGACCATTTTCAGATGCAGGGAAATTGTCAGAACCATCTTATTCTGTCTTGCAAGGTTTGGCAGTCTTTTTTCTTGCTTCCTGCTTGTCCAGTCTGCATATCATGCATTTTGTTAGTGGTTGAGGCAAGGGCAGTTCCTTGCCCAATGGCCAGTTTTTCAAAAAAGAAAACAGCTCCAACTGGGGTGTCTTCAATGCTCAACATTCTCTCAGGAATAGATCAGTGCTGTCAGGAGCGATTGTTTCTCATGTCAATAGAACCCTAAGTTATTTAAATACCATATCCTACAACTCTTTGAAGTGGTTGGAGATTACCTATCCATGAAGAATACAATCTCTATGTATCTAGAGAACCTGATTATAGTCTAACTATAAGTATGACAAACATGGATGAGTATAGACCTATAATCCTTAATACCTATAAAAATTAATGACTAAGACTTCATATTGGAATATCAAACAATCTTTAAACAACAGTGCAGCAATTGAGGACATTGACCTGTTCAAGTATCTTGTGTGTGAATACACCACACACACACACACACACACACACACACACACACACACACACACACACATACATACATACATACCAAAAAAGCACAAGTGAGAAAAGAAAGATTCAACAATGAGAATTGTCTTGTTTATGCTGATGGTAAATAACTCAGAATGAACAGATGTCAGGAGCAACAAGATAACTAGTAATAATAGGGTGTTGTAAGAGGCCTCTTGTTTGTTCCCAGCTGCTTAGTCCCGAAATAATCACACAGAAGCCATATTATCTGCGATACTGTTTGGCCAATAGCTTAAGCATATTTTTGGCTAACTCATTTCTTAAATTAACCCATGTCCATTGTGGTACTGTTTTCATAAAACCTAATTTATTAGGAGATCAGCCTTCCCCTCAGTGTGAGTGACTTCGCTGTGGTTAATCTGGACCACTGGGACTGTAGTGGGGGACACTAGTCTAAAACAGTAACTTCCTAGAAACTGATTCCTGGGAACTCAAGCTTTGCATACAACCCTCTTCAGAAAATTACTTTTTTTAGGTTCATCGGGCATACAGATATCAACCATTGTTGTTCTCATCTTTCTCTTCCCCTTTCATGAGAAATGGCTTTATAGTCCAAATCCTCAAACCACTCTTTTAAGTAATAATATTTTAAAATCTGTTTTTATTTTTCAAATATCAGTACAAACCAACCGTATTCATTAATATTCCTCCACTTACTCCTAAAAATAAGGACGACATTCTCCCAGTGTTATTACCCTAAAAACAGATAGGTGCACAATTTATGAATCTTTTCACTTTTATTTGACTCTTATATGTTTAAAGTCTTGGCCAAAATGATTCAGTAATTTTGCCCAGTTTATTGCAGGGAAACTGGGCAGTGACACTAAGTAGGCTTATGCTAGCCAGTGGTGTCTCAAAAGGATCATTCCAGAAAACATGACACATTTGGGACAGTTCCAGCCCATGGTAATCTAAACAACGTAGTGTGGCGTCACTGTAGGTAGTCTGTTGAGCATTAGGAAGCCAATCCTTCAATGATGCTCGCTCATCAGGCATGGAGTCTATTGGTCCAAGTCTCCTGCTAAAGCAACGGTTCTCAACCTGTGGGTCATGCCTTTCCTGGGGATCACAGTTCGGCCATCCCGCACATCGAATGTTGACATTACAATTCATAAACAGTAGCAATAAAATGATGTTATGGTTGGTGGTCACTACAACATGATGAACTGTATTAAGAGATGGCAGCGTTAGGAAGCATCCTGAAGCATATTGGATGAGCCCAGAGAAGCTGAAGCTCAACTATGTTAGTTAAGAAGCATACTGCCCAGGTCGCTCGGTATCACCAATACTAAGCCTGAACTCTTGGGATCAGCCACAGCAAATCTTCTTAATCAGTAGCACATGAACAAGTTTGATGATAACTTCCTGTCAACTTTTCTGAGTCACCCTTAACCCTAAATGATGAATGTTCAGTACCAAAGATGGCCCATCTCTTCTGAACGTAAAAGAATCCTTTTCGTTACTTCTCATGAATACTTATTATCAATAACAAAGTAGAAATAAGTTTCAGGGCACACCATTGGAAGCTTCCAAAGTGAAGAAAAGTTCGGCCTAATCAGCAATCAGCTTCCAATTAAGCAACGGTGGTCAGGGGACCAGCACAGACTCGTTAAGTAAATTAGTTAATTTTTTTATTAGATATAATTCAGGCTAGAAATCATGTTCTCTTTTTCAGCCCAACAGGAGCCTTTGACTTGAATTTTAAATATCAGGTCGTTTATCTTTGTCATATAAAATACCTTGTTAGTTGCTTAAAAGTCCTTCCTGCTACGACTCCTGCCTAGTACCATCACCCTCCAGGCTCTGCTCTTGCTGATTTTCAAGGTTATTTTGCAAACTTCTACTGTTTCACTTGGCTCAGCACCCACAATTATAATTAATCCTTTCTTGGCAAGTGCTCACATCTTCCCAGTTTCCCCCTCCATCGGGTGAATACAGTCTTGACTCTCAGGGTCTTATCAAATAAATTATACCTGTGTCTCTTCCATCTGGATGATCCCACCTGAAACTTCCAGAATGTGTCCTCACCTGGTGAATTTTCAACCTATCCCATAATTGCCTTTGTGAAAATATGAAAACTGAGCATCGAAAATTGCATTTTGTTAGTCAAAGTCTCTCAGAGTTTTAGGTTTTGTTTTTGCACTTCCAACTCTTACTATTGTTTCCAACAGAAAGACCTTTTGATCCCATGTATCACAAATAACTTTCCTTGGTATTCATTATAATGATAGAATGACTCTAATATCTGCCTGTCTGCCACGTCAATGAAGAACTAAGCTATGTGGATCACAGTAGCTATCACCTACAATGCTGAGAGCCCATCAATTTGGCACCTTCAGTTATATTTATGACAGTTAGAAAAATGCTAATCATTCACTTCTTTCTAAGGTTGTCAGACAACTAAAGTAAGTGTGTGTGTGTGTGTGTGTGTGTGTGTGTGTGTGTGTGTGTATGCATTCCACTAGCTTTCTTGTTGGACACTGTTATTTGAAAATATCACCAATCTTAGCAATTGACAGTGTAATATAAGAAAAAGTAAGTTTTCATCACAAATTGTTCTTCCTTTTCCTCTAGAGAAAAATAAATCTATCGAAGTAAAAGCAAAATTTAATAATGACTGTGGGCATCAAAGGAATGCATAAGTTTCTATATACAAACTAAGAGGTTAGCAACCACAGCCCATACTCAAAGGAATGCAAAAGTTTCTATATACAAACTAAGAGGTTAGCCGGGCAGTGGTGGCGCACGCCTTTAATCCCAGCACTCGGGAGGCAGAGGCAAGTGGATCTCTGTGAGTTCGAGGCCAGCCTGGTCTATAAGAGCTAGTGCCAGGACAGGCTCCAAAGCTACAGAGAAACCCTGTCTCGAAAAAACCAAAAAAAAAAAAAAAAAAAAAAACTAAGAGGTTAGCAACCACAGCCCATACTCAAAGGAATGCAAAAGTTTCTATATACAAACTAAGAGGTTAGCAACCACAGCCCATACTCAAAGGAATGCAAAAGTTTCTATATACAAACTAAGAGGTTAGCAACCACAGCCCATACTCAAAGGAATGCAAAAGTTTCTATATACAAACTAAGAGGTTAGCAACCACAGCCCATCCTCAAAGCTCACCAGATTTTGAGAGATAACATGTTTAAATGTAAAGATTTGGAAATTACAATGGTTGTCTTTAACTGTAGTTTCACTTTGGCTGGCACAGAACCTGAAGGGAAAAAAAAACTAATACTTTCTTCCAATAGTAAAGTTGTAACTATTAAAGTTCACAAGGCATCTGACTTAACTCCTGTTTTGAGCAATGTTCCATTAGGAACTCAGATAAAATGCTAGGCATGAGCCGGAAGACCTTCCTAATGACCCTTTAATGGGATTTTACATGTGTTGTCACAGTGCATATTGACAGGTTTTGACAGCTTAATAACATCCTTGAGAATCAGAATCAACTTATGCTGAAGACCTATGACTCCCTCGTGTAACTAATGAAGTAATTATTGCTCTTTCCTATGCGGGAGAAGGTCTGAGCACGGTGCTGTATGATAATATAAAATCTCATGCTGAGACTCACAATAGCATCCTGACAAACCCCTTCTATAGTTCCATTCGTTAAGTTCCCAGTGAAACAGACGAAAATATTTCCAAAGGTATTTGCTTCCAAGCCAAAGACAACAATTGCTACTATACACTAAAATGTGTTATTTCAGAATGGCTGGCATCCAGCATGCTCAAGATGGAAACATATCACTGATTTAAAACTGCTTTGTGGAACTTAACTCTAGTGAGTTTCTCAGTATTATGTGCAAAATATCTAATTACAGATAAACAAGTTTCAGTATTCATGTTTGCCAGCTTTGCAAGCTACAGAAGAGTTGTAGAAAAACGACCACCCCTAGAGTTCTACCCAGTGTCACTGTACTCAAAAGTAACTCTGAGAACTCGTGAAATGCAGCAGAGAGCCACACTGGGGGATGACAGGAAGACGTTGGATTAAGAAATGCAACATTCTGAGTTGTAACCTGTGAAGGAGTGGGCTATCCAGGGCTGCAACCGCCACCGACTCACCCGTGCTCCCATAACCCCAGTAAATACACAGATCCAGAGATGCAGCTGCCACCGACTCACCCGTGCTCCCATAACCCCAGTAAATGCAGATTCTCTACAGCAAACGGGGATGAGATGATTTCTCTGTTTTGATATTGACGCTCTATCCTGGGTGAAGAGATGTCTGTTCAGATGGCCCCTAGAAAACGCCACACATGAAATGTGATAAGTGCACCTCGAAAGCTGACCTGAGGCCATTCTAACTTCTTTACTTGATGATTATCGAAGACTTCAATTTATATACAGAAAAGTTAATGATTTGCCTTTTGTTATTTAACAGTCACTTATGCTATTTTTAAAAACCCAAATTGAGATTGTTTTCCTCTAAAAAAATATCACTATATTATACCCAAATGCTACTTAGTATAAATGGTGCCGTACAATCAGGCACAAATCGAAAGACTTTCTTTTTATCACGTCCAACCTAAGCAGTACAGTAAGCATAAGAATAAATGAAATTTCTCAGAGTTTGCTATTAAAACAGAAAAAAAAAAGACTATTCTCATATAGCAACCGCCCCCTGGTAGTGGGAGGCCTATGAACGAGCCGTGAGTTAGAAATGATCCTAATAATTCGAAGGCCATCTTAATGGGCACATACATTATCTGAAGTGTTTCAGACTAAATATCAATATAAACTCAATAAGTAGACCATCCGAAATGCTAGCACACTAGAGCTACCCATTTTTAAAAAATAAAAGTGTCATTTAAATTTTTTATACATTTGGTGAAAATAGCCAAACAAAAATAATTGCTTGTAATGTAAAATGTGCCGTTCTAAAATTTCTTTCTTAGTTTCACTAAGTAGTGATTCATACTGCAATAAATACAATACACATAACTATAACTTTAATGTCTCCACAAGTAGGGTGTTTTTTTTTTATTTGTAAAAGATTTTCTTTTAGTCAAGCTAAAAGGACATAATTACGTTAGACAGAGTTTGGGCCCATGGCTAAAACTACCAAGCTTTTAAACTACTTTTTAATGGCAAATCCAGCATGCTAAACCACAGATCTCTGCATCTGAAAATCAGCACGGGAAGATCGGCGGCCTTGGATGTTTCACTCACGCCTTGACACCTCATCCCAATCACATCTCAGCATCCAATTAACAGCTTTCACTTTTCATCGCATGGATGGATGGTCGCCAGACTTCGCAACCGTGCTTATGGCGACCTGACAGGACAGCGTCAGTTAATCCTAAGAAGGTCCACTTCAATTTGTCATTGTCCTGAAGGTTTCCTATTCCTTGGATATGAATCCAAGACCAGAATGCTGAACACAGCCAGATGCATTAGCGCTAAGCTCACAGCTGGTAAGTGAGCTTACGAATACGCACAATCACTCGGAGCCCTCTTGGCCATCCATTCAGTCTGCTGTTTGTGACTCTGTCTCTTAGTAAATTCTTGCTTCTCTGCACCAGGCAGACACCAGTCCAGGCTTCACATTCCGTGAATACTCTGTACCTTCATCTCTTCTCACAGACTGTCATGGCACCTACCATCAGAAAGTCATCCCAGGGGCAAATCTTTCTTGGTTATGATTCCAGCACTGGAAAAAGAATGTGCGGGAATCATATTGCATCAGACAGAGAAGCAGAACTTTCTGGACCAAAGCAAAGGTAGACATTCTTTCATATTCATAACAAGATTGCCTTTTATAGCCTTTTACAGATACGATAACATCTGTCTCCACAGCCTTCCAATGAGGGATGCCAGTAGAAGGATGATTATACATTGATAACGGCAAATAAAGCCACTAGAGACTGTCAGAAGTTATACTTCCAGTCCCTGGAGAGTCAGGGAAATAACTCAGATCTATTTGACTCCCAGGAAAATTTCCTTTCTAGTAGATAGTGAGCTACTTTTGCTACTTATTAAGGAACTTGTTTTAAAGTGCTATTCCTTTAAAAGCCAATTAACGGCTTTTATATCAGTTTGAAAGATTTGAATAAGAAATGAAAGAAGCTTGTTAGAAATACCATGCTGTGTCTACAGCATGAGGGGAGACTGCACTTTCCAGCCCACATCTGAAATGTTCGTAACTTCTATATCCTCCAGGGCTAGAGAGCAGCAGAGGCTCAGGAACGGATGAATTAAATCAGTTTGCTGTGTCTATTATTTCAAACTAGAGTCATGATACTTAGGTCTGCCATGGACAGGGATGTAACAATCGTCATTCAGTCAGGGTCTGCTAGCACTATTGTGGGCATCTAAATATAATATAGTCTAAATATAATAAGGCCTCCACCAAGCTTTTGGCCCTTAGAACAGGTTGGTTTCAGCATAAGTACACATGTCAAAGTTAGAAAACACATCACTCCAACACATCCTGCCATAGCATCTCAGCCACTGTTTCAACTTAGCATAAAACTGCCTACCAATTGTTGTGCATAGTGCATTCATTCTCCTTAGGAAACACATGGTTAGAGAATAGACAGAAAATCTCTTTCTGATGAAACAAACTTCCTGACAAAAGACAATGTTAGCCCAAATCAAAATGGCTAATGTGATATTTATTTGTGGTGATCATTTCCAAATTAAAAGTATTCTTTGCCTCAATTCTGTGACTCTTCTTTTTTTTTGTCTTCCATCTCTTTTCTTTCTATTTATTTATTAAAGATTTCTGCCTCCTCCCCACCACCACCTCCCATTTCCCTCCCCTCAGCATGTGAGAATAAAAGAAAGGTTGGGACAAACATCTGTAACATGTACAAGGTTCGCAGTACTGGGTCAGCTCCTCCTGTCTAGGCTCTTCCAGCATCTACCCACACCAACCTTCTACCTGTATCCACGCTGCCCTCCTTTACCTCCCCATCAGCCACCACATCCTGGAGACGGAGCTCAGAAAACCCAGCATTTACACTTGTTCCCCTTGCTCCCCAGTGCTCCTCGCTTTTAGTTAACACTGTTTTCATTCCCGCAGGGTAGAGTATGACACCTGCACACAGGAAGATCCTGACTCTGTTCCCATTCCTTCAAATCTTTAGTTTTTCCTAGAATAAAAAAGTGGCCTTATCACGTTGCTTAACATCTTTGAATATTACTGATTCTGTTGGGGAAGCTGATAAAAAAAAAAATTTCTCCCGTGGAAACACTGAGCCACAAGGCTCTCCAGCCCTGTTCCACCCTAGATGTATCAGTTCTCAATTGTTTTTCCTTTCTCCTCTCATGCATGTGTCCACCGACAGGCAGCTCTTGCTTTGCTGAACACCCTCTCCGCACTCCACAAGGTTCCCAGTGGAGAACTGGTATCCATCTTGCAAAGCACTCAACCTTAAATCCCTCATGAAGACTTCTCTATCGCTGATATAATGCTTGTTTACTGTTTTCCTGCTACATTATAGTTCCTTCCTCACAAGCTGAACCAAAGGAACGTGCCTACAATCCCAGCACATGGGAGACAAAGATAGGAAGATCAGCTACACAGAATTCATGGCCAGGCTGGGCTACATGAGACCCTGTATCAAAAAAAAAAAATCAAATATATATACACATATGTTCCTGAACCCTTAGCCTAGAGCATGGCCAAAACAGACATAGACCACGAGCTCATGGAGTCAGCGTCCAGTGAGGGAGATGGCTGTCATTATGAAATACAGTAGACCGTAAGAGTTGCACGCTGCTGGGAGACCCGTGCAGAAGAAGAAAAGCACCTCCTTGTGGAAATCAGTTTTGAAATTTTGTCAGAAGAAAGAAGAGAGTAAAGAGAAGAAAGGAGGGGGAGAGCTAGTGCAGAAGAGAGGGAGAAATCCAATTAAGTTCAAGGGCATCCAAGCAAAAAGAACAAGAGCATGGCTGGAGACCAAGAACCAAATGGAATAGGGATTATGCAGTTCAATCTTAACCTACTTAATGGAATGTTCTTTGCAACAAAATGGTTTTTTTTCTATTTCCCAGAAAGGCACTATGGTGAAGTGAAAAATGTATATATTCACATGGAATATGAGGTTCCTAAGAGTAATAATTTTTCTTTAGTGTGAAATTGTAGATCAAACCCAAATACTTGTATATGCAAAGCATACATAACTCAAAAGCATCCCCCACTGCATCCCAAAGTAATCTTAACCAAGTCAAATGATAAAGAATATGAAAATATTATGGTATAATCAGTACAAGCAAAGGGCAAACCCTATACGTCTATTACTTATTTCCATGATTCACTAACATGAACCCAGCAACTTGTTCATGGTGGAAATCTTTCTGCTCCAAGAAAAATATATTACATATGTGTAAATGGTTGAAGAAAAATCAGACATTTGTCTATCCTCAAGCTTTATTGGCTAGATGTCTTTTCACACAGATATGTCACAAGCAATCCAGATCTAGAAAGCTGCTTAATAAAAATTTTATCAAATGTAGATCTCACTGATGGCACTCATCCTACCAAAAGCATGTCACTCAGCCCTAGAATCCCAGTGGGATACCCCAACAATATGGTGTGGTGTCTGTCAACCAGACTGTATCTCCACACCCCAACCAGATGGTGTGGTGTCTATCAACCAGACTGTAACCCCACACCCCAAACAAATGGTGTCTCTCAATTAGACTGTCTCCTCACACCCCAGCAAAATATTGTCAACCAGACTATCTCCCTATCCCCAACTAAATGCTGTCTGTCAAACAAACTGTTTCCCCCCACCCCAACCAATTGCTGTCAACCAACCTCTCTCCTCACACCCCAACCAAATGCTATCAACCAGACTATCTCCCAACCCCAATCAAACGGTGCCTGTCAAGCAGACCATCTCCCCACCCCAAACCAAATGCTATCAACCAAATTGTTTCCCTACACCCCAGCAAAATGCTGTCAACTAGATTGTCTCCCACACCCCAACCAAATGGTGTCTGTCAACCATACTGTCTCCCCATACCCCAGCCAAATGCTGCCAACCAGATATCTCCCTACAACTCAATCAAATGCTGTGTGTCAATCAGACTGCTTCCCCAGCCAGGTCATTTTAACCACTACATGCAAAGTTCTCCCAGTTGAACTGAATTATGCAATGATTATTGGTATATTTTTCATAATAACTGTATTCATGCCTTCCCTACCAAACCCTTTTCTTCACCCATATTCCACTTGACCAAAAATGGGCATTATCTATTTTTCAGTTGGATCATTTTGTAGGATAAATAACTCAAGAGCTACTGAAGCCTGATCTGAGAATAAAAAGTACACAACCTGTACACCCACTGTGGAGATCAGTGTGGCAGGTCCTCAGGAAGATGGAAATCGATCTTGTTCGAGATCAACTATGCCGCTCTTGGGCAGACACCCAGGGACATTTCTCCTACTGTAGAGACACTTGCTCTCAACCATGTTCTCTGCGGCTCTATTTATAATAGCCAGATACTGGAAACAACCTAGACATCCTTCAAGAGATGAAGAGATAATGAAAATGTGGTACATTAATGCAATAGAGTATTACTCTACCACTTAAAAAAATGAAATCATGACATTCACAGGTAAGTAGATGAAATGAAAACAAAAGAAAAATCCTACGTGATGTAACCCAGACCCATAAAAGAAATGATGGATGTATTTGCTTATATGTGAATGTCAGCTGTTAAGATGCTGATAAGCAAGCTGTAATCCATATGACCACAGAGACTAAGTATACAGTAAGGAACTAGGAGAGAGGGAAAAGTCACCCTATAATAGGTAGTATGGATGGACAGGGTCTGTGAGAAAAGTAATGGAAGGATCAAACAGAGAGAGGAAGGAAGAGATGGCAGGGAGGGAATACAGAGATAGACAGCTAAAACTAAAAGCCATTTGAGGGGTAATGTGGATGCCTAACACAGTAGAAGTTTCCTAAGATTATATACATATACAAAGGTGATCTAAATAAAATCACCAAATAACGGGGAGACAGAGCCCCAACCAGACATTTCTTGTCACCAAAATGAAGCTTATAGTACTAGTAACAGGTTACATCTAATGTAGTTGTTTGCCAAAGGGATCCCATTATATCCCCAAACAAGCCCAAGCTATTGTCAAGACTAGTCATTGCTCTCCACAAACTGACAGTAAGGTCCTGTTGCTGAAGACAGCATCCAGTCAACTCAAAGATCATAGAGAAGTCAAGCTGGTGACTATTTAGAACCTTCACCCCTGTGTATTAGTGTTGGCGGTACTGGAAAGTACTCTGCCCTCTATGAGAAGAGAAATGTAAGCACCAACCCGGTACAAACCCTTCAGTCTACAATTGTGACTGGCCTGGAAGAGACCACAATGCAATAGGGACACAGAGTTTGTGAAGGAACCAACTAATACCTGATTTTATTTAAGGCCCACTCCGTGAGATGGAAGTCATGCACGAAACTGATGAGCTCAGAACCTGAAACTAGAGAGGCCAGGAACCTAGGAGAAAACCCAATAGTACTGTCCTGCTAAAGAAATGTTAGCTCTAAGAAGAAGGAAATAAACACTAATCTAACTCTGAAAAATAAAAATACACATTGCTAGTAACTGTCCCTGAAGGTAAGAAAGAGGAATAGGGTTACTTCTGAAGTGAGAACAATATTTATTTCTTGACCTGCGTGGTAAATTTGTTTATATTTTATAACGAATTGTCAAGCTGTACAGTTCTATATTTTCTGCATATGCTTTATTTCACACACACAAAAAAATGTCACAAATATGCAAAAAAGACCAAGCAAAACTCCCAAATTTTTTTCAATCCACTGCCTACATCATAGTCTCTCACCATCCCATTGGCCAAAGCAAGTCATGTGATTAAGGTAATGGTTAACAAACTTTACTTTGGCTAAGCCAGGGGGCAACAACTGTTTTTTGTAGAAACCCATACAGAACTGCATATAGTCCTGCACGATGTTCTATTTAAGTTTTTGAGGCTTTGTAGAAAACACAATCGTTATTAGCCGAATGCTCTACTCCACAGGCTCGTGCCAAAGCTGCACGCAGTAGGAGTTAGCCCACAGGCTGTAGTTCATCAGCCATTTGATTAGGCCCTGGAGGGAAGGTTTTTAAAATGGGAAAAGCAATTTAATCTCCGGAGCTCATCTTCTTTGTAAGAATTCTTATCACTATCACTGTGTTCTGGACGTGCCTTCAAAGCTCAGGTATTGTAAACAGGATCACCTAAACAATGGCGTTGTCAAGTGAAGCCTTCCGGGAGTGTATGCAAGCGTTCTGCCCACTTGAACACATTAGCACTGTTGTAGAAAGGCCTGGGGAAGTCCATTTGCTCTAGGTCTCAGCCGGGTGAGGACACTTTTGGTGCTGCCTGCCCCTCTGCTTCTCTCCCATGTGAGGGAACCTGAAATCAAAAGAGCTTCCACCCGGAGCCAGATGGTAACACCATTGTCTTGGTCTCCCAGGTCCCACAACTGTGCACAACAAAATCCGACTCTTTACAAACTCCTACTGCATGACACATACTGTTAGCAATCCCCACTGATCCTCACCCAAAGGCACTCAGAAGTTCACCCAAACAGTCAGACTTGAGTTCTGTCCTACCTCACTTCCACTCTTGATCTGCAGATCTAGAAAGCAAAACGACCCGCTCCTTGTGCTGATAAGGGACACAGGAGAATCACAATAAACACTCCAATCCAGAAACAGAGGAAATGGCAGACATCTCTAGACAATTTGAAATGATACGGGGCAAAGGTGAGCACTCTCGTCCTGCTCCAGGAGCGAGGTTCAGTGCCTCCTGGGTAACTACCATGTTTGGCTGCTTTTCCTGTTGCTTGTAATTTTCTCCTACTATCCCATTAGTCAAATCAAGCCATGCGGCCAAGTCCTAAGTCAAAAACCCGAGACATACCTTTCTGTGAGCCCAATGTGAGACCACAAGAAGCAGTGGTCGCATCACAGAGCAAAGGCGTCAGAGCCGGCCATTACATCTGCCAGGAGGACCTCACTTTACGGGACAATACACAGAAAGTCAGGTTTGACCTCCACTCAATACCCATTAGGGCTGTGCATGAAGGAATCACCTGGGTCCCAAATTTGGGTCTCTTGAATATAAACACAAAGAATTTCATTTAAAGCAATAACTATTAAATTCTGACAGACATTTAAAATCACTAAATAAGAAACTTCAAGTGGTTGTTAGTAGTTAAATTTTTTTGAGGAAGAAAAAAGGAGAAGTGCTTAATGATAAGAAATTATATACATACACAGAAACTAATTTATGCAAAAATGGATTTCAGTTGATGCAAGGCTCATTATGAGGTGACATTGTAATGAGCCTTCCAAAAACCCTAATGGGGTCAGAATGCATTTTAAAAAACAGAATATCTCACTCTGAAAATATTGTCACCATTATTCTAACTATTCAAGTCACATGTTGTAAAGAATATTCTATTCTGAGAACAACATTTTAAAAGGACGTTGAGAAAATTAAAATGCATTTATAGAAAGACAGTCCAGAGAATGAAAGGTCTTGGGTTAATACTACATAATACACATTTAAAGAGATATGAAAGCTCATCTTCGAATAGGGAAGGATGGACTAGGGAGATGGCTCTGCTAATAAGTCTTTACCGTGTAAGCAGGAGATACTGGGATTAGATGCCCAGGACCCTTTTAAAAAGCCGGGTGTGGGAGTGAGCACATCTATAATGCCAATGAAGGAGAGACAGAAGAAGGATCCCTCGAATGTGAGGGATTGGGCAAGTCAAGTTGGGGGAAGGACAGAGAGGAGAGCAGGAAAAAAGATGTCTTGGTTGAGGGAACCCTTATGGGGTTAGTAAGAAACCTGGCACTAGGGAAATTCCCAGGAATCCACAAGGCTGACACCAGCTAAAAATCTAAGTAATAGTGGAGAAAGTGCCTTAATTTCTCTTCACCTGTAAGCAGATTGGTGACTACCTTAATTGTCATCATAGAGCCTTCATCTAGTAACTGATGGCAGCAGATGCAGAGATCCATAGCTAAGCACTGGGCCAAGCTCCTGGAGTCCAGTTGTGGAGAAGCAGGAGGGATCATATGAGCAAAGGGGCCAAGACTATGATAAGGAAAGCCACAGAAACAACTGGCCCAAATTACTGGGAGCTCACTAATCCTGGACTGACAGTTGGAGAACCTGCGCAGGACCAAATTAGGTCCCTGAATGTGGGTGACAGTTGTGTGGCTTGGACAGTCTGTGGGGCCACTGGCAGTGGAACCAGTATTTATTCATCGAGCGTGATCTGGCTTTTAGAACCCATTCCCTGTGGAGGGAGACCTTGCTCGGCCGAGATACAGGGAAGAGGGCTTTAATTCTGCCTCAAGAAACAGACTTTGTTGACTCCTCATAGGAGGCCTCACCCTCTCTGAGAAATGGATCGGGTGTGGGGGGATAGGGGAGCGGGAGGAAGGAAGAGAGAGGGAACTGGGACTGGTATGTAAAATTAGAAAAGATAATTTTTTATAAAAAAAAAAGTACTAAAAAGGGGGGATCCCTGAGACTTGCTAACCAACTCCTCTTGCAGAACTGGTGACTTCCAGGTTGGATGAGAGCTTGTCTCAAAACAGAAGATGGAAAATAGTGGACGAAGACTGAACATCCACCTCTGGCTTTCCCTTACATGAAAATGTGTACATGGGCCTCTGTGCACATACACATGTGCGCACACACACACAAACATACATAGTTATATACACTCTTGCTCAGGGAGCAGAGAGTCCTGAAAGGGAAAGGAAAGAAAAGGTGTCTTGCAATGATTTCACACCTGCCTTGTAAAAGGAAAGATCTCCTTGTTGTTGCTACCCAGGGCCTAGACAGCTTCTTAGGCCACAGGCCAAGAAGAAAGCAGCAGCTACTGTAGGCTTTGCAGGGTGTGCAGGGTTTTCCCACACTCCTGCTTGACTTTTGTGACAAGAAAACAGACGTGTGCAGCGCATTCATGTCCATGAATATTTCCAATAAAAGTCCTTATAAATTCTGAAATTTAAATCTTATATAATTTCACAAGTCAGGGCTATTGGTGGTCTTTTTTCTTTTAACAGTCTAAATTGTTTAAAGACATTTAACAGGATGGCCAGATTCAGCCCACACACTAAGAACACAAACCTTTACCATAGATGACAACCTAAGGGATTAGGTCCCAGCTACAAGAAAGAAAATACCAACTCAAAAAATAATAATAAAATTTTAATAGCTAGACAAAAGAGGCGATGCCTTTGCCAGTACTGTTGGAAACCTGATCATATCCCCTGGGTGACAATGAGGCCAGTGAACGGCTCCTCTGCAAAATACAATTGGTCTAAAATATTGCTTTACGGCCACTCACTGGGAGGCCTTCCCCTGAGTTTTAGGTGCCAGCACCGCACGCATACACTGTCTCCCAGAAGAACAAGGGGTTAATTAAATGAGCAACCACTGAGGACTGAGCACCTCAGTGTCTCCTCATAGGACAATTGTGGAGTAGGGCCACTGTTGTCCCCCAGGAAGTTCATTGCTCCAATTGCCTAAATGGTGTGTACTCTAGTACATACCTCTCATGAAGGTAGAAGATGCTGGACTCCTCCTCTCCCTTCATGTCTCCACTTGCCCACTTGACTTCCATGAATCACTTGCCAAATACATACCATCCCTGAAGGCACTGTGGTATGTTTTGGTTTCTGTAAATGCAAATCTTAAGTGTGTTCGATGTAGTTAATGAACACGTCCTCAAGGACCAGGCTATCACCTGCTGTCAAATTATAGCTGGAATTTTTAAACTTTCACCGTAGGTCCTCAGGTGGAAACATCTTTGTTTGTTGTGTCTCTCCCTACCGCATCCAAATAACTACAGAGAGGAAGCAAGAGTGTTACTGCTTCTAAATGAACGACAATACAGGACAGTCTCTCACAAGGAGACGGACCCAACTATCTGAATCCGCGACTAAGCCAAGGGCCTCTACTCTCATGTTCTTCCTTAAAACTGTCATTGTAACATACTCCGTCTTTTAGCCAAAATGAGCTGCTAGATGGTGTGGGAAGTCCTTCTGTATATGTGTTGCTTTTATTAGTTAATGAATAAAGAAGGTGCCTTGGCCTATGATAGAGCAGAATAGAGCTAGGCAGGAAAACTAAACTGAATGCTAGGAGAAAGTAGAGTCAGTGAGAAGCCATGTAACTACCCACAGGAGACAGATGCACTGAACCCTTGCCGGTAAGCCACAGTAATGTGGCGATACATAGATTAATAGAAATGGGTTAACTTAAGATGTAAGAGTTAGCCAGAAATACGCTTAAGCTATTGGCCAAACAGTATTGCAATTAATACAGATTTCTGTGCAATTATTTCCAGTCAGGGCGGCAGGAAACAAACCAGCCTCTTGGGGGCTGGAGAGATGGCTCAGAGGTTAAGAGCATTGCCTGCTATTCCAAAGGTTCTGAGTTCGGTTCCCAGCAACCACATGGTGGCTCACAACCATCTGTAATGGGGTCTGGTGCCCTCTTCCTGACTGTAGGCATCCACATACTGAATATTGTATACATAATAAATAAATATTTTAAAAAAACCAGCCTCTCCACCAATATCCAGAGACTCATAACATCTCAGAAATCAGGATTATTTTTTGCCAGATCCTGTTTTTGCATTATGGTGATATGCCCCCAGCTTTCATAAATTTTATGAAAGAATTTGTAATATGTAATACATAAAACTGGATGGTGATTTTTAATAATTTTTAACTCAGATTCAAATCTTTAATCACCTTTTTTCTTCCTCCCTGGAAATAAGTAATGCAAAGACTGGCTTCTTAAGTCTAGAAGCAGTTCTTCTTAGCATGTGCCATCCTGGTAGGTGTAAGATGCAGGCAAAGAGACTTAATTTACTTAATTATGCTACATTTAGAAGATGCAAACTTCCTGGCAATCAATCTGGCACTTTTCTCAAGTATTAATAAAACTGTTTCTTAATTCTTGATTAACATAGCTCAGCAAATACCACCATATATTGAGGATGGAACTGCGAAAATGAGAACTGGAGAGAGAGAGCAGTTCTTTAGTTCTTTTTTTTTTTTTTTGAGCATATATCTTTTTGAACACAAAGCCACTGCCAAAAAACTGCCTACGATAAAGAATTGGTGTAGACCTTTCCTTCTGTACTTTTCTGAAACCAGGGCCTTATAAATCAAACAAGATTGCTTTATCTGCAGCTAAGAATTCCATAGAGACGTGTTGAACCTGTAAGAGATGGCAGAACCTAGCCAACTTCTGTCTTTTAGGTAATAAATTGTGCCTCCATTCTGACTCTTCCTTCAGAGTTCTGTTTATTTTCATTTTAGGGCAAAATATGTGGATTTGTCTGCAATATTAGAGGCATTTAAGCTTATGAAGGATCCCAAGTTTTCCTCCTCAGATAAAGGAGGACTGTTCTTGAGTTTGGAAATTTTGCAAACAGGAAAAAATGAGAAAAGTAATAGTAAGTAAACATGAATGTTATAAAACTCAAGATAAAATCAGGCAGGAAACCATTTAGATAAAATGACATTCCACATAATTACCACTTATGAGAACTTAATTTCAGGGATGAGAAATTCAGAGGGATAAATTTCAGATAAATAAATTGAGACAGATTGTTGGTAGAAGCATAGATAAATAGATGATAGATAGATAGATAGATAGATAGATAGATAGATAGATAGATAGATAGATAGATAGATAGATAGATAGATGATAGACAGAAGGTTATCTAAGCTAGATCTTCCTGGCTTCAAAACTTCTTATCATCATTTAAAAAAAATCTTACAATGGAAACACTCATGTCACCAAAGAAAATTTAGAAAAGGAGACAAAAGATAACTTGATCTGAAAGTTTTGACCTTGAGAATGTTATGGCTATCTCGGTTCTCCAGGCTGAGAGTTTGGTGCTCATCACTGCAAAGGGCCTCTGTGGAAGCCTCGAGAAACACTGAGATCCTAAGGACAGGAGTCTGTTTCTGTCAAAGGAAATAAGACAGCCCTGAGGACCACTCCAGAAGAAAGATGGTGCCACTGTCATCTGGTTTTGAAATGAGCTATAAAATCATTGTACAATAAGAGAATAATTCAGAGAAATGGGTCAAGGGTGGGAGTGAGACTTTGAAGGCTGGGAGCCATGCAGAGTGAGGACCATAATGGAATGTCAGCCCATATCCTGCAGGGATGTGTCCTGTGGAGACAGGAGAACCCGGTAGAAAAGAAAATGTTTCTGTGCCTATGTGAATAAGAACATCTTCAGTTTTCAACTAAAGCGACTGATCTGCTTAGTTTAGAATGAAATGTATTAACTGTGTAGCAGGAATAACCCTTGTTTCGGTGTGAGCTAGATGTAGAACAGAGGTCACCACTGTGCTTTCTCCAGATCTCGGTCCTGCTTTCCTGAAATGACCTTGTGTCAGAAAGGAAGCTGTCCAAAACTGCCAGCTCTCAAGGTCATAAAAGAATACTGTTCTCCAAGAGAAAGCTCAGCTCCTCATTGTTCCCATACAAGTTGGGGTCTGGCCTGGCTTGCATTCTGTAGCCATCCCTAAACTGATCTCTGTCATCTGATGGAGTAGGCTGGCTCTGACTCCATTGCATGGCCTCCCTGGTCCTGTCTCAGAAAGAATTGGCTTCTGAGCCACATGCACAAAGCATTGGTGAGCAGGATGGTTTCCATAAGGAGGGACGCTGGACAGAAAATATATATATAAATAGAGCTAGTGTGTCAAAGACAGCAGAAGGATTTGTTTACAAGAAGAGTCCCTTGGCATCAGGAGTGGGAAACACCTGAAGTAGCCCAACGTTTGTTGGCTATCAACTATGATATCTCACTGTTCCTAAGAATCATTTCACATGTTAACAGCTCAGTTATCAGAATGTTTCCTACCGTGAATGACATTCCACAGTTGCTGCCAGTCAGGGGTGCAGCTTTGATACTGTCTTCAAAGCCTGCACAGAGCTCAGTCAGAGTTCTTCCAATTGTCATCTCTTCAAGTGAGTTATGTGTGTGGTTAGCAACCTACCTGTAGAGTTTCATGATTGCTTAAAACACAGATGATACTCATGGCTGGAGAAATAATTGCAAATCTTATATTTTTGGATGAGTAACATTGATTGCTTTTTGATAGCAAAGAATGAATGGTATCTGCATGTAAATGAAGTCATATTAGATTTTTATTGATGCATGAGAGATGTATTTCCTCTTACATGCTAAGCAATGTCCCTAAAAATAACACTAAAGGGTGAATACCTGTCTACACAGTTCAAAACACGTCTGTCAATAAATATCAAAGATGGAGCTCAGCACTAGAAAAAGATAAATATGTTCAGAATTCATGAGGTTAGAAGTTTAATCCCCACCACTGGATGATAGGCACAAAAATTAAATAAAAATACATATATTAAAATAATACTATATCTATGAAAGTGCGACATCTTACCTTCATGTTTACATATGACATTAAGAAGAAATATTTAAATAAGTGGTAGATACATAAGTACTAAATTATACAATAATAATTCATCTTAAAATAAATAATTTGATTAATTAAGCTGCTTAGCAGCCGCTGTGACAAAAACCCAAAGAAGAAAGAATAGTCCTCGTATTTGAGATAAAACCTTCAGCCAGCCAGAGTCCACCTCATCTGCCACATCCCTTTTCATTCTGACCCTCTCTCCATCCCAGAAATACTGTCGGGAAAACTTTCATGAAAGTCTTTCCAGGTTATCACGTTAGTAAAGCATTTAACACCTGTGTTAATTCCACCACCTCAGACACAGAAGCCTTGACTTCTTCCTGTCTCCCACATCCAACATGGAATTCATCAAAACACACATTTGATCTTTAGGTTCAAAACGCATCCTCCACTGCTGGTGAGATCAGAGGGCAAAGGCATCAAAACCTGATGACCTGAATTCAGTTGCCAAGATCCAGGGGGGAAAAAAGAGAAAGCAGAAACTCTCAAATTGTCCTCTGACCTCCATGAACACACCATGACATACACACAAGTTAATAACAGTAATAGTAATATATAAAGAAAACAAAAGTTGAAAATCTCCACCAGCTCTGACTGGACTGGACTGCCTCAATCCAGCCTACGCCTCTCAACAGAGGACTACGCACCCCGGTAGTGGTTCTTCCTGCATCTGTCCCTCTTCACCCCCACCCCACAGTCTATCTGCAACATGAAGACAAAGTGATCCCTCCTGAGCATAACCAGGTGACAACAAACTCTGAAATGGCTCCCACGTCTCACAGAGAGCAGACACAGCCCCCACAATGGTCCTCAGGGTTCGTAGATGCACCTTTGTCCTGAGCCTCAGCGGTGCCTCTCAGCTACTCACCCCAGCCTCCTGGCTTCCCTGCTGCTCTTGACCACACAAGGCCATCTCTCCCTCCAGCCTTTGCTTCCCTTCTTCCTCCTTCTGCTAAGTTCTCTGTGAGGCTCTGACCAGTCCGTTGCCTCTTCCCAGTCTTGGCTCTAACCTTGCCTTGACCACGAGCCTCTCCTTATCTCACCCATCACTGTTGTAGCTGCACCTTTCTCTTCCCTTTCCTTTCCCTCCACTCTGGTCTAGAAGGTCTTTCTACTCCAGTGACTGTCTTGGTAGAGCATTAGGCATAACTCACCTCCTCTATTTATTGTTGGCTGGCTCCACACTTTCCTCCCTCCTAGGAATCTAGGCTTTTTTAAATCTGCTTCTATTAAGCAGCATTTGTAATAGAGATGGGCATACAGGGGTTACATAAACGTTTGCTGAATGGAGAAGCTTCTGCTTTTCACCGGCATGTATGCCAATATTAATCCATATTTGTAGCATCCGTGAGGACAGACTGAGAAAATAACAAAATAAACTGAAGTAAAGAAAAAGAACTGCAAGAATGCTCAGAGGAACTTTTCCTCTGGAAACTATAGGACAAAGATCTTGGAAAAATTGAAGGAAATAAAAGTAATGAAAAAAATAGGATTCCCAACTCGGGTGTTAAGTGGGTCCACAGGGATGGGCAATCCAAACTCCAGCATGAATGCCCAAAGGCTACCCTAATTAACTGGATTAAACAGTACCAATATGCCCTTTGAAAAGTGAGCATCCCATGGATGTCTCTTATTCTCCATCCTCTCCCTACCCACACCACAGATTATAATGAAGGTCCCTGCAGAATTCTCATGTTTACTACAAAAATGTGTCCAAAGCTGGAGTCTCTTTGTTATATCGAAACCTGTAGTTCTCATGGGAACACACAGCCAGTCCAGGAAAGACAGCTGTAGTCAAATTACATACAATACTTTTCCTTTCCATTCTCATGTGCTGTGTATGCTCTTGGGGAGGGGGTGGAAGGAGAGAGAGACTTGGAGAATCATTACACTTCCTTTTACTTTCTATTAGGTATTTGCCTGTCTTGATGATAAAATTTTGTAAAGAAATATGGGTTTTGAAGTAATATTCAAAACCCCAATATGAAAGCTCATGCCATGGAAAAGGAGATACCTGCAAGATCAACCAGTTTCACCTTCCAGAATCTCAAATTCTCTCTCTGACCCGGTCACCTTACTTCCCACCTTTCTCCATTCTGGATTAAATTAGGAAAGCTTACTACAAGATAAAAGATCACACCCGCTCCTCCACAGACATGCCTACCTGCAGAAACTACACCCAACCTTCAATGCCTGCCTCTAATTCCAAATCCCTGAGGATGCTTCAACACTTGGCTCTTCCCTTTCTTCAAGTATTCCCTTGCCCTGGTTCCTGTTCAACAGCATTATGTATGCACTTGATCGAAGCTTCACAGCCTCGAGTCGTTTCTCAAGTGTCCCTGAAGTAGACTGTAAGAGAGCATGTGGAAATGCATAAGAAAGATGGTTCCAGGAGGGTAAACGTTTCATCAGTATTTCATCATGCCTTCAATTATATTACATTCATCCTTCGACATCAAGAAGTTAGTAAGTTTTGTTTTTAATTAAAATATATATTTTATATGATCATAATCATTTTTACTCTTATCACACTGGCCCTTGGAGGGGAAGAGTCACCTCTTTTTAAACCACAAATTTATTCAACTGATTTTTTTCCCTTCAAAAGATTTAAACAAATGGGTAGACAGTTTCCCTGTACGTTTGCTGCCTTAGAAGGAAGGCGGGATGAGGAACGTGGGGGCGCTGTCGATACCCAGCTGCAGCACTGCGAGGGATGAGTGTTCCTCAATAGACAGGAAGAGAACACTTAGGAGTGAAAGAATCAGATTAGCAGACAGCGCTGCACTTTATTGCCAATCAAGGTGAATTAAGAAAGTCAAAGAGACACCATTGACATTTATACCATGCGGTAGGTATTAACGAGAACTGTCACGGGAAAGCTGGAACCTATCCCAATTCTATATATGTAGCTTCTCTTTTTTAAGTCAGCAAATTGAAGCCTTGGGGCATAGCAGGAGAAAAGCCGTTGCACAGTAGTCCGAAAGCAATGCCAGGTAGCTTAGAATAAATTCCCTGACAAAGCTGCCTATTGAAAGAGCCATTCAGCATCTACTCTCTGAAAGGCTCAGCAGAAAAAGGAGAAAGTGCTGAAAATGTTCTAGTAAAACTACAGTCACCATGGAACCAAAGAACTGGAAGCTGCAAGGTGCCTCTTACGTCAACATCCACCTCCATACCTGTCATCAAGCATCGGGATCCACAAATAACTGTGACACCCAGGAGACCTGTGGCCCAGCAGCCTTTGTATGCATCCTACAGATGTAGCAGAGACGAAAGGAGTGAGGGTTTCCATTCCTATGACAATCAAAGGAAGAAAAGAATCTAGGAGCGACAAAATGTTGACCAAAAAGGACCCAGAAACAATCCGATCCAGGTTCCAAATCATACAATGCAAAACAGTGAAACAAGTTAAATAATCTATTATATATTAACACATGGGGAAAGTTGTTTTAATTTACTTCCTTCGCTCAATAACCATGTGTTGAGTTCTCCTACTGCCTCCAACATTAGAGTAAGACCTAAAGAATAAAGTGTAAATAGAACATAATCCTGTGTGTATATGCCCGTGTGCTTGTAGTATAAATGTGTTACCATCATGCGTTGGATCTAAAATGCTCTCCGTAGGCTCATGTGTTTGACCATCTGAGCGCCAATGGGTGGTACTATTTGATGAAGGTTGATGACTGTCTGGTGGTGGGGAGTCACCAAAGACAAGCCTTTGAGGGTCATATCTCAACCCTACTTAGGGTTGTATGCATTGAGTGAATGTGTATTGTTGACATGGTCACAGCCACATCAAGGACCCCAAAACCTCAGCCCCACAACAATAGCAAAGCCTTCTGTGGGTGGCACTCAGATGGATGCCAAAGCCTCCCTTGGGTCTGAGTGCCAATGCTGCAGTGCCTACAAACAATGTTCACCGTGGCTTAATCACCCCTATGCTTAATGCCTAAAGACTGCCACCCTACAGAGCCTACAAAGACCACTTGTATTGAGGTTAGCTAAGCCTGTCTCCTTGTTCGTTTGTATATAATAGTCCTGCCTCTTTGTTTGTCTGTATATAGTAACCCACATCCTTGTTCAATTATATGTAATAACCCTGCCTCCCTATACTTATAATAAACACTCTGAGCTTCTGGGATGCTGCGGCTTCTTACTCTGAGAGCCTATACTACGCCATTTCAGCATTTCTATGTCTGTGTATAAGTTGGTTCATCATTCCCTCCTGACCCCTAGTCAGGGTTCTGCTACCTGAGCCATGCAGAGCACAGCTTACAGTCCCATTCTCTGACCGCTTCCACATCCACTGAGATTTGAGGAACTGCCACCTGCTGTCACCAGCTTGGCTCGCTTCAGCCTCCACCCCTTCCCACTATGATGGACCGTATCCCCATAAACCTCTCTTCCTTTCAGTTACTCCTGTGAGGTACTTGCTCAGAGCAATGTAAACGTAGTTAGTAGCGTTACTACCGTTTGATGGGGTTATGTTAACAACAGTGGAGAACTCCAGCCAAATGAGAAAGGGGGAAGAATTCCGAGTAGGGGATGTCAGTAGTGTTGCGCTGTGTGGCTACTTTTCTTGCTGCAAAATTTATTTTTATTATTATAAAATTGCTGCTAGTAAATCCTCTCCATTTCATCTTAGTCAAAAAATCAAGAGTGGTAGCAGTTTCCTGTCTGTACTATTTAAGTATTCTTTCCTACCTGACACTTACACATCAGTATGTTCACAGCATCGAAAATCCAACAAATTCCCACTGTTCTCTCTATAAATACTGTAAATATTGAAGTTCAAAATTATTACATTTCTAGATCACCTAGAATCCTGAATACAAACCTAATTATACTCTTCTATCTGTGAACAACTAAGCCTCTAAAGCCACAATAATGAACCGCTACCATGTATTATGTAGAGAGATGATCATTAAATGAAATTGCTCTAATGAGATCTTTCTAATCCATCCATGCTTTATAGAATTCATTATATAACAGTCACAGAAGACTCTAAACAGTTTTCAAGGAAAAATCATTTGTAGCCTAAAATGAAACAAATACCACGTATACAATATCTCTATGAGAGAGGCGGGAGAGAAGGGAGGAGGGTGGGAGAGACAGGTACATCGAGAAAGAGAAATAGGAGATGTCCTGGCTGGTCTCAAATTTATAATCTTTCTGCCTCGGTTTTCCAAATGACTGAAAGTGGAGGTGTGCACCACCACATCTGACTTCAGGGAAATAATTAGAAAGTAATTCCAGCAAAAAGATTTCTTATGCCTACGAATATGGTTTATGTTCCAGAAAATGCTATATCATACCAATGAAAATAATTTAACACTGAGAAGTTTTATTTGTTAAAGGTTGCATTTACAGTATAAAATTTCACTATCTCTCTTAGTGTTTTCCATGACTTTGATACATTTATTTATTCATGTGTTTATTTATTCATGTGAGTTGGGGGAAGGCACCATGACGTGTGCCTGTGAGGGTTGGAGAGAAAGTGTCAGACATGGTTTTCGTTCTACCACGTAGGTTCCAGGGCCCAAACACAGGCCGCAACTCTGGACCACAAGCACCTTTACCCACTGAGACAGCTCACTGCCACCAACCCTTGTCTTTTTTATTTTCTAATCCCACTTCTCAGCGGTGCTAAACTCAAATTTTCATCAACAGTTTCACATATTCATATAAAACATGTTTCACCTGAATACTCAATAAAGAAATGGCTTTTTATGTGTATGTCGGCAAATTGAAACAAAAGAGACTTATAAAGAGGTTGAAAGGCCTGCGTTTCTCCAGTGTGGACTCTCACACTCAGCCACCACGCCATACTGGCACAGACTTCCACAGCTGCCAATATTCCCAACCTACATTGAGTGCAATCATTTGCATCATGTGAATGCCAAATTAAAGGAAAAAGAGGTGATTGAAAACATATTCAGAAGCCCTTACATGATGTCTTTGCTGTTTCGGGGGACAGGCATTCCAATATACTCAAATGCTGAAAATATTTGCATTTCTGCTGTTTCATAGAAACAGCTTTTTAAAAATGCAAGGGAAGATGGTCAAACAAAAATTCAGCCTCCAGGTCTGTCTAATATGAGTCAAATGCCTTGGCCTTCTCAGAGCATACGTGCAAGTTGGGCTTCACAGATTGCAAACGGAGAGAAAAGAACTAAGTGAAAGGGGAGTTGTTTTGTGAAAGGGGGTGTTTTACCTCAGCATCATGCACTTCACAGGTGACCGGAGAGCTTGAGGAGATGGCTCAGTCAATACAGCGCTCCCCACACAAGCACAAGGACTGAGTTTAATCCCTGGAACCTATGTTGAAAAACCGAGTGTGGTGTCACATGTTTGTAATCTCAGGGCTGGGGAGAGGCAGGTGAATATTTAGGCTTGCTGTCCAGCCAGCTAGTGTATCCTAATGCATAACCATCAGGACACAAGGGATCCTATCTCAGAACCAAGATGAATGGCCCCTGTGGAACAACAGCAAAGGTGACCTCTGTCCTCCACATGTGTAAAAGAATGCATGGACATCCATACACATGTATGCTCTCTCACACACAAACACACATGAAAGGGTAACTCGCCTAGGTTAAGACTCAAACTTCACTTGACTTAGCACTAGATTCCATGGTGCCCCTGGCACCCAATCACGATCCCCACATCTTCTTCTTGTTCCCTCTTAATGGGCGGTACAGCAGAGTGTATGAGTAAGGTTTTTATTGGCATCAGATAAGGGCAAGATCCCAACTTTACACATATTAACCCCAATTTCTAAACTCCAGGTTCTGAGATCTCAGTATTTTATAGGGTAAAATAGAGCATTATGTTAAATGTTTGCAATTATTACTTACTGATAGAATTTGTTTCAGAATCATTGGGGTAAGCAGAATAACGGGCTCTCGTCTCCAGAGAAGGCCACTTCTTAATGTATAGAACCTATACATAAGTCACTTCAAACAGCAAAAAGAAGTATAGTTTAAAGATAGAATTACAATTGCTAATTCGTTGACCTTAAAATGTGGAGAGTGTCTTAGATTTTCTGATTGGGCTTGATGTAATCAGAAGGGTACTTAAAAGTAGAAGGCCAGACAGCCAAAATCAGAAGAAGTTGTGATTATGAATAAGTCGCATAGAAATTCAAGGTCCCTAGCTCCAAAAAATCAAGTAGGGAGAACCAAGGAATGCAGGCAGCAGCTAGAAGCTGGCGGTGGCCAGGCGAAGTCACCCTTAGGTATCTGGAGAGCACTAAAGCCTACTGAGACCCTGACTTCAGCTGTGAGTCCCATGGGACTTCTAACCTCCAGACCCAGGGCCACAGTGCAGGCTGTTATCAGTCAATAAGCTTCTGCCAGCTGATGCAGAAGTAACAAAAAACAATACTGTGACCCATCTGGCCAGAGTTCTGCCAGGGTCAGGAGGCAATGAGATTTACATGGGACACAATCCTGTGGGTACCATTTCCTAACACTGAAATATTTTATTATCTGTAACACAGGCTGAAATCAGAATTCTGAACCCTGAAACTTCTATCATGAACTATGAGGTCCACATCCGCAGGGACCTGCATGGCACACGGTGTTGTCTGGTGGCACCACTGTGTGTATCCAGGCATAGCCATCGGGATGCAGGAGGAGGCCGTGGCTCTGACTCTGAGCAGGATCATCACGGCACCTCCTGAGAGCAAGTATCTATGTGGACCTGCAGCTCTATGCTGGCCTCACTGTCCAGCTGCCATTAGATGTGGATCAGTAGGCAGGAGGACCACAATTCCAGCCCTCCGTTATGCAAACACTTCTATGCAGACTGTTCCGGACAACGCAGGTGACCCCGTCTCTGGAATCCATCGCTAGGCAGGTGGTATCATCAGAGGCTTGCAGCGACAGCACCGCTTGGATGGATACGTACATGACTCAGGTGTTGAAGGCCCCGAACATGAGTGGCAGTTTGCACACTTGATGAAATCTAACTTATGCAGAGAAGTGGGGAGGCAAAAGACGTTGGCAAACAAAACTTTGTTTTATTTTTTATTTTTAGATTTGTCTTGTCTTTTCTTCATTTGATTTGTCACTTATGGACTCGGGATTTAAAAAGTGACAGCAATCGGATGGAGTAAGCATCTCCAAAGTTTTGCGGTGTGGCTGAGGACTTCACACATTGTTTTTATTTCTTTTGTTTTAAATAGTCATTCCAAATACGCATGAAAGACATGGCTATAGGAAGTCCCTTTTCCTCCCAAAAGCCGCTACCACCAGCTCTCTTGAAAGGATAATCTAGTCTACACCTGAAGTCCATCCAGCATTGTTTTGTGCAAAATTTTATTTAATATTATTCCCTAATACATTTTTAGTTTTGTTTTTATTTTTGGGGTCAGCCATTGTGGCCTCCCTTTTCTGAGCCACCAACTGCAGATGTATGAAAGTTTTAGTCCCCCTGGCAGTGAACTGAGGTTCAGAAGCAGCCAGAGCTAGCCTGTTCACTGACTCGAGACCAGTTCAATAAAAGTTCACACATTACGAAACAAAAAACAACAACAAAAAAAACTGTGTTTCCTAAATAGATTTAAAAACACTCCTGTCTTTCCTAAGAGTCTAAGCCTGAGTGTGTCTATCTTGGCAACACAACATCTGCTTTAAGGAAAAACAAAAAGCAAAACCACCATATGTGGTCACCACGCAGGGTCACCGTGCAGGACTGCCAATAAATCCCAGTACTTGAGTTTGAGGCTAGTCTAGAATACTAGTAAGAGTCTATCTCAACAACAACAACAAAAAAAAAGATTAAAATAGCTGCTGTTGGTTCAAAGTAAGATATTAAAAAAAACAGCTAGTAACAGAAACTATTTATGGACTAAAAATATATTTAAGGAATCCTAAAATGCAGTTCTGTGTAAACTCTCTCCCCAGACCTTCATCTTTTTAGCACAAAAGATCTTTGATGAGCAGAAGCCAGTCAAATTTTTCTCCTCACCAGGATATACTAGAAGACAATGTCACCTATGATCCTATTTCTAGGGGTTTGGGCAACTATAGCCTAAATCTACTGTTTGTTTCTTACAGTGGGCTTTCATTTATATATTAACAAATAAAGCTTGCCTGAAGATCAGAATGCAAAACAGCCACACTCGTCAGCCATACAGATCAGGCAGGGGTAGCACACACCTTTAATCCCAGCAGCCACACGAGTCAGTCATACAGGTCAGGCAGTGGTGGTGCACCCCTTTAACCCCAGCACTAGAGAGGACTATAAGGTGGGGTGAGACAGGAACTCTCTCTCTTCAGTCTGAAGATTTCATAGAGGTCAGAGCTCTCTAGTGGCTTGGCTGCTTTGCTTTTCTGGCCTTAAGGTTGAACCCCTCTATCTGTCTCTGGGTTTTTACTATTCACGCTATTGTTTCTACTTCCTAACCTAACCTGCAAAGACTGATTCTGTTGACCACTGTGGTAACTGTGAGCGGTAAATGATTGTTCCCTCTTTTTATCCCCAGGGTTGGATACGTAGGTTGCAATTTTGAGCCTTCATATTGGTTAGCAGTTAACTATAAATAACATAGCAAACACATATTTCTCATTACATTGATTTTCCACAGGAGTTCTTGAACATGTTTTTGCGTCATAAGCATTTTAGTACCTAAGCATGTTTTCCGCTCCTGGTAGATGGCTTTGAAAAGATGAAAATCAATACACACAACCCGAACAAGTATGGAAATTTGTTCCAATATCGTATTAAACATTTCCCTTTTCACAAGTCCTATTACATGAACCTGAGTAGCATACTTCAAAATGATTGCTAGTAGATTATAGACAGATTCTCTTGTTTATCCTGATTCTACCTAACAAGCATTTATTTTGCAAGTTAGTGGCAAATCTTATAAAGATATAAAAGAGGAACATATTTGTGCTTATAGAAAGTTGCAGGGAGATCTAGAAGTAATCTGTAAGTCAGAAGTGCTGACTTGAACATTTTCTTCAAGTCATTGCCGTATTAGTTATTGGGGTGCATTGACTTATGCGACAAATATTTCAGTACCAGCTATGGATTGGATAATTTAGAAGTCACTGAGCGATAATCAGTGATCCGAAATGAATGTGATGCTGTGGAGCCTGCAAGCCTCTCTAAGACTATCACAGACAATCTAGTCTTGAGTGAAGACAGACTTCAGAATATGACAGCTATGGTGGAGTTAAAATGAAATGAATATTGGATTATGTAGAGAAAGGAGAGATAGGGCATATGATGAGTGCCATCCTGGGTAGGGCAAATGACATGCCTTAACCTTTGCAATTGCCAACTAGACAAATATAAAGAAATCCAGAACAGAGAAAAATGCAAATAACATGGTTTCTCTTTTTGACTTATTAAATAGGCGACTTTATTACGAGAAGACAAGATAGGTATTTACCTCAAACCATCCACAAAAACAAAGCACACAGACTTACTCATACAATATTTTGGCTTAAAAAAAATATTTATTACACCAATGCTAAACCTGATGTTCAGGGGTAAAATACAAAATACAAAAAAAGTTAGAATATTTTCTTTAACCTAAATTTTATAAGAAAATCATAGTAGCATATCCCTTTGTGTGTGAGGTTTGAGTTACACCATTCTAAAGTCCTTGAGACATATACTTACTACAGGATGTGAGGCATCTCACTGATGAAGCCATTCTCCATCTACTTTGAACCTCTTACAACTGTTCTTCGTCCCTCTCCTTAAATACTAAACGCTCTTGTAAACTTTGTTTCTGCCTGGTCCATTTCCAAAACAGTATATTTTTCCACAGTACTTTGAACGTATTGATGACATTAGCTAAATGGATTGTGTGTGCATGTTTGAGCCTGCAATGCATACATGAATGATGGGTGTAAGGTCGGGGGCAGAGGCAGGCATGTGGAGCCCAGAGGTTCCCTCGGACATCTTCCTCAATCACTTTGTGCTTTATATTTGAAAACATCTCTCACTGAACCTTGAACAGTAGAACTAGGCTGACTGTTCAGAAAGGCTGGGGACCTTCTTGTCCCTTCATCTCCAGTGCTGAGGTTACAGGTATTCACTGCAAGGCCTGGATTTTTACATGTGTGTTGGGGAATTCGGGTTCTCATAATTCCACGGTGAAATTGATCCTCTCACTTGTGAGAGCTTGGTGAGGTTCAGACTCATCTGAGAGATGAGCCAGCATCCGTTGCTCTCTCCTCCTTGACTATGGGTTCAGTGTAACCACCTGCCTCAAACTCCTGACACACTGACTTCCCCTCAACTGTAGTGGACCATACCCTCGAGCTTCCAGTCAAAGTGAGCACTTTCTCCTTTATTTATCAAAATATTTTTTACCACAGCAGTAAGATAACAGAATATGACATGCAAACGCTTTGCTGAATTAATTCCCCAAGCCCCTCAATTTTTTTAACTGGAAGGAATAAAAGCAGACATCATAGAAAGCGCCATTTCAGAAGCTATTTTAGCTATTCAAATCCATAGCACAGATGAAATAATGGAGAAATACAATTCTTTCCTGCCATCACAAACAAAAATCCGTGATAAGCGCTGGCCTTGAAACATCTATGCTAGAAGGGCTAGTAACACATCCAAGGGAGCATTTTCGCCCAGCATACATGTGATTGGCCCTCTTTGAATCTGTCTGCTGTGAAGGGCAACACCAAATGAGGTCTAGGGAATGTCCATTCGGCTGCGGAATCTAGACAAGACTAAGCCTCGTTAAGACGGAATGCTTCATGTGACTGCTAAGTCCATATACTCTAAAAGCCTGCCCTTCCCTAAAACAGGCAGGTAGGGTTTACCAAAAGAGGCATCTGTAAAACTACTTTAAGCAGCTAACTTACTCCAGCACTCTGGGGCTTGAATCACATCCAAGGTAGATCCCTTAACATCTGTCATGCTGTATGAAGAGAAAAGGCCGCAGGTTTCATACCCAATACAAGCAATGACCTACTAAGAGAACTAACAGTCGTGTGTGCTGCAGATGAAATAATTCTGACTAGCTTCCAGTCCTCTCTTCTGCGTCATGTGACAGAGACGTGAGTGTGTGAAGTAGGAGAACGTGAATCAGTGCGAAAGAACTATCCAACTTCTACGACAACTACCCAGGGAAGGGCTCATGCGGGACATAAGTCCAGGAAGATGGGCAACTCAAGTCTCTGCATCAGAAATCAAAACAGAAGGAAGATATAGCAACATTGCTTCACACCACAAAGGACTTCACAACTATTAAAAATTAGTACAGAAGAAAACTGAGTAACTGTCCACTGTGTAGACTGAGAAAAGAAGGAAGGTGGTCAAGTCTTCCACAGCCGTGATTTTTGTCCTAAAAGTCTTTAATCAGCAAACATTCAATTTGTCCTCCTGAGAAATATTTTTACTAATGGTCTCTACTGCCATCAAATCACTGTGTTCTTTTTGTAATAAAAGATATTTAAATGTAAGGATCTAACACAGACAACAAGAGGAGAAACTCACCCCCCAAGAAGCCTAGTGAGTAAATTTTGCTAACTCATAGTCACCCCTTGTGAGAGCAGAGTAATTTAACTGAAGAGGATGCTGGTTGAAGGGAGATCAATATGTAATTTTAGTTAGATTGCATCCCTATTGTCCTTTGGGCCCATGCCAAAGAAACACTCTACCTAGCCTGGCACAGTGGGTCAAACCGGGAACATTACTTTGAGCTTGGGAGGGAACATGAAGCCAGGTACCATCAGTAACCTGAGCCATCCTGGGATTTCATTAGAGCATCAATCATGAAGGGATGAGATGCAGCTGCAGTGGCTGTGACATCATTTCACCCTCTCCAAGGGTCCTGGGCAGCTTCGTTGATACACTTAGGGCGCAACCCTTCATTTTCGATGATGGCTTTTATCATAGACCTTAAAGTAAACTTGACTTAAATCAATTCTACATTATACAAGATATTATGATTTTGGAAAAGAAAATTTAATATGGGCTGATACTGCTACCACAGAAAATACAACTTCAGGGAACCGATTAGCCTGCCAAGGCGACTGTGTACTAAAGAAAAGCAATTCCCGGAAATTAGGAGCCATTGTCCAAATACAAATACTGTCCTTGAAGACTGGCATGGGGGACGAGTAAAAGATTGTCCAAATCAGTTTATTGTCACCAATTCAACCCTAAATTTTATTTTATTTTGAAACACTTATCTTTTATTTTGTGTTCCACTTCAAGGCAACAGCCTTACACTTTGGAAAAGTCCTCAGATTTCTATGAAAGAAAAATATTATTCAAAAATTAGTGTCTTCAAGGCTACGGATCACATTCCTAGAAGGTATGCGTGTCTTTCTGTCTGTGTGTATATATATGACTGTCTGTGTGCAGTGATTGTGTTGGTGAATGTTCAAGAAAATTAGCCACACAACTGACTCACCGATGGCTGAAGCTGACCTAAGGTGGTGCCGTTTTCTTGACATGCAGACTTGAAGAAATTAAGCTTACTGCAATCCAGCCATAATGCTTGGTGTTTTTGTTTAGTTTTGTTTTAATTGTAGGCTATTGATGACATGATTCCTCCAGGGACATGGAGACTGACGACTGAACAAAGCGGGAACAGAGGCCAGCCATGTGTGTGAGATCCGTGACGGGACTGACACAAAATCAACTCCGAAAGAGACGCCAAGGACAACAGAGCCAGTCAAACCAAGTTCTAATTAAATCGGTCTTACTACCGCCCGCTTTGTGGTTATTTTCAGCTTTATTTTCTATTTCACTTTTAATTTAAAATATTGCAGCACATACAAACAGAGTTATCCTTCATAATCAAGAGAACAGTATGTGTGACCATATTACATTCCTTGTTTGTACTAGCAGGGATTAGGGTTGAATTTTTCTTTTTATTTTATGTGTATAACTCTTTTTTGCCTGTATACATGTCCATCTACCATATTCCTGCAATTTATGAGGAAGCCAGAGAAAAGCTTTGGATCTCTGGAGCTGGGGTTACAGATTGTTGTGAGCTCCCATGTAGGTGCTGGGAATTGAACCCAGGAATCAAACAACCAGTGCTCTTAATCACTGAGCCATCTCTTCAGCCCTAGGGTCAAATTCAACCACACACAAAAACATATGTGTTTCAAAGGTCCACACTTCTGTGCTCATTTTAACAATATGCAAGTTTCCACTTTGTCTGGGTGTGGCTGTGTAGTACACATTCATGACAACTATTCCTAATTTCTATTGCAAAACATAGATTACTTACAAAACAAGCCGAGAAATGATTTACCTTGTAAAACCAACTGTACATATACAAAATAAATATACCCATTTCAGAAGGCCCACAGAATAAACACAAACCAGGAAAACTAAAATGATTAAAGTTATTTTACGAAGCAGAAGTTTTGTTTCAGAAAGTGATGTTATGTTCATTTTCCAAATAGATGCAACTCATTGTCATATTTTTATATAATCAATCAGAGGAAGCAGGAGTTGGTTTTATATGATTTTTAATGATGTATATAGAATTCAAATTACAAAATAACAGAATTGATAACCTAAGAAATACTGCAAAGTGCCTCATATATGCGGTTCATTTTGTTTTTTCTGACTCGGGCCATTTAATTTGACTAATCTAATTAATTTGTACCAAAATATGTCAGCTCTGTTGCATTAAATCTTGTATTAAAATAATTTGACTGCTTGCCAGAGGATATCTTTCTCTAGAATTGCATTTGTGGAATAAATACATAATGCCTGCTACACATGCTCACCATTCTGATGGGCATTTACTTTCTATCTATCCAGTTTAAAGATCATAACGCATTCCATATTTAAAAAAATACATGTTGTACATTTGATGAGTACTACAAAGTCAAGTTAAACTCTGTGTGTGTGTGTGTGTGTGTGTGAGAGAGAGAGAGAGAGAGAGAGAGAGAGAGAGAAGCTTTGCACAATAGGCAAGTGAGAAAGCGAGCCAGAGTTAGACTTGGTGAATAAGAAGTAGCAGTTGTAATTTCTTTCCAGAAACTTTATTGAAAACATAGAATGATTGATTTCAGTTTAGCAATGACGAGAAAGAACACTGATGATGTAAAGAGCTTCCTGGTGTCTATGAGAGTTCGAATCCCACCACTGGATCTCCTGTCCTCTCCATATTAACACTCAAGATTAATGGGATGGTCCATTAGATTTTCAGTTCTCTCAGTAACACAAACATAAGCTCGGGTAAAAATGTAAAGAAATCAGAAGGTCTGGAGAGCACAAGAGAAATTCCTTGAACTTTGCCTTTTGCTTTAATGAGTCTCTGTCTGCTCAAAATTGCGTATGTGTGATACAGAACATGTTCTTTCAACTGGCTTGCATTATCTACTAAGACTTAGCCAGACCACACCACACAGCATCTGTGTAGGCATACTTCTATTTGTAGGCTCATTGTAAATTATGCATTTATTATATAGTTATAAAACAATCGCCGGGCGGTGGTGGCGCATGCCTTTAATCCCAGCACTGAGGAGGCAGAGGCAGGCGGATCTCTGGGAGTTCGAGGCCAGCCTGGTCTACAAGAGCTAGTTCCAGGACAGGCTCCAAAGCTACAGAGAAACCCTGTCTCGAAAAACAAAAAAAAAAAATCACTTGTAAGCCAAAGTCCACAGGTATTATCTCCTGTCATAGTTTTGGAATTATATGCCAATGACAAATACAACATCAATTTTAACTACTTTTAAAACACACAACTCTTTTCCAAAAACACTCAGAATTTACTTTTATTTAATGGCACCTAAGCACATAGAGATTCACTTCCATGGCAGCGTCCCCTGACGTAAACTGGCCTGGAAGGTAAAATTACAAGAGGATCTCAGAGATCTGCTACAGCTTATCAATCAATCAGTCGTCTTCTGAGAATGTCTAGATCTGCTATAGCTCATCAATCAATCAGTCATCTTCTGAGGATGTCTAGATCTGCTATAGCTCATCAATCAATCAGTCATCTTCTGAGAATGTCGTCAGAAGATGTCGTCAGAATGCTCTCTGGTAACTTTATATAAGAAGTTGGTAAGTGCTGGTGAAAGAGGCTATTGAAGTATTAAAAGTCTCGGAGAGAGAGCCTCAGACTCAGAAGGAAAACAACCTTTAAACACTGTTTTTTATGTAAGAATATAATAATACTGGAGAAAAACAAAGCTCAGTGTTTAATCTTCCACACCTAAGATCAAAGGCCTTAAAGGCGAAAGAAGAACCCATTCTGCATGTTCTGTTATCCCCACATGGAATTCCCTCACTCTCATTTCGTGAGGGACCCACGAAGAAGGACCTCCGTAACCTCGGAAGCAGCGACTTAATAGATTTCTGTTAATAGATTGTGTCTCTTTTTAATTATTACAGTATTTGCATACAGCAGTCATTCAACCACTTGGACCCTTTTTTCTGGGTTGGATTATCATAATAACTACACGTTGTTTAATAAAATAAATAAGCTTTTAAGTGAATGCTAAGTCTAAAACTCCAGAAGAGCAGAGATTTTGCCTCAGCGACTGACTATACATCACGCACATAAGCATTCATAAGAACAGTCATTTCCATCACTTCCTGCTGAGGGATTATGATGACAAAAGGGTGTATGGGGGGACGATAAAACTTAAGACTCATACATTCTTCACTCTGTCTTTCACTTCCTTCCAGTCTGGCCCGAAAACTCTGGCAATGACTTTGAAAGGTTTTGAGAAAACTGCAAGAATTCGGCATCTTTGTGAAACCCTGCATGCCCTTGATCATTATTCCCCAGCCCTATGCTGGCTTCTGAGCATGACGGCCTGAGTTAGCTCTCCAGCACGAGATCCGAGCTGTGCTACACGACCACTGGAGGACTCAGCTACCTCACCTATGCAGGGCAGGCAACAGAAACTTACTCTGGTTATTGGAACTTCGGCGATCTAATGAACCACAAGAGCACTGCCTATAACAGTGAGTCAGGACTCTGGAAATGCTGCTTCTGCTCTCAATGCCCACCGGCAATGCCTGAACTACTACGGATCAGGGCAATGCACACCTTACAAGATAAAACTTCACATGCTGATAGCTGGGCTCTTCTGACTCTGCCTCCCCTTAGTATCAACTGTGCCATTTCAATCCAGAGCCTCTGTAGCACACTGTACTGCAGCCGTCATGTTTCCGTGGCCACCAATGCTCTTTCTGCTCTTGTCCTTCCTGAAAGAGCTTTCTCAGGGGAGACTGGAGCATTGTTTATTTCCTGGGACTGAACTTTAGCAGAGCTCTTGTTAATTTCCCCTCAGCTGTGGCAGGAATTCTGTACTCCCTTCACATCCTTAAATGATGGCCACTGTCCTGTTCCAAATAAACTAATGACTTGAACTTTGACTCTGAGTAATGTTGCTGTCAAGAATCTCTTCTGGTGATCGCCAATTGGGTTCCACGGTTGCCATGGTAGATAATGGCTTTCCAGAACAATATATAATTTTAGCGACAATTAGAGAAGTATACTGTTGAAGTCTCAGAATTTTTATTATGAAAGTATGCTATTGAAATTTATAAGAAGTCAGTGTATGCACACCTGAAAATTGTTTCAAAATTCCATATATAAGCCAATATTTGAAACTCAAGGTACATTTTCCCATGTTGGTTCCACAAAGGATTTAATACTGTTGTTTAACACACACACACATACATACATGTGTAAGACACATGTTTGACAGTGCACTATAGTTATGCAAGCTGTTAACATTGTAAATAGTAAATGAAGGAATCATAGAACTTCCCATGCATTTCTTTGCAAATTCCTGTGAATTATAAATAATTTCATAATAACAAGAGATGCTAACTCCAGAAGATAGTCAAAACCATTAGAAATTGAATGCAATTATTCATGAAAAAGAAAGCAGGAAGAGAACCCATTAAAGACTTCATCGTTGTTCAGATCCATGTTATTATATAAATTGTGTAACATATACAGTATTGTTATTTTCACTATATATTCTACAATTGCTCAACATAGACATGAGATTAACCTTATTCTGGAAAGCACCAAATCTGGAGGAGATTAAAAACCAAGTCTAGAAGTTGGGAAGAGGCAGCTCGGTGTGCAGGAGGCTTTGTAAGAGTTCTCTGACGAAAGTGGAGCCTCCACATAATAAGCTTGCATTGGGTATGCTCAATCAAACTCGAATGTCTAATTTTCAGAAACACTGCTGGAGTGATTTCAGAAGAGGAACAGTAAATGGAGTTTTAAAGTATTTTGCAAAGAAAAATCCTTCAGATATCTTCTTCTCTGACTGTAAGAGTTTATTTATACAGAGTCTGCCCACCTCGTACCCATCAGCCCAGATTCAGAGGAATTTTCCATCATGGGAACAATAGCAAGGGACAAAGAGCTGTTTTCCTGAAATATCTATGAAATTATCACAGAGTGACACACTTATGTTGAAGTGATGGAAGACACGTAACAAAGTATGTTCCAAAACAGAGCTGTTCACTCGGCACAAGTATGATAGCGTTTAGAAGAAAACATTATATTGCATAATCTTTTTAGACTCACATAAAGAATTTTGAAACAATTTCCAGGTGTGCAAACTTTGGCTTCTTATCAGTTTCAATAGCAAGGTTCTCAGAGTCTAAACAGTGCAAAAACTACCAAAGGTGTTGGAAAACCATTTTCTATTGTAGAGTTTCAAACGTGTAGTTGATCACGGACTGTTTAGGACAGAATGGATCATGATGTCTCTCTAAGGCCAATTGTAATTTACAGACCAGGGCTTTTCTCCAATATCTTGTTTAATCCAAACAAAACACACCTTATAGCAGTTATACTGCAAAGAACACCACCTTGCGTCATTCAGTGTCCAGAGTGGCTAAAGCCAGGCAGTAGTGGTGCATGCCTTTAATTCCAGCACTTGGGAGGCAGAGGCAAGCAGATATATGTGATTTGGAGGCCAACCTGGTCTACATAGTGAGTTCAAGGCCAACCTGGTCTAAAAGTGCCAGGACAGTCATGGCTATTACACAGAGAAGCCCCATCTCTAAAGACAAAAACAAACAAAGCAAAACAGAGTAGTTAGAAATACAAAACCAGACAAGGAACATGCATTAACGGCATGAGCTACCACCTTGAGGAATGCTTCTGAAGGGATGACTGAAACATAGTCATCATTTTAGTTGGTTGAGGTTTTCTTTTAGCTTTTCAAAGACACATGGAGTCCAAAATGACCAAGTGTTTTCAGCGTACGCCCTTGGTGCAAGGATCAGCCTTGCAGAGAAACAGCGTCTTGTAACGAACTATCTGCGAGCAAGATCCAGGAGAAAAGGGCGTAGCCAGGGAAAGAGCAGAAAGGACAAAGTCTCCAGCCCTAAGTGCTGAGAAGCAGCGGAGGTAGTGGACCTACAGGTTCCAGAAGAGTTCTTAGGGCAGCCTCCCAAATACCAGGTACTGTGGCAACAAACTAAGTTCTGTAGTGTTACTAAGAACTGTACTGTAAGTTAACAAATAGTCTTAAATACTAGTGCATTTAAATTTTACCCAGTCCCAGAAACACATAACAGTACTGACATAATTATATTTAAATGATTGTGGAACTTACCTGTATCTCCATCTCATGGTAATGCCGAGGCCCCCTTTGTTTCCAGTACACTTCTTAAATTATTATATGCTCAGTATCCCCTTCGTATGACATAATGTGAAATCCCTCATTCTGTAAAAGCCTCCAGTGTTGGGACCATTTGGAGTCCTGGCCTCCAGCTGCTCTTCCCTGCTAGAGATCCTTACTTTCCTTCTGATTTGAGTTACTGAAAGCTGTGTCAAAGTTGTTTACCAGCTCTGCTTCACGAGCACGTGTTGCCTTGGCCTTGAGGATCAGAGGATAAGGTTTTCACCTGGTGGCCTACCTGGCTCTGTTGGGTATACAAGCCTCTGTGGGGCTAATGAATAAAGGGGCTTCTTAGCAGGGACTAGAGGTCCGTGTCCCTGTCTCTCTCTGTCTGTGTGTGTTTTGTGTTTCAACCTCCAGCTCCTTGCCTGAAACTCGGGAACTGTATGGTAGCACATAGAACACAGACAGGCGTTGTGCACTACACTCCAATTCATTGTAATCTTGCCTTTTGTCAAGACCACTTCCAAAGGCGAGAAAAGCTGTGATATCCTCAGGCATCTCCTAGTGTCCCCCAGATCTCCTCCAGCTTAATACTCTGAGTTATTCCAGAAGAACCCAACAGCACCACATCATTTTAAACACCAAAAAGCTCAGAATTTGATAAGTCTCTTAAGAGAGACAGAGACAGAGAGAGAATAAATGTGTCTGGATAGTAAATGTCTTATAGCGGACAATGAGGACTACTGAGAACTCAAGAACAATGGCAATGGGTTTTTGATCCTACTGCACGTACTGGCTTTGTGGGAGCCTAGGCAGTTTGGATGTTCACCTCACTAGACCTGGCTGGAGGTGGGTTGTCCTTGGACTTCCCACAGGGCAGGGAACCCTGATTGCTCTTTGGGCTGACGAGGGAGGGGGACTTGATTGGGGGAGGGGGAGGGAAATGGGAGGCGGTGGTGGGGAAGAGACAGAAATCTTTAATAAATAAATAAATAAATAAATAAATAAATAAAATACAAAGGAAAAAAAGAAAAAAAAATACTTGTGATTGTGATTGGTGACTTTAAGTTTGCCCAGCAATAAACTAAAACTTCTGCATTTCTTGACATCGCCTTCCTAACCTGCACAGAGCCGATAAAACCATCTCGTTGGCAATGCTACCTTAGATGTGGAGGTTAATCCATCATACCATTATGCCTCCAGTCAATAAGATGACCCAGCTAACTCTGCTCTTTATTACTCTTTGTGTACTAATAAATCACCTTGACTTGTACAAAGAAACAGGAGAAAGTAAGACAGGTCCTATACACACACATATTCAATAGTGAAACAAAAGAAGAAGCCAATTCATCCGGGAAAGTTGATGAGCAGTGGATCAATAGAAGGACCAAAGGAGAGGAAAGCCTGAGATAGAACACTGATAGTGAAGTGGACGGAAGCGAGAAAGGATTTTAGACACAGATGCGCTGACTTGCCCCAGACCGGAGCCATTCAGAGACTGGAGGAGGAAAAGCGGGTAGACTGAGTTTAAGGGAGTTACCGGTTCAAGTCAACTCTTTGTGACTGGGACAATAAGAACTCTGATTTTTCCCCCTCTGGCTAAATCCCTGTCATTTTTACATTCCTGTCTTACTTTGGATGTGTCTACTCCCTAAGGTTTAGGTCCCTATATTCCCTTTAATAGGAGAGAATCCTCTCTTACAACCAGACCTTTATCTCAAGTATTTTTTAATATATATTTTTATTAAGAACTTACAAATACAATCTTTTCTCATTTTACATAGCTATCCCCATTCCCACTCCTCCTGCTCCACCCTCACACCACCACCACCCCCATTCCTCAGAGAGCATAAGACTTCCCATGGGGAGTCAACAAAGTCTGACACTTCAGTTCCGGGCAAGACCAAGCCCCGCCCCCCATATCTAGGCTGAGCAAATTAACCCTCCAAAGAGAATGTGCTCCTAGCTGCCAGTTCAAGAACTAGGGCTAAATCCTGGTCCTACTGCCAGTGGCCTCACAGACTGCCCAAGCCTCGAAACTGCCCCCCACATTCAGTGGACCTAGTTTGGTCTTAGATAGGTTCCCCCGCTATCAGTCCAGAGTCAGTGACTACCAACTACCTCAGGTCAGCTGTTTCTGTGGGTATCACCATCACGGCCTTGACCCCTTTGCTCATATCATCACTCCTCCCTCTGTTGGGCTGGTCTCCAGTAGCTCAGCCCAGGGCTTTGCTCTGGATCTCTGAATCTACTTCCATCAGTTGCTGGTTGAAGGTTCTATAATGGCAATTAAGGTAGTCCACTTTGATTACAGGTGATGGCCAGTTTAGGTGTCCTCTCCATTATGGCTTAGAGTCTTAGCTGGGGTCATCCTTGTGGATTCCTGGGAATTTCCCTAGTGCCATATTTCTCATTAGCCCTTTAATGGCTCCCTCAATCAAGATATCTTTTTCCTTTCTCTCCCTCATGTCCTCCCCCTTCTTGAGCATCCCATTCCCTCCTGTTCTCCCCTCCTCTTCCACTCACTCTTCTCCCCACTCCCCTAAATTTCTCAGGAGGTCTTGTCTCTTTCCCCTTTCCAGGGGATCCATGTATGTCTCTCTAAGGGTTCTCTGTGTTACCTAGCTTCTCTGGGATTGTGGACTATAGACTGGTTATTACCTCTCTCAGAATGTTTTTTTCTAGTTCATCCATTTGCCTACAAATTTCAAGATGTCATTGTTTTTTACCACTGAGCTGTACTCCATTGTGTAAATGTACCACATTTTCTTTCTACATTCTCCAGTTGAGGGACATCTAGGTTGTTTCTAGGTTCCGGTCATTACAAATAATGCTGCTGTGAATAGAGATGAGCAAATATCCTTGTGGTATGCGTGTGTATCCTTTAGGTATATGTGCAAGAGTATTATTGCTGGGTCCTGATGTAGGTTTACGCCCAATCTGAGACACCACTACACTGAATTTCAAAGTGGTTGTACAAGTTTGCACTCCCACCAGCAAAGAATGAGTGTTCCCCTTACTCCACATCCTCTTCAGCATAAGCTATCATTGGAGTTTTTGATCTTAACAGTTCTGACCAGTGCAAGATGGTATCTCAGAGTCATTTTGATTTGCATTTCACTGATGGCTAAGGATGTTGAGCAATTCCTTAAATGTCTTTCGGCCATTTGCAATGCTTCTGTTCAGAATTCTTTGTTTAGATCTATACCATAAATCCAGCCACATTGAACCTCATTGAAGAGAAAGTGGGAAGTAGCCTTGAATGCATGAGCACAGGAGACCACTTCTTAAATATAAACCCAGTAGCACGAACACTGAGAGAGAAACAATTAATAAACATGACCTCTTGAAACTGAGGAACTTCTGTAAGGTAAAGGACACAGTCACTAAGACAAAACGATAGACTATTAAATGGGAAAAGATCTTCACTAACCCCACATCAGACAGAGGACTGATCTCCAAAATAAATAAAGAATTCAAGAAACTAGACATCAAATTATCAAATAATCCAATCAAATCTTTTAGCAAGGAAAATTCTGAAATTGCTTCACATCACAGATTCCTTCATTTGGAAATCTTTATAATATGCATGAAGATTTTTTCTTCTACTAAAACCTCATCTTCCCTTTAGACTTGAGTGTTTTAATCCTGACCATCAGTCACGTGGAACTGGCTTTGCAGGATGCAAAGACACAAGAGTGATGGCAGCATGGAAGCTTCTACCAAGGTTCCAGAGAGATGCTGAGCCAAGTGAATTCTAGTTTGCAGCAGAAATCTTATGATATTGGAGATGCTAATCTGAGAGGCTAGACTTTGGCTCAGTCTCCAAATCCAGATGCCTCTACAGTCCCAATCTGGGGCCCAAAGCCTGGAAGACTCTCGGACTATGTGCTCTAAGTAGATTTAGCAGAGGGCCTTGAAGTTGGAAACAGTTAAGTTCCTGACGTGAATGGCAAACTTGAGTTCTAGAAGCCAGGCTTGTTATTTCTTATGCATGGCAAAAGCTGATCAGCAGGTGGTCAATAAGTAGACCTGAGACGCCATGAGAATCTACCCAGAACGTCACCATAACAGCGATAAAACAGAACTGCTAGCTCAACAAACGCTTCGACTAGTCATGCCTTCATCCTAGCACCAAAAATTGTTACAGATTCATGCTCATTTAGGATATACATCCCATCTAAATATGTCAGCACCAGCTCTAATGTCTAACTGAACACATAAATGGGTCACGTATACAATCACTCATGTATGTACATACGAGGTTTACAATAAGAATAACTGGAAGTCTAAGATCTCTGTGGATGTATATTATTTGTCAGAGTTTAAAGTGGGTTCTATTCCATGGGTTACAATGCTGTGGGAATTTATTAATTAGACTTCTGGGTTGCAAATGACAGAAATCATGTTGCCTTATGTTCGAAAAGAATTTATTGACAGAGATGAAAAGTGCATGGTTAGAATAGTTCAAAAGCTTGGTAATCCAATTACTCAAAGAATGTCAATGTAATCTGTCTTCATCTCCACACACACACACACACACACACACACACCGCCTCTCTTTGTCTCTTGTTGCCTTCTTTAACAGACAGATGTTTTCCCAAAAGATAGCCACACATAAATAGGACTTTAAAAAGTTAACTCTTGACTGGTGGTTACAGAAGAAACCACAAGACTGCCAGGCCTGTTCAGAGGCTCAGTCTACATCACATCGCTAATGTTGATACCGCCCCTGTGAGGCTGATTTGGCTCTTCACTGTGTCCCCACCCCTCACGCTCATGGACTAAGGGACGGTGGAGCAGTAGCCTCTGAAGAATTAGCCAGTGTGCAGACAGCAGAGAAAGGATGCAGTTGAACAAGAGAGAGATAAATGTCCAGTACAAATGCTTTGATAAGAAGGTTGTTCAATAAAATCTCTGGACCTGGCCGTGAAACGCCTGCAAAAGCTCAGATTTCAACACTTTTCTCTGGATTTGAGCAATCCGATTTGTAGCATTTGAAATCGCTGAACGTATAATTACCACCTGAGCTCGTGTGCTCAGCCATGCGGCGATTCTCCCTCCCCTCCAACTCCTCACCAACATTTAAGCTGTCGCTTTTGATGGCTCTAACTTGATAGAGACACATATTTATCATAAATTCCAGCTCATGACAAAAATGGAGGGAGAAATGTATTCTGCATGTTCTATATAATTTATCCGTGATTATAGATGCGAGGCATTCAAAATTGGAAATTACCTAATGTGTTGCTACCTTCTCTATTGTAGAGACTTTTAAAGGATGCCATAGACTAGATCATCGCTTTGGAAGCATTCATAGTTTTAAATTTTTCCTAATTCCCCAACTTGGCCATATAAGTGATAAAGAAAGGAGTGCTTGCTTCCATTATTTCATACCGCTTATTAACTTATTGATTTGTTGTGGGTATCACTGGCATTTCGGAGCTTCACTTTGAGCCTGTATGAAACTGAAGGACAGCACACTGCAAATCATATTTCCGCCTTCACTATAAAGAATAATGAAGCGTATAAAAGGCTTCGACAAGAAATATGAAGCCTTCTTCTTTCCCGACCCCTCTATTCCATGACCGACATCACCCAGCAACCATCCCACTCCATCCCCTTACCAAATGGCGAGCCACTGGAACACCCTAGAAACAGTGGAGACTGACTACTAAATTTGTCTCTAATAATATTTGCTTCTGGGGCTGGAGGGATGGCTCAGTGGCTAAGAGCACTGTCTGCTCTTCCAGAGGACTCAGTTTCAATTCCCAGCACTCACATGGCAGCTCATAACTGTCTGTAACTCCAGCTCTAGGGGATATGACATCCAGGGGACCTGACACCCTCACACAAACATACATAGAGGCAAAATATCAATGCGCATAGAATAAAAATAAATAAATCATTTAAAAAATCCAAACCAAAACAGAATAGTTGTTTACCTAGGAGCTAGGAAGATGGCACAGTAATAAAGCAAGAATGGGGTTCAAAGTTTGAATCCCCAGCCTCTACATAAATCTCCAGTGGGTATGGTGGCCATCCTATAATTCTAAAACCCCAAAAGTGAAGACAGGGAATTCCCCAAAACAAGTTGGCTAGCTAAGAGCCAAATCAGCAAGGTTCAGTTCAGTCAGCAGCAGACACAATCAAGAACATCTCACCTCAACCTCTGGCTCTCCACACCCAGGCCACACACATGCATATGCACCTTCATGCATGCATGCACCAGCACACATTGGAACATGCATACAAACACACCACACACACATACACACACCTGGAAAAAGTAAATCAATAAATGAATAAGCAAAGTTTATCTAGCCAAAGAAGAATTGAAATTATTTTTTAGCAACATTCGTATACAGGTTTCCATACACAGAGATTTTGGTGCATTGGCTTCTGTCTTAACTCTCCCTTTGGTTGCCTTAGTAAAAGAGTATGGCAATGAATGAATTAATGAAGAATTGGAGCAATGTGATTGCTCTGATACCAACATCCTTACCCAAGGGATGACCGTGTGGCTTTGGCATTAGAACAGTGCATCTGGGCAGAAGTCTACTTGGGGAATTCGCTTGTATTATATCCTCCCACATTCTGTGAAAACCAATTCACAGGAAAGAGGTACTTGGGCTCCAGGGGAAAGGAAACATTTCAACACTGACATAAGCATTCGTTTTAGCAGTGTTTCCAGGAGAGCCAAAGTATCCATCTATGAAACGAACTGTAAGTTTATGAAATTTAGTAAGAAACACATCTCATCAAGTAAGACAGCATCCCTCACTTTATAAAACAGTTGTGCTAGGCCAAACCATTTATAAAGGCAACAAGAATCATATGTTATAAATGACTGTTATAAAAAAAATCTTATGTATGTTACCGCAGAACGGGGACGACCGAATGATGAAATTGATCAAATTTACCAAGGAGGTGGTTTCAGCAACACCCGTGTCCCTTGGCATGGGCTGTCCCTACTCACAGGAATATATCTCAATGGCAGTTTATTTCTCTCCTGCAGCCCTTTTCCTGCTCCAGATGGTCTTCTTGCTTACAGATGTGATACTACCCCATTCTCGGGTCATAGGAATCACAGGAAAGCTGAGCATTTCCCTTCCTTGCCTTTCCAAGTGATCTCTTACATGGTTTTTTTCTTAAATCATGTATGGTATATAAATGTCTGAAGCTGTTAGATTAAATGGCACTTGAAAGTTAGCCAGGGCGAACCTGAGAGGTCCCTTTGAAACACTAGCCTATCGGAGGTGCTCACAGCCTGGACACACACGAGCCTCTGCACAGATGCAACTGGATTTCATCGCGAATTCCCAATCAGGAGAAAGTATTTAATTTGCTCCCCTGATGTGACACTAAACTATAAACTTTCTTTTAATTATTTGTATGTGGGAGTGGAGGGTGAGTCCACAGGGGTTCAGATACCTGTGGAGGCCAGAAGGGCTGCTGAACCCCTGGAGCTAAAGCTCCAGGCTATAAGTGATGAGCTGCCCAAGCAACACTGGCAATGAATGAGGTCTTCTGTAGGGCCAGGATGTGCGCTTTACCACTAAGCCATAGCTCCAGTACCTAAATTACAATATTTTTAACTTAGTTGATTTTTAGTCTGCCTCAAAATTCACAAGGACCAACACAATGGCTCAGTGGGTAAGAGCACTTATTCTGCAGGCCGGGCGACCTAAATTTAATCCCAGAACCCACGGCGGAAGGAGAGAACAGATTCCTTAAATTGTTCTCCAACGTCCATGTGTTCACCATAGCATATGTGTGAGCACACACACACACACACACACATCATCATCATCATCATCATCATAACAAATTAATTCACAAAGCCTCAATGACTACTCACAATTGACCCACAAAACTCTGCCTTATTGAAAAAGAGTTTCTAAAAAATAAATTCAATGCCGTTTATGAAACATCATGTGAACCAAATTTCAGAGTAAATACATAAGCGGTCAGTTTTAGATCAAGTCACGGGTCCTGCTGGGCAGCATCCACAACAGTGCCGGTCCTAGCCAGGCACGCCTGCACCTACGCAGCCTGTTGTTTGCACGCTCTAACACTGGCACTTATGAGTAACGACTCCGTGTGTGAGGCGTTCGCAAGCAGAGCAGAAACAAGCCCCAAACTCTGCACAAGCCACCGCTGGCAGGAAGCCACAGAGAGGAAAAGGTAAGTTCCCGTTTACTCACAAGACAAGTGATGGGGGAGTGTCATATATCAATCTGTTGATTTCCTTGGTTAAGCAATAAAGAAACTGCTAGGCCCATTGGATAGGCCCACCCTTGGGTGGGTGGAGTAAACAGAACAGAATGCCGGGAGGAAGAGGAAGTGAGCTCAGACTCCACAGCTCTCCTCTCCGGAGCAGACGCCTTCAGAGAGACGCCATGCTACCTGCTCCAGGGAAGACGCACACCATGCCCCAGCTCCGACCCAGGATGGACTTAGGCTAGAATCTTCCCGGTAAGCGCACCTAGGGGCGCTACACAGATGATTAGAAATGGGCCAGAGCAGTGTTTAAAAGAATACAGTGTCCGTGTAATTATTTGGGGCATAAGCTAGCCGAGCCGAGCCAGGCGGCTGGGGATTTGGGGACCCAGCCCCGCCGCCGCACCTATTACTACAAATGACGCCCAGACGTGTGGCTAACTGAGTCCACAGAAAACCTGAGAAGGCTTAAAAATAAGGGAGAGAGAGTTTAACACAGATTTTTGCTGTTTGTTGGTGGTGTGCTGTAGAGAGATTTCCTGATTCGGCAACAGTAGCAAAAAAAAAAAAACGCTGTGTCATTTCAAAGCGTGGCTTCCTGGGGCTATGCCGCCAGTGCAAACTCTGGCTTTATGTTTGTGTTCCCGCTTGGGATTGGAAGGAGAGTGCTCTGAGACCGTGCGATGACTCAGAGCTCCCCGCCTGCTCCTGGGCAGAAGGCAGAATCAGGCTTAGGCAGGCGGAAGAGCATGGCGGATTCCTGCTGCCATACAAAGACGTGTTTTTAGACTGCGCAGTGCTCTGCCTGTCAGATTTGGATGTTACTTGGATGAAAAGAATTTCTGTGCTGCACGCTCAGTCTCAGAATTAAAGTGCTGAGTGCCGCTCCTACCTGGTAGCCCCAAGAGGCTTCCTGACTCAGCTTCAGCTGCAAAACCCTGCAGCTCATTACGAGGTCCTGCCACGAAACACTTAAACGGTGTTGACGAAAAGCTGAACGCATGCTTTTCGGTTTTCAGCCGTAGCAGGAAAAAAGTTGCGCGTTTAAAAATGCCGGCTTTCTGGGCCATCCTGCCAGGGCAAACTCTGACTGTTTGAGGCAGGAGGGCCGGCTACCGAGAGAGGACTTGAGTGTTGTCTGTTGTAGCTTGCTGGCTGGCAGGGACCTTGAAATGCTATAAACATGGCTACAGCCAGTACCTCAGCCAAGAGGCTGAAAAGCTAAGGAATGGACTGGATCTAGCTGGCAAAGCCACGCCTTTAGTCCTACTGATATTGCTTGGTAAATTAAAGGCTCTTGTGGTCAGAAAAAGAGATATACAGTAAAGAGAGATTCAAAGACAGAGAAAATTTCTGAATGGTTTAAAGTGTGTTAAAAATATATGCAAGCTGAAAGTTGAAGTTCTTAAAGCAAAAAACAAAAAAAAAAAAAGGAAGAGAGTTGTTGTGTGTACACACCTTTAATCCCAACACTTGGGAGGCAGAGGGAGATAGACCTCTGTGACTTCAAGGTGTGGTAGCACACGCCTTTAATCCCAGTGCCTGGGAGGCAGAGACAGGCGGATCTCTGAGAGTTCAAAGAGAGCCTGGTCTACAGGGTTATTCCAGGTCAAAGATATATGCTCAAAAAGCAAAAAGTTAACCTAGGAATGTCACAGCTTAGATTCTTAAGCGCCTAGTGATTTAAAGGCGCAAATCAAAAGTGCTCCTGGATAGTAAAAAATTGTAGATTCACAATAGGACAGATTCAGACCACTAAATGAATCACACTGTTGGATGAATGTACGTTGGCTTGGGAGAGAGAAGAAAAAGAATATAGAGAATAAAGTTAATGGTTTAAAAAGAAAAAAGTAAAAGTAAAGTCTTTAAAGAGACAGAGTACAGATAGTTAAGAGATTAAAAGAAATAAAGAAAAATAAGCCACGTAAAGATGAAAAATTCACAGAGAGTCTGGATTCTTTGTATTATTGTGTTTTCTTTAAAATTTTTGACTGTGAAGGAGCTAAGTACAGAGAGACATTTCATTATATGGGCTGCCCAGTGGAACCAGAATGGATATCATGAGGGTATGATTTCAGAATTTGGGTCTAAGGATATGATGCTTTGGAAAGGAGTTTCTTATTTTGTTTTCACAGAGGATGAGACCCTGTTCATTTCTTCAATTCCGATTTGGTATGATGGACCACGTCCTCCTGAAGGGTTGCTGTGAACATCTTCAGAAAATTGCTTCGCTCAACTGCCAACTGAGATGACCCTGGCACACAGGTTATACCATGAAAGGCCTAATTAACGACGCCCCCATTCAGCAGGAAGCAGTTTGGAGAGAAAAAACTGCGCCCATGTTCCCAAATATGGTTTATAAAACGTTCTTTTACATTTAAAGGGGGATATGATATAGATATGAATAATTTGCATTAGTATAGATTTTGCTTTATTTATAGAGATTTAAGGTCAATTTTGTTATATGTATAAATGTTTCTGATGTAACTTTTACTTGATAACTGTTTTGTTATATGTAATTTTACTATGTTAAAGTTAAAGCCTTTCTTTTTTGTTTAAACAGAAAAAGGGGAAGTAATGGGGGAGTGTCATATATCAATCTGTTGATTTCCTTGGTTAAGCAATAAAGAAACTGCTAGGCCCATTGGATAGGCCCACCCTTGGGTGGGTGGAGTAAACAGAACAGAATGCCGGGAGGAAGAGGAAGTGAGCTCAGACTCCACAGCTCTCCTCTCCGGAGCAGACGCCTTCAGAGAGACGCCATGCTACCTGCTCCAGGGAAGACGCACACCATGCCCCAGCTCCGACCCAGGATGGACTTAGGCTAGAATCTTCCCGGTAAGCGCACCTAGGGGCGCTACACAGATGATTAGAAATGGGCCAGAGCAGTGTTTAAAAGAATACAGTGTCCGTGTAATTATTTGGGGCATAAGCTAGCCGAGCCGAGCCAGGCGGCTGGGGATTTGGGGACCCAGCCCCGCCGCCGCACCTATTACTACAGACAAGGACTGTTTCTGTTTGTTAGGATTGGGAAGGAGAAGCAGCGTAGACAGCCTCGGAGGAAGAGCAGACTTTTAACAACAGAGGACTTTACTTCTCTGTGGGAGAAGACAGAGTAGCACAAAACTGAAAAAAAAAGTGTTCTGAGAAGAGGCCTAATTTGTCTGCAAAATGGAGGGTAAGCAGATAGTTAGTGAGCACACCTGCCTGAGTGTGGAACAAAAAACTAAGGACCGTCCAAAGGTGCTCATGACGGGAGTAGGCTGTGTTACAGCAAACACAGCTGAATATTGAGTATGGAGCTGAAGAGATGGCTCGGTGGTAGAACTGACTGCGCTCGCTCTAACTCCAGTTCCTGGACATCCAGCGCCCTCTTCTGGCTCCCACAGGGACTGCAGACAGGTAGCGCAAGACAATCATGCAGGCTCTATCACACACACATAAAACAAATGCGTAAAAATTTAAGCAAATGTGCAAAACAAGAGCTATGTTCTTAAGATCAACTGATTAATATGTGGATGAAAGAAGCTTTGTGCCAAGAGATGAGTTGGATGGGAACCGTTAAAATAGTTCAGCTGAGAAGTACTGGGCTGATTGGCGCTAAGAGCACTGATGTGGGCCATCAAGTTTCCTACAAAAAGCCACATGGTGATGCGCATCTACCCTCCTACTGTTTATGAAGCCGGAGCACAAGGATCACAAGTTCAAGATCAGTCTCTCCTGGCAGGTTTGAGGCCAGTCTGCACTACATAAGGAAACCTTGGCTCCAAATGGAAGAAGAAAAAGGAGGTGGGGAGAGGAGGAGGAAATATAAAATGTTTAGGAAAAAACAACTCCTGTAGGTTTGGGAACAGTATGTTCACGTATTTACTCAATAAATGTTCCTGAGCACCCAGTGTGGGTAAGTTTGTAACATTTACAAGATGTTGAGTTTGAGCTGCGCAGACAGACATTTCATTGGAGATGGTGAGGTGTTGCTTCCAACACGCTTCCACATTTAAAGGAGGAATTTCGACAGACGAGACATTTCAATGACACCCCGGTTTCCCAGAACCTCAGTGTGGAGGGGTGTACTCAAACATCACATAAGAATTCTGCCAACCTCCAACTTAATATGTTTGCTTTTGAACAGTTAACTTACAACTTCTATCTCAAAGAGAACTTTTTCAACTTTCTTTTTCTAAGGTGGAAACAAGTGCTTGTAATCGCAGCACTTGGGAGAGTAGAGGATGGAAGATCACAAGTTCAAAATCATCCTCAGGCCCATAGAGAGTTAGAGGCCAGATTGGGTTTCAAGAGACCTTGTTTCAAACACATATGAGCGAAAGGAGCTTAGAAATAATACTGCCCATAAGTAACTATGGTATTAATGGTTTAATCAAATATGATAACTCTACATGAATAAATTCTGGCATAACACAAGGAATGGTCATTTTACTAACCATGCCCAAGATTTCTGATAAAAGTTAACGCAAGCCAGTGACATCACAATTTCCAAAGGTTTTAACTGTCCCAAGTGAAAGGAATTTTCAAATTGAATTAGATTGTAGAACTGCTTTTTCCCCTGAGAACTTCAGAAAAGTATTGAACTTAACCCTATTTTTCTTAGAAAACATTTGCTGTTGATGTCTGTTAAATCAAGCTTAAAGAAAAAGAAAGACCGACACACAGTTTACCCATCCCAGGAGCTAGAAGACATTTTGAGTCATTTTTCTGAAGCTTCAATTTATGAACTCACATCTTATGTTGGGCATGACTGCCTTCAATTTTAGGGCATAGAATAAGACTAAGGGGAAATTAATAAACATTAATAATCTGTGATTTCTACATAGGATTCTGTGACTTGTCTCTTTAAGCCATCATCTTAGCATTCACATGTATTGAGGTACATACAGTATATGGTGTGCCTCTGTGTGGGGTGTGTGTGTGTGTGTGTGTGTGTGTGTGTGTGTGTGTGTGTGTGTGTGTTGCCAGCTTTCTTTATAAATTGTTAACATCTTGTGCCAAGACTACAGACTTTCTATCCAGTCTAATTCCCATCACAGCTGACAGGCATCTGTAATTATTGCTTACTAAATTAACTATTGTGATTGACTTCTAATAACCCCACTTATATTTTTGATAATGTGAATGAGAAGAGCACTCCTTGATTTTAATCTAAAGCATAAAAAGTCCATTTAACCTCAACAGCCATAAAAGAGTCCCTAATTGTGGGTTCTCTGGGTAATAACAGCATTTTGCCTTCGCGGGCATTTGTTTCCCTGCTGGTTCATTCTTCAAGATAAATAGCTGTTTCCATATTTTATTGGAAATAGAACATAGATAATTGGACCCAATGAGAAGCATCTCTCCTTAAAATGTAGGCAATCTGTATGGCATATGCAGGGTATTGAAGAACGCCGAATCCTCTTCTTGTATCGTGGCACCGGGAAACTGAAATGGATGTGTTTCAACGTCTCAGAGGAGAACTTTGCAGAAAACTGTTTTATTCTCTAGTGATTTAAAGATGCCATAATAGGTTTAACATATACCAATCAAGATGAGAATAATCCCTTAGTTATGCCTATATGAATAGCACAAGGAAGCATATAATTTGAGAGAACAACTAAGAAAGGAAATAAAAAGAAAAATGCTACCTAAACAGTCCTCATGGGTGCAGCTTGTTCAGAAGGCTGTTCTGTTGGGTCCTTGAAAACTTCCTAACTCAGTGATGAGATAAAACATCTCCTTAGGAAATGAGTGTGGCGTGATGGGAATGTGTATGAGCTGTGCCTTGAAGCGTGAGCCACCATGCCCAGAAAAACCTTCAGTGTTGAGGAGACCCCCACTATAAGCCTAACACTGGCACAATGCCTCTACACGAAAGGTTCATCCCTGTCATAATGATGAACAGTATACAGAGACACACTGCAAGTTTTGTGTGGGTTTTTAAGCTGACTATGGGGAATAGGATACTTAATAATTTTGGAGTTAGTGGCCATTTTAAGGACATCTGCAGACTACAATAGAACTTCATATTTGTGCAGCAATAATTGACACAAGAATAGCTTTATGGGGTGACTCGGTTCTTTTACAAGCTCTCTTGGGGAAATGATCTAACAAAACATTTTCACTTCATTTATTCTCTGTTTCTGGCTAATGAGACACTGCATTAAATATTTCCTAAGGCCTGGAGTCTGCTGGTGGTAGGCTTTAATTTTCTAGTTATATATTTGAAAGAAAAAAAATAGAAACAAAAATAAGTAAAACATGTTAAGGTTAATAAACATACCCTAGACCATCTTCCTCTATAATTTATCACTCTTTCCATGATTATTTATTGAGTCTCAACTCGCACAGGGCTCTTTTACTTCCTGGGAATCTAGGAATAGACAAAACAGAACAAACTACTGCTCTAGGTCATCACGATTAAAGACAAGGATGAAGCAAATGGCAAATACATTAAAAATAACTGCACGTTGCTTCAGGGTACAGAGAGGCTAACGGTGACAGATGTGAGTGAGAGCTGAGCGTGTGGTCCTTCCAAGCATGGTAAGAAGCTACGGGATGTCATAAGCAGGAAAGAAACAGATCCATTCACATTTCAACAAGTTCTGTTGGACTGGTGTGTGGGTATTAGATCACTATGAGGCAAAGAATGGACAGTAAGTTATTATAAGAAAAAGCTGACAGCGTCTGTTAGTGTTTGACTAGGACAAAGATCAACAGATACAAACAGATTTGAGAATTTACATTTTGGGGATAGGACTCACAGGCAATGGACTCTGTGGGTGGGAGGAAAGTCGGAAGAGGAACCCAGAGCACTTCACAGCCTGTTTCCCCGATGCGGTGCTGCCCACTGATGTGGGAAGACAGCTACGATGCTCTTCTTGTCCCGCTCCTAGAATCGGCTACATCAGGCTGCTGCAATAACAACCGGAAGCCCAGGGATGCACAGAAGTAGTAGAGTCTGCCTGGCCAGCTCAAGACCCGAGGTTTAATCACAGCAAGAAGAGAATAATTATGATTTAAAAATCGAATGGCAAAGGTTTATTTCCCAGTCCTCCTATGCACTCAGCTCAGATCAGCAGGAACCATGCTCCACTCAGACCCTGAGAGACCTCGGATAACAACAGAGGCTCCTCGTGCTGCACTTAGATCAGGGCTATCACAAAGTGTCACTGGTACCAGAATGATGATGAAGGAAACTGGGAAATGGGTGGTGGTGGTGCTGCTGCTGGTGGTGGTGATGTTGATGGTGATGCTGATGGTGGTGCTGATGGTGGCGGTGATGCTGATGGTGGTGATGATGCTGATGGTGATGCTGATGGTGGTGGTGGCGCTGCTGATGGTGGTGGTGCTGATGGCGATGGTGATGTTGATGGTGATGCTGATGGTGGTGGTGGCGGTGCTGACGGTGGTGGTGCTGATGGTGGTGGTGATGTTGGTGGTGGTGGCGGTGCTGATGGTGGTGGTGATGCTGGTGGTGGTGGTGATGCTGATGGTGGTGGTGATGCTGGTGGTGGTGGTGATGCTGGTGGTGGTGGTGATGCTGGTGGTGGTGGTGATGCTGGTGGTGGTGGTGATGCTGATGGTGGTGGTGATGCTGATGGTGGTGGTGATGTTGGTGGTGGTGGTGATGTTGACGGTGGTGGCGGTGCTGACGGTGCTGGTGGCGGCAGTGCTGTTGGTGGTGGTGCTGATGGTGGTGGTGGCGGTGCTGACGGTGGTGGTGCTGATGGTGGTGGTGATGTTGGTGGTGGTGGCGGTGCTGATGGTGGTGGTGATGCTGATGGTGGTGGTGATGCTGATGGTGGTGGTGATGCTGATGGTGGTGGTGATGCTGATGGTGGTGGTGATGTTGGTGGTGGTGGTGATGTTGACGGTGGTGGCGGTGCTGACGGTGCTGGTGGCGGCAGTGCTGTTGGTGGTGGTGCTGCTCACAGTGGTGATGTTGATGGTGGTGATGCTGACAGTGGTGGCGGCGCTGACGGTGGTGCTGCTGCTGATGGCGGTAGTGGTGTAGCCGATTTAAGATGTCATTCAAGCTAAACCACTGTCTACCAGCAGTTGTCACATGGCCACACCTAACTTGAAGAGGGCTAAGAAATATAAAGCATCAATAAACTGTTTGCTAAAATATCTGGTGTTTTACTGAATTTACCAAATACCTATAAGTTCTAAAATTCCTACCAGCCATTCTTATTTACTGTTTTCCTTGGGCATGACGTAAGTCACAGAGATTTTAGTCAATTACCAATAAAGGGTTCTTATCAAACTGTTCACCAAGAACAGGTGGGAAAGGCTGAAGAAGTGGCTCTACCAGTAAGAGTATTTCAAAAAAATACAATTTTAATTAGAAAAAGTCTTTGGAAGAAATTGTGTTACTGATTAGATCAGTAATGTCCTCACTGTATTGCAAAACATTCTAACCAAAAATCTAAAATCTTTTTTCCATTATTTTATTTTATTGCTTTTATTGAGCTATATACTCTGCTCTTCTCCCTTCCTTTCTCCTCCTCTTTACCCTCTCCCATGATCCCCACATGCCCAATTTACTCAGGAGATCTTGCGTTTTTCTACTTCCCATGTATGTCTCTCTTAGGGTTCTCATTGTTGTCTAGGTTCTCTGGGATTGTGAATTGTAGGTTGGTTTTTTTCTTTGCTTTATATCAAAAGCTACTTATAAGTGAGTACATATGATATTTGTCTTTCTGAATCTGGTTACCTCACCCAATATGATGTTTTCTAGATAGATCCAGTGGCCCACAAATTTCAAAATGTCATTGTTTTTTCTGCTGTGTAGTATTTCACTGTGTAAATGTAAATTTTCTTTATCGATTCTTTGGTCAAGGGGCATTTATATTATTTCCAGGTTCTGGCTATGACAAACAATGCTGCTATGAACATAGTTGAGCACATGTCCTTGTGGTACAATTGAGCATCCTTTGGGTACATACCCAGAAGTGGTATTGCTGGGTCTTGAGGAAGGCTGTTTCCTAATTTTCTGAGAAATTACAATACTGATTTCCAAAGGGAATGTACCAGTTTGCACTCCCACCAGCAATACAGGAGTGTTCCCTTTACCCCACAACCTCACCAGCATAAGTTGTCATCAGTGTCTTTGATCTTGGCCATTCTTACAGGTATAAGATGGAATCTCAGAGTTGTTATGATTTCCATTTCTGTGATGACTAAGGATGTTGAGCATTTCATTAAGTGTCTTTCAGCCATTTTAGAGTCCTCTGTTGAGAGTTCTCTGTTTAGGTCTGTACCCCATTTTTTATTGGATTATTTGTTCTTTGGATGACCAATTTTTTGAGTTCTTTGTATATTTTGGAGATCAGCCCTCTGTCCAATGTGAGGTTGGTAAAGATCTTTTACTGTTCTGTAGGCTGCCATTTTGTCTTGTTGACCATGTCCTTTGCTTTATAGAAGCTTCTCAGTTTCAGGAGGTCCCATTTATTAATTGTTTCTCTCAGTGTCTGTGCTACTGGGGTTATATTTAGGAAGGGGTCTCCTGTGCCAATGCATTCAGGTGTACTTCCCACTTTCTCTTCTATGAGGTTCAGTGTGGTTGGTTTTATACAACAGTCTGTATCAAAATTAAATTTATGAAAGTATTCTAAGTAAATGAATTCAACTGTAGTCATAGTTTTACTTAAAATTATGTTTTCAACCATGTATTCATTTTTGGGGATCCAGAATAAAATACTTTTTAAGTTTAAAATTAATAGATCAAATTATAATACTGGAAAAGCATATATATATTTCAAATATCCCATATATATATATATACATATATAGTATATATTAGTATTCTACTATTATCCAATATCTTATAATCAACTCTCAAGCTACTCTCATTGGAACAAAGATCAAAGATCATAACTAAAGACAGGGAGGCCAAAGGAAAACTTATCAAAATAATACAAGAGAAAGCCATACTAAGCCAAAAGAAGTAGGGATTATAAGCACTAAGGCAGAAAATAGTAAGGAAACATTTAGTTCATACTATGCACCAAGTATGGTAGTATATGGTAGTATACACATGCCCTTAATCCCAGCACTGGGGAAATTGAGGCAGGACTGGAAATTCAATCCTAGGCTGGGCTATATAAACAGACTGTCTATAAAAGAATGAATCATGTAAAGTAGACTCTTTATTAGACATGATATTGGCTATTGAGAAATATATCAGAGACCATGATCAAATCACATGACACCAGTAGGGAATGATACCAGAGAAATACGGAAATTCTTTTTGGTAAAGATCTGATTTTACCTTTGACCCTAAAGTGGAGAAACACTTTTAAAAACAGACTCGAAAACAGAATCTTTTTTTCCTAGTTCCCGGAACTATAACATATAAATATTTCATAAAAGGAGAATGTGATTGGAGGATTCATTGGGAGGAATCAGTTTAGGGAACTTATCGGGACACTCAACCAAAACAATTCTATAGTAGATGAAAATACAGCACAGCAAACAAACCATTCCACCCTATCCCACTGCCTTCTCCACTTGGGGTGGGGACGTGTGACCCCCTGGAAAGAGCAGTGTCTGGAACAGTGGAATGAGACTCAGCACCCCTAGACTGCAGGAGCAACCAAACAGCAACACATGAAGCAGCCCTGCCCTCTCTCTTATCCCCAACTATTTTCTGCAAGGTGGCCTTCATGAGAAGGGACAAAAGGTTTGTTCCAATCACATCAAATATTGATAAATGCTATATTTTTATTCATTTCAGAAAAATTTATTAATAATTTTAGGTGTCAAATGTTCTTGAAAGATACTGCTGTGGGGGATGAGCACCATCTGGCTCAGTGTGAAACATGATCTCAGTTATAATCCATGCTAAACGCAAAGTTTCTTAACAGTCCATCTCAGACATTTGCTCTGTGTAAGCATCCTGGGTGACAATATTCACTGGTGATTTTGATTGGTACTAATTACAGTGTCTTAAAAGGTGCATCTCCAACTATTCCGCTGTATTCTAATTCAATGGTTCTCAACCTGTGCAAAAGATCACCAGAAATATCAAATGTTTATGTTACAATTCATTACAGTAGCAAAATTACAGTTATGAAATAGTAACAAAAATAATTTGATGGTTGGGGGTCATCACAATATGAATGTTGATAGAGGCTGCTCATTTGTTCCTGGATGCTTAGACCCAAAATAATCACTCAGAAGCTATATTATTTGCAATACTGTTTGTACTATAGCTTAAGCATATTGCCAGCTACCTCTTATATCTTTGGTTAGCGCATTTCTCGTAATCCATATATTGCCACATGGCTGTGATTCACCACCAAGGTTCTGTCTTGTCTGTCGCTGGTGGTAGCTACATGGCTTCTCACTCACTCTGCCTTCTTTCTCCCAGTATTCAGTTTAGTTCCCCCTCCCCACTGCCTAGCTCTATTTTGACCTGTGTAGGCCCAGAGCTTCTTTATTAACCAATGGCATTCACGGCATACACAGGGAAGTCCCACATTACCTCCCCTTTTCTGTCTAAATAAAAAGGAAGGTTTCAATTTTAACATGGTAAAATTATATATAACAAAACAAGTATCAAACAAGAATTACAGTTACAACATTTATATCTACTTCATCTTTTATCATAACTGAGGAAAACTATAACTATCTATCCTTCAATTCCATCAGTGTCTCCAGAAGGACATAATATTACTTGAGTAAACAAGAAGTACATTACAAGTAACTTTCAAAACTCTAGAACTGACAGAGAAATCTCGCTGCCTGGACAGTCACCAAAGTTCTTCTGTATTGTTGGAGCATCTATCTTCAGTCTACAGGCCCATAGTGTCCAGTAGACTTTTCCATAAAGCAGAAAATTTGAATATCTCTTATGCCTTGTGTTGACAAGGTTTATCAGTTGCTTTTTTCTGGGTCCTGAAGAATGTCTGGTAGACTCTTTCATGAAGCAGGAACCCCGAAAAACTGTCTCTTCTTTTTTAGGTGAAAGTAGTAACAAAAATAATTTGATTGGAACAAACCATTTGTCCCTTCTCATGAAGGCCACCTTGCAGAAAATAGTTGGGGACAAGAGAGAGGGCAGGACTGCTCCATGTGTTGCTGTTTGGTTGCTCCTGCAGTCTAGGGGTGCTGAGTCTCATTCCACTGTCCCAGACACTGCTCTTTCCAGGGGGTCACACGTCCCCACCCCAAGTGGAGAAGGCAGTGGGATAGGGTGGGATGGTTTGTTTGCTGTGCTGTATTTTCATCTACTATAGAATTGTTTTGGTTGAGTGTCCGGATAAGTTCCCTAAACTGATTCCTCCCAATGAATCCTCCAATCACATTCTCCTTTTATGAAATATTTATATGTTATAGTTCAGGGTACTAGGAAAAGGGGATTCTGTTTTCGAGTCTGTTTTTAAAAGTGTTTCTCCACTTTAGGGTCAAAGGTAAAATCAGATCTTTACCAAAAAGAATTTCCGTATTTCTCTGGTATCATTCCCTACTAGTGTCAAGGCTGTGGAGGAGAGAAAGGAGGAAAACCCCTGAGCACAGACAAAGCAAAGGAGTTCTCAATTCTTCACCAGCATGAGACCATGATTACTTTCTAAATATTTTCACCTCAGCCAGATAGCTTGATACACAAACAAAGCACCATGAAGTTGTGATTTGTGATCTAAAAATTATTAATGGCATAATTACCAGTTTCCACAAAAATCCCTTAGATATAAAAGGATGCTCATTCCATCATCTTGAGCATCACTGGCATTAGTAGGCTCTGACTTTCACTGGGCCACTAATCTCAACTGGCTCTTTTTCCTAAAGACAGAGGATGGGGAAGGATTTGAAGCCTGCACTTCTGTTCATCCGTCTATTGTCAACTGGAGGTTTGGCAGTCACTGAAAGGGAGATGAAGTGGAAGGATCTTTCTCTGACCCTTACTGCTTCTATCAATTTTAGGTTAGAATGGTTTTGGCAGTCAGGGCCATTTCGTGTGCATCATAAATCCTGGGAGGATTATGTAAAATCCCAAAGACAGCCATCTGACACAGGGGAGATCATTGAGTTTCCCATTCCTGTTCTCGCTTTTTGCTCTCACTGCCCAAAGTGCTTACTAATATTAATCTGAACATCAGATATCTAGAAAAACAAATTACATTTCTAGTAATAGGGAGTGAATGATAGCATATAGGTCACATTGGGTAAGACATGCAAATCAGATACATATTAAATACAAGTTCTGTATATACACTCTCATCTTTGCTGGTGATTTATAAGTGTTTCACCAAGATTTCTAATTCACACCCAGTTTTGATCATCTTTGCGGAGACTACCATGGACTGAATGCATCATACTGCAATCCCTGTGTAGAAGCTCTGACTTCTGCAGAGACAGAGGTGGGTGAAAAGAAGAGGCATTGGCCCTCCATGATGGGGTCTCAGAACTTTACAGGAGAGGGAGATTACTGAGTGAGAAGTCACTGAGAGGCAGCCATTTACAAACTCAAACGCAGAATCTTACACTTAGTGCTGAAAATCCCACAACTAGAGCCATTTCAGTAAAACAAATCATGAAGAGGTATTAAGATGTACTGATTTTTTATTATTTAAAATACTTTATACAATACAATTATTCATTATATCTTTAGTGTTATTGGTTCATTAACAGTAAATATTCAACAGAATGGGATAGGGGATGGAGGGTTTGTCAGTGACTATCCATAAAGAGGAAGATGTGTGGTAGAAAAGCCTTGGGAGGCACAAGTGTCCTACTGAAGGATGAAGGCAGGGATGGGTCTCTCAGCAACAATTCAGGAGTCTGTTCTATGGAACAGTGTATGCACCAAGGACTAATGATACCCAGGAACTCACAACATCCCATCCCTCTTTCCTCTCAACTATAAACCCTCCTCTAGTTACACCTGATCATCTCACACCTCTGTGCACCATCCTGTTAGCGTATACCTTCCAGTCCACAAAAATACACTTTGTCGAATGGTTAATTTATCTCTTTTTCAACCCATTCCTCTACTAAGCCTATTTTAGGTAACTGGTCCATGAATGCTGAAAAGGGTGAGGAATGGTGTTTGATGAGAAGCCAAAATCATACTGGCGAAATTGTTTTAGAAACATCAATGATTCCACAACTATCAGACTCCCCCCATGCCATCTTCAAGAGTTACTACTCATACTCATATGTGTTATTTAATTGGACTTTGATTTTTAACTCATTGAACAGTTAGATATTTATGTAGTCACAAACCTTGCTCCTAAGGTGGGTGAAATCAAAGAGAGAAATGAAGCCACTTGGTTTGCCTTTCCATGGAGAAGTTGAAACGTTTGAAACATTCATAACGGAAAAATATTATTTTCTACTCATGTCTATCCTGTGTCTCCTTTGATATCTCCTTTTTCTGTTCTGTTACTAAATAAAACTAATTGAATCCAATTGAACAGACAAGAGTACTTGAGATTGGGGTGTGTTATGGTGTAGTCTTGTCTCTATCTATATTGGTTAGAAGTTGAATCACAGAGGAATGATAATACACAACCAGCAGCTAAAATCACCTGCCAGAGTGCCACAGATTGGACTACAATTACTAGGATCATCAAGGGTGCTTTTCAAAAGTTAAGAGAGCTCTAATGCAGATCTGTGAAGTTGCAATTTCCTGTGGCAGTCTGTAGCAAGAAGGAGATTTTTAAGTCACACTCAAGTTGAAAAGTCACACCTTGAAACCTCACATGACAGCCAGAAGCAATGCAGTCCTCTTGTTCTGCAGGTGCTAATTTAATCGCATTTATGAATCATTCATTTTTGTAACACTTCAGTTAACTGGCACTCAATTTCTAATACCCAATAGAGGAATGGCTTTTTAAAACATAGAACCACTTTGGATAAGGCCCTGAGTTTGTATGTTTATCTGAATGCTATCGAGCATCAGATGTGGGATTCCCCTCTGTATGCTGTGAGTACCATTAATGAATAAAGAAATTGTCTTGGGTCTGCACAGGGAATAGAGGCAGATGGGGAAAACTAAACTGAATTCTGGGAGAAAGAAGGAGGAGTTAGAGAGAAGCCATGTAGCCTCACCAGAGACAGATGCTGGGAACTTTATCCAGTAACCCACAGCCATGGGTTAATAATAATAATAATAATAATTTATAGTAATACACAGATTACTATAAATGGGTTAAATCAAGATATAAGTGTTAGCCAATAAGAAGCTAGAGTTAATGGGTCAAGCAGTGATTTAAATAATATAATTTCTGTGTGATTATTTCGGGTCTGAGCTGCTGGGCAGCCAGAAAACAAACAAGTGTCCTCCGTACGACAGGCATCTACAGAGCCATTAACTTCTACAGAAGTTCTGGAAGGGGGAAACAGAATTTCTAAGGAGTTATTTTATTTGAATCATTAATTCAAATACAAGCAGCTCTGCTCTAAATAGCCCTTGACAATTATTTTTTGTTAGACTTTAACGCTGAGGATTTGGCTGACGTGTACAAGTATTGCTGTCTTTTATAATGCCATGCCTCTCCTTATTAAAGGTTTAAATGTGAAATTGTGGCTGTGCTTTATGGAGAGGGGTAGTTGTTCTTCCATGTGTGGGTAACTTCATGATGTTCTGAGTCTAGTGTAAGCTTTATGCACTGATTTTGTACATGACGCATCACCTTTCTGAGTAATTTATAATCTCATCAAGTCATTCATCTAATAAAATACTTTAAATTACTTCCTCAGATAATGTCAGATCATGATGACATCAAAATAGTACTTGTGGTGTCCCATTGGCTATGTTTCTTTTGAATATGTTAAAAATGTTTCTTAAAAAAAAAAAGAAAGAATGGCCCTTCTATGGACTGAAATGTAATTTTCATTAAAATCTTTTATGATAAGCCCATCTTGTCCTTTTTTTAAAATGAAAGGGTTTTGTGTTATGCTAATAGTCATTATGGTTATTGGTTTGAGTTAAGACTGAGTATTTTCAAACTATCAAAATTTCTTTTCCCTACTCTGAAGAAGAAACCACCACTCACGTTGTTGGAACCTGTTTGTTCATTCCTGGCCGCCCAAAAGAATCACTCAGAAACTATATTAATTGCAATACTGCTTGGCCAATAATTCTAGCGTATTCCTAACCAGCTCTTACATCTTAAATTAACCCATTTCTATTATATTATATACCATGAGGTTCATGGCCTACTGGCAAGGTTCCAACTAGCAACTTGCCTCTTTCTTTTCTGGCAGTTACATGGCATCTCCCTGGCTCTGCCTTCTTTCCCCCAGCATTGTTTAGTTTTCCCACATAGCTCTATTCTGCCCTCTCACAGGCCAAAGCACCTTCTTTATTCATTAACCAATAAAAGCAACATATATACGGAAGGACTTCCCATACCACTCATAGACACTGGGACACTTTTCTGAGCATTCAAATCTGGGGATTTTTTTATGCTACTAACAAACATAGGTTCACATTAACTAATATTCTTCCATGGGTTGATTTATTTCTCTGCTGTTTCACCTTATCAATTCTCATATGACAAGTAATATTGAACCATACTCCCTTTAAAAGAGTCATTTAAGTCCACAGTTCACGGGATTCAGAGCCATCTCCTAAATAATCAACACCTAAAGCCCAAGAAGAAACACTGTTGTGGGCTCCAGATCTTCCACACCTACTGTTCAGGACTGTATCATTCTTCCTACCTTACTCTTGTCTGCTTTCTCAAGAGGAGCGATGTGGGTTCCCCTCTGTATGCTGTGAATGCCACTGGTGAATAAAGAAACTGGCTTGGCTTGTTCAGAGGGCAGAACCTAGATAGGCAGGGAAAACTAAACTGAATGCTGGGAGAAAGAAGGGCAGAGTCAAAGAGAAGCCATGGAGCTCCACCAGGAGACAGACACCAGAACTTTATCCAGTAAGCCACAGCCTTGTGGAAATACACAGATTAGTGGAGATGGGTTAAATTAACATGTAAGAGTTATCAAATAAGAAGCTAGAGCTAATGAACCAAGCAATGATTTAAATAATACAGTTTCTGTGTGATTATTTCAGGGCTGAGCAGCTGTGAACCAACAAATGGCCTCCACACAGCAGAGGGGTTTTGAAGGGTTAGAAAATTGGCTCAAACAGTGAAATGCCTGATGTACAAGGATGAAGACGCAAGTTCAGATATCCAACACTCACCAGAAAAGCAATCTAGGCTAGGGTGCTGGTCTGCAATCCCAACTCAGAGAGGTGGAGATAAGAGGTTTTGGGGAGCTCAGATAATTTAGCAGAACCAACGAGCGTCATGTGCAAGGAAAGACAATGTCTCAAAATGAAGTTGAAAATAACCAAGGGAGGCACCCAACATCACCCACATTCACATATCCAGACACACGCGTGCACAGAGAGAGAGAGAGAGAGAGAGAGAGAGAGAGAGAGAGAGAGAGATGACAGAGACAGAGAAATAGTAAGACCCACAGAGACAGAAAGACACAGAGAGAGAGAGAAACAGAGAGAGACAGCAAGACCCACAGAGACAGAAAGACACACACAGAGAGAAAGACAGACAGACAGACAGGGGGCAGGGGACTTGATTCTACCAACAACAACAGCAAGAAGGAGTAATCTGATGGCTATGAGAAAAATCTAAAACACACATAGAGTGATAAAGGAGTTGATCCTTGCTACTATTCACAGGTTTAAACTGACAATAGAAAGAAGGCAGCCATGCCTCTGTCCTATCACACACTGACCAATAGGTAGCCTCTGTGTGCTTGCAACTGTGAAAGAATGCCAAAATGAAAGATCAGGGGAGTGGGAGAGCTGAGGGCACAGCTCTGTGGTTAAAGCACTTGCCGTCCAAGTGTGAAGACTGGAGTGTGTGCCCCACCTATAGCTCAGAAGGCAGATACAGAGAACCCAGGAGCAAACTGGCTAGGGAAACTATCAGTGGTGGATCAATGAAAAAAATTGAAGGATGATTGAAAGACTCCAGATACCAACCCATGGCTGCACATGCCACTGACGCACATATTCACATGCCTACACAAAAGCATATACATAAACTGCATACATAAAATGGAAGAAGAAAAAAATTAAAGAGCTAAATTTTAGAAAATAAAGCAACAAACAAATAAACCAAGAGAGCAAGATCTTTTTAGCTGTGGAGAGAAGTGGTTACCCCAAAAGATTTAAAATACTTTAGAACTTAAAGAGGACCGGGCATGTAGTTATTTTGGTAGAGTGCCAACCTAGCATGCAAGAAGCCCTGGGCTCAGTCTCCAGCACCACATTAACCAGGAGTTATCACTAGGAGTAGCATATTCCGACAATCCCAGCATGAGAAGGTGAAGGCAGGAGGATCAGTAGCTCAAAGTCATCCTTTGCTATATTGCAAGTTCAAGGCCAACTTAAGACACACAAGACCCTATTATATATATATAATTATTTATATTATATATATTATATATATAATTATATATAATAATTAATATATATATATATACACACACACAATGAAATAAAAAGAAGAAAATTAGAAATTAAAAGAAAAATCTTAACCTGCTTTGTACTGGAGACTGTGTTATTCCAGACTGTATAGTCCATCTGGCACCATCAACTTAGAACATATGCTATAATAAGTCTGTGCTAAGAGAAAAAAAATTGAGCTGCACAAATTAAGCTTACCAAATATTCTAGATGAGGGTTCAAGAGAGAACCCCATCACAGCAAGTGTTATACAGGCTTACATCTTTGGTAGTTTGGGGACTTTTGCTACTACTGTTTGTCAAACCACCCCATCCTGTCAGTCTCAGGAGAAATCTGCCAGGGAGAAGATACTGTTCTGATTTTTATCTTTTAATCATAAGTCTTCACTAGGAATTTGGTGTGCAAATGCAATCCATTTGACTTATCCCCAAATTATCTTCCACGTGTGACTAACAGGTTCTCTGTTTGCTTGCTTGCTTCTTTGAATGCTCTCCCTTCAGATGGTCAAATTCTCTCAGCACTCAAAATTTAAATATCCATGTGTGCGAGAAAATGATACGATTTTCTGTTTTTCCGTAATTTTCTCCAAGGAAATATTTTAAGACTTTGGCAAAGAAATTATAAATACCTTCATTATCAAACATTATTATGCTGTCAATCATCATTTAATTATGGAAAGCAAAATCAGATTTTTATTTACTTTTCTTTAATGTCACCTTAGAAGTGCTCAAGAGTTCAAAATCTAAGTAGCATTAATGTATGATGTCAGATTGCTTTAAGGAAGGTTGTCATATGAGACCATATGCAGACTGGTCAGAAACAAGTTAAGAAGCAGTACTGCGAGAACTGGTTAGACTATGAGGGATGGGGGAAATAGTAATGAACTCATATCCTAAAATCCCACATAAACAAGCAATTTTATCAGGTGTTAACTGGTGAAAATGAAGTAGAACACCTTCATGAATTTGGGAGAAAGATTTCTTAAATAAAGCATCAAAAGCCACAGGAAACAATATGATCATCTAAATGGAAAGCAATTAGACTGGAGGGAAATGTTCACAAACTGCAAATCTAATGGTTGTATGTAGCTATTTCCTCTGAGATTAAAGCCTTCCATTTTGTAGGGAAACATCTTATAACATGGAATATAAAGGGGAAATGAAACACAGCAGGATGTTTTCGGGGAGGATATTTTCAAGGAGGTAAAACAACAGGGTTACTAGGGGGAAGAAAATACTTCACTCTGCAGGGAAGTTTATTGACAGAAAGAAAACAACTCAGAAAAGATTCAGGAAGTCCCTGAAACTAACCACAATCACTAGGCCTTTCCTCCCGCAAGAGTATGTAAGCAGTAAAGAGTGCCCAGAGTAACTACCAAATAAGCAAACTGCAAAGAAGACTCCCAGACGAGCTGAGCTACTTAGAAGTTCAGATCTTACAGGCTGGAAGAAACAGAGACCAGCCAGAGACACACTGAACTGCCTAGAAGCAACAGAGGCCAGCCAAGCCACCTCTAAGAGGCTGAGACAAACTAAGCCTCTAATCTGTTGAGCTTCCTTCCGGATGTGTAGCATACTCTAGGTTTTCAGTTTTTCTGAGCTGTCACCTGTGATGGGGTAGGCTTTGGTGACACAGCTGTCTACAGGTCATTTCTGTTCCTGTAAGTAACCCCAATAAAAGCTCACTGGCTCACCAAATTAGATTTTAGTGCTGTCTGTACTTTGACCATTATCAGTGCCCTATAGGGTGAGCAGACATTTACTTGTTCATGGCTTCCCAAGAATGGTGTCATACAACAGATGGCAGGTAAGAAGGCACTCTTACAATCCAGTAACGGAAAAAGAATTAAAAATCTACACAGGACAGAAACGGACATTTCTCCAACAAAGACGTAAAGAAGGCAGCCCACGGACATGCAAGATGGTCCTCAACACTCCTAATCACAGGGGAAAGGGCACCATGCAAGAGAATACTGTGTCCTCCCCATCAATATCAACATCTAGACAACTATAATATATGATAGGGATGTAGAGAAAAGTCAACCTTGACACTCCCAACGTTGAGTGTAGATTGGTCCACTCACTGTGAAACCTTATTCCTAAAGTAAATAAGCAGAGTTTCCACATGTCACAACAATACCGCTTGGAGGTGCATAGCCACAGGAAATTCAGTCACTGCCTTGGAAAGACATCTGTGCCCCATGTCCGCTGCGAGCTTAGATACTGCGTCCAAGGCGTGTGTCAGCAGATCAATGGGCAAAAGAAGTCTGATCGGTCTACACAACTGGATAGTATTCGGCATGTGGCCTGAAAGGAGGAATCCCTGCCATATCTACAACACAGATAGTCACAGAAAGAAAAATATTATAGAATATCACTTGCACATGTAAGCTGAAACTAGAAATAACCAGTATATAAAGATGGAGAATAAAACAGTAGTTACCAAGGATGGTTAAGAGAAGAAAAGTAGCAAGATGTAAGTAAAAAAATAAATAAATAAATGTGCAGATTCATATGATGGACATGTCTAGAGACCTAATGTTCAACTTTAAAAGAGTGTATTATATTTAATACTTCTGTTATATTAGTAGAAAGATACATAAATTGTGCTTCAGCATTGTAACCTGGATATATTGTCATGTAACAAGCTCAAATATATACATTAAATATATATATACATATATAAATATTAAAGAAATAAAGTAACCTCTCTTTGTTGAGGAAAATTAATAAAATTTTTAAAGCAGAAAACAGTAAAACTTAAATTCCTAATAATTAAAATAAAGAATTTTTTAAAATGAGCAGGAAATAGGAAAAGGTATCTATACCCCATTAACTAGGGGTGAAAGACTAATGTATAGATCAGATAATGAAATTCTGAAACTGATAAGCAAAAAAAAAGTAGGCATCCTGTGGAAGAAAGAGCACATTTGGAAGAAAATATAAAAAACTTCAACATCCTTAGTAACCATGGTAATGTAATTAAAGCCATAACTAACTGTTATTATAAAATTAATACTCTGCATTCCAGACTGCCAGAAAATAAAACTTAGACAGGGTCAGGTGGGTATGGATGGGCATGCCTGTGAGAGGAAACCATAAAGAAGAAACAGAAAATTGCATTGGTTCCCCCTTTACGCAAAATACTGCAGGTTTTCTAAGAAATCTGAACATACAAATTCATACCCAAGCCATTCCATTATTACAGATATGTATGTGAATATATGTGTATAAAAAAGATAGCACATATAGATATATAGATACTGGCTTGTCCATGCACAGACCCTTCAAGAGTTCTCAAACCCCTGCAGCAAGAGATTTAGTCAAGGGATTAATAACAGCAGCATTCATGCAGTCAAAACTTGGTTAAAATCAGGTATTTATCAAAAGGAGACAATTTGGGGATTATTCACACAGAGATACTACTCAGCAGTGAGAATAAATGAACTCTACAGCACAGTCATAAGCTATGTAATGTACAATCAACAGTGCCCACTTTGGAGGCACATACAGAAAAAACTCAGGATGGCAAGGCAGAACGGTGACATCCGTGTACATAATATCACTGTGCGAAGAAAACTATAAGCTACCTGGTACCACGCAGTAAAGCTAAAAAAAAAAAAAGCCAAAAGAAATTTTCCCCTGCCATACCTGGTAATAATTTTTAAGCAATGCGATGTTGGATTATTTTACTGTGAAGGAAGCAGTTAAAGGATATTTTCAGTGGCATTAGTGACTTGATGCTCTTAGCAGGAACGTGGCCTCTGAGAGTTTGCTGCATTGCTGTTTCATAGATTAAATGCAAGACAGGCATTATCTTGCATCAGTCAAATATTACATGAAAATGTTAACTTTAAAGTGAGTCCTCTATTCTAGTGTTGTTAACTGTACATAGCTAATTTCCCATGGTGCGTAGAAATTTAAGGCACAGATCAGAAAAGTCATCAAAAGCAAAGGGAAGTTTGCAAGAATGCAGGGGTGGAAAGAGGGAGGGAGGAAGGGAGGGAGGGAGGGAGGGAGGGAGGGAGGGAGGGAGGGAGGGAGGGAAAGGAGGACGAAGGGAGGGAGAGAGAGAAAGGAGGAGGAAGGGAGGGAGGGAGAGATGGAGAGGAGAGTTAAAGAGAAAGATCGTTCCATATTTTTAAGCATACTGGACTTATTTTCCCTTCTAAATCCAAGTATTCTAAATAGCTACAATCCAAACCCAGAAAGCGGAGCTGAGATCCTGACTGTTTTCTGTTCAGGCATGTTCTGTTCAGAGAGGACTATTCCTATGTCACCTGTGAGCCACGGGAAGCATTTATCCAGCTCTTTGCTGTGCCTAGGATGTCCTTCTGCAGTGAAGCCAACTCTGGTAGTAAACAGAAGGTCACAATCAAGTGCGCTATCCACTGCAGTGGAGATGCTGAGAGTGTGCTGGGCACACAACTATAGCCCCAAAGCAGAGTTGCAGCAGCTCAGACCAAGCAGACAAGAGAGCGTGTTACTCAGGAACATAATTTGGAGACATCTAAATGGAGCTGCTGGATGCAGACAGAGACGACTGGCTGCACGGAAAACCTCCTTCCTCTCTAAAAACCTGCTCTCTGTGCCGTCTGAACAGCTGAGAGAGTTCCAGTGGTGATGGGTGTTCCCCACGTTTGTTTAACACAGTATGCTCGTTGTGTCTTTTCCGAGCTAAATTCTATCCTAACAGATATATTGAAACATTGCTCTAAATGTTTCAGTTCAAGGTTAGGGTATTCACTTCAAACCACTATTTCAATCAAAATAAATAATAAATAAAATAAACTCATGGGAATTCGGCTTTGAAAAAGACATGAGAGATGTCCCTCTATATTCTTATTTGATATTTGTAAATATGGCAAAATCCAGAGTCCTGTGTGAACCAGGTTCAGGACAGAGGTGCGTTGCAAAAGCTCAGTAAACAATTAAATGAAAGCTTTGTAATTCTGTTTTTACTCACATTTCCCACAACCCGCTGCGAGTGGATCATTGAATGAGCTGCTCTCATTCATGCAAAAGAACAGTTAAATTGTTACCGCTTCAAGATGGCTTCCGGGACGAGTTGATGAAGCACTGTTGCTGTAACCACACATCTCGGTTGCAAGGTATAAAGAAACCAAGCTGCAGCGGAGCTGGAAACTTCCAAGTGCCAGAAGGTTCTGGATCAGCTGCTGGGGAAGGAGAGGCATCAGCGGTCTGACCCAGCTATGAGCCGTATGCTCTTCCCTGACTCCTTGTCAAGCAAGAAGTGCCCGTGGTTGCGGCTGTGCCATGGCTATGGGGGCCACTCTGAAGGGACCTGAGGCCCTCTCCACAGTAAGGTGTTTATAACCAGCAATGTAAACCTGTTTAAAAAATCCTTGGCTGAGGAGGTCTTAGGGACTCATGGCAAACTTAAAACTGTTGTTTTACTAAAGTTTCAGGTTGCCAAGAGGTCTACTAAATATTTATGCCCACAAACAGATGCTGCGCTCAGCTCTCACCAGAGAGGCCTCACTGTGCACTAAAAGGCAGTGAATCGCACAGAAACGCGAAGTACTGAGAGTAAGTGATGGCTAAGGGCTCAGCTCTAACAGGACGGTTAGACCGCTCCCTCTGAGGCGGAGAGAGCATTTTAGAAGAGAGGATGTAAGAGCAGAGGAGACAGACACGGGCTGGGAAATGCTTCCCAGGGCAGGCGCGATCTCGCAGCAGCTGTGCCCGCCTGAAATGGCCTAAACAAGGCAAGGACTATCAATAGTCGAGCATGGATGGGAGGGAGTTTCTGGGGCCCTTTCCCGACCTGCTGAACAGCTGAGTGCCGATGGTTCTGCGGGGAAAACCATCGTGGTCTTCAGTTGTCTGCCCACCCAAAGACCCCAGGCTCCAGCAGATTGCTCCAAATCCGCCGTCACAGAGCAGATCACGAGTGCACTCCGTGGGTTTCAAAAAGACAAAAACGGCATGAAGGTGGAAATGAGATCTCGGAGAGAAGAGGGGGAAGAAGATAAGGATGGGTGGGAAGTTGGAGGGAGGATATGATAAGAGAGCAAGCTCCACAGCCTCTGCAAATGCAGATCGCTTCTATCAGAGTCCCTGTTTCTCTAGGATGAGAAAGGGACAGAGCCAGTTCCATCTCTGGCTTCTAGTGGATTAAACTACAGCCCGGGAGTTTCTCACGTCCCAGGATCACAGAAAGCTGTTCTGGGGGTAAAGGAGAGGGGCACGTCCTCGCGTCCATCCGTGACCTTGGCCGAGGGCCTGATTAGGAAAGGAGGATCATCCAGCATGCTGACGGCTTTCACAGGGACCCCTCTTCCCAGCTTCCTCAACCTCACCTTCGTATAGATGAGATCTTGGTGATGGATGATTGGGAAGAAAATCGATTTTGGATGTCCCCTGTGCATGCACCATCTGGGTTATGAAGCATCTCACTTCAGAAGGGAAGGTCAAAACTAATTTCTCAGTCTTTCGACCTCTAAAACTCCAAGGCATGAAGAAGACAAGGTATTGACAACTTGTTCCACCATGATTTCAGCTCAGTTACCCAAATACTGCCCCCCATCTTCTTCCTGACAGCTCACAGCTACCTCAATGCCATCATGCCTCCAAGATAGCCTCGCAGCAAGTGGAGACAACCCTTTTCTTGTGCTTCACCCTTGTCCTGTCTAAATGCAGAGGAGCCTTCTTGCTGCCAATTAGAGGAATTCTCTCCTTGGAGGCTAGAACCACATGAGAAGTCTGTGAACAGTGTCTAGAGAAGTCTGTGAACAGTGTCTAGTTAAGGAATCATCCCTTTGTGTGTATGGGGAATGTCTCTATTGCTGTGATGAAACTCCATCACCAAAGGAACTTGGAGAGGGAAGGGCTTATGTCACTCACAGTTCCACATAACAGTTCATCATCCAAAGCAGTGAGAGCAGGAGCTCCATCAGGGCAGGAACCTGGAGCTGATGGGAGACCATTGAGGAATACTATTTGCTGGCTTGCTCTTCATGGCTTGCTCAACCTCCTTTCCTATAAAACCCAGGACTACCAGCCCAAGGATGGCACCACCCACAATGGGCTGGGCCCGCCTCTGTCAATCACTAATTAAGAAAATACTCTACAGATTTGCCTACAGCCAGACTTTATGGAGGTATTTTCTCATTTGAGGCCCCCTCCTCTCTAGTGACTAGCTTTTCTAATGCCAAATTGACATAAAAGTAGCCAGCACCAGAAACTGTAGCCAGAAAAGTAAGACAACATATTCAAGTTCACACAGCAATAGGAAGTATGTGTGCAAAACCTTCCCAGGGTCAAGAAAATTACCTGATCCAAAGACAAATTCTCTTATGCCTTGAAAAGGATTTATCAGAAAGCATAAATAACTTAGGAACTTTTATGCACACATTGCTACTACTTATGGGTCATTTTTGTTAATGACAGTTCTATAGTTTCTTGAATAAATATGGTTTCTTTTTGATGCTGATGAGACAAACCCAGTTGCAGAATTATCCAGGTGTCTTGGACATGTCAATCACCTTTGAGGAGAAATGGCAAAAAGAAATGAAGCCCCATCTTCCAAAATGCATCAATCTCCTGTACTGGGCTGAACACATCTCTGCCTTGGTAGTAATCAGAGTTCTCAGGCAGAGCAAGAGGACGCACATAAAGGTTTATTTCCTCTTTGGAAAAAGAATCGGTTACTGCCTACTATGTGACTAACCCTGTTTTAGATAAGGTAAGAGAATAAAGATTAATAAAAAGACACCCTGCCTTCCAAAACTGACAGTTTTATTTGTTAGGGAAAAAATCAATATATTACAAGTATAAAAATGAAATTGCCAAGATAAAATGATATGGGCTCCAAAGAGGAATCTCAATAAATACATTTGATGAGTAGAATGACCACTCTCTGGAGGAGGTGGCATTTGAAATGACATTTGAAAACGGGTAGAATGTGAACACGCGGTGAGTAGAAAAAGGCTTTAAATCAGAGAGTCTATCACCAGCCCAGCAGAGTGGCGCGCGGAGACCGGTGATAGACACAATTGCACCCACACTTCAGTCAGTGCCTTGCAGATACGACCTCATCCACTCTCACTGATGGCTTCACACACACCTCCCCCCCCCCCCCCCCCGCCTACACCTAAGGGGAAGGAGAGACAGCACGCGCTGAATGCTTCCTGTACGCCAGGCACTGTTCCCAGAGCTCTTTGGTCTTATGCTCCCATTTATCTGTCTTTGCAGATGTACAATGTGATTGATATGAATGATCCCATTTTATAGAAAGAAAATAAGGATCACAGAAGTGAAAATGTTACCCAGAGCACATGACAAGGAACAGTGAGGCCTGGTTTAAAGCCCAGGTCACCTCAATTCCTCAGCTCTGAAATTCTGTTATACTCCTGTACAAAATAACAATTTGGGAACTCAACGCTACTTAAGAGGAAAACTTGAACAATAATAATAAAATAACAAAAGCTTAAAAGCAAAGACTGAAGAAAATTAATGTGTCACGTTGTGCCAAGCACAAAACTTAGGGAAACTCTAGAGTCAGAAAGACAGAACAGGAAATTAATGTAACAGGGACCATGAATGTAGATTCGGAAGTTTCTCAAATCAAGGCTACACATCCCTATCTGCTAAGGGACGCACAGAGCATCCAGGTTTGCTGACAGGGACTGCACACCTGAGCAGTGCAGTGAGCGGTAAGCGCATGCCCTGAGTTCTGCAGAGAGTTTACACTTCACGGCTGGAAAAGGTCAAGAATTGCTGCACAGCTTACTGTGGTTTCTCCTGAACTCAACTCTTAAAAAGATGAACAAGAAAATAGTTAATGCTAGTTTTGAAATTCTAATATGAAAAACAAATACACATGGAATTTAAAGGAAGGTAGACAAAATAAATTATCCCTTAAAAGGATTAAATTAGCTAGTTTAGCTGGGTGTCATGGAGCATGCCTTCAATTCCAGCCCTAGGGAGACAGAGGCAGGTGGATCTCCATGAGTTCCAAACCAGCGTGGTTTACAGAGCTAGTTCCAGGACAGCCAAGGCTATGCAGAGAAATTCTGTTTTGAAAAGCCAAAGAAGAAGAAGAAGAAGAAGAAGAAGAAGAAGAAGAAGAAGAAGAAGAAGAAGAGGAGGAGGAGGAGGAGGAGGAGGAGGAGGAGGAGGAGGAGGAGGAGGAGGAGGAGGAGGAGGAGGAGGAGGAGGAAGAGGAAGAGGAAGAGGAAGAAGAAGAAGAAGAAGAAGAAGAAGAAGGAAGAAGGAAGAAGAAGAAGAAAGAGGAGGAGGAGGAAAATTATATATAAAAGGTAATGGCTGAAATCATTCAACAGGAAATGACAGCCAAATCTTGGGAGAAGGACTTTTCAATATTCCAATTTCCACCAGAACCTAGAAACACCTCTGAAGTTCAGTATTAGAAAAACAAAGGTCTTGCTAATCCTGTGTGATTATGTCAGCAGGAGAAAAGCTAAATCCACAATGCACTTGCTGATGTGCTCACCATACGGTTGGTGATGTCCTGTGTGGAAGGAAAGCTGTTTTGTGCATGCTCGGTTACCTTGCACTTGGAATATGACAACTGTAGATGACAGACTTATTGAATTGACAAAGCCGCTAGCATTGACGAACAAGTAATTAGCAGCAAATTTCTATTAGAAACAGCATGTTCTTGCTGTCTAGAAAGTTGATTGTGAGTACTAGGAGTTAAATAGAGGATACGATAGTTGCAGTTCTAGAATTTTCTTACTCTAATACGTTATCCATGCAATAGACACTGTCTATGCCAGCTACGTGCCAACCTGCACTGCCAAAAAGCTCCCAGTTAATTGACTGACAGATAAGTCAATGTGACTTCTACCTTTACCTGTTTGCAGACTAAGGGTTACCTTGTGTAACTATTAAATATTTATAGATTGAGACTTGAAGAGCATTTCTGCCCACCTTGGGGTTTCCACCTGGGTGGACACAACAGTGGAACTAACTGAAGCCTGAGAATATAAAGAAATATATGGTTTACCTTCTAAGTTCAAAAGCAAGCAGACAAAAATGTCCTCCATAATGTTTTCTGTGTAATAAATTCCTGAAGCATGCTGCAGCGAACACCCTCTCTTCTCCCAGTGCTACCTGTTTAAAGAGCTTGTGTGTGGTCAGTGACTCCTGGACGCCTCTCATCACTATTTCCCTGGGACTTTGTCTCATGCCTACTCCTATGCCCACAGATGGATGCCATTGTGCCTGAATAGGGAGAAAAGTACACAGTGAAGTCGGGAGGCACGTGCCCAGGGTAGATTGTGATGCCACTGTGTAGGCTGTATGCATGCCCAAGTACTCCCTGAAACTAAAAAATACCCCTGAAGGCATGTGGGAAGAAAGGCATCTGTCAACAGCCCTGTAAGGACTATGCACAGACGCAAGGAGACCCTCCTTACAGGGCTTCCCATCAAGAGGATTATAAGCCATTGCAGCTGGAAGGCTTCCCGGCTGGAGAACTAGCTAAAAGGAGGATTCCCCCAGAAGAACCAATAAATATGATGCATGAGAAAGCCAGCATTTGTATGCCAGAGACACAAAGGAAGCTAATGGGCAGCTGGTGTCGGGCAGAGACGCAATAATGACCAACAGAGGAGATCACAATGGTGCCGCCACCAAAACGGGTCCATTAGCAGAAGCAGGCATTACCACGCACACCTGCAGCTTCTACAGCTGTGTGGTCCCAGGCAGGAGGGTCAGGGAGAAGTCCAGACACCAGCCTCCCTTTTGTCAGAGGGTTCCGCAGCTGTGCTGGAGCTCTGCCCAAACCCTTGGAAGGGGATTGCAAAGCGGCAGTTCACACATAATATCTAAGTTGACAGAAAAGCCATTTCTGCAACCGAAAATGGCTGAAAAGCATAGCTAAGTGTCTGCTGCTCCGTCTCTCAGACCTATTACAATAAACACAATCTTGAAACCTTAAATTTATATATTATGTTTGAGCTTCCAAAGAAATTTTGATTTTATAATTTCTGTTTCTTTTACAGTACTGAATATAGAAGCCAACACTTCGTGTATGCTTGGCAAGTGGTCTACCGCGGAGCTACGCCACCAGTCCTTGCTCTTTGAAATAAGTCTCCATATTTACCTCAAACTGGTCTTGAATTCAGGATCCTGCTACCGCCATCTCTAGACTGCCCAGCTTATTCAGCTTGTACCATCATGGCTCACTTTTATGAACTTAGTGAGTCTCTGGTGTGGTATGAGAAGCAAATCTCATTTCTACTGAACGACATGAAGTTCGCCACGGTCACCCAGGTGACATACACAAGTAAAACTAGAACCCAGGTTCAATTTAGATGTGTCACACATGAAACAGGTAAACTGGCTTCCTACGGGTAATGATAAACTTATGACCTGGGACTTTTACAAACTGATGTTAGCGAAGAATGTTTGTCACTGTTTGGATCAGGTGTGGCTTGGTTGGTTGAGATGGGGCCTCCCAGTGTAGTCCAGACTGGCTTTGAAATCACAAAGCTGCTGAATCAGCCTTGCAGGTTGGAGTTATAGGGGCATGCACCAACACACTTGGGACCAAAAGTACAATTTGTAGCGCTTGTCTGCTTTGTTTTTAAGTGATGGTCTGAACCGGTCAGGCTTGCCACACACTGGGTCCTTATACGCTCACTAGCATTTTTCATGCCCTGCACACTAAAGTGAGCCCATGTTTGCATGTGAGTGGATGGTACAAAGTGTACTCGATCAACTGCAACAGAAGTTGTAACTACGGGCAACTTTTCTCTGTTGAGTAGAATCATTAAATCTCTACCAGCTTCCCCACAAATTACCATAATCTTTACATTTCAGGCATCAGCCCACCCTAAAAACAAAAATACGAGAATTTCCCAAGTTTGAATTACGACCTGAGAGAAGGGACATGGTGGAAATTACTGTTGAGAACATCCTTCCGGAAACCCGAAGCTTAGCAAGCAGATTTCCTTCTCCGGGGTCACAACTGCTCCTTCCACTAATTAGTGTCTCTTAACCTCACATTTTAAAAGATTATTTCAGTTTGACCTGACTTAACTTGTTAGCCTTCTCCAGTGGATGAGTCAATGAAAAGCACATCATTCTAAGTGCTCATTAATTTTTCAAAGAATGAATGAAAAACTGGACATTCTGAGGTTTTTTTATATACAGGAAAGGCTTTATGATCAGTTTATAATCTGGGAAAACTCAATTTGTGGCCTTGTTGTCTATAATTACCAACAAAATAGATTTATCTTGAAGTCATTTTGGCTATCGATGCTGCAATAATAGCTGATCTTCTCAAACAGGTCACAGAGGGCAGGAACACTATATATTACACTCGGAAGCCTGAAATAGAAACTTCATCTCAGGAAATAGGATGATGGGCCAGCAAGGCACAGCTTGGCTGCTCATGTACAAAATGAGTCACGTTATGAGCTCCGCTGGACAATTGGTCACACCAGCGTGTGGAATTTGGACAAAGTCAATCTGCTTCACTATAGTGTTTAACAGGAAAACTATTAGAATCTATATAGTTCATTACAAAGCTTTTCTCCTAATAGACCTCAGTGCCTTAAAAATATTAAAAATATGAAGATTGTCATTTTTAGCACAGTGCGAAGTGATAATTTGCAGTCCTAAGTAAGCGCTGCTAGAAGTCTTTATGAGCAGAAGTTGCTTGTGTTGTTTCTACACTGGTGAGCTAGAATTTGGCTCAGAATAATCACAACAAATTGGCCCAACCCACCTTTCAGAACCTCAGAAATACCATGAAAGAACTGACTGACAATGACTTGGTCTTTACTTTGAAGTGAAATTTATAGTTAAATTTTATCCCATCCTATGTTCCATCCAGAGTCCATTTCAATTCCATCCACTTGACATATTTATATTTCCCCATAGAAGTTGTTATTTGAAGTCTTTGACTAAATAAATTTGCTCACACTGATTGATAATACATCTACCGTTAGACATTTAGCAGTTTAGATATGAGTGCTGAATGATGTCTCAGCAATGAGAGGTAAGAAGTCTTTGGGGGGTTTCTGGAAATACCTCTGTCAGCCTTACAGATCCTACAGATTTGGGTGAAATATGTCTCCTGCGGCACTGATGTAATTTATCATTTGACTTGCTTTGGCAAATGTCATTTCAGCAGACATGACCGGGAAGGAGACAGTGAAGACACCTGTAGAGTTTGGCTGCCCACTTGGACTTTAACCTTTACAAGAGGACACACCCAGGGAGCCACCATGCACTACAGTATAGTGAGTGGAACACCCTTAAATCTGACCAGATCGTGGGTACTGAGCTCAAACACCTGCACACTGACAAAGAGCTGGCTGACTACCCAACACAGGTGTTGTAACAGTAAACAGTACTGTTGCTCTGATCCATTGCTGTAGCAATAGCTAACAACTAATGCTATTAGTGGGTATCCCTAAGTGTACAAATCTGGGCTTCTTACACATCATGATACTTACGTTAAATTGGAATGAGAAGAGATTCCACGAGAGCAATCTGGGAGACCATCACTGAAGGGAAGTGGCATTTAGCAACTGCAGAAGTCATTAGGAAAGACCAGGACTGCCGTGTTACAAATGTGCCTTGAAGACTAGGGAACTGAAAACTAACGGCAAGAGATAAGGTGTATGCTGTAGTCTGTGAAATAGGCGGGGTCTAGAATATATAAACAAGGGTAAATCAGGTTGGAGTTTAGTCTATGAGCAATGATGTGGTCCTGGGAGATGTGGAAGAGGAAGAAGGGTAGGGGTCTTTCAGATATCACTGCGGCTGTGGTGAGAGTTCATAGCCATGACTTCAGGGTGGAAGAATGGACTTCAATTACAAAGGTACTCGATAGTGTGTCAAGAGTTGGTAATGGTCTGTGGTACGGTAGACAGTAGCATGGTGAGAAAGATTGAGATTAAGATCAGATACGCTCTGAAGGTAAAACAGGCAGGTCTTCTTTGCAAAATAGATGTGGAGATAGAGTTTGGAGAATTTGTGACGGCTCCTGGATTTTTTGTCTAAGTAAGTAGGTGCCATTTACTGATACAATGAAGTCTACAAGAAAATGGATAGATGGATGAAAGAGGGGGAAGGATCAGGAGATGTGGAATTACCCTGTTCAATTACATCTTCCTAAATATCCAGACAGCAATGTAAAGCAGGTGATTAACTACATGAGAAAGGATGCATCGGGACTTTAAGTTTGTAGGTATGACAGTTGTTCCAACTGACCTGGTTCCATGTGCAGTATGTACATGGGGCTTCAAGCCTCCTGTGGTGAAATCACCGGAAGATTTTGTTCGGAATGACTATGCTAACATTTGTTTTCTTTTCACTTTTTTATTTATTTTTGTCCAAGAAGCCTGCATAAAGCAAAGCATGAACACTGAGTTCTGCTGAGAACAATGATAACAATAATAATTGTAGCAAATAATAACATGACAGTGGTTCTGTTTTGCAAAACAATGGGAAATGCAAAGACCATGATCTTTACCAAATGAAATCATACACAAGAATTCTTTTACTAAATACAAAGTACAAAATTATATCACATAAACACAATGAATTACATGTTTGTGCAATAATTTCGATGCCCCAAATTTAGGAAGTTCAACTTTTAGAAAAGAATCTTTCATTATCATTTCTTTGCATGTTCCAAGGGACTGCTTACCAGATTTATGTATTTTGCTTGAGTGCATTCAGGAGGCGGAGGAAGAAATGTTAAACACAGACAACTGGTAAAAGATAATTGAAAATGAGAAAACCAAAGACAAATAGAGAGTATAGGGGTGGTAACTTGGGGAATAAGTAGGGTAGAAAGAATAAACAACAGCAAAATCAACACCACAGATAGGACAATCAGCTACTGTGGCCCAATGATCGTATAAACCTTTTCTGTAGGGATGAGGCTACTTCAAAGCTTTTCCCTAGGCCCTGATGTATGGAGAAGAAACAGAGCGCCTTCTCAAGACCAGAACAATGCTTGCAGAGCCAGTAATGGTCTGGGACCAGGGCTTTAAAAAAGCTGAAGTTTTATATCCAGAGAACCCAACCCTTAACTTGTCAGGGCTTTGGATTTTAGTCCCAACAATGCTGCTGTATACTGGGTCTGTGACACCGTTGAGATCTCCCCTCTTCCCCTTGTGTACCATTGTTTGATTAGCTTCCCGCTGACTTCATCCCCTTGTATGATAGCTTTCTCTGTCCCATTTTTCTCCTGCAAATAGTTTATAAGATAATATATAATAAACAAAAGAAATAAACTTCAAAGTCAAAATGTTGGTTAATTTTTTCGAAACCTAAAATTCGTCTATCTGGAGGACATGGAGAGAGCCTGGTGCGTGTGTCAGGATTTAGTGCTAACTACACAGGAGAAAAAAACAATGACAGCTTGAAATTTGCAGGTAACTGGATGATCTAGAAAACATCCTGTTGAGTGAGGTAACCCAGACCCAGAAAGGCAAATTCGTATGTACTTACTCATAAGTGGCTTTTAGACATAAAGCAAAGAAAACCAGCCTGCAAATCACAATCCCAGAGAACCTAGACAACAATGAAGACCCTAAGAGAGACATACATGGATCTAATCTGCATGGGAAGTAGAAAAAGACAAGATCTTCTGAGTAAATTGGGAGCATGCAGACCACGGAAGAGGGTTGAAGGGGAGGGGGAAAAAAGGAAGGGAAGCAGAGAAAAATGTATAGCTCAATAAAATCAATAAAAACAAATAAAAAAGATTTAGTGTTAAATTTCCTCACAGCTGTTCTCTAGCTATTATCCATATATCTATCTCTAACTCTCTCCCTCCCTTTCTATTCACCTCCCTCCCTCTCTCTTCCTTGCACTCTGTGTGAGAGAGAGAGAAAGGAAGAGAGAGAAAGTGGGGAGGGAGAGGAAAGAAAGGCCCTGTCTTAGCTTTCTCATGACTATGGCAAAGTACTTGACTTAAAGGAGAATTTGTTGGCTCATGGTTTCAGTGGGCTCAGTCTATGGATGCTTTTCCTGTGCTCTTAGCAGATCATGAGGATGGAAGTACATAGAAGAGGAGGCTGTTCATTTCATGGTAGATGAAAAGCAGAAGGAAGGAATACAGAAAGAAACTATGGCAAAATATAGTACCTAAGAATATGCCCCAGATGAAACACATCTTCCATCTGGTCCCCAGGCCTTACTTTCCTCTGCCTCCCAACACTGTAGTCACGTCCGAAATCCACTCAGGACCTTCATGGTCTAACCATCTTTGGAAACACAGAGGTATATTTTGGTAAGCTAATCAAGATGAGAATTTAAACTAACCAATATACCTATCTTACACCATGTCTATATTTTTAAAGTTAGTGTTAACAGTTAAATTCTAAGGTTAAAATTATTGGCTACTGTTAATGACTTCATTTCAGATACCTTTTGTTCTTGAAACAAATTGTAACATTAAAGTTCAGCCAACAAGCTGGGCGGTAGTGGTGCATACCTTTAATTCCAGCAATCAGGAGGTGGCAGAGGCAGGTGGATCTCTGTGAGTTCAAGGCCAGCCTAGTCTACAAGAACTAGTTCTAGGACAGGCTCCAAAGCTACAGAGAAACCTGTTTTAAAAAAAAAAAAGTTTAGGGTAACAAACCCATGTTTAAAAAATGATGACGGTTGAATCAATCTATAGAGAAGCTTCTCATTTATTAGAGATCTGACATAATCCGGCTTGAAAATGCATCAAATGCATGTCTCTAACTCCTCGACTTTCTACGAAATAATAAAAAGATAGAATTCTTAATCTATTCATACCTGATTTTTTTTCTCTCTTTTTAGTGTTCCATTTTGTTGATAAAATCTAACTAGCATGCTATGTAGTTTGGATATGTCAGAATATGTGTATCCTTCCTTTAGCTATTTGATGATAATCATTTTTGTTATGATCTGCTACATACTCCAGAGCAATTAATTGCCTCTTCAATTACAAAATTGAGTACTTAATTGTTTCACTGACCTTTATTAACTGTTTAATCTTCTTCCTATTTATATTACTCTCCATATATTGCCTTTAAGGGGTAACAAGTGAATATTTTATATGGTATGAGAAAGATTTATACTGTTCAGAGAAAATAAAGATGGATTTCTGTGATTATAGATGCTCATAAAACATATGATTACATGATGCTAGACACAAAACCAAGCTGGGAAGAAGGAGCATTGTAAGAACTTTCCTTCCCTGTTTACCTCTTTCAGTTTTCCACTATCTTCTGGGCTGAGGAAAAGTGCCCCAGAAAAGTAGCAAGAGGCTCGATCCCTAATTCTAGCATCATTTTTCTATTGGAAATAAAGACAAATACATAGCTGACACACCTCGTAAAACAGCGTCATTCATTGCTGACTTCCTGCCCAGGAGGGAAGAGTCCTATTTCTACCCACATCTTGGCTAGACTATAGCTGTTAGATAGTCTGCAACTTCTCCCTGTTGACTACTTTATACCCCTCATTCTTTAAACCAAATCATTTTCCTTTATAGTCTAGACATTGATTTGCTTTGTTTGACCAAGAAATCTCTGCTAACAGAATAATGGAAAGAGCTAATCAAAACTGGAATGAGTAATTGTTGTCTTTGCTTTGATCTTGCTAATACACTTTGTTATAAGTGAGAGTTCTATAATATCTTTACACTATTCATAAATAAAATCTCCCCTAAATCATACTTTAATGGTAGCACCAAACTAGAAAGGCAATGCTAAAATTTAAATCTAAAATGAAATTTTAATATTTTTCTTTAAGAGGCAGCTTTCCTCAGATTTGTGTATGTCCCAGGCACTATGTAATAGAGTCAAATTCAGACAGATACAAACAGTATTCAGATTAGTATTCAGACTAGGAAGTCAAAAGTGCTTGCTTGGATCCTTATTGTCTTCGGTCCTATGATATCTTCCCCTCTTCTCTCCATGAAAGTGGTTGAAATGTACCCATACGTATGGCCCAAAAATGTTCAATATGTTTCCTCCCAGTTCCTGTATGTTCTTATTTTAAAGGTGGTGTGGACGGGGGAGAGATGCTCACCCCTTAACTCTTGCACTTTGGCAGTCTCCTTGTTGTCTATGGCTGGTGGGAGAGCTGATCTTGAGGTCATACGAGTGAGAGAGCTGTCCCTGCCCCTCACCAGCTGCAGAACCCAGGAGAGCGGCCCCTGCACCTAAGTCCGGGCAGCACAGTAGAGCTGGTCCAGATGGTGTTGGTGTATGAGGGCATGAGAGCAGAACTGGCCCCACCTCTCCGCGGCAAGGGGCCAATTAGCCAGGGCAATGCTGGAGAGCTCACCCTGGCGGTGTCCTGGTGGACTGCACCTACTCAGGCCCAGAACCAATGGGACATCCACTCCATCTATGATCTGTTAGAGCATGTGAAGGGGCCGGTCCTGTAGACCCTGAGTTGCAGGGATCTCCACAACACAGGGCAACAAAATATCCAAGAGGAGTCCCAATGAGGGCCCAGCATCAATAGTATAGCAGCAACCAGAGGCCTCAAACCAGATCAATGACTCTGCAGTGAACACTTGTAAGTAAAGATATATGGATAAAAGGGTTTTCTGCAGAGCTAACTATCACAACTTCCATGATGAGATTAATTTTTCCCTTTTTTTTCTTGTTTCTCTTAAATTTTATTTTATTTGGTGGGGGAAGGCTGCAAGGGCAGAGGGCAGATACAAAGGGACAGGGAAATGAATGGGATTGAGATGCATGATGTGAAAGACACAAAGAATAAAGAAAAGAAAATTTCAAAAAGGATAAGACCATTCTAGTTAGGGCGGAGTCAACTAGGGTGAACCCCAAACCCAGAATGACGGGCACACTTGTGGGAAACACGGGAAGTGGCAGCCTGTGAAGCCTGGTGAGATGGAATTAGAAGGAATTAGAAGGCAAAGCATTCCAAGACTGGCGGGAAGGGACTACGGAAAGCTAGGAGACAAGCATGAAGCGGTTTGTCTGTAGACGCCCTATGTGGGAACCAACCCCGATGAGACCTTGCTTTCTGGTGTCTGATCTTCTGAATTATCATAAATTCCTAGTCTGTGAAAATAACATGCCATGTGTCTGGAGTCCACCAAAACAAAGTTCATATGTCAGTTCCTCAAAGCACACGCCAGGCTAGACAGGCGTTACCCACCTGTCTCTTCCCGTGAGTCTTTTAAATCATCACAAGAAACAACATAGAAATATGCAATGTCTCGCCAATAGTCCTCTTCCTTTTGAATTCCCTGCATGTCCTTGTAAACAGCCTACTCCTTGCCTCATCTAAACACACAGGAATGAATGGCCTGCACACAGTATGAAGTAGTAAATATTGCCCTTATTGACTGATTGGGATGCATACCAGGAGAGAGGTGGTTCGAGCAAATAAGAATAAATTAATGAAATAAATCTGCTTTTCTCCCACTGAAAGAACAAGCAGAAATTATAGTGATTTACTTGCTTGGCTAATAGTAATCCATAATTCATTAAAAAAAAAACACTTCAGCCTACGTGGGTGTGCATTGAAGTTGGAGTTTTGTATTAGCGTCACCTGGAGGTTAATACATTCACTTGTTATACATTCAAATTACACAGACCGAACACAAAACAATGTAGGAAATTCTCAAACTTTTAACATAGTCATGGAAATCAAGCCAAAGTAATAAAGAACAAAAGTATTAAATGTTCATTGCCCCCTTTTATTGTTCCAAATGAATGATTTAATCTTAAAAAGTAATCCAGTGAAGTGGGCCTTATTATCACACTCAAATGAAGAAACTGGGATAAAAAGAATTTACCTATTCTCTCTAAGACTACACGGATAGCCTAAGATGATATAACAGAATTACTTAGAAAGTATACATGTATACTCAATATTAGATAGTTGTGGAGATTTATTTCCTGATAGTAGTGTGTAGGACATGTATATAAATGGGATTTCATGGCAAAGGGACTCGCAGAAAGAATAGAATTTGCTCATAAACTCACTTATGAAGACAGTGAATCAAATGGAAGCAAATATAGCAAATAAAATCAGACACATCAATAATAGGAATGACTGTTTATGTTAATCTGTGTATATAACAACTGAAATAGCCTGTTAGTATTTTTTGGTTTAACACAGAAAACTACTTTCTCTTAGAGTTGGTAACTTAATTCAAAGATACATTTGAAGACTTCGGCTAAAGAAACAATTAGATAAGTTACTCAAAAATAATAACAAAAAATGCTCCAAATATGGTCCATGCAAATCGAGGGTATTTGATTTGCATATAAAATTGTTTTGAAGTTTGGTATGCCTTATATCAAAACAAATTCTTGGTATGTCAGAGTTTTTCAGAGTAAAATCTGAAAGCCGTAGGTACTAGAAGGAAAAACTTAATGACTACTTATGTCACCTCAAGCTGGAGAAGGCCTTCCCAGCATGATGCATGCAAAAGAATCTAGGAATGGGATCGTCCTGAAATGAAGAATCTAGGACTGGGATCGTCCCGAGATAAAGAGTCTAGGACTGGGATCATCCTGAGATTATGAACGTACTATTTGCACACAGCTGCAGTGACTACTACTTAAGCAAAGTCACAGTTTGGTAAGATGACAATCACATGCAGTCAGTGTAAAACAAACCAAAAAAGTAATGATAAAGCATTATAATATATACGACACTTAACAGATTAGTATCTTTAAGTTATAAAGCATTTTTACCAATCTGTAAGAATTGGTTGCTTTTTAGGTTCATGTACTCATGTAATTATATTCATTTAAAAGGTAAAAGAGAATCTAAATTAAATATTTTTCTGCTGTAATAAAGTTTTCAAAACATCCTTTTAACCATCATAGTTCTAGAATTTTATGCTTTAAGTTCTTAATTGCTATTTTAAAACGTAGCAATCACCCTAAAAGGATTATTAGTACAAACTTTTCATGATTTCTTCTTGGAAAAATACAATTGTAAAGAACACTTTTGAAACCCATGTGTTCCTTAAAGAGGTGGATGTAGAGAATCAGCTCTCGGACATCAGTTCCCCCCACAGACATTCACACTTCACTGTGCATCCAAGCACACAGCTGCCCTGTTGAGTGTGTCTGTCTTGCACACTTTCTCGGGGAGCTCTGCATGCTTGTCCTTTTGATCTGAGTTTTTTATCTGTATTATTATTTTTTTCTTTCACTATAACTAACAAGCCTTTGGTCTCTTTTATTCTATTTCAAATGACCATGAAAGATTCTCTTTCAAGGCTCTTGTTCTTATTAGCTGTCATTTATTAAGTCCCCAAGGAGCTTTCCCATGGCTTAAAGACACCTGTGAAACAGGCTCATCAAAGATGTCATTACTCTGAAACATTTGCTCTGGATTTTCCTTTGTCGTTTGGTTTCTGGTTTCTCTCAGAATGAGCAAAATGAGCTTCTGCTATTGTCTCTGGAATCGTGAGGAAGAAGCGATGTGCAGAGTTAAGAAGTTATGTCTCATTCTCTTTTCAAACCCAAGAAGTAAGCATCCTGCTATGAAAGACTCACTTATGAAGACCCAGGCATGACCCACTGACTTGCCCACTTCACACACCTTGTTGGGTGTCTAAAGGAAGTGCTCCCTTTCCCTTTCATGTTGCCTTAGTGTGACGTAAACAAATAAATGGTGGTTTTTGCTGTGACACTATGGTCTTTTATCCTGTCACTTGTATTATTTTTAATAAAATGCTAATTGGCCAGTGACCAGGCAGGAAATAGAGGCAGGGCAATGAGAACAGGAGAACTCTGGGAAGAGGAAAGCTCAGTCTGCAGTTGTCACCCAGATACAGAGGAAGCAAGATGGGACTGCCTCGCCGAAAAAGGTACCAAGCCACGTGGCTAGCACAGACAAGAATTATGGGCTAATATAAGTCATAAAAGTTAATAAGAAGCCTGAGCTAATAGGCCAATCAGTTTATAATTAATGTAGACCTCTGTGTGCTTCTTTGGGACTGAACGACTGTGGAACCTGGTGGGACAGAAACCTCTGTCAACAGGTTTTATTATGAGGCTTTTCCCTATTTAAATCTGTAAGAAGTGAAAAAGATAAATCTGTCTTCAGTGGCACTCTGTACTTTTCCTACATGAACCTTGCATTTGATTGCAGCAGAACTTCAATATGAAAAGTTCAACAGAAAGCCAACAGTGTTCCCAGGAATATTATACACAGATGTGACTGTGTGGAACTGTGTGGAACGTTATAACACTATACAAATGGCACCTTCTTCAACCACTAGAACATATTCACTGTGAGTATCAGGGTACATTCTCTTATGTCAAGCTGTGGATCACCAGAACTGCCCTGAACTGTGCTTAAACCAATAGCACTAACACTCAAAGTAGAAAGCCTCTAAAGAGAAAGGGTGGGCACTGGAGAGATGGTTCAGTCGTTGAGCATTCTTGCTGCTCTTCCACAGGACCTGGGTTGGATTCCAACCTGCACATGGGGACTCACAACCATCTGCAGATCTACATCCTAGGAACCCCATGCCCTCTTCTGTCCTCCACAGGCACCAGGTGGTGATACATGCAGGTAAAACAGCCATATACATAAAGTAAAACAAAGTAAATAAAGGATAAAGGGTTTTTAAAGCACAAGCAAAGGCTAGAAAAAAAAACACATAATAATACAAGTTCCTAATTAAGGAAAAACGCTATATATATTAACTTTAGGTTGCTGTAAGAAGTGTACCGTCCCTTCTTACAAACATTCATCATATTCCCTTAACTAAATGACATCTGAAATTCTAAATCAAAGTGAGGTCTTCAGCAGGATTTGATAAAATACTCCAGAGAACATTGCCGAGTTCATCAGTCATCTCCTGTTTAGTCTGGTTGGGTCTCAGGACCATTTCTTAAATTAGTTTCAATATAAAAGTGAGAAGGAAAAGAAATAAGAGGAAGATTGGTATAGAACAACCCTAAACCATTAATAAATTACACTGCCAATGAGTATACAGAGCCAGTCCTCTGTGCATGTCGGGAGCGTCCAGTGAAACTGTGATTCTGCACATTAGCTTCCATGGGGCACACAGCGCCATTAGATGGTAAGTAATAAACGTGCTGACTTGAATATATATTATTAATGTTCAGCAGAGAACTACAACAATTGTTTAGCTACAAGATAACAAGATGTTCCCTCCAGGGAGGAATTTTATCACCAGCATTAGAATTACCAGTACACCGTCAGAATTAAAAGCACACCAACTTTTACCACATTTTACGTTTGGATTCTCTAGAGAACAAAATCCCTGCTGCTGCCCACATCCAGGATGCTCCACTCCTGCAGCCTTCGTCCTGAAGTTGAAGTTGCTGTTTTCTCAGCATCTGGTACAGAAAGAACCAACTACAATGAAAGCCAAGCCCTCATGCTTTTATTAAGTCTTCCTCGGGCCAAGATGCACTGCAGGTCTACAGGCATCCTTAAAGTGAGAAATTACTTCCAGGGTATACATGTGATAAGGGTTAATATCCAAATTACACAAGGGACTCAATTCAATACAACCAAGAAAAACAACGAACACAGTTTTTTTAAGATAAAAAAAAATAACCAGACATTTCCAGAATATATACCAAAGACCAATAGTACATATAAAAAGAACTCAGTGTCATGAATTATTATGAAAATGCCAATAACCACAATGAGATTTTCCACAATTCTTTTTTAAAAAAAATACTAGAATAAGAACCTTTAAAATGTGTCCCAGACTGGAGAGACAAGAGACAGTTTTGTGGTTAAGAATGCATGCTGTTCTTGCAGAGGACTGGAGTTCAGTTCCCAGCACCTGTAACTACAGATCCTAAAGATCTAATATTCAGGCAAAGGTGCTCTTGTACACTGAAAGATTTATCACTCATATTAGTTTAATAAGATTCTGATTGGCCAGGCAGGAAGCATAGGCAAGGTGACCAGACTAAAAGAATTCTTGGAAGAGGAAAAGCAGAGAGTCAAACCAGCCAGACAAAGAGGAAGTAAAATGAGAATGCCATACTTTGAAAAAGTACCTACCTTGTGGCTAAACATAGACAATAATTATGGGTAAATTTAAGTTTAAGAGCTAGTTAATAATAAGCCTGAGCAATAGGCCAAACAGTTTATAATTAATACAACCCTTTGTATGTTTCTTTGAGACTGAATGAATAAGGAATCAGTCAGGACAGAAACTTCTGTCTACAATTGGTACCCAAATGTTTGGCAAGAATTTCCACATAAAGCCTGAGAACACTTTAAAAAGGGATTCTAGACAGACAAGAACAAAGTCAAGTGCAACTTCTTGGTAACCGTCTTTACTCCAGTAGGCTCTATTTGCTAGAGGCAAGCAGAGGTGCAGCTCCTTTTAAGATAGACTTCCTGACTCAGTGTTAGTGGCAAAACCTGGCAGCTCTTTTAAGAGGCCCTACCACCAAACACTTAAATGGTGTTTATGAGAAGCCAGTGGTATGCTTCTTGGTGGTGACATGGACCAAAAACAACCTAGAGTTGTGGCAATAAATGTGGCTCCCTCCTGTAAGCTAGACTCTTAGGAAGTCAAGGAAGGGGCAGAGTCAGTGACCAAAGGGACAGTGTTAATCCTAGCCATATTGCTTAGGAGATTAAAGACTCATGTGGTCAGCAAAAGATAAAGATACACAGTAAAGACAGATTCAGATAAACAATGCCTCTAAATGATTTACAGTGTGTTTAAAAATATATGTAGGTTTGGGAGAGAAAATAAAAAGGATAGAGGAAGTCCTTTAAAATAAAAAAAAATATATAGAAAAGTCGGATATGGTGGTCATGCATGCCTTTAATTCCTGCACTCAGAAGGCAGAGGCAAGGAGATCTCTGTGAGTTTGAGGCCAGCCTGGTTTACAGAGTGAGTTCCAGGACAGCCAAAGATACACAGAGAAGCCCTGTCTCAAAATAGTAATAATAATTAATAAATAAATAAAAGAAATAGTTTTTAAAAAAAAAAAGGCAGGTAAAGATGGAAAATACAAGAGAATCTGGATAATGTCTGCTGTTGTTTGGTCTTTGAATTGTTTGACTGCTGAGGAAGGAGCAACAGCTGCTAGGAGACATTTGATTATAAATGCTGCTGGATTAATCCAACCCATATATTTTGAAAATACCTTGGGGGCTGGAGAGATGGCTCAGCGGTTAAGAGCATTGCCTGCTCTTCCAGAGGTCCTGAGTTCAATTCCCAGCAACCACATGGTGGCTCACAACCATCTGTAATGAGGTCTGGTGCCCTCTTCTGGCCTTCAGGCATATACACAGACAGAACATTGTATACATAATAAATAAATAAATTTAAAAAAAAAAAAAGAAAATACCTTGACTCCTAAACTCAAGTCAAAAGATATGTTATTTTGGAGAAGTGGTTTTTGCTTTTATTTCTACAGGAATGAAAAGCTTCGGATTCATCCTTGGTTAAGAAAAATAAGGTTTGATCAAGGAAGATCCCCCTGGAAAATCTCCAGTGTCAATGGATGGCCCAGATGATCCAATTTTTCAGAGCACCTCTATTGCCAGTTTTTTCTGAGTTCTGCATTCAGAAAAACTTCACGACTGCTGACTGAGAAGATCAAGCCTCACAGAATATTCCAGTCAGGACTTGACCATAGTCCTAAATTTTCTTTGTGTTTCCATAAGATTATCAGCACCCCAATCAACAGGAAGTAGTCTAGAAGACTACACCCACATTCCCAAAAAAAATGGATTAAGGATGTTTGTCTTTGTTCTGGTGTTGGTTACAAGTTGATATGAATAATAGTCAGGAAAAAAGCTAAACAAAAGAGATTAGATTTAGAGTTCTTTTTTGAAAAGAAAAAAAGGGAAGTGCTGTGGGAAATGCTCTTGTACACTGCAAAGATTTGTCACTATATTGGTTTTAAAAAATGCTGATTGGCCAGTAACCAGGCAGGAAGCATAGGTAGGGCAACCAAACTAAGAGAATTCTGGGAAGAGGAAAGGCAGTGAGTCAGACCAGCCAGACTCAGAGGAAGCAGCCCCTGTGTCTCACACAGCATTGTCGTGCTGGGTGTACAGGCTGACGTCAAAAGCTCCTTAACAAGAAACAGACACATTCTGAGGAGCCCAGCATACTACGCTACTGAGGACGGTGATGTAACAACTTAAGTACATGAAACATGTATGCAAAGGGACCCTTCCCAAAACACAAAACATGTATGCAAAGGGACCCCTCCCAAAACAGCGTCAGCTGCTCAAAGAAGGGCCCCTGAATATTCTTGATTTTAATCTTAAACATTAGAGGAGGGTAAACCAGGAGGAAGAGGAAATATAGGCAACCGAGTATGGTGGTATTATGTCAATGAATACTACAGTGGGCTAGAGTGGGGATCCTTTACTGAAGGGTGGGTGTGACCAGAACAGGAAGATAAAGTGTGAAAAGGGGGGGAAAGGGGGTTGAGGGAAGGATTACAAAGAGAGATGGCTAAAAGTAGGGGTCATTTGAGAGTAAGTATGGAAACCTAATACAGTAGAAACTTCCTAAAATATATACAGATATGAAGGCAATCTAAATTTCACTGACAGATTATTGGTGGGGGCAGGGAGCAGGGGAATGACAGAGTCCCAACTGGTCATCTCTTGTCACCAAATAAAGCTTCCAGTACTGGAATTGGGCTACATCTGATTGATTTGTTGGCCAAAGAGACCCCACAGAAATCCCTAAACAGCTCAGGCTGTTGCCAAGACTATAGGCTGCTCTCCTTGAACAGACAACAAAACTCCATTGCTGAAGACAACACCTAGAAAACTCACTGAATATGGAGATGTCAAGCGGATGCTTACCTAGGGCCTTCACCCCCTATGTTCTCACGTTTGTGATACAGGAAGGGACTCTGTATGCTACCAAAAAAGAAACAAAAACACCAAGCCAGACATAAACTTCTTGATCTACAACGGTATACTGTCTGCAAGATACACTAGGGCAATCGTGACACAAAGCTTGTGGGAGTAACTAATAGCCGATTTGGATTAAGTCCCACTGCATGAATGAAACACATACCTGACACTGTTTGAGTGTCCAGGAACCAGAGACTAGATAAGTCAGGGACCCTAGGATAAACCAAATATGTCTGGTCAAATAAATAAGTAATTAAGAAAATGTAGTGATGAAATGAGTGCTAATGATATCCTGCTAGACCCGTAGATCAGCACCTTGTTCATCCATCGTCAGGAAAGCGTCCTTCTGCAGCAGACGGAAACAAGCAGAGGCCCCATCAGACATGGTGCAGAGAACAATCAGCTTAAAAAGGAATGGCCCATCAAATCCCTCCTCCCCACCCCCAGACCTCAGGGAACCCAGGGAAAGGGGAGGTAGAAAGAAGGTAACAGCCTGAGTGAAAGGAGAACATCCAGAAAACAAGGCCCTCTAAATCAGCATGAGCAAAGCTCATTTGAACTCACAGATACTAAAGCAGCAAGCACAGGTTTGCACCAGGTCCTCTGTGTGTATATCATGGCTTCCAGTTTCGTGTTTTTGTTTTTGTTTTGGGTTTTTTATGGGGTTCCTGAATGTGTGAATGGATGAATAGGCCTATGGTTCTTGTGCCTTCTATTGGGCTCTTTCCCCTATAATAGGATAATTTTTGCTTTATCTTACTATATTTTACTCTATATGAAAGTATAGATAGATGGCAGAAAGAAAGAAGGAAAGAAAGAAAGGAAGGAAGGAAGGAAGAAAGGAAGGAAGGAAGGAAGGAAGGAAGGAAGAGAGACGGGGAGGGAGAAAGGGAGGGAGGGAAAAAGGGAAGGAGGGAGAAAGGAAGGGAGGGAGGGAAGGAAAAAAAAAACCTAGCCACCAGGGTAAATGTTAACAACTGGACTGTGTTTTATACCTGCTAGGAGAGGGAAAATCTATTTTCACTAACGGAATGACATTGAGTATATCAATTACACCATGGCAGATCTCATATTCAGGAATATTTGACCAGCATATAATAGGCTCCACAGTCTGTATATGTGTGTGTATGATTTTATTTGGTTACAGTTTAGTAGGTTATTGTTGTTTTTGTTGTTTGGTATTTAGTGTTTTCTTTTTGGATGATGTTTTATTTTGTTTTCTTGGTTTTGTGTTTTTGTTGTACTGGGTGTTTGTTCATTCATTTTTTTGAGAAAGAACTTAAAAATTGGGCGGATAGGGAGGAGGAGAGGATCTGAAAGAAGTTAGAGGAAAGGACAGATATCACCAAAATATATTTAAATTTTAAAATAGTTTTAAATGATAAAAAAGAAAGAAAAAGTCTATGTGATGCAATGGCAAGCAGCAAGGATTGATGGCAGACTTTACACAGATCTGAAGGTGAAGAGAGATTTTAAATAGGCAAAATGAATTCTACAAAAGAAAAGACAATCTAACATTGGTTTCCAAATTTTCATTACATAAAATTCTAGGGTCAGAGATCTTCTCAAACTGAGACAAAGAAAACATGGGCACCAATCAACCAGAAGAGAAATGGTTGCATAAACACAGGACAAAGAGTGAGAGAGAGGAAACACAATGATAGAGTTAAGAAAGAACAGCCAAGACTGAAAGTGGGCCAGTCTTATTTCTGATTGGGGAACGGAGAAGATAATAATTCTAAGTACAAAAATAAGGAATAAATAGGTGGCATTTAGATTTATTTAATACTGGCTTTACTAATGCAAAACCATATTTCATTTCCCCCTCATTTCTTACTGAATCTTGAATGATGGTGTTAACACTAAGATTGCCAAACCATGTGTCAAGCAAATCTCTCTACTGAGCACAGAACACAACATGAAACATGAAACATTCACAGCAAGTGTATGTGGGTTTGCAGAGCTGCGTTTCTGTCAACGGTAACGTCCTCATTCAAAATAAAATATAAAGCACTGACTTTACTATTTTCCTACAGGATATTTATGTAATTGGACCCGTACATAAAGGATTATAGGCAAAAAAAAAAAAAACTCCTTCCTTACAGTCTCATATTTCTCCAGCCCTGCCATAGATTGTAATTTTGTCAAAATGCCAAAGTTTCCAAGCAAGAATGTCAAAAGGTTACTAAACATGAAGATGCCAGCTCTTTTTCTTCTTTTGTTGACTTTTCTGTAAAAACCATAAACAAACACCTCATTATCCGAAATGTTATCAGTCGACTCTGTTCAAGCCTTACTTTGGAACACATATTTTTCTCTATAAGTTTACTCGATCATTCTAAAGGGCAACATCAACTCTGTGCCTTCTGTTCAAAATCTGTGTGCTCTATAAATGTGTAAGAGAATCCACAGGCAAGGAAAAGCTAACAACCAAAAATGTTCGGCAAATAGACAGGATTGTAGTAAATGGGTCTATCTAAAAGTGTGCATTGAATGAAAAGGAAGCACAAAAGACTGGAAGAAAAGAGAAGAGTTGGGCAAAATACCAATAATGGGTAAGAGTGAATACCAACTACGCTTCACAGCTCCCTCACAGGAAAGGCAATCAAAACTCATCCAAAACAAGTTTAAATCTTAAAGATGTTGAATAAAATAATACAAACAAAATATTATACAGATATTATATGTGGTATAGAATTGTTTGTATATTTTTAAATATATTGTTGAGGAAAGCACACATAGATGGTTAAACAGCATTGGTTTGAAAGCTAATAGAATGGCATCCTCTATCAAAGACAAAGAAATACCTCCGAGGACAACCCATCTGACAGATGTGCACACTCTAATGTTTGACCTGATCTTCATCACACAGATGTTCATTGATAACAATTCATTATACCAATACTTAGCTATGTTTTCCACTTGCTGTTATTTATTTGTTATTTTATATTACATATTTTCTGAACTAAGCAAATAAAAAACAGAGCACAAAGGAAAGCAATAACATTTCTTCATACAGATTATCATAAACCCATGAAAAGTCCTTAACTGGCAACTTTGCGGAAAAGATTTCAAGAGTCATTCAGGAAAAAATTCAGATAAAGCCACAGGGGACTATTCATAACAAAAGATAATAAGCCAAAGAGATTTCGATTTTCCCAAAAAATATGTGATATTTTTTTAAGGAGGCAAGAGCCTGAAACTTTACAAGTTGTCTAAGTCTTGGTGATGAATATGTCAACTTTGGTCTAACACCATTTCTCCAAACTTGCAGAATTTCAATTTCTCAGGCTGGTTTGAAGCCAGTCGTTTATTAGAGGTTGTGTAACACTTTATGTATTTCTGTGAAACACGGCTCTACAGCTTCTAGGCCAGATTGTGGCCTCTTTGTCACTTTCGTGACATCTCCTATTCATAACAGTACTACCAGAAAATCTAGAGACATTTGTGTTAATGGTACTATAAAATATCACTTACTATCTGGAGATATAGCATTTAAAATGAACACTTATATACATACACACAGTCATACACAAATACAGAGAGACACACATATACACACACATATGTACACACAGATATATAAGCACACACAGACACAATCATACACACACATACATACTCACGTACATATACGCATACACAACAGGTACACACACACACTCCCTATTGTTTCCCTCAGTGCCAGTCAATCTGTCTTAAAGAAGAGTTACGGAACAAAGGGATAAAGGAGTAGCTGAGTGAAGAAAGGTTTAATGGCAGCTACACAGCTGAGAGCCAGACACTCAGCACGCTTTTCTATGCTGTGCGTGTCCCCCTATGTTAAAAATATCGATGAAACAGACACCAATCAATCTTCACCTAAAAATGTTGCAGTAAAATGTATGGATACGTCTCTGTATATTTCGTCATAATACCTAGTTTCATTTGACTCTGTTTGTATTACTCTAAAATCACGCTAAGTCTAGATGATTGTATGGGGTCTCTGGCTGAATGGTAGAACATGTGGCTGGCATGTTTGAGGACGGGTTCGATTCCTGGCACTCAGTTATAAATCAATAAATACATGAGTAAATAAATAAAGCTATAATCTGATATTTTTAAAAATCGTAACTAATAAGAAAATTAAAGCTTCAGGACAACACTTCTATTAAGCAAAGTTCTCTCTCATTAAGCAAAAGCCGCTTTGAGTTTCAAGCACACACATTGACACTTACCGTGTTTGGTTACAATGGTTTCCACCCTTCAACAAACTAAACATTGAGTGAATGAAAGACACTTAGGGCAGCTGTATTTCCTCCTAGCCCCAGTCCCATTTCCATGAACTAGAGTATTCAATGATCCGGGCTGATTAGATCCACAGACACTGGATAATGTCTGATGAAATGATAAAATCAGATGAAATGATTTTTAAAAAAAATAAAGGAACACAGGTTCTTGGGTTAAAAGGCACTTTAGTTCCTAAATCATAGTCGATAGTCATGGCTCTTTCCTTCTCCAACAGTCACCTTGCTATTGTACCTTTAAAAATGGTCTAAATTGGGATGATGCTCAAGTGCATCTGATAACAGGCTATCAAATGCCAGAGGTGAGCAGCTGAGATCACAGTATGGCAGCGCGGGGTGGGGGGGAGGCAGGGAGCGGGGGAGGGAGGGGGCGGGGGGGAGGGAGGGGCGGGGGGGAGAGAGGGGCGGGGGGGAGGGAGGGGCGGGGGGGAGGGAGGGGGCGGGGGGGGGGAACGCCATCTTCGTGGGGGCAATTAGCATCAAGTGCATGGCACAAAGGGAGTCACACGCCGATGTTCCAGCTCGACTAAGCTCAGCCAGTTCCTGGAGAATTGGTCACCGAGGATCCTACACTCACCTCTCCTTGGTTGTAATATTTCACTGCCATTGCTGATAGAACTTCCTGAGCATGAGGTCTTTTCTGTTTTGATCAGCTCTGGCATGAATTCCCAAATGTCAACTGTGGCTCAGCAAGCCTGGGAAAAGGTCAGGCAGTTAAGAGTCTGGCGTCAGCAGTGCAGTGTCTCCCAGCGAGAGCTGGGTCTGATTTCTGTGGGACAAGGGACTACGTCACATGCTGAGCTGCAGCTGACTTCACCTGGCCGAGGGGTCTAGAAGACAGTGCTTATGAGCTTCTCTGTACCTCTTCTACTTACTTAAGGGCTTGTGAAACTCCAAAAAGCAAAAAGCAGCCGTAAACAAAGAAGCTGGCAGTTAGTAGAGGGGAAACAGAAGGGAGGCCATAAATTCGGAATCACATTCTGGTCAAACTTAATAAAAATCTGGACTCCAAAAATGTTTAAACTTGTCTTAGCCTGACAGTGCGTAAGTATTTCTGGTATTTGATCTTAGAACCTCGTTCCTTTTCCAGGTTGAACCACAGTCATGGAGCAGCCTGCCACAGACACGCACGATTAAATCTGTCCTTAACAGCTTTAGCATGGCAAAAAATGATTATAACTATTGTTAATCTCCTTAGAAACCTCTAAATGCATTCTAGACAGAAGTCACCCAGTGTACATCAATAGATATTTAATTGGTGGATGTTCTGACAAAGCACAGTAGAGACCCATCTTCCAAATACAGACCTGAAGGAAGACTAGAATATTCCTTCTGAGCCTAGAAGTAGCACACTTCAACCTATCAATTCTCACGATGCAGAAATTGTTACCATAGACTTTAAAAGTTCCTTAAACTCATCAAATGTGAGACACTCTCATTTGGGTACAGTCAGTGAGAACAGGCATACAGCGGGCGGCTGTGCCCTGTCAGAGAGTAAACTAATGGACAGAGACGTTTAAACAGCATCGCAGGTTTCATTATGGAACACCAAAATAATTAGCAGTTTTCGCTGAAAAGCTTGCTATTTCTTTCACAAATCATTAAACACAGGCACTTTTTTTTTTCATGAAATCGCTGTGCGATCCTATTTTTCTTGCATAATGTTCTTTTTTCTCATTTCAAAATAATGGCTTAGTTGGTCATTAACACTTTAAATCTTGGGTATCTTTCTCACGATTTAAATTCAGTACGGGCCTACTCATACGAATAGAGGAAAGTTTCAGAGTCAGATGGAGCAAAACAAGAATTTTACAGAAAAGTATGAAAAGATTAAAGGATTCACCTTCCAAAGGAGCTGATTTGGGTGGATTTCTAACACAACAACGAGGCTCATTCTGCCTTACAATGAATAGATTTTGATGTAAAAACTCCTGAGGTCACTTTAGACTGTATGTTATACACTCCTACAATGCAGATTTGCCTGTCACCTTAGCTGGATCACAGGATTCCCCACCCCAGGTTAAGCCCTTGCTTCTTGACATTATGGAGACATTTCCATGAGAGATTAGCATTTGAACCAGTAGATTAAAGTGACTTCCCAGGACTGGTGAACGTCTTGAACGCAGCAAAGAACTGAGGTGGGAACAGAGGTGTTGTTGTTGAGGCTATATCCCAACACATATATGGTCTCCTAAGCAACAGGTGTGTGTGTGTGTGTGTGTGCGTGTGTGCGTGTGTGCGTGCTCGCGCGCGCGCGCGCGTGCGCGCTGCCATTTAGAAAACAAAAGCATCCTGATACCCTGGGATCACAGACACTTTCATTAAGGGAAGGGGGAAGAGAACACGGCGAAACAGGATGGCCAAGATGGGGGAAGGATTGAGAGGGAGAACAAGGAAAGAGATATCTTGATTAAGGAAGCTATTATAGGGCTAGCAAGAAGCCTGGCATTAGGGAAATTGCCAGGAATCCACAAGAATGACCCCAGCTAAGACCCTAAGCAATAGTGGAGAAGGTGCGTGAACTGGCCTTCCACTGTAGTCAGATTGATGACTACCTTAATTGTCATCATAGAGCCTTCATCCAGCAACTGATGGAAGCAGGTGCAGAGACCCACAGCTAAACACTGGGCCGAGCTTCCAGAGTCCAGTTGAAGAGAGGAAAGAGCAATAATAATGAGCAAAGGAATCAAGATCATGATGGGGATACCCACAGAAACAGCTGACCTGTAACATATTGCATTAAACTGTCTGTCCAACTGCTAGGGCAGCCCCCTAGAGTAAAACAAAAGGACATTCAACCAAGTACCCAAGCACCAGGTCTAAGGATAGCTGTACTATTAAATTGATCTAGGAACCCCATTACAATTGATTCCCCTTTTCAAAGTCTCATCTTCTCACTTTAAGAAAGTGTTAGTAAGGGCTTAAGAAGGTATTTGGTTCTACAGTATGATGCCCCAACTGTCTAACAACACTTCAATATCACTGTAAGATAGACCAGTTCAATAGACCTATAAGTAGTCTCTAAGTGCTGTAGAGAAAAACAACTTTTCCTGTTTACTGATATGTGATGCTCAGTATCATAGTTTACATTATGTAGGTCCCTGGGAAATATTTTGATATCCTAGATGAAGAAAGCTATTCAAAGCGGCATATTCTTTAAACCAAATGAGTTCAAATTAGAACTTAAGGTTGTTGATACTCAACCCTGAGTTTGGTATACTTGTTTATTCATTTTTGTGTTGTTGTTGTTTGGTGGTGGTGGTGGTGGTGGTGGTGGTGTGTGTGTGTGTGTGTTGAGACAAGATTTAATTATGTAGTGGCTGGCCTGGAGCTCACCATGTAGACCAGCCTGGTCTTGAACTCAGAGATATACCTGCTTCTACCTTCTGAGTGCTAGTATTAAAGGTGTGGGCAATCATGCCTGGCTGATACTTTCATACATCGTCATCAAAAAGTAATTTTGCTAAGAGCCATTCATTGGATAGCAATTCTAAATACAAAAAAATTCAATCTGGGATTTGAAAGGAGAACCAACGAGAAATGAAGTACCATGAGCACAAAAAACTCGTGAGGGAGGAAGACAGTTTTTAAGTGCATATTAGATACAGTTGTCTAGAGGAATAAAGTCAAAGAATTAATATATATGAGTGTTTATTAAATTGGTTTATATGATACAATTGGAATAGTTTAACAATCTATGCCTCATACTGGAGAGGCATAAAGTCCATTATTAGTTTCTCAGTACACAAAGAGGGGTGCTTGAGCAATCCTAATTTGATTCCAAAGGCTTGAAAGATTCCAGTAGGGCTACTGATTCTAGCATCAGAAAAGGAACCAGCAATGGCAGCAACAGGGTAGGTAAACTCACCCAGTGAGAGCAAAACAGGAAAAAATTCTTCTAGGACTTTTTGCATATTAACTAAGCCAGTCAAGATAACACCACACAAAAACATTCCTACAAGTAAGCACAACGTAAACCACGGCTAACTAAGATTTTAGGTTGTATCACGGTGACAATTAAATCTCTCCATCACAAATGGAAAGGTGGTGATGATGATGTTCAGATGATGACTGTGATTGGCTTTATGTGAGCAGGTGAGATGGATGCACAAAATTTTGAAAGTCACAGCCAAAAAGAATCTCACATTCCTAAAAGAAATCATGAACTAAGCATAAAGGACTCCATTGCAAGTAAACTGAGTTTTAATCTAATTTTCTGACATTTAACAGCTTCATAAATTAACTTCTGATGTGATTCTTTTGTCCAGGAATCATTGTTGAAAATGCCCATCATGCTTATTAAGACAAAGAAAGCTGGAAATGGTAAACTATTTCACAATATAACGTTATTAGTATTGTTTCGTAACTCCAAATGGCATATTGTCCTATCTCAGATCCTCAACACTAACTGTCCCAGCCAGACCATCTGCTGCAAAAAGGGGTTTGATGAACTTGTTCATCATCAACAAAATATTTTAAAGAGATCCAAACACAAGAATTATGCCCTGTGAGAAGAACAGGTACAATCTTTTAGATAAAGAACATTCTTTATCAGAAAAGGTTGAAAGGTATTTTGCAGTAAGCAAGGAAATTTTGTTTTCATGATCTTATGAGTTGTTGCTGTTATTAAGCTTCTTAAATTTTTTGCCAAGGCATCCAAATCATTGGATTTAGGAAAAACAACCAAGTAATATAGTTTAAAGCATCAATTTGTTCTAAGAAACTATTTATTTTTCCCCTCAAAGGAATTACACGTGTGGGTTATTTCATAACATCTTTCATTTTCAAGATGCATATGGCACCACTTGTGACTGGTACTTGTGTCTTAAAGACTATAACTTATTCATAAAAATAAATCAGATGTGTCTGCAGAGCAGTGTAATACCAGGGCTGTCTGTCTGCTTGCTCCTGGTACCTAATGAAGCATGAGACAGGCTCTGAGCACAATCAAGATGTTTATGTTCTTCTGGTCAACAGAGAACAGGTAAAAAAAAAAAAAATAGAGTTTGTATTCATGTATATCAGAGAGAAAATGGACATGGGGACTGAAAAACGGAAATGTGTTCAACAGTTAAAATGCCTACAAGTCTTTCTATAATAAGATGAAAGCAAGGGGTGATAAGCAGGAAGGAACGAGGATGATGGTACTGTGATAGCGTCAAGATGAAAAGAACGTGTTACTGCAACTGAAGCTTCTGTCCTAGGGCTTCTGAGGTGAGGTTTCAGACCTTTGTCATTAACATTAAAAAGACAATAGTCCTTAAGGGAGTAAATGTGTTTTAACAGAAGTCACCCACAAAGATAGATTCAAACCGTAGCCTGGCAATGTTCTCTTTAAAATACAACTGCCAAGCTTGCTCTTGCAAGGAAAACATAACTCTAGCAGCCAAGTACCATTTTCATTGTGTAGTCATTTGAAATGGTTTACATACCATTTAAGGTAGTATTTAAGAGAATATGGGGTCACTTATGTCCATAACTTTTACATTGTCCTGCCTGTGTGGTCCTGCTTCTTCCTCCAGATGGCTGGCTGCAATGGTCCGCGAGGGTGGAGGAAGCAAAAGCAAGAGAACAGGGTTAGGAAGAATGTTGGTATAACTGAGGCAGCGCTCTGGGAGACAGGCTTTAGTGCATCAGCTCAACCTTGTTCCAGAGTATAAGGAATACACAGGATTGAGGAACCTGGGTACAAACCCTATTTTGTATTAAGTGGCACACCCCTATTGCAAGGTTCAGTACGTGGCAATAGAATCCTACAGCAGAGCTCCAAGCACAAATCTTCTAGCAAGAATCCGTGCCAGGGGTCAAACTAAAGATGAATCAGCGTTCAGATAAGGTCAGTCCCCCAGGGTCGGAGAACCTGCCGGGCAGCCTAACCAAGGCACAGTCGTCCTGACCACATGCACGAGCATGTGCGGGAGGCACTTCATTCCTGAGCCAACCCAAGGTCTGCTGCTACATCCAGAGGCTGCTGATGCAGACACCCACCGGAGACGCCAAGGGCAGATGTTTTTACTTAGCTTGTTGTTTCTAGTTTATGTGCCAGCTGCTCAAGTGCTCTCTGTAGGCAGAGCTGTGCCTCTGTATGCTTTGAGCATGGGCTACTAGAAAGCTGTGTCATTTTTGATTGTTTTTAATTTTTCCAGATTTCTCAGGCCATATGTAGATACGTGCCCCACATTGGGTGACAAATGTAACAGGCTTTCTTGGACCACCAGCTCCCAAATCATGACACGGAGACTTATTGTTAGTTATGAGTGCTTGGCCTTAACTTAGGCTTGTTTCTAGGTGGTTTGATCACCCCCCTTCCACTTGAATTACTCCATTTCTATTAATCTATATGTTGCCCCAAGGCTCATTTACCTCATCCACATACTGTCCATTCTGCTTCCCTGCTTCCTCCATGTCTGGCGGGCTGGTCCCTCGCAGGCTGGCCATTGGCTGGCTAGCCTCCCTTTTCTCTCTCCTGCCAGCCCCACCTCTCCCTCCTCTGCCTAGCTATTGGCCGTTCTCCTTTTTATTAGGCCAATCAGATGCCTTGGGCAGAGGAAGTAAAAGAGCAGAACATCCCTACATAGTTAAACAAATGCAACATAAACATAAAGCAGCACATACATCTTTACATAATTAAACACGTATTCTATTCCACACCACCATCACATGGTTTCATAAACATTTGATTTATTCATAATACTGGAAGCCCTGTTAGAGGAGACAAACTTACACAGTGCTGGAGTTCCTCTCAACCATACAGAACACCCTTATGTTACCCTTTCCCTTTCTTTTTATCCGTCCCAAATGTTATCAGTCATTTCCCTGAGAACCAGGCTCACATCGGCGGATGCTTCTAAACAGTTTTGCAAACTGCACCAGTCTAAGATTCATGAGCAATATGTGAGAGATGCAAGCGCTCTGCGTGACGGTCTTTGTAAGTGTAGTCAGTTCATCTTTGCTCATGTGCTATCCTCCCCCTGGTGACTGATAACATCAACCACCTTTCCATGCGCCTATTGGCCTTTTGGATACGCACTTTGTGAAATGCCTATTCAAGTGCTTTTCCTACTCTTATAGACATGAAGCAATTATTTGCATATTCAAGATACAAGTCATATGCTTAATATGCATTCCAAATGCATACCAAATCTTTTCTCACTGTTTAAGGCATCTGTTTTCACTCTCTTAAGGTTACCCTTTGTGGCGAGGAAAGGGTAATACATTTTTCTCACCTATCATAAAGTTCATGACCAAGAGCCTCATGATAAAAGGAATGTTAGCAAGAGAGAAATGTACATATGCATTTATCGTAAGTTTTATGTGTTGTAGGAGCCTTCACAAGGAAGTCCCAACAAGACAGAAAACTGCATTTCTCATCAGTCTCCCCACTCCTGCCCCATGTCTCTGGCTATTTTGCCTTCCTCTGATGAATTCAAGGACTCAGATGATTATACTGGGCTCACTCAGATAACCATAATTTCCTCATCGTAAGACTTATACCTTTAATTACATATGCAAAGTCCTTTATGACATATAACATAAACATGTAACATAACAGATTTCGGGATCAGGGTTGGAGGGTCAACATCTTCAGGAAATTATTATTTAAACACCTACAGTTATTCTCAATAACTTCTTGATACGATAATATGAAAAGTAAGCTATCTTCACCAAAGAAACTCAGAAGAAAACTTGGCCAAGAAAGCTTTCACATTGGTCTTATTCCAATTATATCTTTAATTTCTGCATGGTTATACTATTAGTTAATTAGAATATTTCTGTCTACTCCTTATTTCATCTTTATCACATATTAGTCATGTGTTTGTGAGTACAATGAATTATTACATCATGATATTAATAGGGCATAAAATATTTCTAAGATCTGAACTATATTTTATACCTATCAATCCCTCCAACCAAACATTTGATGTACTTATTGACTTTAGCATGTTCCCTTTAGTCGGTATAGACTCTAGTCGGCTAGCACAACCTCTTCAAATGTCAGCAGCACAATTTCACTGCTTCATAGGATACTACGCCTCTAATATAGACTGTGTGGTTGTGGTCTCATGATGCAAACATGCTTAAGAAGATATTTGCAACAGTGGTTTCTTCATTCCAGCTGAGAAGTCATGTGTGCAACCTTTATTTTCACTGGATAAAGATGCACAGAGAGAGAAAACCACTCAAACTACTTGAGAATGTATGCACTTGTGCTGTCAAAACCTGATGTCCCTTCAGCTTCCAAAGCACGTATGTTCTTGTGCTCTTTGCCACAAGACTCGGCATCAAATACAGGAATCACTACTTTTGACTTGATTGCACTATAATTATTCAAATACCCTTAATTTTATGCTCTGTCCTAATTTCCATATCCGCTGTTATCATTTAAGAATGATTATCATAGATAATGTACCTAAAGCACTTCCATTAACTAGAAAATGCAATTGTTGAACAATGGCAGTCATAACACAAAAAGGTCCCTACAAAGACCACTCTATCCATGTAGCTGAACATGTTACCAACATGAATCCTAACTAGTACTAGCATTTCAGGACCTAGTAGTCCCTTTCCTACCCGGCTTGACCAGTTCACCGTGGATCTGACCTCAGCTGGCCTTTCTTCCTGCCGCCTTCCGAGGAAGCGGAGCTCTGAGCGTGAGATCAATGCCTGAAGAACGCGCACCTCGGCTTGAAGCCTGGATTTGCTCTCCGCAGGTGCTCAGCAGGGGTCTGCCCCTCTTATCGAGCAAGGGGAAGCTGGAATGTTTCCTCCCCTCTGCAGGAAACCACGTCTCTGGCTGAGACTTCCCAGCAGGGATTCTAACAGTTCTGCCTGATAAGAAACTAATTTAGGGTCAAGGAAAAAGAAAAAGGTAAAAAGGCAGACAGGGAAGAGATGGGGCACAAATAAGAAATTAGAAAGTTTTCACATACCTCGCTCCACACCTCACAGGAGGACTCACCAGGAAGCTTCTACAGGAATTCGAGAATCATTGGTTATTAAGCATAAAAAAACTTTGGAAAAATATTTTTCTTCATAAAAAGAAGCTATAAATAGGAAGCACTGAAAAGTTATTAATGCTAAACAATATATTCAACCTGACCTTCACCAAAAGGCCATCTATCACAGGAGCAGGGATACCTGAGCCATTGTTATGAAATTGAACTAGATCCAGTTAGAGCTTTCAATTTGCTTTTATTCAATTCCCACTTATATTTTAGGGTAATTAAACAATTGGATTAAGTCATTAGCAAGATTTTGAAAGCCTGGAGAATATTGTGACAGTGCCCAAATCCTAAGGAAGTAGAAATGTAATATTACCTGTCTTTCAAACTGAAGGAACTACCTGGAGAGGGGATTATGTATTCCTGATAGAGGCTTTATTAGTTCAAAGTATTAAAGTTCATTTTTATCATTTCAGTTTTTTTCTGTGATAATGGCAGATTTTTTTTCCTAAAAGAAAATAAACACTTCATAGTATTTTTAAAGGGGAAAAAATAGAATAGATAAAAATCTACCTAGAAGCCCAAGGGACATATGGAAAATAGATTTAAAATTCAGAAAATGGCTTTTTAAGCTCTGATTCTTAGCTCTGTCAATCATTCTAGTGTAGATAATGTCACTACTAACTCAAAATAAATTACAATAATATGACATTAGTGTTAGGCTTGGTAGAAGAAAGAAATTTAAGTCCATCAAGAAAGACTAAAAATACTATTTGTGAAAAGGAGTGTTCATCTTACAGTGAAAGGATTTTTTTCTAATTTTAATTTCTAACCACGATCTTAAATCTACATATATTGGCCAAACATAATATTCAGTTTTACCTGTGAGTAAGACATTAAAAGACTCTTTCCTGTTTGGAGGTTGTCACATGTGATCTTCCCAAACTACAGTAACCCTCAGAAATGGAATACAGTCAACATGACTTCAAATCCAAATATGGGGGGTGGGCAGCAGGGGCACATCCTAAAGCTACACGACAATCCACGAAGATGTCAGGAAAACCAGAGCAGAGCCAAAGGTCCCACTGGAGATATGGGGCTTAGTGTTAGAAACACCTGAGTGCCTCCTCCTACTAGAAAGTAACAGCAAATAAAAGAGAATGGGCAGCAGAGAAAAGATGGGGAGCCTCCAAATTTGCTGTTACGTGGTTAATAGTAAAAATGAAGAATACTTTGCCAAGCAGCCAGTGTTCATTTTATAGTTTAATTTCACACAAAACAGATCTTAACTTTGCATAAATTCCATCGTTTCTACCCAAGAGCCAGAAGAAGCAGGACTCCCTGCCAAACATCGGCCTAGAAAAGTTACAACTGCCTTGGTGTTGACGCAAGCAGGTCAACTGAAGGTTAATATTTAATCAGGCTTCTTCTCTGATCCCTAAAATCATGTGGATAAGGTAAAGTTACTCTGAAACCGCTGAAAGCAGGATTTCAATTACTATGAAACAGAAGCAGTGTTGGAAGAAGAAGAAATGAGCAAGCCATGCAGAATTCAGGGAAGCCGAGTAACATACCTATATCAGTAACATACCAAACTGGCTAAAATTAGAGAGTTAAAGCATCCGCTTTAATCCTGGCTATTCATAGAAATAAACTCGTCGGGAATCCCTCTTCCCAGTGTGTATGTTGAGCTATTGAGTAGCAGCCACATGAGCAAGAAGGTCAGATAAAATATAAGAGCAAGGGAAGGCAGGGACAAGGAAGACATGCTGGGGCTAATTCCAATCTGAATTCTGAAACTGTCTTAGCTTCCAGCTGTGTATTTGCGTAGACTAGTCCATTTCTCCCTGGCACCTGTGTCCAAGTCAAGCCAGCTAACTGTCCCTCATCAGCAGGACACCCACACTGTAATGCCCCTTTTCTGGCAAATTTCCATACTTGATTGTCTATTCTTACATTTGGTCACAATGATGTAAATACTTTAATCTCTCTGCAATAAGTCCTTGTATCAGAATCAACGCCCCCATTTCATTTATTCCCATTTCTGCCCAAGACAAACTACAATATCACTATACCTCATCTATCCACACTTCCAACTCAGCTTAGGCAGCTTTCCTTCAAAAAATATTAGAAAATTATTACACTACAAAGTGTTAAGCTAAATACAGGGCTAAACCATTTTCTCCCAATTTCGTTCAAAGCTTTTAACTCTAAGGACCTAGCTGAGAAAAAAAAAATGACAGGCCATCATTGGACTGGAAAGATGGCTCAGTTGGTAAAGGGCCTGCCATAAAAGCATGAAAACTGGAGTTTAGATATCCAGCACCCACAAAAAAAAAAAAACTGAATGCAATGGTACCTGCCTGTAACCTCAGCACTGAAGTGAGGAAGGGCAGAGACAGGTGAGTTCCTGAAGTTCAAGGGTCATCCAGCCTAGCCGAATAAATGAGCATCCGGTTCAATTATAGACTCTGAAGAAAGAAAGAAAGAAAGGAAGAAAGAAAGAAAGAAAGAAAGAAAGAAAGGAAGGAAGGAAGGAAGGAAGGAAGGAAGGAAGGAAGGAAGGAAGGAAGGAAGGAAAGAAGGAAAGAAGAAAAGGCAAAGGTAGAAAGAGAATCCTGGAAAGACATGCTATCTTAACATCTGGTGTCCAGACGTACATACACCCAGGTGTATACGCACCACACTTGTAACAACACACACATACGCACACACATACATACACATATACACACATACACACACATACACACTTGTCGCGGCCACCCTCGTCCAGCAAGGATGACACGCGACACACCGGAACTCTTCTCACTGCAGTTTATTCCAGAACTTTATTCACTTTCTCTCTCTCTTCCCCTCTCTCCTTCTCTCTTCCCCTCTCTCTCTCCTTCCGCTCTCTCCTTCCTTTCTCCCCGGGCAAACCTCTCCCAGCCCTTAAGTAGGCATGGGCTGCCAATCCCGGATTGCCAGGTGGGCACTGCCCATAGGCCCACGCATATGCAAGCAGCTGATGATCATTGCGTGATCAGGCATAAGTCAGACTTTAGCCATAGGAGTTGATTATACATCTCCATCAGGTGTGGCTCTATGCTGCTCGCTACACACACTCATTATTGTTTTAATATGGATTCTTCATCATCTCCTTTTTAAACCCAATAATATTCTAAGCATTGCAGCAGGCTTACAACTGTCACCTTGGATTTACATTTTCCAGGGTATTTTCTGCCTCTCCTTTTGAATTGTTATGAAACCCTTGCCATTAGCCTGTTAATTTTAAGGTTAATTAGGGTTCACATCTTTCTGAAAGACTAGCAAAATGCACCGTGTAACCAGGGCAACTAAAGCTACAGTTTGCTCCGTGCACACACAATTTCTTGATGCTCTGAGAAAAATAGAGGATTCAACCAATGTTCAGCTCTCTCAGCTCTAAGCTCAGTCAAGTCCCGTTTGCTAATGCAGACAACTGGATGAGAGAAACAGAAAGGATATTTCTAATAGAGTTACAATTTAGTTTAACTATCCACGAACGATCAGGACACAGGGAATGGTCAACTCTTGAACTCGGCTCACTCTCTCCTGTTTATACAGTCTAGACTCCAAGACCAGGGAACGATGCCACACATGCCCCCCACCTTGTTAAATTATCTAAATGAAATAACTCCCCCAGAGAAATGTGTAGAGACCTATGTTCTCATCAAGTTGACAATTCAGGTTAGCTAGCATAGACAATCAAGGAGAAATACTGGTAAGCATTGTTCGTGTTTGGAGGTCGTGAATATCAACCAAAAAAATGTTTTGGTAGGATGAGGACTGTCTTACCTAGTTTTAGATCACCTTGACAGAAGCTAGAGTCATTTGGGAAGAGGGATTCTCAAATGAGAAAAATAACTCCATTAAGATTAGACTGTAGGCAAGCCTATAGGGGATTTTCTTTATTAGTGATTGATGATGGAGGCCCAATTCACTGTGTTATCTCACCTGCGCTGGTGGTCCTGAGTTCTATAGGACCCAGCATGAGCAAGCCATGAAGAGCAAGATGCTAAATACCATTCCGCCATGGCCTCTGACTATCAACTCCTGTTTCCACGCTTCTACCTCCAGGTTCCTGCCTTGAGCCGCTGCCTGACTTCCCTCAGTAATGAACTGTGATAATAGAAGTGTAAGCAAAATAAGGCCTTTCCTCTCCAGGCTGCTTTTAGTTGTGGTGTTTCGTCACAACCCTAGTGCAGACTGTAACTGCAGTATGCAGGTTCCTGTGACGGCTTGCCAGACATTTTACCGCTGCGCTACACCCTCAGCCCTACCAGCGACACCTAGCGGAGAATCCGTCATCTCCTGTGTCCAAGCCAGAGGCTCACTTTCCCCGGGTCCTCCACAGTTGGGTGCCTGCTTACAATCTCACTATCGCTCTCAGAATCTCCGTTTCAAACCTGTTCAAACACAGACACCTCAAAAGATGTACTCCGGTGAGAGCGGAGCATCCAGTTGTCGGAGAAGAGCTGGAACTTTCGGGAAATTTCACAACACCTGTGCCTGGTGGCAGTCGGCTGTCTCTAGGGGAACAACCCTCCAGAAGGATATGCCTGAGTATCATCTTACCAGCCGTAGAGAATGCGTTCCAATTTGCACCTCTGCAAGATGCACTTTGAGCCACCTAATAGTACGAATCAATTTTCTTTATGTTTAAATTTGGTGTCTGTCCTTACATGGGGTCCTGGGAATGCAGAACACAGCCAAAGCTTTTAAACTAGTGATTTGTTTTCTGTGCTTCTTTGACATCAACATGAGTACGAATTTTAACGTTAGAAGGAGACACCAGAAATGCTAGCAGGCCGCAGAGTCCCCTCCTGCACAGAAAGTGGCCCCGGTGACTTTTTCCAGTCTCTTCTCGATGTTCTGGGAATCATTCTTTGCTTCTTTGTGATGAGACATGTGTTCGTTTTGGAGTTTTAGAAGCTCCAGAGAGAGGAAAACGGCTTTCTGCGGTGTGCAGAAAGGGGAGGCGCGGTACAGCAGCCCGAGGGACACCTCACGCTAGGGAGCAAAAATCAGAAGGCTTAATGCAATTTCACAGCGTTTGGATGACTGGCTGAGTAAGAAAATGGGTAAATTAATGGATGAATGGCCTACACGGGTGAGTGGATCCCAGCGTATGACGGGTGAGTACTCCGATAGCGGGCTGCTCTCCACAGCTCCACGGCCAGATGGGATTCCTCTCCCGGGACTCCGCTGACTCCACCCAACCTGCAGCTTCTGGCCCCCCAGAACAGAACTCCTTTCAACAGTGGCCAAGATCCCAGAAACTTACAAAGCCTAAACCTGGTAACCCGTCTTTGCCTTCTCCTTCTCCTCCTCTGTTATGAACCAGAGACTGGGATGAGAACGGCCCCACTCTTCTTTCTGCCCACAACGCTAGATGGTTTTCAAAAAGTATTGATGAAGGCTCCAAGGAGATGACTCAATCAGTAAAGTGCTAGCCACACAAACATGAGGACCTGAGTGTACATCCCCACCCTCAGTACCCACTTAAGAAGCTGTCCTTGCAATGCTGGCATGGGGCGAAGCCGAGACTGAAGGATTGCTGGAGCTCACTGGTCAGCTGCTCCTGCCCAGTGGGTAAACCATAGGCTCCACAAGAGATCACATCTCAAAAAAATAAGATAGAAATGAAATAGGAAGCCTACCCCGAATCGACCTTTGGCTCCCATAGGCACATTCAGATGAGCATACATGCACACAGTGCACACGCAGAAGAAATAATTGATCAAGATGCTATTATAGTCACATTTAAAACGTTATACATACTTTTATATTAAAAACCTTTCATTTCACAATTGTACAGGCAATAAATATTAATGCTCATATTTTCTAATATACTGGACATACTAAAATTCCAGAAGATTGACTGAGTTTCAATCATGAAATGCTGTTCCCTCCACCCCAACGGAGAGTTCCTACACTGTTTCATGGGGTGAGAAAGGCTCAAAAGAATTTAAAACGAGATTTACATGTGGAAATGCTCTGACCTTCTGTGGATTAACACTGGTGTAATATCAGACAAGAGCGTTTACTGGGCTATAATTTAAAGCCTTTCAGGGCTTTTGGCAGATATCAAATAATAGCCTACTTAAAGGCAATTCTACTTACTTGAATCAAAAGATGAACTCAGAAATAACATAACTGCTACCTTTGGGAGAAAGACTTTCAAAATGCTCTTTTTCTAGGACATGGAACTTTAAAAAAGAAACACAAAGACAATTCTCTAAAACATGACCTAAACCAACACAAAACTCTTCTAAGCAGGGAAGTAAGAAAGAAAAGAGCAGAGAGAGACAAAAGGAAAGAAGGGGAGAGGGAGGGAAGGAGAGAGGGAGGGATAGTGGGAGAGAGGCAGACTGAAGTGACAGGTAGTCTAAGCAGGTCCTGGAATAGGGAAATTTGATACCCAACAGACATTTGTTAGAAGAGGAAGAAAGAAGAAGAGGAGGAGGAGGAGGAGGAGGAGGAGGAGGAGGAGGAGGAGGAGGAGGAGGAGGAGGAGGAAGAAGAAGAAAAGACCTCCAGAATATATACCAGGCGGCATGCTGGCCACACCTCAGTTTTAACACTGAGGAGGCAGAGGCAGGAAAGCGTGAGTTCCAGGCCAGCTTGTGACACAAAAGGAAAACTGACGTAAAGAACACCAAAGCACCCACAGACAGCTCAGTGGACAAAGGCATTTGCTCCAAGTCTGACAACCTGAGTTCGATCTTTGAGACAAAAATGGTATGAGAGAACCATTTCCCAAATTTGTCCTCTGACCTCCAACCATGTTCTGTGACACACGTGTGCTGACCTCCAACCATGTTCTGTGACACACGTGTGCTGACCTCCAACCATGTTCTGTGACACACGTGTGCTGACCTCCAACCATGTTCTGACATGAGGTAGACCATACTTCTTTTTGAGCCCATCCACTTACATCAAATTCCTTAGACACAACTGAGTAAGTGACTCAGAATTCACCAGGCTGGAGTTAAAGGAAGTTCAGGTGTATGTGATGAAATTTGGAGAGAGATAAATGTAGCTTCTGCCATAGGGCAAGGAAACAATCAAAAGCCACACACTGTGTTGGCACTTCCATGGCTGGTACCAATAACTGAGGAAGAGATTTAAAGGAAGGCGATTTCCTTTGGCAATTTCTGAGATTCCTGTTGACCAAGAGTAGAGTGGGGTGCATGGTAGAACAGAACTGTTCACATCATGGCAGAACAGGAAGCTGCCAAAGGAGAATGGCTGTGTTAACAGATTTTGTCCTCTGTCCCCTCATTCCACCAGGAGCTTCCATATATTGGACCATGGCAACCTCGTTCAGGATTGCCCTTTTTCCCTTAGCTAGTTTTCTCCTGTAGCATCACCCCAGACACACCCTCTCCCAGGCATCACTCAACCAATCGAGGTGATAATCAGGATCAACCTCTACACCAAGTTTCTAGTTCTCTCTTGTTCTCTTGAGTCATTGGTTTTACTCTAGAACATTTAACTTCCAACACTCGTCCAGAAAACTTCCAGATAATACCCGGTAGGAGGGGAGCTCATTCTATCATCCATTATTTTTCCTCGAGAAGTGTGTCCTTCCCACTGCGTCCCTAACAAAGTCCTGGAACTTCAACAGGAGGCGGACCTCAAGGAAGCCCAGGGGACCTTCTGGAGATGCTATGATGCTCTACGTTTTCCAATTCATCAGTTTACTTAAAATGTTGACTCTTAATCCATTAATTGATACTATACTAAACAAATAAAATTCACATGTATATTTGCAGTGTAGTTTTTAATCAGCATGTAACTTAAGTATCTGTGTTTGTTTACCTTTGATAGGGTTTCTCTATGTAGCCCCAGTTCCCCTGGAACTTGCTTTTATAAACTGCTGGCCACCATGCTCAGCTTTATGTTCCTTTTTTTTTTTTTTTTTTTTTTTTTTTTTTGGTTTTTTGAGACAGGGTTTCTCTGTGGTTTTGGAGCCTGTCCTGGAACTAGCTCTTGTAGACCAGGCTGGTCTCGAACTCACAGAGATCCGCCTGCCTCTGCCTCCCGAGTGCTGGGATTAAAGGCATGCGCCACCACCGCCCGGCTTTTATGTTCCATTTTTATACTGAGAAACCTAATTCTTATTTTCTGGCCCCATCCTACACTTCTGAGACTACTCCAGAAACTTCTTCTAGGAGCCGTTCCTCACTCTGAACACAGGACTCACATTATAAGGATGTGGCTTCTGTAAAGCTGCCCTGTAGCTCGGTCAAATAGACAAAGAACTGTTTTCCTAGAGATTCACAGATTTACTATGTGTTTTGGAGACTATCCTTAGCCCTCGGGGCCATAACAGCGAAACCAACACAGTTTGTTGAGAGACAAATATATGTGCAGATAAACTGAGAAGAGTTAAGATGAGCAGAGAAAGAAGCCCGGCATTCTAAATTGTTTCTTTTCCTAAAGATGTCCTGCATTCTAGCTCACTGATCATCCATTTCTCTTTGTGCCTCAGAATCTTCTCTCCTCCACACCCCCCAAAATCATTTTGCACATCATCCAAGCTGTGTTTCTGATTGATTTGTTTGTTCCCTACAGAGACTGAACAAAATAAACATCGCCAGTGTAGGTTTGGGGTCCTTGTGGTGGATATTGATATCTTCCACAGGTCCTGATAAGCACTAGATCCCCAGCTAGTGGCACTGCTTAGGAAGGCTATAAAAGCTTAGTTATGGACATGAGGTCTAATTGACCAACACGGGCCACTAGAGGGAAGTCTTTGGAGGTTTTAGCTGTCACCAAAGAAGAAGCCCAGCCACTAAAATGGAGTCACTCTAGCTGTTAGACCAATTCACCATGACAGATCAAACCCTCTGAAACCATGAGCTACAACAAGCCTCTGCTCCCTGACATTGCTTCTCTCAAGTATTTTGTCAGTGGTGAGAGAAGTAACTGACGCAGCGTTCAGAGGTTTAGAAAGACAATGGCATCTGTGTGCTTGCAAAACACTGATTCTTACTACATACATGTGCAATTGTGTCAAACTTGGACTTGAATGTTGCCAGCTAACCTTCAAATTGTATCATAGTTTGTGTGAACAGAACAGGATTTATTAAACAAAATCTTGAAATGGTTTTAGCACATGGCTTTACCTCAACTTGAAGTCACGCACAAAGTTTTTGAAAATACAAATTAAAGTACATTTTTGTCAGGAAAGAAGACAAAGTTGAGAAATAAACACAGGTAGATAGTTATGATGAAGATGTTTTCATTTAATGGCTGTTACTGCCACATCACTTTAACAAAAGTTTTTGTGTTTGTTTTTTTTTAAATTTTATTAATATTTATTAATACTTTATTTATGTGAGTATTCACATACACCAGGTTGTGAGCCACCATGTGGGTGCTGGGAACTGAACTCAGGACCTTTGGAAGAACAGCCAGTGCCCTTAACCTCTGAGCCATCTCTACAGCCCTGTATTTGTTTTTTTAAGAGAGATTCTAGAGTTAAGATGCCTGCATTTAATTCCCTGTTCCTCACTTCCTACATGTTCTTCTGACCAACCAACCACATGACTTTCCTGTCTCAAATTCCCATACAACGTGAAAACAATGAGGATGAGAGTGCCCAGTGTAGCCAGACAATCAACCCCTTATACTTTGAAATGTTTCTTCACTTATTATAAATTTTTATTTTTGAACATACTTCTTGAGGAAATTATGAATTTTCTATAATAGATGAGCAATGTTCTGAATATCTGCGTAATCTAGAATCCTATTTGCTAAGTACATAATCTCAGGGACACTTTTGTTATATAAGTCATAAAAATTCTCAATTTCTAAACTATTTTGCTGTAACTAGAATCTCTAAGGGCTACAAAGAGCCAAGTTAAATATAGCTAAGGTCAGACTTAAAGGGTGAGAATGGCCCACTCAAGGGCCATTTATGAATCTATCACTCAGAGATTTTTTTTCCCGAAATAATTTTTAGCCCACATTACATAACTCCTAAAAATATACAAAAAAAGAAAAAACGAATTTCCCCATTATAGGAGATGGCATTCCCAGAGAGCTAAGTGCATATTTATATCATTATAGGCTGATTTCGCATGTTCTCTATACACAGACACGTGATCACTTGGCTGAGTCCATTGGGCATGAAGTCGTGTGCCGTCTTTATTCTTCACTCCTAATCCCGTTCGACGTTTGACTCAGTGGTTCCTTCACACAAGCAAGCTTTCAGTCACTACTATGAATGCCCTGCTTTTAATCACTTTAAGTCTCCTGCTCCCATGCTTGTCCTGGAGTTTCAAAGTGGCTGGTTACATCTACGCCCTAAGGTGGTACCGCTGTGTTTATTTCCTTCTTTGAAAACAATGATCTGTTTATTTTTATTCCGGGTACATTGGTGTGCCTGTGTGAGGGTGTTAGATCTCTTGGAACTAGAGTTATAGACAATTGTGAGCTGCCACGTAGGTGCTGGCAATAGAACCCACGTCTACTGAAAGAGCAGCCAGGTGATCTAAACCACTGAGCCAACTCCCCAGCCCCTATTTCCTTGCATTTTAGTTTTTGTTTCTGAAAAGCCTTTTTTCTGCCATCAATTTTGCCACTATATCATATGCCATTTCTGAGGTTTTTTTCTAAGCTTGACCCTTCTATTCTTTTATTATTTTTTTTTCTTGAGGCTCTGTTTTGAAGTAGTTACTTACTGTCTGTGTTATTTCACCTGAAACGGGTTACCTCTCATTAAAGCAAGGCTCGTTCAGCTCGGTCTCAGAGGATCAAGGTCACACAGCTGACGCTGCTGACGTCCGTGACTGCGTCACCTTGTGACAAAGGCACACACGTGCAAAGAGCTAACAGGTCAAACAGGAAGTGAAAAGACTCGTGTGACCCTAGCTCCTGAGGTCACATCCCCTCCCAAACATTCCAGCTCCCAGCAAAGCCTTGAGGAACACTACTTTACTAATTTACAGGACTGTTGGGCTGTCTGTTAACACACCCTTAGGAGACACTGAAGGTTTTTTTCTCAGAAATGTGACTCTGATCCTTCATTGCTTTTCTTGTCGTAACTGCATGAAATTTGACCTGGATTTTTTTTTATAACTGCATTTTATATGAAATTCCCTCCCCTGAAGCTGTAGAAAAGTGAAAGTGTCAAGTGTCTTCTAATTCCCGTAGGTCCCTCTCCTGTGTCTCTATGGTGGGCAGAAACAGAAACATGGCAGCTTGCTTGCTCACGCTCCCTAGGTGTGTCCCCTTTCTCACCTGTCCAGGACCTCTCCTCCCTTCTCTCAGTTCTTATGCCCTGACTGACCCATTTTACCTTTGTGCCAAGTAATATGTCCTCAAAATGAGTCTCTCCCAGGCAGCATCTTTCCAAGCCAGATTTAAAAGTGACAATGGAGGCTACATTGTTCCAGGTCCCTCAGCACACGCCTTGAGCCCTGGTCACTCACCTGAACTACGTTAGTCAAAGTCCCTGTGAATACCAGGTACAGTTCTCAGACTGTCTGCTCACATCGGATGAACTCCGTTGGACTTTGGCTCTCTTTGATTTGACCGCCAGGAGCTCTCCTACTTCCTCCCATGTAGATACTGACACTGAAGGCTTGGGGTTGGATGTTTTGTTCTTGTGTGCTATTTCTTGTAGTCATAAAAATATTTTACCTCCAAGTTTTTCATAAATATTATCCACGGGGACTGTGGATCTAACTCTATTAATAAAATCCTGGGCTTGCAAGTACAAAAACCTGAGTTGAAGCCCATGTGAGAGAGGAGAAAAAGCCAAGCACGGTAGTGCACTTGCTTATAACCCCAGTGCTATAGAGGCAGAGGCATGAGGATCCTGGATCCCTGGAGATTGCTGACCAGCTTAGCAGGCTGAAATGAGATCCATGCCAACAAGAGACAGAATTCCAAAAGCAAAGTGGACAGTGTCTAGGAGGAACATCCAAAGTCCTTTTGTTTCCACGAGCATGTGCATACACACATGCTTGTGTGTGTGTGTGTGTGTGTGCGCGCGCACACATGTACACACATACAGGCTCACATAAATGCTATCAATAGACTCTTAGTTTTACTGTTTCTATGATTTTTTTATCTGCAGATTTAGACAAATTCACAATAATGTCTTTCGTGCCTTAGTTCCAGGACCACTTAAACAATTTTTAGGGGCTTTTTGTCATTTGTAACCAACAAAGCCTTAACTAGTATATTATTAGATCATTTATCTCATTAAAAGAAAACCTTGTAAGTAGGGAATAATGGCACATACCTGCAACTCAGCACTCAAGAGGCTGAGATAGGAGGATCATGAATTGAAGAAGTCCTTGGGCTATATAGCCAGGCCATATCTCACAAAAGAAAAAAAAAATCCTTCCATTCAGAACCATCAATTCATTAAACTCAAAGAAAATAATTGAATTATCATTTTCATTGCTTACAGTTTACAGCGTTCCAGATGTTTAAATGATGTCTAAAGGACTGAGGGGCGGGGACTCGGCTGATAAGTGCTTGTCCTTCAAGCATGAGGACGTACGTTCCACGTCCCAGCACGCACACGTTGATGGTGCACACCTGCAATCGCAGTGCCCAGGAGGCACAGACAGAAGATCCCTGGAGCTTGCTAGCCAGCAGTCTAGCTGAATAAGTGGACTCCAGCGTCACGGAAAGACTGATATACAAAGCGTGCAGTTGGGGAAGGATGCCTGTCTCAGCGAGTGGTTCTATAAAACACCATGACCTAAGCAACTTGGGGGGAAAAGGGCTTAGTTCATCTTGTACTTCCACGTCCAAGTCCATCACTGAGGAAAGTCAGGGCAGGAACCGAGAGGCAGGAACTAAAGCGGAGGCCATAGAAGAGAGCTGCATTGTGCCTTGCTTCTCACGGTTTATCTACCCTCTTTCTTACAGAACCGCCTGCCCAGGGATGGTAAAACCCACAATGGGCTAGGCCCTCCTACGTCAATCATTAATTGAGAAAATGTCAAACAGACTTACCTTAGACCAATCTTATAGAGGCCTTTTCTCAATTAAGACGCCCTCTTTTGAAATGAATCTAGCTTAGCATGTGTCAAGTTAACATCAAACGACCAACACACACCCAGAGGCAAATTCAGCCTTCCACGTGTGCACAAACAAGCACATATGCCAACACGCACATACACGTACCAGAAGGAAAGGTGATTGGGTGAAAATGACAGACAGACTTTGAAATGAATCTTTTCACAATCTTTGGTTCTTTTGTAGGTGGTGCTATTTGAAAAGAAAAGAAAAAGCAATCCCCACCAGCAACTAAATCCATACCCGGTTTTGCTAGGCAATAAATCTGAGATCCAAACGGTACTAAAATGTTCCCTTTCTTATGATAGTTCTCTCCCCACTCCAATCAGACAGTAAGAAACAAGCTGAAACCTTGCTCACGTGCCATCCCACGTGAGAACCGCAGGTGGAACATGTGGTCAAAAATGCATCTGGACCTCCTCAGACGTGGTTCATGATCAGCTGACTTTAGAGTTTGCACAAAGCGCGGACGTACCCACCAACTGACAATATCAAGGAGGAGATTGCAGCCTGGTGGTCCTGCTTTGCTGAACTAGCATTTGACTTGGAGGAAATTTGGTTCTTTTTTTTATATTTTTTTATTTTTTGTTAATTTATTTATTTATTAAGGATTTCTGCCTCCTCCCCGCAACCGCCTCCCATTTCCTCCCCCTCCCCCGATCAAGTCACCCTCCCTCATCTGCTTGAAGAGCAATCAGGGTTCCCTGACCTGTGGGCAGCCCAAGGACCGCCCACCTCTATCCAGGTCTCCTAAGGTGAGCATCCAAACTGCCTAGGCTCCCCCAAAGCCAGTACGTGCAGTAGGATCAAAAACCCACTGCGACTGTTCTTGAGTTCTCAGTATTCCTCATTGTCCTCTATGTTCAGCTAGTCCGGATTTATCCCATGCTTTTTCAGACCCAGGCCAGCTGGCCTTGGTGAGTTCCCAATTGAACATCCCCATTGTCTCAGTGTGTGGGTGCACCCCCCGCGGTCCTGAGTTCCTTGCTCGTGCTCCGTCTCCTTCTGCTCCTGATTTGGACCTTGAGATTTCTGTCCCGTGCTCCTCTGTCTCTGTCTCCTTTCATCGCCTGATGAAGGTTAATATTCATGAGGATGCCTATGTGTTTGTCTTTGGGTTCACCTTCTTACTTAGCTTCTCTAGGAACATGCATTATAAGCTCAATGTCCTTTATTTATGGCTAGAAACCAAATATGAGTGAGTACATCCCATGTTCCTCTGGAAAGCAGTGTTTCGGTTTTTCAGGAAATTCGGAATCAACCTACCCCTGGATCCAGCAATACCACTCTTGGGAATATACCCAAGAGAGGCCCTATCATACAACAAAAGTATATGCTCAACTATGTTCATGGCAGCATTGTTTGTAATAGCCAGAACCTGGAAACAACCTAGATGCCCTTCAACGGAAGAATGGATGAAGAAAGTATGGAATATATACATATTAGAGGACTACACTGCGGTAAAAAACAAGGACTTCTTGAATTTTGCATACAAGTGGATGGAAATAGAAAACACTATCCTGAGTGAGGTAAGCCAGACCCAAAATTTGGTTCTTATAAAGTTGAACACTGCTGCCTGACGGTCTGTTCTCTACAATCCACACTCTAAAGGAAGGCAGCTCACACAGCCCACGAGTGTAAGCGTCCATCATCTTAAAACTCAGAAATCTCTGGTTTTCACGCTCACAGTGACTCAGCTGCAATGATCATGAGATCGTTCATTCAACAACGGATGAAAAGAGGGGACTTCCACCATCTTAGCGGAAAGCAGCCGCGTGGGACTGTAGGAAGGACACGGCTTGGTGTCTGTCGCCACAGAATCTGCCCAAGTCCTCTCGGGCTGCGCACATCCTGTCACGTTGACTGCTGAGCCTTCATATCTGTGTCTGCCGCAGTGAGAAACCACACAGCTGGATGTGAGCCTTGCCCTTCCCGCACCCCCAGGGCTAAGCCTCACCTTTTGCACCATCTCCACCCTCCTCCATCAACTATACCGTAATAAGTCACTTCCCGCTGGGCCCCTGACTCCAGAAGCCTTGTGAAAAGCCGTGTTCGCAGCCCTCCCTTCTCATTATAGATTCAGCGCCCCATCTACAAGCCGATTTGTATTTTCAGGCCCACTCGTCAAATTAAAAGTGAAGGAGTTGGAGTGTGGATGAAGGAATGAAACGGTAAGGAACGCATCTGACTGTCTCTTTCAAACGTTTGGGTGTACGAAATGAAAACTATGAATTCCAGCTGAAAATTACAGAAGAAAATGGGTGTGAATAGCAAGAAAACCGTGCATTTTAACACTCTGCTTGTTTTTCTCATCGTAACACATTGCATTTGTCAAAGGCCTGGAAGGAAATGTTTTAAAAGGGTCTTTTGTATTATTAAATGAAAACTAATTTCTTCCCATGAATTTAGAACTGTGACTAACACACAAAAGACTTCGATAAATACCAGGTTTATGACATATTATTATCATCCGCAAGCTTAGCTGTATTTCTTTCCTCCCATCCCTTTGATCGCAGAAGAAACCACCTGATCAATACTGTATTCTGCTTATGCTCACCCACTCAGACCCCGGCCCTCTCCCGTCTTCTCAGTGGCTGACTTCTCTCAGTGTGGGCCTAATTAGTTCTCTCCCACACTATGCTCTTTATTTTCTTCCTCTGACACGGTACTCCACAGTTTCTGTTCAAGGACAAGCTAGCTATAGTCTCTCACTGCCTATTCACTCCACAGCCCACCAAAATTAGTGACTGGGCAAAGAAAGGGAAGCCAGCAGTGCCTGGGATGTGATTCCGAAGTTGGATCACTCACCGGCCAGATGGCAGCGAGGCCTCCATCTCTGGTGTTCGGTTTGCACCGAGGGCCTCTGGCAGGGCTGCGGTACGACAATTACCAAGAATTTCACCTGCAGGGACTTGGAATGGACGGCAGGTTGAGGGGAGGCGGGGGCTTCTATGAGATCCCTGGCATTTGTAAATATGGAAGAAACAGTAATTATAAGGACTGGGGGGTTTGTTTGGTCGTCGCTAAGGGTTATTGATGCACAGAAGAGAGAAAATGATAGGCTCAGTTTAGCCAATTAGCCACTTAAGGCAAAGGGTGAGCAGCAAGGCTCCCGCGGCAATGTTTGCAGATATTTCTCTCTCACAGCCACAGGACAGACAAGCTCTAAGAGAAGAGAACTTCAGAAAAGCTGAGCTTACAGCCCCGCCACATCTCCTGCGTTGACAGGCAATGATTAGGGCCCTGAGGTAGAGCTATCCAGGTAAGGTCTTCAAGAACATTAAACTCGGACTCCTCAGAACCCTCTGGGTCTTCATGCTGGACAGTCCACATCTGAGGGGATGCTGGACAGCCCACATCTGAGGGGATGCTGGACAGTCCAATCTGAGGGGATGCTGGATAACCCACATCTGAGGAGATGCTGGACAGTCCACACCTGAGGGGATGCTGGACAGTCCAATCTGAGGAGATGCTGGACAGTCCAATCTGAGGAGATGCTGGACAGTCCAATCTGAGGAAATGCTGGACAGTCCAATCTGAGGGGATGCTGGATAACCCACATCTGAGGGGATGCTGGACAGTCCAATCTGAGGAAATGCTGGATAGCCCACATCTGAGGGGATGCTGGATAACCCACATCTGAGTAGATGCTGGACAGTCCAATCTGAGGGGATGCTGGATAACCCACATCTGAGGGGATGCTGGACAGTCCCATCTGAGGAAATGCTGGACAGCCCACATCTGAGGGGATGCTGGACAGTCCAATCTGAGGGGATGCTGGACAGTCCAATCTGAGGGGATGCTGGACAGTCCAATCTGAGGGGATGCTGGACAGCCCACATCTGAGGGGATGCTGGACCCACTGCATTTCCTAAGAAGCGAGCAGAGGCTTCAACTGTGGCAAGTGTGCCTCAAGACAATGTTCTCCTTGACATCTTCCCTGCTTATTCCTTCTGACCAATGACTCAGCATGGCCTTGGTAAAGAAAGAAGGGCATTATCTACTGAAAGGTCTGGCAGGACTTGGCTAATACATTCCAGAAGAACCAGCCTGGACAAGCTTATGGATGACCCTAATCCAAGTGTAGGCATAATAAGTAGCTACACTGGGAAAATAATTGAATCTGGAAATCAAATGTCTCCAATCTACTCCTGATTCCCACTATATGTATATATTTTGGCTCTGTGAAGAGGAACAATCTGTCGATTGTAAATGTTTATTGAAAGAATTAAAAACCAAAAAAGGTAATATGCATAATGAATTTTATAATCACACACCATTTCTAAATAAATACTACCATAATGGTGACACTTGCATTCATAATGAATATTGTTATATTTAATTATATTACAGATAATACATACTAATTAATACAAACTTAGAAGAACAGGTGTGTCAGGCTTTTCTGGCTGCAAGCCTGACAGAAAATCACTCGGGCTACCCTCCAGGAAGATGGATTTCCTGCAAGGAAGTAAGTGGAAGCAGAAGAAACAGGATGCACACAGAAACCATGTTCAACTGAACCTCCTAGAGGAAGAAATGCAGCTCGGATATTGAACCCCCAACAGGGTCACAGGCTTAGATCATCCCGTTGCCTCCTGAGCAGCAAGAGGCAGGACAGACGGACCGATGATGACTCAGTCCTCCTTGTCTTCTCTCCTGTGACTCTCACTCATGAACGGTTTCCTCTACGTTTATAGTATCTGCTTATTCATAAATCTGTCTCCTACTTCTGCTCTCTCTCTCTCTCTCTCTCTCTCTCTCTCTGATTTCATGTCTGTTCCCACAGCCAAATGTCAATGTTCCCTGTATATCTTACAAACAAACACTGTGGTAGAATTGTATCAGTCAGCAATCTCTATTTGAACAGACACTTTTAAACTAGGCACTTTAAAAATACTTGGCGGGTTCTTATGACAGGTGACCCCTTCCTCGTGATGAGCTTGGGGAGGAGGCCGTTCCTTGCCTGGTGATTAGTGACTGATGAGCACAGCCACACGGGACGCACAAGTGTGTAAGAAATGCCAGCCCTGGCTACGGAGCCCATACCCGACAACAGCCTCACACTGGGAACGAAGAAAATGATGTTTTAGTGAAAATTTAATTAGTCATCTCTGCACAGTTGCTTTTCTTGTTTTATTGAAAATAGTATTTTTTTCCATACAATATATTTTCATTTCCCCTATCCCTACCTTTCTGCTTCCCCATCAGATCCACACCCCTTCTGTCTCTTATTAGAAAACAAACAGGCATCTAAGGTATAAAAATAAAATAAATCAAAAACAAACACATCAGAATATGGCAAAACAACCAAACAAGAAAAAAAGCCAAAGAAAAAAAAGAAACTCATACACATTCCACACACAGGAATCCCATAAAATCCCAAAATCAAAAGCTATAATGTATATGAAAAGGACCCATGAGGTTAAAAGGAAAATTCCCTGATGCAACATTATGAGACACAGAGCCTCCATAGATGCCACAGAGTTTGTTTCGTGTTGACCTGGCCATGTAGCCTACCCTTAAGAATAGTTTTTCCCCCAGTGATTATCCATTGGAGAACACAAATTCATTTGCAAGTAGTTCTTCAATGGGGATAGCATTTGGGTTAGGCATATGGGAGTAGCCACTTTTTTCTTTTTCTTTTTTTTTTTTTTTTTTTTTTTTTTTAGTTTTTCAACATACATTGTTTGGCTGTAGAATTCTAAAATCACATTTTCCAAAATTTATCCCAAATTACAGAATGATTATAGCAAAGGAATACATTAATAATTCAGTTTTCTTCTGTGTTATACAGTGAATTACTTGCTATTATTTGCTCATTTGGTAAATATTACCTCATCAGCTTCTTCACCTTCCTCATCACAATCCCCAATCCTCTTCCTCCTCATCATCATCATTCTCAACAGCCTCCCCAGTAAAGAACAGCACTGATCTTGGGATTATCTGCTCCCATAAAAAGTGACCAGTTTCAAAGTCTGAAGCCAGTATAGCTTCAGAATCATCATCCAGATCTCCAGTCTCAGGAACTTCAGGAGGGGCGAAAAAAGAAAGAATCATTGTCATTTCAGCTCTAGAACCCCATCTGGTGCAGACTTGTGCAGGCCGTGTTCATCCTGCCTCAGTCTCTGGGAGTCCAAGTCTGTGCCAGCTCTGTGGTGTCCAGGAGGCCTCCATCCCCTGGTGTCCTCCATCCCCTGGTGTCCTCCAGCCCCTCTGACTCTTACACTCTTTCTGCCTCCTTTTTCGCAGAGTTTACTGAGCCCTGAAGAAAAGGATTTGACGGACACATCACTTTAGGGCTGAGTGTTCCAAAGTCTCTCATTCTTTGCATATTGCTTGGCTGTGTGTCTCTGAGTTTGTTCCAGTTTGCTGCAGGAGGAAGCTTCTCTAGTGATGGCTGAGAAAGACACAGATTTGAGTATAGCAGAATGTCATCAAGTGGTGTCTTTTCATTTGCTTGTTTTTTTAAAAAAAATTAATTACTTTTATTTATTTGTGTGTGTGTGTGCGCGCGCGCGTGTAAAACTAAGGCTGGTCTTGAAGTCATTGTAAAGTTGGGGCTTTCTGCTTCTACCTCCCAAGTGCTATGATCACGGGTATACTAGATCATAGTGGAAAATAAACTTTATGATATTATGTAAGTACCATGAGAATATACAATGCTATATATTTCCAACAGTTTCTTTTTTTAAAATATTTATTTATTTACTTATTATGTATACAATATTCTGTTTGTGTGTATGCCTGCAGGCCAGAAGAGGGCACCAGACCTCATTACAGATGGTTGTGAGCCACCATGTGGTTGCTGGGAATTGAACTCAGGACCTTTGGAAGAGCAGGCAATGCTCTTAACCACTGAGCCATCTCTCCAGCCCTTCCAACAGTTTCTATATACACATGTAGGTATTTAAATAAAGTCCAGAAGAACCTCTGAGAGCAGAGGGGAAAAACTAAAGTTCGGGAGGTAGCCTAAAGAACTTTTACTCTCTGTTAAGTTCCACACTTTTAAAAGGAGGCATGAACGTATCCTTTCCTTAGTATTTTAGAGAAATGGGTGACAGAGAGTTATTTGGGCATTCCTGAGGATGGGCATACATAACCTGCCAAGATATATGTCACACTCACAGTCTGTGATAAAAGTACTCACTTTTTGAGGCCAGCCTGGTCTATGTAGAGAGAGTTTTAGGATAGTCACACTATATAAAAGACCATGTCGCAAAACAAACACACAAAAGAAAAGCGTTCACTCAACATTCTGAAGATGTTCAGTGAGCACTTGCTATGCACCAGGCTTGTTCTATCTAAGCAGGAGAGGAGGCACTGAAGAGAATAATTGCTCTGCTGTCTGGAGAGGCGTCCCTTCCACTCCTTCACCGTTTCTGCATCTGTCTTCACCACGGTGTTAGAAAGGAAACCTATAGTTTACTAAGACAAAAACTGATGTTATCAAGTCCACATTTGAGCTTCACAGACATCTAACTCATGTCTAAAATGATTGTCCCGTGTAGTTCTAAACGCAGAACTAGACAATATCCAATGCAGAGGTTAATCTTACGCCAGGGTTTTCCAAACCATTCAACTTTCACATTAACTCAATGAAATCTCTTCTTCCCATGACTGAACTCTGCCACTAATGGTTCCAAAGTCAAAAACCAGAGGCTACAGGAATTTCTACCCTGAGTGCAGCCCTCTTGCTCTACCTCCGACCCTCCCAGACACTTATGCAATACTTGAGCCAGTGGCTTGACAGACAAACTAATATTTGTAACTTCAGAACTGAAAAAGACATCCCTAGTAGGAGCCCACCAAGGCAGGCTGCTGTACACGAGTCTACTCACCAATAAAGGACAAACTTTCCCTCTCCACTCAGCTTTCATCCCCACAATGGCAGCCTTGGACACCTGGGGACTGGCTTTGTCCTTTGTGGATCACATTAAGCACAGGGAGGGAGCACCAAGCACAGACATGGAGAACCTTAGCTGCAGGTTTCACCTTTCACAACTTCCGAATCAGTCTCTCGCAATCAGAATGAGGATTCACGGTGCCAATGATATTTTCTGGACGTGTAAAAAACCCAGAACACAGAGCCAAGATTAGTTAGTTGTTCTTTCCCTTTTTTACGGTTTGCCCAGTCATCCCCCAATTTAAAACTATCCTACACATCTATCTCCTTTACTCCCTGGCCCATGTCCAGCCCCAAGTTAACATACCAATAATAACCAAAAGCTACACACATACCAAGCTGTACAGAAACTGCAGTTGCTTCTGCTGGGAAAGAGCCTGAGCAGAGACTCTGTGATGAGCATCAGCTCGCTGCTCTCTCACACACCTGTCTTCAGACTTTGTGTTTTCAGAAAAGTGCAGAACAGGTATCTCCAAACACACTCTCTCCCTCTCAGCTGAGAGGAGTGTGAGAGCCAAACAGCAAGGAACAGCTTTAGCACATCCAGGCTGCTGCAGAGTGCAGAAATGAACTCAGGCTGCTATGAGATGCGAAAATGGTTATGGGTCTTCAAAGAGAGCTTTTTCAAGCCACCTGCAGTTCTCATGTGGATGAGAACTCCTTCCTTCCCGACTTCTAGAAAACTACGATCAAGGATCACAGGTGCAGCCAGGCGGTGGTGGCGCACACCTTTAATCCCAGTACTCGGGATGCAGAGACAGGCAGATCTCTGTGTGTGCAAGGCAAACCTGATCTACAGTGCCAGCTCCAGGGCTGGCTTCAAAGCTACAGAGAAACACTGTCTTGAAAAACAAAACAAACGAACAAACAAAAACAAAAGATCACAGGCGCTGATACTTAAGAGAGTTCATTCATGGAACGGGTAGGGATGCCATGTCAGCCTTCCTTCTGCAAGAATTTGACAGTTTGTAGGCACTTGACGCTGACTTCATCGAGGCTGTCCAGGGCAGCCTCAGAGAGTTCTACTTCTTAAGGAGCACAAGCGCTCCACTCGGGTCCATGGTTCTAATGGTGATCCTGGTAATTAAACCATGGCAAAGACTTACGGTTTTTCTGCCTCTTCTTTGGTTTGCTCACCTGCGCCTCAACTGCCAAATCGGAATCAGCTTCAGTTTGTGCTGGCCTCCTCCTCACGTGCTGTTTTCTGACTGTCAAACTCAGCAATGAGGTCCAGGTGATCTGGTTCTCTCCTAGCTCCCATCCTCTTCTGAGAAATCATTTTCAAAAACACCCTTACTTTTGCCTTGACAGCCCATCACCTGAGAACTTTTCCCACCATGTATTGCTCTTTCTCTCCCTCTAGCATAGCTTGTTTCCTGCTGGGTTGGTTTTCCATCACACCGTCCCCCACTTCTTCAGTAAAGGGTGATACTCCTAGAAGCTCAGCCACAGGAAGCTCAGAAAGTTGAGAGGGAGGATTAGGAGAATCCTGGAGCTTAGAAGATCCAGACCAGTCTGGTATCAAAACCACCTCCTAAGAGAGAAAGGAAGAAAGGAAGGAAGGAAGGAAGGAAGGAAGGAAGGAGGGAGGGAGGGAGGGAGGGAGGGAGGGAGGGAGGGAGGGAGGGAGGCAGAGAGGGAGGGAGAGAGAGAAAGAAGGAAGGAAAAGGGAAGGGAAGGGGAGAGGAAGGGAAAGGAAAGGACAGCTAATTCTTACAGTAGATCTCTTGTGAAGCCATAAGCACTCTCCCTTGATGTAAGATTCAGCAGAGTATGGATTATTGGGTATAATTCTTTCCCATGTACTGGTATATTGGGTCATCCACCCACACACACTCTGTGGGACTTCTATTGAAAAGTTCAATTGTAGAGTCAATAAGCTTGGTTCCTACAGTCTAATCTCCACTTCGTTCCCCGAGATACATTAGAAACCACCTCCCTACAACTACCTTCCCATTTGGCAGGACATGCAGTCAGGAAAAAAGTCTTTCATATAGACCACATTTGGGGCTTTCAAAGATAAAAGGGACGTCCAAGCTCAGAGACAAGCCTTTGTGTTGCTTGTGTATGAACTGGAAGCTTTACAGAACAGGAGAACAGCAGGAGAAGAATAAAGAAACTGATGTGGAAGAGTACATAGTGAACAGTTCATTTTGGCCCTCGGATCTAGGTCCCATGCCTGCTCTAAGACTTCTGAACCCTGAAGGGGACACCGAGGCTGGCACTCAGAGATCCCCGAAAATAGATGGCCACAGGGCTAAACCATACCATGGCCATGACCTCAAGGCCTTCGTGCATCACGTTCTCCCTAGCGAGCTTGTTAAAGCAAGCTATATAAGAAGATAAAGCCACATTCTGACAATATTGTCCCTATATTTGATATTTATGTGGTTTTCTTTTTATTTTTTTCCTTTTTTTTTTTTTGATTTTTCGAGACAGGGTTTCTCCATAGCTTTTTGGTTCCTGTCCTGGAACTAGCTCTGTAGACCAGGCTGGCCTCGAATTCACAGAGATCCACCTGCCTCTGCCTCCCAAGTGCTGGGATTAAAGGCGTGCGCCACCACCGCCCAGCTTGTGGTTTTCTTTTTAAATTAGCTCACTTGTTTTTTGGAACTTTTGAGTGGGCTCTTGATTTTTGTAATAAAGTCTAGAAGAAGTTGTTAAAGTTTGCATGTCCTACAAAAACTGTCCTCATGATCATTGTATATGCAAGTTATTATGCATAGAAATTATGCTAAGGAGAAACAGAGCATCAAGGTTCCCTTTTAGGGGTCAGGAAGAGAAAAGAGGCTCGGTGTTATTCAGATGCAAAAGCCAAGCAGCTTTTGTGTGAGAATCTGTTTTATTACCTTTTCACATTCTCTTCTCTAACCTATTAAATTGAGCCCTGAAGGGACTTCGATTTTACAATATTTCCTTAGTTACAATGTTAACTTGAAAGTCAAAACTATATTTTGTTTTTTTAAGTATTCTATAATTCTGATTTCTCAGGATTTTTAGCTGTATTTCTCTGCAGTCTGAGGATGTGGATTTTTCCTCATTTTCTATGATAGTAAGAATTTGGCCATCTTCTATCTGTTCAGACCTACATATAACCTGCTGGATGGCAACTTTGCACACAGTGAAGAAATAAAAACACTTCTCCCTAGAGTCGATGATAGGTGGCTTCTCTGCCTCAAGGACACGGTCTATGTCTTTTTCAGCTCAATCAACTCAGCACCACACCTGAGCCATGAACAGACAGATGCTTCATAAATGCTTTTGAATCGACTGAGACAGCCAGAAAATGCGATGTCCTCCCCCACCCCTCGCTTCACCTGCTGCCTTTTAAAGTCAGCTAAGCATCAGTGGGAACCTGTCGGAAGAGGGAATGATTAAGGCAGATCTGAGACATTGAACCTAGCACTTGAAATCATAATGCAATTTCCCGAGAAAATTCTCACTAAAATCCATGTGTATTCAGATCATCCTGGCAGGAAATATTACAGATGATAAATCTAGGCTGATCGCATTTCTGCCAACGCTTCAGCCATCTCAATGTGATAGCCAGAAATCAAAAAAGAGTGGAAAACTAATAGCTGTGCATTTTAAGGCTTAATGAAACATTTATAGATTATTTGAGCTTGTAAAAAAAGTTATTACCCTTTGATTGGCAAGTGTGACCTCCAGGGGACAATAGCATTCTGTTACAACTCAAATTCTATAAAGTTATTAGTTTTCTCCTCCAGGAAGCCGTCCTCTATTGACAAGAGCTCAGGTGGATCATCTAATAGCTGAAATGGTTCCATAAATAAGCATCAACTTGAAAGCTCCAGTAGAGTTTGTCACCCAAATCAGAATTTTCAAACTTGTTGCTACAGGATCACAAAATCATAGCTAAGCATTTTTGAGTTCTGCAGCACCTCCGAGCAGGTTGTGTGGTTATGAGTTGCCAAAGAAGCTGAATGCAAAAGAAAAAGACTTTCCTCCTTTGTGGTCTAGAAAGCTAATAAAACACAATTCTGAGCTAAGTGCCTGACGAATAACAGTACTTTTCTAAAACAAACCATCATAAACGTACTTAATATAGTTTCCATATTATGAAACTTTTGAAACATACACCTAAATTTTATATATATACATACATACATATATACATACATAATTTGTATTTATATTTGCAACATATATTTATACACATTACTTATAGAGGGGAAAGAGGCAAGACAAGATAGTCTTATGCTGGTCTAGTTGGGATGAAAGTCTACATAAAGTAAATTGCTCCATCTGCTGGCTATGTTTGGGAACACTCTGAGTTGAAGCTCAAAGGGAAGTAGGTAAGAATTGAGAACTGCTCAAAATTGAGAAAAGGAAAGGAGGAGGAAGGGAAGGAAAAAGAAGAGGAGGAAAGGCATCTAACATACACTAGAGAAATGCCATTGCACCCCCATTTGAAACCTCAAGGTCCACCACAAAGCACCGGGAGTCCCTATCTCCCCGAGTATCTGGCATCTGGAGAATAAGCAGCAAGAACACCTGTGTGCTGGTTCCAGGACAGTGACAGAGGCTGAGCCCAGACACTGAAAAATCTAAAGGGGGTTTCCAGACACAGACGGTTCAGCCTCACAGCATCGTGGGCTCAGTTTTAAATATAAGAATTTGACGCGTGTAAATGTATGAAGTCCTTGACCAGCCTGATACTGAGGGGCATGTAAAATGTTCAAATGCATTGTAATAAAAAGGGAAATGCCCTGTTCAGTCTTATTTACACGCTGATCTTCACAGTCGTTTTTCCTAAGCTTTAATCTCGCACCCTCTCACATACACGCTGCACACTAAAGCCTTCTGCGGTCTCCTGTAGTTTGTCATTTGGAATGAAGAGCATTGTCCTGCAGACCACTGAATGTCCACGCCTCTGGAGCTTTGCCTGCGACCATTTGTTTCAGGGATAGCTTGGCTGAGCGGCGAGTTCTGCTCTCAAAACCCTTAAAAAAACAGTGCTATCATTTACAATCTACTAATTTTTCCAACGGTTTCAATGGCTGCTATATTTGAAACATTTTTACCTTTAGCTCCACTTAGTGCATTAAATCACATTCTGAAAAGTTCAATTACAAGTTCCCGTGAGTGATTCAAACTTGGGTTCTGTTGTTTACAATGCCGAGGAACACATCAAGAGCTGCATTCAGCATACAGAACGCATTACTCTCCGCAGAGTAATAGCTCCCCGTGAGGCTTTGGCTTGGTGTCGAGCTGGGGCTTATCTCTAAGATCTTTTTCTTTCCTAGAATATTTTTCATGTTGTGAACTGGATCATTTTTCCATTCTAATGTGAAGCATAAAAGTAACTTGTTTCTTACTGCAAAAAAAGAAAATCAACTTATCTTTTGAAGGAGCCCAAGTTTTAAATTGAATGTAAACTATTACAGGCAGCTCTCCAAAAGGAAGTGACAATAAGCTGTGACCAGGACCTTACTCTAATCTACACTAGGCATCCAAGTCCTGGTGAAAGGTGTCAAAAGAATTCAGAGAAAACACACAGGATGAATTGCAGAATGTTGGCAGTTTATTATAGACCAGTAAAGGGACAAGAGAGGACAATGGCCAAAGGAAACATCACAGAGCACAACACTCCCATCAGATGACGGTGGCCAATGGCCATAGAGACAGTTGTGCGGATTCCCAATTTAGGCAGATTTTATATTATATTATGTCAAAAAGCCTCCAGACCGTTTCCTCGAAGGGTGTTTCCCTGTCCAGATGATCACCGGCCCAATTGGGTCACCTCTTACAGAGAGGACAGTCCTTTATCAGAAAGCCTCCCACTCGACAGTGACCTTGTAAGGTTCAGAGTTTCTGGAACCAGGTTCAGAAAGTTATCAGTTAATGACATTCTGAAAAGGCTCAGTATGTCCAATCTTCTCCCAAATCCAAGTCCCATTTCTCTAGACAATAACTGGAGTTTTGTAGTCCCTGGCCTTGGTTTTACAAGCTATCGATTATGAGAACGGGGTCCAAACCTGTTGTCTCTTATCCTGCTAACCATCTCCCTAGCAGCAGGCCAAATGATCTCATTAATAATTATTATTAAGAGCATTAGTTCTTTCCCCAGAATGAAGACCCAATACTGATATCATCTCTCCTTTTAAAACTATTGCTGCATTTATTTCAAATCTTCCTATTACCTTAACAGTTGCAAAACATGTAATTTAGCCTGAAAACGTGATTTAAAAAATGAGTCATAGCTGCCCTCAAGGAGCTTCGAGTCTGATAGGAAAGACGGCAAAATGCTCTTGTGACCTAGGATGCTAAGAACAGAGCAGACACACCAAGTGCTGGGGACATTGGTGCAGCCTTTAGAGAACGAGAGGCATACCAGAGGAGAGCTAAAGTGAACTTACCTGTTCCTAGACAGATGGGTAGACAGACAGACAGACAGGAGTTCACCACCTGACAAAGGACAGGTGGGCAGGTGTCTGAGGTAAAGAGAAAGAATGTGAAAAATCTGAGATGAGAATGAGCGTGTCAAGTTTCCTCTTCAGTTTCCAGGTCCCTGTGACCTCTGAGTCAAATGTGCTTCATTGAGAACTGACTTTTTAATAAGCTGAATATAAAACAAGTTCCTTATGAACTATGGAAAGTTTAACCCCTTTTTAACCCCTGCAGTTGCTGAAGAGCTGGCGAAGGAAGCCAGAGTCTCATACATGCTAGACGATTACTTAGACAAGCACGCTGCCTCCGAGTTACACTTTCCAACCAGTAAACATGTCTTCACTGCATTTTTAAAGTGCCTTGTATATGTGATCAGTCTCGGAGCAGGAGGTCCTTGGGAGAATAATTAATTACATGTAAGTGTTGAGGAGTAAAGTTTAGTGTGATTAAAGACAACAACATTGGAAAGAACAGTAGAGGCAGATTCTTGCATTAGCTGGCAATAAAACACCTTACTGTTCTTTATCCTGAAAACAATCTGTAGTCAGGTTGGATAGCAGAGCTGTGACCCTGTCAAAGACTTTACTTCCTAAAAGAAAATGGGTAATTAGGTGTCCGTCGCTTTTATTAGAAGAGACGCCATTGGGAATTTCTGCATTTATTTTTATAGGAGTGTCTCCCGATTCTAAGCGTGTGGCACCTAACACAGCTGCAATTGAGATTAAATAACAAGGAAATAAATAGAAACAAGGACTAAACACTCCTGGAAGTAAAAGCACACACTTGAGTGCCAGTGAGTGATTAGGAGACCTGATAACCTAGGGCATGCAGTCCCTGTACAAACTGAATGAGATGCACTGCCCTGTGTACTTAATGTCTGCATCTCACTTCCATCATTGTTCCCTCTGAGTGTGGAAGAGGCCAGATACATATGTATTTCAAATGCAGGTATATCTTTTTATTATGAAATCTCTGTACATATAGAAAAATAGAGGTTATTATCAATAAGACCAAGCTTTGTTTACCTATAACCCAACTCATTACCCCTTCTTCGCATTGTTTTTGTGGCAAACCCACACATCAGATCATTTTGTTTGGAAGCTTGATATATTCTTTTCAAGGCAGGGTCTCTCTACATAGCCCTGACTGTCCTGGAACTCACTATGTAAACCAGGCTAGCCTTGAACTCACGAAGATCTACTTACTATGCCTCTTAAGTATTGGCATAAAGTTGTGTGTCACTACATCCAGCTCTCCGAGTTTAAGTTTATATATCTTGGGCCAGCAAAATGTCTCTGTGGGGTAAAAAGCTCTTGGTTCCAAACCTAAAAGCCTGCATTCAGTTCCCACAACCTATATTATAGAAAAATGAGTTACTAAAAGCTGTCCTCTGACTCCCACAGGCATACTGTTGGCACATGAACACACGCATGCACACGCACGCATGCATACACACACCTATATAAATTAAGCCTGAATAAATGTAATATTATAAGTCTCTAAAATATAATCAAATCCACACTACTATGTAATGGTTTTTTTGAAGTATTAATGAGTAACCTTTTTGTGACCTTATTTCTAATTTATGTTATATGGTTACTAAATAATTTCCAGGAACATGACTCCTTTATCATGAAAGAAAACTAAGCTTTATTAGCAGAACATACAGATTTTGCTGGGAAAATATTTGTAGGTTGCTATAGAACAGCCTGACTCCATCATAAGATTAAAAGCCATCTTATTCCAAAGTCAAAATAATTTATTCCTGTTTTTGGTAAAACTTGGGCTTGGCCAGATCTTGACATATTTTCTGGGATTGGACATGTTCCAAACCCTATACCCTGACCTCCACCCTGATAATATATGATGTCCTGCCAAATAATTTTGGAACATTGAACCAAGTTCCTACATAACAAGAATTCCTCTGGAAATCCACCAACCCTTGAAAATTCCCTAGTCTTGCAGTTTTGGGGAGACGGCTATACAAACCCCATCTTCTCCTGTGTTTGAGGCTATTTTCTCAAGGCCCACTTTAGGAAGACAACCCTGTCTGACAGAAAATAAAGCTTGTAATTTTTTTTTTTTTTTGGATTTTTCGAGACAGGGTTTCTCCATAGCTTTTTGGTTCCTGTCCTGGAACTAGCTCTTGTAGACCAGGCTGGCCTCGAACTCACAGAGATCCGCCTGCCTCTGCCTCCCAAGTGTAAAGCTTGTAAATTTGACCAAAGAATTTGGGTAATGGTCTTTAGTCTCATTCAGTAGGATCAACAGTTGCCTATTGGAAATATATGTGTGTGAGTGTGTACATACATACATATACATATGTGTGCATATGTATGTATATGTGTATTGTGTGTATATATGTATGCATACACATGGTCATTAGCTCTTCATTTACAATCTACTGGAAATGAGAAATAGCAACATATATCTTCACAGCAGGCCTTACGATACTTTATCAGGGCTGTGTAGATTATTCACAGATTAGAAACTCAGAATCATACCCCTAAAGTGCAGAAGGACTGAGAGGACCAGTGATGAAAGTGGCTTTATCCTATCTCTCTGTGCAGAGGGAACACTAGAGACTTGTCCCGGCCCCATCACAAAAGCATCTCTCTGAGTCAGGTGCAATGCTTACGCAGCTACCCCCTTAGGGAAGAGAAAGAGGCTGTTCCCCACCAGCTACGGATAGCATCAGACACCATTCCTATCCACTACAAATGCTGTTGTAGTTATTTTTAATTAAAGTGAAAACAGTTGTTTGGGAGAATCTAGCAGGCTTCAGCCTTCTGTACCATATAATCTCATACAGCCTACTAAAGAATTAAGACATATTAGATTAAGATAAAATTATTCTCCCGAGTGCGAAAAATCATACATATCCTATGCCTAATGAATTGAGTTTTACTTGATTATTTTAACTCTGTATTATGAATATTAATTTTAAGAAATGGATCTCTCCACTCTGTAAGATAATGTTTGAAACAGTTTACTATAGAAAGTCTATCATTCTATGTATGCTTTATATAAAATCAACATTGCATCCACAGATTGCTTAGTAGGTCTAGAGATGAAACCATTATAATTATTGCATTGTCCTAAAGATCACAAATCTGTGCAAATGGGTGGTTTAACCATCCCTAAGAGGTGTTTCTGAGCTCTACTCTATTGAGAGCCGCCACTACAGCGATGTATTAGATGGCTCCCAGTGGGAGGGGGTCATTGACTTGGCAGGAGGGTGAGAAGAAGCAAGAGCACCAGCAGAGCTCTCTGCTGTGAGTCTCCCAGATCGATGTCTCTGCTTCACCGGGAGAAAGGTATGGGGGAGGGGGTTGGAGAAGAGGTTCAGTGGTTAGGAGAGTTCCAGCTTTTGCATAGGACTTGGATTTAGGGACCAACATCCACTCCAGAGGCCAGGGAATCTGAAGCCCTCTGGCCTCTGTGGGCCCCTGCAAGGCCAGGGAATCTGAGGCCCTCTGGCCTCTGTGGGCCCCTGCAAGCACATGATGCAAATAAACATACAGCCTCATACATGCACACAGAAATAAAAATAATTTTAACATATTTTAAAGGAACTACATGGGCTTCTCTCTCTCTTTCCTTCTCTGTGATGAGGTATGCATAAAAATACCAGAAATGAAGATTTGCAAAATCAAACTATAAAGGTATTGCAATTTGGAGGAATCAATTTTAAATGAAGAATCAAAAGAACTGAACACAGACCATGTACTGACTCTTCCCCATCTCAATCAATTTTTTCCCTCTTCAAGGAATTGCAGTCAGTTGTCTGTGACTCATTGGAAATCTAGCTCCTTGGCCTGACATCCTCTCTCCATCAAGGCTCCCACTGGGCCTTTCATCTGCTTTCCCGTCTGCAGGGCCACACTGAGGTGAAGAGTGCTATACCTATCTGAATTTCCTCCCTGCAAAAAGCCAAGTGAGCCCATTAAGGGCACCATCTGCCTGGGCCCTCACTTACTCATCCATCAATATTTACTCAATTGAGCATCTACTATGCGCCAAGAGCTCCGTTCGGGGCTGGGAGTACAGCAGTAAACAAGATAGACACGGTCGGTTTTAATGCGGTTTGTGGTTTTACAAGGGAGGCAGCTGCAACTGTTACATCTGCTGCAAAGGAAATCTCAAATTACAGGAGAGTCAGTTACAATGATGAAGGCTACAAAGAAAAACAATACAATGGCATGTAAAGGCCAGAGCTTTGGAAGCGACAGTTCTAACTCATTAGTGACCATAAAATCAATTTGGTTGAGAGAGACTATACTTTCATTTCATGGAATCCATTACATATAAAGGGAAACACCAGAACATATAACATGTAACAGAAAAATCATGGCCGCAGGGGGTTATACATAGAAGGATACTGAAGTGGTATAAACTTTATTTTTGATGGTTTGGAAGAAAAACTTTATGGCTATTGATTAAGACACGTAACATAAAGCGCATAAATAGGCAACCTATCAATACTTACTCCAACCATAGCTACTTCCATAGCTCCTACCACAGCCATGCTTACTACACAGTTTACAAGCACATCTGAGTGGTCAGGAATTGGCCCCAGGCTAAGTCCACCCAGTGCATCACTCTTGATTAGATTAGTATATAAATATTTTAGAACTGGAGCACAGAAAGTCTGAGCCAGACAGCTGAAGACACAGGCATTTGATCTAAGTGGTCATGTAAAAGTGATGCTGTACCAGGTCCTGGTTCAAGAAGAATAAGCTCGAGACTAGCAGGGAAGAAAGCTTCCAAAGATAAAAGGCCTGATGAGCTGAATAAGGCCGCTTTCTGCTGCTGGTAAGAAACAACAGAAGATAAAATAGCTAAGGGCTGTGTATCAGTTTCTTCTGAATTGAAACACCCTATCCTGGAAGGATGTTCCTTAAGATTCAAAAGGTTGAAGATGAAGACGTCTCAAGACTTAGGAAATAAACAACTTGTAAGACTCAGGAAGTCCCTAATGTTTACAGGATTCACAAGACCCCTTCCTCACCAAGGTTATATAAGTAGTAAAAATGCTAAGAGCAGTAAACTTTTTGATATGCCAAGTTTCCTGAAATTTATGCAAAGAGCTCCAGAATTCTAGTTTTCATAAGTTGTTATATACACTGGTATGGGCTTTTGATGTTGCAGCATCATCCATGTTTCTGTAAGTAATTCCTCATCCATACTGCAATAAGTTACCTCAATAAACTCATTGGTTCACAAGTTAAACTTAGGCGGTATCACTACTTTGCTCTGTTTTTGATTCCCTCTCTAGGGTGAGCAACATTTGCTCATGACTCCTTATAAAAACTGTCATACAATAGTAATAAGAAAGAGAGGATTATGGGTTAAGGAAATGAGTTAGTTCATAAAACATTTGTTGTACAAATATGGAGACTTGAGTTCAGATTCCCAGAATCCATGTAAAACCAGACATAGTAGGGCACATTTGGCATCTCAGCACTCATACAGTGAGATAAGAGCAAGAAAATCCCTAAGACCTTAAGGGTCAGTCAGTCTGTCACACACAGTGATGAAGACAAGAGAATCTGTCTTAAACAAATTGGAAGGTCCTCTGATATCCACAAGCATGCTATGGTACCCAAATGCCCACACGCCCATACATAAGGACAAACACACATGCGCTCACACATACACACCATACAGACAAGAAAATATTTAATTTTTTAAAATTTAAGATTGAGAAGTTTATTTTGGGCTCACAGTTCTGGTCTAATGAGGGCCACATCTGGTATAGTCTTTCTGGAATATTCTAAAATGCTGCACAACATGGTTGCATGTGTAGTCAGTCACATGTGTGCATGCGCACATAAGAATTAAATAATCCAATAAAAAAATGGAATACAGACCTAAACAGAGAACTCTCAACAAAGGAATCTACAATGGCTGAAAGACACTTAAGGAAATGCTTAACATCCTTAGTCATCAGAGAAATGCAAATCAAAACAACTCTGAGATTCCATCTTACACCTTCAAGAACTTCCGAGATCAAAAACACTGATGGCAACTTATGCTGGAGAGGATGTGGGGTAAAGGGAACACTCCTGCATTGCTGGTGGGAGTGCAAGCTGGTACAGCCCCTTTGGATATCAATGTTGTGATTTCTCAGAAAATTAGAGAACAACCTTCCTCAAGACCCAGCTATACTGCTGTTGGGTATATACCCAAAGAATGTTGAAACATACCACAAGGACATGTGCTCAACTATATTCATAGCAGCATTATTTGTCATAGCCAGAATCTGGAAACAACCTAGATGTCCCTCGACCAAAGAATGGATAAGGAAAATGTGGTACGTTTACACAACAGTGTACTACACAGTGATAAAAAAAAAATAAATAAATAACATCTTGAAATGTGAAGGCAAATGAATGGATCTAGAAAGCATTATACCGAGTGAGGTAACCCAGACCCAGAAAGACAAATATAAGGTGTACTCACTCATAAGTGGCTTTTAGACATAAAGCAAAGAAAAAACCAGCCTATAGTCCACAGCCCCAGGAACCCAGACAACAAAGAGAACCCTAAACAAGATATACATGAATCTGAATAGGAAGGAGAAAAAGACAAGATCTCCTGAATAAGTTGGGAATGTGGGGGTCATGGGAAAGGGAAGAAGAGGAGGGGGAGGGAGAGAGGGGAGTGGAAGTAATATATAGCTCAATAAAAACAATTAAAAGAAGGAAGGACAAGAAAAAATGAAAAAGAAAGAAAGAAAGAAAGAAAGAAAGAAAGAAAGAAAGAAAGAAAGAAAGAAAAGAAAGCGTGAATGTTGGTCTCTGTCCCTCTTCTTATAAAGCCCCAGTGTTCAGGCACAAGGTCTCTTCTTTCAGAAGTTTGTCTCCGTCTACTCACATGCCAAAGGCCTGTTTCTAAACAACACACCCTACACAGTCTACGTGTCCTCACAATGGGAATTAACATTTAGCTGTTTCCAGAGGAGACAGATTATTCAAACCTCAACAGAAGCTCAGATTGTGACTTCACAGACAGAAACCTAACTATTTTATGTGTTCTCCTTGTACTTTATAATGTTTTAGTGTTTCCTTGGCATGTCCTTGTCCTTTATTTGAGCTAATTTAATAAGGTAATTTTCTTATGCCTGAGACTTCCTTAGAAATTGTATAAAGTTCATCACCTCCTTCCTTCTTATTGATGCCAATTATAATCTATCAAAAATAATAATAAAGAAAAATAACATTTGCTTAAATAAATTAGAAGAAAACTCCTCCTTTAGCCCAGAAGGCTGTGTAAATGAGCCTTCCATCATTACAGACTAATGTCTAGATTGAGAATTTTCAGGATTTCACACTATAATTTCCACAACAAATGATTCTCTACATTGATTTCACAGTGCTCACAGCAGTACAGTGATCCATTTTCAGACACAGAGCAGAGAAACTGGCTACCTTCCAAGTCACCCCTATGCTAACACATCAACAATAATCCATGCAAACTGAGTTTCAGTGTTTCACCAGAAACAGAGCGTCTGTTGCCTTTACTGTGAATGGCACAACTGCTCCAATATGGAGATGCCACTGGTAGATGACACCCTTGTGCTCCCTCACGCTGAGCTTTGTTTGTGACTTCAACAAGACAGCCAATGGAGCTATAAAAACAGCCCTGCTCTGGTGGGGACTGCAGGCCCCTGACCCCTTGACTTTCTTTGCCTGCCTCAGACCCTTTGCCTGCTGGAGTGAACTGGGCAAAACCACTTGTTTTCCTGTGCCTGCAGCTGCTCTGAGCACAAGAACCTCATGAATTCCTGATGGCAGGGAAGTGAATTCTGGTGGGTTTTACAGCTGGAAATCCCAAGAGCTGGGGCATTATTATCCTTTAAAGATCCCTATATAAGCTTCCCTGGAGCACAATAAAGTTGGCATTCTTGTTTAAAGGATGACCCATGTCCCCGTGACTCTGTCCGTGTCTGTGTGTCTTTGTAGGTTTTTAAATCTACAGCCTAGTTCCTGGCTCGCAAACCACACTGTACTGTGTAGAGTGTAGGCTGACGTGGCGCTTTACAATGCTCCCTTTGCATTTTTCAGAGATGTAATAAGCTTCGCAGGGGGCAAGGAACGGGGGTCCAAAAATCTTCATCCTCCACAGAGTGCCCTTGAAGTGAAGGCTTACCCTTACTGGAATGAAAAACTGAGAATGTGTACATTGCAGTGAGTCTTAATTTCCCTGCATGCATGAAATGCATATCAAAGACATCAAAGTCACCAATGTTTTTTTGATTTTTTTTAAAGTATGGGATGAGTTTCAAATTAGAATAGATATATTTTTTCAAGTTCACTTTTGATGATTTCATATTGGTACCCTGTGCAAGAAATGTACATTAAAAATAGAAAATGTAAAAAAAGAAGAAAATCAATTTGGATAAGCATTTATGCTTTAATGGTTCAGTCAGGTTGCATTACAGAGTCAAACTGTGCAAGCCTCAGTTACTGAGATGGCCAAAAGTGTACGCCATCCTCAGTGAGTCAGTTTTTGGCTCGTTCTTCCTCTGCATCTAAACCGTAATGCAGTTATCAAACAATAATTAAACTTAACCCTATCCAAGGCCATGAAGCAATATCTCGGTGTATAAATAACAGCTGATTATTGGTAGAGCAAAACAAAGCTGGGAAATGTCACTCATCATTTAAGCACTAAGAAAGATCTATGCAACAAATAAAATTATTATTTCCATATCCTTTTGTTTTTCAAAAGTATAATAAATATAATCAATATGTACCATATATCATTTTCAAATTGTAAGAAATTGAAATTTAGAAAAGAGGAGATTTAAAACTTTTATAAGCTTTAAATATCTTTCACTGTATTTGGTAAAGACATTTTATAATGTCTTTTATAATCTTAAAAAAATCTCACTAGGTTAAAAAGATTGTAAAATTGAAAAGGGAAGTATATAAATATCTTGGAAGTTTTTACCTGATTAGAACTATGAACTTTTCCACTTTTATTAGTGTACATTAATTATGCAAAATGGTGGGCTTTGCTATGACATTGTCATTCATCCATAAATGGGATTTGACCAAACCCATCCCCCATTGCTGTCCACTGTCACCACTCACCATCCCCCATTGCTGTCCACTGTCACCACTCACCATCCCCCATTGCTGTCCACTGTCACCACTCACCATCCCCCATTGCTGTCCACCGTCACCACTCACCATCCCCCATCCCCATCGCTGTCCACTGTCACCATCCCCCATTGCTGTCCACCGTCACCACTCACCATCCCCCATCCCCATTGCTGTCCACTGTCACCACTCACCATCCCCCATTGCTGTTCACCGTCACCACTCACCATCCCCCATTGCTGTCCACTGTCACCACTCACCATCCCCCATTGCTGTCCACCGTCACCACTCACCATCCCCCATCGCTGTCCACCGTCACCACTCACCATCCCCCATCCCCCGTTGCTGTCCACCGTCACCACTCACCATCCCCCATTGCTGTCCACCGTCACCACTCACCATCCCCCATCCTCCGTTGCTGTCCACTGTCACCACTCACCATCCCCCATCCCCCATTGCTGTCCACCGTCACCACTCACCATCCCCCATTGCTGTCCACCGTCACCACTCACCATCCCCCATCCTTCGTTGCTGTCCACTGTCACCACTCACCATCCCCCATCCCCCATTGCTGTCCACCGTCACCACTCACCATCCCCCATTGCTGTCCACCGTCACCACTCACCATCCCCCATCCTTCGTTGCTGTCCACTGTCACCATCCCCCATCCCCCGTTGCTGTCCACTGTCACCCCTCACCCTTCTTGCTCACCATTTCCCCACTTTTATTTAACATCATACATAAAATTATTTTTTAATTTAGAGTCGGACTCTGAGTAAAAGCATGTGGGTTTTTTTTCTTTGTGTATCTGGCTTATTCAGCTCAATATGATGATCTCCTTCATCCATTTCTCCGCAAATGTGATGTATTTCTGTGCTTCTTTATGTCTAGGTAAAAGTCTATCATGGTGTGTGTGTATTTCTGTGATTTTTTTATGTCTAGGTAAAAGTCTATTACGGTGTGTGTGTGTGTGTGTGTGTGTGTGTGTGTGTGTGTGTGTTATGGGATATTTTGATCACACTCTGACACTCCTGAGACTTGCCAAGAAAGTTAAACTTTGAATCAGCGGGGTGGAGCCAATACCTAGCTGAACAGAACTGGCCATATAGAAGCCAGCAATTTGGATAGAGATGCACAGGAAGGAAAGGGCAAGGACTATGGGGCTACAGACAATAGTTAAAATATCAGCAAATTCATATGCAGTTGCTAAGCTGACAGAAAAACATAATTTGGCATTCAACATGGGGGGGCATTCAATATGTAACAAGTCTTTCTCTGTCCCACCAGTCACCTCCCAAATAATGACATAGAGATGTTAGCTTAGACTTATATCAATAGCTCTTATAACATAAATTAGCCCATATTTCTATTCATCTGTGTTCTACGATGCGGCTTTTACCTCTACCCCATTCTGTGTGCCCAACTCATTCCATGTCTGACTGGCATCTCTTCCAGTTTCTTAGGTTCCTATTTGAGACGTTTTTAGAAAAGTATTTTTTATAAACACTATATCCAAAGCTCTAAAAATATTTAGCCACCTGCTCCTTGTCACGGCCTCACCCCACGTCTTCACGCTTCCACACAGCCCTCGGACCCAAGCTCATGCTTCCTCATTGTCACCCGTGACACCTGTGGCTATGAGATTGGTTTTCACTGACAACAGTTTCTTCTGAAATCTTGCAGCACTTTGACATTTTCTAGCACTTTGTACATGAAAAACAGAATCACAGAATTTGAAACTCAAGGAAATCATAGACTCAGCTGGCAAACCAAGTGCCTGAGGTCGAACCCTTTCCTGAGGAAGCATTAAAAACAGACTCCAGGCTCCAGGCAAGATTCTGCTCCTACTCCCCTTTCATAGAGTCAGCTGAGTCCTCTCAGTGATTAGATATCCTTGTAGGTGAATGGCAAACTTAACCAGTTTGAAGAGCCTGACATTTCTTCCTTCTCGGTGAGTTAGGCAAATGTCTGCTGATTGTGTGTGACGAAAGAGGTGGCCACACGCTGATGTCGGTGTCCCCTGTTCCATCCCCCAACCCTCCCAGAAGCTGTTAGTATAAACCAGTGTCCGACTCACAGAAGAATACTCCACCCAGAGCAGCAAGAACTAACTTCAAACCTGACTTTCAGCGCTGACTTTCCTTAGAGTTTCCTAGGGAGGCACTTACTGAAATCCTGCCTCTACTCACAGGTTCTTCACAGCTTCCCTTCAGTGTCAAATGTTTGTATAATAGAAAATGCTTCACTTTCCCGGCAACTGAAGTAGGCTGATTTCCAAATCCAGCGAGGAATTCAGGAACAATTCAGGCAAAGCCCTTTGTAGGAAGAGACTCGCCTGCTGCATTAGGAATCCACTTAAGACTCCCCAGGCTTTGTTAAACCCACACGCCCTGACATCATTTTACAACACAGTATTCCTGCACACAGAAGCCAGGTTTTTAACAGTGTTCACATGACCATTTCAGGTTAGCTAAAGGCAGTGCAAGCTTTTCAAACAGCAGCCTGTGTCTTCATGATCATTCAACCACAGAAAGGTCTGACTCAGATCTACCTCCACGCAGTCTGCGAAATGAAAAAAGATAAAAAGAGACACATAATGTCATTGATGCAATTGGGGTGAAATGAGAACTTGACTTACCCTTAAAACAACGCATCTTCAGCCTCCTTCTGATACTGGGGCTTAAAAAGATCCCTGTCATCATAATTGTGAAAGAAAAGAAGAAAATACTGTGTTCAAAAGGCTAGTATATGCTATCAAGTGTTTCCTTAAAGGCATTGGGGGGAGGGGGGTGTTGCTTCAACTCCCTGGGAAAGGAACCTTGCTGAAGTATGGCCATCTTTCTCAGAAGCCACTTGGGTTTCAGTAAACCATCTATTAATGCTTTGACATTTTATCCTTAGATAAAGGAACTTCCTGTGCACCAGCCCCCTGCACTCACCTCTCTTTCTAAAATAGTGGTTCTTTTCCCCTTTGTTAAGAAGCCAAACGGTTCACTTCAGGCTGGTGGCTGATTTCCCATTGTTCAACTAAAGCTATCTTTGCCCATTGTACCCACAATCCAGACCCCAGAGGGGTTTGTCATAGTTCTCCAAAGCCCTCTCTCCCTCGGCAGCAATTTTTATCTGATTTTCCTTTTCTTTTAGCTTTATAAAAAGAAAAGTCCTCACTTCAACACTTCCTGTCAAATTGTCCTTTGATTAGGAGAGGAGAGAAGGGCCGTCCTTTCTTGGAACACGAGCCATCTTACTGGTGAAAAGTTGCTCATTTCTTTTGGTTATGACTCAGGGATGTGGAAGTGGGTACCATTGAAATGGCGTTGCTTCCCAGTCTACACTGGGATCTATTCGCCAGGACAAACGTCAATGTAATCCAATCACAGAATGACCCACCTTCTTTAACACCTTCAAAGCAAGGAGGATAAACAATCCTTTAAGAAGTCTAGAAAGGAAGGCAAAGATGAAGCTTTGATCTCAAAGAAACAGTGCGGCTTTCAAGGAACAACTTCCTCTCAGTGACAGAATGCACAGTGAGGAAGCCTTTCTGAGAGGAGAAACGCATGTTCTCAGTCCCGCGATAACAAATGACAGCTTCCGAATGTTGACAGCTTTCCCTCATTTACACAGGACATATTGGAGAGCATATTTGATATGCAAAGCGCCGTATGAGGCATATAGTTCTTATAGTCCTCCCTTACTAAAACATGATGTCAGTTTTATACATTTATATTATGCATTGCAATCATATCACATTATCTCTTTCAAACCCTTTGCCCCTCCCCGACACTGACTGAACTCCCTTGTTCCTCTCAACCAGAGTTTGTTCTACTTTCACACCTTTTTTTTTTGATTCAGGTCTCCTGCCAAGAGTCACAATGGCTTCATACTCATGCTACAGTGGACATGGAATATTCTGAAGGCAGCATTGTACTGCTTCCCTCCCCATGCTCTGGTTCTTACACTCTTTCCAATCCCTCTTTCATGATGCTTGCTAGGCTGTGAAGGGGTTGCTACCAATGTCCCATTTAGAGCTGGGAACCCAATGGTTTCTTATTCTTAGCTCACTGACCATTTAGGAGTCTCTGCAGTAACCTTTGCCCTAGGCAGAAAGAAGCTCTCTAACTATTACTTTATGGACACAGACACACAGGTAGAAGGCGCTTTGGTCATGATTCACTTAGCAACACAGCAGTAGTCAATTCTACATACTAGCAGATATCTCAGAGAGGCAGCCTAATACCAGTGCCATAGAGCAGAGCTGACATGTATGTTCTCATGTAATGGGAAGACCAGGGTGCGAGAAAACCATCAGACAAATTAACTCTATATTTGACTCTGTGCATTTGCAATCTCTGAGGTTTTTGAAAAAAAAATATTTTTAAAAAAAAAACATAAAAATGAAGATCTCATGAGAATCAAATTACTCTTCCTGGTGTACTACCTGGGCCTGTATCTTGTAACACAACACAGCAGATGAAATATGACACAAAGCTCATTTTCACTCATTGTAAGCACACCATCCCACACAAACATTATTCTGAAGGATAAGGGAATAAAATTTAGAGATTTCATGAGTCATTTGAAAGTTATCAAAGTTATTACAAAAACTTTGTATTTGAAAACATTTTACCATGTTAAAAATGTTTTACCATGACTTGATCCTTGTGGATAATTCTGTTCTCTCTAACTCATTTACATATCTTACCTCACCATTCACACGGTTTTCCAACTTTTGTTTATATAGGTACACAGACAAAGGCACCAAAGGTGTGCTAACTCTCCAGAGAGATGACTCGGCTGTCAAAGGATCGGCTCACAAGCAAATGCCCAAAGAGCCCTGAACTTCCAGCAGAAAGGCACATGTCAGCTGCTCATGGCCTCTGATTTGGGATCTTTCTTTACCAACAGTGACACTGGGGTGCAGTGGGTGTAAAGGGTGCTTCTGGAGCAACCCCAACATTCAGGACCCTTTTACCTATAACCACTTCCCATCTAACGTCACAAAGGGAAGATGGCCATTCGAATGACCAAAACTCAGTCCTAAGGCATAACATATACAGAAAAACATACAGATTATTGTAGATTTTACTGAATTTCTGAAGGTGCTCCCAGCACTGCTTCCCCTCATTAAATAAACCTTTCCAACTTCAGTGAGAACTGCATCCCTACAAATGAAGAAATTAGGCCCGTCATTTTTAAAAAAAATACAAATTTCTTTTCCTGCAGCTTTTTTCTTTCCCCTTAAGATTTCTGAGTCAAAACGGTAATATCAATATTCCTTAAGTTATCTTTTATTTATATTCCCTATAGCACTAGCAACGTTTAAGATGAGTTTATGTCTTAAATCTCATAGTTTTGAAAAAAAAAAAAAACACAATTGAATTTGAGGAATAAAGGATTTTAAAAAAAAAAAACAAACAGGGCCTCTTTGGCTTGTAGAGTCTGATGCCCTGTCACACAGTCAAATGAGGGGCCTTTAAAGGCTTAACTGACATCTTGGGAACCGCTGAGTCTAACAGCATAACATTTTGATAAGAAAAGCCATAAACAGATGAGATGCATGTGGTTTACATCTCCCTTGAAAGTCTCGGGGTTTTAAAATCCAACAGCTGATGTGCTGTGAGCTTTCGAATTCAATGACCCTGAACAGAGATGGCCTGTCCCTCACCTCGGATTATGACCCGGCCTGGAAGCACTTGTCACATCTCACAGCAGATCAGAGGCTCGGGAAACATCAGCAGAGAGGATGCTCCAAATCCACAGTGTGTGTCCAGACTCATAATCCCAGCCCCAGGGACACATGAGAAGGGTGGGTAAGAAAGGAGCGAAGGAGGCCAATGAGGTAGAAACGGCCCAGAGCACAGAGAGTCTATTACGCTCACAAGTCAACAATTCCTTCCTGCATGTTCCTTGCACATTAAGACAGTATCAATTAATCTGACTAGCCCACAAAGCACAGTATCATCACTTATAATAAACAGACATGAATGGCACATTGATTCAAATGGGATATATTTCTATAGGCACCTCCTTTGAACACACCACACTACTAATGTGTCGTTTAGGAAATAAAGGCTGAAATTTCATTAATTTTTTTTTTATGAAAGTGAATCCTTGGGAGGTGGAGAATACAAAACAGTGACCTGGGAATAAGCCAGCAGCATAGGAAGCTACGTGCGGAAATACTCAAGATGGAGGATGAGGCACACTGTGCTTCCCTCTAACGGTGTAACTGTGATAAGGGCATGTTTGCCACAGACTTAAAACTGCATGGGACTTAGCACTGTCAGATAAACAAGTGTTTTCCAGTCTCCTCTGATCCAGTGCTCTCCAGTCTCACTACATCTCTGATCTCCTTTTATCCCACAAGCTCTGTGAAATAAGCATCAGGGTTGGCCTTGTGTATAAATAAAAGCCCAGGATCTGTGGATATCAAATCATACATGTATCTCACGACTGTCCAGAGGAATGAACAACGTGGGAAATGTTCTTAACAGCCCAAACCACGTAAAAGTGTAAATATAATACCGAAAGACTTCATGGCTAACTTCTGGTTCAGTATGCCAGAGAAAGTGCACCTCCTCCTCTCCTGAAGAGGAGATGGGGGTACAAACACACTCAAGATGATCATGACAAGACCAAGAGAGACAGCCTTCCACAAAGCGTGAAAGGCTTTGGAAGGGATCAATCACCAGTTGAAATCAGTGACTTCTGGCTTCCCAAATCATGAGAGGAAAACATGCTGACATTCTTTGTCATTGCTAAAGTCCCCCAGACTCTGGCATTTTGTGATGGGAGCCCCAGAAAATTAGGAAGAGTCAACCAAAATATCACCCTGGCAGTCAACTATCCTACTCAAGGTAGATCCTTCACAAAGAAGTTTCCATGCCGGGTTTCCAAAATGTGTTTGCTCAACAACAACAACTAAACTAAAAAGCACATAATGAACAAGGCAAAATGGGAAAACTGACCCTGATGCTTTAAAAAGAATGCATGGGAAAGATGTGATAGCTGTAGAACGTCTAACTAAATACACTTAGAGGATTGCAATCTACCGTGGAATGAAGTCACCTCAGAGCAGAGAGCTCTCCTGCGGAATTTCCTTTCCCCACAAGTCCACTCACACTGTCAACCGCCTGTGCACAGAAAGTCATGGATAATAAGTGAATGAAAGAGAAAATAACTTGATTTAAGACAATAAAATCAGCAGGTGTTTCTTGGCTACATCCCGTAGCACTTTAAAACGTGGAGGAAGATTGAGAACCAGAACTGTGTTATATTCTGGTAACAGATGATGTGTGTAGATGGGTCACCATCTCTAAATCCCTTAGCTGGCAAGCAAGGAAACATCTCACCTATGATGACTGGGTTAAGTTCCACCCAGTCTTCAAAGACAGAACAATATTAGAACAATTTCTCTCTAGTAAGTAGGTAGGTAGATAGGTACGTAGGTTGGTTGGCTGACTAATTAATAGATGAAAGATAGCTAGAAAGAAACATTACCTAACTCACCATTTTAGAATGTTCGATCTTGTAGGAATGGCCACTGTAACACGAATATGAAGCCATGGAGACTTGAAAAAATGTGAAAGTAGAACAGGTTCTGGATTGAGAGGAAGAAGGGGTTCATATTACCCAGGAGGCTAAACTAAATGAATAAAGAACCCCAAAGATTATACTATCTCTGCATCCTTAGTACTGTGATTACAGATATGGTGACACCCCAGTTTTTGTGTGAATGCTGAGGATCTAATCCTGGGGTCTCCGGTTTGCAAAGCAAATGCTTTACCATCTGAGCCTTCTCTCCTGCCCGTATACACACATCATCTAGCGCAGAACGCCACTCCCAAAACCTGAACTGTGCAGCTGCCTAGAGAATCTCTTCTGAAAACACTTAGCGACAAACTCTTATTTAGGACACGGGAAGTTGCATCTGGTCACCAAAAGAACAAACAATCCAATAAACATCTTTTTCTTAAAAGAATCATTCACTCGGGGGCTAGAGAGATGGCTCAGTGGTTAAGAGCACTGGCTGCTCTTCCAGAGGTCCTGAATTTAATTCCCAGCAACTACATGGTGGCTCACAACCATCTGTAATGAGATCTGGTGCCCTCCTCTGGCATGCGGGCACACATGGAGGCAGAATATCGTATACATGGTAAATACATCTTTTAAAAAAAAAAAAGAATCACTCTTCATAATTCAGATTCCAATCTTCCACTCTTGCACCACACCCCTTTCTCTCCCTCTTCTGTCTCTCCCTCCGAGCCCTTGTGTCTATACAACTCACAATGCAACTTTAAAATTTTACAGAAAAGAAAATGAATCTCTGTGAATACTTTTGATTTCATCAACTGATACATAATAAAATGTGATATAACCATTCAAGAAAATGTTTTCTGTAATAAAATGAATAAGCACTTAAATATACAAGAACATTATGTTATGAAAGATTAAAACTAACCTCAGAAGGCCACTTGTTGTGTAATTACATTTATACACAAGATTCAAAATAGTCAAATCTGTAAAATTAGAGAGAAGAGTGGTTGCCTAGGGCTGGGGGAAATGACAGGAAATCCATAAAAACTATTTGCTACATGGACACAGAGTTTTGATCACAGGGTGGTGAAACTTACAAATATGTATTATGCAAATGGTTCCGTGGTTCTGCAATTATCTGAAAAGCCAAGTAGGTAAATTCATCACTCCTTAAATTAATTCTAAATAAATCTGCCATAAAACAAACAAATATGACAAAGGAAATCATCCTGGTCTAGCGTACATGAGTCTCGGGGTTCACCACCACTACACACAAACAAAAACAAACACGAGCTTGCATCCAGCACTGCCTGTTAACAACTACAGTCGTTATTTTGTGGTCAGACTATACACAGTAAGTCACACCCCTTACAGAAATGCATTGTAGGTATTTTTTATCACCAAAAAGAGGACACCGTGAGGCCCCTGTATTGATTGATACTTGGGAATTACTTGCACCAACCACCTCCGCTTGGCACAACGGCTATTGCTCATGGCCACCTGTTCTCCCATTTAGCCCTTACGGTGATTCCCATTGTTCTGTGCATTCTATTATTGAATAAATCTGTTTCCTTTTAAAAACCTGTGTTTGGGCTCATAGCACACAACAAGCCCTTGGAAGCTTGGCTCTTCATGTGCCTTCCTGATATAATTTTAATGGACTTTGGCACACACAGGCAATCTACAGGTAGATCATTTCCTCAAAGACTCCTTGCTACAGAATAGGTAGCTATATATCTCAGATCTTTTAAAGGTCTTTCTTAAGCTCTTTTTCTTCTTTGTCTTTTTATTCTTTTTGTTAATTTAATTTTTTTTATTTTTTTGAAAGTTTCTACACAAGTACTGCATTACACCATTTCCCCCTTTTACATATCCAGTTTCTCCTCTATCTCCCTCCCCTCATTCCCTCTCAAACTTAAGACCTCTTTTCCTATAATATTATTGTTGCTGTCATATTATTATCACATACAACATACTACACCCATTTAGTGTTGCTTTTATGTACATGTGTTTAAGGATAAGCACTTGGACTGGATAAGCTATCAGCCTGGAGAAGATAGACTATCTTTCTCTCAGAATCCGTTGGTTTCCTATAGCTCCTCATCTAGGAATGGGACCTTGTGAGATCTCCTCCATCTGTGGTGGGATGTCAACTGATGTCCTTGTAGAGGTCTTCTTCAGGTGACCATAATGAGATTTGTTTTTTGTGCCACCTCCTTTTCATGTCTAGAAGATGCTATCATGAAGCAGGAGTTCTGGCCCTCTGGCTCTCAAAGTCATTTGCCCCCTTTTTTATCATCATTGCTGAGCCTTGTGCATAGAGGTTACATTTCGGATATACTAGTTGGTGTTGAGCATCTCATGGTCACTTAGTCTCTTCATTTTGACTACTTGGGGATCACTGTAACAATCTCCATCTATCTTTAATGAGGGATGAGAGCTACACTCATCTATGGGCATAAGGATAAGTATTTAGAATACAGTTTAAAATCATGTTGGTTTATGAAAATGGCAATAGTAGGTTCTCTAGGGTCTGTGACTTCTTCAGCCACAGCAGTTTCTAGGTTTAAAGTACAACACATGAGTTTTCTCCTCTTGAGTGGGCCTTACGACTAACTAGACAGCTGTTGGTTACCCCAAGAATAAAAGTGCCACTATTGAACCATGGACAGCGTCTTGTCAGGCCAATGATTGCTGAGGTTCATAGGTTTTACAGTTTAATAGGAGTATTTATTGCTTTTTTCCCTTGGTAGTTTGCACAGCTTGCACAGCACTGCCATGAGGGCCGATCCTCTGGAAGATCACTTCCTAGTCAGCTCCAGCTCATTCCTCCAAGTTCTGTGTCCTACGTGTGTACTGTCTTCAGCAGTGTCTGACATCTATAGACAATTAACATCCAGAATGCACAAAGAACTCAAAAACCAGAATCACAAAAAAAAATAAGCCAATTTAAAAACAGAGAGCTCTCTAAAGAAGAAATAAAAATGGCTAAGAACTATCATTGAAAGTGTTCAACACACTTAGAAATTAGGGAAATTCAAATTAAAACTACTCTGAAATTTCATCTTACCCTGACCAGGGTGGCTAGTATCAATAAAACAAATGAAAAAAAATGCCGGTAAAGTTGTGGAAAAAGAACCTTCACTCACTGTTGGTAGAATTGCAAACCAGGAAACCACAGTGAAAATCAATGTGGAGAATTCTCAAAAATAAATAAATAAATAAATAAAAATAAAAACTAGCTATATTACGCCTTGGCGTATGCCCAAATGATTTGATATCCTACTACAGAAATAATTACTCAACCATGTTCATAGCTGCTTTATTCACAATAGCTAGGAAATGAAAATAACCCAGTTGTTCTACTGACAAATTGATAATGAAGACATGGTACATGCATATGATAGAGCTCTATTCAACTGTAAGACAGAAAGAAACAAAGAAAATGAAATACCCATTTGCAGGTAAATGAGAAGGACTGGAAAATATTCTGAGCAAGGTGACCCAGACCCAGAAAGGCCCACAGAGCCTCTTCTCTCTTATTTACAGACCCTAGTGGTGTCAGAGCACTTGTTCCAGAAAGATTCCCACACAAATACATAAATACAACCTATTCTGTCCATATAATGTTAATTGTATGTATATGATTTCAAGGTTGCATTGGATAATCTATTTGGGGGCTTTTCCCTCGAGATGATAACTTCTTCCAGTCTCCTAATGCCTTAGTTGCCTGTAGCTCTTTATCATAGGTTGAGATTTAGCCTTTTAATTACAGCATGTCTATGATGCCTAAGAACTAAAACAATAACCGACATGACATGATATCCCTAAGGGTGTAATAATGGCACACATATCTTGGAAGTAACCAACAGCACCCTAATTGGACTTAAGACTCACATAGCAAGCATGCTTGGTCCTGGAAACCTAGACAAGTATCAGGGACCAATGAAATCATAGGTCCTGGAGGACAACTTACAACCACTGCTTTACTAAACCAGAATAATCCCTAACTACTCTAAATATTTATCCTTATACCACAGCAAGTACTGGCCTTGCTCCTCATCAAAGATGAGAAAGTTGTAAGAAGAGGAAATAATAGAAAACTACAATTGTGCAGTGATTATTCCAATACCAGTTTAGATTTCAAAAAGAGTAATTCCAACCATAAATATAGTAAAATAATTTTATAATCACAGAAAAACAGATCAAATTCAAAGTTTATAGAAAATAAGGAAATAGAAGTAAAGTCCAGGAAAATGCCAATTTTCATGACTCTGGAGGATATGCTTGAGCTATTGAAAACGATCTAATGCTTTCGAAGCCTACTTTTATTAGCCAACACTGCCAAGAAATGCATCAAGTTAAAATGAAAACGTTACGCAGTGTGTCCTTCAGCAGAAGCCACCAAGTTTTCAGTGTTATTAACAACAGGCACCTTTTTCTCCCCAGGGCACTTAGTCTTGGTGCTTTGTAAAGAGAAGGGGTCAAGTCAGTGAACAGTGCCCTCCATTTATTGCTGGCTGTTTCCAAAGCCCTGGGTATCTGAGCCGGTGAACACAGACCCAGTTTTCATTTTCTGAGACAGTGTTAGTTTGCTGCACCATTGGGTGAAATCCAAGCATTTAGTCAGGCTTGTTTCTCTCGCTGCCTGGCTTAGCACGTGTAATGAGAATTATGTCTTTCACGTCCATGCCAGCTCGAATACATTAGATGCAAGAATAACAGAGTCAGCACTCTGTCGAGACAGACAAGCCTGCCGAAAATCATCCAGCGCAGCCGTACCCAGGTGGCATTTGGCTCCAAAGCACCAGAGCTAATGAACCACAGAAAACTAATGATGGACTACGGTTTTATATTAGTCTCATAAAATTTTATAATTTAAACTACTCAATCCATTTGTTCTACTTAAAATCCATTTGTTCCCTTAAGCAGTGTTACCTTAAGACAATCTGATAATATACTCGTGGTTTTCCCTCTTAAAAATAAAGATGTAAGAAACATGGAAATGTGGTTAGATTTTTATATTGGTTTGCTTCTGTTTTTGTTTTGAGACAGGGTATTTCTACATAGCCCTGGCTGACCTGGAACTCAGTATATAAACATGGATGGTCTCAAATTCACAGAGATCTGCCTGCCTCTGCCTCAACACCCAGGTAGAGTAAGATTTTATTTGGGCATTTAAAAGGTTAAATATCACATTCATCAGAACACTGTTCTTTAAGAAACAATTGTGAAATGTAAATCCAGATCACTGCTTTTTATTCACACATATGTAAACTTTAGACTTCTGTTTAGTAAAGTGCTGTGTACTAGATTATACGATTTTGCATACGTTTTCTTATCTTTTTCAGCTATGAGCCTTAAAATCTTCAACGGCTGAATCACCTCATCAGCCTTTATCTTACATAGATTTTCTAATTTGAGTCTTCCAGCCATAAATAGAGTATGTATAGCATTATCCACATTTTTATTAATGTCTTAGTTAGCATACAAAATAATGGGCTTAACTGTGATGCAGACAGCATACACACACACATTGATATATTTATCAATAAGCTCTGCTTTAATTTACCCCCTCACTGTCCTCCCCTGTAATTTCACCCACCCACTCCTGGCTGCCCTTTTCCCTCTCGCCAAACAGGTCTCCCACTCACATCACGTGTGCTCCAGTGCCCCCTCTTGTCTTTCCCCCTTCCCTTACCATCCTCACTCCTTCCCATCGACCCTGCCGTGCTTTCACAGTGTGTACCTTTTTCTCTCCATGTGCTAGAAAACATGTGTCATTCATCATTCTGAGTTCCTACTATTTTGCTTGACATAACGTTCCCGATGTCCGTACATTTTTCTGCCGATGTCCATTTTATTCTTCTTTACATCTGAATAATATTTCGTGATTTTTATTTATTATACTGAGTCCTAATGAGTTACTGCTATGCTCATAGAGCAGTATATCGCTCAGCCTTCTTCAGAAAAGTCTTTTCTTGCAGGACATGACAATTAACACAGAGACCCCAACTGGTCTATGAGCATAGAATAAGAAATTGTGGAATACTCAACCTTAAATAGAACATGAATATCTTGCTCCTCCCTGACAGGCTCAGAGATCAGAACAAAAGAGGAGACAGAAAGGTTGTGAGAACCAGAGGTGATGGAGGACATCAAAGAAACTGTTTTCTGGGACTAAGTAAGACAGTTAGTTGCATGTAGGAACTCATGACAATTGTGATACGTGCCCAAGAAATGCACAAGCTCACGCCAGAGAAAATCCCAACAGGAAGGGACCACAGAGACTGGAAAAATCTCACCCCAAAATGAGGAGCTATTAAGAGTTGGTAGCGGTTGGGAGGAGAGCCAATTTTCTTTAATGGTATGATCCCTGGTAAGCTGAACACACTCCAGGCAGGCCCCACTCTCAAAAGTAGCTGGGCAATGTGAATGTGCTCAGTGGGTTTATGAAGAAGAATAAGAAGGTAGACAGGGAGAAAGAAGAAGAGGAAGACTTGAAGTTGGATGGGTAAAGAGACAAGAGTGGAAGAGTCGCTCTTGGAGGAGTTTTGGGGAGGTAAATATAATTAAAACACATTGCATAAAATCTCAAAGAATTAATAAAATATTTTTGAAGACATGCATTTACTCATTTGGTAGACTTTATTGCTATGATAGCTTTTATTGGTATAGCCACCACCAAACCCTTACCCGTTTCCTCATTTCTGCTTTAGAGTTTGAAAATTTTTGAGTACTAACCCTTGACAGTCTTTATCTAGGAATCTTTATCTACGGCTCAAGCCTACTCAATGAGATACATAGTCAAAATACCTCGGTTGCCTGATGACAAAAAGGACACATATTACTAGCATACTAAGACCGCTTTTTCCTCCCCTTTCTGTTTAGCTCAAAAATATGATATCTAGCATCCATCTTATTATCCTCGAGGCGAAACACAAAAGACAAAAGAAGAATACGCCGAAGTTGTCAGTTCAGACAGAGGAGTCTTGCAATGCCTTTCCACCTCTATTATATTTGACACTTAGGATTCCTGTAAAGTGTCAGAAAATGTCCTATTGCTACAAGATCTCTCAGCTGCATTTTCTGTATCCCAGAAACAAAACATCAACTTTAACTGATGTGTGTGGATGCTATGTTTCAAAGAATATGACAAATACTCTTGTGGAACTCATATCCTCAGAGAGAAGACATTCTATAACCAAAGGGAAAGATTTTTCCAGAACTATAAAAAATAATAAAGTAGGGCTGGAGAGATGGCTCAGCGGTTAAGAGCACTGGCTGCTCTTCCAGAGGACCCGGGTTCAATTCCCAGCACCCACATGGCAGCTCACAACTGTCTGAAGATCCAGTTCCAGGGGATCTGACACCTTCACACCAGTGCACATAAAATAAAGTAAATAAAAAGATAAGAAATATTTAAAAAAATAAAGTAGGACAAAGAGCTAGAGAGTGAGAGCCAAACCTAGAGAAAGCTTCTCCATGTCCTTCTATAAGGACAGCAATCAAGTCACCTGCCACCACTCGTGACAGACGCCCTTTGCAAGAAAAATTCCTTGGTGATCTTTGGCCCAAATAAATGTGAGATGCAACCGTCCTTTGGAGAAAAAAAATGCTGCAAGTTAAGTAAATACAATACACAAGAGCTAAGAGGAAAGAAAATGTCATACGTATTCAAAAGTGCACAGATGATCAATATGGCTGAAGCCCGGTAAGTTAAGAACAATACATTGCCAGAAAAGTAAATAACTCAGTTAACAGCCTTGTGTTTGATTTTAGAACTTTTTGTTTAGTCAGAGCTATTTGACTCCTTGAAAGCTATAGGCTTGACTTTGGGCAATTTGTTGACTTTCACTAAAACATTTTAGGACATTATTCTGTCTCAAATATGACGTGTCCATGACAAGCTTGAACTGATTTCAAACAAATATGCACTCTCTTGTCTTCTAAAGACAAGGATGGCATGAGGCATCGTGGGGTTTCTTCAGGGACTGGCTGTAGAGGGAGAAGGGATAAGCTACACCGTTTTCTGGGGTTGTACAATTTAGCTCTCGGAACAGAGGTTTGGCAGATTTTTCATGCTTTTTCCTAAAATATTCTCAACATGAACCTACAGCATTTTCTCTTTTAACTGAGTTAGCACCAAAGAATTGGAAAAAATTAGACAATTTCCTCAAAACACGTTCAGAAATTTTGACACCCACATTTAATGATGAACTATGGAATCCCTTCAAGTCGCCATCTGTTAGCAGGCAGCTTTAGAAGCAGTGGTGCAAAAATGTTGGATACTTCTCTCCATGAAGAAACAGCTGGTGGGTGAACCGGGAGAATGATAGATGCTAATAGAGCCAGTTAATCTCATCTCCGTGTCCTTTGGTACAAGCACCAGGGCGATAAGCTAAGGATGACTGCTTTTCACCTTGCTTCTGAGAGGGAATGTGTGACGGGATCTGCAGAGTTCTAAAAATAAAGTCAGAAGACGGTAATATGAAAGTGGCAAGGCTGGATTTGCTTTCAATGCTTTATCTCATTATAATATCAGTGTATAGATGAAAATAATCATGAGTCTAAAAGCAAGATCAGTACATAAACATAGGCACAATCATAAAAATAACAAATGTATTGTTTTCCTTTGCACTGGATTTAAATATGTAGGAAAGGTCTATTTGATCACAAGAAAAACAATTTCGTTATAAGATTTCAGTTAGAGCTAGGCCCTCTACATGTTTATTATAGCTGCTTAGCTCTAGGTTCTGTGGTCCTCCTACTGGTGGAAGTGAGGTAGATACCTCCTAACAGAGGCGTCTCCAACACTTTTGTGTTAGAGTACTATACCCAGCAAAATTTTCAATCACAATAGATGGAGAAGAAAGATATTCCATAACAAAGTCAAATTTAAACAGTATCTATCCTTCACAAATCCAGACCTATAGAAAAAACTAAAGGAAAACTCCAAACCAAAGAAGTCAATTACCATCATAAAAACACAGGAAATAGTCTTACACCAGCAAAACCAAAAAGGGAAGCACACAAACACACACACACAAAATCACCACCAACAGCAGCATAACAGGAGTTAACAATCATTGGTAATTGTTATCTCTCAGTATCAGTGGACTCAATTCCCCAATAAAAAGGCACAGGGCAACAGAATAGATAAGAAAACAGAATCCATCCTTCTGTTGCATACGAGAAACACATCTCAACATCAAAGATACTCGATAAAATACTTAAATTGAATCCAAGAAAACCCAAAGAATCAACTTACCTGGGCTTTTGGGGCTCACAGGGATTGAGCCAACAATCAGGGAACCTGCATATGTCTGCATATATATTATGGTTGTGCAGGTTGGTCTTTTTATGGGATTCCTAACACTGGGAGTGGGGGCTGTCTCTGATCTGACTCTTTTGCCTGATTTTGGGACCCTTTCCCTCCCACTGAGTTGCCTTGTCCAGCCTTAATATGAGGTGAGTTGCCTAATCTTATTGCGACTTGATAAGCCATGTTTGGTCGATATCCCTGGGAGGTCTGCCCTTTCTGAAAGGAAACAGAAGTGAGGTGGGTGGGGAAAGAAGGGAGGTGGGGAGATTAGGGGAAAGACTGGGAGGTGAGGAAGGAGGGGAAACTGTGATCAGAATGTAATATATGAGAAAGAAAGAGACAGAGACAGAGAGGGAGAGAGAGAGATCAAAACCAAACAAAGAGACAAATCTAGAATGTGGTCATTCTGTGAGACAACCCAGTTCAGTAGCACGGGTAAAAAGCTAATGAAAAGAACGCCCTATCTGGAAAGACACAGAGAACAACCTCTGTAGCTAGGGTGCCTGCTGCTGCTGCTGTAAACATCCTGAACAAATGCAAGGGTTTATTTCAGCCTACATGTTCATATCACAGTCCATCATGAAGACAGGGCAGAAACTCAAGGCAAGAAAGTGAAGGCAGGAGCTGATGCAGAGGCCATGGATGGAGCTGCTGACTGGCTTGCTCTCCATGGCTTGCTCAGCCTGCTTTCTTATAGAACCCAGCACCACCAGCCCAGGGTTGGACCACCACAGTGGGTTACGCCCTCCTTCATCAATCATAAACCAATAAAAATGTCTCACAGGCATACTCAGAAGCCCATCAGGCGGGACATTTTCACAGCTGAGGCTCCCTCTTCTCAAAGGACTCTAGCTTGTGTCAAGTTGACACAAAACTAACCAGAACAGCCACCAAACGTGAGGACCTTGTGCTGCGATCCTCTAACAGGAGATTAGAATTTTCAGAAGGCTATGAACTATATACTAAGTGATACAAAATAATTATTAAAATCTTGATTGAGAAAGTAAACATCAAGAGAAAATAATTGGGCTTTGCACACTTGGACTGAAATTAGTACTGTGTGCAATCTGCCTTCAGCTTCCTCGGCAACGAAAAGGGGAGGAGCTGCAGCAAATCCAGTGAAAGCCAGCCAACCTGTTGAGCTGAATTTCCACATCTGGAAGTTTTCACAGTACTTTTAATGTTCATTGATCCGAACTTCATTAGGCAATTTATATGAAACTGTCCTTTCTAGGACAAATGATATTAGCAAAAGGCAGTCACGAGGAACGCAGACCGCTATTGGCAGTGCAGCGACAGAAACAGCTGTCGTAGAGTCACGGTTCACCGCGGGTCTGAAGAGCCCTGCACTTGTATGTGACAACTCTCATTAACTATTTATGGAATGTGTGTGCTGCCAGTGCCTGATTAATAAAAGAAATAAAATACGAGAAAATTAAAGAACAGTTCAAAACTTATCTCGGTATGTATCAAACACCAGCTACACACACAGATAACTTTCTTCAATTTAGGATTTTTAGCAGAACCAGGCATCCAACTACATATGGATTCACACAAAATTAAATGCCTGCAAATTTTTTAACATCTCTGAAACTCCATATGTTTATAAAGGACCATTGAAAATCACTACTGTCTCTTTTTTTTAAGACTAACCAAGGAGCATAAAAAATGATAGAGATGCAAGCCGTGCATGTCATATAGTACATCATATGGGAGTTCTTTCTTATTATTTATTCTGTGTCTTTTACATAATGTATCTTGATCATGTCAGGGACATTGCTCCTGCTCTTAAAACCGCAGGGCCAGCCTTCCCACCTGCCTCAGGCATTGATGGGAATGCATACAAAAGTTCTAGCTGAAGTTTTTAGAGGAACCTCTACACTGACTTTCATAGTGGCTGCATGCATGTTTCTAGTCTGTATGTAAGTGCTCCTCTTTTCCAATATCCATGCCAGAATTTGTTATTTTGTTTGTTTGTTTTCTTGAAAATAGCCATTCTGATTGAGGTGAAAAGCAAACTTCATCTGTATTTCCCTAATAATGATTGTTAACATGTTTATAAATATTTATTGAATATCTGTATTTCCTCTTTTAAAAACTATTCATGTCATTGTAAGATTTAGGTTTGTAACTTTTGCAGCCGTCATACATTTTAGATGATATACCATCTGAGCTATAGTTGGAAAGATTATTTCCTCATTCTCTAGGCTTTCTTCATTCTTGTGCTTGTTTCTTCATTATGCAGAGTTTTTGTGATTTCATGTAATCCTATTTATTAATTCCTGGAATTGTTTATTATTCTATTGAGTTTCTTTTAGGAAGTCCTTGTGGGACTGGACAGATGGCCTGGTGGATCAGCTGCTCTTCCACTTTGAATCTCAGCGCCCGAATGGCAGGTCACCACTGTCTATAACTGCAGTTCCAGTATTACAGTACACTCTTCTGGTCTCTATGGTCACCACACACACACACACACGTGGTTTACAGACATGCGTAGAAGTCCTTGTGGGTGTCTACGTCTAGAATTGCTTTACCTATTTTTTCTAGATTTTTCAAAGATTGGGGTCTTATGTACAAGACCTTTGACCTTCTTTGTGAAAGATGAGAGATATGAATCTTGTTTTCTTCTTGTGTGGGTGAATATCCTGTTACCACAGTGTCATCTCTTGAAAATATTGCCATATTTCCGAGGTATATTTTTGACGCCTTTGTCAAAAGTTAGATGACTGAACCTGAGGAGACACCCAAACTTCGATATTAGCTCCCGTTGATCATTTTGGCTTTGGGCAGTACAAGGTAGGCTGTCTTTCTTCGCCGCTTCACAGCCTGAGTCAAATTTCCTGCCATCTGCCTTTGAGTTTGCCCTCATACTTGCTACAACTGCCTCCCAGGGCCATCTCTCACCATGGGACTGAGACAGGTTAAATCCCGTCTGTCTTCTAATTGTTCCTCATCCTCAGGCCCCGGCCTCAAACAAGTGTCTCACTCATTGGCGTCAAGAGCCTGTCTAGGCAAAATAAGACCTCGCTCAACTGTTGACCCACCTGCTGGAGAAACCAAAACTTGCCACTGGTTTCGAGACTTATGAGGGCTACTGGCTTGGCCAGCAGGGAAGGATTGCCAGCATCGGGTCATTTCTCTCCTCTTTGGATGAAGTTTCTGATGGAAAGCCATCCAGCTGGGGCTGGGTCCAGCCTGGCTTCTATTCCACACACCACCTGCTTCTTGCTGGGCAACTTTTGGGTATTGTGTAACTACAGTTTTTCATTTCTGAAACATTTTTCTCTTTCTTTGAAAGTCTGGTGTGTTTTTTTTTTCCTTATTCTATGTTCTTCCTTCAGCTCTATATCACAGAGAGGCATTTTCTAATCTTCCCAGTTCAAATATAAGTCCCCCCTAGGAATTGTTTTGATAACCTTATAAAACTATCTTGTTCTGGATGAGGGTGTGGTTGTGTGTGTCATAATGTTAAGATTTTTAATTATGTTAAGGTTTAAGTAGTTTTAATTTTAACTACTCACCTCACGAATGGTGGCATGGGCAGAAGAAAGATGCCCTTCATCCCCTGCCTCCCCTCATCAATGCTGGAGGCAAGTTGGAGAGCTGGCCCTGAGGTCATAAGAGCCGGAGAACCGGCCCTGACCCTCACTAGCTGTGGCACTGGAAAGAGTGGCTCCTGTGCCATGCCTGGGCAACACAGTAGAGCTGGTCCTGAAGGCATAGGAGAACCTACCCAGAGGGCGTGAAAGCAGGAAAACTGGCCCCGCCCCTTGCTCATTGTAGTGCAAGCAGTGAACCAGCCAGGGCAAGGCAGGAGAGCTCACCCTGGTGGTAAGGACAAGGAAAGATGGGTTACATTTATTTTTGCTGCAAAATATTTCTTTAACTATGTAAAGGTGTGTTACTTTTGTTTATGCTGCATTTGTTTAACAATGTAAGGATGTGTGTTTAGTTATGTAAAGATACATTGCATCTGTTTCACCTTGCCTGCCTAAGGCACCTGATTGGCCTAATAAGGAGCTAAGCAGCCAATAGCTAGGAGAAAGGATAGGTGGGGCTGCCAGGCAGAGAAAATGAATAAGAGGAAAAATCTAGGTTTGAGAGAGAAAAAAAGGAAAAGAAAGAAAGGAACAAGAGAGACGTAGGCGGAGAGAGCTAGGGAAACACCCGAGGCAAAAGGTCAGGCAGCCACTGCCAGCCAGCAGACATAGAGATATAGTGCAAGTAAGATATACAGAAGAAAGGTAATAAAAGGAAGATAAAGAGACACAGATTAAAAGTGTAAGTTAAAAGGGCTAGCTGGACACATGACTCAGCTAGGCAGAGCATTCAAAACTTTTAAAAAAAAGATTTTAACTACTTATTCAATTCCCTTTTTATTATTTTGCTTTGTTTTGTTTGCTTTGTTTTGTTTTTGAGACAGCCCTGATGGTCCTAGAACTCACTATATAGATATACAGACCAGGCTGACCTCAAACCCATAGAAATCTGCCTGATTCTGCCTCCTAAGTACTGGGATTAAAAGTGTATGCCACCATGACAGCCTTTCAAATTCCTTATAGTGACTGTAGATGTATAGTTATATTGTATGTAGGCATGTCATTTAAGTTTGCTCTATCTTTACAAACTAATTTCCTAGAAAATTGTCCATTCTAGATTTCTAACTCATGGCTTTCTCCATGCTGGGAGGGCCAGCGCAGCTGTGTCCGGAGCTGTGCTCCACCTTGTGCCTATCATAAGCACCTGCTCTCCTTCACTCGTCTAGGCCAGCATGGTCTGTGATTTTATAACACAATCACCTTTTGGCTCTTCGCATTGCTCTACATCGTCTTTTTATAATTTGCATGCAGAGTGATCGGCCTTAGACATAACCCAGCAATCCTGCAGCTTCGTCTGCTTCCTTTCCTCTGTGTGCTTGCTCCACTGTATTTCCCTAACTTCTTAAGTTGGGCACTTGCTTCTTTATCACTTTGTCGTTTTCTATATAAATGTGGTTAAGATATAAACTCCTCCTTAAAGGTAACTTGAACTTCACCCCACAGTGTTTGGTTTATTGCATATGTTAACTAAACATGTTACAGGGCTTCATCGTGACATTTTCAAACACAGGTTCTGGTCATAGTCACCCTTTAGCCCTGCTGGTCTCTTCCCGCCCCTGCTCGTTGTTTTAATCGTCCCAGGTGGCCTCCCCTCTACTTCGTGTCTTTAGGAGTGGGGTGACTCAGTGGGTTTCACTAACAAATCCTTGAGTGGCTTACATGAAAGCCTACGTACGGGAATCTGGAAGCCTCGGCACAGGCTTACCCCTCTGGAGAAAGTGTCTTTCTCAACGTCAGCGATGAGGAACTGCTTAGAGATGCACAGGGCGGTGCAGCCTTATGAGTTCTTCCTTGCTGCAGGAGAGGGTGTTGACAAGCCAGGTCTTCTGCAGGTTTTGTGTAGGTAGCCATAGCCACTGAAGCTTGAAGAAGGCAATGGCCAAGCCGAGCCTGGAAGACAGCACTTCACAACATCCCATCCCATCTTCCAGATCTTACTTTTCTTTCTGACATCTCTTCATGTTAATCTTCCATGAACCTTGGAAGGTATACTCTAGATGTCTCATTTAAGCACTCAATGGTTGCTTATTCCTGGCAATTTGGCCAGCTGACAAGTCTCTGCAGTTATATTGCCCACTGCAGGAAAAAAAATCTTCTCTGACCAAAGCTGACAGATATATGCAGGAAGAAAAGTGAACTCTTACTGATGTCACACCACAGCCATTGTTACATAAACTTGCTGTGGGACAATGGACCTATACCCCTTATACCCTGTCACTTACATTGTATTGTTTTAATAAAATGCTGATTGGTCAGTAGCCAGACAGGAAGGATAGGCAGGGCGACCAGGCAGGAAGTAGAGACGGGGCAACCAGAACAGAATTCTGGGAAGTGGAAAGAGTCAGTCTGCAGTCATCACAGAGGAAGCAAAATGAGAATGCCTCACTGATAAAAGGTATCAAGCTAAATGGCTAATACAGACAAGAATTATGGGCTAATATAAGAGTTAATAAGAAGCCTGAGCTAATAGGCCAACCAGTTTATAATTAATGTAGACCTCTGTGTGTTCCTTTGGGACTGAACGGCTGTGGGACTGGTCAGGACAGAAACCTCTGTCAACCTCTTATCATAAAGCATCGTTTTATTTCAGATAACTGCCATCCTCTATTATACAAATACCACTAAAGTCAGTTTTGCTTGCTTTAATGTTAGATGTTTACTATGTAAATTTGTTGTAATTTCATGGTTATATTAGAGCCACCTAGTAAAAAGTCTACCTGATTTCATGTTTATGTATCTTTTTATTTATTCATTCATTTTTAAAGCAGTCTTCTCTCATTTTGCATACCAACTCTAGTTCCCTCTCTCTCCCCTTCTCCCGCGCCCTCCACTTTCACCTCCACCCCACCTCCCATCCACTCCTCAGAGAGGGTAAGGCTTCCCATGGGAAGTCAACAAAACTTGGCACATCACTTTGAGGCAAGACCAAGGCCCTCCCCCCATATCTAGGCTGACCATGGTATCCCTCCAAAGAGAGTAGGTTCCAAAAAGTCAGTTCAAGCACTAGGGATAAATCCTGGTCCCACTACCAAAAGCCCCACAGACTTCCCCAGCAACACAACTGTCACCCATATTCAGAGGGCCTTGTTTGGGCCTATGCAGGTTCCCCTGCTTTCAGTCTGGAGTCAATGAGCTCCTACTAGCTCAAGTCAGCTGTTTCTGTGGGTATCCCTATCATGGTTTTGACCCCTTTGCTCATATTATTGCTCCTCTTCTCTTTAACTGGACTCTTGGAGCTCAGCAAATTGCTAGCTGTGGATCTCTGCATCTGCTTCCACCAGTTGCTGGATGAAGGTTCTATGATGACAATTAAGGTAGTCATCAATCTGACTATAAGGGGAAGGCCAGTTAAGGTACCCTCTCCACTATTGCTTAGGGTCTTAGCTGGGATCATCCTTGTGGATTCCTGGAAATTACCCTAGTGCCAGGTTTCTTGTTAGTTCCAAAAAGATGTCCCTCACCCAAAGAATGGATAAAGAAAATACGGTACACTTATACAACGGAGAACCACTCAGTGGTGAAAAACAGTGACATCTTGAAATTATCTGGCAAATGAACAGAACTAAAAAAAAAAATCTTGAGTGAGGTAGTTCAGACCCAGAAAGACAAATACGGTATGTACTCACTCATAAGTGGATATTAAATGTAAAGCAAAGGCTAGCCAGCCTATAGTCCAAGACCCCAGAGAAGCTAGGTAACAAGAACCCTAAGAGAGACATAGGTGGATCCCCCAGGGAAGGGGAAGTAGACAAGAACTCCTGAGAAAATTGGGAGCGTGAGAGTAGGGGGAGAAGGGAGGGCAGGAAGGGAAGAGGGGATGAGGAGAAAATGAGGGAATGGGATAGCAAGGATGTTTATGCATCTTTATGTAACAACATAAGAACATAAAATTCTACAGGTTGTGTATTGAGAAAGTTCAAACATTATTTTTTTCTAGAATCGTTTCCTGATGCAAGATATTAGAAACTAAATAACTCCCTTACATAAGATAATAATGCAATAAGACATGCAACGTCCATGCAAGAAAATACTATGTGGCTATAAAACAGATGAAAGAAGATTGGTGCAGACCGCTGTGAATGGTTTCCAAGATACATAAGTGAAAAAATGGCAAGGCGGAGAAGGTATCTCTGGTACGCTACTGTCTTATAAGAACGATGGTGTAAAAATCCTTCTAGAGTGGAATACTAGGGTCAGAATGTACACACTAATGAAAGAAGCTAGCCAGGTATTGTATTAGTCTGCGTCTAAAACCTAGTCCCAACAAGCTTTACACCAGCTCAGAGGCAGGTACAAAATCCATTGTAAATAATGAAGTTCCAGGCCACGGACAGCAAATCCTGGTCTCCTTGTTGGGCGGCTTATGCTCACTTCAGTTAGCTAATCATGGGAAAGTCAGATCAGGAAAAAGCAGGAGACATAGGGACACCCTTGTACACAACATTGCCCACTACCCTTCCCTATCCCTGCTCCCCAGCTCCTACCCACAGATAAGAAGATTGAGTGCCAGCCATCAACTGTAGTCTGTCCAAATGTGCATTATGTGGGACAGGCTGCAAAGACATTTTATATCATTGAACAAGTGAACACGTTCAAGAGACCTGTGAGGAGCAAGTAAGAGGGCATGCCTTTGTACACGTCGTCATCTGACGTCCATCACACGGAGCCTTTGTACACGTCGTCATCTGACGTCCATCACACAGAGCCTTATACACGTCATGTGACGTCCATCACACAGAGCCTTGGGGCACCTTTTTCTATTAGTTCCCTAACAGTTATTTTTTTCTCTTCATTAGTTGACTTGAGACAAGGTCTACCATGCTGTACCCTGTATTTCACTGAGCCAAAGCAGTCATCTAGTCCTATCTACAACTGCTTGAAATGTGGCTCTCCGTTCATAGATAATATCAGGCTGCATTCATACAGAGGGGACGGAATGTACCTAACTTTGCAGTAGAAGAGTACACAGTTCTTTCAACAGCAGAAAATGGGGAGTCTTCAAGAGGACCTACACGATGCACAGACCTACTATCCATATAAGGACCTTGTTCATCATCCCGTGAACAACCAAAGCCATTAAACACGACTTAAAGCATTGCCAGCGTCCAATTAAAGTGGCTTTAGATTGTCCTTCGCTTTAGTCCTCCACCTGGTTTTAACTTTCCCAGGGGTTTTTACAAAAGGTTCCTTCACTGACTTTGCCTGAATCAAAAAGCATTTAGAGGGCTTTCCTTATCGCTACTCTAGATTTTTCAATTAACAGGACTGTCAGAACAAATGCAATCGTATTTTTAAAAGAATCTCCTAAAGCTTCTGCCAAGCCTTCTTTATTTCCTTGATCCAATCATATTCTCTTTAAAAATCTGCTCTTTCTCAAAAAGGATGAGTGAATTCCTACACAACTGAAAATTACACAGAAGTCACTGTGTGTCTCATCAAGATGTGATTAAGTCCAAAAAGACTTCACTGGCTCAGATCCCTTACAAGTTTAATCTCTACCATAGAAAAGATACTACAAAAGTAATTACTTTTTAAAGAGGAAATCTGTTAAGAAAATACAAACCTAGTATTACTCACGTAAGTTTCAAGGGACTGTGCCATTAGGAAAGCTCTATAGACTGCCCAAGAAGTCCATGAGTGCATAATACAAGAGGCAGGAAAAAGCTTACGTCCTGTGGTTGTCTGTAGAACTTCAGTCCTAATACCTTGGAATTAAAGCTTATTTCTCCCAGATGTGTGACCTGGGAAAATCAATCTTTACATCACTACATGTCTTTGTTTCCAATAGCAATAATATAGAAATATAGAAATGAATACTTTATATTGGTATGAACTTTGGTCTGTTGATACAAATTTAATATCAATTTTGTAGCTAACACTGTATATGTGTATATATATATATATATATATATATGAATGTATTTCTACTCTTGTTAAGGTATTATGTGTATAAAACTCATTTTAAAATGTAACATAGTTAAGAAATACAGATTAATAGATAGTCATCTATTATAATCAACTTTTAGTCATATTAGTTAGGGTTTCTATATATACAGAGCAGAGATATATTTCAGTTAGACAGGTAATCTTCAACACTTCAAAGACCTACAGAATATGGCATTTAAAATGTTTTAAGAACTTAGGGCCGGGCGGTGGTGGCGCACACCTTTAATCCCAGCACTCGGGAGGCAGAGGCAGGAGGATCTCTGTGAGTTCGAGGCCAGCCTGGTCTACAAGAGCTAGTTCCAGGACAGGAACCAAAAGCTACGGAGAAACCCTGTCTCGAAAAATCCAAAAAAAAAAAAAAAAAAGAACTTAGGCTTTTCACAACAGCAAGGCACATCTGCTCCTGGCAGCACCAGTCTACGTCAAGAGAAGGACGGGCATCAAAGAGGCTCCTTATGGAGTTTACTAGCCACTTGGACAGAAACTGCTCTTGCCTGAACTACTTGATGGTATGCTGTATGAACTGGACATGCAAGACCCGCAGAAAAGTGACTGCTGAATTTGCCTAAAGACAGAATAGCGCAAGTTGTCTCTGTCATTTCTACAACTTTGGAAGTTGCTGACAATGCACTTCCTGCTTACTTAGGTAATATTATATCCTTCTGGAGCCTTTAATGGAATTGAAGACAGATAATTATACTTATAGTTTTCCTTAGTTATTAATGTTAAGAAATAAATGAGTTGAGCAAAAGCATTTAACTTTTCTAAAGAATTTGAGTATCATTAAATTATTAAACATTGGTTTTTAAAATAGCTTCAAGGGGTTAGAGCAATGTGTTAGCAGATAAGAGCATTTGCTACTCTTCAAGAGTTTCAATCCTAGTACCCACATAGGTTCACAAACATCTGTTAGTCCAGTGTCAGGAGATCCAAAGGCATCTCTGACCGCCAAGGACACATCATATACTTAGTGCATAAGCAGGCATGCAGGAAAAATACAAATACACACAAAATAATAAAATAAATATAATAAATATTAAGCATAAAAATAAAAATTAAAAATAATAATAGCTTCAAGGTCAATTTCGGTACAAATTAAACACAATCTAGAGTAGGAAATAAAGCTGCGTGATGACTGATATAAAAGGGGGAAAGAACGGAATCCTAGCTGCCTGAGTTATCTCAGGAACACTGCTGGGCTGGAGATGGAAACGTTAAAGGAGCAAAGTGCACTGTTCTTCCTTCCTTGTTCCTGTGGAAGCCCATGGGCAGTGGCAAACAGAATGGGGGTGGCAGGGTTAATGTCACTTGGAAAAGGAACTCAACCTATGTGAATGCTAGGCAAGAAACAACAAAATTGTTGAGACTCTTGATTCGTGGCCGCTTCTCAGAAGCTGCGAGATCTTCTAGGTGGGACTTGCTAATCATTGTGTGACTGTTTGTTTTGTAAAGTATATTTCTTCCTTGCTTAATGACTTCATTAATACCTAAAAACCCTGCTGTTAAATAAAGAGCTTTTCATTGAAAAGAAAAAAAAGAGTTTCCATTAAATTTAATAGAAAAATGGTGAGGTGTTTCAACTCAATACAAGATACCCAATTTTCACAGCCAGAAAAATGTATCAGTTTGTATTAGCAACAAACAACAATTTTTGGAAAGCAAACAAATACCACTCATACTTAATAATACCCACACTGTGGCTGAAACATTTTCACTGAATTTTCAAATATGGGGGTACATGATTATTTCTCAATTAGACTACACTTGAAAATAAAAACCATATCACAGAAAAACACCTTCTCAGCATGATACAGGCAGAGGGAGGAGGCAGAACAGACCGAAGACACAGAAGACATTGCGTACTCGTCTTTCTTACTAAGACTATGCCCACGAACAAGATGCTGTGTGCTCACCCACAGTGAGCGTAGTCAGCACATTCATCCCAGAAGGTGCTGCTCCAATTTCCCTGCCACTCCACCTAGGGACATGTCCCAGGTGGGCTTGCTGTGTTTGCTGTGCTCTCGTCAAGGTCTGAGAAACAGCTCACCTGGTGACCCCAGTCTCCACAAAACCACCACATTGACTCCCTAACTACCATTTGTTTGGACCACAGCGATGTTTGCAAACACGCCTGATAATGACGACCAGTGACCAAATCACATGGACACGACCGTGCCAACGCATCCAGGACCCTTGCCATGAAACAACATAGAACCACAGAACATCCTATGGTCTACCTACAGAAAATTCCCCCGTAAAACTTGAAGAATTCACCATTCTCTCATACATGTAGAGGTCAGAATAAGGACTGGAAACATGAAAAAAATCTCTAAGCCTTTGGTCAGGGAGTGTTCTGTAGATGTATCCATTGGGACCGGGCTTCACAACTCTGCATTTTGATTGGTTGTGCAATTTTTTGAGGCAACTGTTCTTTCCCTGTGTATTCTTGGCATCTTTGTTTGAAAGTCATTTGACTGAATGGGTGGGTTTCTTTCTTAAATCTCCACTAAACCTTGTTGTTTTTATACCAATGAGATGTTGTTTTGAGTGATGTGCCTTTGTGATATATTTAAGGGCAGTTGACATGATGCTCTTGAATTTTCTGTTCATTTCCAGGTTGCCTTGGTTTGAAATAATAGCCTTTCGTGCATGCATAGGTATTTTGGAATTTTGTTTGTTTCTATAAGGAATGTCACTCAAGTTTTAATAGTTATGACAATAAGACTTTAGGTTAACTGGGAAGTGTGAACATTCTTACAATGTTAGTTCTTCTGTCCTGCACGAATGATATATGTTCCTATCTTATTGCTCCTCTTTCATTTCTTCCCTCAGACTTCTGGAGGTTTTTTAGTGCAAATTTTCACCTCTATGGTTAGATATATTCTTGGATATTTAATGTGATTATTGTAAATGATATTATTTTCCTGATTTGTCTTTTATATATCCCATTGTTGGTATATAGAAATGCTGCTTGTTGCACTAATTGGACTAGGTATGTTTGTTTAAAAAAAAATAAGAGGACATGAAGTTGCAAAGAAGATGTGAAAGTGACCTAGGAGAGGTTGAAAATGGGAAGAGGAATGAATATGATCAAACTACATTAAATGCATCATGAAATTCTCAAACAATTAAAATATATTACATAAAATTGTTATGTTTAAAAAATAAATACTATTTGTTTCATGTCCAGAAAAAATGAATTAAATGAAATATCAAATATAACTAAGAAGTTCAGTAACATACTAAATCAAGGAAAAGAAAAGAGTTTTAAATTTGAAATCAAGTCTTGTGAAATAACCCAGTTAGTCAAATGCAAGTCACATGATAGCCTCTGACCTAAGATTGTTAAGTCAAGAAAATTGTCAAATGTGTCATTGACATTGCCTTAAAGGGTAACATTGAAATGGCATTTCTAATAGCATTTTTCGTGTATGAATACATTGTTTTACAAAAAGAAAAAGGAAAATGAGCCAGTGTCCACAATGGCACCACTTTGCAAAGCTCTTTATGTTAAAAATGCATTCATTCCCTTGAACAGGCATTTCAGACGTTCAGAGTCAACGATTACAAGGGGAAAGTGCATTCTGAACTGTTTAAATGTCGCTTAAACCAGTGAGCTGCTTTTGTCACTTAACCCTTGAGATTACTCAACTACCTAGCCGGTCTTTATTGAGATTCTGACAGACAAAACCCATGGACTTGAGGACTTTAACCTCGACTAGGTTTTCTCTTGAGAAGAGCCCTGCAAAGCGGAAGCTCTGCCATTTGGGTGTAATTTAGCCACATTGCTCAGAACAGTACCGTGGCAACTATCATTACCACCCACACAATTTCTAAGTCAATCGCATAAATGAAAGTATTATTATTTATACAGTCTTGCCAAAATAATTTTCCTGTCTCATAGAAGAGACCACTTTTTCTCTTGAGGTCAAAGTGGGCATGAAGGAAATAAAGCAGCAACTTTGTATCAAAGACTCTTCAGTTCAGCGTGGGTGTGACAACACTGATGGCCACACACGCGCGCGTGCGCACACACACACACTCACACCGCTGTGTCAGTGTTGCCTCCTGTTTCTGCTTAGCCCCCAGTGCTTCTCAACCTTCCCAATACTGTGACCCTTTAATACAGTTCCTCATGTTGTAGTGATCCCCAATCATAAAATTACTTTGTTGCTACTTCATAACTGTAAACTTGCTACTGTTATGAATTGTAATTAAATATCTGATATGCAAGATATCTGATATGTACCCCCTGTGAAGAGGTCATTCAATCACCCCAAAGATGACCCAATCCACAGGTAGAGAATTTCTGATCTAGGCCAAGCAACTCCCACACCTCAGGGTTATAGAGAGTTAGTAGTCTCCTGTTTTCATTATCTTCAAAAGTATATGACAGATAAAAAAAGTGTTAGCTCCATTAACTGATCTCATGTGACTAGAAATTTTATCTAAGAGTCAAAAGGCAATAAAACCCCTGAACTCAAATGTGAAAAATTATCCATCCATGATTCGAATCTTTTCAGAACAATTGAAGTCAGTGCTATGCAATAGACCTTGTATAACAATAGATGCGTTCCAATCTGGGTTATTTAATGTGTGAGCCACTAGGCAATTTCTGTTCATTTAGATTTAAATTAGATCGTTAGAAATGTGTTCATTAGGCAAGGATGAAAGTGAAAATTTGGGAGGTCCTGGCAAATATGTCCAAGTTACATAGAAAAAAATAAAATGATTAGGTCTTAGCACCATGTAGGCCAAAACCTCAGTTATGACTCTCATAAGTCATAACTGCTGCCCATGGGGAAAGCAAACACCATAATTCTGATAGCTCATAAGCAGGCGCTTGTCTAAGACATGTGAATGAAAACCAGGGAAGATAAAATGCTTCTCTATCCATTCAGATGCAGCTGTTGGGGGCCATTTATACGCTGTGTGAAGGTGCACTGCTGTGGTTGCTGTAGTAAAAAGCTGAACAGACAATAACTAGGCAGGGGATAGGTGGGATTTCTGGGAAGAGATAGGAAGAGGAGGAGCAATCTGGGAGCATAAGAGATGCCGGGAGACACAGAGAGGAAACAGAAGGTACAAGATGGAAGAGAGGTAACGCCACGTGATAGAATATAGATTAATATAAATGGATTAATTTAAGCTTGTTAGCAACAAGCCTAAGCTATAAGCTGAGCTTTTATAATTAATAAAAGTGTCTATGTCATTACCTGGGAGCTGGCGGGCAGGGCAGAAAAAGACTTGTTACGTTAAGTAGCTAAGATACAAGAACTAAAGGGACAAAGGAGAGTAACGGGAGAAAGCTGTTTCACTTGATGCAAATATTTTGGTATTTTGTATAGATGAAACTTCACAAAAAATGAACAAGAAGTTAGGCCCGGGGACTATATGCCATGTCAGCAAAAGCCAATAATGTATAGAGAAAGGGCCATGGACTGGAGAGATGGCTCAGCGGTTAAGAGAAAATGCCCTGGCAAATAGAAAGGGTGTGGCGTAGAGCAGGGTTAAACGGATGAGGGAACCAGGGAAAGACTGGCATTGCTTGATCCATCCAGTGCTGACCTTGTGTCTGTGGTGAAATGGTCGTTTCCCTCTCCTGAGTGTGAAGGAGGCAGGGTAACGCAAACCACACTTTCTGTTTCTACTCTTTCTTATGTTGCCTTTAGCTCCCAACAATCCTTAAATCCAAGGGGTGTGTACGAAGATAAGAGATTTCAATCCCCTTCGCTGTCGCGAGTGATTACAGTGTTGTAATAACTGTAAAGCCTGCTGTAACAACTTTCATTTCTATGACATAAATACAAAGTTTGGCCTTTAAGGATATAGTCGTGCTTCCTCCTTTTTAAGGTTTTGTGTTCTCTCTAACTCACCTCAGATTTGTGTACTGTAAGTCTGTTTTTTTAGTTTTTATTCTGTTTCTTTTATGCATATGAGCACATGTGCAGAGCAGACAGAGAACAGCTTGCAGGAGTCGATTCTCTGCTTTCATCCTCCTTGTCTCAGGGACTGAATTCGGGTCACAAGACTGGGTTGTGATGACCTGTATCCCCTGAGCCATCCCTCTGGCCCTGTGCAAATCTTTTATCTAGGTTTGCACATCAGTCGCCCTCAATGAAGTGCTTTCTGAAACTCTACAAGACACAGGCCACTCTCTAGGTGATGAGAATCTTTCGGTGAGCACGAGCAGCATGGATTCCTTTAAAGAACCTGAAGGTCTACAGATTGGAAAGATTTAGAAATGAATAAAGTGAATACATGTTGTGAGCTGGAGTTGGGCTCTATTAAAGAAAATAACTGAGCACCAGGAAGGAATCGCAGGGTAAAGGGCTTTTGCCAAGAGGACACAAGTTAGCAGAGGAACTAAGGGGTTAAAGATAAAACCCTGAGAACAAGGGGGTACACACACAGGGATCAGCTAAAGAGGCAAACAAGATGGACTTATTTGGATTTTTTTCTAAGTAAAGTAGGAAGCTTCAAAAATGTTTGGAAAGGGGGGCTGGAGAGATGGCTCAGAGGTTAAGAGCACTAGCTGCTCTTCCAGAGGTCCTGAGTTCAATTCCCAGTAACCATATGGTGGCTCACAGCCATCTGTAATTTGATCAGGTTCCCTCTTCTGGCATGCAGACAGAATATACACAATAAATAAATAAATTTCTAAAAAAATGTTTGGAAAGGAAGTGGATGACGACTCAATTTACATTACAAAGTAGGGGTTCTGTGAACGAAATAGAGGGAACAGGCGTGAACACGCGTGAACACAGGGAAGTCACTCGGAAGATGAGAAAGTGTCGTTGTAAGCGCTAAATAAATACTAGGAGCGCTGGTTCCTGCCGCAGCCTATAATAATCCCATTGCGTATGAACCACGATCCGAAACCCAGAACTAAAGCACAAAGTTGAGAAATAGATGCTGTGTTTTCACCACAAATCAGCTCAAGACCTCAGACTGATGCCTGAGATTCACTAAATGAAGGAGTACGAACTCTACCGTCCAACAGACACAAATAGAGGCAGTCAAAAGAAGGAAGGAGAAAACAGCAGGAAATGGTGAAAGGGTAGCATGGGGTGGGAGCAGGAATCACGAAGGGTAGCTCTACAGGGCTGGGACTCAGACTCAGCCCCTCACTGCTGCTGGGCAGTGTGCAGCCATCCGCAGCTCTGTCAGACTTCCCCGAGTGTCCTCGTCTATAAATGGAATGGGCCACGGAGCATGCGCCTTAACTTAGCTGTGGTTTGGGAAGCACGTGGAATGGTGCCTCGAAATTCACAGCTGACTCTTAATCACACAGACGAAACTTATCTAAACTAATGTGCGTCTTCTTCATGTAAATCTAGCTTGCTCGTGTGATTTACGTGTCCGATTACATTAAAATTAACTTTTGTTCGTTATACAAACTCAGTTTCCTTCTTTACAAACCTTGCTCATTCACTTTGCGGCTCTCTACTGAGTTTACTCAGATATTTGCCCTTAATAAAACAGAACAGACAGCTTTAAGTTTATTTTCTCGGTGAACATAATTAGAACTCTAGGTGTGACCCGTTTGCAAAAGTAGGATCAATCCAAAAATACTCTGCTTCAAGATGTGAAGACGTGCGACAGAGGAAAAGGCAGCCTTGTGTTTTGCATCACACCTTGGAAAAGGTCACCAAGGAAGTGCTGGTATTTGAAGGGTGAGTCACGTGACTTCCCTTGTGATTATGAGCACAGTCGAAGCATTCCGTTACATTTCAACGCCTAAATTGTACATCAAGTAGCTATTTGCAGCCGTGATTATTTACCACCTATAATTAAGCTTGCAGTCACAAACTCTGACAAGAATCATCATTAACATTTTTATTACTCCTTTTTAACTGGTTAAATGATGAATATAGTTATTACAGAGGGATTACGGGACTGAAAAGTTCTTAATGCTTACTAAATCTTAAACCCTATTCTGTACTTGAATTTGTTCTTATGGAAATTTCAAAGAATTAGCAGTTTGGACAGTCTCCATTTTTGCATAAATGCCACTCATTTCGTCAAATTCGCCTTTAATAATTAAGTCATTTAAGTACTCACAGACTTCTAATGGACAGAAAGTATGTACCAACAGTCAGGGCAAGATTAAAGGACTCAGGTCTGCTGTGATCAGAGGCCAAAACCCTTTCTGACTATTACCTTGTGAATTCCACCAAGGACCTCATAGCCATTTACTGAAGTTTTTCTTCCCTCTGGCATTCACATTTCAAGCTATTGTGTACAACATAAACTCAAATTTCTATAATATGCCTCAAAATGTTCTTTTAAATGTCCGACAATAAAGTCAACACTGGCTAACACCTACCAGCTGGGAGACCCTGTTTATTCTCTAATTTGTTTTTGCTTATTTTTTTAATAATTCCTATTTTTTAATTAAAACATAGTTACATCATTTCCCCTTCTTTTTCCTCTCTCCAGCCTATCCCACATACTCCCTCCCTAGCTCTCTTTTACATTCATGGCCTCTGCTTCCTTAATTGTTCGTGTGTGTGTGTGTGTGTGTGTGTGTGTGTGTCTGTCTGTCTGTCTGTCTGTCTGTCTGTAAATGTATAAATACAACCTGCTTAGAACATGAAAACATATCATGTGAATTGTGTGCGTATTATTTCAGGGCTGATCATTTGATATCGGATAACCAGTTGGAAACACCTTACCTGGAGAAGATTTCTTCTACTAAGAGTTACTTAGCTGTCTGCAGTTCTCTGTCTGGGTTGGGGCCCCTGGAGAATGAACTCTCCCGTCCGCGTTATTTTGTCTATTGGTGTTGTCCCTGTTCATGTCTTGCTTAGGTAGCCAGGTTGTTCAGACTTCATGTGTGTAGCTTCCCTGACATTTCCGAAACAAAAATCTCCCAGCAAACTTCCTGATCCTCTGTTCTTAGGCTTCCTGCCTCCTCTTCCACCACGACTACTGGGCCTCAGGTGTAGGAATTATGTTGTAGATATATCAACCGGGGCTAGTAATGGGTCATCCTGACTCCATCTTAAGGATGGGAGTCAATTTGTTATAAGGCCAGAACAAGTTCATTTCTGTTTGGTGCCAAATTCAAGTTGTCCAAGCTTTAACCTGTTTCTGGAATTGGACATCCTCCCAAGATGTCAAGTCCTTTGGTATATGCTGAGGAGTGATTTGTCTGGGTCTTCACTGGATAGACGATTTCTGAAGATTCTGGAAACTTTAGGGAATGAAACTAAGCTGGAGGAAGGAAGTCACTGTGGCACTTGGGGACATACTGCCTCTGACGGCTTCCTGCCTTGTTTCTGTTTCCTGTTTGGCCATTAAGAGAACATCAGTGCTCTGTCACACAACTCCCGGTTCCAGGATGTTCTAAGTGAGCATATGGAGCCAGGCTGCTGTGGCTTAAACCTTCTGAAACTGGAAACCAAAATCAACCCTCCTTTCTCACTGTTTAGCCACATTAATTTGAAAACTTTACACTATAAAGTGAATAAACTCAACACCCAAACTCACTGAATAATATTTTGACAAGGCATCAGAACAGTTTTGAATTATTGGAAGTGTATGATCTTATTATGTATAAGGGGAAGTGGCTGTAAGAAGCACTGCTCTATCTACATTGTCACTCCTGACCAAGTCCAGATTGCTCAAGATTATGTCCAGATAAACTGGTACGCAATGGCAGCTCTAAACTGGAGTCAAGAAGCTTGGGTTTGAGCATATGCACACAGGAATTTATCTCCTCTGAGCTTCAGTTTCTCTTTGTATACAATGAAAAGGAAAATGAATACTGCCCCCAAAATTATTTTATTTGAGGACTAAAGGAGAAAGTGTCTGCGAAAACCTCTTTCTGTAGGAAAGTCTCTAGCTGAACAAGACGTCATTGAGTGTGTGCGCGAGTGGACTAAGTGAAAGTCAAAGACACAAAGGCAGGCTGCCCGCTATCCAAACCTCTCCTGGAAACAAAAGAGAGAAAATGCCCAGCACGCATTCAAAACTTGCAACTGGTGGGAATAATTCAACTGACACAAAAATATTTTCATTTTGCAAGTTTCTACTCACTGTTAAATAATATTATGTCTTATCCCATCCAGTTTGACTGACAGGCTCACTTTCTCTCTTTGGCTAATAATAAATGAAAACTGCAAAAATTGTGCACTCTGTAATAACGAAAAATTAAAAATATTTATGTGATTTATGCATAGAGTTTAAAAACAAATCGTGTGTGTTTTTTCTTTCAAAACTCTGAGTACAATCAGTCCAGTAAAGGGTTGAGATCAAAAGTCAGTTTGCGGTAGGCTGCAGAGGGAGTGAGAGCGAAGGCATGCACATGGACGGCACCAGCTTCTTTAGGAAGACATTCTGCTGAAAAAGAATACAGACGCTGCGGTGGGCTGTACAGAAAGAGGGAGGAGCAGTACAACTTCCTCTGCCACAAGCTCCCATCGCTATGATAAGACTCTGTCACATGCAACCAGGCAATCGTGGACCTGAGCCCTGAAACCATGAACCACAAAAAGCCTTTCCTCCCCTACGTGTCTCTGTGACAGCCATCCAAAGGGAACCAACCCAAGATACTCTCTTTCTCTCTCTTCTTCTACTGAACTATAGTAAAAGGATCAGAAATGGATCGCTTTGTTGCAATAGGAACTCCATACCCAGAGCACACCGCTGATGCAAACCAGGCCCTTTGGATGGTTAGGGTGCAGTCTGCAGGTAGAGCCCTGTGATTAACTTCTAAAGGAGTCTCAGGAACATTGTAGTTGGGCGATAATAACAATCTTGCAAAAGTCATCTGTTGCTCTTAGCATCTTCAAATGTCTCACTGTAGTAAGAGGAACAAAAGGAAGGCCTACTGTAAGGAAAGTCACAGCAGCTTCAGCAGACTACTTCCTGTTTAGAGACCCTCTGGCCTGCTTGCTTTAATCTTGATTTCTGTCCTTAGAACTAGGTTAATCTATGTAAACGCATCATGGCTTTGATTGTCATTCCTAAAGAAAAATTCTATAGTTTCATATATTCTGATTAGTGGGTATAATAATACAGAATTTTTATAATAGTTTATATCTATAATTAAGCACTTTGAGGAAAAAATGTCCTCCAAGATGATTCACTTTCCTTTTAATATTCCATATTTAATTCTACGAAGGGCTGAATCCTCCACTGAGCACACAATAAACTGGTGACATACTTCATTTTTATTTTACCAAACACAACCTGAAAATGAAACATCTTTTATTTGGGCACAAAATTCAATTATAAAGAAAATGCAATCTGAGATCAATAGCTTATTAGACACTCAGCATGAGGGATAGTTTCAGCTCAGCTTAATCTACTGAAATATGTATCTATACACTGTTTACTGGAGTATTCAAGTCCATGTGCAGAGAGAGGGACATACATTCAGTTTACTGAATAAAGGATAGATGAGTGATACTCAGAAACATAACCTCAAAATCAAGAATCTATAAATCTAAATAATGTATAGATTCTCCTTAAATGTAAAATTGGAATTTGAATATCCAATAGTCTCATTTTTTTTTTTGCTTTTTCGAGACAGGGTTTCTCTGTGGCTTTGGAGCCTGTCCTGGAACTAGCTCTGTAGACCAGGCTGGTCTCGAACTCACAGAGATCCGCCTGCCTCTGCCTCCCGAGTGCTGGGATTAAAGGCGTGCGCCACCATCGCCCGGCTTTTTTTTTTTTCCAATAGTCTCATTTTTATGAACATTTTATATTTGAAAAACTTGGAGAGAAAACAGAAGTTAGTCCTCTGAAATAGAAATAATTTAAAGATGGAGACTCCAATTTTATATACTATTTTGCTCTGTTTTGACTCAGGGTCTTTCCATGTCCTGTAGGCGAGTCTTCAGTCCTGGAGCTGAAGGGCACCCCCTGGGTGCTGAGCGACAGGCACAGTCCTCCCATCCAGAAGCACCAGCTCCTGAGGTAGCAGGGAGGTGTGGGAAATGCTGCTGACAGGCTAAGCTAGGGAAGGGAAGGTGTGAACTCTTGCATCAGCACCATGGAAGACATTGTTTGCCTCCGGAAGACCACCGTGAGTGGAGCGATCATGGTGAAAGCTTATCGTCGTGAGTTTTGTAAGCACTGGAGGGAGACGTCTTCGGTAGTTATAAGATTCTGATATATACTACAGAGATACATAATCAAGATAAAAATAGTTAAAAGGATATACTGTTCTTGTTTCTGATGCACTGTGGCACCATCTGTCTCATGATGGACCACTCTTAGGGGAAAAAAACAATGAATGACTCAAAAGAAAGATTATTATTATAGTGGGCCAGAGCGACAACGCTGCCGTAGTCACAAAAGTGAAGACAGTATTCTGGTTCTTTTTCTCAGAGGGAGGAGAGACCAACTTCGGCTCAAAGTTTTAGGGGGGGGACAAACCATCACAATGGGAAAGGCATCAAGGCAGGTGGCTGGCAGAGCGGCAACCAGAGCGGAGGGGAGTTACCAGTGCTCAGTTGGAGTTCTTTTTCTGAAACACTAAATCACGGGCTCATGCTAACCACATAATGGCATGCCTTCCCCGTTCCGTGGTCCTCCCTCAACAAGCCCTCACAGACATTAATATCCCAAGTGTGTCTTGATCCAAGCAAGCTGACAGCCGAGATGAATCATTAGAGCTCACGGAAGACTGTGGGTGAGCAGAGGTAGACCAGCAGCCTATGGAAGTTCTCTCCTGCTTCCCTGAATTTTCTCAGTGGAAAAGGAACCCAGAACCGTTGAGAGAGGGCGAAAAGTAAAACTGGCAAATTCTCAATTTTATATTACTTTTGAAATATGCAAAGAAAGTATTTTTATAACTCAATTATTTCTTTTTAACACTTCGCTCTGTTTAGAGAAATGTAGGAGGACAAGGCTACTATAAAACTGCCAATTAATAGTTCCAGCTGGAACAACCTCTAAGCTGGGAGAGAGATATTCCACTAACTCAAAAAGGGAGCTGTTCTTACCATCCTCCTGGCTTCAAGCTGGCCTCTGGGCAAAAGGGAAGCTGGAAGAACCAAAGGGCTGCTTCGATCCCTGCCGTGTAGTCTGCCATCCCTGTGCTAGCCTCGCTGTGGGGCGCTGGACATGACTTATGGGTGTACCGGTTGTTAGGCTGGGAAACCCTGAGCACACACTCCATTACCCCTGCTCCTGAGACTTCCCGTCTACCTTCCAAGCCTCATTGCCTCCACTCTGACAGACAGACCTACTCTGTCAATCTCCTCAGGCTTTGGAGGTGACTCATTCACTCCTGCAGAAAACCAGAGCATTTTGAGAGCCAGGAAAGCTCATCTTTTTCAGTCTCTTTACCCATCCTGGCCACGCCAGAGACACCCTAAGTAGCCGCCTCACGGGAGAATTCCAGATGGAAAATGGGGGCAAAAGCTCATCTATCTGGGTCTGTCTTGGCTGCGTACCACCTCAGAGATGTCAGAAACCCACGTCTCGCTACTCTCCACACATTTGGGAGCCAGAAGACGCAAGCTGCTTCAGTTTCATGGCAGCATCTTCCAGAGCACTGCATCCCACTTTCCACTTGGCTACTAAGCCAAGCTACTTAACCTGAACGGGGTCTTTGTTATGCTGTAGAAGAAAATATATAGTAGATATACTAGATATCTGGGCATGATTCTAAATAACAATGGACTTGCATTACTAGAACCGAGGAGTACTTAAAGAGGAATTACAATGGACTAAGACTCCTACGATCTGATCCACTGCACACAAACAGTAATAACTGCACCCTGGGCTTTCTATTTGCCCGTGTATGTAGAGGTGTGTTGAGAGTGTAACTTTCACTGGTATGGTATTACAAGGGGGACTTTCCAAGGAGACATTTCATTGATTGTTTTGGTGGAATTACCATCTTCATTATTCTCTCCTGAGGCGATTATTAAAAAGGCACAAACTTTACAAATAGACAAGTCAATAAGCATGCTTTATTGCTATCTAAACTGCAAACTCAGAATATTTGCCAACCGTGTTTGGGCTTTCTCTCTTAAAGGTCACGTCTCTAGACGGAACGCCAGACTGACATTGCTTGCTTTGCTCATTGTCGTTTAACCCTTAGCAACCTTTCTTCTCTGGGAAGAAAAAAATTAAAAAACCTTCAATTCATATTAACATGCATATGTTGTAGGGAGGCCGCTAGCTTGTTCCTGGCTACTCAGCCCTGAAATAATCACACAGGAACGATAATATTTAAATCACTGCTTGGCCCATTAGCTCTAGCTTCTTATTGGCTAACTCTTTCATCTTAACTTAACCCATCTCCATTAATCTGTGATTCACCATGAGGTCGTGGCCTACCAGCAAAGTTTCAGGCATCTGTCTCTGGTGGCTCCATGGCTTCTCCCTGACTCTGCCTTTCTTTCTCCCAACATTCAGTTTAGTTTTCCCCACCTAGTTCTGTTCTCCCCTATCAGGCCAAGCCGGTTTCTTTATTAACCAATGGTGTTCACAGCATACAGAGGGGAACCCACATCATACATAGGTTTGACAATCAAGGCTGTTAAGTTTTCAAAACTTTTTAATTCTACAATCTCACCAAGAATGTGTCAGATATGTTAAAATATTAGCTTCACATAAAAAGCTTGGAAGTTAATGACTTAACAGAACAAAAATGTTTATCGATTGTCCGTTTCAATGTTCAGTAAATTAACTCCTTAATCATGATTGTGAAGCCAATGCATTCGAGCCATGTTTGTGAATCGTGAGATCATGGATAAATTACAAATACACAGGCTAGACAAAGTGTTAAATGGGTGACATTCACATTTTAGAATAGGCACATAGGTTTTTAAGTCTATACCAAAACTAATTTAATGAGTCCACCATATCTCGAAAGTGTATAGCTCACTGCACTTTTATGTTGTATTAGATTGCTGGAGTTTTTCTAATAGAATTTTGTACTTTGTTTTTTATAATAAGCACATAAACTTTGGAAGACATTTACCAGTTTACAGATTGGTGATGAATGTATGCCAGTTACAGCTGTTTATGTTTAAGTTCGCATTTCTCGTAACTGGCTTTAACGTTAGACAAACTAGGCTTGAATCAAACTCTTTATTATTCCCATAACCTACATATTTGTACTGACTCAATGTCCCTGTCTGTATAACGAGGACAATTATATTAAGGTTCCTCTATGAAGCGTGGAGGTTTTTTTTTTGTCTTATAAACTGACAGGTACTCAGTGACACTCAGCTTTAAGGAGATCATAAAGGAGTTTGGGTATTTCCCAAAGCGTAGGCATTTCACCTCCCATTTTCAGCTATTTGGACACTTCTAACTAGTCACCACAAGGTGGAGGCACACCTGCACTTCTAACTAGTCACCACAAGGTGGAGGCACACCTGCACTTGAGAAAAGGGCTTTAACTTCACGGCTAGCATGCACGCAGCAGCCAGAAGAAACAGGTAATCTACATTTATAGATATTCCACAGATTAATCAAGCAAATAACTTGGCAATTTCAGACTCAACGCAAAAGTCCCCAAGAAACTTGTTACACTGAGCCATCTCCTAAAGAAACGTTCAGAGTCCCAGTCCAGGAACCCTGCTGTCTGGTTCCTCCCTGTTTGTTGAAACTTGGATCTAAAAAGCTATTCATGCCCCCTGATCAGTCAAAACTTTCTTCCCCAAAAACATGTGCACACCTCGGCCTCAACCATATATACTAACACCAAGAAATGGGAAGCATTAAACAGATTTTTAACATTTAAACATCCACAATGAACAAACATGATCAAATGATAATACTCAGACAATCTTTTGCATAGTTTTGGTTTACAGAACCATCTGGCTTTTAAATTGTTTATGTTTTTTAGCACTTTTAAATAATTTCTTAAAACATTTTAAAGCAACAGAGCTGTACCGGAGCCCAGAAACCCAACAGTTCTCTAGCGCCTCTCAGATCTAAAAATCAAGTTATTCCATAATTTCCCTCCTTCCGCTACAACTCCCTGTCAGATTCATGGCCTAATTGTTACATTTATGCGTGTGTGTGCGCACACACACACACACACACACACACACACACACACACACATATATATATATATATATACATGCAACTTATATACCTGCTGAGTCCACTTAGTTTTACATGTATGTATGTGTTTAGGGGTCACTAGCTAGTATGGCATAATCGATTAGGGAGTTCATCCTGGGGAACACAAGTTATCTCTCGGTAGTTGTTAAATGCTTATAGCACAGAGGCATCCTATCTCACCCGTCCACACTGGCATGGCAGCTAGTGTTGTCACTGCTGAAGTACTGGCTGAGCAGCCATGTTTAAGCCGTGATGTCATTGTGGATCATAGGCTTTACACATTACAGCTGGGTAGGATTTCTGACTGCTTTTCTCCTTTGGTGGTTTGCAAACCACCTTTCAGCACTGTGAAGGAAGCCCTTGGGGAGATTCCCACCCAGGCCAGACCTTGTCTCCAAAATGTGTATTATCTTCAACAACAGGACTTCTAGGGAGTAAACAGAGGCAACTGCGACAGCCTACACTGTTTGGGGAGCTGCTTCAACTCCCTCAACAATAGAAACCAGGAAAATAAAAAACGACCATGGAGGTAGGAGACATTCCGAGGGAAATCTCAAGATGCAGGTCATACAAAGAGAGAAAAGGGGGCAGGGGAGACAGTACGGGAGAGGAGAGGAAGGAGGGATCAGTAACACTGAGGATGTTTTACAAAGCTACAGGATATCATTATTTATACTTACATAATATTACACGTAACAAATATAGACGTCATTTGAATGAAGTTATGCTACCTGACACAATAGTCTCTCCAAGCGCCATCTCTCTAATCCAATCCCCAGTACTGAGCATTAGACATTAGTAAATTTTGATACTGTCATTTACATCTGTACTGAAATTATTTCCCTCATGAATTTAGGTGTGTGCGACTCTGTGAGAAGGGACAGACAGAGGGTGTATTACTAAACCTGAGAGACAGGTTCAAGGCCACATGGGGAAGCACATGTGTGCTTCATCTCTTTTCTGATCTTCGATAATGGTGGGAAATACTAACATACACAGCATAGTAGTAAGACAAAGGAACATGAGCCCCAAAGCAGCTTATGGAAATGTATGCTCAGATATAATAGCACAGCACACACTACTGAATGGAAGGCAGTCCTCGAAGCAGAACCATGGTGTGCAGTGTTTATTTCCTCAGCTCCAAACCCCACTTCTTCGCTCTGCTTTGTGATGTGGGAACTGGTTTGACAGTCACTTCTCCCCCCCCCCCCCACCCCTGGCCAGCTGGATCCTGGACTCTGCCAAGAGAGGGCACAGGAAGAGCACAGAAAGAGGAGCTGTTTCTTTTCAGAGATGTTTTCAGTGGCTAGACTGAATTAAAACTGAGAATAATGACAACAGAAATGGAGGGAAGACAAGATCCCTTTATAGGAGGGTGAGCAAATGGAGCCAAAAAACCCCAAAAGTCGGCTGCCAAATATCAAATATTATAAGAAAACCACAGGAAAAGAGACCAACAGGCAGTTAGAACTTGAGGGATGGAGGTCACTTTTTTTTAAAAGCTCAAGACAACAATTCAAAATAAAGAGTAGCGAGAACAAAGTATCAAAATCACATCTCAGCCCAGACTGGTGACACAAACGGGAAGGTAAAGGCCAGCACAGCTCTGAGTTTCAGGCTAACCTGGTCTACACAGGAAGTTCCAGGCCTGCCAAGGATACATGGTGAGACCCTATCTCAAACAGGAGAGAAGAGGAGGAAGGAGGAGGAAGAATACGGGCACCCGTGTGGAAGCATAACGAGACACGCCCAGAGAACAACGCTGTAAAAACATCCGTTTCCATGGTGCTGAGAAACATCAAGAAACAATGCAAGCATAAGTCAGAATCAGAACAAGTAGGAGATACAGTATTCAGAAAAGAACTCAGTCAAAAACTATTTCAAATACACAAAGCCTGCTAAAGAAAAGGAGGTAACAATGCTGCCCCCCAACGGTTTCACTTTTCTCTTTCCGACCCAAGTACACAGATTACATACTCCAACAATTTCAGAACATTTTTCACATTTTAATTTACAAATAGTAAGATGTATCTCTCACTAGCACCCTTCTGGGGGTAGGCTCTTCCAAGCACCTCTGCTTTCGGATGCTGGAGAGGCAATGATGAAGCTGAAAGTCCACCTTCTTCCTACACAGCAGTCTCCTTCCAACTGCAGCATCTCCTCCAGAAGTGAGGGGAAGCTCCTGCGACTCGGAAGAGGACACCAGACTGCTGTTGAGAGCCCCGCCACAGCAGTCCATAAAGGAACTGCTTCAGGGGGGAAGAGCAAAGGCTGCCCTTCCCCGGAACCGCGCATCTAGCTCACACCATCTAGAACTCTCCGTTCAGGGGATCTGACACCTCTTCTGCCCTCCAGGGCACTGGGTACGGAAATGGTGAACATACATCCATGCAGGCTGAACACCCGCACACTGATAAGTATTCTGGATACCTGGGTAAGTCACACGCTTGTCAGAGGATAGAAAAGCCACCGGGTTTGCTCTATTTGTGACGTTGTGAGGGGTACAGTGATCATGGAATTACCCCCCCCACACACACACCCCACTCCTTAGCACCTCCCACTGCTGAAAAGGACACAATTCTGGATTGCTGGAAAACCTTTGGGTGTCAAAAAAAACTTCAGTGGGGCAGAGTGGGAGGGCCCTAGAGCAAATTAAGGCTATAATGCAAAGACCCAGCCATCTTTCAGGCCATATGGTGTGGAATATTCTAGAGAGTGGATGTCTGGCGAGCAATGATCACAACTCACCTACACAGACCTCTACTGTTCTAGAGCTAAGCTAGTCTTCCTGGAGACTTACCTCTGGAAGCAAACTGAAAAGTAATTGCTGCTGCTCTAACAATCACATCACGTAACAAAACAACAAATATGCGAGCAAAGCTACCCACTAAAACTGCGCATTATCAGATATACCAAGCCAGAAGACCAAATCAATTAGCAGAGAAGCAATTCACAATATGGTCAGAATAGGGTCCAATTTAGGGAAAGGGAGTGGCGTCGCTAAGGCCTTCACTTGTAAAATGCCAAAGCCCCGACCTCCCCTCAGCTTACCACCTTGGATCTTAGTGTACTTCACAACAGCTGACAGTGCAGAGAAAGCTCGGGTTAGTTTAGTTTATTATTTTCTAAATATATTAAAATTCAATATAAGGGGTTCTAATTTTTACCAACTTCATAGATATTCTTTCATGCCTATGGGAATTTTATTTTGTCCTTTCCTGAGTTAGCACTATGCTAATTCTGCCATCCTGATGGGAATCGGCGTTTCTGAACTTTTAAAAAGGGACTTGGTTTGAGCGTCTGATAGCTTTGGAGAGGGCAGTTCTGTTGCTTTATTGTACAATATTCAAAAACGCAGAAGCCTGCTAAAGATTTCTTTGGTTTGTAAAGAAAGTTATGTGATAGATACAAAATGGTAGTAGGGGAAAATCAAATACAACAAGAAATATTTCTAGCCAAAAAAGAAATTTCACATTTCCTAAAGGCCCAGACAAGCAATAAAAGGCTCCGTCCAATAAAACAAGGCAGGCCTTTCTAAGTGTGCCTGTTTCATAGCCAATTCTACTGTGAATAGAGTTCTTTGTATAATGAAACAAGACATAAAATATTTCAATGCAAAAGTGTTCTAATAAAAACAGGTTTTTTATCTAAAACTTCACCCCAGAAAACTGAAAGCTTCAACTGTAGTTTGTAGTGACTTAATAAAACGTACTATATAAAACTGTCCTAAAGCCCAGACTGCTGGCCTAGGGGACCAGAGCTACAGTCCGCCTGGGCAGAGTCTTCAACAGCCAGAAGCAGTGGAGGGGATTAACTGGCGCGCACTCAGGGGCATCATAGAGGAGGGAGTGGGAAGACCGCAACAGCAGGGCAAAAGGCAAGACTGCTGTGGGAATCACAACCTCACAGCAGCAGAGGCAGCCCATGGTGGGCCTGCTCAGAACTGGACCTCCCAACCTTCTCGTCAGAGGGCCCTGTGCCTCCACCTCCACAGTGCGCTACTGTGGACGGCTGTGCTCCACCTCCACAGTGCGCTACTGTGGACGGCTGTGCTCCACCTCCACCTCCACCTTACACTACTGTGGACGGCTGTGCTCCACCTCCACAGTGCACTACTGTGGACGGCTGTGCTCCACCTCCACATTACACTACTGTGGACAGCTGTGCTCCACCTCCACCTTACACTACTGTGGACAGCTGTGCTCCACCTCCACATTACACTACTGTGGACGGCTGTGCTCCACCTTACACTACTGTGGACAGCTGTGCTCCACCTCCACCTTACACTACTGTGGACAGCTGTGCTCCACCTCCACCTTACACTACTGTGGACGGCTGTGCTCCACCTCCACCTTACACTACTGTGGACGGCTGTGCTCCACCTCCACCTTACACTACTGTGGACGGCTGTGCTCCACCTCCACCTCCACATTACACTACTGTGGACAGCTGTGCTCCACCTCCACCTTACACTACTGTGGACGGCTGTGCTCCACCTCCACCTTACACTACTGTGGACGGCTGTGCTCCACCTCCACCTTACACTACTGTGGACGGCTGTGCTCCACCTCCACCTTACACTACTGTGGACGGCTGTGCTCCACCTCCACCTTACACTACTGTGGACGGCTGTGCTCCACCTCCACCTCCACATTACACTACTGTGGACGGCTGTGCTCCACCTCCACATTACACTACTGTGGACGGCTGTGCTCCACCTCCACATTACACTACTGTGGACAGCTGTGCTCCACCTCCACCTTACACTACTGTGGACGGCTGTGCTCCACCTCCACATTACACTACTGTGGACGGCTGTGCTCCACCTCCACATTACACTACTGTGGACGGCTGTGCTCCACCTCCACATTACACTACTGTGGACAGCTGTGCTCCACCTCCACCTTACACTACTGTGGACGGCTGTGCTCCACCTCCACCTCCACATTACACTACTGTGGACGGCTGTGCTCCACCTCCACATTACACTACTGTGGACGGCTGTGCTCCACCTCCACATTACACTACTGTGGACGGCTGTGCTCCACCTCCACATTACACTACTGTGGACAGCTGTGCTCCACCTCCACCTTACACTACTGTGGACGGCTGTGCTCCACCTCCACCTCCACATTACACTACTGTGGACGGCTGTGCTCCACCTCCACATTACACTACTGTGGACGGCTGTGCTCCACCTCCACATTACACTACTGTGGACAGCTGTGCTCCACCTCCACCTTACACTACTGTGGACGGCTGTGCTCCACCTCCACATTACACTACTGTGGACAGCTGTGCTCCACCTCCACCTTACACTACTGTGGACGGCTGTGCTCCACCTCCACCTCCACCTTACACTACTGTGGACGGCTGTGCTCCACCTCCACCTTACACTACTGTGGACGGCTGTGCTCCACCTCCACCTCCACATTACACTACTGTGGACGGCTGTGCTCCACCTCCACATTACACTACTGTGGACAGCTGTGCTCCACCTCCACATTACACTACTGTGGACGGCTGTGCTCCACCTCCACCTTACACTACTGTGGACGGCTGTGCTCCACCTCCACCTCCACATTACACTACTGTGGACGGCTGTGCTCCACCTCCACCTCCACCTTACACTACTGTGGACGGCTGTGCTCCACCTCCACCTTACACTACTGTGGACGGCTGTGCTCCACCTCCACATTACACTACTGTGGACGGCTGTGCTCCACCTCCACCTCCACATTACACTACTGTGGACGGCTGTGCTCCACCTCCACCTCCACATTACACTACTGTGGACAGCTGTGCTCCACCTCCACCTTACACTACTGTGGACGGCTGTGCTCCACCTCCACAGTGCGCTACTGTGGACGGCTGTGCTCCACCTCCACATTACACTACTGTGGACGGCTGTGCTCCACCTCCACATTACACTACTGTGGACGGCTGTGCTCCACCTCCACATTACACTACTGTGGACGGCTGTGCTCCACCTCCACCTTACACTACTGTGGACGGCTGTGCTCCACCTCCACCTTACACTACTGTGGACGGCTGTGCTCCACCTCCACCTTACACTACTGTGGACGGCTGTGCTCCACCTCCACAGTGCGCTACTGTGGACGGCTGTGCTCCACCTCCACCTTACACTACTGTGGACGGCTGTGCTCCACCTCCACATTACACTACTGTGGACAGCTGTGCTCCACCTCCACATTACACTACTGTGGACGGCTGTGCTCCACCTCCACCTTACACTACTGTGGACGGCTGTGCTCCACCTCCACATTACACTACTGTGGACGGCTGTGCTCCACCTCCACCTTACACTACTGTGGACGGCTGTGCTCCACCTCCACAGTGCGCTACTGTGGACGGCTGTGCTCCACCTCCACCTTACACTACTGTGGACGGCTGTGCTCCACCTCCACATTACACTACTGTGGACAGCTGTGCTCCACCTCCACATTACACTACTGTGGACGGCTGTGCTCCACCTCCACCTTACACTACTGTGGACAGCTGTGCTCCACCTCCACATTACACTACTGTGGACGGCTGTGCTCCACCTCCACATTACACTACTGTGGACGGCTGTGCTCCACCTCCACCTCCACCTTACACTACTGTGGACGGCTGTGCTCCACCTCCACCTTACACTACTGTGGACGGCTGTGCTCCACCTCCACATTACACTACTGTGGACGGCTGTGCTCCACCTCCACCTTACACTACTGTGGACGGCTGTGCTCCACCTCCACAGTGCACTACTGTGGACGGCTGTGCTCCACCTCCACAGTGCACTACTGTGGACGGCTGTGCTCCACCTCCACCTCCACATTACACTACTGTGGACGGCTGTGCTCCACCTCCACATTACACTACTGTGGACGGCTGTGCTCCACCTCCACAGTGCACTACTGTGGACGGCTGTGCTCCACCTCCACATTACACTACTGTGGACGGCTGTGCTCCACCTCCACATTACACTACTGTGGACGGCTGTGCTCCACCTCCACATTACACTACTGTGGACGGCTGTGCTCCACCTCCACATTACACTACTGTGGACGGCTGTGCTCCACCTCCACAGTGCACTACTGTGGACGGCTGTGCTCCACCTCCACCTTACACTACTGTGGACGGCTGTGCTCCACCTCCACATTACACTACTGTGGACGGCTGTGCTCCACCTCCACAGTGCACTACTGTGGACGGCTGTGCTCCACCTCCACATTACACTACTGTGGACGGCTGTGCTCCACCTCCACCTCCACATTACACTACTGTGGACGGCTGTGCTCCACCTCCACATTACACTACTGTGGACGGCTGTGCTCCACCTCCACATTACACTACTGTGGACGGCTGTGCTCCACCTCCACCTTACACTACTGTGGACGGCTGTGCTCCACCTCCACAGTGCACTACTGTGGACGGCTGTGCTCCACCTCCACCTCCACATTACACTACTGTGGACGGCTGTGCTCCACCTCCACCTTACACTACTGTGGACGGCTGTGCTCCACCTCCACATTACACTACTGTGGACGGCTGTGCTCCACCTCCACCTCCACATTACACTACTGTGGACGGCTGTGCTCCACCTCCACCTTACACTACTGTGGACGGCTGTGCTCCACCTCCACATTACACTACTGTGGACGGCTGTGCTCCACCTCCACCTTACACTACTGTGGACGGCTGTGCTCCACCTCCACCTTACACTACTGTGGACGGCTGTGCTCCACCTCCACCTCCACATTACACTACTGTGGACGGCTGTGCTCCACCTCCACCTTACACTACTGTGGACGGCTGTGCTCCACCTCCACCTCCACATTACACTACTGTGGACGGCTGTGCTCCACCTCCACCTTACACTACTGTGGACGGCTGTGCTCCACCTCCACCTTACACTACTGTGGACGGCTGTGCTCCACCTCCACATTACACTACTGTGGACGGCTGTGCTCCACCTCCACCTCCACATTACACTACTGTGGACGGCTGTGCTCCACCTCCACCTTACACTACTGTGGACGGCTGTGCTCCACCTCCACCTTACACTACTGTGGACGGCTGTGCTCCACCTCCACCTTACACTACTGTGGACGGCTGTGCTCCACCTCCACCTCCACATTACACTACTGTGGACGGCTGTGCTCCACCTCCACCTTACACTACTGTGGACGGCTGTGCTCCACCTCCACCTTACACTACTGTGGACGGCTGTGCTCCACCTCCACATTACACTACTGTGGACGGCTGTGCTCCACCTCCACCTCCACATTACACTACTGTGGACGGCTGTGCTCCACCTCCACCTTACACTACTGTGGACGGCTGTGCTCCACCTCCACATTACACTACTGTGGACGGCTGTGCTCCACCTCCACCTTACACTACTGTGGACGGCTGTGCTCCACCTCCACCTTACACTACTGTGGACGGCTGTGCTCCACCTCCACCTTACACTACTGTGGACGGCTGTGCTCCACCTCCACATTACACTACTGTGGACGGCTGTGCTCCACCTCCACCTCCACATTACACTACTGTGGACGGCTGTGCTCCACCTCCACCTCCACAGTGCACTACTGTGGACGGCTGTGCTCCACCTCCACAGTGCACTACTGTGGACGGCTGTGCTCCACCTCCACCTCCACATTACACTACTGTGGACGGCTGTGCTCCACCTCCACATTACACTACTGTGGACGGCTGTGCTCCACCTCCACAGTGCACTACTGTGGACGGCTGTGCTCCACCTCCACATTACACTACTGTGGACGGCTGTGCTCCACCTCCACAGTGCACTACTGTGGACGGCTGTGCTCCACCTCCACCTTACACTACTGTGGACGGCTGTGCTCCACCTCCACAGTGCACTACTGTGGACGGCTGTGCTCCACCTCCACAGTGCACCACCGTCAACAGGCTCAACAACTAAAGCAACTGACCAATTCCAGGTCATGGACCATGAGAGCAACACCCAACTCACAGAGCAGCTTTTCCAAAGCCCAGAGACGGGACTGTTCAACTCTACAGTGTGTAGGGCACAATTAATACTGTGGAAACCTCATTAAGACCATGATCGGAATAAAGCACATGATAAAATAGTTAATTTGGGGAAAGATACAAAAATTTTAAATTATCTGTCTTTTGCATATTAACAAACTTAACAACTCTATAGAAATGCAGTTTTTTATTTTTGATGTATTCAAGTATTTGGAATAAAAAAACTCAAATCTGAGAAGTGCTTCAAACAAAATAAAAGGAGAGAGAAATCAAATAGGACAAAACAGAATGGTAATAAAATCTGGACTCTAGACATAAATTAATAACATGTTTCTATTATTTCAGTGAACCCTTAAAACGTTTTATTCAATAAATCAATCTTCCAAACAAATATTCAGCACATAAAAATTGACAAAGTTTATTAAGAAACAGTAGTAATAGGTGGTTTTTAAAAAGAAGACCAAAGTTGACAATCCAGACATATAAAAAGATAATCAAAATATTAAATACTACCTAAATTAAAGACCGTAATTCCAATCGCTAATTTTAATCGTGTGTCCTGGAGGAGCAGCTGTCGCTCCCCATGAATTCATCCGTCTTCCCATGACCGCTACAGACTCACTTCCAGCTCAATCACTTAGTTTACTGCAGCCAACGCTGAGCACACGGAGTTAGCATGCACTGTATCACAGAGAGCACGAGATGCTATCTGCACAACCTTTTCCTCAGGTTACCTCAGCCATCTTTAAAGTGCAAGCTGCAAACAGGCTGTTTCCTAAACAAAGGAGGTAAAGGCTTCTCTAGGACAGCTGTCCACACTGCCCTAAGTGGTTAGACAACTAACCCAAGGAAGCCAGCAGTCCTCCTGCACTACCAGCCGAACATGTACTCCATCGCTCTGGATACGAGACTTTCATCTTTCTTTGGTGTTTGTCTGTCAGAAATAACCTATTAAAACATACACCACAACAAAGAGGAGAAAAATAATGTGTTAAGTTACAGTTTCTTTAAATGCAGTCAATTCTACCATTAATGTCTAATTTAAAATAGAAACAACACAATGAGCTTCTATAACTCAACTATGGAAGTTTGACAATATAGATTTTTAACATTTAACATTTCCAATTAGAAAACTAAGAAAAGCCAAACACTACAAGAAATGAGAAATTTAAAATATAACAATAAAAATTCCAATTCTGGCCAGGCGGTGGTGGCGCACGCCTTTAATCCCAGCACTCGGGAGGTAGAGGCAGGCGGATCTCTAGGAGTGATTCTAATAGAATCCGACCGCTCATCTGACTAGCACACACATTCCTGCAGGTATCAGGACCTGTGCCAAAATCCAGGACCCTAGTTCTTTGGTAGTGGACAATAACAACAAAGTTAGCATTATAATTCGATACTATTCTTCAGAGAATGTAAAAACTGCTGTAAATCTTTTAAAAATGAAAATTTGTCCTCTCTGATATTTAAAGCAGGTCACCTCTTGAGACTATTACACTGGAAGGGGTTTTGTTTTTGTTTATCATTTTATAAACTTAATAAAGTTTAATTTTCATGCTATCAAGGTTCTGGTGTGCATACAACTGTAACTGAGGGGAAAAACCCTTTCAAGATATTTTAAGAAATGTTCTTTTGCTGTATTGCACTAGAGATCAAACTGAACACCTGGACACACGCTGGATCAGTGCCCTTCCACCGAGCTATGTCCCCAGCCCAAACAAAAAAAACTGTTTGAATTTCCAAGGCTCTAACTTTAAAATGGAAAATGTAGAGTCTGAAGGTTTCACCAAGGAAAAGCACCAGGGAACATTTAACTGTAAACACACACACACACACACTCAATCTCCACAGGAAACATTTAACTGTAAACACACACACACACTCACACACACACACACACACACACACACACACACACACACACAATCTCCACAGGAAACATTTAATTGTACACACACATTAACCCCCCACCCCCAGCCCTCCAACTGCCCCTAAATACCTGGTAGTCACTAGTGGAGGCCTTGTAGGCTGTAGCGAGGGGCCGCATGGTAGAGATCCTAGGAGTGCTCCCGGGCTGTGCTGGGGTGCCTAAGGTCTTGACGGGTGTTGTAAAGGCTACAGATGGAGATGACAAGGCTCCTCTGTCACCGTTTTCCATGACACTCTGGAGAAACGAAGACACACAGGACATACCATCTAAAACTGTGTAATATTTTAGAGAAAACCTTACTAAAAAGGCAACCAATTTGGTCTTTAAAGTTTTCAGATAAATTTAGCTTTGAAAAGATAGTATGTCCCTTAGTTAGTTGGAGACCTAATCCTCAGCCACATCAAACAGCCTCAGTGTAAGTGTAAATCACAAGAACAAGAATCTCCAGGCAAAATGGATGTTTTGGAAGAAACAGGGTTCCAGAGAAGGAGGTGAGAGAGGGGAATGGGAATGAAAAGGAACAAAATATATGGTATACATGTATGAAATCCTTTTAGAAGCATCTCAGGGCAGACCCTATGGTAAGCCATCAAAGACAAAACAAAAGAAAGACTGTAATTATTTTACATGTAACTGTACAACTGCTGTTGTGCCATTGCTGTCCCTAAGAGAGGACTCAGGGGTCCTGGGTTCTACATAGCTTCAGACTGAGTCTCCTTCCGATTCAGGTTTCTCTTAAGGAGTCTAAGACAGAATCACCATCTGCTTTGCTCAATTCCGTGTGCACTGCAACAGTAAAGTGCCTCGTATGTAGTATTCAGATAGAGGTTTGTATGTACTTACTCAAGTATGTTCAAACTGATTTTTTAAGCTACAAAGAAAAGTTTAAGTTCTCCTCACTAATGTTGAGAGAGCACATACAGAGTCAGCTGTAAAGACTGAAGGAGAAATGAGTACAGGAAAGCTTCAGCTCCTCATGGCTCAGCATCAGCTGGCACCTGTGCGGACACAGCACCAACCTTAGGCTTCCTGAACCTGGTGCTGCTCTGAGCAGTCCTGAGGTCTAAACTCCAGGCCTCACTTCAACAACTCTACACATTGCTTAGGCTCAGCAGACCCCTCTTTTTTTGAGAAATGAAAGGATGTGGACAGATTGTCTCTAACATCTTGTGATTACTTTTGGCCTACTGTAGTACCATACTACCATAAATATCTTCAAACTAACAAAAACAAGCATAGTGAAGCTAAGGCACAAACACTATGTCACTACTGAGACTTCCCTTAAACCAACTACAACCTACTTTATCTATGCACGGCTTGACACCGATCATGATGGATTCTCCGAATATCCTCCCATCTTTGCTTAAGGCTTTCCGGGCCTGCAACTTGGACTGGTAACGGATGTGCATCCAGTTGCCCGTGTTAGACATCTGCAGAGAACAGAGTTATGACTTCAAGTGCCAAGCCCAGACAAACATACAAACACAAGGACAAAACTAACTTTCATTTTGTTATTTGGTACTCTGTAAAAAGCTGCATATTAAAATTCAGAAAGACCCTATGGAAAAACTTCAATAATCCCTACCCAGATCTCAATTCTCTAAAATAGAACATGTAGCAAATATTCCCTAAAAGTAAAAGGAACCCTCAAAAGAATTATTTCCTACAGAAGCTTTATTAGCAACTATTATAAAATTTTAAAACGCTATATTCATGAACATGACTTTGTGTAGAACTGAATTAACAGAAATGTAATCTGGGTAAGACCTGAGTGCGGGACAAGCCTCTCTAGAGGCTGCTGCAGGATAAAGACCTGAGTACGGGACAAGCCTCTCTAGAGGCTGCTGCAGGATAAAGACCTGAGTATGGGACAAGCCTCTCTAGAGGCTGCTGCAGGGTAAAGACCTGAGTACGTGACAAGCCTCTCTAGAGGCTGCTGCAGGGTAAAGACCTGAGTGCGGGACAAGCCTCTCTAGAGGCTGCTGCAGGATAAAGACCTGAGTACGGGACAAGCCTCTCTAGAGGCTGCTGCAGGGTAAAGACCTGAGTGCGGGACAAGCCTCTCTAGAGGCTGCTGCAGGATAAAGACCTGAGTGCAGGACAAGCCTCTCTAGAGGCTGCTGCAGGGTAAAGACCTGAGTGCAGGACAAGCCTCTCTAGAGGCTGCTGCAGGGTAAAGACCTGAGTACGGGACAAGCCTCTCTAGAGGCTGCTGCAGGGTAAAGACCTGAGTGCGGGACAAGCCTCTCTAGAGGCTGCTGCAGGGTAAAGACCTGAGTGCGGGACAAGCCTCTCTAGAGGCTGCTGCAGGGTAAAGACCTGAGTGCGGGACAAGCCTCTCTAGAGGCTGCTGCAGGGTAAAGACCTGAGTGCGGGACAAGCCTCTCTAGAGGCTGCTGCAGGGTAAAGAGCTCTTAACGAGGCTCCAGCAGATCGGGGCTCCCCACTTCCTCCCCCATAAAGCTTAAGAGAAAAACATTAATGTAATATGAGACATATTGTTAATCCTAGGAGGCTGTGACTATTTTAAGAAAGGAAGGGAGGTCCCTAAAACTCAGTCTACTCTTTAACTATTCCTTGTCAGCAAACACTCCTGAGTTTGACTCTTGTACACTCCACTCCATTGTATACATTCTTTGAAAATAAAAACTAAATTTAAATTTAGAAAAATAATCAGAAGTAGTGTTCTTCAATTTATAACTTTTGTCTCTGTAACCAAAATCTTAATTAAAGAAGAAAGTATTAGCAGCCTTACCACATGCTTTAAGATATTCCCATACTGTGCAAACTGTAATAATATATAAGAAGCAGACGCCTGTGGAAACCTGGGGGAAGAATGGCCCAGACAAAGCCGTCAGTTTCCATCACGAATACAGCAGCAAACTACCACAGCACGCTTCCTCTAGAGTCCATCAGCCACTCAGCTAGTCTCCCTTCCCAGAGCCCACCTCTGAAGTCTTTTACGTCCCCACAGCTCTTCCTGTCAGGCAGATGCAGGTCTGCACACACACATTGTGAGAAGTAGTTATAAGCAGGGCTATCATGACTCAAGGGCAACTCTTCTAATTACAACACCGGATCTCTCTGCACTGAGTATCACCTCAAGACTTCTGAGACTTAGTGCTCAAAAATAAAACTAGCATCAGTAACAGCAAAAAATGACTTAAAAGGATGATACTCAAAAATAAAACTAGCATCAACAAGAATGTTAATCACATGAAAATGATTAAATTACTCTAAAATTACTTGAGGTGATATTCAAATTTTTAATAGCCATATCTTTAAGAGGATACTTTATCAGGTTTTACAGTCTGAATATCTTACAATAAGGTATAATTATTTTTAAAGTCAGAATAATGAAGTGATTTACTACTTGAAAATAGTACGAGCTACTACCAGTTTAGAAAAATATCTGAAAAAATTTTAAACCAATATAAATTAATCTGAAACTTCAATTAAATAGGCCTACACAGGCATGAGGGGAAAGGTGAAATTAAACACATTAAAATCAATATAAGTAAACCAGGAGCCATGGCACAGGCCTTTAATCCCAGCACTTGGGAGGTAGATGAAGGAGGAGTTCAAGGCCAGAAGTCAAGGGAGAGAGCGAGATCCTGTCTTAACCAACTCTCCAATGTGAATAAAACACTGAACTCAGAACTGAAATTTCATTTTTATTTATTTATATATCTCTAGGTTTGAGATTTTTCGTTCCAAAAAAACAACAACTAAATAAGGTACAAAACTGGAAAGGTAGATAATGGCTGCATGTGAAGACGGCATTTAAAGAAACAAAACGTTTTTAGGCGCCACGATGACTTTTGGAAAATCTAATCTAGTCCTTTGAAAATGATCATTTATGACAATGGATATTTCGTTTATTTTTTACTAAGACCCCAAACTGACAAAAAAGTTAAGCAAAGGAAGAACATATAATATATGAGAGACTTCCCTTAAATGAACAAAACGTTCTATTTATTCCTTTAAAGAATGAGTCAGTAAGCACATATAAAACAGCTAAGACATAAAAGTAATGAAACAGTATCACAAAATCTTAAATTTTTTTTTAGAAATCCATATTTGAAGTTATAGATATTTTGCCTCCCTGTTCAGTATTCTCTTTCCCCATCTCCTCTCATCCATGCATGCATGCATGCTCACACACACACACCACAAACTTACTTTAATGTTGGGGCAGCATTACTTAAATAAAGCATCCAATACAAGAAAAACAATCAATTTTTTTAAAAAGATTTATTTATTTATTTATTATGTATACAGTATTCTGCCCGCATATATCCTATAGGCCAGTAGAGGGCATCAGATCTCTTTAAGGATGATTGTGAGCCATCATGTGGGTGCTGGGAATTGAACTCAGGACCTCTGGAAGAGCAGTCAGTGCTCTTAACTTCTGAGCCACCTCTCCAGCCCTTAAATATTTTTTAAAGCACTAAAAGTAATTCAAATACTTTTTCTAACTACTAGACATCTTCAAAGTTACACTAACACTCGTGAACCCAAAAAAACACACTAATAAATGACAAGCATGCTCAACACTGCTCTACTTCATGAAAATAGAAAATTTTAAACATTGAAAAGCAAAATCAAGTAGTCAGCTCAAATGCCAGGGACATGGGGCTCTGCAAGGTTTCCAAGAAAACGAAAAGATGCAGCGGCCCTGTCCTCACTAAAGCAGTCAGCAACATGAAAATCAACAAGGAAACAAAGGGATGCAGTGGCCTGTTCTCACTAAAGCGGTCAGTGACACGAAAATCAACAAGAAAACAAAGGGATGCAGCGGCCTGTCCTCACTAAAGCAGCAGCCATCATGTCTCAAAGGGAAGGCCCGTTACAGCAGAGGGCAAAAACAGGACGTGAGACTTTCTACCATGCATTCCCATACACCTTCTGAATTTTTAAATGTTAAAAAAAGCCAAATAAACACTTATTATCCACTATTTATTCTCCTTCAAGGAACCGTATGTGTTATCTTTATATATTCTAGTCCCAAAACCAACATAGTAAGGCCCAAATAAGTAAGGCAATCACACTTTTTTTTTTGGTCAAGACAGGGTTTCTCTGTGGTTTTGGAGCCTGTCCTGGAACTCGCTCTGTAGACCAGGCTGGTCTCGAACTCACAGAGATCTGCCTGCCTCTGCCTCCCGAGTGCTGGAATTAAAGGCATGCGCCACCACCGCACACTTAGACGGTGCCACTTTTGTCACACAGAACATAAACCAATCTCAGTACTGCCAGCTCAAGCCAGCTAAGAGACTACCAAAGCACAGAAGGAGCCCCCAGAAAATGTGGAAAGGGGATCCTGAATCTAATGCGACAGTCTTGCCTTTCACAACTAGGAAATGATTTGTGAAAAGCATGCAAAATGGTTTTTATGAGACAAAAATTAAGTTCTAGCTAACGATATCCAGGATGCAGACGACATGCACAAGGATGACACAGCCGCTGTCTGCAATTCAGCATGAAACACATCAGCAACAGAAAAGACGAGGTAAATGTCGCCAGCTGCTCGTAACTGTGGAATCTAGTAGTAAGTGTGTGGGTGTTTGCTGGCCAAGTCTTTCAACAGTATCAACAAATACTGGGGTGGGGTAGTTTTTTATAAGGTCCATAATCCTTACCCAAACACGGTCACCCAAGTGTCATCGAGGTGATCTTCTGAAGTCAGAGAATCTCCTTGAGTATAAAAAGGATCCAACTGGGCAGGAGATAGTGTCGTCTTCCGTGGCTGACCAATATTTGCTGGACTAAACATGCTTTGCCCTATATTAGTAAAGTTAGAAAGTTAGCTACCAATATAAACACATGGCCGTATTTTAAAACAAAGATCTTAGTTTAAAGGGCAAAGTATATTAAAAGTTGACAATGCCCTCTTCAGGACTCTATAGGCACTATTTTTACATGTATATTCACACATACACACCTCTCCCCCCCCCCCCCCCCAATCTTTAATCCCAGCACTTGAGAGGCAAAAGCAAGAGAATCTCTGTGAGTTCAAGGCCAATTTGGTCTAAAGAGCAAATTACAGGCCAGCCAGGGCTACACAATGACACTCTGTCACAAACAAACAAATAAACCTAAGCAACCATCCCTTCAAAATCTAATTAACTCTTTCTACAAAGATATGCCTTTAATAAGCCAAAGACAATAAAAGGTACATTAGTATAAAACCTGAAGCCAATTCAATTTTTTATGCCCTGTATAGCCATTAATATACAGTTTAGTTATGCTATATCATGTAATAACCTTCAAGCAAGAAATTAAATTAAGGCTCAAGTTGAGACAACCATTATGACCTTTAAAAAGACAAATCAAAATTAAGTCTCAAATGAATAAGCAATCTAATTTTTGCCTTGTCAACCAATCTAAAAAATGTAATTACTTATACTAATTGAAAAGCATTTATATAAGTTTAATATAATTGCTCTCCACCAAGTTAATATTTAATTGCTCCACTGATTTTACTTCTTTTAAATCAAACTGGTACCAATACTCTATTCTGTGTAAGATGAAAATAAAATGTACCTATCAAACCACATCAGACTACAGTATACTTTATTTTCCTTGGTAAATCACTATCCAGACGTCCTTCATAAAACCAGATTAAAGAGAGGGCAAAAGCCCTTATTACCTTTCAACTAAAGAACAGATCCAATTATTTCAAACTAAATGAAAACAAAAAAAATTACAAGAAATTTCAACAGGATATGATAAATAAACAATGAAAATTTTGACCACGACACCTTCTTACCATGAAAATGAGCAACACAGGTGTGTAACTAAGAACTCTGCCTCAGCTCAATGTACAATGGGGCCTGTGTGGTCCCAGGAAGAAATACCTACACCTAGGAACTTTCTCCAAAAACCTAAGGCATAGAACAGGAATGAAGTGCTGGGCCTCTAGAAGATCCTGGAGGAGAACCTCTTCCTGGTCTGCTCCCCATGGCTTATTCGGCTTATTCTGCCTGCTTCCTTACAGAACCCAGAGCCACCAGGAGTTGGACCCGCCCATCAACCATTAATCATGGAATTGCACCACGGACTGGCCTACAGGCCAATCTGAAGGAGGTGTTTTCTCAAATGAAGTTCCATCTTTCCAGAACAGCCTGGCTTCCAACCCAGTGAGACCAAAGATTTCATCTCTGAAGAAAAGAAAGCTAAACCCAAATTTATGGTACGGTGGTGCACACCTTTAATCCCAGCACTTGGGAGGCAGAGGCCGGCAGTTCTCTGTGAGTTCAAGGTCATCCTGCTCCACAGAGCAAATTTCCAGACAGCCAAGAACATTACACAGAGAAACCCCATCTCAGAAAAAAAAAAAAGAAAGAAAGAAAGAGACAGGAAGGAGGGAGGAGGGAGGGAGGGAGGGAGGGAAGGAAGGAAGGAAGGAAGGAAGGAAGGAAGGAAGGAAGGAAGGGAAAGGTAAACGCCTCAAAAAAATCAATGAGCCCAAGCCAGGTGGTCGTGGCGCACGCCTTTAATCCCAGCACTCGGGAGGCAGAGGCAGGCGGATATCTGTGAGTTTGAGGCCAGCCTGGTCTACAAGAGCTAGTTTCCAGGACAGGCTCAAAAGCTACAGAGAAACCCTGTTTCGGAGGGGAAAAAAAAATCAGTGAGCCCACTCATAGAAGAGACAATAATGAGAGGGTAAAGTGAAAATCTATTTAATGAAAAAGGAAATTTGCTTGTTTGTACTCAGAACACCAGCCAGGCAACTTTGACTTTCTTTAAGACTTTTCTTTGAGAAAAAAATTAAGGGGGAGGGCTACATAATCTGAAACTGACCTCCAATTAGCCCTTTACAAAATATTCAGTGTATTATCCAATTCTCCTACTGTGCAGCGCAGTAAGAAACAAGAGAGCTTCTATTAATCTTGCCCCCAATTCCAACCAATAGGACCCCTACCTACCCCTATAAACAACTCTTTATATAGTTTTTAATAACTCAGGAAATACTTCAAAAGTCCATTAGGTATGCATTCTTAAATTCTTAATACTTTCGGTAAACTATCCTATCTATAAACTCAGAAAGCAAGCTATAAAAACCATCACCTTTCTAAAGGAAGTCAGAAAGTCCCTAAATCTGGAGTAAGACTGCTGGCAACCATCAGAGCCGAGGACAGAGTTTAAGAAGAGGACTCACCAGTCACTGGAGTTGTGACTCCAACAAGAGGGCTCTGCACCATTGAAATGTTTGTCTGCATGAAAACAAGAGTGCTGAGTTAACACAAAGTTCTAACCATGCAGTCATTACTGCGGATCACTCAACTACTACAACATCCTTACTAACTAGAATGAGTGGTCTCTACTTACCTTTTGTCTTCTGTCTGACCAGCACTAACGCAGATTACGCAAAGATCAAATGTCCTTTGTTTTTATTATACATTTTAAAATAAGAAACATTGCCGGGCGGTGGTGGCGCACGCCTTTAATCCCAGCACTCGGGAGGCAGAGGCAGGAGGATCTCTGTGAGTTCGAGACCAGCCTGGTCTACAAGAGCTAGTTCCAGGACAGGCTCCAAAACCACAGAGAAACCTTGTCTCGAAAAATAAAAAAAAAAAAAAAAAAAAAAAAAAAAGAAAAAAAAAAAGAAAAAAAATAAAATAAGAAACATTGGGCTGGCTTAGTGTTAAGTGCTCTTGACGCCAAGCTTACCACCTGAGCTCAACCCCCAGAATCCACAAGACGGGAAGAGAGGACCTACTCCTACAAGCTAGCCTATGGCCTCCACAGTACAATCTTGGCACTCATTTGCACACAACATAAACACACACAATAAATAAGCCAATTAGAACAGAATTTAAAATAAGTTACATTGGATAAAAAAAATTCTATAGGAACTAATGGTAACATGCTAGCTATTTGGTTTTATTTCCCAATGTACAATACTCAAACTATGGATATAACTGTAATTTGTTTATTTAAGTCATCAAATTCACAAAGAAAAAAAAACTGAAAAATAAGTAAAAAGAACATATTCAAATGACAATAAAAGACAACTTATGTTTAACACTATCAGTATATTACAAAGAGGAAAAGTATCATTAGGCATCATTAGAGGATATTTTAAAGGATGTAAAAAAAAAAAACCCTTTTACAGGGGCTGGTGATGGCTCAGCAGTTAAAAGCACTTGCTGCTCTCCCAGAAGACCTGAGTTCACTTCCCATCACCCACGTCAGGCAGCTTTAAGAGGCTTCTAACAACAGCTTCAAGAGATCCAGGGAGCCGGGCGGTGGTGGCGCACGCCTTTAATCCCAGCACTCGGGAGGCAGAGGCAGGCGGATCTCTGTGAGTTCGAGACCAGCCTGGTCTACAAGAGCTAGTTCCAGGACAGGCTCCAAAACCACAGAGAAACCCTGTCTCGAAAAAGCAAAAAAAAAAAAAAAAAAGAGATCCAGGGCCCTCTTTTGGCCTCTCAGGGCACTCACACGATGGCATATACACACATAGAAATACACATACACTCAAAAATAAATAAATGTGTTTTTAAATCCTCCTATAAACAGAACAAACCAAAAAAATCTAACCACTACCAACTATCTGATCCAAACCAGAACTGAGCATGGTACCTTGGAATAACTAATTTTGGCCCTCATCTATTTACTAATATTTAATACAGAATTCAAAGTCAAAACCATCTTTCTGTACTATGATCTATAACTCCTTTAAACATTTCAAATAAGACAAGAACTAATGCTAGGTCTTCTCATGCAGCAGAATAAAATGGTCATGAATCCAGAAGAAGCAGTGATGCTCATTCCAAACTTCACGTCAGCCTTACTTAACTTGCAGAATGGTCCCTATTCAGGATGTTCTAGATTTAGCAAACCCAGAAGAGCACGTCCATTAAGAATGGCACACATGCAAGCCAGGCATTCACACACCTGAGAATCATCAGAACACCTACAGAAGTCAGGCATTCACACACCTGAGAATCATCAGAACACCTACAGAAACAACACACTAAAAAGCAGCTTTCTCAGTAAAATAAGTACTGGACGTCTATAAAAGGACAATGGTCTTATGTAAATAAAAATTTTATAAAACAAAACTCTCAGGCCAGGCATGCTTAAAGCCTAGCACTTGGGAGGTAGAGACAGTGTTATTTGTGAAAGTTCCAGGCCAGCCTCAAAACCACCAGCAACAAAGCTCTCAAATCATTATTAAATGCCCAACCTCCAAATACAACCCTGAATTTTCATTTTAATTTTTTCCCTAGAAAAGAATGCATAAATCTTAAGCTTAAGCAAAGAGAACGACTTACAACCCTAATAACACTCTACATTTACAATAATCAGGCTGGGAACATGGACAGGTTAATAAGACATACCTATAAAAACCACAGACTCACTTAAGAGAGAAAACAATCCAGTGTCTACTACCTTTTTTGCTACTATAGGATCTTACTATATAGGATAGGTCAGTGGTCCTCTTTCCTTGCCTCAATCTCCCAAGTGCAGGGCCTACAGGTGTATGCCACCATGCCTACAGGTGTACGCCACCAGGCCTATAGGTGTATGTCACCAGGCCTATAGGTGTATGCCACCAGGCCTATAGGTGTATGTCACCAGGCCTATAGGTGTATGTCACCAGGCCTATAGGTGTATGCCACCATGCCTATAGGTGTATGCCACCAGGCCTATAGGTGTATGCCACCAGGCCTATAGGTGTATGCCACCATGCCTATAGGTGTATGCCACCAGGCCTATAGGTGTATGCCACCATGCCTATAGGTGTACGCCACCAGGCCTATAGGTGTATGCCACCAGGCCTATAGGTGTATGTCACCAGGCCTATAGGTGTATGTCACCAGGCCTATAGGTGTATGCCACCAGGCCTATAGGTGTATGCCACCATGCCTATAGGTGTATGCCACCAGGCCTATAGGTGTATGCCACCAGGCCTATAGGTGTATGCCACCAGGCCTATAGGTGTATGCCACCAGGCCTATAGGTGTATGCCACCATGCCTATAGGTGTATGCCACCATGCCTATAGGTGTATGCCACCAGGCCTATAGGTGTATGCCACCAGGCCTATAGGTGTATGTCACCAGGCCTATAGGTGTATGCCACCAGGCCTATAGGTGTATGCCACCAGGCCTATAGGTGTATGCCACCAGGCCTATAGGTGTATGCCACCAGGCCTATAGGTGTATGCCACCAGGCCTATAGGTGTACGCCACCATGCCTACAGGTGTACGCCACCAGGCCTATAGGTGTACGCCACCAGGCCTACAGGTGTATGCCACCAGGCCTATAGGTGTATGCCACCATGCCTACAGGTGTATGCCACCATGCCTACAGGTGTATGCCACCATGCCTACAGGTGTATGCCACCAGGCCTATAGGTGTATGCCACCAGGCCTACAGGTGTATGCCACCAGGCCTACAGGTGTATGCCACCAGGCCTATAGGTGTATGCCACCAGGCCTATAGGTGTATGCCACCAGGCCTATAGGTGTATGCCACCAGGCCTACAGGTGTATGCCACCAGGCCTATAGGTGTATGCCACCAGGCCTATAAGTGTATGCCACCAGGCCTACAGGTGTATGCCACCATGCCTACAGGTGTATGCCACCATGCCTACAGGTGTATGCCACCAGGCCTATAGGTGTACGCCACCAGGCCTACAGGTGTATGCCACCATGCCTATAGGTGTACGCCACCAGGCCTATAGGTGTATGCCACCAGGCCTATAGGTGTACGCCACCAGGCCTATAGGTGTATGCCACCAGGCCTATAGGTGTATGACACCAGGCCTATAGGTGTACGCCACCAGGCCTATAGGTGTACGCCACCAGGCCTATAGGTGTATGCCACCAGGCCTATAGGTGTACGCCACCAGGCCTATAGGTGTATGCCACCAGGCCTATAGGTGTATGTCACCAGGCCTATAGGTGTATGTCACCATGCCCACCTTAGACTTTTTAACACTTTAAGTGCATTTCATGATAAACTTGAGTATATACGTACTTGCCTATTCTATACTTATGGTTCCTTCAGAACAGACACCAGGGAACTTTCTAATTACTGACCTCACTGTGTAAGCACAAACACACAATGACTAATCACGGAGCATGAGAACTTGTGCGTCACCTGTCTTCTTGAAGTCAAAGGTGTCGACCCGAGTCCTGGACTGGAAATGTCATCATATATACTTCTAACCGGTGGAGCTCCACTTTTATCTTTAGGAGCAGGGACAACTGGCTGTGGCGGTGACCCCCCTGTGTGTACAAAAAGCAGTCAGGTGAAAAAGCAAACTAACCATTCATCTTTCTTTTCAGCTATGTTTAATTTATGGTTTTGAAATAACAAACTCTTTGTTTCCTAGAGCGATGCAGCCTTTAATATGTGTAAGAGTCATCTGGGCTCCGGGTAGATGTCAGAGTGATTCAAAAGGAACAAGACGAGCCGGGCGGTGGTGGCGCACGCCTTTAATCCCAGCACTCGGGAGGCAGAGGCAGGCGGATCTCTGTGAGTTCGAGGCCAGCCTGGTCTACAAAGGGAGTTCCAGGACAGGCTCCAAAGCCACAGAGAAACCCTGTCTCGAAAAACCAAAAAAAAAAAAAAAAAAAAAAAAGGAACAAGACAGAACCAATGACCACACCTCTAACAAGCTCCCAGGTGATGTCACAATGTGGGTGAGCAGCAGACTGCACTTTGAAAGAAGATTTCAGAATTGCTACTGGAAATTTTTTAATGTTTAGAAAACACAGGTAATCTTGCTTTCTCTACTCTGTGCTTAACATTTCAATACACAATGTGATCAACCCCAGAGCTACTTGCTAACTTGGTCCTAACTTACTTACTTACTTGGTCCTAACTACCCAGGAAGCAGAGTTGGACAGATCACCTGTATTACAAGGTCAAGGCCAACACTAACAACACATTAGGCTCTGTCTCAAAACAAATAAAATATAATCTCATTTCTTACTAAAGTATGTACTAAACAACTCCACTGAATATATATATCTGAATAATTAAAATCACTCCAGTTAGAAATTTGATTGTCAAATGAAACAGACTGTATTCATAATTCTTATAGTAGAAACATTTTTAATAATGACAGAAAAGACCTGACTTCTGTGACATAAACAATGCTAAGCAATAAAGCAGCCCTGGCCTTTATTTAAACAAATGCAAAGTTTCAACAGTAGTCCAGTTACTCAGAGCCCAGACAACGGAAGAGATTCAGCTGCGCTCAGCATCATGCAGTCACAAAGAGCAAGTACTGTCAAATTATTACTTAGCTTCAGATTCCTCTTCTGAACACTGTTTTGAAAAATGGAACTATTACTACCTATTTTGTTGAAACTGTTTTGTTGTCTGAAACAGGATTTCCTTTTTGTGTATTTATAGCCTTGCCTGTCCTGGAACTTGTTCAGTAGACCAGGCTGGCCTTGAACTCCTGAGGACAGCCTGCTCCTGTCTTGCAAGTGCTCAGATTAAAGGCGTGTGCAACCACCACCCGGCTCAAACTTTTTTTTTAAAGACAAGGTTTCTCTGTATCTTTGGAGCCTGTCCTGGAACTAGCTCTTGTAGACCATGCTGGCCTCAAACTCAGAGATCTACCTGCCTCCCGAGTGCTGGGATTAAAGGCGTGTGCCACCACCACCCAGCCATTTTTCTTTAAGGAAGTAAATATAAAATGATCAGCATTCAGCCTAGCTCACCACTTAGGTACATCTTAATTTCTTTTGGGTTCTATGGTAGCTGCTTACTGTTTTATATTTTATCGTTTTTAGACAGATGGTCTACAAGCTGACCTCCAACTCACTAGGTGGGGAAGAATGTCCTTGAATTACTAATACTACTGCCTCTGTTTCCTAAATGCTGGAGTATAGGCTTTCACCTCCATGCCTGCATATATTTATGGGCTTTTAGACAGGCTTTTTCAGGGCCCAGCTTGCCTAAATTGTCCTATGTGGCCCACACTGACCCTGAACTCACAATCCTCCTGCACCAGCCTCCTAGGTGCTGGGATGATAGGGGCTCACCAGCAAACTGGGCTAAGGTATAACTTTATAAGAGAAGTATTTTTAAATTAATAATGTATTGGTAAGGGAGAATGCTGCGCCATTCCATCTCTGAAATTCTACTAGGAATACTGATAGACCACACCACTACTATTAGCAATTAACCCACCTGCAAGCAAAGGTGATCTCATTTCCATTACTCCTACGGACGGGCCACTAATTGATCGAGGCTGTGGAGTCACTGGAGCTGGTAAATCCCCCATTAAAAATCCAGGTAAGAACTGGGCATTAACGCCTGTCTTCGGAGATGTCGGTGAACCCAGCATCATTGGTTCAGATCCTAAATTAATCAAAAATTGAAATAATGCCATTTCTGTTATATCTAACAAATAGAGCAATTTATGATAAAAGTTGAATAATTTAATCAACACAATCCTACATATTATGAACTATAGTTGAATCTACTTTAAAACAACTAAGGGTTCTTTCAAAAATATAGAAGACTGTCCTCACAGTGGCGCTCCCTCATTTTCACCACACCAGATCAGCCCAGGGCGTAGCCCATCCACCCGCAATGTTCATATCTTTGGCAGATGGTCCTGGTTATATTATTTTACTTCTTTAAAAGCATCATTTGAAACTCTTATTATTTTAAAAGAAATCTCTAATACAAGCAGAAAATTTTTTCCACAGTTTATACTGTGCAAACAAAAGCAAGGAGACCACACCAATTTTATACAAATCTTGACCAATCAGAAACAATGGGTTTAGCCTCTTCTTCCTACACATCCAACTATGCATTGTTTCAGTAATAAGGTAATCATGCACACATTACAACACTAATAAGGTTACAACTTGCACTTTAACTCAGGAAGACATTGAAAGTAGTGGTAAAGCTTACTTTCAGATCATGATCATTTATTAGAAAAATCATTTGGAGAACTATAATCAACAAAAGTTTCTCTAAAATAAAGCCAATCTAAAGAGAGATCTAACACTTCATAAGCATCAACTCTAAATTAATCTTCTAGGGTTGAAGAGAAGTCTCAGTGGTTAAAAGCACTGACTACTGTCCCAGAGGACCCATGTTTGATTCCCAGTACCCACATAGCAGCTCACAAAATTCCAGTTCCATGGGATCTAAAGCCCTCTTGTGGCTTCTTTAGACCCGTGGTACACTTGTACACAGACATAAATGTAGGCAAAACAACCCATGCACAGAAAACAAAAACAGACCTACATATTAACAATGTAAGTTTAAAAAGAGGGGAAAACCAAAGTAATTCAGAAAGGTAAAATAAGTATCAAAATAAGGTGTAAAAAAATAGCTCTATTGTAATTCTTTTGTGAAGTACTAATTACAAGGTGCTACTGCGTATTTCAAAGAACAGGAAACTCAACCAGATGTCTCAAAAAAGGGCATATTCGGAACAATACTTAGAAAACTACAGTAGCAAAATACAAGGTTTTGGTAACAATGCAAACTACCTTCATTCTTCCATCTACAAAGGAGTAGGGTAATTACGACATGACAAGAATTAGGTCAAGGGCTGGTGAGGTGGCACACTGGGTAAAAGCCCTTGCCACTAGGCCTAAATTCAGTCCCCAACACACACACACACACACACACACACACACACACATGCATCCACTTGCACATTACATAAAGAAAAACCCACTTAGGTGAAGGAAAACTCGGTCCCCTAAACACATAGTGAAGGAGTAAGAAGTCGGACTGTCACTAACCAGCCCTTCACGGCTAGACTTAGCAGCTTAAGGGCTGCATCCTGCATGTCTTAAACGTCACTTCTCATTCTCTGCCCCAAAATATTAAATGCCACACTGTGGTCCTCGGGGAGCGCATGTGATGAGAAGGGGCTGGGAGAACGCCATACCAGCAGCTACCTGGAAACCGTGCCACATGTGAACCTCGGCAGACTTGGCTAGGCCAGATACAAGGATGTTCTTGCTCACAGTATGTACTACCTCAACAAACATGTCATCGCTCAACAGAAAACCTGGACCTACTAATGAAGTTTCCTAATCTCTAAGGAAATATGAAAAAAAATAGCTAGATCAATACCTGGGCACAAGTTATAATGCAACAGTATGTCTACATATCTACATTAATAACATTATAGGTTCAGTTTTTATGACAAGCTGAAAAAGAAATCCAGTTCGTTAGCTACTCTTTTTTTTTCTTTTCGGTTTTTCGAGACGGAGTGTCTCTGAGTAACAGTCACTCACTCTGTAGACCAGGCTGGCCTCGAACTCAGAGCTCCACCTGCCTCTGCCTCCCGAGTGCTGGGATTAAAGGCGTGCGCCACCACCGCCCGGCCGCCCTGCTATTTTTAAAGAAACTTTCTATCCAAAACATGGTAAGCATGACATGTCCCTTGAGTCTACAGAGTTAATTCTGCACACTATATGTCACGCTTGCTCTCTTTTTCCAGCTCAGAAAGCTATAAACCAATCCTGTGAGTCTTTGCAACTGTAAAGTGGTTTTGTTTTCTGTTGTAAAATACGACCGTTGTCATCACTCACAAAACGCTAGACTGTTTTTCTAAGGCATCTTCGGGAAGTTTCCCCAACCAATAATGGGATGAACCTTTAGACTCAAGAGTCCTGCGACAGAGCCGCATTCCCAAGCAAAGGGCGGCGGAGGGGGCAGCCAGGCTGGGTCTAGGCCATGCTCTATGCTCCACACACCAACTCCTTTTCCTGTAAGAACCGGGGTGACCGCCCACCCCGGTGCACGTCTCGGGGTGCCGGGCAGGCGACCGCACCGGGGCCGGGCGCCGGCACCGACAGCGGCGCTTCCCGCTCCCTCCGTGGCGCGCGCCGGCCGCCTCCCCGTCCCCGGCGCGCCGGCTGGGCCACTAGGGAGGCGGCGGCTCCCTCACTCACCCAGCGTGGGCGCCTGGGGATCCACGGCAAACGCTGCCATCGCCACGGCCGCGCTTCCTCCGGCGGGCACCTTCCCGGTTTTCAAAAATGGCGGAAACGCTCCTCACCGTTAAGGCCGCGCGGCTCGCGGGGTTGCGTAACTTCCGGGTATGCTCTCTGCCGAGGCTGTGGGTGCTTCCGCCATGTTGGAAGAGGGCAAGCAAGCTTCTTGGCCCGGTTGGCGAGTCTAGGGTTTTGCTGGGGATGCATGGCAGAGTGTGGGACCTCTGGTTCTGAGGATGGTTTTGGTCACGCCTCAAGCCTCCTGATATGTTTGCGTTTGTGCTTCACAGAAACAGATTCATTTGCTCGCTTGTTAATTAGTGTGGCTTCCCCAGTGCGCTCTCTTCCATCGGCTTTCCTATCACCTGGGACAGTAGGCTTAATGAAACTCGATATACTTTTTCTCAACAACTTGATTTCTGTACTTGATATCGGACTTTCATTTCTCAAGGTTTTCCACCATTTATATGTCATTTCTCTTAAATGTGTTGGGCACTATTTCATATTAAACCATAACTAATGCATTGTTTATTCATACATACAAAAGAATATAGATAAAATAAGTAATTCTGCCCACGACATTCCTGTCTTCCCCTCTTCACTCCTTTTTTTCCTGGGGGTATATTCTTGTATTAATCACACACATCTACATAGAATGTATGTTAAAATGTTTAGTTTCACTGTTTGCAAACAATAAAAAAAATAATGTGCTTCAAGTTCTATATTCTAGAAGGTGCTCTGGTCCTTTCCCAGCCTTTCCAAAATATTGACGTATCTGTTGCTATTTCTTTCCAAGCTTTCTAGAATCTGGGAGAGCTTTTGTTACAGGAGTGGAGCAATAGTGTTACAGTGTTGTGTTCAAATCCACTGGAAAAGACCAAAGACAGAGACTCAATTCAAAGTAAATGGATTAAATGGATTTATTCCTCATACTGCTAGAAGAAGGGATGGCAGCCTTAAAACGAAAAAGCATGCAGGGCCAAAAAAGGCCGAAGGAAGGGTCTATAAAGGTGGACATTACAATTATCTCGTGCTTTAGGGAATCCACAGCTGTGCGAGAAAACTGCTTTTTTCTCTCAGTTGTTTCTCTTCCCTGTTACACAGGGATAAAGAGAGAGTCTCATCCCTGTCCCACAGTGACAAGAAAGAGCAACCAATTCATTACCTCACAGTGGCAACAGCCCCAGGCCACATCTCACAGGCTTTTCAGGGAAAAGGTCAACAGCCCTTGAGCAGTGGCTGGTGCTGTGTTTAGTTTCTTAGCCATCACAGGGAGTCCAGTATAATTATTACAGAGGCCTGACCGCTCTGGGGAAAGTGTCACTAACAGCTGAGAAAAGCGTTTCTTCCTGAGTAGGCAACAGCAATGACAAGTATCAGGTTGGGGCTGGCTGGGACCCAGGGACCCAGGGACCCAGGGACCCAGGGACCCAGGGACCCAGGGAGAGAGACCACACCCCAAGGGGCTGGTATCTCAGCGGCAATAGGCTGGAGGAGTGGGAGGACCTCCCGTAACACCTCCCCCTTTTGTTTAAATAAGAGAGTTCTAAACCTACTATGAAATTATATACAATAAGTACAAATATCCTATTCTAACTAGCTTAGGTCTTGTATAATAAATAACTTGGCCAAGTCATGAGAGAAAAGTAACTACATCTATATAGTCTTCAACCCCATCGAAGATCTGAGAAGGGAAATAATGTTACCTGGTTAATTAGGAAGTTCAGTAAAACAACTTCCAAAACATGCAACAAATCACAGAGACAACTAGCTACCTAGGCAATCACCCAAAGTCACATTAGCAGCGTTGAAGCAACCAACTTTGGCTAAGGCCTAACATAACTGACACACCATTTTCAAAGGCAAGCAACTTTTCAAAACTATCTTACCCTGTCTTGGCAGGATAAGACAGCCCTGTTTTATCCATTGATGCATGCTCTGTATCTTTGTCAGTGGTTGAGGTATGGGCATTTCTTTGCCCCAAGGCCAGTTCTGCCAAAAGGAAAGGCTCCAGGTGGAGTGTCTTTGGTGCTCAACATTCTCTCGGGAATAGAGTGGTGTTGCCAGGAGCAATTGTGTCTCACTACCACAAAACTCTGAGTTAGATTAAAGGCCATTTTCTACAGCTCTTTGAAGAAGTTGAAGACTATCTATCTATACTGAGTATAATCTCTATATATCTAAAGAACCTGATTAGTCTAATTATAAATGACAAACTTAGATGACTATTAGTCTATATAATTCTCAATATCTATCTAACTTAAAGATTAAGACAATAAACAACTGTGAAACAAATGAGGACAATGACCTCCAAATATAAACAATGTACAAATATACACTGCAGTAGGTAAATATATATCAATACACAAACATTATATAAGTATCTTAATCAGAGGTAGAAATGTACACAGCAATATGGTAAATATATACAATACAATATATGTCAATACATAAAAATGTTTTAAACAAGGTAGAAACATGCATGCATCCAATAGTCAATATAATTTAACTTTGTATCAATATACAAGAATCTATACCAATATATTTGTCTAAAAACAGTAACTCACAATTACAAATCTATTATCCCATCATCCCTCTTTTTTTTTTCAAAATGATCCCTGAGCTTATAAAATTCCTCCCCCAACCCTCAATCGTATACTAATTATAATCAACCCCTAAATGATGTCCCTAAACCCAAGGGCAAACTTTACTGGGAGAGGGGACGTCGTCCTCTAGAATTACTTCCAGCTGTCATGGGGGCGACGTTCTTTCTGGGGGATCCTGTGAAAGTAAAATGATGGTTAAATTTCAAGATCAATGTCTTTTAAAATTGCCAATAGTCTCTGAGTATTTTGTGCAGGTCTGGCCAAAATGTTGTATAAGATGTGCACCATTTCAGCTAACCAAGTTGGAACTGTCTTGTGCAGCTGGTACCCAAAGCAGGTCTTGTTGTAGCGCTATCAGTATCATGACGTCATATCAACCAGGTGGAGTTGTTGTTATGGGGCCCCATCTTCTTCCTGGAAACTTCAAATGTCACTTCAGGAAAAACTCATTGTTCATTATAAGAAACTTAGGGACCCAGGGACCCAGGGACGCAGGAAAATTGATCACATACTTGGTAACAAAGCAAACTTCCACAGATATAAAAAAAAAAAGTTTAGTAACTACCTGTGTCTTATCGAATCACCATGGAATAAAGTTAGAATATAACAACAATTCAACCCCCAGAAAACCTACAAACTCATGGAAACTGAACAGGTAACTACTGAACCACCCCTGGGTCAGGGAAGAAATAAAGAAAGAAATTAAAGTCTTCCTTAAATTCAATGAAAATAAAGATACAAAATACCCAATCTTATAGGACACTATGAAATCAGTGCTAAGAAAAAAGTTCATAGCGCTAAATTCACAAATTAAAAAAAGACGGAGAAAACTCACATTAGAAACTTAACAGCACAGGTAAAAGCTCTAAAGAAGAAGAAGAAGAAGAAGAAGAAGAAGAAGAAGAAGAAGAAGAAGAAGAAGAAGAAGAAGAAGAAGAAGAAGAAGAAGAAGAAGAAGAAGAAGAAGAAGAAGAAGAAGAAGAAGCTGACTCACCAAGGAGGAGAAGAAGACTGGAAAAATCAAGTTGAGGGTTGAAATCAACAAAATAGAAACAGGAAAACAATCCAAAGAATCAATGAAGGAAACAGGGCTAGTTCTTTGAGTAAAATCAACAAAATTGACAAACCCCTATCCAAACTAGTTAAAAGGAAGAGAGAGAACACACAAAATAACAAGATCAGAAATGAAAACGGAGCCATAACAACAGACACTGAGGAAATTCAGAGAATCATTGGGTCTTGTTAAAAAGCTTATGTGTGACAAAGTTGGAAAATGTAAAAGAGATGGACTTGTTTTTAGATAAAATCCAAATACCCAAATTAAATCAAGACCAGGTGAGCAGCACACAATGCCTGTCTGCACTCTATGTGCTACCATACAGTTTGTGAGCTACGAGCAAGGGGCTAGAGGTTAAAATACACAAACACACAGACAGAGAGACAGAGACATGGACCTCTAGTCACTGGTAAGAAGCCCTTTAAACAACAGCACCCTGGAGGCTTAGCACCCAACAGTCAATTGGGCCAACAGGTGAAAACCTTATCCTCTGATCCTCAAGGCCAAGGCAACCTCTTTTGGCTAGAGAAAGAAGAGCTGGAGAGATAGCTCAGTGGTTAAGAGCATTGGCTGCCCTTCCAAAGGTAAGAAGTTCGATTCCTGGCAACGACATAATGCCTCACAACAATCTGCAATGAGGTCCTGTGCCCTATACTGACAACAGAAGGGAAAGGCAGGAGAGATAGCTCAGTGGTTAAGAGCAATGCTTGCTGAGTTCAATAGGGACCCAGGGACCCAGGGACCCAGGGACCCAGGGACATCCCCACAAAAGCAACAGCAATTCCAACATTAAATGGTAGATTCCTAGAATTCAACTTTGGTCTTTGTTTCTTGTTTGTTTTTGTTTTTTTGTTTTTCAGGGTTTGTGTAACAGCCCTGGTTGTCCTGAAACTTGCTCTGCAGACCAGGGTAGCCTCAAACTCAGAAATCCACCTGCCTCAGCTTTCCAAGTGTTGTGATTAAAGCCACCAATACCCAGCATTAGAATTCAAATTTCAAAACCACTTTCAGGTTCAATTTACTTAAAAAAAATGTGCTGAGTATAATGGTTCATGCCTTTAATCCCAGTTCTCATGAGGCACTTAGGAGGCAGAGGCAGGCAGCTCTCAGAGTTTGAGGTCGCCCTGGTCTACAGAGTGATTTCCAGGACAGCCAAAACTGTTACACAAAGAAATCCTGTCTTTAAAAAAAAAAAAAAAAACGGGGGATGTGCTTCTGGATTAGTTCATATAACTTTGGTGTGGTTGGTTACAGATTTTAATTGCCGTTTTATTTTAAAATGTTTTCCTTGGAGAAAGTCATTTTCTTTCTCTCCGTGCATTTCAGTCTTTACCCTTCCAACTGGCTCTTTCCTGATCAGGACCTGAAGATGTGGTACACCTCCTCTTAAAAACCTCTCCACGCATTCTCCTGCCAGCCCCTCCCTCATGTCAGAAGTCCTCTATCTGCCTGTCTCCAACAGTCTTTTATTCTTTTAACGCTACACTTCCTAGGTCTCCTAACTTTCTATCCCTTGCCTCTCTTTTGAACAACTGATCCTATTTATAGCCGGGAAATACCTGTGTTTGTCAAGCCTCTTTCCTCTCCTTCAAACTCTTAGTCTTATCCCTTGAAGTCTTTATCAGTCTTCATACTCTATAAATAATTTCCAATACCGCGTGACCAATCTCTCCAAAGCCAAGAGTCACGTTCCAGATGCTTGCTTGACAACTTGTCACCCTGCCAGTCCATCGGCCCCAGTGTACCTACTTAAAGTCCTCGGAAACCGGATTTGTATTTAATCTCTACATTTCATTTTTAATAAGATAGAAACAATCCCGTGAGCTTGATGCATGCTGGTTATCTTGGCTTCATTGATCTCTCCCCTTCCTGCCATCATGTGTTAAGATAGCAGTGCAGACAGAACACTAGATCTAAGAGAGAGAGAGAGAGAGAGAGAGAGAGAGAGAGAGAGAGGATAGATAGATAGATAGATAGATAGATAGATAGATAGATAGATAGATAGATAGATAGATAGATCTTTTAAAAAGTCTTCTTGATGCTTCGGTTTCTAGATAATGCAGCCAAGCCTTCCCACGCCCTTGCCATCACTCTTCCGCTGAGCCCAGCACACCACTAGCCGAAATTCCCCTCTTTATATATACTACCTGGAAGTTCAAATGCCTTCTCTGGGGTATAGGAATATAGTTAAGTCTGGGTTTAATCTCCAGCACCCAAGGAAGATAAAAATTTCACTGGGTTTAATCTCTAGCAGCCAAGGAAAATAAAAATCTCACTGGTTTCCTTTACCAACAGGTACCTCCTTTTCTTCAGCTTTGACAAGACTGAAGAATTTGGCAACATATATTACAACTAATAATACCCCAATATATACATATATATTGGAAAGGAAAATTTGAGTATCTCAGTATTTTCAATAAGCGGAGTAGAACCACATCTGTAATTTAGAGATTTCAGTAGGCACCTTGTAAGCATTTAACTGGGAATAGGGAATGGGCTTCATGGTTTAAGTACCTGCCATGCAAGCAGAGGACCTCAGTTTGGATCCCCAGACCCAGGAAAATCCAGGCACCTGGTAGCATATGTCTTCAGTGCCAGCATTCTCACAGTGAGATGGGAAGTTGATGTGGGAGTGTCATATATCAATCTGTTGATTTTATTGGCTAAGCAATAAAGGAACTGCCTCAGCCCATTTCATTGGTTAGAAGATAGGTGGGAGGAGTAGACAGAACAGAATGCCAGGAGGAAGAGGAAGTGAGGTCAGACTCCGCAGCTCTCCTCTCCAGAGCAGACACCTCAGAGAGAGACGCCATGCTACCTGCTCCAGGGAAGACGCACGCTATGAAGCTCCGACCCAGGATGGACTTAGGCTAGAATCTTCCCGGTAAGCGCACCTAGGGGCGCTACACAGATGATTAGAAATGGGCCAGAGCAGTGTTTAAAAGAATACAGTGTCCGTGTAATTATTTGGGGCATAAGCTAGCCGAGCCAGGCAGCTGGGGATTTGGGGACGCAGCCCCGCTGCCGCTCCATATTACTACAAATGGCGCCCATGTGATGGACTAAACCCACTTAAAAAACCTGAGAAGGCTTAAAAATAAGGGAGAGAGAGTTTAACACAGATTTTTGCTGTTTGTTGGTGGTGTGCTGTAGAGAGATTTCCTGATTCGGCAACAGCAGCAGAAAAAACGCTGTGTCATTTCAAAGCGTGGCTTCCTGGGGCTGTGCTGCCAGTGCAAACTCTTGCTTTATGTTTGTGTTCCCGCTTGGGATCGGAAGGAGAGTGCTCTGAGACCTTGACGATGATTCAGAGCTCCCCGCCTGCTCCTGGGCAGAAGGCAGAATCAGGCTTAGGCAGGCGGAAGAGCATGGCGGATTCCTGCCGCCATACAGAGACGTGTTTTTAGACTGCGCAGTGCTCTGCCTGTCAGATTTGGATGTTACTTGGATGAAAAGAATTTCTGTGCTGCACGCTCAGTCTCAGAATTAAAGTGCTGAGTGCCGCTCCTACCTGGTAGCCCCAAGAGGCTTCCTGACTCAGCTTCAGCTGCAAAGCCTGCAGCTCATTAAGAGGTCCTGCCACGAAACACTTAAACGGTGTTGACGAAAAGCGGAACGCATGCTTTTCAGTTTTCAGCCGTAGCAGGAAAAAAGCTGCGCTGTTTAAAAATGCCGGCTTTCTGGGCCATCCTGCCAGGGCAAACTCTGACTGTTTGAGGCAGGAGGGCCAGCTACCAAGAGAGGACTGGAGTGTTGTCTGTTGTAGCTCGCTGGCTGGCAGGGACCCTACAGCCAGTACCTCAGCCAAGAGGCTGAAAAGCTAAGGAATGGACTGGATCTAGCTGGCAAAGCCACGCCTTTAGTCCTACTGATATTGCTTGGTAAATTAAAGACTCATGTGGTCAGAAAAAGAGAGATATACAGTAAAGAGAGATTCAAAGACAAAGAAAATTTCTAAATGGTTTACTGTGTGTTAAAAATATATGCAAGCTGAAAGTTAAAGTTCTTAAAGCAAAAAACAAAAAAAGGAAGAGAGTTGTTGTGTGTCTTAGTACACACCTTTAATCCCAACACTTGGGAGGCAGAGGGAGATAGACCTCTGTGACTTCAAGGTGTGGTAGCACACGCCTTTAATCCCAGTGCCTAGAAGGCAGAGACGAACAGATCTCTGTGAGTTCAAGGTGTAGTTGCAAACACCTTTAATCCCAATGCCTGGGAGGCAGAGACGGGCGGATCTCTGAGAGTTCAAAGACAGCCTGGTCAAAGATGTACGCTCAAAAAGCAAAAAGTTAACCTAGAAATGTCACAGCTTAGATTCTTAAGCGCCTAGTGATTTAAAGGCGCAAATCAAAAGTGCTCCTGGATAGTAAAAAATTGCAGATTCACAAATAGGACAGATTCAGACCACTAAATGAGTCACACTGTTGGATGAATGTACGTAGGCTTGGGAGAGAGAAGAAAAGGAATATAGAGAATAAGGTTAATGGTTTAAAAAGAAAAAAGTAAAAGTAAAGTCTTTAAAGAGACAGAGTACAGATAGTTATAGATATAAATAAAAATAAGCCGCGTAAAGATGGAAAATTCACAGAAAGTCTGGATTATGTACATTGTGTTTTCTTTAAAATTTTTGACTGTGAAGGAGCTAAGTACAGAGAGACATTTCATTACCTGGGCTGCCGAAGCTAAACCAGAATGGATATAAGGGTATTACGATTTCAGAATTTGGGTCTAAGGATATGATGCTTTGGAGAGAGTCTTCTTTTGTTTTCACAGAGGATGAGACTCTATGGATTTCTTCTATTCCGATTTGGTATGATGGACCACGTCCTCCTGAAGGGTTGCTGTGAACATCTTCAGAAAATTGCTTTGCTCAACTGCCAACTGAGATGAAACTAGCACACAGGTTATACCAAGAAAGACCTAATTAACGACGCCCCCATTCAGCAGGAAGCAGTTTGGAGAGAAAAAACTGTGCCCATGTTCCCAAAAATTGTTTATAAATGTTCTTTTACATTTAAAGGGGGATATGATATAGACATGAATAATTTGCATTAGTATAGATTTTGCTTTATTGATAGAGATTTACGGTCAATTTTGTTATATGTATAAATGTTTCTGATGTAACTTTTACTTGATAACTGTTTTGTTATATGTAATTTTGCTATGTTAAGGTTAAAGCCTTCCTTTTTTTTGTTTAAACAGAAAAAGGGGAAGTGATGTGGGAGTGTCATATATCAATCTGTTGATTTTATTGGCTAAGCAATAAAGGAACTGCCTCGGCCCATTTCATTGGTTAGAAGATAGGTGGGAGGAGTAGACAGAACAGAATGCCAGGAGGAAGAGGAAGTGAGGTCAGACTCCGCAGCTCTCCTCTCCAGAGCAGACACCTCAGAGAGAGACGCCATGCTACCTGCTCCAGGGAAGACGCACGCTATGAAGCTCCGACCCAGGATGGACTTAGGCTAGAATCTTCCCGGTAAGCGCACCTAGGGGCGCTACACAGATGATTAGAAATGGGCCAGAGCAGTGTTTAAAAGAATACAGTGTCCGTGTAATTATTTGGGGCATAAGCTAGCCGAGCCAGGTGGCTGGGGATTTGGGGACGCAGCCCCGCTGCCGCTCCATATTACTACAGGAAGTAGAGATGGGAAAATTCCCAGAAGTTCTTGGGTCAGCTAACCTGATATACACAGCCACAAACAAGAGATTCTTACCTCAGATAAGGTGGAAGGGTGAAAACCAAGACACAAGGCTATTCTCTTACCCCCACATGGGTGCCATGGCATGCACACCTATACTCACACGCACACACTTAATACCCCAAAATACTGAACACAAATCTCTCACTACTTACTCCATACCTGGGTAGAAAGCAAAAAGCTGAGCCTGAAGATTAAGAAGTTTAGAAATACCAGTAGGTTAGAAATATCAAAAATAAGTTCTTTGCCTTCTCACCATAATTTTCAATGAGTTCTTTACAGGTCTACTCTGCACACCCTCATCCTCTTCTGAAAAGGTCCTCACATTTACAAGCCTTGCTTCTAACAGTCGGCCTGCCTAATGTGCCTTCACTTTCTATCCCAATGTACAGCAATCCTGGCCTTCCTTCATCCAGCTTTAAACCAGTACCCTTCCTCTAAGACCTCCCCCACAGCTCAGTATGTGAGTACCCTTCCTCTAAGACCTCCCCCACATCTCAGTATGTGATACCCTTCCTCTAAGACCTCCCCCACATCTCAGCATGTGAGTACCCTTCCTCTAAGACCTCCCCCACATCTCAGCATGTGAGTACCCTTCCTCTAAGACCTCCCCCACAGCTCAGTATGTGAGTACCCTTCCTCTAAGACCTCCCCCATAGCTCAGTATGTGAGTACCCTTCCTCTAAGACCTCCCCCACAGCTCAGTATGTGAGTACCCTTCCTCTAAGACCTCCCCCACATCTCAGCATGTGAGTACCCTTCATCTAAGACCTCCCCCACAGCTCAGTATGTGAGTACCCTTCCTCTAAGACCTCCCCCACAGCTCAGTATGTGAGTACCCTTCCTCTAAGACCTCCCCCACATCTCAGCATGTGAGTACCCTTCATCTAAGACCTCCCCCACAGCTCAGTATGTGAGTACCCTTCCTCTAAGACCTCCCCCACAGCTCAGCATGTGAGTACCCTTCCTCTAAGACCTCCCCCACATCTCAGCATGTGAGTACCCTTCCTCTAAGACCTCCCCCACAGCTCAGTATGTGAGTACCCTTCCTCTAAGACCTCCCCCACATCTCAGCATGTGAGTACCCTTCATCTAAGACCTCCCCCACAGCTCAGTATGTGAGTACCCTTCCTCTAAGACCTCCCCCACAGCTCAGTATGTGAGTACCCTTCCTCTAAGACCTCCCCCACATCTCAGCATGTGAGTACCCTTCCTCTAAGACCTCCCCCACAGCTCAGTATGTGAGTACCCTTCCTCTAAGACCTCCCCCACAGCTCAGCATGTGAGTACCCTTCCTCTAAGACCTCCCCCACATCTCAGTATGTGAGTACCCTTCCTCTAAGACCTCCCCCACAGCTGAGTATGTGAGTACCCTTCCTCTAAGACCTCCCCCACATCTCAGCATGTGAGTACCCTTCCTCTAAGACCTCCCCCACATCTCAGTATGTGAGTACCCTTCCTCTAAGACCTCCCCCACATCTCAGCATGTGAGTACCCTTCCTCTAAGACCTCCCCCACATCTCAGTATGTGAGTACCCTTCCTCTAAGACCTCCCCCACATCTCAGCATGTGAGTACCCTTCCTCTAAGACCTCCCCCACATCTCAGCATGTGATACCCTTCCTCTAAGACCTCCCCCACATCTCAGTATGTGAGTACCCTTCCTCTAAGACCTCCCCCACATCTCAGTATGTGAGTACCCTTCCTCTAAGACCTCCCCCACATCTCAGCATGTGAGTACCCTTCCTCTAAGACCTCCCCCACATCTCAGTATGTGAGTACCCTTCATCTAAGACCTCCCCCACATCTCAGTATGTGAGTACCCTTCATCTAAGACCTCCCCCACAGCTCAGCAGTCATCCTGTTTGTGCATGGCGGCCACTCACTCGCCAGAAGATGCTTGCTTCAAAGGTTTTTCTTTTAGTCTCACAACATGGATTTTTCTTGAGAACAAGGTCCATTGTCTTTCCTTTTTTATTTTCATTTCATCAGTAAATGTATTAACAAATTAATTGGGGGCTGGAGAGATGGCTCAGTGGTTAAGAGCATTGCCTGCTCTTCCAAAGGTCCTGAGTTCAATTCCCAGCAACCACATGGTGGCTCACAACCATCTGTAAAGAGGTCTGACGCCCTCTTCTGGCCTGCAGGCATACACACAGAATATTGTATACATAATAAATAAATAAATATTTTAAAAAATTAATTGTAAGTTAAAATAAATATTGAACAAAGAATAATTATCTGACGCAACTTATTTGATGCAATGTTTGCATGTTTGAAGATTTTTTTCAATCATAATCATAAGAACCTTAGTTCTATCAGAAGTGCTTACTATTCTACACAAAGACTGGTTTTTAGTTCTGTTTAGTGCTTTTGTTGGATAATGACAGTTTCAAAACTTGGATTATCTCATGATGAGAAACACTTGTTCAGTTTTTGATGCTTCTTGTCCAAAGAGGAGGTGTTTTGTATTTGCCACAAGCCTGCATTCATTAGATAAGCATTTTAATTACACAAGCTGTCTTTTGATTTTCTCCTCTGAACCTGTTGAATAAAATGTCACGTAGACTTCCCCCATGTCTATTCTGAATTTCTAATTTATCCAGGACACACACTCTCATTACTGTGCTGTTTTGTACTTTGTTGATTTTCAAGCTGAGATGGAGAAGTCTTTCTTCAATGCATGATGCACGTGGTTGAGCATCACAAGAATACTGATCTAGTTATGGAAAAAGCAAGGACCAACTCAAGCTACACCAACTCAAGGCTCTTGCCCACTGGCCTGTCACTGCACAGTATAGGAAACACAGGTCAGAACTTTGGTCTACGAATAATTCAACCTGAAAATTAATTCAGGATTGGATATATTTGAACTTTCCTCTCAACAGAAACAAATTGTGAAAATTCAGAAATATATAATATCTCAGAAATTATTTAATCAATTGATAAAGCCACAGTCAAACTTTTGTGTACCTATCATATATACTAATAATTCATCAACTTATGATTCAACTTAATTAAATCTCTATTAACATAGTTATATACAAATATAAAATCAATCTAGTGTTAAGATAACTTTATCTGTTCTGTAAGAATGTAATTTTTAAAAATTAACGAGGGGCTAGTGAGATGTAGTGCTCTTCCAAAGGACTAGAGTTCAATTCCCAGCACCCACACCAGGCAGCTCAGAGTCACCTGTAACTGCAGCTCCAGGGAAACCAGAGGCCAGAAGCTCACAGTCAGTCACCACTGCAGCTCCAGGGAAATCAGAGGCCAGAAGCTCAGAGTCACCTGTAACTGCAGCTCCAGGGAAATCAGAAGCCAGAAGCATTTGCCGTCAATCACATGCACTTATCCACACACAGACACACACATACAAATAATTAAAAATGATATTAAAATTAGAAAAATTAAAAACCAAGATAACCACCTTTTGGAAGACTTTAGAGAAGAGATGGAATTTGTCTTCTCCAGATAGAGAGCAAAGGCAGGAGACATCATGCCCGAACTTGTTAACTGCCTTCGGCAGCTGATGTGTCATGGGCTGTCATTCACTTAGACTGTGATGTCACACAAAGCACCCACATGACTTCGCAGCAGGCAAGGCCAAATGGTCTCCGAAACAGCTTCATGATTTAAAGTATAAAGATGATCTCAACAGAAATACACGTCCACAGTTGGTCCTGCATTTTTGAGCCCTATAAACAGTAACTGTAGTTGTATCTCTCCAAGTCTTAAATAAATGAAACACACAGAAACGTGAGAATTTGCTGATGGAATCGTGATAGGGAACAACTGACAGAGATGATGCCGTCAGACATCAAATGAAACACGAGCTTGGCTGATCTGCCTGTTCATTCTTAACCAATTAAATGCATCCTTCTGCCTTTTGGAAATGAAGAGAAATTTCCAAACTTTCATGTGCGAATTTGATTCCTGGTCCTGCGTTCAAATACCAGTTAGGTTTAATCAAATATTATTTGATTAACTTACTTATTTGCTTAACTCAAGGAAGTTATAGACATCAAAAGAGAAAACTTCTGGAGGTGGGGGGTGGTCTCGATTCTTGAAAGAATTATGTCTCGATTTTACCTTGAGATGACAAGTTCAGGAGGGAGTCGCGAGGACTGACAGTAAACAAGGATGCTGGTGATAAACATTCTATTTTCTATAATTTTGTTTGAGATTTTCTAATTTTTTTTAAGTAAAACTAGCTGGGCAGTGGTGGTGCACACCTTTAATCTTAGGACTCAGGAGGCAGACGGAAGCAGACGGGTCTGCATGAGATGGAGGCCAACCTGGTCTACAGAACAAGTTCTAGGACAGCCAGGGCTGTTACACAGAGACCCCTATCTCCAAAAAACAACAAAACTAACAAACAAACAAAAAGACAAACAAGCCCATGTATTTTTGTCTCCACTTTTGTGAAAAATATTAGTAAAAAAAATCAGTGAAGCAATTATTCTTTGCCTGGTAGTTATTTTTATTTAATGAACAGGTATTTTGTTGAGGACTGGTACAACCCTCTCAACTTTGAAAACTTAATAATTATGGGGCACTGGTAATTCTAGAATTTAGTTTATTCATTTGAATTGTAGAAAGTGTAATATCAACCTTGTATATAATACACTGGTTTACTCACCCCCAAATAGATACATATTATTGCCTTAACTGTAACTCGGCATATCACATAGCTTTTAATAAACAAATCTGGCTTCTCCCACCACTGTCTACCAAACTGATCTTCCCAAGGTCAGCATGTCCTCCCTGAAGCCAAGCCCAGCTGCCTCCGCTACATATTTACCATATGGAACTCTCAGCATCATTTGTTCTTATTTAGCAAGCATGTTGAAGTCTTCTTTAGTTCCTTTGACAGTGTGCTCCGGTTGCTCGCTTCTCTCTCTGACCACATCTCTTTTCTTGGCCCACCCTCCATCCGGCTTTTAAATGTGGTTGTGCCAGAGTCCAGCTCCAGCGGGGGTCTTGTGCCAGAGGATGGATGCGTGAATTCGGTGATGGACTGTCTTTCAAACTCATGGCCCCAACTAGCTGTGGCCATCTCTATTTTTTTATACAAGTTCTAATGCATTCAAACATGAGCAGCTTCAAATCATTTCTCTTTAATCGTTTTCCAAGAACCATTAACATTTACTCATTTTAGTCTCTCTTCTTTTGTCCTACTCCCTTGATATCATTGGCTTTTACCCCATATCATTATAATACAAGCCAAATGTTTTTATCCAGCTAGGTACGTCTTATTCATACTGTGCCCTAGCTGGCAGCAAACATGCGGTTATAAAGAGATTTAAGCCCGTGATTAGTTTTTTGTTTTTGTTTTTTTTGTTTTTTTTTTTTTTTGGTTTTTCGAGACAGGGTTTCTCTGTGGTTTTGGAGCCTGTCCTGGAACTAGCTCTTGTAGACCAGGCTGGTCTCGAACTCACAGAGATCCGCCTGCCTCTGCCTCCCGAGTGCTGGGATTAAAGGCGTGGGCCACCACTGCCCGGCTCTGTGATTAGTTCTTAACAATATGAAATCAGCTGAGGGTATTGCAATGCCTAGGATATCATTTTCAGGTGTATACCAGTTCCTAAGGGATCTGTATGTCACCTTTATTATGTGCCGTACATTTATAATTCTATTCTTTATAAGTTCTTAAAATAGTTATGATTAGTACCTAACTAATCTCTGTGAGTTCGAGACCAGCCTGGTTTACAGAGCTAGTTCCAGGACAGGCTCCAAAGCCACAGAGAAACCCTGTCTCGAAAAACCAAAAAAAAAAAAAAAATACTAAAATACTAGTACCTAACTCTAACTGTTGGGACTAAATCTCTATTTGTCCTGGCAATTTCTGCATGTACTTTCCATTTAAGGGAACTGGGAGTTTTAGATTCCTTTATTGATATATTAAAAACATATCTAGGCGTTCATGTCCTGGTGCCAGAGAATGTCTGACCTTTCATGTTCCTACAAGTTTTTACCGTCATCTTTTAAGAAACTGTTTTCCGAGTTCTTAAGCTCTTTGGAGTATATTTATCTGGTTTTGGAATTGAATAAGCAATGATTTGGAAATGAATAAGCCTTAGTGAGTTCTTTCTGCTTACTCTGGACACAAGGCAACTGGAGAAACCGGTTTCTGTAACACACCAGAGCTTTGGTTCCCAGTAAACCCAGGCACAATCATGGCTAATAAAGCAAAGCTAAGAGTTACCATAGCGAAAGCTACAGAGGCCTGAAGCCCATGAGTTCCCTAGGATCAGCGCAGGACTTTGCACTATTGTTTCCATAGGTCCTTGTCAGGTGGACGGGACTCTCCAAAGGGCCATGCCCTCTAGTCTAACAAGCTCCATTTGCAAAACACTTATGCGCCATTCCCAGGAGCGACAGCATGGCTTCCGCCATGGTTGTTCTCCAAAATCCAGCTTTATACCTTAGTTTGACTTTAAACTCTCCTTTTTGCAATGCTGTCTGTTCCTACTGCAAATTCTTACCAGTAACCAAAAGCCCCATCTAGTTACCCTCTTGGCATACCCATTTGACTTGTATATCTCAAGGATACGTCGAATCAAATATAAAAGGCCAACATAGGAATGAATACTTATTCTCATTAAAGATGAAAGTCTTGGGATGATTCTGAAATCTCTTCATTTCTTTCTTGTTTTGTTTTTTGAGACAGAGTTTCTCTGTGTAACCATTCTGGCTGTCCTGGAACTCGCTCTGTAGACCAGGCGGGCCTCCAATTCACTGAGATTTGCATGTCTGTGCCTCCCAAGTGCTGGGATTAAATGTTTGCCTCACCACTACCCGGCTAAAAACTCTTCTTTTCAATAAAATTCAATGCCATGGCTTGTAAGACCTACTCTCTAAATATTTTTCAAAGTATCCACTTATTTCCGTTTTTATAAGATTCATTTATATTACTTTAATTAGGTGTAGGTGTGCGCATGTGCATGCAGGCACCTGTAGCAGCCAAAGGTGTCCTATACCCTGGAGCTGGAGCTACAGTTACAGGCTACTGTGAGTTACCTGATGTTTGTGCTTGGTTCTCGGACAGAACAGTAGGTGTTCTGAAGTCTCTAGCTTCCCCTTCTTTCCATCTTTACTGCATCAACTAAACCTGGCTTCACCACCTGAAGCCTGGACCTAACCTCCTTACTTGCCTTGTTTTTCCTCCCAACTCAGTCAAGGCAATACAAACAGACTGAATCATTAAAACAATGGTCTGAAGGTTAGGGATATAGCCCAGCTGCTAGCGTGCCTGCAGAGCATGCGTGAAAGCCAGCACCAACCACATAAACCAGCCTTGGTGTCTATGCCTGTTAACTGCAACACTTGGGAGCTGATGGAGAGGGGACCAAAAGTGAAAGGTCATCCTCAGTTCGGTAGCAAATCAGAGCCCACCTGTAAGATGCAAGTGGTGTGCACGCCTTTAATCCCAGCACTCAGGAGGCAGAGGCAGGCAAGAGCTAGTTCCAGAACAGGCTCCAAAGCTACAGAGAAACCCGGTCTCAAAAAACCAAAACCAAACAAACAAACAAAAAACCCCAACAACAACAAACACAAGACCTTACCTCAAATAAATGAACTATCATTCTTGAGGCTGAAGAAATGGTTCAGGGGTTAAAAGAACTGGCTGCTCTTACAGAGAACCTGGGTTCAGTTCTCAGCACCCACAAGGGACAGCTCACAGTTGTCTGAAATTTTAGTCCTGTGGGGGAAACCAATGCCTCCATGGACTCTGCATACACATGGCACACAGACAAATATGCAGGGAAAATATCTATACACATAAAAATGAAAGTAAAAGAAAACTTTCTAAGCAAATTATGATTACAACCTTTAATCTTTCTGCTGTTCTGAAAGACTAACATCCGAAAGCTCTGGACCAGGTCTCGATGATCTGGCCGACAGTCCACATCCTTGAACAGCATCCCATACCCTCCACCCCATGCCCTCCACCTCAGTGATGGGCAGCATCCCATGTCCTCCACTTCAGTGATGAACAGCATCCCATGCCCTCTGCCTCAGTGATGAACAGCATCCCATGCCCTCCACCTCAGTGATGAACAGCATCCCATGCCCTCTGCCTCAGTGATGAACAGCATCCCATGCCCTCTGCCTCAGTGATGAACGGCATCCCATGCCCTCCGCCTCAGTGATGGACAGCATCCCATGCCCTCCGCCTCAGTGATGAACAGCATCCCATGCCCTCTGCCTCAGTGATGAACGGCATCCCATGCCCTCCGCCTCAGTGATGGACAGCATCCCACACCCTCCATCCCATGCCCTCCGCCTCAGTGCTCCCTCATCTCACCCACATCTCAGTAAGTCCTTCATATGCCAATGTTTCGTGCTCTTCCTCATTTTTGGCTTTTACATATGTTCCTGACTCAGTTCTGAAAAATCTGCCACAACCCACTCACCTTCAGTCAATTCCTACTTATCTTTTAGAACCTATCACAAATGTCACTCAAAAAGCATAAAAAAATCCCTCATAACTAGACAAAGATAAAATTTGCAGTATGCACCTACATAAAAATTTTAAAAGATTTTTATTTGTGTGTGTATGTGTGTGTGTTGCTGATGATGGAAGTCAGGGCCTCTTAGCAAACTAAGCATACACTCTCCCACTTGATCTGTAATCCCCTGCCTCAAACTCAAAACCATATAGCAAATATACAATGTACATAATTCAGTTTTGTTATCATGGAAGCATTAGAGAAAAAAAACGGTTCAAAGTGTTCTTCCAGGAAAAAAATGTACACAATGTTGAGCATTCTATAAATATTTAAATTTTTTTATAGATTCATAATTTTTCCTATGAAAATATGTTTTTCAATAGAATACTGAAATATAAAATAGATCAATCTTAAGATTTTATCTTAAAAAAAATCATCTTTCACTGTAAGATAGATTTTAGAGATCCCAGGAGACAAAAAATATGGCAGGAAACCCATAAACAGAACACTTAGCACCCAAGTTAAAAAGAGCAAAGTGTAAGTGATAACGCTTAATTAAAAAAAATCATAAAATTATAACATAGAGCATCTATGCAATCACCTAACGAATAAAAGAAAATACTTATAATAGGACCAAATTTAAAAGTCAAAATGAAAATTTGTATAATGTAATCCTAATTGGTCCTATTAAATAAAAATCTGAAGTCAGATATTAGGGGGTGAAAGCCAAAAGATCAGAGAAGCAGAGCAGCCAGCCACTAGTGTTCTTACCTCTTCAAATGCTCAGACCCAATAGGCAAGGTCCTGTCTCTACAGATCCCCAGACTGGATGCTCTGAGCTCCTGTCTCCTCCCACCTTATATTCCTCTCTGCCCAGCCATCGCTCCTGTCTCCACCTCCCTAGTGCTAAGACTAAATGAGTGGGATCCCCAGTGCTGGGATCAAAGATGTGAGCTCTGTTTTTCTTTTAGACTGATTTGATCTTGAGTAGCCTAGAGAGGCCTTGAACTCACAGAGATCTGTCTGCCTGCTTCCCAGAGTGCTGGGATTAAAGGTGTGCATCACCACTGCCCAGCCTCTATGGCTAGTTAGTGTGGCTAGTTTCGCACTCTGATCCTCAAGGAAGCTTTATTTGTTATCAAATATCACCAGAAACTTGTTTTTCATAAGAGGATTTAAGTTACATGTATTTATAAGCATCAGATAGCTTTTATATAAGCCTTTGATTCTGGTACTCTTTGGGAGAAGCTGAAGATATTATTTTTTTTAAATATTTATTTATTATATATACAATATTCTGTCTGCACGTATGCCTGGAAGCAAGAAGAGGGCACCAGACCTCATTACAGATGGTTGTGAGCCACCATGTGGTTGCTGGGAATTGAACTCAGGACCTTTAAAAGAGCAGGCAATGCTCTTAACCTCTGAGCCATCTCTCCAGCCCCAAGATATTATTTTTTAACTTAGAAAAAATTCTTTACAAAAATTTTACCTTTTTTGAAATGGTAAGTCTTCACTTAGTAAGTCTACCACTTCAAAAGGTTTTGTTCATGAAATTTTGTATGAGAAAAAAAATTAATTAAAAGGCTTCATTGATTGCTTTTCTATCTCTAACAAAAAATTTAAGGTTTAAAATTTCTCCTACACATATGTGATTTAGTGATTTGATAATACATTATCTTCTCTTTGTAATTCAAAGAAATACTTAACCAGATATTGCAATAACAAAGTGATGGTAAAACTTAAAAATGTATTAATATTCAGGGCAATACAAGTAACCCCCATTTCCACTGGCAAAAGACAACAGGAAAGAGAAGTTTTACAAGTTTTCTGCCCAAAACAGAGGCCAATGGAGAAGCTGTTGGTCTGTCTCTGCTAGAGCACAGATCATGGACCACGGTCCCTGTCCGCTGTGGGCAGCTAGTCACCTCCACTGTTCTCTCTGCCCACTTGGTAGGCGCGAAGCTGTTCTACAAAGCCAGGATTCGGACATATGGACGGCCTTGCACTTTTCACCAACGACAAAGCTCTGGTGAACTCCATTTCTTCAAAAGTCATCAGGAAGCCGATGACAATGGCAGCAGCCCTAGAAACCCCTGCGTTACAGTGAACGAGGACCACGCCATCCTGCAATGACAGCAAACAAAACTCACATTAGTCACCTGAGAAAGGTCATTAAATTAATTAGACATTCTTAGCAGACTCAAAACTGTCAAGTAAATAATTCATCTTGTCTATCTATATCACAGAATAAATTTCACTGCAGAAAACGAGGACAAATTTATCATCTACCACCTGCTTTCCCCCGGGACTGAAAGGCTCTGGTAATGTGGTTGGAATTCTCAAATGGCATCTTCTACAGGCCTCAAGTGACCCAGCCAAGTACAGAGAAAAACCTAGCAACTTACCAGCGCATGTATAGAAATAACTGGTGTCCCTGGCTTGGAAATCTACGTACAAAATCATTGGTGCTGTGGGGCCTGTGATTCCGAAGGAAGTAAATTAAAAATATTCTTAACCAATCAGCTAGTAAATGATGGAATGGGAAAGGTAATTATATCCCAGATGTGAGGTCCATAAATAGAAAACTCCTCAGGTAAATGATACTTTACAAGTGCAGTGGACACAGTGCAGGGTGGATGCCGGTTTGGGCAATATTGCATCATCAATGATGAATGAAATCGATCTGATGGACCAACAGTGTACAGTTGGCCAACTGCGGGCTTTTAAAAAGTTAATGGTCTATAGTGAACGGAGCACACAGCACAGAATTAAACATTTCAGCAACCTCATTTCTCCACTCGTCATCTGGTACAGCAGGAAAGGGACAGGAGGGGACCATATGACTAGAAACCCTAGCTCCCAAGCTCACATTACACAACTGCTGTCATGGGCCATTTGACTATTTTAGGCTTGCCAGGCAGCATCCCCACATCTGTGGATCTGTGATGAAAATACTATCTTGATCCACTGTATCAAACCTCCAAGGGCATCTCTTTTCAAGAATGATTAGCAACAAAATTAATATTTTGAAATTCCTCACATCAACAAGTCTGTGTCAACTGTCTATGATTCACTTTTGAGCTTTGCTTCCACACAGGAAAAGTAAAATAACACCCACCATATACATCTACACATCAGGAACTTGTCCCACTTTTTAAAAATTATCTTTATTTTTAAAAATTATGTGTGTGTGCATGTACATGTGTGCACACACATGTGGGTAGAGACCCCATGGAGGCCAGAAGAGTGTGTCCCATCCCCTGGAGCTGGAGTTCCACATGTGAGCTGCCAGGGTACTGGGAACTAACTGGTCCTCCAGGAGGAAGAGCTCTTGTGTGCTAGGCCATCTCTCCAGCCCCTCTCATTTTGTGCTTTGTGGGTTTTCTTCTGCATTTGCAGTACTAATAGTTTTAGTACTATAGAGCTATAAAATTCATAGCTCTGCACACACTAGGCAAGTTCTCTATGACCAGCCTTCTCTTTTCATTTTAAGACAGGTTCTCACTAAGTAGCCCCGGGGGGTTCTAGACTCACCCGGTACTTCAGTCTTCCTGCCTCAACCTAATTTGTTTTTCCACTTTGTACCAACAGTTGGTTTTGTTTTTAAGGATAGGGTTCCTCTGTGTACTATTGGCTGTCCTAGAACTTGCTCTGTAGACCAGGCTGATCTCGAACTCACAGAGATCCATCTGCCTCTGTCTAAGTGCTGGGATGAAAGATGTGAGTCATCACTTAACAGTTAATTTTTTATGACTTAAAATGTTTAAAAATTATATTACAACAACTTGAAAATTACTAATGTATATTACTTAGTTCAAAACAATCTCCAGATCTCAATCAATTTTTAAAAAATTTTAATATTTTTCTTTCACTATTTTAAATAACTACTTTTGTTTTTTATAAATTTATTTACTTTATGTGTATGTATGTCCACCTTGTCAGAAGATGTTAGAGTCTGTGCTGGCTAGTCTTATGTCAACTTGACACAAGCCAGAGTTATCTGAAAGGAGGTAACTTCAATTGAGAAAATACCTTCATAAGATCCAGCTATAAGGCATTTTCTTAATTAGTGATTGATGTGGGGGGGACTAGCCCATTGTGGGTGGTGCCATTCCCTGGTGCTGGTAGTCCTGAATTTTATAAGAAAGCAGGTTGAGTCAGCCATGATGAGCAAACCAGTAAGCAGAACCCCTCCATGTCCTCTGCATCAGCTCCTGTCTCTAGGTTCCTTCCCTGAGTTCCTGTCCTTTCTTCGATGATGAACATATATGGAAGTGTAAGGCAAACAATCCTTTTCCTCCCTAATCTGCTGTTTTGTTTTTGTTTTGTTTTGTTTTGTTTGTTTGTTTTGGTCATGGTGTTTTGTTATAATAGAAACCCTAAGACAGGTTCCCTGGAAGTTACAGTCGGTTATGAGCTACCATACTGGGAAACGGGTCTGGGTCCTCTGCAGGAAAGAGAACTCTCTCTCAATGGCTAAGCCTGGTCTCCAGCCCCTGTAACATTCCATCAGGGAGTGCAGAGCGATTCATGAAGTCTTAACCCTACTTGAAGAGCTACGAACAGTCAACAGGTGCTAGGGTAGGGAGAGTCGGGTTTCTCCAGAAGTGTGGTCTCTGGTAGGCTGACCACGCTGCAGTGGATGCCCCATGCCCAGTGTATAAGGGCAGCAGTAATTAAACTCAGTGAGTTATTTAAAAAAGAGAGAGAGAGAGCATGAATTTGAGAGGGGGATGTGGGAGGATCTCAAAGGAGGTGGAGGGAGACAGTGGGGGAGGATTGGTGTAGGATTAAAATACATTGTATCCATGTATAAAATCCTCAAAGAAAAAATTTTAAATATATTAAAAATCAAATACATAAAATACTCCCAATCTTTTGGAGAGTCAGACTGTGACAATTCCTGAAGAAAGATAACCTCCTTATTGTGCTGAGATCCCCCAGCAAACGTCTGTAGCACAGGTCACTTAGACAACACTCATGCCTATCCAATATGGTGCTGTGCTTTGAAGACGGTTTGAGCATGGCCCCTAGAGGCTCATGGTATCAAAGTTTGGGCTCATGCTGTGAGGTTAGGAGGTGGTGGGACTCGGGGACGGACTCCTGCAAGGGATGTGCTCCTAGTCCCAGAGTCCCCATGGGACTCCTGACTAGTTCTTGGGGGAAGAGACTACTATATAAGCCGTATCCACCAACCTGCCTGGGCATCTGATATGGCTACCGTAAACAGGTCTATGAGTGTGAATCCTCTGATACTATTCCTTATCAAAAATGATTATACATTCCATCATACATAAAAACTAAAGGAATTAATTGGAAAAATATAAACTTAATTACAATTAAAATATAAAACAGAATTACTTATTGAGAGAAAAAAATATCATTTCAGGATACAACTTTAGGTAATAGCCATCCTAGAAGTCCTGTCTGTCAGAACATTGGTAATAAATCGAACTTAATATTGAAGTAATATCTTGTGTCGGTCTTCTTAAGTCACAAAACCAGCAGATAGTTTCAGATTAGGATTTCATATCGTCTCAGCACAACAACATGCATTCTGTCTTAAAATTCTATGCTTCAAAATGCATAGGGGCCAGAGATACAGCTCAGCTGGTAGAGTACTTGGCACGAACAAGGCCCCAGGTTCCATGCCCAGTCCAGCATAAAAAAAGACACGGTAACACACATCTCCAAGTCTAGTGTGGGGGTGGTAGAGGCAGGAAGACCAGAAGTTCAAGATCATCCTTGGCTGCACAGCAAGTCTGAGGCTTCACCTAAGCTCGATGACCCTGCTTCAATCAATCAGTCAATACTTTTTTATAGGCTCAGCTACACAATCTCTGCGCCTTAGTCAGGAGAATGAATTCATCACCAAGAATCCACTGACAAGACTAGAGCAGACTGTACCCTTTGGTCCATCTGGCTTCTGACAAATCTGTCAGGATGTATGTAGGTGCTAACACAGCCTCAGAGGACATTTAACTATATATTTACACAGGAAAATTCAGAAGCGGAGGGAGTTTGTATCCCAGTGTTTCTTGGTAAGAACTCAGAAGAAACAAAGCTAAATTAATATGAAAAATAAACTTCTCATTAATAAAAAAAGAAACAATTGTTGGGCAGTGGTGGCACATGCCTTTAATCCCAGCACTCGGGAGGCAGAGGCGGGTGGATCTCTGTGAGTTCGAGGTCTACAAGAGCTAGTCCTAGGACAGACACCAAAGCTACAGAGAAACCCTGTCTCGAAAAACCAAAAAAACAAACAAGAAACAAACAAACAACAACAACAAAAACCAATTAGAGAACCAAAAATACTGAAGGATTTGATGAGTATTACTAGAGGGAAATCTTCACAATGGTCCTTCACAAATTCAGTAAAACATACAAAAACCGGACGGTGGTCCCCTGTGTTTCAATTTCTAGTTCTGAAGAACTATATCAAAATAAAACTCACCTTCAGTTTTGCTTGCTCAATAAACTGAAAACATTCTGGAAAATAAGACAGGATATTGGTTTCAGGCACATCCAGTATAGAAATGGTCTTATACGTAAACTCAGTAAGGAAGGCATTTTCTACTCCATAAGCAACATTGAGAATATGGGTCACCTTAAAGGGAAGAACAGAGATGGTTTTTAAGTTCTGTGAATTAGATGATCCAGAAACAGACCGGAATTGTAACTTCCGGAATATGAATAATGAAAACATAATGACTCACTGAGTGGTACATGTTCTCTGCCTCATCCCTCAGCAACAATGCTCTTTAATAATACATGCAGGAAGCTTCTGTTGTACTCTGACTCCTTGGAGACTGCCATCCGCCCTGCACTAGAAGCACTGTGAAAATTCAGATCAGGTTGAACTTAATGATCCTAAGAACTGAGTGAACAAGGACCTCAGCAGAAAGTACTTAAAATATCTACTAGGAAAAAAACACCTCAGTGAATATTATTGTGGTATATTATTTGTTTTAGTAAGTAAACTTGTCTGAAGATCAGAGGGCAAAAAACAAAGACAAGAACCTCAGTGGTTTTTGTTTGTTTGGTTTGGTTTTCTATTGCAATGAACCACAAGCATTTATGGGGCTTATGAAAGGGACCCAGCCAAAAAGGTTCTTTTTCAAGAAAGCCTACCTCTACCACCCAGTGAGAGAAGTGTTGATTGATGCTGGCCTTGGGCTGGGACACCTTCTATAACAGGGGTAGTATGAATTCCTTTATTCTTACTTCGTGTTTACCAGGCATGCAGCTTGTCTCAGGCCTCTTACTTAGGCATTATTATTTCCACTGCAAATCAAAATGTGTTTCTGTCTCTGAAATCAAAACACCGTAAAGAGGAAGGATGAAAAGGTTTGCTTTCATCGCGTCTCCACGCCATCTTTCTACTCTCACAGCAACCACGGTCACTGCTTTTCTCTCATATTCTTTTGAGGTTTCTCTATGCAAATTTTACTTATTGATCTAAGCACTCAACCAGCCAACTAAGCAGCCAGCCAGCAGCAGCTGAGAGCTCACCACAATCTGATCCGTGATCCACAAGTTGCAAGCAGGGAGAGGGGGTGAGACTGTGCCTGGCATGGGCTTTGGAAACCTCAAAGGCCACCCCTAGTGAGACACCTCCTCCAACGGGGCCACAGCTCCTAATCCTTCCTACACAGTCCACCAACTAGGAACTTTCTTCTCCCCATAACCAACCAATCGTGAGGATTTTGACCTCTCAGGATACCTCAAATCCACCACTTCTCTCTACCCCTCTGCATTCGAATCTAAGCCAGTCTCAGCTTCCCCGAGATAAATGAAGTAACTCCACAGTTGGTCTCCCCATCTCTAGCTCAATTCTGTTTCCCACACTGCTTCTAATGAGAAATCTCTTTAAAGTGCACCTTTAATCCTGATATTTCACTGCGCAAATGTGTCACTGGCTTTCACCATGTTTTGGATCGTGTCTAAACAACGACGGCACTGGGTCACGCTTGCCTCTCTTGCTCATATCTTGGTACCCTTTGTTCTCACACTATCTTCTCATCTCCACCTCTGTCCCTGCAAGCATCAACCTTTCTTTTCTCTGGCTTGGGGCTGTCTACACACACCATCTCTTCTATCTGAATCCTCTTACGTCTCACCCCCCTCAGAGAGAAATTCAAGATTCCCTCCTCCAAGAAGCTTTTCCTGAGTCGCCAAGTCTCAAACCAAACCAAACAAACCAGGGGCATCGTCACTCTGTACTTCTAGACTGAACCGTACACTATACCATTCTATAGTTTTTTATTTTCTTTGGGTCCATTCTGAGCATAAGCTTCAAGTGAACAGGAACCTCATGTGCTCCTCAAACCACTCAACATGAACTGAAACTGTGCTTGACATGTTAGCAAACAGCTAAAAGTTACTTCGAGGAAATACTGAAAGCAAGCAACAAATCCAATCAGTTGTGTGAAGGGAGCAGGTAAGAAGCAATGTTAGTGGAGGCTGGTGTACGAGCTGGGACTCAGGAATGGGTGGGTCTTTGACAAGCAGAGGTGAGGAAAGTCTGCCCCATACGGAACTGCTCACACATAGGCAGGAAAGATGCGCTTCCAGGGTCAAGTGCATGGGTTGTGTGAAGGGACCCGAGAAGAACGTGAAACGGGAAAGCTGAATTACACAGCTGTGTATTTAAAGCAGGTGCGATTATTCTGTCAATGCTATTAAAATTGGAGCCCAAATTGCACAGATGAAAGGAATCATGCCAAAGTTGGAGCAATACAGTTTTCCCATGGGATGGGAGAACGGCCATCCCCCTGGATGCAGTCCTAGACCTGAAGCATCCGTCGCTGCATTTACCTTGTACTTCCTCAGTAGCTCCAGATCATGAGCGGCATCCTGTGACCCTGAGGAAATAAATCATATGATCCTGAATACAAACACCACCATTCTGAATCTTCACACGAATTTTATGTAAGGATTCTCTAAAAAACACAACAGCTTGGGGGAAAAAAAAATCAATGTGGGAGAATATCAGTTTAATTTTTTAGAAGGGAAATTTGGTAATATTCACCATGAAAAGTTAACTTTTGTATCCATCTATGGACTTTCCCATTTTGAATAATTTATACTAAAATTATAGATGTTGCGGTGATTACCTCTAAGGATGTTCACACGTAACGTATAAAAACAAAACCAGCAAGCAAAACAACACCAAGTCCAATGTAGGTGCTAAGATAAGTAAAAGATGGTACAATTACATAGCGAAATCTGTATAGCAATATGTACCACTAGAAATAAAAATTAAAATAGGTAAGGCATGGGATACATATTCTCAGTATGTTAGGAAATAAATACGCATTAGAGGGGCTTGGAAGACGGCTCAGTGGGTGAAGTACTTGCTGAAACAGGACCTGAGTTAGATCCCTACCACCCACATACAATCCAGGCATGGTGTGAAATGTACCATAAAAAACAAAAACGTGTTTAAAATCAGAAAGTACATGGAACAAAACACTAAATGTGGGGTTACAGGTGATTTTTTTTCTTACGTGAATTCTATTATTTACAATAAACACCTCTTTGTTTTATAAAAGAAAGGGTATTAAGAAAGTCAGACACCTGCAGAGGAAGGCCAGGCCAGCTGGCGAGGGAACACACAGTAGCTCTGCGGTCCACGGCTCCCACCCACCCACTGTACACCGCTGGGGCTGTGCCTCTCCCGGTCTCTTTCTGTTGAAGACGGCTCCCTACTCTCCAACACAAATTCTTATCTGAGAATGGCCAGTTAGCACAGAGCAGGTTTCACGAATGCTCAAATGGGACATTTACAACGAAGGATTTCAGGACTGTTACTTTCCTGTGACTCTGTTTCCGTACACAACACTTTCCCTGCCGCCCTTCCTTGCCTGAGGAATCGGCTTCCCTTACATGATTTCAGGTCACTGAGCATCCACAAGTACACAGTGGGTCCCAGCTGGGAGGCTCCTTACTAAACACGCATTCTGCTTCTTTCTACTCGGAAGTTAGACTTCCAAAAGATGGGCATTTAACAGACGTAGACGGTGGGTACAGAAATTGTCTGTTCTCTCGTCTTTCTGTAATTTCCTGCCAGTTTGAAATACCTCACAACTAAAAGGTAATTCTCAGCTGTCAACTCTAGGAAGGTTTAACCATGTCGGGGATGGCAAACACGTTCAGATAAATTAGTTTTAATTTAATATTTAGTGAACATACCATCTTTTAACAAATTACTCTGATCTGTTTGTATTTTAAAATAGTAAACCTGCAACATGGCTTAAGTGAAATCCTTTCCTTTCTCACCCTGTGCTTGCGGTATTGAGGTATGTACTCCACTGCGGGGTCTCACTCTGCTGCTGACGCTGCGTTCACCCTGTAGCCCAGGGAGCCGTGAACTAGTTATTTTCCCGCCTCAGCTTCAGGAACAGTCACCACTGCAGCTAATTAAAATTCTGGTTTTTAAAGTATTTACTTATTTATTCATTTACTTTTTTTTTTTTTTTGGTTTTTCAAGACAGGGTTTCTCTGTAGCTTTTGGAGCCTGTCCTGGAACTCCCTTTGTAGACCAGGCTGGCCTCGAACTCCCAGAGATCCGCCTGCCTTTGCCTCCCGAGTGCTGGGATTACAGGCGTGCACCACCACCGCCCGGCTTTTCATTTACTTTTTTTCCCATTTATTGTGAATGTAAGAAAGAAGGGGAGAGAAAGAGACAGAGACAAAGGGCGGACGAAGACAGAGCGTGTGCCTGGGGAGGTCAGAAGCAGCTTCAGGAAGTCAAATAACTGAGATGTGCTCATATCCATATTATCACTCTGGATACAGTGAACGAGATCTGAGCTGTCCTGCTCAGTCAAACCATTCACTTAAAGTTTTGCTGTTCATTTGGTGAGATCATATATTTTTTTCTTTGAGCTGAAAAACTAGATGGCCTTATTTATTCAATCAATTTAAAGAGAGTTTGTAGTGATATTTCATTTGTATTTTAATAAATAAAGCTTGTCTGAAGACCAGAAGGTAAAACCAAGCCACTGGAGGCCAGGCCGTGGTGGCTCACACCTTTAATCCCAGCACTAGAGAAGAATATAAGGCGGGATAAGACTGAAATTCATTCTCTTTCAGTCTGAGGATTTCTTTGAGGTAACAGCTCTCTAGTGGCTTAACCGCTTTGCTTTTCTGATCTTCAGATTGGGCCCCAATATCTGTGTCTGGGTTTTTAATCGTGTATGATAAGTCTTAAAACTCGTGGTATAACGAAAACTTCCACTGCTTGAGTGTTGTCAAGGAAACATTCACAATGCCAGAACAACTTCATCGGGTGTTACTTCAGGAAAAGCAGATGGTTTGGAGGGTAGAGAAACGGCTCAGTGGCTGAGAGCACGTATTGCTCTCACAGAGGACGGAGGTGACGTTCCCAGCACACACACGGTGGTTCACAACCGTCCTTACTCCAGTTAGGGGAATCCGATGACCTCTTCTGATCTCTGGGGTTACCATGCACACACATGATGGACATGTAACATGCATACAATACATGCATATAAAATAAACTAAAAAAATACTTTAAGCAGATGGCTTTGGCGGTCTAGAGAGAATAAATGCATTGCACCACCTAATGTAAGTCTAACTGCAAGCAACACAGTATAATGGCAGAGGGTAAGAGTACATCAGACGTGGACCTGATGCCCAGCTCTGCTGTTTACTAAATCTGGTATCTGTGCAAATCACTCACCCAGTCTTAAAGCCCAGTCCCCAATTGTAACTTGGAGATCTTTAAAAGCATTGTATGTGTATACTTCATATTGTGGGTATATCTAACTCCCGAGTCTGTGTCCATGTGTTATTTTTCTCATTCATAAATATGAAGTAATGCAGATCTACGGGATAGGCTGGTTTCTAAAGAATACCATACTAGATCAACACGATAACAAGCGAGTACTCTCCAGGCGGTAGTGGTGCAGGCCTTTAATCCCAGTACTCGGGAGGCAGAGGCAGGCAGATCTCTGTGAATTCGAGGCCAGCCTGGTCTACAAGAGCTAGTTCCAGGACAGGCTCCAAAGCTACAGAAAAGCCTTATCTCGAAAAAACAAAAACAGAAGCAATAACAACAACAACAAAAATCCCAATCTCTTACATGCTTTCTTCTTTTGCTATCTGTAGGCGATGCTTGCATACAAATTCAGTATTTCCACATCACAAGACATGAGGCCAACAGACTCGTGGATGTAAAATAGAAGCCTTGTTTTCAGCACAGCAAAGACAGACACCGTGAGCAGATGACAGGGGAAGTAAGCTTTCAGCGTCCTTCCAACAGCCAAGGAACCACGTGCTTATTTGCATTTTAAAAGGATATGGTCTTTTCACAAAACAAGAAAACACAGCCTCCCATTAGCCTCCAGAGAAAGTTAAGAAAATAAGAACATTTCTTCTAAAATTCTAGAATCAGGTGTCAAAGTGATAAATGTTGATGTGAAAGAAACATCCCTATTTTTTTCCTAACCTAAAAAAGTAAACATTTCAACTTTCCGTCAGGATAGCTGATGATGTTACTGTGCAAGGGGGATTATTAGGCATAGAGGAAGCTGATGGCAAAGGAATCCAGTTCAAAGGACTCCACAACGCAGTGGCCAGCCAGTCTACTCACCCAGAAGCAGCCAGGGCTTAATAACGCCAACTTGCAGGTCCAAGCTAAGGTCCTGCACGTAGCCATAACCACCCCCACCGCCGGGCTCCGCTTCCACAACTTCAGCTGTGGCATCTTTCCAGGTCTCTATAAGTTTCTTTCCAGTTAGCGTGGTCACCCTGGTGCACTGCTTCCTGAGGTTATTCCGGGAGAATGCTTGGATTTCTTGGTTCAGGGAGTGCATTACATGAGCGGAGGAGGAAAGGCGGCAGACACAAAGACACACCGCCCTCACCGGGCGTCACGACCCGGAGCTGGACCCTGCAGGTGACAGCCACTCGGCTAAGAGCAGCCCGGCCCCGCTGTCCCGAGCGCCGCTGTAAGGCGACAGCTGATTGGCCGCTGAGACACAGGGGCTGATTGGATGCCGCTTCCCACCTGCAGCCGGAAGTTCTGGGTCTTCCGGGTCCGTCACCGCCCCTCAGCCGGGCGGGTCCTCAGTGTTTCATCCCTGCTGAGTTCTGCACGCGGCGTGGTTTTTCTGAAACGCAGTCGGGGAAAGATGGTGTCTCCTAGCTCTCAACTCTCCCAGGGCAGTGGGTTCCGGGACGGCCCGACTCCTGACGACGGTGCGGTGGAGATAGCTGCTGAGCCACGGTCGCCTCCGAGGGCTGCTCCTCCTTTGTCCTCACTTTTTTCCCCTCTGCTGTTACTCCTAGGACAGACGTTGACTAGATAAAACCACTGAGTGTATCAGTGAAGCGCCAGCTGAAGTACAGCGTAAATAAAAGGTCGTCTTAAATAGGTTTCTGTAGATTAGCAAGGCTGAAGATGTGTGTCTTCTGACTTTGCACGCCTTATACAGAAAGCATGGCAGCCGTTCTAGACGTAGTTGGGAAAAATTAAGTATACAAACACAGAAATTCTCCAACCGATAAATAGGGTGACGATTCTGCCTGCTAAAGATGATTTGTTTTGCAAACAAACTGCAAGATTTTTTTCAACTGAAATTTTCCTTATTGACCCTTACTAAATGCAATTTTATGATAATTTGAGTACAATGTATAAAGACTTAGAAAAAATGTATTCTCCAACATTACATACAAATGTTTCTGCTGCTTTTAAAACTTTCATGAAAGTAAGTTTATGGGCTGACTTTTTGTGTTTCTTCACAATTATAGGTTACTGGAATTGCAGGCTCAAGTGTCCTGATAGTTGGAGGTAAGACCTTTGGGAGGATAATTGGTATTGTATTAAAACATATGACAGGATTAATGACTTCATGAAAAGGCACAAGAACTTCCTTCCCTTACTCTGGGCCAGGTAAAGGAGGACAAAGGAAGTTGGGAGAAGTGGGTGTCAGTAAACCAGAAAGTAGGAGCACACCAGGAGCCTTGCAGAGGCTAGCATCTTGATTTCGTATATCTTGACCCCCAAACCACAAGAAGTAAATTTCTCTTGCTTATGCGACACAGTTTATAGTGTTTTGTTTTCTCCTTCAAGTGGAGTTTCGCGCTCACCGTACCTGGCTGGAACTCTGGAGTGAAGTGTAAATTATTTGTCTCCTTTAGTCGATCACAGGCTCCTCCAAAACAACCCTCACCATAAAGCAGTCCATGTACTTATCCGACAGTGAGTACTTACCGCACGCTGCACTCCGCTAACAACTTCTACACACTTAATAATTTAGACATTATGTCATTTTACCTCACCATGAGCTTAGTATATATAATAAATATTTAAACAAATCCACAGTTTACAGCTGGGGAAACTTGGATGCAGGCAGAGTATTTCACAGCTATGTTTTGAACCACAAGTAAAGCCTGGGTGCGTTCCAGTCCAGAGCTTCAGTTTTTTGTTTTTGTTTTTTTTGTTTGGGTTTGGTTTACTTTTGGTTTTTTTTCAAGACAGGGTTTCTCTGTGTAGCAGCCCTGGCTGTCCTGGAACTCACTCTGTAGACCAGGCGGGCCTTGAACTCACAGACATCTGCTTGCCTCTTCCTTCCAATGTTGGGATTAAAGGCCTGAGCCACCACCACCCAGATTCTTTCTTCTTTACTACAGAATCCTGCTTTGCCCCTCAAAGTAACAGTAGTTATAATAACAATATTATATGTGCCAGGGGCTGCATAGTTTAAACACATTAGTGTTTAACTCTGAGTCACCAATAATGCATCCGTGTCACTCTGAGAGAAGAAAGAAAAGAGCTTCCCCTTGGGCTGTTTAACCAAGAGTGAGCCCAGACTTGAATTCTCTACTTGATGTTGCCTGTGTCTCCCATCCCTGTCTGAATCTGTGCCTGCCTGGAGGCTGTGCTGCGACTCTGTCCCTGTCCCTGTATCTCATCTGTGTCAGTTCCTGTATCTGTGTCTATCTATATCTATATTTGTGGCAGTCCCTGTGAGTCTGTCTGTTGTCTGTGTGTCTGTCTTTTCTGAACACTGCAGAAAACATCACATGGGGAGGAATGATATACTTTATAGAAATCTTTAACAGAGTTTACAAGTTCAGTATCAGCCCCAAGTGACCCAGACAACAAGCAGTGCTACAAATATCATTGTTTATCAGTCAATATCCATGTGCTTGTTCAACATTTATGATGGATATTCATTTTAGAATATTGCTTTTAACCTCTGCCGTTTTCAGCCGATGATACACATGTATTTTTATGGATCAGGGGCATAGAAGAGTACATAATTTTAAATTACAGATATGCACTAGCTGGTAGATTTGTTATATTGCTTTATTAATATAGTTTAAACAAACAGGCCGAGTACATGGTAGGATAGCAGTCTTAATTTTTAAGTGACCTCAGGGTGTATTTTTAACTCTGGCTGTGAGGTCCAGCAAAAGATCCACTGTCCTAGAATGTAAGAAAAAAATTATTGTAATCATTACTATAAGGTGCTGTTGTAGTTGTTATGATTATTAGGGGGAATAAAAAATTCTGTTTCGTGGAGCATGTGTTCGAGTAGAGGGAGCAAGCAGGTGTGTTTGTGTGTGTGAGAGAGAGACAGAGAGAGACAGAGAGAGAGAGAGAGAGAAAGAGAAAGAGAGAGAGAGAGAAGGAGAGAGACAGAGGACCATGAAGGAACATTAAATGCTAAACACCATGGTGAAAGAACAGTGTGCTGCTAGCTACCAGTTGGTGAAAGAAGGCCCATCCAATAAAGCAAACTTTGAAACAGGCTTGAGTAACGTGCGGAAGCCAGCATTAGAGGTATCTGGATAAGAGAGTCATACGAAATGTCTGTGCCGTGCACTGAGAATGTGTCTAGACAACAGAATGCTGAGAAGTGGGAGAGGTCAGTGTGGGGCTCAGGATGTGGCCAGGTGGCTAATAAGGCTTTAGGGAGGTAGTAAAGATCAATGTTGGAGGAGATAGGGACAGAGAGATAGCAAGAACTTTGTGCTGTATTCTTAGTGAGATCAGATGTCACCAGTGAGGCCATTGGTATAGTGAGCCCTAAAGTTGACAATTTCTTCAAGGTCTACCTCAACTTCAGAAGGCTAGAGCACACCCCTCACAGAGTGGATGACATCCATGAATGATTGACCTGGGAACCTAGAGGCCGGGTCATCTTCGCCTAACTTGGTACAAATCTAAAAGGTCACTGTAACTGTAAAGGATAGTATATGGTTGGCCTCGGCTGTCATAAAGTCTATTTAATCACGTGACTTCCTTTCCCCTTCCACATGTACTGATCCAAGAATACTTTTTTAAAAGATTTATTATTTATTTTATGTGCATGGGTGTTTTGCCAGCGTGTGTACCTGTGTACATCATGCATGCAGTGCCTGCAGAGGTCAAAGCAGAGTATCAGATCCCTGGGAACTCGAGTCACAAGTCAACTGCCCTGTGGATGCTGAGAATTGAACCTGGGTTCTCATGTAGATCAGTCAGTGCTCTTAACTACTGAGCCATCTCCAGCCGCCCCCAAAAGCAGTTAAAAACATTTGAATGCTAAACTATACCTCAATCTGCTTCAAATGAAGCTGAGTTGAAAAGCAATATGTTACTTATTCTGCAGAAGAAAAAAAATCAGAAGCAACTAAGTTTGTGAGGAGGCCGCTGCTGTAGTCAGAAAGTAAGATGGCGCTTGCTTGGGCTAGAGTAGCAGCAGAAAGGGAAGAAGCAAGGTATATTCTACATAAACGTGTTCCTCACCTTAAGATGAAGCTATGCCCCAAATCCATCTCACGCTGACATACTGTTAGGCTGGAAATACATTGGATATGCTGGACCTATTGAATATTGGAGCATAGTCACACACCCTTAATAGAACATTGTTAGTTTGTTTTTTCTCCTCCGGATGGTGAGGCTGACTGCCAGCTGGCAGCTTTCCCTGCATCTGCCCAGCATTGCAAGACAGCATAGTAACTCACATTGCTATTCTAGGCAAAGATAAAGTTTCAAAGTACATTTTCCATACATGATTATCACCTTTGCAACATTATAAGAAAAAAAAAACATCATAAATCAAAACATTACAACCAGGGACAGTTTGTATATGAGAATCAAACCACAAGGAATTGCTAATAGGATCAATGCAAAGGATATTTGGATAATTCCAAATCATTAGCTGAATAATAAATTCGCCATTTATTAATAAAAGGTTAATGCAGAAATGAGAAGCAATTTGTGATATATTATGTGTTCTGGATAGTCTTATGTCAACAAACAAATTAGAGCTATCTGAAAGGAGGGAACCTCAACTGAGAAAATGCCTCTATAAGATCCAGCTGTAAGGCCTTCTCTTAATTAGTGATGATGGGGGGCCCAGCCCACGTGGGTGGCATCATTCCTGGGCTAGCGGGCCTGGATTCTCTAAGAAAGCAGGCTAAGTGCTTTTTTTGAATGGAAACTGAGAAGCAGTGGATCTGGGGGAGGAGGGACTAGAAACAGGGGATAGGAGAAGCTGCAGTTGGGATGCATTGTATGGGAAAAGAATAAAGAAAAACATTTTTAAAAAAAAAAAAAAAGAGGCATGCCGGGCAGTGGTGGCGCACGCCTTTAATCCCAGCACTCAGGAGGCAGAGGCAGGTGGATCTCTGTGAGTTCGAGGCCAGCCTGGTCTATAAGAGCTAGTTCCAGGACAGGAACCAAAAGCTACGGAGAAACCCTGTCTCGAAAATCAATCAATCAATAAATAAATAAAATAAATATAAAAAAAGAGGCAGGCAAAGGGAGAAAGTCAATAAGCAGCACTCTTCCATGGCTTCTGCATCAGCTCCTATCACCAGGTTCCTGCCCTGTTTGAGTTCCTGCCTGTAAGCCAAATAAACTCTTTCCACCGCAACCTGCTTTTTCGTCAGAAGTTCTGTGACAGCAGTAGAAATCCTAACTAGGACATTATGCTTAAAGTAACTGTTGTTGGAGTACTGGCATCCAGTGGGCAACTATTCACAGGGTCTGAACTTCCCCAGAAGCTATCTTCTGAAAATGTACCTTTTGGGGCTTAAAGATGCCATTCAAATTACTGAACCGAACGAGGGGATGTGGTGCAGAAAATTGGCAGAGAAATCTCATGTATGGTCCCATTCTGGCATCAGAAAAATGGGGAGCCCTCAGCATCAGACGTGAGAAGAGGTCCAGGAATGAGTGGCAAAAGAGACTCCTGAGACCAAATAAAAAAAAAAAGTTTTTTTTGAAACAATGTGGCTTGTGTTGTCATATGCCAATAAATGCCATCAGGGTGACAACTGAGACTATTAAATTTATATTAGATCATTAGATTTAGAGCCACCCTCAATAAAACAGGTATTATATCCAGCACTGTGCTAGCACCATCCCATGTAAGCTGCCAGATAACTCAGTGAAGTAGATACAATGTACTTACAGAAAAAGTTCATTTAATCTGGATAGTAATGGAGTAGCCCTTGGTCACACCTTAGGATTTGTTAGTAACAAGGTTGATTTAATACAGCTCTGCAACATAAGAATCTGTGGACTTGACACATTTTGTAGAGGTTGTATAGAACTATTTCTTACATTTAGATAGCTGCAGTCATTCTTGATAATACTGTGCCCTCCACAGACACGTCCCCAGGCCATTCTTCCCTGGGAGATAGCTCAATCGAGACTCCCTTTCCTGAAGATCTAGGTGTTGTCAAGTTGACAGATTAGGCTAACTAGGGCAGACATCAGTGCACTGATCTTTCTACGTTATCTAGTTTCATGTGTTGTTTCTTGGGAGAGGAACTAAGGTCCAGAGAAATAAACCATTTTTCCAAATGTCACATCACTTGTGACTCCCAGATCCCTTGATTCAATATACAATGCAGAGTCTTTGTATCGAAAGTATTTTGGGTAAAATTATTCACAAAGCTAGCCTGGTGCAGAGGTGTGGGCAGAAGCACCATACTTGGGCCTGTGGTGCTTGCAGGAGAGAAAGAAGCAAAATGCTATGAGAACCAGGCCAGAGAGAAAAGGAGGCATTTCACCCACAGGGTGGCACCACCTGTGTTCCTCCGTGATCAGTAAGGGGCCGTTCTGGGAGAGGGGTCCTTCCCTTCAGGAGCATCATTTAACCTCCGGGCTGCACACAGTCGTGCTAACTTTAATGAGAGCAGGATCACTTAAGGATTAGGATGAGATCAGGCTAGGAACACTCCCTTGTGGAGGGGTGGAGGCCCACAAGGCTCCTCCCTTCCTGAAATCATAAGATGTGAGCATTGACTATGGGTGGGACTCCCCAGCTGTGCAGCTCTTCGCGAGTCACCCAGAAGACTGGGGGTCCCCTCAGTGGTGCAGCAGCCTTTGAGACACCCAGCCTTCGGTAACCCGTTGATTCACCAAAAGGGACTTGAATAGACTCGGTGCCATCTCTATCTGAAGTGATCAGATACTCATTTCCTTTACATATAAATAAATTTATTTTTATTTTATGTGTGTTGTTATTTTGGTTATATATACGTCTGTGTGTGGGTTTCAGATCTTTGAAATGGAGACAGTTGCCACACCTCCCAATAATGCCAATCGCTATGAGTTTATGGGGACCAATTACATTCAAACTTTTCCCACATGGGCTTTTTAAACCTCAAAGCCCACCACAAGTAAAACTCTTCCTCTAACAAGGCCACTCTTCCTAGTTCTTGTAATCCTTTCATATAGTTCCATTCTCTGTAGGAGCTTATGGGACCATTCTTATTCAAACCTCCACAATGTCCAATTTATTATAACTTTTATTTATGACTAGTAATGTCATTTGTTTTATTATTTTGGCATTATGCCATATTCCAACCTGAGGAATTAAATGAACAGTCACATTACAGAAAAAAAAACAACAACATAATATAACTTTAATTTTTTCTAATGAAGTTGAGCTTTCTTCATGTCGTGAATATTATTAGTGACATTAGTAGAGAGAAGGAGCTAGAATTGTGAGAGACCTGGATCTCATAGATTTGTGAGATAATTTTGTCTCTGGATCTACAGCATCCAAGTCTGTGCCATCACCGAGTTCCCGTCACCGGGGTTGTCAAATCTAGACATGAATTCTTTTCTTTACCCTAGGAGTATCAGCATACACTATCTGGATCTTGGTAACTAAGACCCTTGGCTACTAAGTCCCAAGTCCAATTTCTCTCATGAGATGGATGGCAATAGACCTTCTGAGATTCTGACCCCCCCCCCCGTACAAAGGTGTCATTGTATAAAGCCTCCCATCAAGTAACTTACAGATTTTTAAAAGCCGTATGGAATACGAAAACCAAAGTTAAAATAAGATACCCTGCGTGGGTTGGAAAAGGAACTTTAAGATAAGGTTACCGTGCAAAATCCCAAAGACTGGGAGTATTCATTGATTGATTACCCCCACCCAGAATCAGAATTCAGGCTATTATCATTATTGTTGAAGACACCAAACCGGGTAGAAAAATGAAAATAATCAGGATGGGACAGAGCTGGAGGCTTCCTCACGATTGTGTGACATTTTGTCGTGCTTGAAGGAAGTGTGTGGGCTGCTCTGAGAGAATTGCTAGCAGGCCTTCCCAACTATGGAGCTTGTGTTTTATGCTACAATACACTAGGTAAGACGTGTTCACTTGTGCAATCAGTGCACAACTTCTATGAAGAGAAACAACTCTTCCAATTAGATCTCAGGCCCTCCCATAGGAAGGAAGCCATATTTGGTACTGTAAGCCCTGGCAGAAGTCTGTGACTGAGGAAATCATAGGCCCCAAGGCATCTGTATATTACTGCTGCTATCTGTCAGAGGGGGCTTCTGTTCTGCAGTCTGCAATGGTTACTGTGAAGGCATATGGCTGGTGTGGTGATTTGACAAGGAATGGCCTCCATAGGCTCATATACTTGGATGCTTGGGCTCGGGTTAGTGGAACTGCTTGGGAAGGATCAGGAGGTGTGACCTTGTGGGAGTAGTGTGGCCTCTTCGGAGGAGTAAGTCACTGGCATGAGGCCTGCTACCTACAGATCGGTACGTACAGGTCTCATCTATTTATCCAGCACCATGCCTGTCTATGTGCTGCCAGGATCCCCCCCCCCCCGTGGTGACAATGGACTAACCCTCTGAAACTGTATGCAAGCCCCCCCCATTACTTTCTTTTTATAAGAGTTACCTTGGTCATGGTGTCTCTTCACAGTAATGGAACTAAGACATTAAGACAACTAAGATAACTGCTCCAACTGCTGAGAGTGAAGAATTGTAAATGTTAGACACACACACACACACACACACACACACACACACACACACACACGCTCGCACATTGTGGAAATGAAGTGGAAAGACTATAAGGGCCAAAGGAAGGGGTAGAGTTTGGGGAAGCCCATCTTGAGCCAGACTGGCTGCCATTACCCACATCAGAGTCTCATGAGATCAAGTCTATTTCCTCGCGAGCTGGGTGTGTGGTGGCCCACGATTTTTATCCCAGCACTCAGGAGGCAGAGGCCAGTCTGGTCTACAGAGTTTCAGGTCAGCTACATAAAGATCCCGTCTCAAAAAAACAAAAGAAAAATTTCCCTCACGGAGGGAGGGTTGAGGTTCCCAAAGCTGTTGGGGTTCCCAGGGCAACCTTTCCCTGAAGGAGTATCAGCACAATGATGAGTCAATGGGGCGGAGTGATCTCCAGCGCCGTGGTTGCTATCAGTGAGGCACTGGCGGTGCACGGTGTTCTGAGGACACGACTGTTTCGGGTTACTCTGATAAACCAATCAACTCATTGAGCTGCACTTGAATGGAATCCCTTCTGTGGCAGTCTGCACCCTCTCTATCTGGATGACTATCTTTACAGCTTCTCGGGAGAAGTCACACAACAAAGAGCTAAGGGATCAGGGAATGAAGAGCAGGAAGAAACGAGAAGCGAGCACACCCGATAACACGCTTCTCCGCTCTCCAGATAATTTCTCATATTCTCTATCCTCTTCTTTCCCCTTCCTCCTGTGGTACTAGGTATTAAGCCTGCATTCCCGAACATGCCATCCAAGTATCCTACCAGCTCGGTTTTTGCTTTGTTTTGGGAGGCGGTCTCACTGAGTTGCTCAGGCTGACTCTCAACTTATTACCCGCAGCCCAGGCAGACCTTGAACCGGTGTTCTCCTGCCTCAGACTTCTGGGTGTCTGGGAGAACAGGCCTGTGCCACCAGGTCTGGCTTCCTTTGTCTTGGCAGATTTAGAGCGCCTATGCCAAGTAGCACACCGGGCATTTTCCCAGCGTTGGCTTTAGTCTAGCTGAAAACCTCAGTTTCAACAAAGTAACGAAAATGCAAAAAGTAGTGAGCCACAGATCTCGCGTTCCCTCTGCGGCCTGACATTTTGCATGACAGTCTGCCATGGAAATATGTAATCTTTATTAATTCAGAATGACTGCATGGGTGAAGTCTCCTTGTGAATGTTGCACTCAGAATCCTTCACTTTGCATTTCAGTCTCTGGCCCGAGTTAGCGATCCCATCTGCAATCACTGGCGAAGCAAAGGCGCAGCCTGAAATGAACACGGGGGAAGAGCTCCTCCTGCGGTTTCTGGCACCTGCTCCTGATCTGTTCACAGGCATTTAGTAATTAGTTAAATTAAAGCCAGTTTGAGTGCAAATTTCCTTTGTGAATTCAAGGCCTCATAAATGAATTTGTTAACAGTATATTTTAGTCCCACAATGGGGTTTTGTCTTCTTTGCATGGCTGTGTTTATGTTATATAATAATATAAAAAGAAACAATAGGACAGAAATAGATCCTTCTGTCTTCCCTACAAATATTAATCATTTGAGTGTGCAGGGTAATATTTAAGTACTTTCCATTGTCTAAAAAAGCAGGCCTTTTCAAAATGTAGAGAAATTTGGCTTAAGACATAATTCAGAATTTTAATTTTCTGAGATATACTTTATACATATAAAAAGTAGGCTTAGCATAATTGTCAATTTCTTTTTCATCTGTTATTTCCTCGAAAAAGAACATTTTATAACTTACTTTTGAAATTAATATGTTAATTTATCTTATAATTATATGATATATATGTTAATTATGTGGACTATATTACAGTGGTTTATGCTCCAAAAAAACCTCATGACCAGGAAATCAATCAATATACTTGTGGAGTATCTGAAATGAGTATAGTGCCTCATCAAAGGCTAGGAAGGTACAGAAACATCTATTTCACTGAAATTTAGGGATCATCCATTATATGGCATAATATCATTAGCAGAAAAGAAATATTTCCAGGTGAACAACAGCACATTTAAGATGTTGTTTATAAGATGTATTCTACTTTCAGAAAAATTAGTAAGATTTTTTTAATGTACATTCTAATTGATAAAACTCAAATACAAAAACAAAAAAAGAGACTCTGTTTTTCGAGAACCCACAGATCCATAGGAGAGGGGTAAAAACCAATCCAGAGCCGCTGAAGGGACTGCTCAGCAGGTGAGAGCATTTTGTTCTTCCAGAGTTCGGTTCTTCCAGAGCCGCTGAAGGGACTGCTCAGCAGGTGAGAGCATTTCGTTCTTCCAGAGTTCGGTTCCCGGCACCCATATGGCCACCAGCTCACCACACTCTGTAACGCCAGCTCCAGAAGATGTGATGGTTTCTTTGTGGCCTTTATGGGCCCCTGCACAGTTGTGGTGCACACATACACAGTCAGGCATATGCATACACATGTACATAAAATAAATTTTGTTTTGGGAAAAAAACAACGCAGAAAAGAAAAAAAGAAATCATAGAAAGGAATCTTCATTTTTAGCAAAATCATAGATGTAAAACTTAAAACATGTTTGCAGGGACACATCCTGGGTATCAAAAGTACAAGCTTAAATTAATCTTTACATAGTGTACTAATCAGGTGTCCCTAGAATAATCTTTTTTTTTTTTTTTTTGGTTTTTCGAGACAGGGTTTCTCTGTAGCTTTAGAGGTTGTCCTGGAACTAGCTCTTATAGACCAGGCTGGCCTCGAACTCACAGAGATTCACCTACCCCTGCCTCCCGAGTGCTGGGATTAAAGGCATGCGCCACCACCGCCGGGCCCTAGAATAATCTTAAAGGATGACTATATTAGTACAAAGGGGATTTATTAGATTGGTTTACAGGATACAGGCCGTCCAAAAGAGTTGTTTGCATGCCAGGGAGGCTGAGAAGTTGGTGGAAATCGGATACTGAAAGGACAGCAAGATTTCTGGAGAGATATCGTCTTCAGTTCACGCTAAAGGATGAGAAATCCGGGTTAGGGTTATCGTGAAGTGACAGCCACTGCTACCGCAACAGGTTGGACACATTCAGAAGCTAGGGTAGAGGTGAGCAAGCAAAAGTCAGTAGTGCTTTTTCCTCTGGGCCCCTGCCGGAAAATGTTGTGCTACCAGGTCTCCCTCCTCATTTTAATCCTTCTAAGAAACGCCCTTGCAGTCCCACCGACAGATGTGTATCTCAGCTGACAGTCAAGATTAACCATCATATACACACTAGATTATGTAAGCCTTGAAAACCATGCGGAGTTATTTGGGTTTATAGTTTATGATCATTGAGGATGTCATAATCAAATATTATAACAAGAGCTTAAGAAAACATATCTGAGGACAAGCTAGGAAACTAAAGTATTAATTTAACTATAAGGGGCATGGAAAATGTGATGTTGTTAAAACCCCTTTAAAAACCGATGACTTAGAAAGCACTGTTTTAAAGAATAATTAATGGGGGGGTGGAGAAATGACGCAGGGCACTCACGGCTCTTGCAGAGGACCTTGGTTGGTTCCCAGTACCCACATGGTTAGTTCACAACCATCCATATATCCAGACTGCCATGGACAGCAGGCACCCATGTGTATACACATCCATGTAGCATAAAGAAATACCTTTTTCCTACAGACAGAGGAGTACCAAGGGATCAAAGGGATTCTCTCCAAGCTCAGTCGAGTGAACCAGGGACGTTACCCGTGTCACTTATAGGAACAGAGGCGTTTGATTAAGAAACTCCACCAAGATGTCCACCCCAGTCAACGGCTTGTCTCTTCAACAGACATGATTGGGATCTTGGGGTGGGGAGGGATCAAATGAGGATCCCTTGAACCTCCTGAGTCTTGTATTGCTCTCACCTCACTCCATAAAAGAGTGTTAATCTCATGAGGGTCCCATACAGGTCAACACAGGTGCCTTGCTTCAAAATGACTAGGGTGATGTCTTCCCTGAAGAAGATCATTAGACTACAGAAGCCTATCAAAGAAGACATGACTGTATCTAGTCAGTGAACATGACATTGACATTTAATCTATATGGTGTATTTTATTGTTTGGTTATTCTTCTGTTTGTGGGCAAGCTAGCCTATGGTATTGAATGGCCTGCTTGCCTGCAGCTCCCAAGCAAAGGCATTATGGATACACACTACCACTCTGAGCTCTTATTTTACAAGTAATTTTTGTTTTTTTGTTTTTCAGGATGGAGTTTCTTCGTGTATCGTGGTTCTCTGGCTATCCTGGAACTCACTCTGTAGTCCAGACTGGCCTTGAACTCACAGAGATCCACCTGCCTCTGCTTCCCTGAATGCTTGGATTAAAGGCATGCGCCACCATTGTCTGGCTACAAGTACATTATTAGCCTTAGAATTGGACTCAGACTACATCCTCGTACATTTTAAGATGCGCAGACTTTGCTGGCCCTCCTACCCCCAGAGGTCATTACTGAATTAAATTAGTAGCACAGATGATTCTGACTCGCCAGCTGTAGAGTCACACAACTAGTGCTCATCTCTATGGCAACCATTTCTAAGATAAATGTGTTTCTGAACAATGGGCCCAAAATAGGTTATTACCCATTTTTATAGATTTCCACCATAGCAGCAAAAAACAATTTAGAAAAACCCGATGCATTCCTTAACCAATAAGCACACGGACAACAGACACATGCAAACCCGCAGAGAAAATATGTCTAAGAGCGTCTTTGGGTTTGGGGAGAGCTGTTTTCTATATTCCATTTCACATTAGTGTGTGAATAGATTCTCTCTCCGCTGTGTGGGCTCTGGAGATCTAACTTAGGCTTGAGAGACTGACAGCAGAGCCTTCGGCCTGAGTCATCTCTCCAACCCTGTTTCACGCTTTGGGGGCTGAAGCCTCAATAGCTAAGGAGAGTTTCAGAACTGCCCTGACAATCTGGTGAAGACTTTACTTTTAAAAACGTGTGTTTGTGATGGAAGGGTGCACATTTGTGTCTGAGGATTTAGGGCAGCTCCAGGTGTCGTTCTCAGGAGGGCTGCCTGCTTCCTTTGGAGCCTCCACCGTACCAAACTAGGTCCTCTACATGTGGGAGACAGTTGTGTAGTTTGTTCTGAGGGGCCAGGTAGATACAAATGAGCTGGCTTTTTGGAGCCCATTCCCTATGGTGGGATGCCATGCTCAGCTTTAGTGTAGCAGGGAGGGGCTTGGTCCTGCCTCAGCTTAATCTGCCAGGTTTTGTTGACTCCCCATGGGAGGTCTTACCCTTTAGGAGGAGTGGGTGAGGAGAGGTGAGGGGGAGGGAGAACTGTGGTTGGAATATAAAATAAAATAATACATACATGCATATACATACACATGCACGCGCGCGCACACACACACACACACACACACAAAATGCAGGGTCTTTTGTTGACCTGATGCTCACAAATTAGGCTGGACGCACTAGCAAGCCAGCCTCAGGGATCCTCCTATCTCTATGTTCCCTGAGCCTGGATCATGAGGACACACTACCACGTTCAACAGTTTATGTGGGCTCTGGGGTCAAACTCATGTCCTTACACTAACTAGCAAGGCCAAGTGTTTTACTGACAGAGCTATTTCCCAGCCCTGGTCTGATTTTATTGATTTATTTTTATTAGAGATGGTTGCATTTCCTTAGAGATTAGAATATTTTAAATATCTTAATTTTCCAAAAGAGGAGTGATTGAAAAGGGTTCAGGGTTCTCATATTGGGGCAAACACCATCACACAGTTTTATGGGTAGCACAATTTGGTATTGAATTTTTTTTTTAAGGACCCAAAGTTCAGGTGACTAAGGAAGTGAAAGTGGCTCTGGAAAACATTGGGGGGTGAATATAATCAAAACATGTTGTGAGAAACTCTCAAAGAACTAATAAAAAATCCACTGACACCCCCACTAAAATGTACTTATTCTACAAACATATCTCTGCTGGGGTTTCAACCTCAGAGTCACCCCAACCCCAGAGAGCAGGCCCTCAAATGAGTTGACTAGGAAACTGTCTGTAGATGTATGGACCCCTGAAGGCACAGACGCCTCTACTCAACCCTCTACGTTGCCTGAAAGTAGAAACCTGGTTCCATGGATTTTGCGGTTCTTATTTTCAATATCACGTCACAGTTTCCAGTGCTGTTAAATTCTCTGTGCTCCACGATCTGGACAGATAGCATCTCTATGGCAAGTTTTAGTGAGATTCAGTACCTAAGAGTCCTTTTATCGGTGTTCAGTTATTTAGAAATGTCAGTATGTGAGTATGCTGTATGCCTCCTAGAACGACTCCTTTCTTTGGGGTCTACATTGTGTTTAATCTACATTAATGTAATAGTGTATTGGTCTATAATTTGAGAAAAGAATTTCTCTTACGTAGGCAAAGACTCCTCTTTCTTTTCCTGACCACTCAGACCCAAATAATCACACAGAAACTATGTTAATTGCAACACTGCTTGGCCAATAGCTTAGGCTTCTTATTGGCTAGCTCTTATATCTTAAAATAACCCATTTTTATTATTTTGCTTTTTACCACAAGGTTTGTGGTTTACTGGTAAGGTTCCTGGGCATCTGTCTCCTTCAGCAGATACATGGCATCTCTTTGACTCTGCCTACTCTCTCTATCTCTGTTCTGATTTCCCACCCGGCTTTACTCTGCTAAGCCATACGCCTAAACAGCTTCTTTATTAATCAATGGTAATAAAACATATTCACAGCGTACAGAGGGGAATTCCACATCACTCTTAGTGGCAATTTCCAGTAAAATTTGAAATGTAAGAGTAACTGATCACATTTAGAAGCCATAAATAATTTGAACGCTCTTGACAGATTATATCTAAATTAATCTCCAAAAACGTTATAGCCACCTGCAGAAGTACCTCTTTTACTCAAAATCACTGTGGACTGGGGTAACAGCTCAGCTGGCAAAGGCACTCACATCACGCCTGACAACATGGAGTCAATCTCTAGGATGAGCTCTGCCACATCGTCCTCTGACCGTCACGTGTGTGCCTTGGGATGTGTGCGTCCTCACCTACACCCACTAGAAATAAATAAAAATATAATAAAGGTTTTAAAAGCAATTCTTTTATAAACATTTTTTCTGTTTTCTAAAATATAGAATCGTGTTCTGCGGCGGACTTCTTGACCGGTGACGGAAGAACGACCACCACACCAGGATTCCACTCAGAACACGCTTTACTGGAGTGCCCTTGATTGATGGGGGGCAAGGAACGAGGGGGCAGGAAAACGAGGGACAGGGAGCAAAGGGGCAGGGAGCACAGGGGAGAGGCAGCAGGAAGCGAAGGGGAGCAGGAAGCGAAGGGGAGCAGGAAGCGAAGGGAAGGGGGTGCACTTAGGCAGCCGCTTAAATAGGGAATTGGCACACGGGTTGCCCTGTGATTGGCTGCCACCAACAGCTGACACCAGACCGCATCGGGATTGGCTCAAGAATCTACATCCACCGCGCATGCGGGAAGCGGGGAGCGCAGCTCTCAGTGGAATAGCCAAATATGGAGTTGTTTGTAACAAACAAGACAGGGTGTCGGCGCCATCTTGTAATGGCGATCCTGTCCGGCTCACTACAGTGTTCCTCTTAATGTTGATGATCATTTTTCTCATGCTGTAACAAATGAAAAAAATAGGTGTGGGCAGTTGTGAGTTATCAAGAGCAGAAATTTCATCTCACAAATAATACAAATCATAGAGGTTAATATTTCATTATTTTATTATAGCTCTTTTTAATGACTTGAATTAAATTTAAATTTTACTAAATAAGAACTAAATGAATATATTGTCAAACTTGTTAATAAAGATAATTTTCCCAAAGCTACAGATAATATTACCAACAAAACACAAACAAAACCCACTTTCATCTTTTTTATAATGGAAGGAGCGGTCACTATTCTCACTAGTTGAACCAAAATTATTTTATAGTTTACCTGTCAGTATAAATCCCTAGCAAATACTGAGGGAAACAGTCAATAACTCTTCACTGTGAGTATGAATATTATCTGATTAGAAATTCAGAAGCTGTTTCTCCTTATATTTACAGCCCGAGTACTTTTTACATAATCAGATTCTGTGTTCATGCCTCATTGTCTGAATACACTGAACAGGCAATGGTCAGGAGTGTCGTGAAGAGGACAGGCAGCATAAGGCTTGGTTGGTTCATCCTCAGAGTTTGTAAAGGACGGACTGCCTAGGAGAAGAAAAGGCAGTTATTCTGGAGGGGATTATTGTTCTTTCCTGCCAGTGACTCAGTGCAATGGGAAACCCCATGCATTCTTCATCTGACTCTCAAAGATAGTTAGAAAGCAGGGGTCATGTGACCACCATATCACATGCTGTTAGCTTAGATTCCGTTTGCTAGAGACATACATACTTAGCTGATCTCATAAGTTTGGCCCTTTGGAATGGCTGCTGCCAGAAGTGTTGCTTTTGAAAAGAGATTTACTTATTTATGATGTGTGTGTATGTGCACCGGTGTGCACTCGTGTGTGGCAAGAGATGTAAGAGTATCAGATCTCTCCCTGAACCCAGGGTTTGTGCCAGGCTGAAAGCCAGCATGCTCTAGTGATGTTCCTGTCTCTGCTTCCTCTGGGATCTGGGTTACAGAGGTGTGGGGCCCCTGGCTGTGGATACAAACACCAGCACCCCAAGGATCTACCACACCCAGGGCAGGAAAGTGAAAGCCACAGATAGTGCTACCAAATGAATTGTCTATGACCTATGGACCCATTGAAAGTAAGGTTTCACTGGGCCCTGGGTCTTTCCATTCCCTGCCCCTCTACTTCCTCTTGAGTCTTGTGTTTTACAGTATGGATATGAATACAGGGTTACGGTCCAGTGTTCACTACCCTCAGGCTTGGACTGGAAACTGAGGACAGATACAGGGAAGGCATTAGCTAATATGACTACAGACCAGCTACCCATATTCCATCTTGACCTTTACTTGCTGTTGTCTACTTAAAATGTCTGGTTGTATGAAGAAAAAGAACACTATGGGGATTTGTCTTTCGAAATAGGAATACAGAGTTTATGATTCTATGCAAGTCGTGTGGCTGGCGCCGTAGCTGCCAGCAACAAGGGAATTTCCATTGCAAAAAAAACTGGAGTTGTAAAACTGAGGATTCCTGAAAAATTTCTTTTAAAGGATTCTGGTCTTTGGGAAACAGGAAAACCTGGGAATCATACCTGGCTTTGAAAAGAAAACTGTTGTTTCTATGCTAACTGATCGGGAGTAATTTTTAAAAAACTTTGCCATGATTGGGGGGAAAAGCTCAAAAAGAGAAAGAGAAAAAGACATAAATCAGATAATTGATACCAGTCTCTGTTCCTTTGATCCCCCTGGCTACTCTGCTATCAGCACTGACTGGGCCTTTAATTCTCATTCTGATTAATAGTGGGCCCCTGCCTGCATCTTAGACTATATGGCCAATTATATATCAGTTCAGTAAAACTGATGGCCCTTAGATCCAAGTACACCTCTTTAGAGCAAGATGAGTCCATTTTGAACTCATTCACTAAGACCAGTGGGGAATGTAACAGGGCCCTGGATTTTGTAGGCTCTGAGACCTCAGCAAGACTGACTCCATGGTGGAAGTAATACCCAGCCTGTAAAACTCAGCATGTAGATAGCATCACTGCCAACACTAAAACAAAGGCCTAATCTATCAAAGTCTTAATTTTTAGCATAGCACAAATAAAAATAAATCTGCTTTAGATTATTGGCAAAGAAATTATTTCACACTCAAGTTTGGGAAAATATCACTAATAAGTTAAAGCTGGCTGGGCATTGTGGTGAACACCTATAACCCAGAACTCAGGTGACTGAGACAGGAGGATTGCTGTGAATTTGAGGCCACACTTCAAATCTCTGTCTCAAAAAGAAAAAGGAAAGAAAGAAAAAAGAAGAGGGGGGAAAAGGTCAAAGCTGGGGGATGAGTACCCCACAAAATTAGTCTCTCTCTGTCTCTCAGAGCTTTAGGAAACTCAGAACCTTCTCATTAGAGGCAAGACTGTTTCTTTAAGTGAAAAGGACACAAAGAAAAATAAACCACTCACATGAATTGAGCTAATTTGTTCTGCTTGGCCCGAAGAAAACAGTGTCCTCATTACTAGTAACTGAGTATCTTTTTTGTACTGTCTTATCCCACAGTAAACCGAGGCCACTGACCTAACTCTGGTAAGCACTGTTACCTAACGCAAACTGCTCTTTTTTTTTTTTTTTTTTTTTTTCCGAGACAGGGTTTCTCTGTGGCTTTGGAGCCTGTCCTGGAACTAGCTCTTGTAGACCAGGCTGGTCTCGAACTCACAGAGATCCACCTGCCTCTGTCTCCCGAGTGCTGGGATTAAAGGCGTGTGCCACCACCGCCCGGCCTGCAAACTGCTCTTTAACTTTACATCAGAGCAATAGATGGCTTTTTACGTTCTGTTTTTCTCTACCTAAAGAAAACACTAGCAGTTTGAAACAGGATCAGGTGCATCAGTGGGTGGATTGCCACTTGTTCCAAAAGTCCCATGACTTTTAGGGGGGATACTTAGGGGGTGGCTCTCAGCTCTGAAGCATGTGGGTGTCTGGGTGCTGGAGAGCCTGGCCAGTCCTCGCTGCTGCTTCTCTGATGTTTGCCATCTTGGCGGTAGCTTCTGTCTCTTCTTCCTCATGTTGAGTCTTCTTGGGAAGAGGATAGGAAGAGGGTGTACCAGCAACAGATTTCCCAGGATACTGCTTCACACAGAGCAGCTTTGAAAGCTGAAAAACTGGCTGCGTGTGCTTCAGCAGCAGGTTTCAGAGTCTAAATTTGCAATGTTTCTGCAATCGTTCTAAGGCAGATTAAGTATGGCTTATGTCATGTGCGGAAACCATGGACTCGCTATAAAACACTGCATTTAATTTAGGACAGAACAGCCAACCCTGTGCTACTTACAGCAACAGAGAAAGGGAAATTCAGACAAATGACAAGCTGCAGACAGTTTAAATCCTCTTGTGAAGCAGCAGCTTCCATTTTCTCCTTTCCGTGAAAGCATTTGGCCAAGGTGTTCAACTGAAAAACAAAACACATTGGGGTTCACATTTCTATCTCTCCTCCTACCTTCTGTGGGAGCTGCCAGGCCTGGGAGCCAGAGAGCGTGATCAAGAGGGAACTTGGGAGGCTGATACAGTGGGGTATTTGGCCTGGATTAAACGTTGATTATAGAGGCTATTCTGCAGCAGAGGCTAGTGTAAGGAACCCATCAGGAAAGGAAAACTCCACACTCTACAGTTGTAGGTGACATAAAACTTCACTTCTGCCACTTATGGCCAGCGTAAACACAGATACTCCACACAGTTACTTCCTGTTCCAATTATGCCTCCTCTCCCTTCCTCCCTCCCCCCCCCTCCCTCTCCCCCCCCCTCCCTCCCTTCCTCTAATGGTTTCACTATATAGTATAGGTAGACTGGAGCTTCATATATCCTTGCCCCTGCCTGCTATGCTTCCTATTGGCCGAGAGCTGGGATTATAGGCATAGCTCACCATGCCTGGCTCATTTTGCCTCTTTTGATAGATGTTATAATAGAGTTCTGTGTAGGGTCTCTGAAGTTTTCTATATACCTAGGAAAACAACGAGCTCTTTAAAATTGTGCTGGACTATAGATGTAGCTCACACGTGCAAAGTCTTGGGTTGGATGCTTAGCACCAAACAGAAATAACAACAACAACACCCACAAAAACACAGTGCCACGAGTCACACCTCACACCCGTTCCTTGGATATATAGTGTAGGGTCCTTGACCCAAAGCTAGTGGGGAATCTTAGTACTCAGGATAAACATTGTATCAACGTGTAAAGAAAAAGCGATTGCAATCACTACAGTCATTATGCAGTTAGTTGGCCTGCCTTGGGATGAGGGCAGAATTACTGCAGCTTTGCGTCTCTGTCTTCTTTGACTCCGGGGGGAAGATGAGTGAAGATGAGTTGCTCATTCCATTCCTTTCTTCTGAGTCAATTCATAAGACTGAAGTATCATCGCCCTCTTTCAAAACAAAGCAGTCCAGATGAACTCTGTTATTTCCAACGCCGGCTGTGTCAGCCAAGTTTCCTTTCCAGCATATGCAGTTTCTGTAGTTTACAAACAAGCACGTGCATGTTTATCGTGTACAGTAAGTACACGACAGAATCGCTAGCATTTCTGAACAACTTCCCAATGTTTCCTGCTCGGGTCAATCAACTGCATGACTAAAATCCAAGACAAGAAAGCATTTATTAATACACTGTAAATGCTAAATTTCACTTTGCTATTTTAATTTATAGAATCAACTATATGACATGAGTAAAATGGATAAGAGGTGAGATTTTCTTCTCTTCACAAGGTAAAGATAACTGGTTTATTCTTTCATTTCTCATACATACAAACTAAGACCGCAGAATGGGGAACATAAGAAGGACTGAAGATCGGAGTGAATTCTGATTCTAAAGGGCTGTAAAGTATCAATGAGTGGAAACAATTAAAAATGATACAATAAACGGTACAACATTAGTATGGAAACAACCTAGGTGACGTAGAATATCTTCACATTTTTAGTTAAAAACATCGTTGAGAATTCCTTTCCCTTTCTAACTCCTTTCATGTAACCTCCCACCACTTCTCCAGTTCACAGCGTCTTCTATAGTTACGCTTTTGCACGCACACACATGCACACACACACATGCTCACACACTCACATACACGCACACACACATCTATTGGGTCCATTTACTACTGGTCTTATAATCCATCTGTTCAGCGTTGACCACTTATTATCATATGGCTCAGCCCCAGGGAAAACTTATTCTCTGATTTTCTCTCCCTCAGCAGCCATAGACTCCCCGGAGCTCTTTGTCTGGGGATGGGTCCTTGTGAAAATTTCCCCCCATCCGCGTTGGCATATTAACTGCTGTAGTCTTGGGCAGGCGACCACACCGTAGACCTCATGGACCAAGAGCCGCTGTCATATTTAGAAGGGACTGTCTCGCCCAGACATCCTGGTCCACTGGCTCTCACCAGTAGTCTACTTCTTCCATGATATCCCCTGCTTAACTGTAGGGCTGTACTGGAGATTAGCAGCTGGGGTTGGGCACCACAGAAACACCTACTCTCTAAACTTTGGCCAATTGTGGATCTCTGCAGTAGACTCCATCTGCTGCAGACAGCGGCTTCTTCGATGAGTGGCAAGAGCTGCACTGTTGTGGGTATAAGCAGTACTATTGAGATGCAGTTACAAGTCGTATTGGCTGAAGAGATCTGCAGCAGCAGGTTCCTCTCCGGGGTCTGTGGCATCTCCAGCCATGGCTAGTCAGCCAGGTCTCTAGCACCAGGCGTGACCCCTGTTTATTAGGTGGACCTTAAGTCCAACAAGACAGTCACTGTCTACCCAAGACATAAGTACCACTCCTGTCCCGAGGGGACATCTAGCCGTGCTGGCCGTTGTTATGGTTTACAGGCTTCACAGCACTGTCTCATAATATGTGAACCAGTCCTCGGAGAAGATTCCAGGTCAGTTCCAGCTTAATTACTCCAAGTATTGTATTCAAAGGATGTGGTTCCTGGGATCAAACTCAAGTCAGCCATAGCGAGGGCCTTGTGCGGCCAGGGCCTTGTGCGGCCAGGGCAGAGCCATCTCTCCAGTCCCTACAACGCTGAATTTAAGAAGTACTGAACACCTGAATTATTATAAACATTTAGACTGCAAGACGTCTTAATGAGGAGAAATCATCTTATGATGAGTTTGTATACTTTAACATAATGCATATTTTATAATAAAGAAAAAGTTAATGCCCCTAACATTTGCATACAATCACCTTAGAATTATAGTGATTATGGTGTGTGTCTCACATCAAACAGTGAAAATACCATTTTCAGAAATTATTACTTTGAAATAGGAGTTTTTCAAGGAAAGCAATTTAATATAATTAGGCAGGTTTTTAATTTTTTTGGTTGAATGCTAAAACCCAATGCGTGAGCTATTTAAAGAAGGCTATTGTGCATAGCCATCGCCCTCCTCCTCTTCTGCTCTCCTTCCTCACTGTACTCAATTACAAGAAAAGGCCACAGCTTCTATTTTTAGACAAGCCAATGCAGGTACCAATGTCCAGCACACACTGCACAAAAAGGGGCGATAACGATAATGAAGACCGTGAGAACAATGACAGCCCACCTTACTGTTAATTTGCGTCTCCTGGAATGGTCTCACGCAGCAACAATCCAGTGAGTTAGATCCAACCATCTCTGCTAAGGTGAAAAATCAACACTGACAGCATCTTCCAGCCACAGGCCCCGCAGCCATGCCCGCGCAGACACACCACAGGGAGAAACAGAGCTGGGTCTCACCTTTGCGCAGCTGACCTTTAGCTTGGGCTTTGCTCTTCTAAATAACCATTTAAACACGTGACGTGAAGCTTGAAGGAACGCGGGATTTTTTTTGACTGTGCCTGGGGTGGTACTTAGGAACACTCACGTCCTAGGCACGCGCTCGCCATTGTGTTACGCCACCTACCCTAAATAGTGAACATTTTTTCACATACGCCCCATGTTTTGAGAAGTTGAAATACTTTTATTTCACTGAAAAATTAGAAGATATGACAAAACTTTTCTAATCTTCCCAAGAAAATTATTTTTTAAAATTCTGTAGAAAGTTGTGTGTGTGGTGGGGTGTGTGTATTTGTGAGTCCAGGAACCCACAGAGTCCAAAAGAGGAGATCAGGTGCCCTGGAGTTGGAACTATAGATGGTTGCGGGACCCTTGATATGAATGCTAGGAGCCAAACTCTGGTCCTTTCCAAGAGTAATATATGCTCCTAACTATGGAGTCCACCCACAAAGAAATTCTTATTTATGCTGCTGCTGCTGCTGCTGGTGTGTGTGTGTGTGTGTGTGTGCGCACATTCATGCATACACACGCATGGAGGTCAGGGGACAACCTTGGGAGTTTTCTCCTGTTTACTTTGATGTGTGCTAAAGATTGGGCTTCGGCTGCCAGGCTTGCGGGTCAAGCACTTCATCCAATGGGCAATCTCACATGCCCCTGACATGCAAATTCTGCTGCTCTACGTCATAGCATGGGTTAACAGGAGCTCTGCCCCTTTCTCATTGTGAGTTTTGGCAGGACTCCCTTCTCTGCTTCACAGGAGCAATAGGATTTAGCTTCCTACAAGGCTTTGCTATTAAGATGGAATTCAATAACCCGTATCAGACAGTTGGGAAGACATGCACATTCTAAGTGCTCAGATCTGGTGAATTAACACCATTGTCTGGGGTTCTTTTACCCCCACCTCATTAAAACAAAAATTACTTTGGCCTCATGTCAGCTGCTTCCTCCCCATCTCTTTCTTTCTCGCTCTTCTTGCCCTCTTAAAGGTCATGAGCTTGCAGTTTGCCAAGTTCAATGAGCGTGTCTCTACTTAGTTCTCTCATCAGTCAGCGGGGTGGGACGCAGCTTCACGATACAGTAAACACTGTATGTGTGGGGCAAGCTGAGTTCAATGCCCAGCTCTGAACAAAAACAAAGCAAGGCAGTGTCCAGTGGTCATTTGGTTGACCACGATTAGTTGAAATACTCTCTCTTGACCTCCCAGACTCCATTTGTTTATGATTGGCAGGTACCTCGTGGGTCATTTGCCACCTTCATTTCCTTTACTTGGGGCCTACAGTTGGCATCTGTCAGGCATGGGTACAAGATGGACAAGGTTCTATTTTGCTTATTCAACCTACTTTCCAAAAATTATCTAATTTAATTGTACAAATACCAACTTACACTCTCCTCCCCATTTTTTTTAACCTTTCTTTTTTCCTGTTTTTCAAGACAGGGTTACTCTGTGTAATGGGCACTGGCTATCCTGGAAACTGTTTTGTAGACCAGGCTGGCCTTGAACTCTCAGAGATCTGTCTGCCTCTGTTTTCCGAGGTATTAAAGGCCTGCACACCACACCTGACCCAACTCTACTCTTATGGTTCAAATTTGCATTTCCTTGAAAGCCCCATTTATTATCACACTCAGTTTTCCTCCCAAGTTTTGAAAGGACGTTCATGTTCAGAAAAGACCAAATGTAAAACTGTGAGTGGGTCACCTTTGTTTCAACTGGGCGTGGGGATTATCACAGGCTTTTGTTGTTGTTTTCTACTTCTTGAGTTAGGGTTTCACTGTGTAGCCCTGGCTGTCCTGGAACTCACTCTGTAGACCAGGCTGGCCTTGAACTCACAGAGATCTGCCTGCGTCTGCCCCCCAAATGCTGGGATTAAAGGCATGTGTCAACATGGCCCAGCAGGATTATCACAGGTTTAATCTGTATTCCATCTCCAGTTCTGTTCTCTCATTAACAGTACCAAAATTGTATGTCACAATCTTACACAATTGTGTGTGAGGTGCTGAGGACTGAAGATCAGATCTTAATTTTTTATTTTTAAGGCCAGGTCTTTACATACGCTAAAGAAGCAAGCGCTTGTGAATTCCATTGCCAGATATAAAGTCTAAGATTTAAAAATAAACCAAACCAAAAAGGATCAGTAAATATTTGTATACACTCATATGGAAAATAAAAACCTCATGAGTCTTTGGTGTTTTCAAAATAACAAGGAAAATTAAAAGCAGTCGTGCACTGAAGTTGTTCACTGGGTCAGACTTCTTCCCATAGAAAATGCTGAGGTTCTTTGGAAGATCTTAAGAGGGGCTCTGAACTGGACCTTGGCTGTCCAGCACAGAAGCGTTAAGCACGTACGAGGTGCATCACTGAAGATCTAGAACACTGTAAGATGATGCTCTCTGGACGGGAATGATTAAGCTTGGGGCTGTAGTTAATTTTTCATTGCTTTCTTTTTTGTCCTTTTGCACGGGTTCTATTTCTGGCATCTCCTCTGCTGACCGCTGGAGATGGCTTACGTTTCCTGCTGGCTGTCTTGACTGCTCTTCTGCCACACTGTGTTGTACTCCGCTAAGCTCTAGCTCCACCAGGATACCGTTGCACTCTCTCTTCTCAATTCTCTGTCTTGATCATTTTTAATGGCTCAAGTCCCATGTCTTATAGTCTCTGCCATGCTGGAGAACAGAAACTGCAGTAATGATTTAGCATTCACCTTACTATCTATGTTTCCTATGACCTGTGTTAAAACTGTAATAAAACCTCCCATACTTCCCCATAGCTCTTTGCCTAGAGTCAATTCCTCTGTTCACACTACAGTCTGACTAAACACAGTTCTTAACACAATTTTTAAAATGTTAATTCATTGAAAAACTTCATTAGTTTACTATTCTTGCTTTACTGTTCCCACGGTTTGCCCTGTTTTTCCTCTCTGGATTCTATTTTGGCAGAATGCAGCAGTTGCCCGAAGGAAGAGATGAGGGGCATATGTAACTAATGTATGTCTATTACTCTAGTCTTAGGTGCTTTCAAAGAGAAATTTATCCATCTATTTTGAGCCAGAAGTACCAGTTTGAGGTCTGGTAGAAGGAAAACTGTTGTGTTTGTCTTCAGAAACAGGGAACTGTCACCTTAGACTGCAGACATCGTAATCAGAGGGGTTTTAACCTAAGCACACATGGAAATCCTGCCAGCAAGTTTTCTCTGTTCTTTTTTATGTAGAGAAACAATAGAGGGCTGGTTAATAAGCTTTCTCGTTGGGATTGCCAGCCCACAAATATTGACACATTTTATAATTAATTTGTTATTAATTATAAAAGTTTGGCCTTAGCTTAGCTTTTTTCTTATAGCTTATAACTTAATTAACCTAACTTAATTAATCATAACTTAATTGACCTCTTACTATTAATCCAAGTTCTATCACATGGCTTGGTTAGCTTTCCTCTGTCCTGACTTGTTTTGCATCCCATTGGCATCTCTTGCATCTACAGCCACCCCTCTGACTTCCTCTCTCTCTGCTAGAAATCCCGCCTATCCTCTCCTGCCTAGCTATTGGCCATTCAGCTCGTTACTACACCAATCACAGCAATACATCCTCACACAGTGTACAGATATCCACAACATTTCCCCCTTTTTGTCTACCATAGTAAAACTATCTAAGGTAAGAACAATTATCAGGTAATAATTACATCACAATGTCCAGCTCAATGGATCCAGATTGTTGTAGAGTAACCCTTCTATATACTGTGAATGTGTGTGTGTGTGTGTGTGTATTGGTTACTAAAAAACTGACTTGTACCTCCTGTTTCCTCTCCGTCTCCTAGAATCCCCTGTGTGCCTCAATTCTTCTTCCTCTTCCTTTCTCTCCCTGGAAATACCCCCTATACCTTCTACCTAGCTATTGGCTGTTCAGCTTTTTGCTATATCAATCATAGCAATACATCCTCACATAGTGTACAAATATTTCACAACATGCTGGGTCAGCTAACTGATTTAAAAATCAGAAAGTAAGATTCTTCACAAAAAATGATAATCAACACAAACAAAAAACCAGTAAGACAAAAAAAATCAAAACAAAACAAAGTGAAACAAAAAGTTCACAGAAGCAAAACATGGGTTGGAGCTCTTCTGTTGGCCAATTTCTCCTTACCCTAGAGTGTGGTTGATACATTAAGTGGCACTTCATTAGAGAACACTGGTTTTTGGTTTGGGGGGGAGGAGGGGCGAGAGATAGATTACACAAGGTTGAGCTATAAGGAAGTGGGGAGGATCTAGGAAAAGTTGGGGGACGGAAAAACAGGATCAAAATATATTGAATGAATAAAAAAAAAAACCAAAGATCTCCCACATCAACATAAAGCCCCATAGGCTGTGGGGCTGCAGGATGCAATTTCCTCATGAAAAGATAAAATAAAATACATAATTAAAAAAAAAACCCTTCACAAATAGTAAAAAACATTACATAAGCAATTCTCTGTAGTTTCTGGAGAAAGCAAAACTCATGTATCTGTTGTATCTGTCAGGGAAAATAGGTCAGACAATAGCTGTGAACTGAAGGATGGTAACTGAAGGAAACATTCATGGAGATTGGATAGGGCTGAGGGACTGTAGAGGAAAACACTGATCAGATGGATGAAGGAAAAGATATAATCTTACCAACCTATCTTTAGTACAATAAACTTTGTTACAATAAACTTCGTGCATGAATTTTGGAATCAGACAGATAAGAGATCCAATACCAGATCTGTTACTGTCTATGGGGTGGCCCTTCCACAGTTAAGGAATAGTTGTGTGCATGTCATTTTCCTTATTAGCTTAGTACATTTGCATTCAACTAGGACCTGGGTTTTATTCTCCAGCATTGTAAAGAAGGAAAAGCAAATGGACGGGATGGAATGACAGAAAGAAGGTGTGTGTGTGTTTGTGTGTGAGACAGAGAGAGAGAGAGAGAGAGAGAGAGAGAGAGAGAGAGAGAGAGAGAGAGAGAGAGAGATATGGGGTGGGGAGGGAGAAAACAAAATTATATAACATCTCAAAAGTTTCTTCTTGAGATAGGTAGTATAAACATTAATTTAATTTCTATTCCTTATTTTATTTTCTTAATACAGAGATTATAATGTAAGTTGAAGAAACTATTATCATTAAAATCAAGTTTTGCTGTAGTAAACCCATTCCTCAAGAGGCCTCAAATTCATGATCTTTTCTTCAATTATTGTTACACACACACACACACACACACACACACACACAGCCTATTGAGGCTGATGTTTAGGGCTGAACACTTGGAATTGGATTCCTGATCAGGGAGCCCATCCTTGGAGAGGACTCATCTTCTTTCTCCCAGAAGCCATGGTTATAGTTTTTCATTTAGATGGCTGTGGTGGTTAGAATGAGACTGGCCACAACAGCCTTCTGTCTGAATACTCGGTCCCAGGTTGTGGAACTATTTGGGAAGGATTAGCAGGTGTGGCCTTCTTAGAAGAGGGGTTTCCCTGGGAATGAATGGGCTTTGAGGTTTCAAAAGCTCATGGCCTGCTCAGGGATCGCGATGCAAGCTCCCAGTTACTACTCCAGCATCATGCCTGCCTGCCTGCTGCCTGCTGCCATGCTCCCCATGATGGTCATGGACTCTAAGCGTCTGAACGTAAACCGCCAGTTAAACTAGTTCTTTTACAAGTTGCCTTGGTTTCAGTATTTTATCACCTCATTAGAAAAGTAACTAAGACAACTACCAAGTTCAAGACCAGCCTGAGTTACATAAAAAGATGTTATTATAAACCAAAACAACAAGCCTTTCCGCCACAAAGAAACGTCTATTTTCTTACTTTGTCTAGATGGTCAGAATTCTTGCCTTAGCTAAGCTCAGATTGTCATTTAGGACATTTTTGGTGGCACTGCCATTTTGGGGTCCTGCTTTGGACCTAACTCCAGTGCCAGGAGATCTGACACCTTATTCTGGCCCCCGTGTGTACCAGGCTTGCACTCAATGCACTAACATACATGCAGGTTAAAACATTCATACACATAAAATAAAAATAAATGCATCTTTAAAAAACTCTGCTGCCCATCTAGACAGAACTGATCCCTGGTTCCCCTAAGGACACACGCTGCTGTCTGCATCCAGGGCCTTCACATTTTCTCGTCTGGTTGTCCCCAACTTCTCCCAGCAGCTGTCCCTTCCCAGTTTCCTTTGAATTGTCTCAGGTTCCAACCCCAATCTCTGGTAAATTTTTAAAATGTTAGCTAACAGCTTGGCAAGTCACTGAATAAATTCAATTTCCCAATTAGTTAATAACAGAGTAAATAGCTCAACAGATGGTTTCTCTGAGATGGAGGGGAGAGAAATGAGCAGGAGAGCGAGAGCGAGAGCGAGAGCGAGAGCGAGAGCGAGAGCGAGAGAGAGAGAGAGAGAGAGAGAGAGAGAGAGAGAGAATGAATATATGCATTCATTCAAGACAGGCAGGTCTATGAGTCGTGCACACTGACAGAAACTTTTGACGCTTTGGGTGGCACTAGGACTCTTACACAGCCCTTGCGGAAAACCTATTCTGTGTACTCTCTCGGTATCTGCAAGGAGTAGACAGAGTAGCTTTTCAAAATGTCTTAGAAGCTACTAGTGACATTTCACTAGAAAGTAGCTTCGACGACTCCCGTATCTTATTATCTTCAGCATGCCTTTTATTGAAGGTGCTGGGGGCATTTTGTGATTGATTTCAGTTAATGAATACACTGTAAAATCAGCTTATATTAGTTAAAGCCCCAAATATCCAGTGACCCCTGAACCACAGCGGTGGACGTTGTCGCTTTGCTCATTCACGTGGAGACCCAATTTGTTCATGTTTGAAACCCTGTGTGATCGGAAGTGGCCATGCACAAAGAATCCTTGGGAGGTGAGGAGTAGAAAAGTAGAATCGCTGCTTCCAGAGAGGACTGGGATTTCAGGTGGAGGTTGGGAGCGAACCCTCCTTCGCAGAACAAACATTCCTTGTTTGTTTTCTTGCCTACCCCATGCCGGAGCCTATTCGTGTCCCCACCGGATGGGTGCGGGTCCTCGATAAGTCTCCATTCTGATAATCAGGAACTCGAGCGGCCCTCACTTCCGACCTCCTTCCCCCGGCTGGAGGCGGGAGCGAGGCCCGGGAGGCCCCGGAGGCAGCGAGGCCGTCGATGCGGCTCGAGCGGAGCCCACATCAGCCGCGTTCTCCCGGGAGCGTCCGTCGGGGCGTGGGGGGACCGCAGGCTCCGAGCCGCCGGGCCCCCTCCCGGGACACGAGTCTCCCGGTGCCCGCCCGCAGCCCGGGGGCTGCCGAGCCGAGGCGACTTTGGGGGAAGTCGAGGCACGCGGAGCCCGAGGCCGGGCGGGGCGCACAGGGCGCAGTTCCGCCGCCGACCTGGCGGGGGCGCCGGCGCGGCCGATCAGGTGACCGAGCGCCGGTCCCGGCTACGGGAAGCCGCCTGGTTCTCAGCCGCCGCCGCCGCCGTCACGGCCGCCGTCGCCACACCTAGCGGAGGAGCCGGGAAAGGCGGCCCGGCCGGGTGGGGAGGGGGAACCGGGGTGGAGAGCGCCGCGGGTGGAGGCGGAAGGGCGGCGGGCGGGCGGGCGGAAGCGAGCGCCGCGGCTGCTGTGTCACGGCGCGGGTGGGCGCGCGGCATGGGCGCGCCGCGCTGAGGCGGAGGTCGCGGGCGGGCGGGCGGGCCTGAGGGAGGCGGCGAGCCGGGGAGTTGCGCGCCCGGCGGCGGCGGCGGTGGCGGCGGCGGCCGCACCATGTCGCGCTCCGTGCTGCAGCCCAGTCAGCAGAAGCTGGCGGAGAAGCTCACCATCCTCAACGACCGGGGCGTCGGCATGCTCACGCGCCTCTACAACATCAAGAAGGTGCGCACGGGCCGGCGAGGCCGGGCGGGGGTGCGGCGGCGGGGGCAAGGCCGCGGGGGTGGGGGGCGAGCTCGGCCTGCTCGCCCGGGGCCTCGGGGAGGCGCCGCGGCCTCGAGTGAGTCGCGGGGTCGGCCGGGCGGGAGCCATTTCCCGGGCCGGCTCCCGGGCGGGCGACGGAACCGGCCGGGCCGCGCATGGCCGCCGCCGGCGCCCGGGTCTGCGGGAAGGGCGAGCGCGCGGCCTTCCCGGGCTGCGGCGCACGGGCCCGGGTTTCTCGGCGTGGGAGTGGGGGAATGTGGCGCCCGACCCTCCCTCCGCTCCCCACTTGGACCCTTGATTTTTTCGGTCGCTGGATAAAGCACCCCCCTTCCCCCCGACAGCATGTTGACGTTCAGGAGAATTTCATTTTGGAGATGGACAGGAGGGGGAAGTGAGGGTGGAACCGGTTTTCGTCTGAAATAGTTGAGGGCTGTGAGTCACTGGAACAGGAATAACAACCTTTCCTCTCTGCTCCTCCTCGTCTTAGTTTTCCCAACCCTATCTGATGAGCACCAAAGCACCGTGCCTTACAGTACAATGGCTGTGTAAAATAAAAACCAAATCTGTTCCCGTTGCTGTTCCGATGATTTGAGTAGCTAGTGCAACTATTGCAGTCTGTGTCTTCAGATTAGGGAGTGCAAGGCTCTAAATAAGTTAAGAAAAGTAGAGATAAAGATAGGGGGGGGGGGGAATGCCATTAATTTACCTTAACAGGCAAACAATCCCAAGTCCATTTATTTTGAGACAGCTGCCATAAGCCTCTGAATTTAGTAGAGAAGTTTGCTTGTGGTACAGTTTATACCCCTATATCCTTGTGGGTTTCTATGTGTTAGCCATGTTTTTTCTTAATCTCGTTTTAAAACCGTAACAAATATAGTTTTGACCATAGCAATAGAGTACAGGTTGTGTGTGAGTATTGATGAAGATTCTTTTAAAAATTAAAGTCAGAGCATTCCAGAATAAACTTGTCATACTCCTCCAGTTTGATTTAGACACTGTCCTTCTGAAGCACACTGTTTTCAGTTAGTGATACTAAGCGTCTAGAAAGGAAGGATGGCTGTGTTGTTCTGGCTACTCCCTTGGTTTCAATGAATGGTTGTCTCTAAACACAGCCCAGTCTTGACCTGGAATGTCCCCATTCTGTTTGTGACATGGCAGAGCCCTCTGCATTCACTCCTTGATTGTAACGTTTCGGGGTTAGGAAAATCTAATTTTAGGTAGTATAAGTTGTATTGGTGGCAACTTTTGGATTTCACTGCTTAAGAAATTTGAAAGTCAAGTTCTATATGGACTTTTTTTTTTAACCAAGTTGCCGGGTAGTGGGGGCATACACCTTTAATCCCAGCACTCGGGAGGCAGAGGCAGGTGGATCTCTGTGAATTTGAGGCCAGCCTGGTCTACAATGCTAGTCCGTCCTAGGACAGGCTCCAAAGGTACAGAGAAACCCTGTCTTGAAAAACCAAAAGAAAAAAAAAGAAGCCCAGCAAGTCAAATGTTGCTAAAAGTAAGTAGTGCTGCGGTATTGTGGTTAGAGGAAATGGTTATGATGGTTTCCAGAAGAGGAAGTGAGAGTAACATCAAAAGTGATTTGGGTGCTTGAGTGAAATGCTTTCTTTAATGCAGTCAAGTCACTAAACATTTTTATAGAATAAAAACAAGACTGTAGTACTTCATTTTCATGGAAAATAGTAAATGGAGTTTTAAGCGTTTAAACTTATAATTACAGTTTGCTGCCCCTTTTCAAAGTGTTTTTCGCTTCCTGTTTTGGGAAACCGCAGGCTCTTGTGTTGACTACTGAAATGGGAAATAAGTGGATGCCATCATTATATCTAATTGTCGAGCATCTCGAGTTCTTGAAATGCTATAGTTCATCACTTACCTATATTTAGTTTCTTGAAATATTTTGCCTACTTGGCTCATGAATTTCTTATGAGAAGAGTAATTCATTTTGAAGACTAATACTCAGGGCATTATCTAGCACACAAGGCTTTGATTAGTGTTCACCGAAATCGGCTCTGTGTGTGTTAAATGCATCTGTTTATTTTGTGAGAGGGAGAGAGCAAGCGAGCAGGTGTGTGTGGAGGTGAGCTTAGGATAACTTGTTTCTGTGATCAGACTCAGTGCCTTTACCCCTGAACCATTGCTGGCCCTTTGGATAGAATTAGAATCTTTTAGCCTATGGAATTGCCTGCCTATATCAGCTGCCTGTCTAAACCCAGCTGGCTAAAGATCAAAACATTTGTTCAAATAACTTGCCAAAGAAGAAAGATCTGTTTATCTTGTGTTTATAAGGTTCATGTTGTCTGTATTCTTATGGCAATATAAATCACATATTTTTATTTTTAAGTTTTGTGTGTATGAGTGTTTTGCCTGCGTGTATTTCTGTTCCACTTGTGTGCCGAGAGGCCAGAAGTAGGTCTTAGAGCCCCTAGAGCTGGAAGTAAAATAGTTGTCAGTTCCTGCTCACACTTCAGTACCTGGCACAGACGCTCCTATCCATCATCCTATTTTTCCCAGTCTAAAATCGTTAGTCTCAAGTCTTCCACAATCCTATTTACACGCTGCATTTGGTTAACTACACCTCTCTCTAATCAAGATAGGAGCGTCTTGACACTGGATTTAATGTTCCTGGTTTCTCCAGTGCTAGAGAAACATCCAGTGGATAGAGAGTAAATGCATGGGGAAAACCTCTCAACATTGAGACTACCTAAAAGATTAGCTTATGAGCAATCATTTTTCAAGATCCTTTTAAGACCTTTTGAGAGATATTTGAAATTGTCATATATATAAATCTATTTACACATTAACAATTTAAGGTTTTATGAAGTTTGATGTTATTAAAATACTAAAGTACTATGCTTAAACAAGGAATGCTTTCATCATTGTCTAATTAAGTATACATTTTACCAAAGCCCACAATATTGTTAAATTCTTAATACAATCTTAAGAACTTACTATATTCACAAACAAATGACAAATACAATATGGAAAACAATGAGCAAGAAATCTTAGGCATGTGATTACCATTAATTAAACTCTTAATTAAACAAATTTAGCTTGAGTACTGTTAATGAAGCAAACTTAGGCTAATCATGATTTCTAACTGTGTTTCTTTTATTGTAGGTTACATAGTTCTCAGTGTATAAAGTTACTATTTGACCTTGTGATTTCATACCCAAGATTGTGCTGGAAACCAAAATCCAGAGGCTGGGGTTGCTGGAAGTGTTCTGACACCACGCCACACTCCAGCTTCACTCATTGTCTTTGAAAATAAAAGTCTAAAGTGAAAATTAGGGAAGAAGAGTTTTATTTCATTGTTTCTATTCATTCTGATTTTATGTTTTATATATACTTCCTCCAATTTAGCAAAATGTCCTATTTATTTCTTTTAGTTTTACTGATTTTTCTTTCATCTTGTACACACACGTTAAAATGCATCGGGGCCAAATCTTAGCATAAAGGGCTCAGAGGAGCCAGCTCAGCCCGAAAGGGCTTGCTACACAGGCATAAGAGTCTGGTTCAGGTCCCAGCCCCAACCTAAAGTTCCAGATTTGTAATCCCAGCTCTAGGGATACAGAGACAGGTGGGTTTTAGAGCTTGCTCCGCTAACCAATCAGCCTAATCAGCCAGCCCCAGGTCCCAGTGAGAGACCCCCCCAACACACACACACACACGGTTAGGTAACTTCTAAGGAATGACACCAAAGGTGACCTTTGGCTTCTACATATATGTGTGTATGTATATACATATATACAGACATATGTATGTACATGTGCACACAACTACTGTCAACCTATGTAAAGAAAATCACAAAGGAAAATTGTGATCCAGTTGCCCTCACTCCCCCTCACTAACAGCACAACTTCCTTGTGGTCTGTAATTGACAAGGATGTTTGTGTTCTTTCTGGCCGGTGGGTCTCCACAGAACCAGTAGAAGTATAAAAGGTTGCTGGGCAAAATAAAGGTTGCTGTTCTTCCACCTGAAAAGAAGCCTCTGTGTCTCGATCCCGGCACCCGCCTACCCCCACCTTCCAGTCTCTGCTATCCAGCCTGCGCTGGCTGCAGCAGAAAATAAATTTAGCATGTAAAGTTGATACAAAATATATTTTACCAAATACATTTGAGTTAAAATTTGAAATTGCTAGCTTAAAATTTTCTCTCCTTTTAATCCATTATAAAGCCAAACGGAAATCTCCATTGATACTCACTGATACACTAACATAAAAACGACCCTTTCATATAAATTTCATCACAAGTAATCTGTAGTAAAAAGAAAAAATATTCCTTTACTTGTCATTTCTATAAGGGTATTGGCATCTTACTATTAATTGTATATTCCTTTTAGATGTTTAAAAAATTGAATTGGGTCTGTCCACAACTAGATTTCTGATGAACCTACTGTGGAGATTTCAGGAGCAGTGAGATGACTCAGTAGGTAAAAGCCCTTCCGCCAGGCACAGTGACTGGAGAATGACTTCAGAGCCACAGGGCGCAAGGACGGCACTAACGCATGGCATACGTGAGCGTGCCTCCTTCCACATGTCTCTCTGCACCCCCCACCCATGCACACAAAATAAATAAATAAATTTTCTGAGCTGGAGAGATGGCTCAGCACTTAAGAGCACTGGTTGCTCTTCCAGAGGATCTGGGTTTGATTCCCAGCACCCACATGGCAGCTCCCCACTGTCCTGATTGTCAGTTCCAGGGATCTGAACCTTTTCTGGCCTTCGGCGGCACCAGGCGTGCCCACAGTGCACAGACAGGAATTAATACAGACTAAATTCCACAACTTCTGTTCAGTAGACTAGATACAGATACAAAGTAGGTTATAAAATACTCGTGCTAGCTAATATTTAATTTTTTTTAATGTGTGTGCGCGCGTGTGTGTGTGTGTGTGTGTGTGTGTGTGTGTGTGTGTGTGTGTGTATGCCCCAGTGTTGAGGTCAGAGGACAACTTTGGGAGGTTGTTCTTTTGTCATCTGTGTGTTGGGGATTAACTCTGGTCATCAGGCATGAGAGTAAGAGTCTTTAGCAGCTGAGCCATCTAGCAAACTTACTTTTAAAAAAAATAGGCAAGCAGACTATACTTCCCTTAGATTTTCTTTTTCCCATCCAAGTACTAACCAGGCCCGACCCTGCTTAGCTTCCGAGATCAGACGAGATCGGGCGCGTTCAGGGTGGTATGACTGTAGACAGATTTTCTTTTTCCAAAATGAGACATTGTAAGTTGAGAGTCACATTCTAGGTAAAGCTTTAATATTAATTTGTTTTAACCTTGAACAAATTATTTACCATTCTTGACTATAATTTATTAAGTGAGATCAGTGATTCTTAACCTACAGTTCAATTGTCCTTTTTCATCACACATTAGAATTGTCTTGGGAAAAGTTGAGAATGTCTGGGTCTTGGCATGGTTCTAACAAGTCAGGAAGTAGTGGTGGCCCTGAGAAGCTAGGAGAAAACAGCGGTGCAGTCAGCTACTGCCCCCTCTCTCCCCACAGCTAACATTCAGGATGCAGTCAGCTACTGCCCCCTCTCTCCCCACAGCTAACATTCAGGATGCAGTCAGCTACTGCCCCCTCTCTCCCCACAGCTAACATTCAGGATTTGGTTGGTCAGCTAGCTTCTAACTACAGTTTTGGACGGTGGCGCATGGCTCTCTTTAAACACAAGTGTCTTCACTGTATGTGCCTGCCCTCGAGGCCTGCTGGGTGCCGCCCTGCATCTTCTGCCTTGTGAAGCCTGGCTAGGCTGACTGTGTCTCCAGTCTTCAGCACTACTGATTTCCAGTCTCAGGATCTGAAGTAGACAGTCCAGTTCTCCCTCATGGTGCAGTGCTGCTATTAACCTCAGATTTTGAGACTTAAGTTGGCTTATTTATGTCAAGTATTAGTACAGTGCCTGGTAAAAAGGGATGCCTGGGCTTGGAGAGAGACGCCTCACTGATGAAGGGTTCTTACTGTCCTTCAGAAGACCTGAGTTTGGTTCTTAGTTCCCATATCTGGCTCACAGATACTGTGACTACAACTTCAGGGGATCCAACATTCTTCTTTGGCTTCTACAGACACCTGCAATCAACTCTTTCTCCCCCCCCCCCCAAGCTTTAAAAAAGGAATAAACAGAATACGTGTTGTCTGCTGTCCTTCTGTTTCTGGGTCTTGGAGCAGAGCAGACACTTCATAATTCACGCCCCTTCCCATTAAGCCCAGCTCTGTTGCACTGTTAGAATCATTCCTTAAGTACCCTTTCACTACTTGACAGTAGAGTTGACATCTTACTAGTGTTCATACAGAGTAACTGCAGACATGTGTTCTGCAGTGTTTCTTTAAAGATCTACTTAGTATCGCGCACAAGTATCTCAGTGTACAAAACTAAAAAAAAATCTTTGTTTCGTAAACTGAGGTAGTCTGTGTGTTGGAACTCAGACATGTAAGAAATGTGGTGACATAGTTATCTTGCGAATTGAATAGCTGTTAGAAACTTTAATGCGAGTCATCAGAATAATTTTATTTAGAATTGTTTGTTTTGATATGTACAAATGTTTGCTCACAAGTAAATACATGTACCATGTGCCTGAGGAAGTCAGAAGAGGGCTTGGAATCCCCTGGAATTGGAGCTGTGGATGATTGTGAACCACTGCAGGTGTGCTGGGACTGAGCCCAGGGTCCTCTGCAGGAGCAGCAAGTGCTCGTGACTGCCGGGAATTAGAAAACATTTTAGTAAATGATTCTGAAGGATGTAATGGTTTGAAACTCTTAGATCATGATTTTCCCAAGATTTATGCCTGAAGAACAGAAATTATAATTTCTTTATCTTTAGATCTGCAATTACTAACTTTAATTACGAGTTAGAATCATTAATAAAATTACATGAATTTGAAAGCATTTTTAATAATTTTGACACACTTTTCTCTCAGCCTCTTAGTCTAAACTACTAGTAAAGTATTTCTTTTTTTCCCTACTCAGGGAAAGTACTAGTCTAAAGTAGATATGCTGACCAAAATATAGGAGGTGCAGGAGAAAAAAGATTGGAATAGTAACCACTAATTCTGCAAATCAAGATTGTGCAATAGTTAAAAAAAAAGATTTATCAAATCAGTTTTGAGCAGCTGAGTTATGATAAGAATGTAGTATATTTTCATGTATCACCTGGACATCCATCTAGAGATACACCTTCTGGTGTTGAGAATTTAATTTAGAGGTTTGTAGTGACTAAACCCTTGATTAGGTCACTTTGTTTCCCTGAATCTCCTCTGTTCAGGTATGTCTAAAGCACAGTACCTTTGAATACAAGAACTGTCCAGGAAATAGTGCTTCTGTTTTCTTACTTTTGACTGTTCTGTTAATAATCTTTTATGAATAGATAGTGGGATTTTGCGAGGGCATTATATTTGACTTTTTGCATCTTGGCAGGTTGTTGGGGAAACGTAGCTTTAAGCATGTAAGATTGAGCTGTGTAGTCTTAGCTGTAAACACTTGAGGACAGGACTAAAAGGATTTCAATGGTAGGCTAGCAGAAAAAACTCAGAGCTTGTCTTGGTGTTTCTAGTCAAAGGCATTTGTTTTGTGACTTATATGTGTTCTGGAAATCGATTTCTGGTGATATCATTAGATTTTTTTGTTTTATGAGAAAATTTACTTACAGATGTTGAATAGCAATATGAATGTAAAATTGAAAGTTTTACTTTAAAAGTGAGATGTGATTTAGAACAATATTAAAATACTTATGTTCTATGCATTGAGATGAGCATTTTTCCTACCCTGTGTATATTTTAATCTTATGTCCACCTATAAGTTAGGTAGTAATAATATTTTTTAAAAAATATTTATTTATTTATTTATTATGTATACAATATTCTGTCTGTGTGTATGCCTACAGGCCAGAAGAGGGCACCAAACCCTATTACAGATGGTTGTGAGCCACCATGTGGTTGCTGGGAATTGAACTCAGGACCTTTGGAAGAGCAGGCAATGCTCTTAACCTCTGAGCCTTCTCCCCAGCCCCAGTAATAATATTCTTAATTAAATCATTGGGCTGTGGGCCACTTGGGCCAGAGGACAGGTCCTCTCCCCCTCCCTTGTGCCCTCCCTCCCCCTTTTCCTTCTTTTCTTTCTTTTTGTACTGAGCATCCCTACTGGGGGAGGAGGTGGGCGTGTGCTCAGCATGAGTTACATAGCCAGCCCACCAAGGGGGCATGCAGGCTAATCTGGCTAGCCATCAAGCCTCTAGGATCTGCCTGTCTCTACCCTTTCCCAGTGCTGGGATTACAGGCATTCTGCTGCACGGGGCTTTTACTTGGTTGCTAGGATCTCACAGCAGAGTTGAGACCTGATGAGGCATTTCTCAGCTCATGTGGTTAACATGTTTAGATTCAGTCTTGGTTATGAGCCTTTCTGCGTGTGTTAGTACAGATGGCTTTAGTAGCTAAGTGTAGTGATGTTAGTAATTTTATAAAAATTCCTACTTTCTAGGATGACTAATCAAAAGTGAAGAATTAATTATTATTTTGATAGCATGAGATACTTTCAAAAAACAGTAGTGGGAAAATTAATCTTTAGAGACGGATTTCTGGTCAGTTAGAATTTTTCTGCTGTGGTAGTGTTATGTGAACGCCGTGACTGAGCTACAGTGATAGCTCCTTAGTAGTGATTACCTGGGTAATTTAATCAGATCATTGTTTAGGGTTTTTTGTACTTTTCTCTTTTTTCCTGAGTATTTCCTATATAAATATCTTTTCATTAGGTAAAAATGTTAAGTAAGTTGGTTTTAGAAAAAGTAGACTGGAACTTTCGTGAGGTCCTTCTATTTGTATCAGGTTTTCTTTTTCTTTTCTTAAGCGTTCATTGTGTGTGAAGTACACCTGTAAGTCCTTCCTACCCACAAACATGCCAACCTCTGTAGTGAGTATGGAGCTTTTTAGGACAAGTTGTAATTATTGTCTCCAGTTTAGTAGAAGACACCAAGAGATGAAGGATAAAATCATTAACTCTTGATTTTACAGCTGTTAAGTCACCTAGCCAGGACTTGAACATGGGGGTCCTATTTTAAAACTCATGTTCTTGGATATTGTGGTAGAATATATTCTAGGCATATTTGCGTTCATGAGTTCAGTCCTCAGCACCAGAAACCCCAAGTAAAACATAAAGCTATATTCTTCCCGTAAGCAAAACAAATACAGTATGTTGGACCCTAGGGTAAGTGAGGAATAGTGCGGCTGAGAGAGGGCCTCAAGTTAAGGAGGTTACAGGAATGTGCTGGTTCTCGATACCGTGACAGAGACTGTACTGATGACCAGTCTCCGCAGGAGACCGGCTTGGGTGACTGTCACGTTCCTTATTATAACCAGCCCTGATAACGCTGTACATTTCTGAGCACTTCTGTGCCAGTCGCTTTGTTAAAGCTTTACGTGGGTTACTAAGCTCTTGAAACCCTCATGACACTGTGAGGTAAGTACTTACCTTCGCCTGCTTACTGAAGACGAACTGAGACTGGGAAGTGTTACAAATGTGAGGCCCCAGAGCTAGCAAGCGGTAGGGATCGCAGCCTAACTGCTTAGCAGAGTCGGGGTCACCTCTCAGGGGTGCGCTTACACATGCCCACCGAGCACACACAAAGAGGCCATCCGCTTCTAAAAGAAGTTATGTATGATTTTAGCTGTCCACTGAACTGAAATTCCTTTTTTATTTTGTTTTCCATTTAAGAAGAGCTGCTTATATACAGATATCTTTTACGATCTTCAGAAATGGGTATTGTTTTTATTGATAGCTGCTAATACTGTTAAAGTAATATGTAGACTTTTAAATAACTAGAATATAAAAGATACATATCATGAAAAGTCAACATATTGAATCACTTTAGGACTCTGTACTCTTAGGCATGTTTTATATAAGGAAATGCTAATCTGTAGCTGTTTCTAAAGGGCAGTTTCTTAGTTGTATGAGTCTTGGTTATGTGAGTCGAATTCATGTTATATATGGTATCTTGAAGAAAGAGGACAAATTAGAAGACCAGTCTATCAAAAACTATTTCAAAGAAATCATAGCCTGAGGAAAAATAAGTTTATGCTAATATTATGTAGAAATTGATTTGCATAGTAGCCTTGTCATTCGCATTAAAGGTTAAGTTCTAAATTTAAAAAATTGTTTGATCTAATTATGCTGAGAATTGGTACTACATTCCTATTTCCATTTATAAAAATAGGGATGTTTTTATTGGCTTTCTTTATTTTATACTTTGACTTGAAAGCTAGGTGATATTTTAAAAATAGTTTCAATTTGAGCTGAAGTACAAAGTTCATCTTGTAATAATTTATTTTTATTCTTGGCTACCGTTTCTTTTTAAGGTATGTAAAATTTCACTAATGGCTTTTGCTCCTATTTTTATAGCTGCATGTAGTCTTTATTTTTCCTTCTTTTGAGTATTATTTAAGTTGGTTTAGAAAGATCACCAAGATACTGACATGGTTATACACTTACACAGTAGTATTTAATCTATATGACTAGTGTAAACTATATAAATCTATTGTGTGATAGAACTTGCTACTTAAGTACCTTATCAGTTGTAGCACCATACAGTTCTCATTTTGTATTGTTATTCGTAGTCCGCAGTGCATAAGTTTTCTACTGAAAAGTATGTCATAGTTTGACAATCATTGTTTACACGTAATTTTCTCTCTTTTTATTACAATGCTTCCCCAGCAAGGACAAGTTTGGAAGGTTTGCAAAGCTTTTCACCTTCCCTCTGCCCGCTTGCCCGCTTTCAGATCAGTCTCATGTTTCATAACTTCTCTTTCTGTAATCCACAACATAGCCATAGTAAACCAGAAGGTCAGGTTACAGTACTGTACCCCCTCACACATGGCAGACATCACTGGGAAAGCATATGCTTTAAAAATGGAATAAAAAGCAAGAATGATACAATTTTTAATATTTTTCCCCAAGAAAAAGCATCTCATCCAAGCAGTTAGCTGTCACGTACTGTTGTGTTGGTTCTGCTGTTAGCCTTCCCAGTAGCACTTGTGTGGTGCAGAGGAGGCTGCACTGTGAGGTGACCGGATGGGGACAGTCCCAGCATTCCGTGTTTGTGAGAGAGGACGGGCAGGGACAGGGGCTGCTGGTGTGAGGGGACACAGTGTTGTGACGCAGACGTCCAGAGGAGCAGGCAGTACACATTAGGAGTGTAGGCCAGCTTCAGTGTGAGCAGCTTCCAGTTCTTTTGAACTAGGGCTCTTGTGTATTAAAATGTTGACAGTGAATGAGGAAACCATTTGGAAAAGACATTTTCAAACATAAGTCTTCATTTTATAACACTCAGAAACATTTTACTTAATATTTAATTTTGTAATACCTTATTAGCGCCAGATGAAAACAATCCTACCTCAAACCAAAAAGGTTTTTTCATTTCTTTTCCTTTTTTTAGGTTTGAGCTTTTTCCTTCACTGCTGTTCTGCGCTAACTGCTTTAAAACTTTCCATGCGTTTTTTTCAGTAGAAGAACATCTCTGTACTGTCTCCCATCGCATATTTCAGCTGTGACAATCCCTGCACTTTGCCTGTTCATTTTATCACCTGCTCACCAAAACAATAAATCTTCCTAATTTCTGATTTCAGATGTGCTATTCTTGATTTTAGGAAGATAGATTTCACTTTTCTCATTGCTGTTGTCTCTTTAGGCGTGTGGAGACCCCAAGGCTAAACCTTCCTACCTTATTGACAAAAACCTGGAGTCTGCTGTGAAGTTCATAGTCAGAAAATTTCCTGCTGTCGAGACGCGCAACAACAATGTAAGTCGTCCCGATTTTCTCCTCAGCGCCACCCGTGTGTGAGAAAAGCAGTGTTCAGTGGGGTGTTTCTCCCATTAACCTAACGCTGTGTGCAGCATTTGATGCACAGACTTTAGACCTTGCTTAAATGCTTTTAAAGACAGTATTCAAATCTCTGAAATTAGAAAACTTCTAGCAACATGTTCTTTCTTTCTTTTTTTTTAATATTTATTTATTTGTTATGTATACAATTCTGTGTGTATGTCTGCAGGCCAGAAGAGGGCACCAGACCTCATTACAGATGGTTGTGAGCCACCATGTGGTTGCCGGGAATTGAACTCAGGACCTTTGGAAGAGCAGGCAATGCTCTTAACCACTGAGCCATCTCTCCAACCCCTCTAGCTACATGTTATGCGGAAAATTGAAATTGTAATTTCTTACACTATTTTTTTTTGAAGTTAATGCATAGAAGATAAACAGTGCTCCAAATGTGTGTGTGGTTACTTGGGGCATCTTGTTATCCTTATATCATTAACGTAATTTTCTTTGGAGGTTGGCAGTGGCTTCACAGATCTCTTACTGCTTTCATAAACAGCTGATTTTGCTTTTAAGTTGTATTTGCTTCCCTGGCATTTTCTTGGCTTCCAAAAGCATTTGTGGAAGTTAGTGAGGTTATGGTATAAGGTCTTTATTCCCATATTAGTTCCTATGTGAAAGGTTTTTTTTTGCATAAAGTTTGGTCATATTTAATCTTTCTACTGTGTTTATTTGGGGAAGTTTTTTAGAGTAATCATAGAAATAACCAATTTCAGAATTTTGTTTTACTGTAACATACTTATAAAAGTTTTATTGACTTGGAATCTTTTCACAAGGCATCATTTTGCTTTTATTTTTCCTTGATGTTCCCATACTGCAACCCTTGCTTTCTTTTTTGCTTTATAAAAATTTAGTCTAGCAATTTCTCTTTATGAGTGCCCCGGTCTTGAGAATCTATTTAAAAGGTAGATTGTCACGTTTTTATCCTCAAATGATATGTATCGTAGGTTTATATTTCTCTTGTTTCTAATGCTTAAAACATTTTAATGTAGAGAGAAATGTTAGTCAGAATTAATAAAAATAAGTCAGGTACTCTAAAAAAAATGTCTTGGTTTAGGTTGCTTGTGCTTTTTAAATACTTTTTTTAAAGTCTGTTTTTGTAGAAGTTTGGGTTGGTAAAAATCTTAATTTTATAAAAGATTGAATGTATTTATGTATTAGGGTTTTATTTATTTATTTATTTATTTTTGGTTTTTCGAGACAGGGTTTCTCTGTAGCTTTGTATCCTGTCCTGGAACTAGCTCTGTAGACCAGACTGGCCTCGAACTCACAGAGATCCGCCTGCCTCTGCCTCCCGAGTGCTAAGATTAAAGGTGTGTACCACTGATTGATTGTGTAAAGGAATCACAAAGAGATCCTGATAAGAAAAATTATTTTCAAAGCACACACTTTTTAAAAGACAGTTAATTAATATGATTAATTAAAAAAAGAAGCCAGCATGATGGTATTTCACTGAATAATTTCCATACAAACAAAGTAAATAGAAAACTTGTATTTGTTTGCATTGCAAAGTAAAATAGTTGCATAATCTACCAGGTGTGGTAGTGCACTGTTTTGGGCAGAGACAGGCAGCCAGATTGGTCTACATAGGGAGTTCCAGGCCCCCAGAACTGCATTGAGACTTTTTCACAGTCTCTGTGGAAAGGCCAAGTGTTAGGTGTGAACAGTAATTTGCTCTCATTTGAGAGATTATGAACTCATCCGAAATGACAGAGTTTTAGTGGAAATCTGTCACTTAATTCTGTATTGCTTGTTTCTATAAAGTATCTGACGTGAAAATGTCTTAATTTAGCATGGTAATTTTCATATAGCACATTTACTGAATATGAGATCTTATTAGGACCTGATTAGGTACATATTAACTGTTTAATAATAATAAATATTTTCTTAATAACCATTTAATAGTTTTTACTGTTCTCAATATGCTTGGCAGACACTTGTAATGATACTACTCTGCTGATCTTTGTCCTTCAATAGTATTTCTTCCTTTTTCAGTATTAAAAGCATAAAATTTGATAAACACTATTGATATATTTCACATGCTGTACAATTTATCTCTGAAGTGTGAGGATTAAGGTTTTTAGTGTCTTCCCAGAGTCATTCTGAGTCACAGGTACTCTATTATTGGCCCACACGAAATAAACTGTTTATGTTTTTAATGTATTCAACAACCCTGTCACTTTTAGAGCAGTTACTCACCCAGAAGAGACTCTGCTTCCTGAGCATTCGGGATCCCTAATTCCCTGCCAGCCTCCCGGTTCTAGGCAAGCACTGATGTATTTATTCAGTGTCTGTGCCTATTCTAGAACTCTTATGTAAAGATAATCATGACACGGAGTATTTTGTGACTGGCTTCTGCCATTTAGTACAGTGCTTTCCAGGTTTATCCAGATGCTAGCAGATTTCACACTTCACCTCTTATTATTGTGAAAATTATCCTGCTGTGAATGTAAAATATTTTATGGATTCATAAACTAATAGATGTTTGTATTGTTTTCCTTTTCTTGACCATGAATAATAGAGTATTATGGACATTTTTTGTGTGTAAGCATATATATATATATACTTAGTTTACTTTTAATGCTCATATTTTATGAGTAAACTGCTGTGATATGCATGTTTTCTGCGTTGAACCTATAAAATTGATAACATGATGTTAACTGCTGGGATTATATGTACAGTTTACTCTGCAGAGCTTGTTTGTCATATGCTTTGACAATTATTCCGTATATGATACTCTGTGCTACTTGTCTTTTGTTTGTTCACAGTGTATTATGTATTGACGCTTTCCTTTTTTTTTTTTTTTTTTTGTTTTTGGTTTTTTTAAAACAGGGTTTCTCTGTAGCTTTGGAGCTTGTCCTAGAACTAGCTCTTGCAGACCAGGCTGGCCTTGAACTCACAGAGATCTGCCTGCCTCTGCCTGGGATTAAAGTGCTGAAATTAAAGGCCTGTGTTGACTCTCTGAGAGGTTTTGTATCAGTTTTAGTCTGGGTCTGCTAAATAGTGGTGATAGACTGCTGGCCAGTTTAGATTAGGAAATACGAAATTGTTGGTTAATGAAGGTTACACACCTTATTGCAGCACTCAAGAGACAGAGGGAGGCGATCTCTTGAGTTTGAGGCCAGCCTGTTCTACAAAGTGATTTTCAGGCCAGCTAGAGCTATATAGTGAAACTCTCTGTCTCCAAACAAAAATTAGTTGATGTAAGTTTAAAGATTTGAATGGCAGTGTCTGGGATTCATGGGAAGTGGCAGATTTCCGTCTGCTCTTCCCTGTCATCTTGTGCCACAGAACATGCTCGTGTGTGCCCACGGTTGGCACTGTGCTTGATTCCTGCTTTACAGGTAGCACTGTCCTCCGTTTGAGGAAAGGAACTCAAGAACAGAGATTGTTTTCAAGAAAATTAAAAGTTTTTTGAAGTTTCTAAAATAGATTCTTTACGAAAAAGGTTACTCTTACAACATTGCAGCTGAGACTGTTTCTGGTTTTGGTCTCTTCTTTAGTAACTGGCCTCTTCTTCTCTCTAAGCCTTTTAACTCTGGTGGAAGCCATGAGCACAGCCTTGAGGGGTCTGTGAGAGAGAGCGCTGCTGTTGGCAGTGGGGTGTTAGGTAGTGCATCCTCGCCATTTCCATCTTGTTCTTATTCAGGGCTCTTTGTGCACAGTTACTGTGTATTCAGTTCTGGATTTAGGGAGAAAAAGCTGTACCAAAGAATGAGGGGTGCCTCCATTCCCCAGCTATAATACTGAACTAAATGCTTCAGATGCTTCTGATTAAATTGATGAAATGAAGTTTTGTTATAACCTACTGGTCTTGTAATTACAGTAGCCACTTATTTTGTCTTTGTATGTGCTAGGCTGTGTATTTTAGTAGATTTCATTTAATTTCAGACTGTCCAACTTATTGAACTATTAATTTCCATTATCCTGAAAGTTCAGCTGTAAAGATGTCTGCATTTCTTCTAGATGTCTGAAATCTATTCTGATCCAGTGTGAGGAATACAGTGGAAACCCATTTAGAACAATACTACTGTTCATAGGAAAATTTTAAATATCCATGTGTGCATATTTAAATTCTTGCTATTTTTCAAATACTTTCAACTTAGTTTTTTTCTTCTAGTTTTTTTTTTTTAAATAAGAAAATTACTACCCTGTAATCCCAGTTCTTAGAGGGTAGATACAGGAAGCTTAGGAGGTCAAGGACATTTCATTCACAGTTACAAATTCTAAGCCAGCCTGGGCAACATGAAACCATGTTTCAAAATGCAAACAAACAAAAGAATGAAAAAAATTCTGTTACTACAAAAATTTTCTTTATGCATTTGTATATAATATTTTATTTCCCAGTATAATTGGGAAATATTAGTCACTGCCAGATATGTATAGAATTTATCTTAGGGTCTAAGAACAAGGACATTGTTGGCGTGTAGAGGGTAACAAAGGTGACACAGGGATTCTGGACCAGAAAACAGACAGTTTTCAAAATACTTTGAAAGCATATGCCTCATATACTTCAAAGTAAGCTGATGAAATTCCATTTCATCATAACAAACTGGTTTTATAATTATAGTAGCCATTTATTTTGTCTTTATTTGTGCTGGGCTGTACATTTTGGTATATTTCATTTAATTTCAAACTGTCCAAATTTTCATATTTTCTTTTCTTTTTTGGTTTTTCTAGATAAGGTTTCTCTGTATATCCCTGGCTATCCTGAAACTTGCTTTATAGACTGGTTGGCCTCAAACTCAGACATCCCGCCTGCCTTTGTGTCCCAAGAGTTGGGATTAAAGACATGTGTCACCACCACCGGCTTAAAATCATATTTTCAACCAAAGAAAAATATTTTAAGTTATAGATATTATATATCTTATATATTCTTAGGGAAGCACAATATTACAAGAGGCTATGCAACAGAAAAATTATTTTCTCTTTAAACTCACATTTTTAAACACTTTTTTTAATCCCTGGTGCTTGATAATAGAGAATATCAAATATTTGATGAAGAACAAGCCTATTTAGCACCGACATTCACTTGTATTAAATACTGCCTTAGAACTATGAGGACCCAAAATGTTTTTAAGCTAAAAAATCCCAGTGCTTTTTAAAAAGCAAATTAACTCTCATTAATGATGTTGTAGGTAGGGTTCCTGAAAATAACCTTGTAAAATAATAAGATCCCCAGCTTTAAAAACCAAAGTCTGTTGGTGTGGTAGTGGTTTTGGTAGATGCAGGACTGCCTTTGATATGCCCACTGTGTGAAGGAGGTTGAAGGAAATGATAAAACACTTAAATTCCTTCCTAGGCAGCCCTTAAGGGCTTTTCTTTTCTTTTTTTTTATGATAGAAAACATTTTTTTTTTTATTAGACAGGTATCAAGAGTCAAAGGGCTTTTCATGGTTTGCCGTGGTTTCCGCTGTGAGGATGGTGTAGTGGTTAGGGTGAACTTTGGAATTGGAACCGAGGTTATGGACCAGCTAAGATATTCAGGAAACATCTGGCATCTAGAGGCGCCATTTTTCTTCTGTCTAAAATGAAAATAATTCCCATCTGAAGGAGTTGAATATGCCTTAAGGCATTCAGTGCACTCTGGGAGGTGATTTTAAGAACAGTAGGTATTGTTTGTTACCTTACCTCCTTGATTCCTTGTTTTACCTAGAGCCAGTAGGTTTCCAAGTGACCCCTCCCATTGCGTCTGTGGCTTTGATGAACTAGCATGCTGCTTTCTGTGGTTTGAATGTCTGCTATCCTTTGAGCAGCTCCATGTTAGGCAGCAGACTTTGTTTCTAGTATTGAAAAGTATTCATTTTTCCTTTCTATTGTGTTCCCTGCCCTGAGCCATTATCATGGAACTTGCTTGTTTAAACTAGAATCTTTATAGTCTCTGTTCACTTTTATAAAACTGCAGGCTGGTTATTTGGGGCTTGTCTTCAGCTCTACACAGCCTCATGAACTTAACCTCATTCAGGTATAAGTTGTCTGTTGAGACAGGTACTGTCTGTCATAAGCCAAACATTGATTTTCATGCTTTCTAATCTCCCCACTTGCTATTCCTTTCATTCTTCAACAGGGGGAGTAAACCACACCAGTATTTCTCTCTGGCATCTCACATACCAAACCATTCCCTCATTTTTGAATCTCTGATGTCCGGGAGATATAACTCTGATGTTTAGGAGGTATAGATCACAAGTAAACTTGGGTTTAGAAGGAATCATCATGATATACAGTATTATAAACTTTGGCGGTGTACTTCAGTATGAGTGCATGTATTTCCTGATGGGAGCTTGATAGAATGTTGGTTTTAATTAAATTGAACTTTAATTCTAAAAACTAAAAGAATTTCAGTTTAGTGAGAAATAACACAGGCAATAATATTATTTTAAATAACAACAAGAAAGAAGACCTGATGGTTTTAAACAAATATCGGTATTTACTGGGGAGAGGAAACCAAAGAAAGATGGGCACAGTGGAGGGTCGTGTACAGCAGGTAATGTGTTAGGTTGAGAGGCCCACAAAGAACTGAGTAGAGACACTGCAACAAATTGTACGTTTTACAAGCGCCAAACTGAAGTGACTGAGGTAAAGCAGGTGTGGTTCTGCTTTAGGGATGTGTGAAAGGCGACTAGTGTCACCATTTCTATACTGTACTAAACAAACAACTCAGAACATTTGATTTCAGCCATGAATGGCTGTTCTAGCTCCGTTGTATGTTAGACATACTTTGAACTACCTCTTTAGTTAAAATGGGGAAGTTTTCTTAATAAAATGAGACAGTTAAAAAAAATTGTACGTTTTAATCTGGAACTCAGGTTAGAGTTAGGAGTAAGCTAAGAATCAAAGAGAGCATTGTTGGGATTTTAAGAGACTTGAGAAAGTGTGTTAACCATTGAGGACAGAGAGAGGCTGACTTGATAGGAGAAACTGAAGTAGTGTCCTGGCTCAGCTCCTGTTGATGATGGAGTGAGGTTGTGATCAAGTCAGCGTGTGTATCTGCTTTCTCTTACTGTAGGCTTCATCAGGCACTTGTAAGAGGGAGAGAAGGACCTGGGATAGTTGCAGTGATGGGCCATTTAAACTTAAGATGGACAAGAAAGGGACTAGGCTATGATGATGAGTTGACTAGTCAAGGGAGCCTCTGAGCTCAGAGCTTTAGTGGAGGTATATTCTCTCTCTCTCATCTCCAAGCTTCTCAAGAATGATAGATGTCTTAAAAGAAGCCACGATAACTTACAAGATAAATTTTATAATTTTGTTTTTGGCTTCCAATTAAGGAAACTACCATTCTGCCCCGTTAGTATGTACCCAGATAATTCATGACCTTCCTCCATCAGGCTCCCTGTCCCCACAGCACTCAGCTGTGGCCTTTCTTCCTGTGTGCACAGCACAAGACCTTTCCCTTTCCTGTTGTTATCAGTTGGTGAGTGGCTTGAAGCAAATGTGGGAAGTATAGCTTCCCACCATCTTTGAATTTCTCCCTAGAAATAGTTGTAGAACTGGCTTCTCAACTGTGTGTTTACCTTCGGCACCAAACATGTCTAGTGAATCCCTCACTGTCCTTCATGGTTCATGTAGTAGTCTGTCTTCAGACTTCCTCAGCTTCTCCCACAGTGTCTCATGCTTCATTGCAGTATTTGTTCACAAAGAAGGAATGATTTATTTAGCAATCAAATTTCGTTCACTTGGCTATCTGTCTCAACTGAAAACTAGGAAAGAAAGCAGGTCTAACTGAAGAAAATCCAAATTTTCTCTAACAAAATAAAAAATGTCTTTATAAGATATGTTGTAGCAGCACTGATTATTCATAATTCCAAACTGGCAACAGATCCCCATCAACTAACTGACTAATGAATAAACAAAACATGATTAACACTCCCTATTCCTAACTGAATTTCTGGAGGCTCAAAGAACACTACTGATACACAGTTATGCTACAACTAAACATTAACGACATTATACTAAGTGAGGGAGTCAATGAACCAAGCTGTGCACACTGTTTGAGTCTGTGCTACAGAAAGTGTTTAGAAAAGGGGAGGTTTATTGAGACAGGAAACAATTATTATTTGCACTGGGCTGAGAGTCAAACCTAGATTAATTGCCAGTGAGCACAGGGAACATTTTTGGAATGATGGAGATCTACTAAGCTAAATAGGGTTGGTGGCTTAATAAGTATAAATATACTAAAATTATACAAATGTATAATCTTTGGAAATAAGAAGTGATATTCTCTAATCACTGAAGTTTATCCACGGGGCTTTCTGCTTCATAGCTTAGCTAGTTGAGTTTTCTTAGTTCTACAGGAATATATGTAATTTTAAACACACTATGCATTAAAGGGTACTACTTTTCCTTGGAAACATGATTATTGAAGGGAGAGAAATAAAAACCTTAAAAATACAGTGCCTAAGGGGCAGGAACAGGGGAGATGGCTCAGTGGCTCAAGTTTGGATCTCAACCACATGTGTAAAAGCTGGCCATGGTAGTGCGTGTCTGTAACCCCAGTGCTGGGGGAGGGGGGTGGCCTCAGAGACAGGGAGACTATCAGAGCTTGCTGGTCAGCCAGTCTGTCCAAATCAATTATATATGGAGAACTTTTAGTAGGATCCTATGATCTTTAAAAAAAAAAAAAGGAACAAAACCTTTGTTTTATTTTGAATTTTCAGGTAACTTTAAAAGATTTATTTATTGGTATGCACATAGCATTTTTTTAGTTACTTCTTTCTTTTATAGTTATCTGTTCTGGAATGACATGATCAAATAGTTTGCCCAGTTTTGGGGATTTAATAAAGCAATTCAGTCACTGTATATCTGTATATGTTAAGATACCCTCACCTGGGAAATGAACGTATACCAGGTTTTGAGTTCACTTAGTAAGCAGAAAAGTTTAAGTTAAGGCCTTCTTTATGTTTTTCCTTTGGGAATCTTGAGAATCACCTGTTTATAGTGCACTCTGCACTCAGGCTGTAGATGCTGGAGCTCTGAGGAAACAGCCCCGCCCCCGTTCCTGCAGAGCTTCGTTCGGATGGACGTGGTAGACTACAAAGTGGATAAGTGTGCACTTTCTTCTTGAGATGGGTGGGTGAAGCACAGTTAATACAAACCCAGAGACAGACATTGGGCTTCAACCTGAAGGTCAGAAGAGCAGAACTGCGAGCCACCGTCTCTCACCTCCACCTCAGTCCAAAATGGCCATCCTGCCTCCAGGGATCTCAGAATGAGACTGGGTCTGAGAGCCGTCTCCTCCTGCCCTATAATCCTCTGTAGTTCTGGGATTAAGGGCCTGCACCACTGCTGCCTGATTCCTATGACCAGCTAGTATGGCTACTGGGATTAAAGGTGTGTGTCATTGTTGCCTGGTCTGTAAGGCTGACCAGGGCAGCTGTTTTACTTTTCTGATCCTCAGGCAGGTTTTATTTATTAAAATACAAATGAAATGCCGCTACAGTGTGAGAAAGAAATAGGAAGCAAGGAAGGGTTTTGAGCAGTGGTTCCCACCCCTCCTAGCACTGTGGCCCTTTAATACAGTTCCTCACATTGTGGTGGCCCCCAACAATAATTATTTTTGTTGCTCCTTCACAACTGTGACTTTGTTACTGTTATGAATTGTAATGTGAATATTTTATACACAGGATATCTGACATGCGATCCCTGTGAAAGGGCCATTTGGGAGCCACTGAGTTAGGGACTAGTAGGAAGGAAGCTTATGTTAGACCAGTAGCCCTCAGCAGTGTGGCCTTCGCTGAGAAGGGAGCAAAGGACGTCCAGACGTGACTAAGCAGAGGCACAAGCTCTGAGGTTGGTGGCATGCCCCAGGGCCAGTGTGCCGGCTACTGCACGTAGGGGCTACTGAGAAAGAAAACGTCAGGTGCCTGTGAGATTATATTTTATTTTAAGCATGCCAGGAGATTACTGACATTTAAAACTTTATTTTGAAATAACATTAGACAGACATAAAGTTTTAAGGATCACAGAGCTCTCACTGCCCTTCCCACTGTGTAGCGTATTGCATGACCTCCATTAGAACTGTTTCTTCTCAAGGGGTGTGTGTGTGCTGTGCCTTCAGGTGCACACTCTGCTGAGCCCTGTAGAGACACCTGAGGATCACAGGTCCAGAGACCAGTTAGGGAGTGGGAGCTAGGGCAGCTCAGAAAGGCATATGAGCCCTTTCTTATTTAAACTATAGTGTGGACTCTTACCAAGACACTGAACAGTTTTCCTGAAACTAGGCTTCTTGCTTTTCTGGTTTTGTGTTTTGTTTTTGGCATAGTTTTGAAACAAGATGAGTCTGGGCAGGAACTCTCAATCCTGCCTTAGCTTCTGATTGCTGGAATCACAGATGTGTGTCACTATACAACCCAGCGTTTTTCCTTTGAGAGCAATGAGCTAGACCAAGAAAAATATGTTTATATACAGCAACTTCAGTAATGAAGGTGATAACTATACTTAACACCTCTAGCCATGTTCTTGTGTTAAAGATTAGTGAGTTAGTCCTGCTAAGTGTTGGTTCCTTCAGGGATTTACTAATGCCTTTCTTAGAAAGTAACAAAAAGTAGCAAGTGCTAAATTTCAGTTTACATTTGTCTGTCTGAAAAATGCTATCTTAATTCAACTGAGATTAACCAACAAGATATTCAGTGTAAAAATGCAATTTCCATGTCTCATGTATGCTCTATTTCAGATTTTGCTTACCTATTTTAATATTAAGGACAATGGCACTGGGCCAGAAAACATAATGAAAGCATTATACAAATGCTTTGCTAAAGTATTTTCATGTATCACATGAATAGGCTTTTCAGTTGTTGAATACATGATTTTCAAGTAGAACCTCTGTAATGTTCTGCTGTATAACAACACCAGTAATTATTGCACGTGCATGTTTTAAATCATCTCCAACTTTGAACCTGGCATTGTTTTTAGGTTTATCATTCACTTTGAAAACAAAAATGTATTTCTTTCTGTTTTTTCCCTTGTAGTTGAAGCCTGAGAATTATATTGTCTGACATCTTTCATTCATGGTTTTATGAAGTTTATTTTCACTAAAATAGGGAACTTAATTGTGACCAGTAGGTAGAATCATATGATGCTTTAAAATACTAGATGAGTGCTGGACGCCCAGTGCGTACTCAGCAAATCCTTGTTTAGGTTTAGTCTGCGTACTGAGTAGTGTTGGGATTAATGATACAGTAGTTAGTGTTTGCTTGTTTGGAGTAATGGTCTGGAACCTCCTTTATTATTCTCCTAACATTTAATACACAGTGTGTAGGTGTTAGCCACTATCCAGTATTGTCACGTGCCAGTTTATACAATTGCTTTGGTTAAGTCTATCGATTAGTTTCCACGTGGTAATGAAGGTGTTAGACTTTGAGCTGTTAAGTAAGCCACTTACCCTTTTTTGTTTGTAATATTGGAGATGGACTGTCTAAAAAGCATTTCTTCCCAAATACGTAGTCTGTCATTATGATCCTTCATTTAAGACATTTGGATTGAATACTTCCTGATATGTAGAGCTGTTTTTGCAAACTAAAGCCATGAGTCTTGAGCGCTGGCTGTCTCTATTGCTGGGATTACAGTGACAAGCTAGAAAGCAGTGCCTGCCCTCAGGAGGAAGGTTTTGTGCTGAGGGAAGATGTTCAGTCAGGGATGGTTTCTGGAAAATGGTGTTCGCATTTAAGATGAGTGGTTTAGGATAGTGGGATTTGGATATAAATGTGAGATTTTGATAGCTCTATAGGGAAACAGTTAGAAATCATGAACTGTGCATAGAAAATAGCAAAATTGGTTTACTGTGTAGTCTGTGGATGGATGTAGGGGAGATTGAGTCTGGAAAAATAAAGGGACAGGCTGTAGAGAGCATTAAAAACCCCCTCGCTTGGAACTTCCCGTGTACTCACTGTAGCTGATACAGAACCTAGTAATACTTGCTTTGGGAAAATTAAAGGAGAGATTTAGACCAAGGGGCTTCTGTTATTGGAAAGGGAGATGGTAGGTGAAGACAGAACACATTGAGAAGAATGAGATTCTCATCTTGGCTGTTTTTAAGTAGATGATTAACTTTGCTAAATTTGTTTTGGGTCTTATAGGTAGTACATGTAATTTTATAAAAATTAGTCATAATAATTTTATAAAAAACTATAAATATATATTACTTTCTTGATACATGAAATGAAGGTTTGTGTAAAAGATCATTAAGGTTTATAAGAGCATGATGTGTCATTAACTGCAGATTAGGATGTTGAGGTGGAAAGGAAGGCACTGTTAATATTTGCCTTAGAGGAATTAAAATAAATTGGGATTAAAAAGTCCCAGAGCAGCCATATTATGCTCTTCATATCTTTTTGTTTGGTTGGTTTTTGTTCTTTTGAGACAGGGTTTCTTTACATAGCTCTCACTGTCCTGGAACTCACTATATAGACCAGGCTGGCCTGATTTTCACAGAGAGATCCACCAGTATCTGCCTCTGAGTGCTGGGATTAAAGGTATATACCATCACACCTGGATTTTCATATCTTGTTTTTTTGAGCCTTTTCTCTATTGTACATTGGAACTAAATTTATAGAACTGAAGAATACAGAGAGACAGGGAATTGTTCTGAAACATATATATTATACAAAATAGTTAACTCTTCTCATAGAGGGAGGACACACACTTGACTGCAGGTGTATAACTTTTTTCATATTTTTGGGGAGAAAGAAGATTGAGTTACTCATGTTTCCCAGACATAATTCCTTCTTTATATGTCCTTACACAGAGGTATGTAGGGTGTTTTGCCAGACTGCTTGCTGTTTTCAATCAGCTTTTCTGGAAGACAATTTTAATGATGTTAGGCTTAGTTTTGTAAACTTTCTGACTTACCATAATGGCTCGATATAGTTATGTGTGGGGATGTCTCCTAGTGCTCCTATGTAAGTATACATGACCTTATAAGGACCTGGACATGGTGTGGACTTTTGGTACCATGCTGGACATTTTTAAATGCTGTCTTGTAGTTTTCTCATGTCCTCAGTGCTTCTCAGACATTTCTCAGGTATTTAGATCACTCGAGCTATGTTGCTTAAAAGGCAGATTCTTATCAGCAGGCCTGAGGAGGGGCAGAGATTCCGCCTTTCTAATGAGACTCTAAGTGATAATCGTTAGACAACACACAGAATATCCAGGCTCTGGATGGCTGCCTGGGCACACTGTTAAATAAGGCATCAAAAAGGACTGGTCTCCCAGAGATGATGGCAGTAGTTGATTTACTAGGGAAAGGTGGTACTTGTTAGCTCAGTAATTCAGCTGATTGTAATACTTCACATTTCCTTCTCTCATGTCTGAACTCTATAGTCTTGCTTTTTTTTCATTTATTTTTTGTTCTTGTGATTTTTGCTTTTGTTTAAAATATTATTGTGTTCTGTGGGTCTGATCAGGGAACCGTTACTGTATTTTATGTTTGTATCTACATTTTATTTTGCATGCGTAACGTGGCTTTGCCTGGATGTTCTTTTTGGTAAGTTCCAAATTTATCTAGCATATTGGTTTTTGTAGTGTAAGCTGTAATGTTTTACATCTTCTTTTCTCCCATTTTTAGTGGACATAATCATTTGTTTTAATTTTTTTAAAGCGTTCATCTGACGTATTTTCTCCTAACATCTCCAGTTTTCTGTTGTAGTGCAGTCTGGTACTAATCCGCCTTGGCCTGTTTTATGGCCTCCCGCTGTCAGCTGCTGATTGCATTAGTGGTTGCCCTCTCAAGTGATTAGGTTTGAAAAAAACCTTAATCATTTAGAAGTCTAAAAGCTTGTGCTTCCATATAGCAGCCATGAGAAAGATAGTGTGCAGTGAAACTTGATACTTCGGTTCTTTCCTAAAATAAACTCTAATTTTGTTTTTACAGCAACAGCTTGCACAACTACAGAAAGAAAAATCAGAGATTCTGAAAAATCTGGCGTTATATTACTTTACATTTGTAGATGTTATGGAATTTAAGGTATGTATTTTAATAAGTAAACTTAAAGATTACAAAAATGAATATTTGTTAACAGTATAAATTGCATTGTCACTTTTGTAATAAAAATAGAATTCTTCCAGAACCAAAGTCTAAAGTATACTTTATACATTTGTGTTTTCTGAATTTAAAAGTTACTTTCTTGGGGCTGAAGGTGGGGCTCAGTGGTAGAAGGAATACTTGCTAAGCGTGCAGAAACCCTGGCTTTCACCCTCAGCACTTCCTCCAGAAGTCGTACCAATAGAGTTTAGTTTATGCTTTCCTTTTCAGGACCATGTCTGTGAGTTGCTGAACACTATTGACGTTTGCCAAGTCTTCTTTGATATTGTGAGTATCATTTTGCGGAAAATTTCTAATTCTCTCTGTTTCCAAAGAACTCAGGGAACCAATTATTTTTCTTTGAATAAACATTTTATAGGAGTATACAAATTATAGCATTATTTATTTGGCTTGCTGAATAACTTTTTAAAAGAAAACTTTTATCATACATTTTTGTATGTTATTGAATATAAGTCTTAATTCATTTGTAAAATAGCTGTTAAATTTAGCATATTATCATAATACACCCAACTATAAAAAATTGAACAGTATTTTTCTGTAGTCATTATTGATAGAATTTTCCTTTGGATGACATTTTGTAGGTACAGAAAGTTGAGGTAAGAAATGTGTCCATTAACTTAATAGTAAAAATATCAAAAATTCAATACTTCTTTTTGCTTTATGAGATTGGTACCAGTCTCCCTCCCTCCCTCCCTTCCTCCCTTCCCTCCTCTCCCCTCCCTCCCCTCCCTCCCCCCTCCCCTCCCTCCCTTCTGGTTCTGTCCTTTTCATCATCCCAGCTTGAATACAGTAGCCAAAGTCCTTTTCTTTCTTCCATGAAATCGCGTCACAGACAGAACATTGCTGCCATAGACCCAGATCTTACATGTTTAGAGAGAGACGCTAGAAATCTAGAAATGGGAACAAAGCTATAGAAATGGTATGTAGATTTTTGTGTGCTTCAGAGTTTTACAGGTAGGAGTTAAACTTTTTGTTTTGTTTTGTTTTTCTAGACTGTGAACTTTGATTTAACAAAAAACTACTTAGATTTGACTGTAACCTATACAACATTAATGATATTGCTGTCCCGGATTGAAGAAAGGAAGGCCATCATTGGACTCTACAACTATGCACATGAAATGACCCACGGAGCAAGGTAGACAGACGTCACACAGATTCTTGTAAAGCTCTTGATCTGATGGCTTATCACTCACTTGCATTTGATGTGTGTTCTAAGTGACCGAGAATACCCACGCCTTGGTCAGATGATTGTGGACTATGAAAACCCTTTAAAGAAGATGATGGAAGAATTTGTCCCCCATAGCAAGGTAAGAACCATGTTTTAGATGTGTAACCATACATGTAAGGAATTGCTTAAGCTTGGGGAATTAAAGAAATAACTTAAATAACTTACTTTGGGGGTATAAATTATAATGGCTATGAATAACTTTTTTATTTGTGAGTTAGGTAATTGATTTAGATGCATGATTGTGTAAAGACTTGGGAATGCAGTGATTCATTTAAATGTTAAATTGAGTATAGTAAAGAGTGCAGTGCGGTCTCTCAGGTCGGCCAGTACACTCTGAAATATTGTACGTCACTTAACCACCTTTATGGTCTTGAACTTTTCTTTTGACTAAAAATATCTTAAAGTAGCAGTCGCTCATATGGATGTTATAAAAATCAAAGCGGTCACTTCATCAGAAAAAGTTGAGATACATAATATTGCATTAGATTTGTCTGGCGGGAAGGTTGACTCTTGAGTGTCCTGAGAGGTCAGACTGCTGTCAGACATGGACATGACCATGGTCCTGGTTCATTGGGACTTCCAGACTGCAGACGGTGGAGACTAGAAGGGACGCCATTAGAAACAGTTCAGGAGCAGCGTGCTGCATGAGAGCTGAGGGTTCCCTGGGTTTGCAGTGAGGCCTGGAGGTGCAAGGGCAGCTTTGCAAACAATGTCACCTTCATGAGCATGTGATAGGGTTCAAATGGGGATTTGCTAGACTTGAGGTAGCTATCGGGGATTTCTTCAGTCTAGCATCCTTGGCAGTGTGCTTGTTCTTGAAAGAATATTAGTTTAGTTTTATAAAGAATTTAGAGATGACTCTGCAGTTAAGAGAATTGATGACTCTTCCAGAGGACCCAGGTTTGATTCCCAGCATAAGGCTTTTGCAGGCACTGCACACATGTGATGCACAGACATACATTTCAGTCACATGCAATAAATCATTTAAAAAAGAGTTTACTATATAATATTTCATCCAAAGACTTTAGAGCTACAGTGTTGACTCAATTTTAGCTGTATTGTGTCTTAGTCTCTTGATGAAAAAAAGATTGCAGGGATTTTGTGGAAAATGTATGAAATGTCTTTGAAAGATGTTTTTTTTTTTTTTTTTTTTTTGGTTTTCGAGACAGGGTAACAATCCTGTCCTGGACATCACTTTGTAAATCAGGCTGGTGTCAAACTCACTGAGATCTGCCTGTCTCTGCCTCGCAAGTTCTGGTTTTAAAGGTGTGTGCCACCACCACCCGGTGAAAGATATTTCTTAATGAAGTGAATTTGGTGGGAAGAAATCTTGTTGTGGTAACTACCCTGCAAGCAGGGTCCGTTGCAGACCTACATGCTTCCAGAAAACTTTAGGAGGTGCCTCATCCAACCTCATCATTTATAGGCAGAGACTGAAGACTGGCGAAGATGACCAAGTAAAACCCTTGGCAGCAGTGCCTAAACCAGGACAAAGGCTCTGCTGTTCTTTGTTAATAATGCCATGCTTCTATGATGCTATAATTTTTCTTGACTTTCAGTTATTATCAAGAATTTTTCAATGTTTTCTCATGAAAATTTGAGGATATTTTTTTCAGTTTAATTTCTTTGTATAGTTGTATTTGGTAGGTTGAACATTTATAATCTGAAAACCCCAAATTTAAAATATCGTAAGTCTAAAGCATTTTTCTTCTGAGCACTGACCTGATATCACATGTGCAAATTCCCCTGACCTTATGCTCAGGTTGCTTTATAGTTTTGTGTAAATGTATAGGGCATATGAATATATTTTGTGTTTGAAATTGGATATGTATCTATTCCAAAATTAAAAACTGTCACTTCTAGCCGGGCGATGGTGGTGCACGCCTTTAATCCCAGCACTCGAGAGGCAGAGGCAGGTGGATCTCTGTGAGTTCAAGACCAGCCTGGTCTACAGAGCTAGTTCCAGGACAGGCTCCAAAGCCACAGAGAAACCCTGTCTCGAAACCCTCCCCCCCAAAAAAACAAAAAAAAACCCTGTCACTTCCGATCCCGAGATTCTAGTTAAGAGATATTCAGCCTATACCTGTAAGTTTTACATATATTTAAAAAATATCTTGAAGTTAATTAGGTTATTAATTTGAAAGAGTTTGAAACAGGCTAATGAATGTCATCACACTGAAGTACCTACCACTTGTGAGGATGTCAGTCAAGCACTAAGCTTGTTGTCTGCTCCTTAGCCGAGTTGTTGCTCTTCTTACCACTATTGTCTTCCCTGCCCTTCTTCCCTCTGTAGGTCTATTCTGATGTTCCTCTGATCCGGTGTAGGCTTGTTTTTAATTTGACTACTGCACACTCTTTTCCCCTTCTCTCTATTGACGTCGAGATACTTCTTTAAAGTTCTTTCATCTTTGAAAGTTCTCAGTTGGGATTAGAAAAGAAGACGTGGCAGGACCGTGTGCCTGTTTGAGGACTACAGTGTGGTGGTTACAGTGAGCAGTCGTTAGCACTTAGCAGATGATTGTGCATTACCTAGGAACAGTATTCATCTGAGTTGGATTAGTTGTTTCCTAATGTTGATTTTTCTTATGTTTCATGATATTTCCCAGTTTTGTAATTAATAGAATAGCTATCATCTATCTGCCATTTTTTTTTAAACTAACCACATAATTTAAAACGTTCTTAGTTAACTACATCAGAATCTTACCTGAGAATTAATAAAGATTCCTGGTTTCTTCTTGCAGAGATCAAGCAAACACATTTTAATGGAGACCTAGATCCCTTTCAACTGGCAATTTGGTTAAAGAAAAGCCCTTTACAGAGTTCTTAGGCTTAGGCAGGGATAGACACAGCACAAAGTAGGAAACAGCTTGCCATGGTGGCGCACACTAGTCCCAGCACTTGGGAGGCAGAAACAAGGGTCTCATGAGTTTGAGGCTGACCTGTCTACATAGTGAGTTCTAGGCCAGCTAGGGCTACAGAGTGAGACCCTGTCTCAAAGAAAAGCAAAACAAAAATTAGCAATAAAGAAAGCACCAAATAGGCTGGAGAGCTGGCTCAGATATCTTAATACTTACTCCTAGGGCTAGGGATGCAGTTCAGTTGATAGAGTGCCTGCCTAGTATGTAAGGAACTATGAGTTTTGTCTCCAGCTTCCCACTTAATTGAGCATAATTATATGTACATACCTGTTATCCTAGCCCTTGGAAGGGGAGGCAAGATTAGAAGTTCAAAGTTATCCTCAGCTACATAGTGACTTTGAAGCTAGCTTGGTGTATGTGAGACCCTGTTTCAAAAAACAATGAAAAGTCTTTGCTATGGGCTAGGGAGATGCCTTAGTGGTTAAAAACATTTTCCATGCAAGAATGAAGACATGAGTTTAAATCCCTAGAGCCCATGTAGAAGCCAGATGCAATAGCAAGGGCATCTGTAGTCTAATATTTCTACAGAAGATGGGAGACAGAGCTAAGAGAGTCCCCAGAAGCTCAAGGTCCAGCTAACCTGATAAAGCACTGAAATACCAAGAAACACTGACTCAAATAAGGTGGAAGAGTAGGACTAACCTCCCAGAGTTGTCCCCTGACTTCTGCAGGCGTGTCTCTGTATTTACACAGATGAATCCATGCACATAAAAGCTGCCAGAAAAGGAAGGAAGGATGGACTTTTAGGCATGTGATCACAGACTCCTTTCCTTTTAGTGAGAATTGTTAATTTAAACTTAAGCATGAGAGTTCAGTGCTACTGTTTGAGAAATATATAAATAAAGAAGATTCCCAAGGTTAGCACACAGTTTAACCTTTCAGTAAGTAGCTTGTGGAGCTGGAGAGCTGGCTTTTCTAGAGGACCCAGTCAACCCCCAGCATCCACATGGCTGCTAAAACCCTGTAACTCCCGTCCCAGATGATCCTGTATCCTTGGAGATCTTCTGAACTCTGCGAGCATCGTTCACATACATGTGCCCAGACATACATGCAGTCAAACCACCATACAGGAGATAAATAAATACTGCAGTATTGTTCTGTTTTGTTCTGTTTTAAAGAAAGTAACATGGTTTCCTGATTAAAGATCTTGCCTGGGAATATAGACTATAACTTTCGCAGTATTTAAAACAAAAGGAAACTGAAACCCATTATAGAGCGTGGTTGGGGTCAGTCATGCACAGCCTTGAGGCCGAAGTGTAAACGGAAGGGAAGCACACCTGTTCTTCACCTTATTCTTGTTTTCTCAGTCTCTTTCAGACGCACTGATTTCTCTCCAGATGGTGTATCCTAGACGGAATCTCTCAGCAGAGCAGTGGAGAAACGCCCAGTTGTTGAGCCTCATCAGTGCTCCCAGCACAATGCTCAACCCAGCCCAGTCCGACACTGTACGGTCCAGTTCTGTGCAGTCACTTATCATTTGAACATGTTACTGCATTTTCTCTAAGTAACATTGGCCTGTCAGGTTTATTACAAAATGAGCATAAAAATCACACAGGGGTTTTAAAAAAATTCCTCAGCTCTAAAAAATTGAAGTTAATACAAATGACAGTTTTATTTTTTATTTTGGGCTGATGAGATGGCTCAAGGCATTTGCCACCAAGCCTGACAACCAGAGTTTGATTCCTAGGCCTTGGTGGAATAAGAGAGCCAACATGGGCATGCTTGCCCATACAAATAAATGTAATTTTAAAACATTGTTTCTGTCACTGTATAAAAACTTGAAGATGTAGACAAGTATAAAGAAAAAAGCAAACCTGTCGGGCTGGAGAGATGGCTCAGTGGTTAAGAGCATTGCCTGCTCTTCCAGAGGTCTTGAGTTCAATTCCCGGCAACCACATGGTGGCTCACAACCATCTGTAATGAGGTCTGGTGCCCTCTTCTGGCCTACAGACAGAATATTGTATGCATAATAAATAAATAAATATTTTTTTTAAAAAAGCAAACCTGTCAAATCTTACCAATTAGAGAAAATCATTATCATCCGCTATATTTTTTTTTAATTACTCTCCGCATATGAACATGGCTGCTGCTGTTACAGAGAAAGCGCACAGACCATGGATTCACGTGGAAGGAGATGTAGAGAGAGGATCCAGGCACACAGTCTCTTTTCACATGACTAAAATAAATCTTTTGGACAAATGGAAACTCTTAAAGTAAGCTCAAGAAATTGGAAGCTTACCATTCTCCAGGAGACAGTTTGGCAACAGTATAGTTCAGAGATGGTTGAGGATGTGCAAAGGCTACAGTTCACATTGTCCTCTGTTGGTTGCAGCTTTAAATAATTATTGATTCTTACCCAGTGTCTCAGATTTCTTGTATTTGAACCAAGAATTGAACAATAAGAATTAATAGCACAGGCAGAGAGACACTAAGTAGGAAGTTGTTTAAAGAATTTATATTAAGCATGGGTGTGTCTTTCTTTTTTTAAGATGCCTTGTGAATACCTCTCCTTGGATGCAATGGAGAAATGGATTATTTGTAAGTAAAATGGGTTAGTTATGGGATTACCCCTTAGGTTAGAGCTTCAGTGAGAACTAGCTGGTGACTTGCCTTTATCTGTAGTGAGCACCTGTGTGCTTTTCGCTCACTCATTTCCCATGCTGATCCCAGCAGGATGTAGGTAGTCAGTAAGTGCGGAATCTAAAGTTAGGTCACATAGCTCCACAGTGACAGAGACCTGGGAGAGCTAATCCCCTGCCCATTACCATGAGAATAGTTTGCGGTAGTTTGTGCTTTTTCCTGATGTATTAACTGTCAGCTGTCTATTAGTGTTTCTCCAACTATGATGAAGGACCATTTTTCTTTAATACTTTAGTAAAATAATGACTGAGCAAGTATTAGACATAAAAGCCATAGTTTTGTTAGATTTGGCATAATCTAACAATTAGATATTATTAAGTTTGCACTTAAAATGACTACATATTTTGAAATAATCAACCTGTATACAAAATATCATTACAGACTGATTCTTCCAGTAACATTAAATATGAAAGAGGAATTTATTAGCACATACCACCTATACTTAGACATTTTAGTTAGTTTTGTTACTTTTCAGATTTGTAAGAGTAATATTTTTTTCTTAAAAGTTTACATTTTTGTGCCTTACCTATGAAGCTAATTTTAAAGAAAGGTGAGGTGTTTGAAGTGTTGATTATGCTGGATGATGTAATGATTCTTAGTTTTCACTTTGTGTTTGGCTGTGATTGAAGAATGGGTCTAGGTAGGTAACCATACAAGTGTCCTGGTTAGGGTTTCTGGTGCTGTGATAAAACACCGTAACTAAACACAAGGTGAGGAGGTTTATTTCACCTTACATGTCCTGACTGCAGAGGGAAGTCTTGGCAGAAACTCAGGGCAAAAACCTGGAGGCAGGAACTAATGCAGAGGCCATGGAGGGTGCTGCTTACTGGCTTGCTCCTGTGTTTGCTGAGCCTGCCTTATAGCTTCCAAGACCAGGGTAGCCTCTGCTCAGTGGGCTGTACCTTCCCACATAAATCATCAATGAAGAAAATAACCTACATGCTGCTTACAGCTCCACCTTTTCTCACTTGAGGTTCCTGTGTCTTAGATGACACTTGCTTGTTTAAATGACACAAAACTAGCCAGGACTTTGGAATTAGTTTTAAAAAAAATAGGGGCAACTATAGAGAAGAAGAAAAATTTCAACAAAAGTTGAGACTGCATATGTAACAAGTACTAAGTAAATGTTGAATGAATGAACCATGCTTCATGCATTGGTGTAGAAGGCTAGAGAGGGCATTTATAAACATATGTGTAGCATTAAACATCTGTGTGGGGTTTCCAGACTAGGTAACCAAAGGTAAAAAATACTTAGAATCCATGTCAAGAGAGCATGTTGTACTTTAAGAGTTAATACTTGGACTCCCCCCCCCCCCCTTTCTTTTTCTTGAAACAGAGTCCCCTGGCCTATCCTGGGCTAGCTTGGGACTCATTATGCAGACCAGACTGGACTTGAACTCACTTCTTGCCTGCCTCTGAGTGTTAGGTTAAAGATGTGACCCACCATGTCCTGCCTGCCTCTGAGTGTTAGGTTAAGGATGTGACCCACCATGTCCTGCCTGCCTCTGAGTGTTAGGTTAAGGATGTGACCCACCATGTCCTGCCTGCCTCTGAGTGTTAGGTTAAGGATGTGACCCACCATGTCCTGCCTGCCTCTGCTACTTTAGTATTGCTGGTTTTCACTCATCCCTTTAGCTGTAAAAGAATGATACAGTCTTGACTACTTCACAGAGTAACCACGTGGGGTAGTGTCTGCGAAGATGAGTAGACAGGCAATGTTATTACTCTAGTATTCCTTCTGGTGACTACAAAAATTGATTACTTTTATCTTTCAGTTACTTTAACAGCTGTAGTGATTACCATGGTATGTGTTAATTTCTGATCTTTTGCTTAAAATGTGTTTTTAATGTTTCTTTTTTAAAAAAAAATTTCATTCATAACCTCCTCTTAAAGGATATTTTCCCCTTTTGTTAGTGCATCTTCAAAGAACTTACTCTGCAGAATATAGAAAATGATAATTTAAAATATTGTTCTTAATGGTGGCGCATTTGGGAGGCAGAAGTAGGTGGATCAGAGTCAGCCTGGTCTACAGAGTGAGTTCTAGGACAGGATGCAAAGCTACACAGAGAAACCCTGTCTTGGAAAACCAAATGTGTGCGTGTGTGTGTGTGTGTGTGTGTGTGTATGTGTATTGTTCATATACATATGTATATTTTCACATGTGTGTAATGCAATATGAATCACTTAGGAATCTCTATTCAGTGATGGAGGGTATTTCCCCATCTGTAGAAAGTTACATTGTAACCAGAGGAATTTGTTTGCAGTACTTTTAACTTGTACTTGTTTTTCTTTGTGTTTGAAGTTGGCTTTATTCTGTGCCATGGGATGCTAAATACGGAGGCTACCGCACTGAACCTTTGGAAGCTTGCTCTTCAGAGTAGCTCTTGCCTCTCTCTCTTTCGGGACGAAGTTTTCCACATTCACAAAGCTGCAGAAGATTTATTTGTAAACATTCGGGGGTATGGTATTTTTGCTTTATTCATGTTTGGTAGGAGAAGGTGATGAGTGCAATGTTTTTAGTAACAGATTTTGGGGTTAGAGCGTTGGCCACATCCTACAAGGAAGGTGTGGCCTAGACTGTCTTTGAGCCTAGCAAGTTGCTTTTAACAACATCCTGATAATGGCTCCTATAGGTGATTTTACTAATTAAAAATCTTTAGGGTTTCTTACCCTTTCAAATTTTGTGTTATAGAGAAATATGTTCTCTTTTTAATTCACACATGATTTTATACATAATTATTACGAAAACAAAATATAGGATATATTTCCCAGCATGGTGTCTTTAGCGTTTAATTCCAGCACTTGGGTAATACAGGCAGGCAAATCTCTGACTTTGAGGCTTGCTCGGTCTATAGAGTGAGTTCCAGGATGGCCAGGGCTACACTGAGATTGTCCTGTCTCACCCCCAGTAAAGAACAGAGTGTATTTATACAAGTATTTGAAGCAATCAAAAAAATGCCTTTAAAGTAGGGCCGACAACACGGCACATAGGGATCACGGTTCTTGATGGCAGAGTCTGCCCAGATGACGTATTAGTCATTCTCTGCAAAGCAAATACATCTCTGAAATGATTGTCAG